>NC_058080.1:489632942-490935697 GCF_014858855.1 Bufo gargarizans | reverse complement strand
GTCACATTTCCCCCCTCCATGTCACATTTCTCCCCCTTCTTTTTACATAATCCCCTCTGTCACATCACCCCCATGACACATTTTTCCCCCCTGTCATATTTCTCCCCCTATGTCAACTTTCTCCCCCTCCATATCACATTTCACCCCCTCAATGTCACATTTCTCCCCCCTCCATCCATGTCACATTTCTCCCCCCTCCATCCATGTCACATTTCTCCCCCCTCCATCCATGTCACATTTCTCCCCCCTCCATCCATGTCACATTTCTACCCCCTCCATCCATGTCACATTTCTCCCCCTCCATCCATGTCACATTTCTCCCCCTCCATCCATGTCACATTTCTCCCTTCATGTCACATCATGATCACATCATGACCCCCTATTGTGTCACATTTCTCACCCCCATGGAACATCATCCCCCCCCCCCCCGGCCGGCCCTGCCCCCATCCCCATGTCACAGAACACAAACATTGTCCCCCCCTCCCATCATGTCATGGTCACCATCCCCCCTCCATTTATGATTGTTGTTTGTGTAATAATTTTTTTAACACATTTATGCCATGCGCTCTGGCGTAAGTGCACTCATCAGTGATCACCTACCCACCTGTCCTGCTGCTGAGGCAATCTGGCTGTGTGTGAGTCAGACTCACAGACACAGTGAGCTCCAGTCCCTGCTGCCGCCCGCTGCTGCTGCGCCACTCACATCCCCCTGACCTGACCCCGTGACCGTGTTGCCGTGCCCGTGCCACTCTGTGAGTGAGGGCCGGGCCGCACGGCATACGCAGGCTGGGGCGGGAGGCCAGCGGTGTGCGGCACAACTCACAAGTAAGTGATAAAAAGAAAAAAAAAAGAAGGTTAATTTTTCCGCCCTCCCCCAGGGTGCGCCCTAAGGCAGCCGCTTTTTCTGCCTTATGATAGCATCGGCCCTGGACTCCCGTGCTCATTTACTTAATGGAGAGGACTCCTCTTGTTTAATTTTACTGCTGGTTTATTGTAGCATAGCATCATAATGCAATGAGAATGAAGATAAAAATGACATAACCAGACTCAGTACCACTGACACTATACACAGCTTACTTCAGTTTAGAGGGTGTTTTGGATCTGACAAGATTCCCTTTTAAACTGCAGCACTTCAATTTATGAAGCAAATTTCCGCCACGGTTTTGCCCTGCAATGGGTGAAATCTGCAGAAAATCTCCTGCAAAATCAATGTCAAAATCCGCATGTACCTAGTACAGGTTTTGCACTGAATTTTTGCATTTTTCCTGCAGATGCACAGCATAATGTGTGGTGTATTTTCTGCACTAAATAAGTACCCTTACAGTACACTTCTTACGAAAAACCTTTTAAAGGACAACTCACACAGTTTTTTGGAATGGTTGACAGCCCTGCTATGTATAAAAAGTTGCTGTGCTAATAGTTTCAGTAATGCTGTGACATCCCTGGTAACATTTTTTAAAACAGATCTGTCACTACACCTCCCCTGTGAACAGTAAAGTCAGAAAGAGGAGAGATATAAATGTATAAATTACAAGTTTTACTGAATCTTTACCCATAATACTATATATCAATTTGCTCAGCTTCTCCAGCTCTGTAACATGCTGCCTGCAGATAGCACTTCATTTTCACAGTGGCATGTTCCCTTTAAAAATTAGAATTAGGTATCAGCAGCTTCTAGCTAGTTGGAAGCCACAAACAGAGGGTCTACAGGCGGGTCTGCTGAGTTACTGATTGGGAAAATATGGTCATAGACAATGAGAAGGTACAGATTTTCCTGTTTGCTTTGTAGCCATAACACCATTCAACACACTGATTCAAGATCACATTTACTGTGTATAGTAATTCTATAGAATATCCCTAAAAACGTAATCCTAAAATGTACCAAACTTCCACATTAACCACAATACATGTATTCATTCATGTTTTTGTTAATCCAGACACTGTTCTTTAGAGATATAAAACATACTTTTTAGAGACCAAGAAACAAATATCAGGAAAATAAATGTATTATTAATAGAATGGCACATAGAATTATTTTTTTTTACAAATTTCTTGCATGGCAAGCAGCTTCGATTGGCTTTCTCAGCCAAACCATTCACCAGAGAGGGTAGTGGGATAAGTGACTCTGGGAGGTTCAAGCAAAGGCTCTTCATGAAGATGTAACTTATTAGGCCCTTTTCAAATAGACAGTTTTCCCGTTTGTGCACTGTCCAAGTGTAGAATGGACAGAACCTAGACTGAACACTGACCCATTAAAATCAATGGCTCATTTCACAAATGATTTACTGCATGGAAGATAGGTCTTTGTTGAGAAACATTGCAGCATGCACCACCGTCCTCTGATTTGCATTTAAGTGAATACATATGGTCTGCAAGAAAAATGGACCACTCATGGACATCAAGTTTCCTATAATACATCTAAGTAAGCCCGTGAGGGGCTGTGGACTTATTTTTTCCTGCTTCTGATGAATTGAGATACTTGCAACACCTGTGGATATTTTGAACGGCCAAATTGGCTGTTTATAGACATACACATTGGTTGACATTTATGAATCTCTGTATGCCAGAAAAATGGCTTCAAAAAGTCCCAAGGATTGACGCATACTCCCCTTGCACAGAATTGTGCTACTTTTTGGAGATTCATACCCCGCTTACAACTTTTCAATAAAGTGGTTGGAGTACAGAGTGGGCAGTGGATGGCCTAGCACATTTATTATAATCTATTCCAGAAAAGGGGCATAGATTATACCTGAAGTCTACACCAGTTCTCTTGTTGGTGTAGGTCTCAGTTTTGGCACACGGACCTGCACAGTGCCATAAATCACTTAATAATTGTGGCACATCTGATGCCTGTGGACACTGGCATGTAAAGTAATGGTCTTAATAAATATCCCCCAATATCCCAAGATAGACAGGAAGTATGTAGTCAGGTGGAAGATTTGAACATCATTAGAAATACTGAATTTCAGCCTGAAGATTCAGTTTTACTTAGTACCATAAAGTAATCATTTTCCTGTGTTAATTTATAGGCTATTTGACCATTCCATGGAAGGATTTAAGAACTGGGAGTTTATGACAACACACTGCTGGGGTGAAAAAGCCTCAGGGGATTGGATACTGGAGATATATGATACACCATCCCAACTGAGGAACTTCAAGACACCAGGTAAAAATCTTATACCACATAAACTAACAATTATGCTATTTAAAGCGTCATAACTTTTCACACAGCTTTTCATATTTTATTGAGTGGTGAGAGCCCCACCAATCTCTAGAATGAGGGGAGAGAAGTACTCAAATATTGCGCTCTCTCCTCGCTGCACGATATGCATGCTCTTCTCTCCCTTCGTTCCAGAGATCGGTGGGTGTCTCAGCACTCAGATTGTCATCAATCACAAGTTTTCATTTGTCCCTATGATATATCAAAAGTTGTGTGAAGAAATAGTGATGCTTTAAGAAATTATGCAATTCTATTGCTAAATATGAGACAGATTCCAAGTCATCTCAGTCTATGTCTCTGAATTAGATATTTAGAGCTTTGTGTACAATTTGTTGGATATTTAGCAATACATTGGGAACCTGTCCAAAAATCTTGAGGATTGAGCTTTGGATGATTTTATGTTTTCATGTTTGGCTGTTGACTCATTGCTGCTCATGTGCTCTTGTCCACATTTTATAGTATGAAGTATAGGCAACAGGCAAAGATCAAAAATCATTTGTCAGTCTGTTTATCCACAACCTTGCACTACTTCTTTCTGAAATAATTTGACTACATCAGGAGTTGTTCTTTTTAAGGGAAGCTGTCACTTTGCACATATTGTCCTGTTATAGAGCAGGAGGATCTGAACAGATTGATTTATAGGTTTATGGGAAAAGATTCAGTATTTTATTTATTTAAAACACTGGTCATTCTGGGTTTAGGAGTCCAGTGGGAGGTCCTACTCAGTGATTGACAGACATCTGTCTATGACTGTGCATATAAAAGCTGTCAGTCATTAAGCTAAGCCTGCCCACTGGACACCTAATCACAGAAATAGGGATTTAAATGAATAAAATACTGAATCGTTACCAAAAAGTATATATCAGTCTGCTCACTTTCTCCAGCTCTGTTACATGCCTCCCTAAATTAAATATTGGCATTGGCATGTCTGATAAAATCAGGAAGTTTAATAGCTGATTTTTGCCATGATACACAGATCTTCATGCTCTCTATATGAGAAGCATATACTTTATTCTGTAACAGCCAAGTGTATAAAGTCTATAAATGGCATTTTACATAAAAATGTACAGTTTGGCAGTAGAAACTTCATAGATATTGCTCTTGCAATTCTATGCAGTTCCATGTAATAATGACCCCTGGGCCCCACATACAGCACAGAAACATTACATATTTCTGGTATTCCTTATTGGTACATCCACAAACTCGAATTTAGCTGCGGAAGATGTAATCTGAAAAAAAAAAAAATTCACAACCATTTGTGTCTCCAGTGCAGAGTTGTGTTTGTGTATGTTCCATTTGGATAACCTTTACCATGTTAAAATCAGTGAATATTTTTTCAATAAACTGTGGTATTTATTTGGCAACCTCTACATTCTGTCATTTGATCTCACCATGATCAGATGAACCTCTGTTGAATGGAACTGAAATATGATGTGTGTGTATGTGTATATATATATATATATATATATATATATATATGTATATTGTGACACAGTGAGGGGAATGGTCTGGGAAAACAGGTATTTTCCTCCCAGCGTGTGCTGCTGGGCTGATTTGCAGCCAGGTGGGGTCAAATATCGGACTGGAATTTAATTGCCGATCCGGGTTTTTGGCAGCACCTGGCTGTCCTTAAATAGGCAGCTGGGCTCAGCAGCAGGATCTCTGTGTTGGGATCTGAGGCTTGGTGCTAGGTTGGAGGTTTGAGACCCATGGGCCGAGGAAACAGGCACCCTAAAGCCTGCCGTGGACAGCTGGAGGCAGAACTGACATCAAGGCGACTGGTGTTATATGAACTTTCCATTGTGTGTGAAGTAAACACCAAGACTGCAAAGTAACACATTGTTTTGTGCATTTGCCTCAAGTGTGAATAAACACTGAAGTTTTGTGTTAAGAACTTGTATTTTGCCTCTGTACGGCGTGCGATTAACCTATCTACCAGAGCAAAACGCCACAATTGGTGGAGGATGCGGGTATACGCAGTGAGGCAGGCATGATCGACGAAGTATTGTTGTTTTTTTATTTTTGCTCTGGGCACAGTTGTATGTCTTGCAATAAACCCGCTAAATTTCAGCCCATGACCCTCGACAAAATGGAGGCCATAATTAAGGCTCTTGTGGAGGCTAACCAGTAGCAGTGAGAAACCAACCTGCAACAACGGGAGGCTAACAGACAGCAGCAAGAAACAAACCAGCTGCTGTAACAATACGTGATGACTATACAGGCGGCAGGAACATACTGAAGCATCCATGATGTCCGAAGCGGTCTGTGCGGTGATCCCCAAGATGACACCCTTAGATGATGTCAAAACCTACCTGGCGATATACGAGAAGGTGGCCGCAAGGGATAAACTAGACCGAGACCAGTGGGGTGAAGTCGTCGCTCCATTCCTGGCACTCAATTCTCAGCGGGTGTTTTTCGACTTGCCGGACGATCAAGCGGCCAACTACCAGAAAGTTAATGGGTGAGATTCTGGCAAGACGGACGGACAGGGGGGGGGGGGTGAATGTGTTGGTCTGGACCCAGTGGGTACATGAGTGGGGGCTTAACCCGGTTGAGCCCGCGAGACCCCAGTATTATGACTTATTTCACCTCTTGCAGAAGTGGCTACAGCATGATGTGCTGAGTCCCACAGCTGTGCTGGATCGACTATTAGCTGATATGTTCTGGAAGGCTTTGCCACCCCCTCTCCAGCACTAGATCGGCCAGGTGTCTCCTGGCAATGCCCTAGAGATGGCGGGCCTGGTGGAACTCTGTGAGGCTACTAAGAATCTTCGGGGGTTCTTTTGGGAGGGGAGCAGTCAAACCCTGGAAATCTCCACCCCAGGCCTGGAGATTTCAGCCGATGAAACACCAGGATGTACCCACTATGGGCCTGGCTCCGTTAGTCTGCTGGCAGTGTCAGGAGCCTGGCAATGCAAGGGATGACTGTCCTCATCGGGTTGAGCCCATGGACACTAATTGTGGTTACCGTCAGTCGCTATATGCCAGGAAACTGTGTGCAACAGGTACCCCGGAATCCCTAGACCACTTGTGCCAGGTGGAAGTGGGAGACACTCAAGCGGAGGCACTGCTGGACTCAGGGAGCCTGGTGACCCTAGTAAAAGCTACCCTAGTGCGGTCCACTGAATATACTGGCCGGAAAGTCAGGGTGATGTGCATCCATGGAGACTTAAAAGACTACCCCACCGTGCTGGTGTCCTTAACCATGGTAGCTGGTAGGTGGACCCACCTGGTGGCAGGCGCAACAAATCTACACTATGAACTCATAATAGGGAGATACTTTCCAGGATTCCCTGCCCTATGTGAGAGTTAAGGATACCCCTGAGACAGGAATAAACCCAGGAGATTGGTCTTGTTCAGGGGGACAGCCAGAACCCTAGGAACCTGAGGCCAAAGGGCCAGCAGTAGGGGTGACCACCACTTCAGTGGAAGAGGGGGAGACAACTCCGCTGAGTGTAATGGTGGGATATGTGGAGGACTTGCCACCGGGTCCTGAGTTAGCAGACCCCAACATCTCTGGGGGAAATTTTGGAGCAGCACAACACCGGGACCCAACCCTATCCTGAGCCTGGGAGAATGTGGTAATAATTGATGGTGAACCACAACAGCCTGGGGCCGAGTCGATGTTTCCCTGTTTTGTGGTTCATCAGAATATGCTGTATCATGGTAAACCAGCTGCAGGGTGAACATATTGAACAGTTGGTGGTGCCCCAGGCTTATCGCAAACTCATGTTAGAGTTAGCCCACCAACATGTTCTCGGGGGTCATCTGGGAGTGCAGAAAACACAGGACCAGATATTACAACAGTTTTACTGGTCCAGTTTGTTTAGAGAGGTGGCCGAATTTTGCAACTCTTGCCCGACCTTCCAAACTAGGACCCAGCACCTTTTCCGCAGATCATCGAGGTACCGTTTGAGCAAGTCACTATGGACCTCATAGGTCCAGTACCGAAGTCCGCTAGAGGACACCAACACATCTTGGTCGTCCTAGATCACGCCACTTTGTAATCGGAGGCGGTGCAACTGCGACATACAGTACAGACCAAAAGTTTGGACACACCTTCTCATTCAAAGAGTTTTCTTTATTTTCATGACTATGAAAATTATAGATTCACACTGAAGGCATCAAAACTATGTATTAACACATGTGTCCGTCCACTTCTTGGCATATTTGCTGAGTTGCAGCCAGATCTCTATCGGATCCCATTATAGTTAATGGGAGCGGTGGACATTCAAGTACCATCTGGCAATGCTGTATCCAGAGAGACCCAGCAGGCTGTGAAACTAGCCTAACTTTTCAAACAACTTTGCATAAATCAATAGTTTATGCAAATATAAGAAACTTTTTTATATGTCTTATTGGAGGTAAATGCTCTTTTCTTCCCCCACTCTACACTAACATTCACTCTGAATTCTGCGATAAACCCATTCTGAGAGACAAATATTGGCTGTCAGCTCACTGAAGGATCAGATTACAAGATTACAAGAAGCCTATGGAGAGGAGAAGGGAAGGGATGAGCTGCAGAGTGAGAAACAAACAGACACACACTTAGGAAGCTTGCAGCATCTAATTGTGAGTCTGCTATCTCACCCTAAGTGCTTTATTCACATCAACAGTGGTCTAGTGCTTCTGAGTGGTGCTGAGTAAGTGAAAGCCAGGGAGCAGTATCTCCTGTTTTTTCTGTGTGTACCCACTGATAGACATTATAACATCTAGTATCCACCCACTAGCACAGGGAGAAATGAGGATTAGAGATAGAGCCTGCATGGAGGAAAACTGCTCAAAAATTCAAGATGCAAGTCAAATAATGACCATATATAGTATTATTCCTCATGTACACACACCTAAAAGAACATATATGCTTAAGTGGAGTACTGTGATTTTAACCTGATTGGACCAGTTGAAATAAAATCTTAACCTCCTCTATATCATGAAGCTTGACATAGACATACTTACATAAACTTGAACACATCATTATAAAGTGATGAGGAACACAGGTATTAGGAAAGAAGCCTGGAAGAGGTAATTTAATATCCTTTTAGATTCAACCAAAGGCAGAATTTATTCTCTTGCAAGTACACTTTTAATGACATTATAACTTCACATTTGACTCCAGAAAGAATATTTCACCTCCGTTTCGAAAGCTATTTTCTTTAGGCAAAATCTTTATTTCATAGATTAGATTAAAGATGGTGCCGATCCTTATTAATCTAATACAGGTAACAGAAGCTCATTCTGGAGCTTGAGTTTCTTTGCTTGCAAATTATTCACTTTGACATTTTAATTTCATTTTTAATTAAAGCACTTGCTTCTAGAAAGTTGGTCTCAGGCTTTTCCTGTAGAAAACGTGCCAGTGGTGACCTCCAAGACCCACTCCATGAGAAGGTTGTAGAAGTCTATCATGAACTTTCTGCTAATACAGTATCAAAAAAGATAAATATGTGGGAAATAAGAAATATTTCTCGGAAAATCTGGTTTAGGATACTTTCATATTTTCAGCACAGCTCTCAAGCAGGCTGTTCTGCCATAGAATTCTGGGAATCGGCCAGAAAAAAAAACTTGCATGCAGCAGTTTTTGTCCAGCTAAAATCAGTCATATTTGCCGGGTAGCGGCCGGATCTCTGCTGGACCCCATTATAGTCAATAGAGTCGGTGAGCATTCCAGATCTGGAGAGCTGTGCCACATATGTGAAAGTAGCCTTATCCAAGTGCATGGCCCAGCTGAGGGGAGGAACATGATTATTCATTATATTTAAAGGAGTTTTCTAAGTTTTTAATGCTGATGACCTATCCTCAGGATAGGTCATTAGTATCTGATTGGTGGGGGTCCGACACCCAGGACCCCTGCTAGTCATATGTTTAAGAAAGCAGTGGCACTCCTGTGAGTTCTGCAGCCTTCTTTGTTTATTTCCTAGGCCAAGTGACACATGAATCACTTATCACTCAGCGAATGGAGCTGAGCGTGATACCAAGAGCAGTCGCTATACAATGCTGTGCTTGGGAAGCTTTGAGAAGGCAGCAAAGCTCATAGGAGCACCAGTGTCTTCTCAAACAGCTAATTGGCGGTGGTTCCTGGGTGTCGGACCCCCACCGATCAGTATAAAAATCCTGGAAAACCCTTTTAGGCCATTACCTACGTTTGTTCTTAGTGATAAAATGCAAGTTTTAGCATTGCCCATTGTAGTCTAATTGTCAACATTAGGAAATACATTTGAGAGATTTAAAGGAAAGCTATCAGTAGCTTTTTGTACAGTAAACCACCAGCATTTTGTTTTACTGCTGGAGTTTTAAACATGCCCTTGTCAAATCTCTCATCTTAATAAATTACACTTCAGCATCATCTGGCACATGCACAGTGAAACGATGTGTACTGGCCTCAGCTTCATCTACACATGCGCTGGATGCAGGTAGCATGTTATGGGGCAGGAAGAGCTGATTCAATTAATATAGTTTTTTGGAAAAATATCCAGTAAAATTTTTGATTGTTATTCACTTACCACCCTGCCCTTTCTATGCTTAGTAGCCATGTGGGCGTTTCTAATGAGTGATTGACCGCTATCTCCTAGGAGGAAAGCTGTTGATTGCTGAATAGGACCATCGACATGACTACTAAAGAAAGATTGAGTTTTACAGAATATTTTTTACACAAAAGTATATATCAATCTGCTCAGCTCCTGTTCGGTAGCATGCTGCCGACAGACATGTACATGTGGCAGGCTCCTTTAGGTCTTTCACATTTCATACTGTCTAAGATAATTAGACAACAGTAAATTCCCCACCATGTTACTGAATATTTAAAATTCAAAACAATTATGCTATGGAGATTAATGTGGATGGTGTGTTGATTAGACTGAATATCCATGTAACAAGGCTGAACAAAGCAAAAATAGGACATTAAAGGGAACCTGTCATCAGGATTTTGGGTATAGAGCTGAGGACATGGGTTGCTAGATGGCCGCTAGCACATCCGCAATACCCAGTCCCCATAGCTCTGTGTGCTTTTATTGTTTCAAAAAACCTATTTGATACATATGCAAATTAACCTGAGATGAGTCCTGTACGTGAGATGAGTCAGGGACAGGACTCATCTCAGGTTAATTTGCATATATATCAAATAGGTTTTTTGAAACAATAAAAGCATTCAGAGCTATGGGGACTGGGTATTGCGGATGTGCTAGCGGCCATCTAGCAACCCATGTCCTCAGCTCTATACACAAAATCCCAGTGACAGGTTCCCTTTAAAGTAGGGAAGCTGCTACCTTCAGCATACATACTTGATAGAGGTAAGCCTTTAAAACCATTTTCCTTGTACACTACAGGGCCTTTTGTGTACATTTTTGGTAATTTTAGTTAAAGGGAAACTGCCATCAGAAAGGAGTATTTTATTATTGACTATCCATAGAAAACAATGGGGGAGATTTATCATTCCCTTTACTCCTGAAAAGTGGCATTAAAAAGTTGTAGGTGCGACTTTTTAACTGCGACCTTTTAAAAAATAGACCCTTTTCTAAAAGAGGGTGTGGCAAGGGCGGTGAAGGGGGTGTGGTCAGACACAGCAACAAATTTGCCTTCATTTATGGCAGTTTTGTGGCATAAATGAAGAAAGAAATCTATGGCATCTCTGAGCTGTCGTAGATTTCTGGTTAGGCTCACGGACTGCAGGAGGATGTGTCTAATTTATGATGAGGCATGTGCCTGGTCATAAATTAGGCACATCCTCTGGCAGTGCAGGGGATATCAAATCTTGATAAATCTCCCCCAATGTTTTTTGTTGATTTTTAGTACTGTTTTTTATTTCCTCAGTACTATGCCATTAAAAAGTAAATACCAGATATTGTTCTTCTGTAGCAGTAATCTTACAGAGATAAACGTTCTCAAGGAAGGCTCTGTGGCAGAATGAATTGATTATCTATAAGGTAGTCCTCATTAGAATAGTAGATGGAGGAATGGAATGACTGACAGAATGACAGCTGTATTTTTCTCTTGATAGACCTAGAAAAGATGCAAACAGAGTGTATTAATTAGACTAGTAACAAGAGTCATACATATGGGTATTTATCACTCACACAATTTACTATGAGACACCACCCTGTTCTCTGTCTCTGTTGTCATGAAGGTGCCACCACCACAAAGGTCCAGTCCTTGTTTTCCTTCTTGGAAAGAGTCTTCAGTTCTTATGTTGGTTCTACATTAAACATATAGGGGGACATTTTTTAAGACCAACAATTTAGATGCCCTATATTACTTTAATTGTTTCAGATTAATATGGATTAGAATAGCATTGAAAGTATAATTTCTTGTCCAGCCAAAATTTCTGTTTCCTAAATCAGATATATTGCATCTGCAGTCAAGCCCTAGGTTGTTTGCTTGGTCATATATAGACTTGTGATCTGAACACTTCTGCAACACTTCAACTCATCATGTCTTTAGTTTCTGAAATACATTCTATGTATAAAGTGAAGCGGCGTTATCCAATTTTATTTTCCTGTATGGTTAATTTTATTTAATAGCAATCAAACATAAAATGACCAGTTTGTAGTCATCTAATTCTCTGTGCTGATTTTTTTTATCTCCAAGGTAAATTGAAAGATTGGTCCTTAGTATTATATGGAACTTCTATCCAGCCATATTCCCCTAGAAATGATGTTCCTAAAGTGGAGAGGGTACGCTCCAGCCCTGTTGAGGAGCCATCGGAGGAATACAATATTGATGACTATGCAGGTAAGGGACAACAATGATGAGCCTATCCGTCTTGACTGATCATTATTTTTACTTAGTACTTAAAGGAGATGTCCAGGATAGCATGGCTATTGTATGCCCCACACTTATCCACAGGTTGTGTCTGGTATTACTGCCCAATTCTATTAAAGTAAATGGGGCTGAGCTGTAATACCACACATAGCCATCTTTTTCCAGTCCTGGAGAATCCCTTTAAGAATTTCAAATTGCCACTTGATTGTCCATGGATCTCATCAAGAGATAACAGGCAGCCCTTTAAATGGAAACTTTGTAAATATTATGAATTACATGGGGGACAGGGTTGCCAATTGTATGTCATTTAATCGACAGTCTCTAAAAGTAGGGGACCTTTTCCACCATTTCCTCCCAAATGAATGGATCTATGTTTTTTTAAGGCTTCTGGTACTTGAGTGGGTCACTATAAATACCACCACTTTACATCTCACAGTAGAGCTGTATATTGAGCTATAGACATCTATTACAACATGTTGGCCATGATTATTCAACAAGTTGTCCAGAAAATTTAAAATTCAGGTATCTAAACTGGTTGGGGAATTCAACATGGCTGCACTGCATCTTTTTCAGCTCATTTCCTTTGCCACTGGCAGTGATTTTAGTTATAACAATATTGTATATGAGGGTATTTCTGATTATTTATTTTCCTCTTTATTATAAAAACCACCCTGAAACATTGGATCCCCTTTACATTAGACATATCAAATTTGTGGTTATTGCATGATTCTCCTAGACCTTTAAGACATGATACGAATCTATTCAAGTGAATGCATTTTTTTTCTGGCATGCAGCTACTAAAACACTCTAATGCCTAATCTGATTTGTAGTTTGTTTTTTGGTTTCTTACAACACCTACATAAATGACTATATAAATGTATCCTGGCACTAGGTCCCTGTGATGCAGAATGCAGTGACGTGGGCTGTGACGGACCTGGACCCCATCACTGCACTGACTGTCTACACTTTTATTATAAAGCAAAAAACAATACAAGGTAAATATGACATCTCAACGATTTCTGTATGAATGACTTCCAGTAAAAGTAACTTCTACCTCACCTACCAGTAGACTGGCGCACAGCAGGGCCGAGATGTGCCGGATTTTTTAAAAGGCATCTGCCTCTTAATAATTTAGGCACATCTCACACCAGTGCAGAGAGATCAAGACTAGATATATGTCTCTCAATGTTCTTTCATGTTCTTTACCCTTTTCTATCACATCCTGTTAGATACTCTTCTTGGGCTGTCCTTTCTGTATGCTACATTTATAATACCTTGGGGATATTTGTCAGTGTGATAGTTTTATTAAAGGCAATGCTCTCATTTATTACAAAGTCATCTGTTACTTCTTGTGGATGGAGTGTTATAGTATTTAAAGGGGTGGGCCCTCGGACAACATTTATTACCTACTCACTGAATAGGTGATAATTGTATGATCATGGGGAGTCTGACCGCTTGGACTCCCACCAATCACTAGCATAGGGTTCTCCTTTGCAAATGGAGAGTTAGTGTGCATGCATGACTGCTGTCTAATGAACTGCTGAGTACAGTACTCAGCTACAGGTCCTTTCACACCAGGGACTCCAGGACCCCCATTCTTATGAACAGTGGTGATCCCACCATTCAGCCCCCCCAGCGATTATACATTTAAGAGGTGAGGGGATAAATGTATGTGGCCCAACCGGTTTAATATACAGAATTTTCTAAGTTGCCACTGTTACATAAATGTTCTAGAAGAACTGATTAAAGTAAGGAGGAAAGGGAAAAGGGAGATATATCATCTAAGACCACTCATCTAGCTGCATATAACCAGAAAATATATTGTTTATCACAATTGTCTTTGAAAATAGAATTGACAATGACTATGTGCTCCAAATTACAATAGAAACAATTGAGGGTTCTTTTACATCAATGCAGTACAAATTGTTACCGAACCAAGAAGTGTAATTCATGGGCCTTCAAGCAAGGTTGAACAAATGAAAGCTTAGATATGCTCTGATTCATTAACCAAAGTATGAACTTGTGTTTTAGCTGTTATAAAGGCAAGATTTATCCAGCAAGTAAATGCATAATGCAAAGCATGGAAGAAATGGAGCTCTTAATATATAACTTTTGTTTCTGAAGTTCAGGTCAACAGTAATATTTCTATAGAACTTAGCAAAATTGCAAATCAGGGTCAATTACTTGTCATGGTTAAATCCAGTAAAAAGTGATAATTTTCAAGGGTGTCCTTTTAAGAATTTCTTTTTTTTTAATTTTTTTTTAAGGATTTGTGTATCGGAATGTCCCTCAGGCCACTACTTTGCCGAAAAGAAGAGGTGTAAAAAATGTTTCCCGAACTGTGACACGTGTGTAGGAAGTCGTAGTGACCAGTGCACAGCTTGTAAACCTGGCTACTACTTAAATGAGGAGACCAACAGCTGCATCACCAACTGCCCAGATGGCTTCTACTTGAATGAAAGTATGTTCTCTTCCCATCAATACCCTTAGGGTATAGCTACAAGATGGCATGTGTCATGCAAAATTTATTTAACTGTAATGTCATGCAACATTTTTTGTAATGATAGTCTATGCTGTCGCGCTGTGACATGCCGCGGGCATGGGTATGGTATCACTGGGTGAAGGAGGCGCCTATCTGGCCCAACAGATTTAAGATTACTTAGTCACTATTACTTACTAGTTTTCTGATGCAAGTTACCCCTAAAATCCTAGCCAGCAAAGATGTCAGGTTCTGGTGCACAGACCTGCTGAAATACACCAAAGTTATTAAGAGTCATGTGCCTCTTAATAAATTTGGCATCTCTCATGTCACCACAAACTAGATCCGATTGGCATTAGTAATGCCATTGTTGATAAATATGTCAATTGGAAGTTAGTAAGTTAAGAGGTACTAATACTACAGTGCCTTGAAAATGTATTCATACCCCTTGAACTTTTCCACATTTCACGGAGCTCTGTTCAATCCATCATTTCAAATTGGAAGGAATATGGCACAACTGAAAACCTACCAAGACATGGCCGTCCACCTAAACTGGCAGCCCAAGCAAAGATCTAATTAGAGAAGTAGCCAAGGTCACACTGGAGGACCTGCAGAGATCCACAACTCAGGTGGGAGAATTTATCCCCAGGATAACTATGAGTCATGTACTCCACAAATGTGGGCTTTATGGAAGTGGCAAGAAGAAAAACATTTTGGAAAGCAAGCCATAATAACTCTTATTTGCAGTTTGCCACAAGCCATGTAGAGGACACAGCAGACATGTGGAAGAAGCTGCTCTGGTCAGATGAGACCAAAGTTGAACTTTTTGCCCTAAATGCGAAACACCATGGGGGTCATTTATCAAGCTGGCTTAGTTGCCCATAGCATCCAGATTTCTCCTTTCATTTTCCAAAGGAGCTGTCCAAAATTAAAGGTAGAATCTGATTGGTTGCTACGGGCAACTAAGCCCAGTCCTACTTCACACCAGTTTGATAAATGACCCCCTATATGTGGTGGAAAACTGCGCATCACCCTAAACACACCATCTCCACCGTGAATTATGGTATTCGCAGCATCATGCTGTGGGGATGCTTTTCTTTAGCAAGGACAGAGAAGCTGGTGAGAGTTGATGGGAAGATGGGTTGAGCTAAGTACAGGGCAATCTTTGAGACTTGAGACTTGGTGAGGTTCACCTTCCAGCAGGACAACAACCCTAAACATACAGCCAGAGCTACAATGAAATGGTTTAGACTAAAGCATATTCATATGTTAGAATAGCCTAGTCACAGTCCAGACCTAAATTCCATTGAGAATCTGTGGCAAAACTTAAAAATTGCTGTTCACAGATGTTCTCCATCCAATCTGACTGAGCTTGAGCTATTTTGCAAAGAAGAATGGGCAAACATTTCACCTTCTAGAAAAGCTGGTAGAGACATATTCCAAAAGACTTTGAGCTGTAATTGCAGAAAAAGGTGGTCCTACAAAGTATTGACTCAGGTGGGCTGAATACAAATGCACACCACATTCAAGTTTGTGGGTATAACATGAAAAAATGTGGAAAAGTTCAAAGGGGTATGAATACTTTTTCAAGACACTGTGTGGATAAGGGGGTATTACAGCTGGCAGTTACAAGCTGCACTTTCTGTTTGCAGCACACGGTAGATCATATGCAATACAGAACAGCCATGCGTAATGCTGGTATTATGGTCCTACTGGTTTATTTTTCCACTAAGAAATAAGTGTAGGCTTATCTTCTGTGCAAAAAAATCAAGATGAATGTTTAGGCGACCCATTAAGAGTCAATTGAAACCATTGCAAAATCCAAGCCATGACACTGGTGAGGACAGAGTGATACCCATACCACACAATGCCCAACCCTTCTTCTTTATACGGTTCGCTAAGGTTTCATGAGATCGCTTGTTATTTGAAGATGCCACTGACTCTTCCTGAATCTATCATCTTTGTCACCATATTAAAATGCTGCTTTCCTCCTTTATTTTCTAACTTATTTTCCAAGATATAAATACAAGTCAAATAAAAGTCAACAAATCCACCCTTAAAACCAAATTATCTAAAATATGCTGCAATAATACCAGGTGCATTCAGATCAATCATCCAGTAGTCATTTATCACATGTTGTTTCTTGATAATTTGCTTATTCCCTAAAGCTACATCCAGGATGACATTGAAAAGCCTGCCATCAATCTCTTAGAACAGTGTTCTCAGATTTATAATGTTATGCTCTGCAATGTTGCATCGAGCAACACTGTAGTAATATAACAATATAAATGAAAATTGCCTCGAATATAAGTCAAGAGATGTGTTCTTCTGTAAGGTGCTTTCATATCCTATTGAGCCAAGCTAACTTGGTCTCCTGAAGGAGTAATTGATTCTAGGTGACAACTGCTATTAAAGTAGACCTCTCTTCACCCCTGACATGTCCGTTTTAGTAAATATTTGTATTCCACATGAAATGACAGTTCTGGAACATTTATTCTTATGACTCTAACTTCTAACTTCTGCCATTTTTTGTCTATTCTTGTTAGAAGTTTATGGCTAAAGGTACAGATTGGTGTTACCAGTTAGGGGTTTGCCCCTGCATAGTCAGTCCTTGTCCAATCAATGCTGCCAGTGGCAGACTGAGAAGGGAGACCCCCCCCCCCCCCAAGCTGGTGCCATCCTTCTGTACCTTTATCAGCAGGAAAAATAGATGATTGGCACAACACAGAGTCATAAGAAACGATTCTCCAGAATTATAATTGTAAGGGGAATACAAGTGGCTGCTAAAACAGCCAAGTCAAAAGAGGTGACAGGTCCTCTTTTATTACAATAGCCAAGGGTTGTCACCAGCTTTCCACAGATTCTGAGTGAAATTTCTCAACAGAACCGATTTATACGCCATTCACTGTAAGGGATCCTTGCTATCCATACAGATTCATTGTAGGCCGCTCATCCCCATTTACATAGATGATGTGCTGCCCACAAATGCAGATTTTTAGGTGCCACATGAAAGATGCGAACACCCGATGTACAAGCGCTTGCATGTTCATTGGGCGATTGGCATCACCTTTATACAGCACAGTTATTGGGAGCAATCATTTGTCACCGATAACTGTCCCAAGCCTTGCCTTGTGTAATAGGGACAGATTTACAATTGTGTTGTTGGCATTGTATACGTACATAGTTACATAGTGATGGTTAAAAAATATTTCCATCAAGTTCAACCAGAGAAAGTGAACAAATGTGGATAAATCCTAGAATTTTATATCTCCCCCTTTTACCCAGAGGTAATAGCCAATCTGCGGTAAAAAGACAAAATCCTTGCCCTACCTAAATGCCTATTAGCATTCATTGCAAGAATTGTGTTGTCATATGCCAAATGTTTCCTGGACAAATATATTACTCCAGTATGTCTCACACTATAATATCATTTCCTTTCCAGATAAGAACCTCTGTCGAAAATGCCAAGAGAACTGTAAGACTTGCACTTCTGCTGACAATTGTACGGAATGCAGACATGGCCTGAGGTATGAAATCAATGAATTGCTGTAGCTAACCACACGACTGCACATCAAAGCCATATATTAAGAGGTCCTGAGTGAGTTTGACTCTTTCATCGTCATAAAATTTTGCAGTGAATGAAAGAGCTCAGTGAGGCAGGAGGTGGGAAATTTCTATAGTAACATAAATGCTTAAAGAGACTCTGGGTAGTGATGAAATACTAATGCGATGTGCTGCTGAGTGCATGATTCCCAACCTCAGATGACTCATAAGGTCTTTTAGCTCAGGCTGTTGCATTAAATGTCATATAGATCCTGTCAATAAAACAGAAACTTCTCATAAATATTACATTCTACCTCTTTATTCTTCTTTACTAACAGAGGTTAGCGCACATCAAGCAAGAAGGGAGCAGATATTTTACTGTGTGCTGTGTACACAGGCTGCAATAGTAACCTTAATGGGTGTCAGCGGAGTGTATGATGTTTCAGAACTTTGGATTCTAGACACTCCTTTGTTGGTCGAAGTACTTGAAGCAGCCTGTATGTTATATTATATCACTGCAAGAACACCTTCAATAGCAGCATCAGCTATATACAGTAACATAGTATATAAGGCTGAAAAAAGACATTTGTCCATCCAGTTCAGCCCGTTGTCCTGCAAGTTGATGTAGAGGAAGGCAAAAAAAAAAAAAAAATGTGAGGTAGAAGCCAAAAATTCCTTCCCGACTCCAATCAAGCAATCAGAATAACTCCCTGGATCAATGACCCCTCTCTAGTAGCTATAGCCTGTAATATTATTACGCTCCAGAAATACATTCAGGCCCCTCTAGAACTCTTTTATTGTACTCACCATCACCACCTCCTCAGGTAGAGAGTTCCATAGTCTCACTGCTCTTACCGTAAAGAATCCTCTTCTATGTTTGTGTACAAACCTTCTTTCCTCCAGACGCAGAGGATGTCCCCTCGTCACAGTCACAGTCCTGGGGATAAATAGATGATGGGAGAGATCTCTGTACTGACCCCTGATATATTTATACATAGTAATTAGATCTCCCCTCAGTCGTCTTTTTTCTAAAGTGAATAACCCTAATTTTGATAATCTTTCAGGGTACTGTAGTTGCCCCATTCCAGTTATTACTTTAGTTGCCCTCCTCTGGACCCTCCCCAGCTCTGCTATGTCTGCCTTGTTTACAGGAGCCCAGAACTGTACACAATACTCCATGTGTGGTCTGACTAGCGATTTGTAAAGTGGTAGGACTATGTTCTTATCACCGGCATCTATGCCCCTTTTGATGCAACCCATTATCTTATTGGCCTTGGCAGCAGCTGCTGACACTGGTTTCTACAGCTTAGTTTGCTGTTGACTAAAATTCCTAGGTCCTTTTCCATGTCAGTGTTACCGAGTGTTTTACCATTTAGTATGTACGGGTGACTTGCATTATTCCTTCCCATGTGCATAACCTTACATTTGTCAGTGTTAAACCTCATCTGCCACTTATCTGCCCAAGCCTCCAGTCTATCCAGATCGCTCTGTAGTAGTATACTGTCCTCTTCAGTGTTAATTACTTTACACAGTTTAGTGTCACCGGTGAAAATTGATATTTTACTATGCAAGACTTCTACAAGATCATTAATAAATATATTGAAGAGAATAGGGCCCAATACTGACCCCTGAGGTGCCCCACTAGTGACAGTGACAATCTGAGTGTGTACCATTAATAACCACCCTCTGTTTTCTATCACTCAGCCAGTTACTTACCCACTTACAGACGTTTTCTCCCAGTCCGAGCATTTTCATTTTATATACTAACCTTTTTTGTGGTACAGTGTCAAATGCTTGGGAGAAGTCCAAATATACGACATCCATTGATTCACCGCTGTTAAGTCTAGAACTTACCTCCTCATAGCCTGAATATAGGCATACAGCTATGTGCAGTCACAGTAAAGTGGTGAAAATGTTTTAAAAATTTAAATATATTTGGCCTGTATACAAAAGTATTCAGTGTTGTAGACTGTGGCTATATTATATACTGTATACACCAAATGGTCCCAGTCTAGGACGTTTTATGTCCCCTCCTTATGAGGACCTTGCTCTCCTTTTTTCATGGTATAATGACTAATCGACTTTTCTCATGGACTGTGCACACTATGGGTAACATTTGCTCATTTCCTATGAAATGTTTATTGCTTTCTTTAAAGTGATTGATCTAAGAACATTTGCAAAGAAATTGTGATTAACCTGTGAATGTCTAGCAAATGGGTTCACTTTATTGTATTTGGATACCGACTTCTTGCTATCTTAGGCCATACTTCTTAGACAGCTGTGCCTTCCAACACTCCTACACACATGCACACAAGACTGGTGACCCTCTGATAGGATTGTCCTAGACTCTAGGACAATCCTATCAGAGGGTCACCAGTCTTTCTAACCCAAGCCATTAATAGCCTAATATTGTAACTATAACCCAGTCCAGAAAACAGCAAAAGTTACTTTCTTCTACTTGTCTTGAACCAATTTCTTCAGCCTACTTGTTGCTTCCTATGTTCTCCTACATTCTAAAGACACATTTGGCCATGGCTATATATAATTAAGAAAAGGGACCTAAATTACTTTATTAATCAGTTACGTACTCAATGTTAAAGCTGAAAAGCTGACTTATCCACATCCAATATTTCTCTCATTTGTCCTCAGTCCCATGTTCTCTCATTAGCATTGAAAGTTAAACATACAGTAGACAGTTTACACTAATGGTATAAATTAGGTCTTTCATCGATTACTATATAATGATAAAATGATGTTATACATGGATGAACCATAACACATATTATACTTATGTTAAGGAATGCATTGAATATCATGTTCCTCTATAATGTTGGGATGGCTTTGCTAAGTCTGTTGTAGTATGAATGGGTTTCCATATAAGGTCCCATTGCAAAATGCTAAGTAACATATGCAGAATACTACAAACTGTCATAATACAAAGGAAAGTGATGTAACGAATTGGACCTAGACCCTCTGCCACCACAGTTTTCTCCAGAAGGAATGTGCTGCTGAGATCTTTCCTTCAGAGCTCTTCTTTCTTTAGTTTGCAGGGATCCCGATGCTTCATCAGCTGTGATGATGGAAAATACTACAGCACTGTGAAGAAGGAGTGTGATCCATGTCACAGATCCTGTGCCACATGCTCAGGTAAAGCATGTTAAATCACTTTGCATGGGCAAATATCTTATGGGATATGGAACATTTTTAATCACTGCTGCTATTTTTCTGTCTCTTTTATACATGGTTTATATACAGAATTTATTCCACTATATATTCAACACATGGTTATTTCCTGTGTTTACATTTTTACTGTTTATTCATACAGTGATCTTTATATCCCCCATCTATCTACATACCTAATCTCTAAGAGAAATGAATGACAAAATCAATTATTATGTAATATTCAATAAACTAAATGACAAATACAAACTCAAATGATAACCACAAGAAAACAGCCGCCTGCTGTTTTGGGCAATGTTGGTTACCACCTAACAGGACATCATTGCATTTCTCCTTATGATATTACAGATCGCTTTATAGGGTCTATATACAATATACATTTTCCTTAGACTTTGTGCCTACACACCGTCCTCATATTACGCTGAATTTCTCTTATGTGACATCCAGAACCTATAGATCTTTATGGCCCTGGATACTTGCAGGTTACCCAGTTACCTTCACCCCACGGTATAACCGTTATGCACTAATGTCATGAGGCCTGATGTATTGTATAATCATTCAGCTGTTAATATTACTACCTCAATCATATATACAGTATGTAGTAGTCAGTCTTGACCCTTTACCAAATACTTGTAATATATGAAAAATACTTTATTTGCGTACATATACTATGTTTTATATCTTATTAATCTAGGTCCTGGAATAGATAATTGTATAAATTGTGCAAAAGAAATCTACTTTGAAGATGGACGTTGTGTCATTTCGTGTGGCTCTCAATATTATATGGCACCACCGAAAACAAATGGGTTTAAAACATGTAAAAGGTAAGCAGTATTGACGTGTAGTAATGTGAAATATTGATTGCACTTTTAAGCTAGGAAAAAATGTTTGGTGGGTGAGATGTAAGAATAAAATACATTCACACATTAGTGTGTCCTCAGGCAATAATAATCTAATAACTAGAAGAATGTGACATAAATAATGCATAGAAGATGATACAGAAGTCAAGAAGCGTAGCAAACACACACAACCATAAATAGTCCAGAGATAAAAACAAACCTAAAATATCACTGAATATGCAGCAGTCATTTTCTTCACATACTAGCAAATTGTTACGATGCTGATTGTGCATTTACACTACACAACTAGACTCTACCTACAGCGGTCGCCTTTCCTGAGTACTGATGGTGTCTCCTTGTTCTTGGATACCCCCAGGAATTAGAATAGGGCTGAATTCTATAACAACAGGAAGGTACACGGAAGTAAACTCACTAATAGATGACAAGAAGTTAACAATGATGGCAGTGGTATTTGGGTAGAGTGCAAATGAATGATGGTGATGAGAAAAAAAAATACGTTAACAGAAACTCATTATGATCAGCAATATTTACCCAGCAACACAGCCAGAGGCGAATCATACTCACTCAGCAAAGAGATGATAATAAACAGTGTCCACACGAAAACAACAAACCTCAATGCTGTCAGCAATAAAAGGTAGAAGGACTACAAATCCCAAGTTACAGTGACCCAACACAAGTAGAGTAGAGCAGGGTGCTAGTAATACAAGGATTCTGTACATAATGTACAGAGCTCTTGCTATACCCAGCAACAACAGAGCCGACGACATGAACATTTAAAGGAAGGCTAGCCAATTAAGGTGAGCAAGATGATCATTACATCCAAATACTGGCGTAAGGCAGCAGGAGAACATGAGAAAACAGGGAAATATCTTTTGCTCCTTAGACAAACCTTTACAAATTATATATAAAACATACAGTAAGTGCACTGTAAGTCACATCAGGACTTTTCAGTACTTGGCCAAAACTTCATCCATTTGACCCATATACAGAGCAGAATTACTTGGTAATTTGATTCATTTTAACCATATGGAAGGTGGAAATGGTAAATTCAAAGGGATTTCATATGTTTGCTGCTAGCAAACTTGTGTGGTATATATAGCTTTACTCATAAAGTTAGCATAATACCCTCACAGTGAGAGCAGAACAAAAGGATGGCAGATGTGAGACTTCAAAGAAGAACAAAAGGGGAGGAGATATTGATAGTTACTCTGGGATAGCAACTGGAAGGAACAGAGTTTGTAAGAGACATGGGGAAGACTAATCATGAACTCATTTTTCTTGACTCTGTGTTCCTTTATTTTCTATTAATAAATGTAAAACTCTTTTAAACAAATACATACAGTGTTCCACTATATTCATAAATCCAAAAACCCCAACCCCCCACGTACCACCTCCCATGAGCTCACGGTAAAAAAAATTGCATAATTCCCCAAACATAAATCCTAGATAACATCTTTTATTTGGTTTACTATCAAATAAAACATAATATAATTGGTGTCTTGCTAATATAAGTGACTTCTTATTCATTTGTGCCCCA
Organism: Bufo gargarizans; assembly: GCF_014858855.1. Lineage (NCBI taxonomy): Eukaryota > Metazoa > Chordata > Amphibia > Anura > Bufonidae > Bufo > Bufo gargarizans. The sequence goes on along the minus strand of NC_058080.1, from coordinate 490,912,127 downwards.
AAAGCATATTGAACCTGTAAATAATAAAAGACAATTTTATTCTCTACCATATATTCCTGTTGATTCTCTTCAAAAGTATTGCATTTATTATCATTAAACCACTGTGATAATACATTAATCCCTGCAATTTTTCAAGCTTTTGTACATAATATCCCTGCCCTATACCTTATAATACCTAAAATTGGAGTTACGAAAACCTTCAATATTCAAGTTTTCCCTCACTGAATTCCGCACACTCTGTAGCATCTTGCCTGTGACACACCTAAGTATTTTTTTTTCTATGAAGAATTTGCACCTCGAGTGCACTAATAACCAAATGACTCCTATCAACTGCTACCTTAAATCCCATCATCAATTGTGATGCTAAAAAATATTTATAGAAGTTGGGCATCTTTACTCCCCCTCTATCGTTGGTTGTGACAAACTATCTAATCCTATTCTAACTCTCTTACTATCCAAGATAAATTTGAGAATTAATTAAACAAAAACATTTGAAGAGAATCACATTTTTATGCATCCAAGCAGCCATAGACATTCTCAACCTTCTCCAAATCTTTTACCCTAATTTTCTAAAACCATGGGAAAATATTCAAAATAAAATAAAATCACTAAAGTTCTTCAAAACAATAATTTGAAAATATAACATTTTCTTATCAACTGGCAAAATGGAGTGACTACCTCAACTTCTTGTCCAATTGTCATAATTGCAGATTTTTCCCAGTTGATTCTTTTTTCCAGAATATTTTCAATGCTGAGCAATAATCTTGACAATTTTACACACCGATTAAGAGATATCCCTAACAAACAATAGCACATAATCAGCGTAAGATAAAACTAGAAAATAATATCTAAAAGCCCAGCATCCACGTTGTAATGTTCCAGCACATGGATGTCTACGGTATATTGGATCCTCTTGCTTTAATAAGGCATAAATCGATAATTTGGAGAATCGTTGTTTTAGAAAGAATATCTCATTATTCACAGAAATAGAGAACTGCAATGTTCGGAGTTGGGGGGATGGGTGCATGGCTCTGGGACAGGCCTCTTTTTCTGTTATGTCTCTTGAGAGAGGATACACACTGATCTAGCCATACATATATTCTCTATGAAAAGAAGTGTGATGTGACTGGTTAAAGAAGCCGCGAGTTTTAGTGTTTGTGCTGCAAAATAATGAGCACCAAGGCTCAGCATTTGGAAGTGACAGCGATGGCATTGGATTTTCTTACTGCATTGAACGAAAAATGTGACGATTAATGTAAATTTCCTTTTCTAATGAAAGCTTTCAGCTCCCCATACACATCAGATTAAAACAGTGAGAGGCTGCCACAGCTAATTACATCAAGGAGAAGCCGGGAATTCTGCTTCCAATTACACACATTAATACACATTACATAGCTTCACAAGGCCTCAGTGTTGACGGTCAGGACGGAGACATGATTTTATAGCATAAAATAAGACCAGCTGCGCTCCTCATAGTGGAAAGCTATTTTAGAATACCTCTTGCCAATAAATGGGTTGTCATTCCAGACGGGATTAATAGAGATGCAATCAGTGTTGTTACAATGAAATTGTTCTTGACGAGGTGTAAAAAGCATCAACACATCCAGTTTCCAGCTTGAAAATGTACTATATGCTCCATTTTGCCCACTTCTTTGTCAGTCACTGGCCACATTTAACTACAGTACATACCAATGAAGTACTGTATCCCAGTCCAGAAGTGAGCTTGTGTTTGTGATTACAGTCAGCATATGCGTTCAATTCACATGCTTTGTATTCCTATAAATGGCGTAAGTTATTTCAAATAAATGACTCTGCAAAGAGGTATCTCCCAACCATCTCACTAGTGCCAGCACTTGGAAATGTCTCCCTATGAGTCAAAGTCCGACTTTCCAACAAGCCTTGAGATTTGACAAGGGAATATAGCCTGGCCAGATATCTATCCGTAGCCAGCTGTTTCAGGGTGCTTGCTCCTCATCAGTATGGAGTAGGATTCTGGCTGGCTAGGTGCGATGCCTTGGAAGAGGCTTAGGCAGGGTGCTGAATCTCCTTAAAGAGACCAGTCCTGTATGGAAACTTACTGTAAGTACTCCATGGTTTGGAGACATATTGGCAGTGCTCCATGGGAAATGAATATGCAAAGAGGTATCTTCCAAGAAAGAGAACCATCTCACTCATGCCGCCTTTTGTAGGGGGCTCCTTATGAGTCAAAATTCTGGATAGCAATACAAAGTCCATGGACAAGAGTGACACTATTTCTAGAAGAAATTAGTTGTGTTTTTCTAGTCAAGTACAAGTATCTGGATTCGAACATCTAGGTTCTGAACAAATGTCCTGACCTGCTGATTTTCTTCCCACCGACGTGCAGCATGTTTGTCCTTATGTAACAGTTCCAGCTTGTCAAATATAGGCACTTCTAATCATTTCTTAGATTACATGGAACATATTACTGATGTTTTACAGATGTGATGGCAGCTGTTTATCCTGTGCTGGGCCCGGGGACAGAAACTGTACTACTTGTCCGGATGGCTATCTACTGGAAGGCAACACGTGTCTAGTTGGAACGGTGTGTAAAGATGGTGAGTCCATTGATTGATGTGATAGACTTCATATAATGCAAACAGCAAGAACACATGAAGGTTGTTTGCAAAATGTGGGTCTGTAAAGAAGTAAAGAAAGAATATTTGCTCGAGAATCTGGTTTTTACTTTCTGTGCCAGTTGTGGAGCTGTTTTATGATGAGCGCGGCAGATAAGGACCGAATGTACCTCTGATGGGAGGATGAGTGATGGATTGCTCTGACATTCCGTGTGCTGTCTATACACTGTTTATCTGTGAATACTGAACCTTTATAACCACTGTGCCCTTCAGATAAATCGCAGTGTCCTGCAACAATTTATTTTTACTGCCACTCATGGCAAACCTTACAAAGAATGTCAATGTTAATGCAGGCCGAGCTCATATTACTGAGACATGAGGCTGTGAATTACAAACACAATATTTTCATCTCAAGCAGCAGGATGATCGCTAGGTTGCAGGCAGCACTGCAAACATTGGGGTCTCAGTGCAGCCGACAATTTCACACTGATGCACTTTGTACATACTACAGAGTGCATATTAAGGCTACTTTCACACTAGCGTTTCTATTTTCCGGTATTGAGATATGTCATAGGGTCTCAATACCTGAAAAAAACGCTTCCGTTTTGTCCCCATTCATTGTAAATGGGGACAAAATGTAACTGAACAGAACGGAGTGCTCCAAAATGCATTCCGTTCTCATACCGGAGAGCAAACCGCAGCATGCTGCACTTTGCTTTTCGTCATGGGATGCGGAGCAAAGCAGATCCGTCATGGCCCACAATGCAAGTCAATGGGGACGGATCCGTTTTCTCTGACACAATCTGACACAATAGAAAACGGATCCGTCCTCTATTGACTTTCAATGGAGTTCATGATCCGTATTGGCTATGATCCGTTCATAGCAGATGCAAATGGTTGTATTATTAGTAACGGAAGCGTTTTTGGGAAACCCTGCCGGATCCAGTAAAAATGCTAGTGTGAAAGTAGCTTAAATATGAGATGATAGGTGTCACGGATGTGTGAAATGGAAATGACCCATTTATCAACAAGCTCAGAGAGCCATCAACTATAGTATTCATGGACTGGCATCCCACAGGTTAATGACATAAACTATATTTATGTAGCATGCTGCTGGTGGATGCATCCGCTCTATTTCTGCATTTACTATCCAATGTACTCTGTATGATTAAATGCACTAAACGTAGTAAAGGCTTGCAGCACTCCTGTCTAGTCTCATCTGCCACCGCCATGCAGAATATAATGAAGCAGCTCTAACTAGACTGAATGATACGCAATGATATGGCATAACTAATTACATAATAGCGTTTTGATGAAAAACCCATTAAGGTAAAATGTCTTTGTGTAATCATTCCCTTTCTACTTGCCTTGATTGTTTCCCAGTCGCCTGGCATCCCCCAGTCATTATTGAACTCCACAAATAACATATGACTGGGAATCAGGAAAAAGTGGCTCGCGGCACTGGATTACTACCTTAAAGATAATAGGATACGATAGGAAAAATCCTATAGAATTTGTAGGTAATTGTCATTGTTTAATCGAAATTCTTTCCCGCACAATCCATCCACCACATTTCACCAAGAACTGTTTAATGCCTTCCTTCTCTAAATTGAAAATGACTGACCCTTATGTGGGCAAATAATTCCTCTTAAAAGATCTTATGTGACCATCCTTATGGTTCTATAACTGACTACTTCACTTTGAGCAACCTGGATTAAAGGAGTTATCTCATAAAGACAGCCTCCCGTAAGGATGCATGTACAAGAATTGTCCGATTGTCTCTAGCTCCGGAAAATCTGAGCCATCCATGTATTTTATGGTCGGCTATCCAGGGAAAATGTATAGTCAGACGTGGCCTACTAGTGGTCACGATCGCTGTATCGCTTACTGTTTTACATGCAGAGTCTGAACACTGCATCTGTATACTCTATTTAACATGAGATTTCACAAACCGGACAAACATCTAATGTGTATGGTGGTTCCCAAACTCTCCTCGATGGCAAATGACCAGTGGCTTTCAATCACAGGCGATAAGATGCTGCCAAAGTGTCTGGCAGTGGCTTATTACCTTCTCCCCATTGTGTATCGGGGGATTGTGAGAATAGGTGACGGCTGAACAAGCATTTGTCCCATAGCCATCTAAGGGTCATGGTCACCTTTACATCCATGCACATTTAGGATGCCTTCACTTGACCATTGGACAGCCGTGCCTGTTTTGCTGACTGCGTACTGCGGTTCCATAAAACAGTCACCGGGCTTGTGTACCCCATATCGCAGTGTGGACCCTCTGACTTCAATGTGTCCACGATCTGCAAGATGCGGCCAAAGATAGGACATGTCCTATCTTTTGTTCTGCAGAGGCACAGAAGGGCTTGAAGAATCCTGGTAAATTTGAAATTGATGAAAGTGAAGACACATTAGGAATGCAGAATGTTATGGTAAGGGCTACAGAGAATATACTGCAGCTTCTGACTAGATTCAGTTTTTGGAGGACTGCAAGTAAAGTGTTGTTCTGAAGGTAATATGAAAGGGGGGGCTGCTCCATAATGGATTGTTCTCTCTAGCTCTGGGCAGATCTTTTGACCAAGGTTATGTGTGTCTGTCTGCTGTGTGTGTAGTGCAGAATACAATATTCATGTGGCTGGAGATTAATGCCTGTGTTTGACTCACATCAATGTCTTTTTTTATTCTTATCTTCACAAATGAGTCTTGATTGTTTGGCTTAGATGTTTTTTCAGCTAGCAATCATTTTTCATCTCTGGCTCACATTTGATTTCCTTCCCTTTTTATCCCAATGACAAAATTTCCTTGAAATGTTTTCAGTGTATTGACAGCAAGCGGAGAAAGACATCTCACAGCACAAACCTCTTCACACCAGTCTTATTTATAGAGTGTAAAAGTCACATTTGTCTTTCTTTACAGTGTCAGATGTAGTTGTCAGAGCTCTCTGTGTAGAGGCTTGAGTTCTCCCAAAGATATGCATGAATACAGTTCCACGATCATATACTGCCATGATCATTTCAGCTAAGGAATAAACTTTGATAACACTGATTGTGCATTATTTTAAGGGGTTTTCCAAGGTTGGTAAGAGTCCGGAGTCCAGGGCAGGAGAGCTGCCTAGTGGGCAGGGCACGGCCTCACTACACTCTACGTTCTGGCACTTGGATACACTGCATATTGGTTTTCTTGTCAGGCTGCTTAGCCATGATCGCATATCATAGGTAGGATCACGTTCTTACCATGTATTATAGAGCAATGTAGTGAGGCCCTATACTTCACCCCCCTAGGCAGCACTACAAGTGGCAGCATCCAGCCCTGCTCACATTGTAGGACAGGTTGCTACTTGCTAGCCATTTTAAATCCCTGAGGACTCCTTTAAAGTGTACCTAAACCTTCAGAGAAAAGTTATTAAAACTAATCGTAAATGTAATAAAAAAAGTGACTTGAATTATTATTATTTTTTACTTTTCCTAGCGACATAGACACTTGAAATTCAAGTGCCTATTGTACTCTTCAATCTGTACACCTCTACATTGCTGTGTACTGAAGTACTGATTCCCCTTTGGCCACGCTGGGCGCTGTACATGCCGGAGCATCGATGCCCCTGACTGTACCAGCGCTGCCCTACTAAAACCTGGCATAGATAGGCTTTTTCAGGCTTTAGCAGAGAGGGCACAGGCAGAGGAGCAATGTGCTATTGAGCTCTTGCCCTGCACAAACCTCACATAGCCAGTCTATACCAGAGCAGTGCTGGTACAGGCAGGAGCAGCGATGCTTTGGCCTGTACAGTGCTCATTGCGCTACAGGTGAATCAGTACTCACATACATAACGGTGTACAGGAATACAGATTGCAAAGCGCAAAAGGCACCTGAACTTCAGATGCCTACTTTATTAGGAAAAGTAAAAAAAAAAATTAATGACATTACAAATATGCGTTTTATCACATCTACAGTTATTTCGAATAAAGCTTCTCTGGAGGTTTAGGTACACTTTAGAGGTGAATTCCCCATTATTTTTAGTACAGCCTGATGAAGGTGGCGGCCCGCCTACTTATAGTGTTTTATGTATGTTTTTAATAAATAACTTTTATAGATAGCAGAGCAGCGTGCTTTTGTTTTTCCTTTTTCTGCTCCTTGTTGAGCGAATATGTTTCACTATTTTTAGTGACATTTGCAGATCATTTGAATAATGAATTTGCCGCAGACAAATATTTGCTTGTTTGCCTAGATAGGGATTTAGGTGAGACTTTCATATAAAAAAATGCTCTATCAGAAAAAAGTATGCAAATTAGCTCTATTCCAGAGTAAAGAAAATAAAAATTATAAGAGGGAAACCATAGACACCTCCAAAAGGAGACAAACCTCACAATACATATCAATAATATCCATGGTTTTTATTTTTTTCTTGTATTTCCAGTATATGTCTCTTGATAAGGTAAACTCAGATGAGCGATGCTTTAAATGCATATTGTATGAACATTACGTTCCCTGTTACTTTATTCCTCCTCCATGATTTTATTGTCCTTGAGTATGACATTCTTTGCTATGTTTATCACAATTTCTTGATGTTAAATTCTAATTTTCTACTGTTTTTTTTTCTGTTTCTTTTATCTCTTTCATCAATGGATGTCAATCACTCACTCTCCACGGATCCTTATATTCCTACCTATTGAAACCATGTTGAATGAAATTTTACCTCTGATGGACCAAATTGCCTTGTTTCCTGTTGCTGAATGGTTTTTCTCATACAATCTGCCTGTTCTTACCCAATCAAACCTTCTTCCATCTTGAAAATCTTGACATTTCTGCTCCTTCCTACTGTCAACCTCGGGAAAGCAACGGAAGAAGCGTGGGCTGAGGGTGGCTTCTGTATGCTAGTAAAAAAGAACAACCTGTGCATAAGGAAAGTACTTCAGCAACTCTGCTGCAGAACATGTACACTCAAGGTGTGATTGAACTGCTGCAGAAGCTTCCATTTATTAGACTTCTAGATTTTTCATATTAATAATTAAAAGCCACCTCTTTCTCTCACTCTCTATTGCCCACATCCCCCTTTTGGTGGGGGGGAATGGTGAACTGTTTTGTTGGAACTTCAAAGAAACAGACATACTACAACAGACCTACCTTGTATTACCGGGTGTTTACTTTCAAGCACCTGGATCCACAGTCATTATTGTGTGACCAAAGCATTGATGCCAAAATAAAGAGTCAGCTAATGATGTGATGTCACCTTCAAGGTTTGCTTTTTCTTGTTTATTGTTTGGCCTCCCCAAGACAGGATGGGTTACGACGCGTTTAACTCCCTTAATACTGACATGGCCTGCCATTTAATGAAGGGATGCAGTGATTTATGTCTTGTTTTTCTGTGAAATATAAAAATATTTATCCACATTTTTTATTTCATTTGTTTATTTGTTTTCTGTTGATGAATATGCTTGGATATCACTACACGAGGAATGTGTCTGATGACACTATGACACCAGGGCATATCTACCATAAGTTGCATTTAGAGGTGGCCATACAAATTCTCTATAGTTGATCAAAGTTGAAAATTTCAACCAACAAAATTGTTCCTTAAGTGAAATTTAACACTTCGTTTTAGCTAGCTGATTACAGACCATCATCATGAAAAAAAAAATTGTAAGTTAAGTTTCCTTCAAAGAACTGTCCAAGAATGTTGTTTATCCATCATCCCATGTCATTGAACACGTATGGTCAGTTTCACTATAATGGCCAATATGGACTAACAGCTGTTTGCCAGATGATTGTTCATTTGATGGTTGTTCAACCTTCAACATACTTGTAGAAAATATGTATGGCCACCTTTGGTGTTATAAGCTATAAGATTGTACAGATCTGCAAGACAAATTCTCAGGGTTTATCTAGATGTGAAATGTTGAAGTAGTTAGCCAGTAGATAAAATGAGACTACATTGTGACCACAGAATAATAAGATCTCAAGGCTTGAATGTGAAGGTCACTCAGGAAGCCTTCAATGTTAATACAATAAAACTTGAAGGGGTTGTCGACTTTATTTCTAAAAAGGATAGGTCATCAATATCAGAACGGCGGGGATCAGACTCCCAGCAATCCGCTGATCAGCTGTTTGAAGAGAAAGCAGCGCTTCTATGAGCACTGCCTTCTCTTCATTGTTTACCTGCTCGCCGACGCAACCGCAGTGGTGAGAAGGTGCGACGGCGAGCAGGTAAACAATGAAGATAAGGCAGTGCTCATACGATCACTGTTTACTCTTCAAACAGCTGATCAGTGGGGGTGCTGGGAGTCATTCCCCTGAAGATCTGATAGGTCATCAATATAAATAAAGTGGACAACCTGTTTAACAGTCAAGGACAGTGGTTGTACAGGTTGTCAGTTCTTCAAACCTGACATCTTTCTGATGCATTTTTCTTAGGGTTCATTCACACTTCCGTAGTGTATTGCGGATCCGCAATACACATGGCCGGCAGCCCCATAGAACTGCCTATTCTTGTCCGCAATTGCGGACAAGAATAGGACATGTTCTATTTTTTTCCAGAGCTGCGAACCGGAAGATCGGGGTCGTGCTCCGGAATGCGGATGCGGAGAACACATAATGTGCTCTCCGCATCCATTCCTGCCCCATTGAGAATGAATGGGTCCGCACCCGTTCCCGGATATTGTGGAACAGATGCGGACCCATTCCACGGACGTGTGAATGAACTGTGTACAATTCAGAATGGGCAGATTTGCTACAGTTACATTGTTCATAGGGTTTATATACATGTAGAGTATATAATATATACATAATATTATGAATTAGCTTGTTAAAAATTAAAACCATTAAATGATGATCAAAGAATACTTTATGTCTAGCCAAGAAAAGGGCTTTGAGTGTTGCATATTATTTTAGCAATGCTTATTTCAGAATAGATTTATGTAGATACACACACATATATATATATACAGTACAGACCAAAAGTTTGGACACACCTTCTCATTCAAAGAGTTTTCTTTATTTTCATGACTATGAAAATTGTAGATTCACACTGAAGGCATCAAAACTATGAATTAACACATGTGGAATTATATACATAACAAAAAAGTGTGAAACAACAGAAAATATGTCATATTCTAGGTTCTTCAAAGTAGCCACCTTTTGCTTTGATTACTGCTTTGCACACTCTTGGCATTCTCTTGATGAGCTTCAAGAGGTAGTCACCTGAAATGGTCTTCCAACAGTCTTGAAGGAGTTCCCAGAGATGCTTAGCACTTGTTGGCCCTTTTGCCTTCACTCTGCGGTCCAGCTCACCCCAAACCATCTCGATTGGGTTCAGGTCCGGTGACTGTGGAGGCCAGGTCATCTGGCGCAGCACCCCATCACTCTCCTTCATGGTCAAATAGCCCTTACACAGCCTGGAGGTGTATTTGGGGTCATTGTCCTGTTGAAAAATAAATGATAGTCCAACTAAACGCAAACCGGATGGAATAGCATGCCGCTGCAAGATGCTGTGGTTGCCATGCTGGATTAGTATGCCTTCAATTTTGAATAAATCCCCAACAGTGTCACCAGCAAAGCACCCCCACACCATCACACCTCCTCCATGCTTCACGGTGGGAACCAGGCATGTAGAGTCCATCCGTTCACCTTTTCTGCATCGCACAAATACATAGTGGTTGGAACCAAAGATCTCAAATTTGGACTTATCAGACCAAAGCACAGATTTCCACTGGTCCAATGTCCATTCCTTGTGTTCTTTAGCCCAAACAAGTCTCTTCTGCTTGTTGCCTGTCCTTAGCAGTGGTTTCCTAGCAGATATTCTACCATGAAGGCCTGATTCACACAGTCTCCTCTTAACAGTTGTTCTAGAGATGTGTCCGCTGCTAGAACTCTGTGTGGCATTGACCTGGTCTCTAATCTGAGCTGCTGTTAACCTGCGATTTCTGAGGCTGGTGACTCGGATGAACTTATCCTCTGCAGCAGAGGTGACTCTTGGTCTTTCTTTTCTGGGGCGGTCTGCATGTGAGCCAGTTTCTTTGTAGCGCTTGATGGTTTTTGTGACTGCACTTGGGGACACTTTCAAAGTTTTCCCAATTTTTCAGACTGACTGACCTTCATTTCTTAAAGTAATGATGGCCACTCGTTTTTCTTTACTTAGCTGTTTTTTTCTTGCCATAATACAAATTCTAACAGTCTATTCAGTAGGACTATCAGCTGTGTATCCACCTGACTTCTCCACAACGCAACTGATGGTCCCAACCCCATTTATAAGGCAAGAAATCCCACTTATTAAACCTGACAGGGCACACCTGTGAAGTGAAAACCATTTCAGGTGACTACCTCTTGAAGCTCATCAAGAGAATGCCAAGAGTGTGCAAAGCAGTAATCAAAGCAAAAGGTGGCTACTTTGAAGAACCTAGAATATGACATATTTTCAGTTGTTTCACACTTTTTTGTTATATATATAATACCACATGTGTTAATTCATAGTTTTGATGCCTTCAGTGTGAATCTACAATTTTCATAGTCATGAAAATAAAGAAAACTCTTTGAATGAGAAGGTGTGTCCAAACTTTTGGTCTGTACTGTATATATATATATATATGAAGAAAAGAAGTTGAGAAAATCCAGCTCCACTTAAAAAGGAATAGGCGTTTATTCAGCTTGCGGTTAAAAACTCATCCGAGGATACAAAATAACAGTCTTGTCTAAGCTTTTCGGGCTACTAGAAACAATTCCAGCCCTTCTTCATGACACAGAAAAACATTGAGAGTGAGACCTCTTATAGGGGAGGGTGCACCTGTGTTCACTAATGTTCCCACAGGCCTGTAACCGCCCCCAGAAAGAGGTACCACACCTTCAAGTTAACTCTTCATATGAAAATCAATTTAAAGAAAAAAACGTAAATATATAACCATATGTATGCATAGAGAAAATATATGTGGCCAATAGCTATGCACAAACTATGTCATACAAAGATGTACATATATAATGGATACATGAAATATAAACTGAATATGTAACAGTATTATGCCAGAATGTAATGGAATATAATGGAGATCACATTATCAGAGAATTGAGTACCGTAATACTTCCAGAAAAAAGAGGAGTTCACATATTAGATCCCTGGTATGTGAGTTATTGCTGCATGATCAGATCTAGACGTTTATTGAGCCCCTCAGGTTGACGTGTGTTCAGCGAAAAAATCCAGAAGGATTCTCTATTTAATAGTTTCCTTCTATAATCTCCTCCACGCTTAGGTAGAAAAACCTTTTCTATACCTTGTACTACCATGTCTGATGTGTCCCCATCATGGCAGACAGCAAAATGCAGACTAGCTGCAGACACATTGCGACTGCCATGATGCATCTGTGGTGTCCACACTTATAACTCCCCTTGGCTTAGGACCAAGGGGAGTTATAAGTGTGGACACCACAGATGCATTTGCTGCACACACATGATTAAATCCAAGACCTTTTCCTCAACAGTAAATAACAGAGTTTTTCCTATGAAAGCGTATCTCAACTGCAATACAACCCATGCTGTCTATTTGATCACTTGCACTAAATGTAAACTGCAATACGTGGGTTGCACTATTAATGCTATAAAATCTAGAATACGCAAACACATCTCTGATGTGCCCCATCATGGCAGTCGCAATGTGTCTGCAGCTAGTCTGCATTTTGCTGTCTGCCATGATGGGGACACATCAGACATGGTAGTACAAGGTATAGAAAAGGTTTTTCTACCTAAGCGTGGAGGAGATTATAGAAGGAAACTATTAAATAGAGAATCCTTCTGGATTTTTTCGCTGAACACACGTCAACCTGAGGGGCTCAATAAACGTCTAGATCTGATCATGCAGCAATAACTCACATACCAGGGATCTAATATGTGAACTCCTCTTTTTTCTGGAAGTATTACGGTACTCAATTCTCTGATAATGTGATCTCCATTATATTCCATCATATTCTGGCATAATACTGTTACATATTCAGTTTATATTTCATGTATCCATTATATATGTACATCTTTGTATCACATAGTTTGTGCATAGCTATTGGCCACATATATTTTCTCTATGCATACATATGGTTATATATTTACGTTTTTTTCTTTAAATTGATTTTCATATGAAGAGTTAACTTGAAGGTGTGGTACCTCTTTCTGGGGGCGGTTACAGGCCTGTGGGAACATTAGTGAACACAGGTGCACCCTCCCCTATAAGAGGTCTCACTCTCAATGTTTTTCTGTGTCATGAAGAAGGGCTGGAATTGTTTCTAGTAGCCCGAAAAGCTTAGACAAGACTGTTATTTTGTATCCTCGGATGAGTTTTTAACCGCAAGCTGAATAAACGCCTATTCCTTTTTAAGTGGAGCTGGATTTTCTCAACTTCTTTTCTTCATTGTCGCCCGCACCTGACATGGGCTGTCCGTGCTCACAACTAAAGGAAGGGCAGGTTAGAGCTGCTACACTCCTCTTTTTCTATATATATATATATATATATATATATATATATTCATAAAAAAAATTACATAATTTAATGATTGTAAATGTTTTTAGGAGTGTTTCTTGTGTGTTCATTTGAAATTCTCATTCCTCACACAAGGTACAGATAAAATTGGTGGTTGTTTAATACAGGTAACACATTGCAAAGCATACTATTTAATGTGTGTTTTACTGCCCACTGAAACAAAAAAAATTCAGTGGGGATGCAGTATACTATATATTGTTCAAATGTCAGATGTTTTGTATCTAACTAGTGAATTTATGTTAGCCATAGAAATTATGTAATTATGGGCAAATCTAGTTTAATCCATAGGCTCAGCCTAGTGGTCACCCAATGTCTTCTGCTGGGGGAAACGGTCCATAGGAATGTTCCCGTCTAGTTCCTTGTTTTCCTAAAAGAAGACAGCTTACAGCTATGTTATGTCAATGGCCAACCTAAAGGGGTTTTCCGGGACTAAGATACTGATGACTTATCCATAGGATAATCAATATTAGATTAGTGGGGGTTACACACCTACACAGAACCCTACAATGATGCATTTGGGAGCTGAACTGCAGTACCCGTGAATGGCCACTATACAATGTATAGAGCTGTGGTATTCCAGCTCTGTATACTGCAGGGAACAGCTAATTGGTGGGGGTGCTGGTTGTCAGACCACCATCGCTCTGATATTGGTGACCTATCCTGTTTATAGCAATATCTTCATCCCAGAAAACCCCTTTAAAGTCTGAATTCACCTTGAATACATTATACAACTTATAAAAAGAATGTTTCTATATAAAAAAAGCTAATTTGTAATCCCTCTGTAAATACATTGCTTTCACGCACATTTCTACAACCTTCAGAGCTGGTATCTCCCAGGATTCATGCAATGCCTCCATCTGGTTACAAAAGTCTATACAATATGCACTGTGCTGTAATGTACTTATGATGTGGGATGTGTCTGGCGACAAACATGTTGACCGTTCTCTTTGACGACTAGTGGAATTGTACATGCAGCTCTGATCTGAAAAACAATGCAAATATATAAACTTTTTATGTAGATTATTTCTATAGTTTAAGAAATTTTTTGAAAAGCTGATTATACAATTTATGTTTTTAGCCATGATAGGAAGATCCATTTATCCTTTCATTTGTGTAGGATTCACAAGCCCTTTATTTTGAAATGTTTTTTATCATGTTCAGTGGTTTGGGATCTGTTCCTATTTTGGGGGGTCAAGGAAGAATAGAAGTTGCTAGCATTGGTGGAAACGGAGCCTTATCTGTGCTAAACCAGTGCCCCATATAACTATAAGAAGTCCTTATTCCTTCATTCCTGGAAGCATTGGCTCAGATATCACCCACCCACTTCTAATTCAGATGAATTTTATCTATAATATTTTAATGAAACCATGAATCTAGGGGCACCTGTTGAAATCCCTTTAGCTGTTTCTTTGATCATTTTTTCATTTGTTGGTTTCATTTGTTGGTTCCAACAGTAACCTAACCACACAAGGTCCAGCTTAGGTATGTGCATCTTGTGGACACATCCATCTTTACCAACAAAGGCACATGGCCAGATGTAATTACTCCTGCACAGACCAGCTGAAAATGTGGACACAAATGTGCGGGTGCTGAATGTTGTGAACCACCTATCTATATCTTGTATTATAGAAACTAAAGAACGATAGCAATGTATTTTCTTGTTTATATATGTTCTGTGTATGCTGACGTGTGCTGCTTTCCCTGTACATACAATCATATTTTTCGTGATTATTATGTCTTTGGGTAAGATTTTGCCCATGAACCTTATAAAAATATTTTCTTAATGACATGGAATATGATCAAATGTAAAAACTTGACATCTTTTGCGCTCACTAACTAGATTAAATGGACAAAACAAAAGAACGATACTGAGTTGATTTGTTTGGTCACACAGGTATGTGTCGTCAATATGAATATGTTATGGGGGGCTATTTTTATGACTTTTATCCTTTTAGTCAGCCACGCTAATACCTTAAATATCAAAAATGTTGTGCAGTATATCCCCTTCATCACAGTGAGACTATCTACACAGTATTTGACCAAGATTAAGAACATTTTGCAGACTGAAAAAACTGACAGAGGGAATTTATCCAGCCTTGCACTCCAGAATTCTGGCTTCCAAAAATCTCTAACAGGGGCTTTTGAATGTTGCTTGTGCAAAAATGTTGTGACTTTCTGCCGTTTTAATCCACTCAATCCAGTTTTAAAATGTGGGTGTGAAAGTGGTCATGGTTATCTATGTTAATTATTTATCATTGAGACTTTTGGCTAAAAGTACGCCGATGCAGGCTCAAGAAATAATAATTTCAACTATTACCCTCTTGAGAAATTTTCTGCCTGTGTCTTTATGATAGTTTACATGAAAATATTCTTATATATGTTAAAACCTATTGGTACTATATGGTGGATCAGTACCATGGAAAGTACACAAGATGGCCAGAAAATATTAAAGTAGGTAAGTTTACGTAGACTGAAAACAATGGCATGCATAAAGAGGCAGGGTCCCATAGCAAGGATTATAATTGGCTCACATTGGTGCCTAGTTTCACCATACAGGATAGAATGGTCTATTGTATCTCCATGCACTCCCATAACCCTTGGACAATGTGACTAAGCAGGAGTGGGCTCCATCTTCCAAATGACTCTATAGCAGTTGATTTAGCTGCCTATATGGTACACATATTCTTGCTGACCAAATCATCTGTAAAATAATGTAGTATTTTTACATTGTGTTTATCATTAGGCGTTGATATCAGCCTTTATAATTGCAGATTAGATTTTTTTTTATTTCCACATACCAATGGACTGTAGATACACTAACACAATTGTTCTCTATTTTCTCACAGATGTAACTTTTACTAGACATCCATAAGGGCTATGATAGAGTTACATAGTGTGAAAAGTATGTTGCACATTCTGCTTCCTGGAGAATTTCCCCTTTGGTATTTGATAAATAACTGTTAAGCTGAAAGTGGCATAAATAATGTATCAGATGTGAGAGAGGAACATGTGGCACACATCTGCTACAAAATACATTTTCTCTTCTTGGTGTTTGTGCAATACTTTGTAACCTTCTGTGCTGTACAGCATGAACAGTGTGTTTGATTACTAAAAGTATAGCCACTTTTAACAGTTTAAGTAGCTCATCTTCTTTGTGTTGTCCGTGCCATGGTCATATTCAGTGATATAGCTTCTGTATGAGGGGTACATAGATTTATATGATTGAGTGTGTCTGTGGCAAAAGAGCATTTTTGAGGCCAGACACTGATGTTGAACGAGAGGCCCTGGCTCGCTGTCATCATTAAAGTTTATCCCAAAGGTGTTCAATTACAGTTGAGGTCAGGGCTGTGTGCTGGACTTATTCCCCCTGTCTTGTAATTCAGGGAGTGTCTAGTCATCAGAGCTAGAGGCAACGTGTATGTGTGAGCTCCTGAGAACTAGGCCTGAAGAGAAGCCTGTTTAGGGGAATCTTCTTCCCTGAGGCTGAAAGCTGTCAGAAATCAACTCAACTGAAAGACTACCCCTGAGAGAAAGAAAACAGATATTCACAGATGGTACAGAACCACTTCAGCGGCCATGTCTGAAAAGGCAGTAAGGTACCACACGTTTATGGCATTAAGACTTTACTGCTTGTGGAAAGGGTATATTGTTTCAGTGCCCACCACACTTTGAATCGGACTGACCATCTCGATGTACTGTAAGATCTGAACCCTGGGAATTTCCTGTGGTTATTTAGGAAGATTGCTCAGTGTTTCTAGAGAGTAAGACTCAGGGAGGATTAGTACCATCATTATTGCTGCCTGTACACGGCTATTAGGAAGAGCCCACGCTGGGATATACAGTCAGATCCATAAATATTGGGACATCGACACAATTATAACATTTTTGGCTCTATACACCAACACAATGGATTTAAAATGAAACAAGCAAGATGTGCTTTAACTGCAGACTGTCAGCTTTAATTTGAGGGTATTTACATCCAAATCAGGTGAACGGTGTAGGAATTACAAAAGTTTGCATATGTGCCACCCACTTGTTGAGGGACTAAAAGTAATTGGACAATTGGCTTCTCAGCTGTTCTAAGGCCAGGTGTGTGTTATTCCATCATTATCCCAATTACAATGAGCAGATAAAAGTTCCAGAGTTCATTTTAAGTGTGCTATTTGCATTTGGAAACTGTTGCTTTTGAGATCCAAAGAGCTGTCAATATCAGTGAAGCAAGCCATCATTAGGCTGAAAAAACAAAACCATCAGAGAGCTATCAAAAACATTAGGCGTGGCCAAAACAACTGTTTGGAACAGTCTTAAAAAGAAGGAACGCAACGGTGAGCTCAGCAACACCAAAAGACCCGGCAGACCACAGAAAACAACTGTGGTGGATGACCGAAGAATTCTTTCCCTGGTGAAGAAAACATCCTTCACACAGTTGGCCAGATCAACAACACTCTCCAGTATGTAGGTGTATGTGTGTCAAAGTCAACAATCAAGAGAAGACTTCACCAGAGTGAATACAGAGGGTTCACCACAAGATGTGAACCATTGGTGAGCCTTAAAAACAGGAAGGCCAGATTAGAGTTTGCCAAACGACATCTAAAAAAGCCTTCACAGTTCTGAAACAACATCCTGTGGACAGATGAGACCAAGATCAACTTGTACCAGAGTGATGGGAAGATAAGAGTATGTAGAAGGAAAGGAACTGCTCATGATCCTGCATACCATCTCATCAGTGAAACATGGTGGTGGTAGTGTCATGGCGTGGGCATGTATGGCTGCCAAGTGTTTTGGGCAATATTATCTGCTCATATTCAGCCAAATGCTTCAGAACTCATTGGACAGCGCTTCACAGTGCAGATGGACAATGACCCAAAGCATACTGCAAAAACAACCAAAGAGTTTTTTCAGGGAAAGAAGTGGAATGTTAGGCAATGGCTAAGTCAATCACCTGATCTGAATCCAATTGAGCATGCATTTCACTTGCTTAAGACAAAACTGAAGTGAAAATGCCCCAAGAACAAGCAGGAACTGAAGGCAGTTGCAGTAGAGGCCTGGCAGAGCATCACCAGGGATGAAACCCAGCGTCTGGTGTCTATGTGTTCCAGACTTCAGGCTGTAATTGACTGTAAAGGATTTGCAACCAAGTATTAAAAAGTGAAAGTTTGATTTATGATTATTATTCTGTCCCATTACTTTTGGTCCCTTAACAAGTGGAAGGCACATATGTAAACTGTTGTAATTCCTACACCGTTCACCTGATTTGGATGTAAATACCCTCAAATTAAAGCTGACAGTCAAAATTGGACACTCACCACACTCGATTTATAGCCTAAACTATACGCCCCTAATAAAACAGATTAACCAGGACCTGAACAGATGGAAAAATTTACCTTTATCACTCTTGGGTAGGTGCCATTTGATAAAAATGGTTAGCTTCTCTAAATTATTGTACCCTATGCAGACCTTGCCTATATTAATCCGACACAAGGACATAAAAGGGTTGAATGGTGCTTTCTCACAATTTATATGGTCAAAAAAAAGAGCAAGAGTGGCATTAAAAACCCTATCTTTACCATTGGAGAAGGGAGGGGTGATATAAGTTCCCAGATATAAGACGATACAACTTGGCAAGCCTTTTCCGACATTGTAAAGATTGGTTGGCACGGACATCTCACTATTCTAACATTAAATTGGAAAGAGAACTAGTACAGGGCTAGGATTTGGGTACCTTTTGCACACCAAATTAGCATCGTTGCCCATAGACATTAAATATGCGGTGACAATGAGAGACACAATAGTTGCTTGGAAGGAGGTGAGGAAGCTGTATAATTTACCCTTTCTGGCTTCTAAATTTATGCCACTCTGGAGACACCCTGATTTCGTAATATGAAGCCAGAATAAATTATTTGGTTTATGGAAGGATAGGGGAATTGTTTTGTTTCGCCACCTCCTCCATGATTGAGATCCAAGATATCTAACTTTCCCGGAAATGCAGGAAACGTTTCGGCTACCAACGGGTCATGAACTACAGTATTATCAGCTTATGCACTTTTGTAAAAGCAGATTAAGAGATGTAAGTCGAGAATGCACTGCGAATAGCTTTGATATATTACTCAAGCAGTTGGGGAATAAGGTATCTCTATCGGAAATATATAAACACCTGAGGGATAGAGAAAATAATAAAGCCTATGCCCAATTATGAAAGGGATGGAAAACGTTGTTGGGGGAAGAAGAAGATTGGAAGGATAAAATTATGCATGGTTGGTTAAAAACAAGGAAAGCAATTGCTTGTGAGGGATGGAGGGAGTCACAATTAAAATTGATTCACAGAGCGATATATGCCTTTAACATCCCATCTTCAGATAACAAAACCAGGCTGACGGAATGTCCTAAGTGTGGCACTCCAGAAGCTACTCTGGATCACTGTATCTGGCTCTGCTCAAAGGCTTGGCTATATTGGGAGTGGATCTTATCCTGGATCAAAGACACTTGGCAAATAATTTTGCCTTGTGAGCCGGGGGTGATATTATTTCATATTTTTCCGGAAAATGTTAAGATTCCAGGGTTGGTGGATAGAGCGTTACTTGTAGCTTTGAGATGTTTATTACGCAACTGGTTAGTCCCGCAGACACTTTCAGAGGGAGAATTCCAGAGGCAAATGAGACACTATTTACTGATGGACCAGCTGGAGGCAGAGGCACAAAAAAGTCGGAAGTCAACCAGATTTTTTGACAAATGGAATGCTTTTATATCTAAACATCTATCTACAGAGGATATTAACTCTCTTATGACAAATTTCCAACATACAGAGTGGTATTTGTTGAGAGATCTAAAAGGGACATTGGGGAAATTGAAGGTAGAACAAAGACATAATGTGTAGGCAACATCTACACAGGTATATAAATGAAGGAGTAATGGCCGTATCCAGATGGAAAGGGTGTTGGGGGTGGGGGGGGGGAGGGACAGATGTTTAGGGATTATTATTTGTGTATTTTCTTATATATGTAAAATGGATACTGTTTCAACACACATGTATTGTTGACCAATTAGATTGTCAATATTATCCTTATGCTTTTGGATACTTTCATCTGAAAACTTGAATAAAATGTTGAATACAAAAAAAAAAAGCTGACAGTCTGCAGTTAAAGCACATCTTGTTCGTTTCATTTCAAATCCATTGTGGTGGCGTATAGAGCCAAAAATGTTATAATTGTGTCGATGTCCCAATATTAATGGACCTGACTGTATCTCAAAACTCTGCCTATTTCTGCTTTATGTACTGCAACTTATAAATCTATAAGGACAGCCACCACGAACCACTATCTATCAGTGCCACAACTAGCACTCTCTCCCCGCGGGTTGCTGCAGAATCACATTTTCTCTTATATTGTATGTATGGCTGGGTGCATGTGTTGCTTACCTGTAGAAGAGATGGGATTAGGGGGAAGAAGACAAGTAGGTGCAGGCAGTGTGATGCTCTGCGGAATATCCTGATCAGAAACCTTGGGTCCTGGTATTCATGTGAATGTCAATTTGACTTGAATCAATTTTGCAGACCAAGCTCATCCCTTCATAGTATTCCCTAATTGCAGTAGCCTCTTTCAGCAGGATTATGTCTCTGTCACGATCAGTGTGGGGGGAAAACTCCACACTGAACACAGGAGGAAGGGGAACAGTAACTGGGCCTGGAAACTAGGGAAGAAACAGGTCACCTCCTAACTAAACCAACCCTAATCTGGACCCTAACTACCTATAAATATGAATGGACCCTGAAGGTAGGAAAATTCATATGTAGGTACCTAGGCCCTTATTTCCCTATAAGGCCCTGGAAAAAGGTTAGGACCAGAGACAACCCATTTCTCCCCAGATGGATGAATATAAATTTCTATCTCAGGCCCAGATACAAACAACAGGGAATATAACAAACACAAACGCGACACTTTACTTCTGTAGAGACGGACAAGCAGGAACACCAGAGACGAGCTCACACCAGCTCAGCCAAACTCAAATGAAGCTATCTAACGCATAGTCAGAAGGATGGGGTCAGACTATAATGGGTAGAAGCGATGACCACTGAGCAACAGCTGAGAAAAGGGATTTGGTCATTAACCCTATCAACACTGAATCAAGAGAAATCAAGTAGGCTGTTACATTCCTCCATGTTCAGCCAGTCTCCTTGATTTCCTGACATCAGTCACCTGAGGGACCATGACAGTCTCATGCAAAAAAAAGCTCATGAATGGTTCAGGGAACATGAAAAGAGTTAAAGGTGTTAATTTGACCTCCAGTTTACCCAGATCTTAGTCTGACTAAACATTTTTGGGATGTTTTGAAAAAACAAGTTGGACCATGGAGGCCTTACCTCACATCTTACAGGTTTAAAAACGAACCACCTGGCTAGCATATGTTTTAACTGAAAAAGTGTCGTTGACATAATTTAAAGCCCAAAGATTTAATTAGTTATCACAAGATGTTATAATTCAATGTACAGTATACAGAATATATAATAGGGAAATAGGGCAGCAGTCTCAGTACAGATCTGGTATAAACCCAAAACTCAATAAAACCACATGTGTGATATTAACTGTAACTGATAAATACCGGTACTAATAATACCAATAACTATGTACATAGGTTAAACCAATGTATATTCAGTGAACTGTACAGTACTTCTTCTTTAATTAAAATTAATCTCTACCTTTGAAAGCCTTATTTCATTTTCATTTCAAGTCCATAATTCTGTGCTGATTTTTTTCATAATGTATTGTTATAGCCCCGAATTTTCCAAATCCCACTGCTTAAACTCATAGAGAGAATGAAAAAGTTCTGGCAGCTTCCATCTGACATGGGGTCATCCTACATTATATATACAGTACTGTACAAGAGTATTAGGCAGGCATGGAAAACAAATGATGCAAAGTAAGAATGCTTTCAAAAATAGAAAAGTTATTTATTTTTATCAGTTTACAAAATGCAATGAACAAGAGAGAAACACAGTTTTTGAAGGAACTCGACAGAACTAACCAAAGATCTTCTGCAGATGTAGGCTTGCTCAAATCCTTCTATTTCTTCATGTAATCCCAGATAGACTGGATGATATTGAGATCAGGGATCTGTGGGGGCCATATCATCACTTCCAGGACTTCTTGTTCTTTGCTCTGAAAATAGTTATGAATGATATTGACTGTGTGTTTGGGGTCGCTGTCCTGACTGTAGAATAAATTTGGAACCACTCAGATACCTCCCTGATGGTATTGCATGATGGATAAGTATCTGCCTTTTTGTCAGCATTGAGGGTAGCAATAATCCTGACCAAATCCCAAACTTTATTTGTTGAAATGCAGCCCCAAACTTGCAAAGAAACTCCACATGTTACACTGTTGCCTGCAGATACCCAATATTGTACTCATACTGCTTTCCAGCCCTTCAACAAACAGCCCTCTGTTACAACCAAATGTTTAAAATGTTGACTCTAGTCTAGAGCACCTGCTGCCACTTTTCTGAACCCAAGTTCCAATGTTTTTGTGCAAAGTTGAGTCGGAACTTATGGCTTTTTGGCTGCAAATCTTCCACAAAGACCACTACTGGCCAGACTTCTGTGAACAGTAGATGGGTGTACTTGGGTCCTGCTGGTTTTTGCCAGTTCTGAGCTTGTAGCACTGCTGGAAATCTTCTGCTTTTGAAAGAGAGAAATCATGATGTCTTTCATATGCTGCACTAAGTTTTTTTGGGTGACATTGGCAGTCAATGCCCACCACTGTCCTCTGCGGGCACGGACACTGCGCCACTCAACCTGCCTCTCCCTCTTACATAAGTTTCTGCAGGCTTCGGCCTGCAAGTTCCTGTTATATCTTCTGGCCTGTTCTATGTGTGCACGCTCTCAGCCTCTTAAATAGCCAGCATGTGCTGCTAAATGTGTCCCCAGACTATGGCTGGATATCTTTGGGTACATAAGGCACCCTTCCCAGTGGAAGGGTGCCTGAGCTTTAGTTGTCTAATTCCTAGTCTACATGTGTTTCCTTAGTTAGTTTGCCCGTGTACAAAACCCAAGCCAACCTTACGATTCTGATACTCCACTGCCTGCCCTGTCCATTGCCAGTTTTCTTTTCAAACCCATTGCCGCCTGACCAGAGCTCGGACTTGACTTATGAATATTCATAAACTCTGCAGCAACGAAGGCTTGTCTCCTGACTGTGAGTATTGCTTGACCCTTTGGTGCTTTGCAGCAAAGTCTCTGACCTCCGGGAGTCAGATGCCAACTACAGCATGACTACTCCAGGAGATAGATAGATCTCTGTATAGGGTTAAAGTGCAAAATCAAGTGAATCACCAGAACAATGCCCTTTGGTTAGCCCAAAGTGAAAATGGTTAGTTGACACAGTAGGTTCACACCCACAGTCCAAAACACCTTGGTTGAGCAATGTGTCTATAGTCCTCAACATAGTCAGGATTATTGGTGTCATCCAATACATGCAGATACTTATCCATCATGCAGCACCATCAGGGAGGCATCTGTTTTGCTCCAGATTTATGCTGCATCAGAACAACGACCCCAAACATACAGCCAATATCATTAAGAACTATCTCTAGCATAACAAAGAACAAAAAGTCCTGGAAGTGATGTTATGGTTTCCACAGAGCGCTGATCTCAACATCATCAAGTCTGTCTGGTATTACGTGAATAGACAGAGGGATTTGAGCAAGCATACATCCACAGAAGATCTATGGTTAGTTCTCCACCATGTTTGGTACAACTTCCTTGTTACATAGTTACATATGTAATACAATTCAAAAAAGATATCCATCAAGTTCAACCAGACTTCTACACATTTTTATGAGCATTAATGTAATTTCCTTTTTACCCCTTAGTGACTACACACATTTTTTTAAAATCACATTCCAAGAGCTATAACTTTTTTGTTTTTTCATCAATGTACTTGTATGAGGTCTTACTTTTTGCAGGACAAGTATAGTTTTTAATGCACCATTTTGGGTACATGTAATGATTGATTAAAGCCAGTTGTTTAGCTAAAACCCCCCTTTGTTTACGTCAGTAAAAAGGCGTATTAGTGGTCACTAAGGGGTTAAGAATTAATCTAAGCCCTTTTTAAAACTGTCCACTATTCTTGCTGTGACCACATCCGGAGGTAGTCTATTCTACAGATTCACAGTTCTTACAGTAAAGAAACTGACGCTTCTGGACACTGAACTTTTTCTTCTCCAACTTTTTCTTATTATAAAAATAAACAATTTTAAATTTTTAAAATCATTTTTACTATGCAGCATTTTTTCCACACCTGCCTAAACTTTTACGCAGTACTTTACATTATTCATATTTGTATTATTTATCGAAATTGGGGTGCAGGAAGATATCATGTAACTTAGTATGTAACATATATACTCATTTGATATATAGGTACTTTTGCTGTGTACACTATAAGCAAAACTAAAACTCTTGTTAGAGCAGTCACCATGATGGCAGCGCATGCATTAACACATTTTGATTTATCACTATGAACTAGTGACACATTTATTCTATTTTAGTTATCCATCGTTGTGAAAGATATTTTTGTCCTCTCTTATTACATATTTGCAACGTTCACAGCATGTGTACCAAGGTCTTATACTGTTATTCCAGGGGTAAATACTTGCTACTGCATATTAGCAACTATGATCGCAAATGTCAATAAGGTTGGGTTGCATAGGAATAAAAGGGTCCCAAGAAGTCTCTGTCCCATATGATGGGACCAGCCCAATAAGTAGCACATGATAATTGGGGAGAGTTGTGTATACAGTTACATTTATAAAAAAAATTGTCCCTTCATGTACACTGACTTAGGGGTATACACTAATATCATAGGACCCCATAGCAAAACTTAATATTGGCCCCCACTCCAACCAGGTTCCTAGTACAGTCCTGATCAAAAGTTTAAGACCACTTGAAAAATGGCAAAAAATCATATTTTACATTGTTGGATCTTAACAAGGTTCCCAGTAGAGCTTTAACATGCAACAAGAAGAAATGAGAGTGAGACAAAACATTTTTTGAGCATTTAATTAATTGAAAATAACGATTAAACTGAAACAGGCTGTTTTTCAGCTGATGCTAATTTTAGGACCACATGCCTTTAAAAAACCAATTCTGTGCAAAGATGTGGATTCATTGTCATCTTCTGTCAGGTAGTCACACGTTGTTATGGCAAAGGCAAAAAAACTCTCCCTTTTTGAATGTGGTCGGGTTGTTGAACTGCATAAGCAGGGTCTCTCACAGCGCGCCATCGCTGCTGAGGTGGGACGCAGTAAGACAGTCATTTGGAATTTCTTAAATGATCCTGAGGGTTATGGAACAAAAAAGTCAAGTGGAAGACCCAAATTTTTTTAGCAGCACTGAGCCGGAGGATCCAATTGGCTGTCCGTCAAGACACTGGACGATGCTCGACCCAAATTAAGGCCCTTACTGGTGCTGACTGCAGCCCCATAACCATCAGATGGCATCTGAGACTAAAGAGCTTCAAAAACAAAAAACGTCTTCAAAGACCTCGTCTCCTTGAACGCCACAGAACTGCTCGTTTGGACTTTGCAAGAGAGCACCAAACATGGGACATTAAAAAAGTGGAAGAAAGTTTTATTCTCTGATGAGAAAAAAATTAACCTTGATGGTCTTAATGGTTTCCAATGTTACTAACATGATAAGCAGATCCCACCTGAGATGTTTTCTACGCGCCACAGTGGAGGGGGCGCCATAATGGTCTGGGGTGCTTTTTCCTTCAGTGGAACAATGGAGCTTCAGGAAGTGCAGGGGCGTCAAATGTCCAGATGTTGCAGAGAGCATTCCTCATGACAGAGGGCCCTCGTCTGTGTGGTTTTTTTTAACAGGACAACACTACAGTACACAATGCCCGCAGGACATTCCAGGAGAATAACATTACTCTTTTGACCAATCCTGCGTGTTTCCCTGATCTAAATCCAACTGAGAACCTTTGGCGATGGATGGCAAGGGAAATTTACAAAAATGGACAACAGTTCCAGACAGTAGATGGCATTTGTGCGGCCGTCTTCACCACTTGGAGAAATGTTCCCACTCGCCTCATGGAAACGCTTGCATCAAGCATGCCAAAACGAATTTTGGAATTGATAAACAATAACGGCGGAGCTACTCATTACTGAGTTCATGTTTGGAAGTTGGATTTCTGTTTTGGGGGGGTTTAGTTTTTTTGGGGAGGTGTGGTCCTAAACTTTTGATCAGCTGAAAAACAGCCTGTTTTAGTTTATTCGTTGTTTTTTTTTTATTTCACTTTAATACAATAATGGCATATTTGAAAAAAAATAATGATGTTTTAGTGTCTCCGTGTTCTGAGAGCTATAGTTTTTTTTATTTTTTGAGCGATTTTCTGATGTAGGGTCTCATTTTTTGCGGGATGAGGTGACGGTTTTATTGGTACCATTTTGTGGGACATACGCCTTTTTGATCGCTCGGTGTTGCACTTTTTGTGGTGTAAGGTGAAAAAAATGGCTTTTTTGACACAGTTTTTATTTTTTATTTTTTATGGTGTTTATCATACAGGGTCTATCATGTGATATATTTATAAAAGCCAAAAAAGGGGGTCAGTCAGCACATACCAAACCGCAGTAGCACATTGCTATGGCAGGGAACAACATTAAAAGACAGAAACATGCAATGCGACAATAAACTGCAATATAGAGTACAAAATTGCATAATAATAACAAGTGCTACACTATAAGTGCGAGATACTTGGCAAATCGTTTTGTACAAAATTATTTGAGCCCGTCTGCCAAGCGTCAAGGCGATCTCTGTTAGACGGGTTCCTACGCTAAATTCTATCTGTTAGGTGCCATGACGGCTACCATACACTTCAGGAAGTGTAGGTTCCACGTTCCTGCATTGAATACTACCTGTTAGGTGCCATGACGGCTACCATACACTTCAGGGAGTGCAGGTTACACAGCAGGCCCACTCCACAACACCACCGGTGCCAAACGGCTACCAAGGATTGCAGTGAGAGTCCACAAACTATCTCACTCCTGGTGCCATGGCTTCAGTGAGTGAGGGGGAGCAGGCCTGACTATGTACTAACACTAATTAAAATCAGCCTATAAGGCAGACAGGATGGTCAGGAGTGCATGACTGAGGAGGCAGCCACACCTCCAGTACAAACTGCAAAGAAAAGCCAAAAAAGGGGTCAGTCAGCACATACCAAACCGCAGGAGCACATTGCTATGGCAGGGAACAACATTAAAAGACAGAAACATGTAATGCGACAATAAACTGCAATATAGAGTACAAAATTGCATAATAATAACAAGTGCTACACTATAAGTGCGAGATACTTGGCAAATCATTTTGTACAAAATTATTTGCGCCCGTCTGCCGAGCGTCAAGGCGATCTCTGTTAGACGGGTTCCTATGCTAAATTCTACCTGTTAGGTGCCATGACGGCTACCATACACTTCAGGGAGTGTAGGTTCCACGTTCCTGCATTGAATACTACCTGTTAGGTGCCATGACGGCTACCATACACTTCAGGGAGTGCAGGTTACATAGCAGGCTCACTCCACAACACCACCGGCGCCAAACAGCTACCAAGGATTGCAGTGAGAGTCCACAAACTATCTCACTCCTGGTGCCATGGCTTCAGTGAGTGAGGGGAGCAGGCCTGACTATGTACTAACACTAATTAAAATCAGCCTATAGGGCAGACAGGATGGTCAGGAGTGCATGACTGAGGAGGCAGCCACACCTCCAGTACAAACTGCAAAGAAAAGCCAAAAAAGGGGGTCAGTCAGCACATACCAAACCGCAGGAGCACATTGCTATGGCAGGGAACAACATTAAAAGACAGAAACATGCAATGCGACAATAAACTGCAATATAGAGTACAAAATTGCATAATAATAACAAGTGCTACACTATAAGTGCGAGATACTTGGCAAATCGTTTTGTACAGAGGGAGCCCCCTCCCTCTTTTTGAAAGAGGGAGCCCCCTCCCTCTATTAACCCCATGGATGCCGCTACCGCGGCATCTAAGGGGTTACAGCAGAGTGTCAGCATACAGCTGACACTCGCTGCTGATGTCGGCAGCTCAGGAATGGAGTCGCCGACATTAAATAAAGCAGGGGGACCGCATCGGGGGCAGGAGGCACAGATAGGGGGCAGCGCTGTAAAGGGGGGGCATGGCCAGCAGGAGGGGGCACATTTGTAGAGCCTTCTACAAGATCATTAAAAAATATATTGAAGAGAATAGGGCCCAATACTAACCCCCAAGGTACTCCACTAGTGACAGTGACCCAATCTGAGTGTGTACCGTTAATAACCACCCTATTTTTTCTATCACTGAGCCAGTTACTTACCCACATACAGACATTTTCTCCCAGTCCAAGGATTCTTATTTTATATACTAACCTTTTATGTGGTACAGTGACAAATGTTTTGAAGAAGTCGAGATATACGACATCCATTGATTCACCACTGTGAAGTCTAGAACTTACCTCCTCATAAAAAACTGATTAAATTAGTTTCACATGACTTCATGAATGCTGATATGGTGTTATTTGCTTATTTTCATTGAGGTACTCCAAGATAGCATCTCTTAGAAAACCTTCTATCAGTTTACCCACGACAGATGTTAAACTTACCGACCTATAGTTTATGGGCTCTGTTTTTGGACCCTTTTTGAATATTGGCACCAGAATCTGAAATAAGGGTCTGGCTATGCCATTACTTAATTCTCTTAGGATACGGGGGTGTATGCCATCTGGTCCTGTCGATTTGTTTATTTTAATATTTTTAAGACGCCGCTGTACTTCTTCCTGGGTCAGACAGGGCACTTTTAATGGGGAATTAACTTTTACATTCTGCATTTCATCTGACAGTTTATTTTCTTCAGTGAATACAGTGGAGAAAAAAATATTTAATAGCTTTGCTTTCTCCTCATCGCTCTCTGCAACTCCCCCCTCATTACTCTGTAGAGGGCCTACACCTTCAGATTTATACTTTTTAACATTTATATAATTGAAGAACATTTTAGGGTTAGTTTTGCTCTCTCTCGGTCTCTAGTTTGGCTGTTTTTATTAGTTAATTACATATCCTATTTTTTCCTTATAATTTTTCAGTGCTTCTTCGCTACCCTCCTGTTTTAGTGATTTAAATGCTTTCTTTTTGTCATTTATTGCTTTCTTTACAGTTATATTTATCCACATTGTTTTTTTCTTGTTCCTTAACCTTTTATTCCCATAAGCTATGTACCTCTCACAATTAGATTTTAGGATGCTTTTAAAAATATACCATTTTGTGGCTGTATTTTTATTTTTGAGGACTTTGTCCCCGTTAGTTAGGCCTATGGCCTCTCTTAGTTGGCTAAATTTAGCTTTTTTGAAGTTTGGTATTTTTGTTCCTTCCTGAAGAAGCACTCTTTTAAATGATAATTGGAAGGTTATTACTTTATGGTCACTGTTTCTCAGGTGTCCCCCGACCTGCACATCTGTTGTTCTGTGAGGTCTATTGGTTAATACGAAGACCAGTGTGGCCGTCCCTCTAGTCGGGTCCTGAACTGTCTATTAGCAATTTATTATTGTTTTTGCCTCCATGTTTTTCTACCCACAGTGACTCCCAGGGTGGATTTGATTTAAATCAAACTGATTTAAATCACAATTTAAATCACGATTTAAATCACTAGTCAGTAAGGCTTGATTTAAATTATAGTTTTCTTCATAAAGACTAATTCTTGCTGGTATAACTTATAATATGCAAGTAGATGAAGATTTTTAGAATAACAACTATTCATATTAGTTTGATTAGGTTGATTCTGTATTCATAGGTTTGTAGAAGTTAGGCTTAAGGTCTTTTTCTCAACTCTGTTCATGTTATAACATTTTTGCTGTGAAGAAGAGGCATGTGATCTCTGCTGAGTCAAATTCAGTTTTGAGAACTGCAAAAGTAAACCAAGCATCTGTGATAATATCTTGTAGACAGAGAAACTGCCCAATAATCTTACAAAAACCTCTGGGTGAGCATGACATTGTGAATGGATTAATGGAATTTATTTACCAAAAAAATTAAACATATACAGCCTTATTCTGCATAATTAAAAAATGAATCTTTATTTCATGATGGAACAACCTTTGGATGGTAATATATTTTTCTCAAAAAGCATTTGATTTGATTTTTTTTTTTAAAAATTGATCTTTATCCACCCTGGTGACTCCACATGTTTCTGTCCCTCGGACTGTGGGCTTTAGACAGGACTTTACATAAAGGCAGACCCCTCCCCCTCTCCGGTTTTGGTGATCTTTTCTAAACAGACTGTAACCCTGTACATTAACTGCCCAGTCATAGCTATCATCCAGCCATGTCTCAGTTATTCCCACTATGTCATAGTCCTCCTCACACATCACTAATTACAGTTCCCCAGTTTTATTAGTCAGGCTTTTGGCATTAGTATACATACATTTAAGAGGTTTATGTATATTTTTTACCCTACACTTTTCCTTCTGAACTGTTCTAGTCCTTCCTTCCATTCCTCCCCCAGTCCCACTACCTTGCCCCCGGTCTCTATCTGCACTATCTTCCCCTCCTATAATGTAATTACCCTCCCCCGCAGTACCTAGTTTAAACACTCCTCCAACCTTCAAGCCATCTTTCCCCCAACATAGCTGCCCCTTCCCCATTGAGGTGCAGCCCATCCCTACAATAGAGCCTGTAGCCAACAGAGAAGTCAGCCCATTCACATCCACATATTCCATTCACACAGCTATAGAGATGAATGAAAGATTTCTGGCTTCCTGCAGCCACCACTGGGGGTGCATACTGAAGACAGATTTATTACTGAGTTCAGTGGGAGCTAAATAAATCTGTATGCAGTAAGCTGCTACAATGGTGGCTGCAGACAAAGTTAAGCTGGGGATTTCCTACTCAGTAATGGAAAGAGGAGCAATAAAACCTATAAAGATACATAGAAAGTATTTGTTATATGGATAGAAAGTGCATAGTTTCTATTTTTAAGATACTAGTTATTCTTTGTTTTGTCTTAGCTTACAGTGGTCAGCAGTTGGTAAGTGGCAGTGATGATATATAGATTCTGGTACAGTACTGAGTGCATTGTGCTGACTCATCAGCAGTAGCTTAGCTATAGGGATTAGGTATTGCACCTGGGGCATTGTGCCTGAAGCGACCCAAAAGAAAATTTACAACATGAGAAGACACCAGTATCTTCTACACATATGGTAGGGGCCCTGTCACAGGTTTTGCGTTGAGGCCCCGTCAGACTTAATTATTTTATAGATTTAAAAAAATGGCACAACACATGGACCCTTCAGCGATTTAAGTCCAGTTCAATAGAACCAGGAAGGAGGAGGACTCTGAGTGTTGCAGCTTTAATACAAACTCTAAAACAGCTGTATTATGCTTGTGTTAAACCAGTCTGGGGGACTAAGATTCCACAAATTTGAGCCCATTTAGGCATGCCAGTTCATGCGCAAAAAGCCTCAGAGTCACATGTAACTCATGAGCCTTTGGTTAAGCAACACTGATGAAGAGCTTAATTCTTAAACCCTTTGGTTTTCCTATCTTAAACACAGCATATGCAGAAGCCCCTGGACAGAGGTCAGGGAACCCCCTTCTTCAGACATTGATGGTATAGATGAGCATTTCAATTTATAAGTCCCTGAAGCTGATGATGCTCCAACTGCCTTGACAGGTCTGGAAATCTCAGCCAGCGCTGAAACTCTTGCTCCTTCACCACTGTTCGGAGTAGCAGCTAAGTGTGGAGGCATTGCTTCTGGAGCAGTGACTGTGTATGCACTGCTACACTTCCAAGTAGCAGAAGCAGAGCCTCTGAGCATGCACTGCTACTTGACGTGATGGCAGATATACCGGCCCTGTCAATCCAGTGGCGAGGGGAGCATCCTCAGCTTCAGGAACACCGTGTTGCTTATACAGAACTCTACTTGCTGAGACAAATCGATTCTTAGAAATTGTTTCGCTCATCTCCAATTGATGTCATACCCTATAAACTATTTTACATATATTGCAGATATGCGGTATACTTACGACATTCTCATTTACATTCTGATGTCTTATTGTTGGTCAGTTTTAAAACTGATCTGCATGACCCTAACACCCTCCACCCACAGAAAATAAATAAATATTCACTGTAGCTTTGTGGTTCCAGATTCTGCCTCCCCAAAAATGTTCCTGTCGACTGTTACGCTAAGGCCTCATGCAAACGACCGTTGTGTGCTTCCGCGTCCGTTCCGTCATTTTTCACAGATTAGCGGTGGTCCCATTCATTTCTATGGCGCTGTGAAAAAAAACTGATAGTCCTCAGTTTTTTCTCCACGTCCGTGATCCGTGATTCCAGTCCGTCAAAAAAATATAACCTGTCCTATTCTTGTCAGTGGAAAACGGAGGACGGACCCATTCAAGTCAATGGGTCCATAAAATGGATGCACAACTGGTATGTCATCCGTGTCCGCGTCCATGTCCGTTTTTTTCTACAAGACCTTGGTGCAATAAAATTACACTTTTCATTAACCTTCCTTTTTTTTCCCCTGTCAGACCAAAAAAAAGGAAGACACAAGGAAACACAACTGAAGCAAAATCGGATACGGACCACTGAAGCCAAGTCACTGACAGTGAAAAAACACTGTCGTGTGCATGAGGCCTTACTCTAACATTTGTTGTGCACATGTGATTTTCACCCAAATTTGTATGCCAGTGAAGATCAAAAGAAGGCACTCAAAACTGGGAGCCTTTGTTTCTTGGGCATTAGAGCTGTGTAACTTTTTTGATAAATTACACATATTTTGAGTCACTTTTTAGGAAAAATCACTTGATTCATTTTGGCTTCTTCATGTGATCTCTATTTATGACTTTCTAAGCAGCCCTAAAGTCACACTTTTATTATTCCTGAACTGTTTGTAATTAAAACAGTTTCATGTTTTTGGTATTGTCTTCTTGAGTTCTCCATATTCTTTCCGTGCTTTTATGCAGTAGATTTGCATATTTTGAGATTGTAAATTGCTAATGCTAACATGGGTCTTATCACGTCAAAAAACAATTCCAACCACATCGACTTAATGGGACAGAAAGGAAGAGAAATCATTATAAAAACATATTCTCCACAGATTTAGTATTTGCTGCACTCTGATGAACTTCATATAACAAGAAATAAAATATATAAGTAACTGAAATATACTCATGAGGAGGCCATATACCTTCAATAGCTGTTGGTTATCTCTCCCAACTCTGCCATATACAGACGTGGACAAAATTGTTGGTACCCTTTGGTCAATGAAAGAAAAAGTCACAATGGTCACAGAAATAACTTTAATCTGACAAAAGTAATAATAAATTAAAATTCTATAAATGTTAACCAATGAAAGTCAGACATTGTTTTTCAACCATGCTTCAACAGAATTATGTAAAAAAATAAACTCATGAAACAGGCATGGACAAAAATGATGGTACCCCTAGAAAACACAGAACATAATGTGACCAAAGGGACATGTTAATTCAAGGTGTGTCCACTAATTAGCATCACAGGTGTCTACAACCTTGTAATCAGCCATTGGGCCTATATATATGGCTCCAGGTAATCACTGTGTTGTTTGGTGATATGGTGTGTACCACACTCGACATGGACCAGAGGAAGCAAAGGAAAGAGCTGTCTCAAGAGATCAGAAAGAAAATTATAGACAAGCATGTTAAAGGTAAAGGCTATAAGACCATCTCCAAGCAACTAGATGTTCCTGTGAGTACAGTTGCACATATTATTCATAAGTTTAAGATCCATGGGACTGTAGCCAACCTCCCTGGACGTGGCCGCAGGAGGAAAATTGATGACAAATCTAAGAGACGGATAATCCGAATGGTAACAAAAGAGCCTAGAAAGACTTCTAAAGAGATTCAAGGTGAACTTCATGCTCAAGGAACATCAGTGTCAGATCGCACCATCCGTCGTTGTTTGAGCCAAAGTGGACTACATGGGAGACGACCAAGGAGGACACCATTGTTGAAAACGAATCATAAAAAAGCAAGACTGGAATATGCCAAACTACATGTTGACAAGCCACAAAGCTTCTGGGAGAATGTCCTGTGGACAGATGAGACAAAAATCGAAGTTTTTGCCAAGGCACATCAGCTGTATGTTCACAGACGAAAAAATGAAGCATATCAAGAAAAGAACACTGTCCCTACTGTGAAACATGGAGGAGGCTCTGTTATGTTCTGGGGCTGCTTTGCTGCGTCTGGCACAGGGTGTCTTGAATCTGTGCAGGGTACAATGAAATCTCAAGACTATCAAGGAATTCTAGAGAGAAATGTACTAGCCAGTGTCAGAAAGCTTGGTCTCAGTCGCAGGTCATGGGTCTTGCAACAGGACAATGACCCAAAACACACCGCTAAAAACACCCAAGAATGGCTAAGAGGAAAAAATTGGACTATTCTAAAGTGGCCTTCTATGAGCCCTGACCTCAATCCTATTGAGCATCTTTGGAAGGAGCTGAAACATGCAGTCTGGAAAAGGCACCCTTCAAACCGGACACAACTGGAGCAGTTTGCTCATGAGGAGTGGGCCAAAATACCTGCTGAGAGGTGCAGATGTCTCATTGACAGTTACAGGAAGCGTTTGATTGCAGTGATTGCCTCAAAAGGTTGCGCAACAAAATATTAAGTTAGGGGTACCATCATTTTTGTCCATGCCTGTTTCATGAGTTTATTTTTTTACATAATTCTGTTGAAGCATGGTTGAAAAACAATGTCTGACTTTCATTGGTTAACATTTATAGAATTTTAATTTATTATTACTTTTGTCAGTTTAAAGTTATTTCTGTGACCATTGTGACTTTTTCTTTCATTGACCAAAGGGTACCAACAATTTTGTCCACGTCTGTACATACATGCTTGGCTCAATCAAGCATGTATGTATTTTCATGGGAGAGAAAAAGAATACAATTCGTCCATAATCTGTTGGGGGAGAATCTAGATCTCCTTATACAGATCTATTGTGTATTGGGACCTTTAGTCTGCCATAATAGCGCCATCAGGTAAAAAAAAATGCTACCTGACCATAATGTCAAAGAAGGTTGATGGAGAGGAAGCAGAGACATGAAAATGATAGAGAAAGCAAGTGAAAGAGTGGATAGGAACCAGTGCAGGATATTACAGAATTGGAAAATTAGGTTTTGAACTCATTGGGAGATCAGCGGGAGAACATTTGGCAGCTCGTGGAGCGGAAAACGTAAAAGGGTTCTCAGAGACTGCAAACCCCTTTTCATATGTGCAGGTGGGGTGCAAGAGTTTTAAAAAAATGCTCTAATTCAAGCTCTCAGTCTGCTCATATGAAAAGGGGTTCCTGGTCTCAGAGAATCCCTTTAACAGTATACCAGTGATTCTAAGTTAGCAGAGGTAAGTATGGCATTTTCACATTGAAATAATGTAGCACTTAGGCTTACCAAAGAAAAAAGAACAAATAAGGGATGTGATTTACAATGGTTGTAATTTCTGCACCATGAGCTCCATTTCTTTTCCACTGCTTACTTACTTACTGTACTTCTCTTCCTGAGATTCTAAACTATTTGGTGCTATCTTCATCTGACAGTAAGGCCTCATGCACACGGACGTTTTTTTTCACGGTCCGCAAAACGGGGTTCCGTTGGTCCGTGATCCGTGACCGTTTTTCCGTCCGTGGGTCTTCCTTGATTTTTGGAGGATCCACGGACATGAAAAAAAAGTCATTTTGGTGTCCGCCTGGCCGTGCGGAGCCAAACGGATCCGTCCTGAATTACAATGCAAGTCAATGGGGACGGATCCGTTTGATGTTGACACAATATGGTGCCATTTCAAACGGATCCGTCCCCATTGACTTTCAATGTAAAGTCTGGAGTTCTGTTATACCATCGGATTGGAGTTTTCTCCAATCCGATGGTATATTTTAACTTGTAGCGTCCCCATCACCATGGGAACGCCTCTATGTTAGAATATACTGTCGGATATGAGCTACATCGTGAAACTCATTTCCGACAGTATATTCTAACACAGAGGCGTTCCCATGGTGATGGAGACGCTTCAGGTTAGAATATACAAAAAAACTGTGTACATGACTGTCCCCTGCTGCCTGGCAGGTGCTGCCAGGCAGCAGGGGGCAGACCCCCCCCCCCCCCCTGTTTTTAACTCATTGGTGGCCAGTGGGCCCCCCCTCCCCTGTTGTTAACTCGTTGGTGGCCAGTGTGCGCACCCCCCTCCCTCCCTCTATTGTTTTAATACATTGGGGCCAGTGTGCGCGCGCCCCCCCAACCCCCCCTCCCTCCCTCTATTGTTTTAATACATTGGGGCCAGTGTGCGCGGGCCCCCCCAACCCCCCCTCCCTCCCTCTATTGTTTTAATACATTGGGGCCAGTGTGCGCACCCCCCCAACCCCCCCCCCCCCTCCCTCCCTCTATTGTAATCATCATCGGTGGCAGCGGAGTAGAAGATTTTCATACTTTACCTGGCTGCTGGCTGCTGCGATCTCTGTGTCCGGCCGGGAGCTCCTCCTACTGGTAAGTGACAGGTCTGTGCGGCGCATTGCTGTCACTTACCAGTAGGAGGAGCTCCCGGCCGGACGCAGACATCGCAGCAGCCAGCAGCCAGGTAAGTATGAAAATCTTCTACTCCGCTGCCACCGATGATGATTACAATAGAGGGAGGGAGGGGGGGGGGGTTGGGGGGGGTGCGCACACTGGCCCCAATGTATTAAAACAATAGAGGGAGGGGGGGTTGGGTGGGCGCGCACACTGGCCCCAATGTATTAAAACAATAGAGGGAGGGAGGGAGGGGGGTGCGCACACTGGCCACCAACGAGTTAACAACAGGGGGGGGGGGGCCGCACAATGATATTCAAACTGGGGAGGGGGGGGGGGTCTGCCCCCTGCTGCCTGGCAGCCCTCATCTCTTACAGGGGGATATGATGGGGTTAATTGTACTATCATATCCCCCTGTAAGAGATCGGGTGCTGCCAGGCAGCAGGGGGCAGTCTTGTACAAAGTTTGCAGTGTATTCTAACTAGAAGCGTCCCCATCACCATGGGAACGCTTCTGTGTTAGAATATACTGTCGGAAATGAGTTTTCACGAAGTGAAAACTTAGATCAGAAAAAGCTTTTATGCAGACGGATCTTCGGATCCGTCTGTATGAAAGCAACCTACGGCCACGGATCACGGACACGGATGCCAATCTTGTGTGCATCCGTGTTCTTTCACGGACCCATTGACTTGAATGGGCCCGTGAACCGTTGGCCGTGAAAAAAATAGGACAGGTCATATTTTTTTCACGGCCAGGAAACACGGCTCACGGATGCGGCTGCCAAACGGTGCATTTTCCGATTTTTCCACGGACCCATTGAAAGTCAATGGGTCCGTGAAAAAAAACGGAAAACGGCACAACGGCCACGGATGCACACAACGGTCGTGTGCATGAGGCCTAATAGTGATAAGGTAGATTTTCATGAGGTGATTCCTGATATCAGATGCTGAAAAAGTGCCTCTTCCACCCTGATAAAATTCTCCATTCCTACTCCCCCCAGAAGGATTTGGTTGGTTATGTGACAGAGATGGGCTATGTGCTTTAGGGGTTTTGTAAAGTCAGTGTCCTGTTTGTTCATGTTGTATTATTTTACATTAGGTATGGTGCAGTGCCCTCTAGGGGGGGGGGGGGGCAAGGATTTGAGGAGTGGTGGTTGATATGCTAGTGGTAGTAGTACTCACAGTTAACAGTGACAAATTTCCTTGGGCGCTATCAAGGAGGGTGCATCTTTTCCTCCCTTGGGGCACACCCTGGTATTGGGGCTCCTGCCTGGTGGTATTTGGGGTGCCCTTGATGGAGTAGGTTTGGATGGCTGCAAGGCAGGAGTGCGGGTGCAGGGGCCAGTGCGGCAGTACATATAGCAGCATAAGGCACATTTCTAAGGTAGATCACAGTATTTGACGCAGGCGCAGTGAGGGAAGGACGCTCGCCGTCTTCCAGCTTCCTCACCGTGCCTGCGCCGAATACTGAACGGCGCAAGATTTCCCCAACGCACAGGGCCATCAAGAGGATGCGAACGCTGCCTGGCCCTGTCAATCAAGAGTAGAAAGAGGTGGGAGAACGGAGCCTCTAGGAGCAGGTGCAACCCCCCCCCCCCCCGCACCTAGAGGCTAATTTACATATTATAAAAGTAAGAATTCTGCTGTAACGGGGGCATGAATAATCACAAGAATAGCATAAGGTGCAGCTGACATTAGCACATCGCTAATGTCAGCCAGTTTAATAGTGAACATTCTAGTGACAGAAACCCTTTAAGGCTGAGGGGGGTTAGAGTCACAATTATTTTAACCACTGTTCATGGACTGTACCATAATTTGTGTATATTGGTAATTGTAATTGATTATGTTAAATGTGATGATAACCCCCCTCATAGTAACATAGTTTATATATACCCATTACTGCAGTAGGGGGTTATAGTCACATTTAATATAAACACGTACAGTAGGCCAATAATATTACAGTCCCTGCACAGTGTTTATGTTAAATGTGTGTATAACCCCCCTCATCCATAGGAATGCACCCATGTACTGCAGTACGTGGGTATATTCTTAAGGATTGGTGGGGTTATAGTCACATTTAATTTAAACACTGTTCAGGGACTGTACCATAATTGGTTTTTACTGTTAAGTGTCTATATTAAATGTGACGATAACTCCCCCTCATCCTTAAGACTGCATCCATGTACTGAATGGCCTGGATGCCTTCTAATGGATAAGGGGAGTTATAGTCACATAACTTAACAGTGCGTCATATGCAGATTTCCCCATAACAATGCATCATCCGCAGATCCCCCCATAACAGTGTGTCTTCTAAATATCCCCCAGACAGTGTGTCAGCAGCAAATTCTCCTTAACAGTGCATCATCCACAGATCCCCCATAACAGTGTCATCCACAGATCCCCCCATAACAGTGTGACATCCTCAAGCTCCCCATAACAGTGTGTCATCTGCAGATCCCACATAACAGTGCATCATCCGCAGATCCCCCTTAACAGTGTGTCTTCTACAGATCCCCCATAACAGTGCATTATCCGCAGATCCCCCCATAACAGTGTGTCTTCTACAGATCCCCCATAACAGTGTGTCATCCACAGATCCCCCATAACAGTGCATCATCCGCAGATCCCCCCATAACAGTGTGTCTTCTACAGATCCCCAATAACAGTGCGTCTGCAGAAAATCCTCCATAACAGTGTGTAATCTACAGATCCACTCATAACAGTGTATCATCCACAGCTCTCCCCATAACAATGTGTCATCCACAGATCCACCCCACATAACAGTGTGAAATATTCTGTTATTTAAGCGAAAAATATGGAATAATAAGTTTCCAAATAATAACATTAGTGGGATTAGCCTTAGAAAATCCATCAGTTATTATATCATTCATTCCAGAAAATAAATCAGGTAAAACATTATTATTATTAGATCTAATCATCACAGGTAGTTACTATTGTATTCCTGCTGCATGCCTGCAAAAAGGGAAGGAGCAGCCTAATATTCCTTTTTGTTGGTAGGAACCTGGAAAAAACTGTGAAGTAGAAGCCAATTTTCCTCACTCTAGGTGAATAAAAAATTCCTTCCCGACTCCAATCAGGCAATCATAATAATTCCCTGGATCAACGACCCGTCTCTAGTAGCTATAGCCTGTAGTATTATTACACTCCAGAAATACATCCAGGCCCCTCTTGAATTTCTTTATTGTACTCACCATCACCACCTCCTCAGGCAGAGAGTTCAATAGTCTCACTGCTCTTACCGTAAAGAATCCTCTTCTATGTTTGTGTACAAACCTTCTTTCCTCCAGACGCAGAGGATGTCCCCTTGTCACAGTCACAGTCCTGGGGATAAATAGATGATGGAAGAGATCTCTGTACTGACTCCTGATATATTAATACATAGCAATTAGATCTCCCCTCAGTCGTCTTTTTTCTAAAGTAAATAACCCTAATTTTGATAATCTTTCAGGGTACTGTAGTTGCCCCATTCCAGTTATTACTTTAGTTGCCCTCCTCTGGACCCTCCCCAGCTCTGCTATGTCTGCCTTGTTCACAGGAGCCCAGAACTGTACACAGTACTCCATGTGTGGTCTGACTAATGATTTGTAAAGTGGTAGGACTATGTTCTCATTACGGGCATCTATGCCCCTTTTGATGCAACCCATTATCTTATTGGCCTTGGCAGCAGCTGCCTGACACTGATTTTTGCAGCTTAGTTTGCTGTTTATTAAAATTCATAGATCCTTTTCCATGTCAGTGTTACAGAGTGTTTTACCATTTAGTATGTACGGGTGACTTGCATTATTCCTTCCCATGTGCATAACCTTACATTTGTCAGTGTTAAACCTCATCTGCCACTTATCTGCCCAAGCCTCCAATCTATCCAGATCGTTCTGTAGTAGTATACTGTCCTCTTCAGTGTCAATTAATTTACACAGTTTAGTGTCATCTGCGAAAATGTATATTTTACTATGCAAGCCATCTACAAGATCATTAGTAAATATATTGAAGAGAATAGGGCCCAATACTGACCCCTGAGGTACTCCTACTAGTGACAGTGACTCAAGCTGAGTGTGTACCACTAATAACCACCTTCTGTTTTGTATCCCACATACAGACGTTTTCTCCCAGTCCGAGCATTCTCATTTTATATACTAACCTTTTATGTGGTCCAGTGTCAAATGCTTTGGAGAAGTCCAGATATACGACATCCATTGATTCGCCGCTGTCAAGTCTAGAACTTAACTCCTCATAGAAACTGATTAAATTAGTTTGGCATGACTGATCCCTCATGAAGCCATGCTGATATGGCGTTATTTGCTTATTTCCGTTGAGATGCTCTAACATAGCATCTCTCAGAAAACCTTCAAACAGTTTACCCACAACAGATGTTAAACTTACCGGCCTATAGTTTCCAGGCTCTGTGTTTGGACCCTTTTTGAATATTGGCACCACATTTGCTATGCTCCAATCCTGTGGGACATTCCCTGTCAGTATAGAGTCTGCAAATATCAGAAATAAGGGTCTGGCTATGACATTACTTAATTCCCTTAGGATACGGGGGTGTATGCCATCTGGTCCTGGCGATTTGTCTATTTTAATCTTTTTAAGTTGCTGTTGTACTTCTTCCTGGGTCAGACAGGACACTTTTAATGGGGAATTTATTTTTACATTCAGCATTTCATCTGACAGTTTATTTTCTTCAGTGAATACATTGGAGAAAAAAATATTTAACAGCCTTGCTTTCTCCTTGTCGCTCTTTGCGATTCCCCTCTCATTACTCTTTAAAGGGCCGACACGTTCAGATTTATACTTTTTAACATTTATATAATTGAAGAACATTTTAGGGTTAGTTTTACTCTCTTTGGCAATTAATCTCTCGGTCTCTAGTTTGTCCGCTTTTGTTTGTTTTTTACATGTTCTATTTTTTTCCTTATAATTTTTCAGTGCTTCCGTGCTACCCTCCTGTTTTAGTGTTTTATATGCTTTCTTTTTGTCATTTATTGCTTTCTTTACAGTTCTATTTATCCACATTGGTTTATCTTTGTTCCTTAACCTTTTAGTCCCATACGGTATGTACCTCTCACAATGAGATTTTAGGATGCTTTTAAAGATATCCCATTTTGTAACTGTATTTTTATTTTTGAGGACTTTGTCCCAGTTAGTTAGACCTATGGTATTTTTGTTCCTCCCTGTAGAAACGTTCTTTTGAATGATAATTGGAAGGTTATTACTTTATGGTCACTATTTCCCAGGTGTCCCCCAACCTGCACGTCTGTTGTTCTGTCAGGCCTATTGGTTAATACTAAGTCCAGTATGGCCGTCCCTCTAGTCGGGTCCTGAACCAGTTGGGAGAGGTAATTGTCTTTGGTTATTGCCAAGAACCTGTTTTCTTTATGAGATACTGTTTAACCTACAAAAACCTCTCTGTCTAAACTAGACAGCAAAGCATTCCACCTGTACGGCATCTAATCTACTAGCAAAAAAGCAAGTGGAGATAATATACCAAAATATAAATTTATTATCAAATATAAAAAATGGGGAAAAGACGTTTACATATATATCCACACAACAATAAGCATAGATGGCCGACAGGTAGAGGTGGCTGTAATGCAAGGACAACTGAATCTGCATAACAAATAGTAGTAGTGACCCCCAATTTGGGCTATATACTATATGGCAGAACCAAATAATAGCTGGATGTCCATGAAAAGTCCAGGGAACATAGGCAACCAAGACTGAAAAGTGTAGTACAAAATATCTCAAGTCAAGTCTGTCACTAAGTCCCGAGATATAGCGATGACCCAACAAAATATATCCAGGGCCTAATATGGATGTGATACAAAACCATATATAGATGTAAAGCAGTACTATGTGTAGGACGTACCTGAAGACATAGTGAACACAGGAGGATACTAGCCCTGAGAGCAAGACCTTGACGCGCGTATCACCTGACGAAGCCGCTGAGGTGATACGCGCGTCGAGGTCTTGCGCTTAGGGCTAGTATCCTCCTGTGTTCACTATGTCTTCAGGTACGTCCTATGCATAGTACTGCTTTACATCTATATATGGTTTTTTATCACATCCATATTAGGCCCTGGATATATTTTGTTGGGTCATCGCTATACCTCGGGACTTAGTGACAGACTTGACTTGAGATATTTTGTACTACACTTTTCAGTCTTGGTGGCCTATGTTCCCTGGACGTGAGGTGCTATTCATGGACATTCAGCTATTATTTGGTTCTGCCATATAGTATATAGCCCAAATTGGAGGTCACTACTACTATTTGTTATGCAGATTCAGTTGTCCTTGCATTACAGCCACCTCTACCTGTCGGCCATCTATGCTTATTGTTGCGTGGATATATATGTAAACGCAGTTGTGCATACTTCCCTTTGCTTCTCTGTACACTGTCTACCATCCTGTCTTTTCCCCATTTTTTATATTTGATAATAAGTTGATATTTTGGTATATTATCTCCACTAGCTTTTTTGCTTCTTTATGAGATATACAAGTTTCAGTTTCCCAGTCTATATCTGGGTAGTTGAAGTCCCCCATAATAATCACCTCATTATGATTTGCCACCTTGTCTATCTCGTTTAGTAGTAGATTTTCTGTGGACTCTGGTATATTAGGTGGTTTATAATAAACTCCGATTAGCAATTTATTATTGTTTTTAGCTCCATGTATCTCTACCCACAGTGACTCCACATGTTCATGTCCCTCACTTATATCTTCGCGGAGTGTGGGCTTTAGACCGGACTTTACATAAAGGCAGACCCCTCCCCCTCTCCAGTTTTGACGATCCTTTCTAAACAGACTGTAACCTTGTACATTAACTGCACAGTCATAGCTATCATCCAGCCATGTCTCAGTTATTCCCACTATGTCATAGTCCTCCTCACACATCACTAATTCCAGCTCCCCAGTTTTATTAGTCAGGCTTCTGGCATTAGTATATATACATTTGAGAGGTTTATGTATATTTTTTTACACTACACCTTTCCTTCTGAACTGTTCTAGTCCCTCCTTCCATTCCTGCCCCAGTCCCACTACCTTGCCCACGGTCTCTATCTGCACTATCTTCCCCTCCTATAATGTAATTTCCCTCCCCCCCAGTCCCTAGTTTAAACACTCCTCCAACCTTCTAGCCATCTTCTTCCCCAACACAGCTGCCCCTTCTCTATTGAGGTGCAGCCCGTCCCTACGATAGAGCCTGTAGCCGATAGAGAAGTCGGCCCAGTTCTCCAGGAACCCAAACCCCTCCTTCCTACACCAGTTCTTGAGCAACTTGTTAATCTCCCTAATCTCCCGCTGCCTTTCTTGTGTGGCCCGTGGTACAGGTAGTATTTCGGAAAATACTTCCTTTGAGGTCCTTGACCTAAGCTTTTGACCTAAATCCCTGAAATCATTTTTAAGGACTCTCCACCTACCCCTAACTTTGTCATTGGTTCCGATATGGACCATGACCGCTGGATCTTCTCCTGCCCCTCCCAGTAATCTGTCAACCCGATCCGCGATGTGTCGAACTATAGCACCAGGAAGACAGCACACTGTTCGGCGATCACGGTCTTTGTGACAGATTTCCCTATCTGTTCCCCTAATAATGGAGTCTCCCACTACCAGCACCTGTCTGGCCTGCCCTGCTCTCCTGGTTCCCTGCTTACTGGAGCTGACATTCCCCTGACTGGCAGAGGAAGTGTCCGGCTGCAGCAGTGCCGTCCCCGGACTGACATCCGCCTCATCTGCCAAAAGTGCAAACTTGTTGGGGTGTGTCAGATCAGGGCTAGCCTCCCTGGCACTCTTCCCTCTACCCAGGGGTCGAGTCGAGGG
Source organism: Bufo gargarizans (assembly GCF_014858855.1). Taxonomy (NCBI): domain Eukaryota; kingdom Metazoa; phylum Chordata; class Amphibia; order Anura; family Bufonidae; genus Bufo; species Bufo gargarizans. The sequence goes on along the minus strand of NC_058080.1, from coordinate 490,867,617 downwards.
GGAACGCGTGGGAACGGCGTTCCTGCACTTTTTTCATGGCAGGAACGCCGTTCCCTTTCAGCCTCAAGCCAGGAGAACGCGGCTGAAATCAGATTCACATGGTTCACAGGGAGCGGAGGCGAGGCGCTGTGTGAAGCGCACTGTGCAGGGCAGGCAGAGTGAGGGAGGGAGGAGGGAGGAGGAGCGGCTTCAGTTGAGAGTTGAAGACGGAAGTAGAGGAAGCTGTGTGATCCGGTGCTGCAGCTGCTGGCTGCGACTGACTCACTGTCTGACTCCTCTCATGGCTGAGCGCTCCCCCTCCTCCTATCCTGAGCCTGCGACGAGTGAGACTGTCTGCTGAGGTGAGCCTCCGTGGCTGGACCATCCGACCCGACTGGGGTCCTGGTGGTCCAGTCCCCAGACCAGTCTAGACTCTAAGTGTCTGTGACTGACTCCCTGAGTGGGTCAAGCGATAGATCAGCAGGATTAATGTTCACAGCCTGGGTTGGGAGGCCCCCCTTACCTTACCCTGGCCTTAGGCAAGTGACAAACTGCCCCCCCCCCCCCCTCTCATCAATCTTAGGCAACTTGGCAAGTGACAAACCCAGCTCTGCTACATCTACAATGAGCAACTACAACAAAATGTAATGCCAAACTGCAGTTCCTCCATGTGATTGTGATGCCTTGGATAGCTTCCACTGGACCCACAGCCTGTGGGTCCAGTGGAAGCTATCCAAGGCATCACATAGAGGAACTGCAGTTTGGCATTACATTTGTTGTAGTTACTCATTGTAGATGTAGCAGAGCTGAGTTTGTCACTTGCCTAAGAATGAGGGGGGCAGTTTGTCACTTGCCTAAGGGAGGCAATAGCTACGCCCCTGCTCACCGCCGCCTTCCTGTTCCTCGGCTGTGAGGGCTGCGCACAGGAGCCGTGTGAGTCGCTCTGTGACGTCACTCCGTGCACAGCCTACAGCAGTAGAAGAGGAGCATCTGCGTCCAGGAGCAGGAGAGGTAAGTGTACGTTTTTTATTTTATACTAAAGGCGTATAGGCTGAATGGAGAGGCACTGACTGGAGGCTGGTGGAGGGGGCACTCGGGGCTGGTGGATGGGGCAGCACTGGGCGCTAGTGAATGGGGCCCTGGGGGCTGGTAAGAGGCACTGGGTGGGTAATGGAGAGGCAATGGGGGCTGATTAGAGGCACTGGGGGGCTGATTAGAGGCACTGGCGGGCTGATGGAGAGGCACTGAGGGCTGCTATCTGAGGTCTGATTGTTGGTCATTCATATTGGGTTCTGATCTGAGGTCTTATTTGGGTCTTATTAACATTGGGGTTCTGATTGGTCTGACCTGAGGTATAATGAAAAATATATTTTTCTTATTGTGCGGTGCCCACTTCCAGCCCTGAGCCCAGCTGCCTAGAGCACCCCTGAGGCCAAGCCTGTCAGCACCCCTGAGGCCAAGCCTGTCAGCACCCCTGAGGCTTCAGAACTGTAAGTAAATTATATATAAGGGGAGGTTTTGTTTTGATCAGAATGTGTACATTTGGCTCAGTCCGCAGCGACACAAATTACAGCATGCTAGATTTTCTGTGCTTTTTTTTTTTCCCCCGCTACACGTAGCTTTCAAAAGCCCATTCACATGTATTGTATTTTAAAGGGGGTTTCCCATCTCAGACAATGGGGGCATATCACTAGGATATGCCCCCATTGTCTGATAGGTGCGGGTCCCACCTCTGGAACCCGCACCTATATAGAGAACGAAGTGGGGAGACTTTTGCACTTGATTGTGTAAACTGGCACTTTACAATAAATGTAGCACTGAATTTTCAGCGAAATATATATTATTTTTTTTGGGGGGGGGGGGGGGTTTGCAGTGGATCTTGGGTGAGTTCCCACACTTTTTTTCCCAGGACTTGACCCCTGCCTCTACCCCGCTTTCTAACTGTTACCCAGCTAGCTACCTCACTTTCCTCAGCCTCCTCTCTGTCACCCTCCCCCTCATCTACCCCAAAGAGTGCTTGCTCGGTGAGAAGCAAACTCTTTTGCAAATTGTCAATGCCTCTCAGTGTTGCAACTTGCCCATTTAGAGACTCGAATTGCGATTCCAAACGGGTAATTTGCTCACATCTTGAACAAAGATATACACCCTCGAACGGCTCTTGCAGGACTGCATACATCATGCAAGATGTGCACTGGACTGCGTTGCCAATTTTGCAACACATACTAAATGGGGATTACACCACAAAAGCGAAAAATACAATATAAAGTAGTACTAAGAAACTGGCTAATTGCAGTCCCCCACTGAAGTCCCTGAATCTAAAGTCACTTAATCTTAAGTCACACACTTACGCAACCACACTTAATCAACCACGCGTCGCAGTCAAACTCGATTTATATATCTGCTTATATAAATATAAATGCAGCTCACTACACCAGCCTGGTTTCTTTTCCCTCTGGATTAAAAAAAATGACTTTTCTGCTCAAAAAAATCCCTTTATGTACAAGTGTCACTAGATTGTTCAGCATTGTAGATGTCTTTCATATTAAATGTGCCAGTTCTTTTTTTTTATGTTTATAGGATAAAGAAGCATAACAAATAAAAGAGCAAAGAGTATTATTATTATGGCTTTATTAAGATTTAACGTGGCGAAGATGTGGTTCATACAGTAACACTCCAGCAAAAAAGAAAGTGAAATAAGAATCAGCGCCCAAGTATCGTAAACATATCAGAGCAAATACAGGCAAGAAGCATACAGTATATGATTATTAGAAGTTATTAGAAATTAGCACCCATGAATGGGTCAAAATCCAAGTGCGGCTCCATAGCATGTCAATTTTCAAATACACAGCAGAAATCTGAGAGTTTGCCATCTAAAAATTCCCTTATTATAAATCTGAAATTTCATTCTAAGAAATGGTCCATTTCATCCAAGGTTTAGTTGTAGTAAAGCTGATTGTTATTTCTGTTACTGTGTGATACTGTGAGTGCTTAACCCCTTCAGGATCCTGACATTTTTCCACCTTAAGGACCAGGCCATTTTTTGCAAATCTGACATGTCACTTTATGTGGTGATAACCTTAAAACGCTTTTACTTATCCAAGCCATTCTGAGATTGTTTTCTTGTCACATGTTGTACTTCATGACAGTGGTAAATTTGAGTCAAAATATTTAATTTTTATTCATAAAAAATACAAAATTAACAAAAAATTTGGAAAAAGTCGCAATATTCTAAATTTCTCTGCTTTTAAAGCAGATAGTGATACCTCCTAAAATTGTTATTACTTTACATTTCCCATATGTCTACTTCATGTTTGGATCATTTTGTAAATTACTTTCTTTTTTTAGGACATTAGAAGGCTTAGAAATTTAGAAGCAAATCTTAATTTTTAAGAAAATTTCCAAAACCCAATTTTGAAGGACCAGTTCAGGTCTCAAGTCTTTTTGTGCGGCTTACATTATAGAAACTACACACCTTAACGTATTCAAAACTGATTTTACAAACTTTGTTAACTCTTTAGGTGTTCCACAAGAATTAAGGGAAAATGTAGATGAAATTTCAGAATTTCACTTTTTTGCCAGATTTTACATTTTAATCAATTTTTTCAAGTAACAAAGCAAGGGTTAATAGCCAAACAAAACTCAATATTTATTGCCTTGATTCTGTAGTTTACAGATACACCCCATATGTGGTCTTAAACTACTGTATGGGCACATGGCAGGGCGCAGAAGGAAAGAAACGCTATATGGTTTTTGGAGGGCAGATTTCACTGGGGTAATTTTAAGTTGCCATGTCACATTTGAAGACCCCCCTAGAGTAGAAACTCCTAAAAAGTGACCCCATTTTAGAAACTACACCCCTCAAGGTATTCAGAACAGATTTTACAAACTTTGTTAACTCTTTAGGTGTTCCATAAGAATTAGAGGAATATGTAGATGAAATTTCTGAATTAAATTTTTTGGGCAGATTTTCCATTTTAATCAATTTTTTTCCGCTGACAAAGCAAGAGTTAATAGCCAAACAAAATTCAATATTTATTACCCTGATTCTGTAGTTTACAGAAACACCCAATTTTTTATTGTAAACTGCTGTACAGGCACATGGCAGGGCGCAGAAGGAAAAGAGCGCCATTTGGTTTTTGTCTTATGTGGGGGGCTCATTTTTAGGTATGAGATCACTGTTTGATTGGTACTTTTTTGGGGTGCATATGACTTTTTGATCACTTGGTATTACACTTTTTGTGATGTAAGGTGACAAAAAATGGCTTTTCACCTGAGGGGTTAGATCATGTGATATTTTTATACAGCAGGTTCTTACAGATGCAGCAATACCTAATATGTATACTTTTTTATTTATTTAAGTTTTACACAAAAAATGTTTTTGTGTCGCCATATCTGAGAGTTCTGTGACTGCCGGGTCTGTGACGCTGATCGAGCGAAATGTACGGCGCTGGTCCTTAAGCGATGTCCACCAGCACCATACATGTAGGACGGGGGTCCTTAAGGGGTTAAAGTCTACCTCCAGTTGCAAACAAGTTTTCAGAAATGAATAGTACTAGTGACTATAAGAAACTTTGTAATATATCTTATTAATGAATTATGATAAAATGCTTTCCTCCTCTTTCTCTTCATTCAGGCTTTTATCTATTGATGTTCTGTCTCTAGCCTCCTACACAAAAGTATATGAAGAGAGAAGAGAGGATGAGGAGGCTGCTGTCAGCTAGTGATTTATTACCTCTCTCTGAACAGTGCAGGAACCTTAACTTACTAAATATAGTACAGTGAAAAGTGCTAAGTGTAGCAGAGGTAAAAAAAACTTTTGCATCTCTCCATAGACATCATTGTTAAAGGTGGGCAAAGCAGCTAAAAGCAGATAGAAGCATTTTTCTTTAACAGGAAATATTGCAAAGTTTCTTATATTCACCTGTATTATTCATTTATGGAACATTATTTTATAACTGGAGGTCTACTTTAAACTTCTTTGGTACTGCGCAGAGATTTCAGTTACTGGAAATATGACACTACATTCTCATAAAAGGCCCATTCAAATCACTGGCAGTTTTTCTACAATGTGATTTAAAAATCTAAAGCGACACTTCTATCATATTTCTTTTTATCACATCTTAAAAGCAGATATGTGAATATTTTGTGTAGCCTTTTTTTTCTAAAAGAAAACTGGTGAAATGGGTGGTTTTCTGGATATAATTTCATATAGTCACTCCATGTATTATACTTTCTACCCTGGCTCTCAAACTTTCTCTTTGTTTCAACTCAATCATAGTATCATTACAATAATAAAAGCAATGTTCTTTTGTGGGCATCTATATCTACACCTATCAGCAAAACAATACAGCTGTCATATTTTTATCCCAATTCTATGCCTACTATTATCGTGAGGATTACTCTTCAGATAACATTTTCCCCTCACAGCAGCAGTAAATTGACAATAGATTATCTATATAGGAGGTTTTATCATTTGTGTTCACTGTTACAGAAGGACAATTTTGTAAAATTATTCTGTAGATACTGAATTAGAATAAATTTACCATTTACTGATGGGAGTGTACATTTAAATAACAAATCTCTGAGCAGTTCCCAGGGGTTTGATCAGTTCTGGAAATCTGTGGTAGTCCAAGGTCACAGGCTTCACAAATGTGAAAGATCAGTTCCTTCTCATTGGATTTCCTCTTTAAAGGGAATCTGTCAGCCTGATTTTGGACCATTATCTATAGTAATATGTGAGTAGTACTGCAGATCAGGAGTCTGGATCATTATTTTTTATTTCCCTACTGCCCCCCATTCCCCTGCTGTCAGCGCTCAGAGCTGCACTGAAATACACTGAGTCCTCTCAATTATGGTAGAACAGCAGAGCAGTCCTGACTGTGTATTTCAGTGCAGCTCTGAGCGCTGACAGCAGGAGATCAGGGGTCAGTAGGGGAAAAAAAATTGTGACCTGGACTAATAGTCCAAAAACAGGATGACAGATTCCATTTATGAATAGTATTAACGATTTATTCATGAACTAAGACAGGACAGGCCTTTCCATTATTAATAATTTTTAGTTTCTTTTAGAAAATAAAAAATATTTCTTCAGCAGAGAGGAAAATGTAGTATATCAGCAAATGAAATGGAGCCTTCATACTGATATCACTGAATCTCTAGTTTGCTGAGTTTAATTTCTTTTCAATGCTAAACTATAAATTAGTTCAATACTTCCAATCTCATTCAAAGTACAAATTAATTGAGGTTTGGTGTCATGTTTGTGTATTCATCTTTGGCTTTTATCACAATTACAGAAAAGTCTTTTATTACCCTTGGCGACAGAAGACCCTGCTTGTTATAGAAAATTCTTCTGATTACAAGAAAAGCTTTATTAGAAATCGATGCGGTGTGAACTTTGAGGCTTTAAACATTGTCTAATTCCTAAATGGCTGCTGGCCTTTTGACTGATACATTTATTAAGTGAAATTTGGTCATCTTAAACAGTTTCTGCAATCTGAGCAAATATTAGTTGGAAGACAAAAACAGGAAGACATTGTATATTTGTATATTTGATAGATTACCTAATAAGCAGTGTTCTCAGGGGTACATACACTTGGGAAGCACATTACAATGAGTTGTTTTTGGCCACTCACACATCTTGCTGTGGTTTTGAAGCACAGTCTTAGCCTTACAGGTGATAAATGTAAAATAAATGTGTTTAACCCGTAACCCATAAAAATCAAGTGTCCAAAAACTGTACGATAAAATCACAGTAAGTCATGGTAAAACTGAATATGTTTTTTGACCTGTGTAAATGTACTGAATAGCCTCAGAACCTTCTTTGAAAACCTTGTAATTTCATTCAATAAAATTAGATTGTGCTCTCATGAAAAAAAAATCAATAATTAAAAGTACTAACGATAATTATTTGCAATAATAAAAATCACATGGTATTTGCAATAAGCATATCTCATTATGCTCTGGTGATAACTTTCGATCCCCACCCTTGAGCAGTGCGAATGCCGATTGACCACAGAGGAGGATAGTCTATCTGAAGTGGTTATCTGGCAAGTTTGAAGGGGAAATTATTTAGAAAGGACTCAAAGTGGGATAAAAACATAAACAAAGGTATATTTACCTCAGTGATTGCCCTGGTCCTGTTCCAATGCTTATCAGTTCCTTCTGATCTCTACTTTCTTGCCCCTTCTCAACATGCATGAAGTGACTTTAACAAAACAGCATCTGATATACCTTTCAAAAAATAAATCACATCTACAGCCTGCCAGCGAATGATCGCCGCTGGCAGGCTGTCGATGAACTCGTTTACCTTCGGTTCCTGTGAACGCGCGCTCCTGTGAGCGAGATGACGAGCCGGCGCGTCAAAGAGGAATAACCCGGCCGCCCGCAGGACGCAATCCTGCGTTAGGCGGTCGGGTAGCGGTTAACTGTTATCTCTACATATTAAAGGGGGTTATCCAAAGGTTAAAACATGCCCCCCGATGCCCAGGCACTCATATAGATTATACTTACCCTGCTCGACAGCACCCATGTCATCTGCCACTGCATCTCCTGTCACCCGTGATGCTAGGGAAGCTCGTCCCCCATCACGGCCTGCTATTGACTGCTTTCCCCATCGCCAGACATGATCCGCACGATGGGGAGATGCAGCGAGGATCAGGAGAGATGCGGGTGCTGGGGAGCCCAATAAGTATATTCTATATTAATGGCCAGAGGGCATATACTGGGGGGCATGTTTTAGATTACCCCTTTAAGTGACAGAAGTTATACAAAATGTCATAAGCTGTCTCATACACACATGGACAAGTATAGACCAAGATATGCAATGTAAAGCAATGCTAATATTTAGTCTATGTTTCAGCATTTACGGCTACATTGCTTCCGTGTCACTGTATGTTTAGCCTATTTTATGACTTGTACAATAATAGCAGCTATGCTCTTAAAAAGGGTTGCCCGGGTTCAAAGCTGAATCTGGACAAACCCATAATTTTACCCAGGCAGCCCCACTGACAAGAGCATCGGAGCAGTTCATGCTCCGAGGCTCTTCTTTGCCTTGTGCTGAATTGCGCAGGGCAAAGGCATTTTGTGGAGTTCCAGTGACGAACCAAGCTCTGTTTCAGGCTGCCAGACGGAGGCTTCCACCGATCAGTGAGCCTGGTGATGTCACCAGCACTGATGGGCGGGCTTTAGCCCTGCCCTAGCCTGTAAAATGGCTAGGGCAATGCTAAAGCTCGTCCATCAAAGCCGGTGACATCACAGAACACACTGCTGGACGGAAGCCTCCCCCTGGCAGTGTGTTATAGTAAATAAAAGAGCCCCTACCCTGCACTATCCAGCGCAGGGCAAGGGACCGCATCGGAACATGCTCCGATTCTTAAGTCAGGAGGGCTGCCTGGGTAAATTATGGGTATGTCCGGGTTCAGCTCTGAACCCGGACAACCCCTTAATAAAATGATGACAAAATTATCAACAAGCATCTGCAGAGACATTTTAGCTAAGAGGCTACTCTATAAGTCCACCAAACCTTGGCCTTGCCTATAAAGTCTTCCATAATTTACAATCTGAGAGGTTTTAGAACCCATATGTACTATTCTATTCTTATATCCCTTGCCATGTCCTTGCTTGGGTTTCAAATAATGTCATCAATTCCTAATAAGTGGTTCCAACAATATTGTTTTAATTACTCAGTTTTTTTTACTGCTCATTGCAAGCACTGATATTTCATACTGATAGACAAAGAAACAAAGAGGTGAAATGATAAATTCAAAAGGATTTCATTGAAACACAATGGGGGTTTGCAAGGAAGACTGTACAGAAATCTGATTTACATTATACATTTATATTCCATATTACCATGTCAATGTACGATTGTCAGGGCAGCAGTAAATATAATGGTGCCACCTGTTTTATTGTGTTTTAAAAGTTAATGTCAAACAGATGGGTCCAGATGTCCATGAGATAATCAAGATCAAAAAAATATTCAATAAGTAAAGTAAATCAGGTTGGTAGCCATACACGAGATTTCAGGTTAGCCTAGGTTTGCGGAAATTGAAGACATTTTACACAGTCGAGTCACACTGCCATGACCTACTTTCCATGTCAGCAGCGCATAGATCATGAAGGAAGTCACATGTGGTGAGATGGCTTGATAGGTATATAAGGAGTGCGATAGACTGTCTGCACACATATCCCTTGTTGTTGTCATGGGTAAAAGGGGCAATTTATTAGCGTTGCAAAAAAAGGATGATTATTGGGTTTCCAGCCAAGGATGCCAGTATTCCTGAAGCTATGCAGTTTGTGAACTGTTTGCGTTCTGCTGTGGTGACACCATTGCGAGCAAGCGACATGAAAACTGCAGAGCACCACGTGCCATGGATGTGCGAGCTGAAAATAGGCTACACAAGTGCATGAGGGTGGACCAATATGCCACAGTGGAGCAGTTCACCACCAAAATGAGCCAGGGGCCTACCAGATGTGTGTCTAAAAGAACTGTTCCGTGAACCCTTTCTATGGGGCTCTGAAGCAGATGGATGGTCACTGCAACAATGCAGAAAAGGTTTCAATTTTCACATTGGACCTCCGCTGATTTTCAAAAGGTTGCTTTCTCTGATGAGTCACAGTTTCTGCTTGATTGAACGGATGGACATTGCCATGTCAGGCGAGAAATATCAGAGAACAAACACCCTGCAACCATTTTTGGAAGAACACAAGCTGGTGGTGGCCCCCTTACGCTCTGGAGAATGTTTTTGTGGAATTCTTTGGGCCCACTCATCCATATGGAAGGTACTTTCAACCAATTCACATACACCCATGCATGCTGATTGTCTTCCCTGGGACTGATAAGATCTTCCGGCAAGACAATGCAACAAGTCATAAGGCTAGCAATGTCCAACACTGGTCGGAAGATCATGACCAAGACTTCCAAGTACTACTCTGGCTTCCTAATTCTCCAGATTTGAACCCAATTGAGCATCTGTGGAACCACCTTGATCACTGTGTTCACTCTATGGATCCTCCCCCACACACCCTCCAGCAGCTGTAGGATGCACTCCAGTCATCATGGCTCCAGATACCTGTGGCTACCTACCAGGACCTTATTGAGTCACTCCCAGCCCATCTAACTGCTGTCCATGCTGCACATGGAAGTTACTCTGGATCTAGTCATAATAATGTGACTTGACTGTGTATATAGAGTTTGAGTACTTGTAAAACAGAGGAGGTTGACCTGCTGCTTTGGGACAACAATCAAAGTAGCCCTTGAACCATGCTTGCCATTTTATGTCAGTTTTTTACATAATTTTTGCCCATATATTATGGCTATAACACATATGGTGCAAAGATAATATTGTCATATACATCCCATATTATACCAGCATATAGCACCCAAGTAATTTAAAGTATCAAAATAATACTCCCTAACAGTCAACATAATGTCATCATATAATTCTTGCACATTACCCCCCACATAAAATACCACCTTTTTATGAAAATAAAAGAATAACACTTTGGAGCTCAAAAAGACCTAACTCAGTTCTTAATTGTCACAAGATTTGTTTAATGGTGCAATAAAATCAATATCTCTTCCATTTCCTTCGAAATAAAACATTGGCTGATCTTCATTTCTGAATCTCATTGCCCGGACAGTCCTAAGTAATCCCATCAAGTATATCAGGTAATTTATAATACACTCTCAGTGGAGAAAAAAAAACTTGGACCAAATCATGGCTGAGAAATATGAAGTGAGAAATAATTTATGATGCCCATATTCATCTGATCATGCCCAGGTCACACACTCCTCTCGCTCTCTCCTGTTCTACGTGGGGGTCGGTTCTACTTCATTTAAGAGCGATCAATTGTAATTTGCCATCTCGGTGTCTTTCTGATAAGAAAACCATTGAAACACTTACTAATCCCACAAAGGTTGCTCAGCGCTCAGTATCCTGAACATGATTTAATGACATTGATTTTGTGTTTTTATTACAGCTCAGAAATGAAATACTTGGTGTTCTTGTCTCCATTGTAACCTGAATCCCATTATGTTGTAAATGATTAGATCAGTAAAATTAGACACGTTTTGGTGATGAACAGGAGGAATAGATTTACCTGAGCCTATAGTTTATTTGCAAAGCGCTTTTCCAGCTATTTTGTTAATATGGTTGTTTACAAATTATTATATGATGATTGATCTCTCTAAAAGTTGTATTTTTCTAAACCAATTGTATTATAATATTGGGTTGTTTGCATTATATTGCTCTGATCACAAGACCCATTTTTACATGTGGAGTGGACGTAATAAATATATAAAGCTGATCAATGGTTTGCTCCACTGCAATTCACATGTAGATGTTATGGCTGATTTCTTCAGCAGCACGTCTCTTGTGTTTGGTATTCAGTTCACTGTTTTCTATGTAGTAAAACTGACCTGTGACCTTCATTCTCCGAGTCAGTACGATTATGGAAATATCAGATTTATATTGTTTTTCTTGTATTTTAATATTTTATTTCTTTTTAGCACATATTTTGACCCCCTTAACTTTTTTTTATACCTATGTCTGTGGGAGGGCTCATTCTTTTGCAGGCCGATCTTTATACCATTTTTGGGGTGTGTGGCTTTTTCGTCACTTTTTATTAATTTTTTGGGGTGAATCGGCCATTTTGATGATGAATCGGCTATTTTGATGTTTTCATTTCTATTACACTGTTCACTGTAAGGGAATAAATATTTTTATATTTTAATAGTGGTGGTGTTTTCGCATGTGGCAATGCCTAAGATTTTTTTTTGTAAAAACACAAAATGCAATCGCACACTGCAACCAGCACTCTGCCCTGCCTTTATGCTGGATGTTGAATAAGGCATTGGTGTACATTTTGGCCAAAGCGTAATAAGCCACTCACCACGTCAAGGTCGCCTTCATGAGTGGTCCCTAACACTAGTTCCTACCTTTTATGGGCCATGACAGCCACATAAAGTCCAGGGAGCGCAGGTACAGCATGCTCCCTGGACTTTATGTGGCTGTCATGGCCCATAAAAGGTAGGAACTAGTGTTAGGGACCACTCATGAAGGCGACCTTGATGTGGTGAGTGGCTTATTACGCTTTGGCCAAAATGTACACCAATGCCTTATTCAACATCCAGCATAAAGCAGGGCAGAGTGCTGGTTGCAGTGTGCGATTGCATTTTGTGTTTTTACATTTATATCTCTATTTCGCCACAGCAATCTGCACCTGCTAGGGGTTTTGCGGGCTGAAATTTTCCATATTTTTCTCTTTGTAGTACATATTGGAGGCGTGGCGATCTCCAAGCAGTCAAGCACACCTGTCCAGTTAATCTGCCCCCTGGAGGCTGGTTTTAAAGTCAGTATAAAACTGACTCTGCTTATACAGCACCTACCAGTAGCCATTAGGCTCCAGGAGAAGTATAAAGTGGGCTCAGCATGCATGTGAGTACTTGCATCCCTGGATCCGATGAAAGCTGTAATGGCACCGGACGGGGTTAAAAGCAGAGTGTGCTTGGCGTGCATGCTGTACCTGCGCTCCCTGGACTTTATGTGGCTGTCATGGCCCATAAAAGGTAAGAACTAGTGTTAGGGACCACTCATGAAGGCGACCTTGACGTGGTGAGTGGCTTATTACGCTTTGGCCAAAATGTACACCAATGCCTTATTCAACATCCAGCATAAAGGCAGGGCAGAGTGCTGGTTGCAGTGTGCGATTGCATTTTGTGTTTTTACATTTATATCTCTATTTCGCCACAGCAATCTACACCTGCTAGGGGTTGTGCGGGCTGAAATTTTCCATAAGATTTTTTTTTCATTGTTTATTTTTATTATGGAGAATGGGAGATGATTTAAATTTTTTATAGTTTTTCTACTTTCTTTTAGGCACCCAAGAGCCTAACATTATGCAATCATTAGATAGCCTCTTCTGTATATCAATGGAAATAAATCCACCTGCAGGCCTACATTGGAATATACCTGTAAAAGGCATCAGAACCTCAGCAGGCTCCATTAATTGCTGTGTGGGGGAGCCATTGTAGGCCTGAAAGTGCAGTACTTCTGGGTTTTGTTCTCTCAGATGCCGTGGTCAAGTTTGACCGCGGCATCTGAGGGATTTAATGCCTACAATCGGCAGTATTACCAATTGCCGACATTAGCCCTGGGTGTATGCTGTATAAAACAGCAGCAACATGATGGCTTTGGCATCTTTAAAGACTGGACTTCTTCCATACTGTTATAACAGAGGTCGGGAAGGAGTTGAAGCGATTCTGTCAGCAGTTTTGACAATTCTAAACTGCTGACAGCACCAGGTAGGGGCTGGAGAGAGCAAACATTCCTTTCATGAAGCTTTTATTAATATCATTAATATGAATATTAAGTTTTATTCTGCCAGGAGGTGGAGCTTCACTATAATATGCACTCTGCTCTCAGCATTGCGCTTCTTCACAGCCAGTCACTCTGCTTCCAACCAGAAGGACACTACAGCTGTCACTCAGAGCAGAGAACTTAGCACAGGGATCAGCAACCTCAGGCACTCCAGCTGCGATGAAGCTATGACTTCTAGCATGTACACTTGCTTGAATTCCCATAGAAGTGAATGGAGCATGCTGGGAGTTGTTGTTGCAAAGCAGCTGGAGTGCCGGAGGTTGCTGTTTCCTAATCTAGTAGAATAACACCAGTTAAAACAGATCACAGATCAATCTCTGCCGTGATCTTATATAATGTAATTCCCATAGACAGCTGCTTTAACTGTTCTTTTAGAACTTGAATTAAAACGAATGAGTCTCATGCTTTACGTTTAGGCTTCATGTTTTCAGGTACAAGAGGGCATGCTAAGCGTGACAAGACCATTAAAGTCCGGCTCACTGCTAGATAAACATAGTTTTGCACTGTTCTCATTTCATGGTCACATTCAGAGCCACAAATAATCAATATACATCTTATACATATCCAGATAGAGGAGAATCTATTATTCTACCAAATGTCACCGATAATACAATACAATCTATACAACCGTCACCAAGACAGAACTGGAGCATTGTAGTTATTCTACCCTTTACCCTACGGTAGGTACCTTTTACCCTTAGGTCATTGCCAAACTAATCCCAGATTTATACAGCATATTAACATTAAATAAGACATAACTGCATTAAACATTTGCCTGCTTTGTCATACTTTTGGTTTTCACACTTGGTTGAGACTAACACCCTAAAAAACCTTCTTAGCTTGTCTTACTGTTGGCTATACATTCACTACATTACTGTCGCTGAAATATTTTTTATGTCTACTTTAGATTGTCCTGCTGAACTGCACTTTAACCTGTCTTCTCCTCCCTTCCAGGCGAATACATTGAAAAAGCTGGACACTGTATGCCCTGCGATGCCTCTTGCCATAAGTGCACTGGTCCTGGAAGGCATACTTGCATTGGCTGCTCTATTACCAGGTAAGATCATTTACCACTGGTGAAATATAAAATCAATAGATTCCTACACGGTTGAGTCACATTATCATCACCAACTAATATCCAGAGTAACGGCCATGTGCAGTGTGGACAGAAGCTAGACGGGCTGGGAGTGACTCAATAAGGTCCTGGTAGGTTGTCACAGGTATCTGGAGCCATGCTGATAGCAGTGCATTCTACAGCTGCTGGAGGGTGTGTGGGGGAGGATCCATAGAGGAAACATTCAAGTGAGTTCAAATCTGGGGAATTAGGAGGCCAGGGTAGTTCTTATAAGTCTTGGTCGTGCTCTTGCAACCAATGTTACAATTCTAGCCATGTGACATGTCGCATTGTCTTGCTGGAAGATCCCTTCTGCCCAAGAGAAGACAATCAGCATGTATGGGTGTACATGATCTGCAAGGATGTATTACACCCAAACCAGTTGAGAGTGCTACCACATGAATGAGTGGGCTCAAAGAATACCACAAAAACATTCCCTAGACCATAATGCTGCCGCCATCAGCTTGTGTTCTTCCAGCAGTGGTTGCAGGATGTTTGTTCTGTGATATTTCTCACCTGACACACCAACATCCTTCAGTTCGGTGAACCAGAAAATGTGACTCATGAAAGCAGACAACTCTTTGCCAGTCAGCAGAGGTCCAAAGCCAACACCGACGCAAAAATTGAAGACTTTTTTTTGGCGATGTAACTTTGTTAGCAGAGGTGCAGTGACCATTCATCTGCTTTGGAGCCCTGTACGCAGTAGGGTTCACTGAACTGTTGCTTTAGACACACGTCTAGTAGCCCCTTGGTTCATTTTGGTGGTGAGCTAAACCACTATAACGTGTTTGTCTGTCCTTGCGCAGAAGTGAGTGGTCAGAAAACCCATTTAAGAGTATGGTCACAGGGGATTGATATGCTGCGGATTTGCCTCTGTGGATTTGTGTGTGGCAGATCTGCAGCATGTTATAGTACTAGCAAAGGTGATGAGATTTTAAGAAATCTTATACTTAGGGCTTATGCACACAAACGTATTTTCTTTCCGTGTCCATTACGTTTTTTTTCGGACCATATACGGAACCATTCATTTCAAAGGGTCCACAAAAAAAATGGAAGGTACTCCGTGTGCATTCCGTTTCCGTATGTCCGTATCTCCGTTCCGCCCAAAAATAGAACATGTCCTATTATTGTCTGCATTATGGACAAGGATAGTACTGTTCTATTAGGGGCCAGCTGTTCCGTTCCGCAAAATACGGAATGGACATGGACGTCATCCGTATTTTTTTCGGATCCGTTTTTTGTGTACTGCAAAATTCATACAGTCATGTGCATGAGACTTATGCTGCAAAAAAAGTAAAATAACCTGCAGTGCAGATGTTAAATTTGCAGAATATCAATGTGATGTGTGTGCCAGATGCCCAAGGTGAAATCATTGGCAAATCTACTTCAAAGTCCACAACAAATGTACATGAACATGCAGATTTTACTTCAAATTTTATTTTATTTTTTACAGAATTTATTGCTGCAAATTAAGTCCCAAGTAGAGGTGTCCTTAAAGGGGTTTTCTGGGACTTGAAAACCTATCATCATCAATACCAAATCAGTGGGAGGCTGACACCCAGCACACCGACCGATCAGCTCTTTCGCCTGAAATGTTAGAGTTTCCAATGCCGTCATACTGCAGCTTCCAGCTCTGTACACTGTATAGTTGTTGGCGATTGTGGCTGCCCGAAAAAGCTGATCAGTGGCGGAGTCGGATGTCATACCCTCACCAATCTGCTATTGACTATGACTGAGGATTGACTATCACTATCTAAGAGGCAAAAAAAAAACTTTATAGAAGATGCAATGTAAAACCAGAGCTGCAGCCCTTTCATTCTCAGGACTGGTGGGCGTCCCAGAGATTGGGCCCCGCTGATCTTAAAGTACTGACATATCCATCAATATGCCATCAGTTTATATCATAGGAATACCACTTTTCCAGCCGCTGCCTCTATAGCATTATCTGTGTCACAGTGATGTGGCATATTCTGTCACCCGATCAAGACCAGGTTTATGGCTGTACTGGTGTCCGGCTTGTATGACATGAAGTAGTCTGGTTATTAGGCTGCAGGATGTCTAGTTGCTTTATTCTTTCCTTGCACACAGAATGAATCTCTCAGTGAGTGAACAGCAGTCAATGTAGTCCTTGTACATTTAAGACATTTTCCAATTAGGACTGTAAATAGAGACCAAAGAGAGAAAAGTAGGTTTGAGGTTAAAGAACCCTATATGAAAATATTCCTTCCATCATTCCAGCATAGTTCAATGTGATTTATTTCACCGTCTTAAAGTTTGAGAATTTCTTCTCAAAACCCGCAGATAAAAGAGTCCAATTTTATATATCCAATTACAGCCAGCGTATAACCTAATCTGTCCCCAAATAATTCACCTTTACCTTTACCAAACATCAAAGTGACAATTGTCAAAGTACTTTTTACCCAGCAATGACCACAAGCCTCTAATAACGGCAGTGACCTGAGGCCTTGGAACTGGCAGAATCTCGCTTTAATTTCTGTCTTTGAGCTTTTCATTTAATGTAGGTTTCCCTGAAATCTGCCAATTAAGTTTAATTGAAAACCATCTCTAACTAACGTGTATATTTTATTAGGATACCATTCCCCCAAAAAGTGTGTTTAACAAAACTTATGTCACTTTTTAATGAGTCAAAAAATTTGATGGTGATATTAGGATAGCATGGTAGCGGGAAAATGTTAAATGCACATTTTCAGTTCCTGTCCTCTCATTATGCCATGTCTTTTCCATTGTATTGCCCTCCATACCTTTCTTTCCAATGTGCCCCCTTTTACTCTAAATCTCATGGCTCGTTGGACAAGCATAGTGCTGGAGGCGTCTCTAGTCAAGGGTCTCTTCCTCACAATGAACTGTGTACTGACTGAAGGGTGATGTTATCTCACAGCCATTGAAAGGGCATTGTGAAACATGCTGGTGGCCTTTGTCCCTTTGTAAGTGTGAAGAAGTTCATCCCACTCCATCACAAATATACTGTCTATTCACTGGAGTGGCTGCGCTTCAGAGGGACTCAGTCTGCATTATGATGTCTTTTTCTAGGAATTCTTTGGTTTGCTGGGAGACCTGTTAGTTTTGTAACATTACATACTTCACAAAGTAATTCTCTTCAAAGCTGTGGTTTTATGGAACAGTTTACAATAGACTGAACTATATGTATTGTATTGTTACATCCCATGTCTTACATTGTCAGACAATGTTAGTCTAATATATATATATATATATATATATATATATACTGTGTATATACTGTGTAATAAAAAAATAGAGTAGGACAGCACCACTTGCTTGAAAGCAATTCACTTCTAGCGGCTGTGCTCGTGGCGTCAGGTCCCGGCCTCAGGGACCCCCCAAAAATGTAGACAGACTTTTGAAAGGTCACAGCACTCTCAAACTTCAATCCAAAATTTAGTGTTTAATTACACACAAAAAACAGCAACGTTTCGACATGTAACTTGAGAAAGACTTGTATGTCGAAACGTTGCTGTTTTCTTGGTGTAATTAAACACTGAATTTTGGATTGAAGTTTGAGAGTGCTGTGACCTTTCTAAAGTCTGTATACTGTGTAATATATATATTGGACACATCTTCTCATTAAAAGAGTTTTCTTTATTTTCATGACTATGAAAATTGTAGATTCACACTGAAGGCATCAAAACTATGAATTAACACATGTGCAATTATATACATAACAAAAAAGTGTGAAACAACTGAAAATATGTCATATTCTAGGTTCTTCAAAGTAGCCACCTTTTGCTTTGATTACTGCTTTGCACACTCTTGGCATTCTCTTGATGAGCTTCAAGAGGTAGTCACCTGAAATGGTCTTCCAACAGTCTTGAAGGAGTTCCCAGAGATGCTTAGCACTTGTTGGCCCTTTTGCCTTCACTCTGGGGTCCAGCTCACCCCAAACCATCTCGATTGGGTTCAGGTCCGGTGACTGTGGAGGCCAGGTCATCTGGCGCAGCACCCCATCACTCTCCTTCATGGTCAAATAGCCCTTACACAGCCTGGAGGTGTGTTTGGGGTCATTGTCCTGTTGAAAAATAAATGATGGTCCAACTAAACGCAAACCGGATGGGATAGCATGCCGCTGTAAGATGCTGTGGTAGCCATGCTGGTTCAGTATGCCTTCAATTTTGAATAAATTCCCAACAGTGTCACCAGCAAAGCACCCCCACACCATCACACCTCCTCCTCCATGCTTCACGGTGGGAACCAGGCATGTAGAGTCCATACGTTCACCTTTTCTGCGTCGCACAAAGACACGGTGGTTGGAACCAAAGATCTCAAATTTGGACTCATCAGACCAAAGCACAGATTTCCACTGGTCTAATGTCCATTCCTTGTGTTTAGCCCAAACAAGTCTCTTCTGCTTGTTGCTTGTCCTTAGCAGTGGTTTCCTAGCAGATATTCTACCATGAAGGCCTGATTCACACAGTCTCCTCTTAACAGTTGTTCTAGAGATGTGTCCGCTGCTAGAACTCTGTGTGGCATTGACCTGGTCTCTAATCTGAGCTGCTGTTAACCTGTGATTTCTGAGGCTGGTGACTCGGATGAACTTATCCTCCGCAGCAGAGGTGACTCTTGGTCTTCCTTTCCTGGGGCGGTCCGCATGTGAGCCAGTTTCTTTGTAGCGCTTGATGGTTTTTGTTACTGCACTTGGGGACACTTTCAAAGTTTTCCCAATTTTTCGGACTGACTGATCTTCATTTCTTAAAGTAATGATGGCCGCTCGTTTTTCTTTACTTAGCTGCTTTTTTCTTGCCATAATACAAATTCTAACAGTCTATTCAGTAGGGCTATCAGCTGTGTATCCACTTGACTTCTCCACAACGCAACTGATGGTCCCAACCCCATTTATAAGGCAAGAAATCCCACTTATTAAACCTGACAGGGCACACCTGTGAAGTGAAAACCATTTCAGGTGACCACCTCTTGAAGCTCATCAAGAGAATGCCAAGAGTGTGCAAAGCAGTAATCAAAGCAAAAGGTGGCTACTTTGAAGAACCTAGAATATGACATATTTTCAGTTGTTTCACACTTTTTTGTTATGTATATAATTCCACATGTGTTAATTCATAGTTTTGATGCCTTCAGTGTGAATCTACAATTTTCATAGTCATGCAAATAAAGAAAACTCTTTGAATGAGAAGATGTGTCCTAACCTTTGGTCTATACTATATATATATATATATATATATATATATATATACATACAGGTAAAACTCGAAAAATTAGAATATCGTGCAAAAGTTCATTTATTTCAGTAATGCAACTTAAAAGGAGTTGCATTAATGCAGCTTAAAATTAGAATATTGTGAAAAGGTTCAATATTCTAGGCTCAAAGTGTCACACTAGGCAGCTAATTAATCCATATCCCTGAGCAAAGGTTACCTCAAAATTGTGACTTTGGGGTTTCATAAGCTGTAAGCCATAATCATCCAAATTATAACTAATAAAGGCTTGAAATATCTCGCTTTGCATGTAACTGAGTCTATCTCATATATTAGTTTCACCTTTTAAGTTGCATTACTGAAATAAATGAACTTTGCACGATATTCAAATTTTTCAAGTTTCACCTTTATATACACTCTGCAGATCACCCATTGTAACCGTGATCTCCTCTACCTAAAAGTTATTTTAAAAGGGATTATGCCATGATTGATGTAAAAAATGAAAATCAGACATAATATAGTACATGACAACCTCTTTCCAACACAGCTAGAACCAGCCCTGTACCTCCCATGGATCCAGAGATCTCCTCATTCATTGCTCCAACTGCTCTGCTAGGTTTATTGCATGGGGTGTTTCCTTTCTGCTGCAGCCATTTCCCTGTATCTGCCACTGCTTCTAACAGAAGATACGGCTGGCGACAGTTAAAGCTTTAAACTGAGCACGTTTGATCATCTCAGTGAGGCGGACAAGAAATAATGAAAAGAATAAACAGAAGGTGGCGCTAAACAAATGCATTTTATTGATTCGCTCACCACTGGCTATACTAATATATTATTAATTACATGCAATTGCATAAGTATTCAGATGCTATTTTGAAAAATGTAGAATATAGCTTACAAGTGTTCTTGTAAGCTGTGACAGTCCCCTCCCTTTATTCATTCATCCTTACTTCTAAATTCATAAACATATATTCTATGACTATATACATCTCTAGACCAGGGATGCCCAACCTCCGGCCCTTTGCTGTTGCAAAACTACAACTCCCAGCATGCTCGGACAGCCTACAGCAGAGCGGGGTGGGAGTTGTCGTTTTGCAACAGCTGGAGGGCCGCAGGTTGAGCATTCCTGTTCTAGACAATGTAGAAGGAAATTGTGTGTTTGTATGTGTGTTGATTTTTATATTTTTTTTTTTTTGCATTGCTATAGGTGCAATAATGGTGTGCATTACTCCATGGGATAACCCTTTTAGATTCTAACAGGGAAAATAAATGCGATGACTCCATTGTAACCAACATTATGAAGAAAACACAAATCAGCAATAGGTTAAATATAAATACTGTTGTTTCAAGGTCACGTATAACACTCTAGTTTGTCAGGTATTACAAAAAGCCAACAGTTCATTATTTTTTGGGTAATTTATTTCATTTACTGTGAAAATCTCCCAATTTTCCTGAAATAGGTTTCCACAGTGATTTTAATAAATACACATTAACAGCAATGTATAAAATTGTTCAACCTCATGATTTCTTTTAACCTTTTGGTTAATTAATGACAATTCCATCCATCTAGGAGCTGGTTAATATATAAAAATAATTAGCTAATAATAATGTCTCTTCATTAGCTGGGATTTTCTTCCACTCAGTTTCAATAACATTGCCTAAACCATGAGCAAGAACCCTTGTTCTTGCTTCCAGACACGTGCCTTTACAGAAAGGTGCCAGTCACCCTGATCAAAGCTAGTCCCTAACCACAGAATCCCTGGGCCCAGGTTTCCCAGCCGCTGTGAGGACAAAACAAACAAACATACTGTACCTACATGACATTTCTTCCTTGTTAATGTACGTGCCCATATATAACCTGGCTCTCTACAAATACTTCAAGAGTCTGCTAGGAATACAGGAGCAACCACAAAAAAACAGTAGTTACCAGGAGCTCGGAAGAATCAATTTCACAGTCTTTTCCGTTATGTTAAACATGCTTTGTTTTTTGTTTTTATTTTACAAGAGATGTCTGGGTAATGAAACGGGGTCTATGACCGAGCGCTCACGTTCCATCGAGTGTAACAGAAACACTGTTTTTCTAAGTAAATGAACAGAATGTGATGTTCAGGCTCATTTTATAGGAGAGTTAACTCGGGCTTGAAATTTTAGTTTCTGATAATGCATATTATAGAATTGAGAACAGAAAATATTTGACAAATGTGTTACTCATGGACTGTCACAATTGTCACACAGATTTGCTGTAGAGTAGGAAGGACTTTTTTCAGTATGGGATCGGATTTTTGTGGAGCTTGAGTTGGTGATCTTCTGGGGAACAAGGAAAGAACACGAGGCACACAATGGATGTCAATTTCTGCATGTCTTTTCAGACGTCCCGTAAGATTTGACAT
Source organism: Bufo gargarizans (assembly GCF_014858855.1). Classification (NCBI taxonomy): domain Eukaryota; kingdom Metazoa; phylum Chordata; class Amphibia; order Anura; family Bufonidae; genus Bufo; species Bufo gargarizans. Next base: position 490,845,569 of record NC_058080.1, on the reverse strand, counting down.
CAAGTTGCCTGGGAGACCCCTTGGTCTCCACTGGTAGATTGCAATTTACTATTTGACCAATACTGTTGTCATTTTTGCTATAGACCATAAATGATTCTTTAAGGCAAAAGGCAAGGTCAGACAGTATTTGTTAAAAATTGATTTTTCCCACAATCCTTGTGGAATCCCCTAAAATCTCTCATTAATTTTCAACGGGAAATCCACGCCATAGTTTATACAGCAGCATGTCCCTTTTTGTCATGATTCAACTGGTCATTCCGTGTGTAGAATGCAAATCCACAGCAGAAATCTTGAAGGTTGGTCTCAGAATTTTGTTAATTCCATTGCAGGTTTTTCTGCCATTTGCACAAAGCTTATGCATATAGATCACTGAGGACAGTGATTGGCTGCAGCGGTCATGTGCTATATGGAGTCACGGCACTGCTGCTCTTTGTAAACAAAGGAGAAAAAGACCAGCACCACTGAGAACTTTTGTCTTTATACGGTGGTGCAGGTTTAGCTTAGCAGGGGTGTCCTGTGTGCTAGTCCTGTGCCAGGCACCTTTCTAACAGTCAGGATCAGAGAAGCCTCAGATCCCGGCCCTTTAACCACTTACATGCCATAGTCAATATTGTCAATGGCATCTAAGTGGTTTCAGAGGGTAGGTTTCATCGCCCCCCCCCCCCCCCCCCGCAAATGCAATCATGCAATGTCGTAACATGGCAACCAGAGTTCTAATGAAGGCCCATTAACCCATATAGATTGACAGCATACTATACTGTACTACATAAGTAGTACAGTGTATTAGAGAAGGGATCACAAAGTCTCCCTGTGGGACTAATAAGTGGCTAAAATAAGAATTAAAGGGACACTAAAGCCTAAAAAACAAGAAAAAAAAAAGCTGAAACTGCTAAGAAAAGTTTGTCTCTTTCTTCAAACAGCTATAGAAAGCAATCTTAGGAGATTTTCTGTAGTCAGGCAAGTCCTTTATTCCTTCCTGCCTCTCCATCATGGGCTGGATATCGGCTATCAGTTTATGTGCACTAACATGACCTCACAGCCACAAAGGTAGTTTAGGAAAGGGGCGCAGCTTAAATCCAATGTACTCCAATATATTCAATAGACAATTAGAGAACTGTGGAAGCACTGGAAACTGCAAAACTTGATATAAAATACACTGCAATGCTGGCCTGATACATTACATGAACCTACCATATGGTACCAGGGCAACATAATCGTCAATGAATCTCTACAGTCTTCTCATCCAGCTATTCTAGGACCCTGAATGGCAAGCTGGTCTAGCTATATAAAGGGATTTATCACTACATTACTAGGCAAATGTGAAATTCAGCAGCCTGGGAAAGCTGGGTAACAACCTCTGCAGAGACGTAATGGAGGACACATTTGGTGCATACATTCTGTATAGTCTATGGGGGTCATTTACTATGCTGAAATACACCTAAATTAGGCGTATTTCAGGCACAGATAGAGGCACAACTGTTATCTGCGATTTCGCCCTGTTCACACCAGATCTAAAATGGTGGGTGTGGTGCGGGCAGTGGAAGGGGATGGGCCGGCAGGCGCCTCTCATCCACCATTTTCTATGCCTGTTTTAGAAAAAAGTCTACATGTAAGACCGCTCAGAAGCCGTCTTACATTTAGAACTGGATTAGTAGAACTACAGGTAACAGCACTCTGCTAGTCAATTACACAAAGATATAAGCAAACACTGAAAGAATAAATACTTGGTGGTCATACTTACTGCAAATGCAGCTAGAAGCTCTTTGCGAATATAATTGATCAAAAATATTTCGGGCCCATCTACCAGTCGGCAAGGTAGCTTCTAATCATTTACATTTAGAACTGACCTGCGCGTCTTCATAACTTCGGCGGATCCACCGCCAGCTTAGGGATTTATTAAGACCGGCGTCTAAATTGCAGGTCTTAATAGATGTGCCACTATATCTATAAGGGCTCATGCACATGACCGAATGTATTTTGCGGTCCGCAAAACACGGATCCACAAACAATGCCTGTCCTTGTACGCAAAACGGACAAGAATAGAACATGTTCTATTTTTTTTGCGGAACGGACATGCAGACATACGGAAACGGAATGCACAGGGAGTAATAAAAAAAAAATTCAAGCCCCATTAAAATTAATGGTTCTGTTGACCTGTAAAAAAAATGAATGGAAACTGAAAAAAATAAGTTTGTGTGCATGAGCCCTAACTATAATATCTGGTATTGACTATATATCAATATATGTAGCTTGATCTCCATCATACCTACATTTGCTACCCAGATAGATAGATAGACAGATAGACATAAGATAAATAGTCAGATGGATGTTGCTGGATGCACCTTAATGATTAATTTATATGGACGTTCACTATTAAGCACATTTATGTATATTTATTTGATGCAACACAGTATTATATTGCAGATCTATATATTATGAATTACATATGTTAGAGACTATTTATACACCGCCTTGCACTTTACTATTTATGATTGAATTATTGAATCAATTACCTCTGTAATGGTTTTTTTTCACTTCCTGTATGTATACATACCTACCATTTGTACTTATAACGCAGCTTCAGATAGATATGAGATAGATGAAAAGATGATAGATATAGATGGACAGATAGATACAGATGAGATAGATAGATATCCAAAAAGCAAATGATGAGGCAGCACTCCAATATCAGTGAAGGGTGTTAGACCTGATTATTTTGCCAGTCGCAATGTTGTGACTAGGAAAATAAACGGGTCTAACACCCTTCACTGATATTGGAGTGCTGCCTCATCATTTGCTTTTTGGATATTGTCTTTGGACTTTTGCCTTAAGTTCAGGAGGGATTGCATCCAACTTCACATTGACTGTGCTGCTGCTACTTTTAATTTTTTAGATAGCTAGATAGATAGATACAGATGAGATAGATAGATAGATAGATAGATAGATAGATAGATAGATAGACAATAGATAATTCTTCTTGGAAGTGGTTTTCTTAATGTCTTCTCACTTTCTTTTCCGTTACATGTCACAGGTTCTTGGATGATGGACAGTGTGTATTAACCTGCCCTGTTGGCAAATATGAATTCAACAGGCAATGTCATATGTGTCACCATACATGCCTTGCGTGCAATGGAAGCGAGCCTGACACGTGCACATCCTGTGGCATTGGTAAGTCCTCTAAGACACAGCAGGGCTGTAAATGTCTTCACAAACAATTAAATCTCAATAGAGAAGGTTGAGCAGGGCTTGGGGATAAATATGAATTTCAATTTCCATGTCAGCTTTTAGTGACTCTGGACAAATGATTTCAGCCTCCTGAGTATTGGCTTTAAGAGAGAATTACAAGCTCTATAGGGCAAAGGGATTACGCTTCTGAAATACACAGCACAGAAATAAAAAGTGGGAGATTTTGCAGTTGACATAAAAAGTCACCAATGCACCGCTTGACTTGTGAAGTAAAATCGAAATATTGATTTCTCGCTGTTAAAAGGACATCAAATGGAATGCTCAGTGTGGAATAAATACTGTGACTCTCAGGGGGTGACTGGTTAGCGCAGTAATACTCTACATTGTCAGAATATGTTGTTGATATTATACCTCCAGTGGGTGACATTTCCAGCTCTCGGAACCTCTTCACATGTCCTAACGAAGAGTTAGAAAAGTGCTGTGTGTAGGAAATTGGTGAATGTGCCAGCTTCTGGGCTATCTGCACCAACATGACTCACCTGGTATGTCTGATTAACACATTAGAGCAGTGCTGGGGCTTCTTTAAGGCATTGATGGAGGTTCCAGCTTTAAAGGTGTTATCCCTTAATTATTGTAAAAAAATGAAAATCAGACTTCATACAGTGCATGGCAATTACTTTCTAACAAAGCTAGAACCAGCCTTGTACCTTTCTGCTGCAGCTAAGGAGGCATGTCCATTCTGCTGGAATCTCACCTTATCACCCTATCACAGCTCAGGGGAGTGTCTTTTCTGCTGCAGCTAAGGAGGCGTGTCCATGCTCTCCCTATCACAGCTCAGGAGGTACTTGAAGAATAAAATTGAGCATGTGCGACCTTCTCAGTGAGCAGGACAGAGAAATAAGAAAAAAACTAAAAGTAGGGGTTCTATACACATACATTTGATTGAATAACTCAGTGGCTGTACAAAATTTTTAATCAACCCTTTCGCTACCAGCGCCGTACAAGTAGGGCGCTGGAGCGATGGGTAAACATGGCACCTGCTCACTCGTGCAGCTGGCTCAATGGCTGGCGGGTCTCCAGAACCTTTCTGTAAGAAATTTGTAGATATGACAGCTCCTACCTAAACAACTGTGGTCTTCTAACACGTCTGAGGTGGGACCCTTTTTTTAAGACATTGGTTGAGATAACCCTCATTGATGTGACATTCTGTCAGGTGTGAATGGCCATATCTGACTGATGGTGGGGAACACTTTTACTATTTTTGATCCATAAAGTGAAATTTAAGTTTTAATATTACCAACATTTCCATATTATTCTGATGGCTTCAAAACACACTGACAACATTCAGTAATGTTTTTATGTTAGTGCACTTTTATATGCATGTGGGTCTACATGAAATATGTGAGGTTCATGCCAATAGTGACCCATCCAGTGGCCTAATTATTCAAAATACTCAAGCCTGAAGGCAATACCCATTGTTACGAGTGTTGAGAGAATCCAAGTACTGTATCCAAAGTGGACTTAGGAAAAATTTGATTTGCTGCAAAGCTGAATTTGAAAATCATACTCACCTAATCCATTTGAGTGAGAAGAGGCTTCCTTGGCCATCTTGATTGAAGATTCTGAGAGAAATCTTGTGCGCAGTGACGTAAGACGTCACAATGCTGGCCAGCATGGCGTCATCATGCACTGCATGAGATTTTGCACGGGGTCTTCAAACAAGATGGCTGTGGTGTCCTTTTTACTCTCGAATGAATAAGATGAGTGTTATTTTTTTTTTAAACTGATTAACCCCTGAAAGCCCTAATGTTTTATCTCAGATGCCGCGATCAGCGATGAACACAGCATCTAAGGGGTTCCATTATAAGGAGGTGGCACAATCGTCGCTCCCCACATGCTTCTTACAAAGAAATGTGCATCATGACAAAGTTATTCGTCACAAAGCGAAATTCTTTGTGAAATTCGGCTAAGCAGCCGAATCGAAGTTTTGTAAACATTGCTCATCTCTAATTGTTAGTTTTCAACCTATTTACATAATAACACAGTATATAAGGCTGAAAAAAGACATCTGTCCGTCCAGTTCGGCCTGTCATCCTGCAAGTTTATCCAGAGGAACGCAAAAAAATAAACCCCTGTGAGGTAGAAGCCAATTTTCCTCACTTTAGGGGAATAAAAATTCCTTCCCGACTCCAATCAGGCAATCAGAATAAATCCCTGGATCAACGACCCGTCTCTAGTAGCTATAGCCTGTAATATTATTAAGCTCCAGAAATACGTCCAGGCCGCTCTTGAATTCCTTTATTGTACTCACCATCACCACCTCCTCAGGCAGAGAGTTCCATAGTCTCACTGCTCTTACCGTAAAGAACCCTATTCTATGTTTGTGTACAAACCTTCTTTCCTCCAGGCGCAGAGGATGTCCCCTCGTCACAGTCACAGTCCTGGGGATAAATAGCTGATGGGAGAGATCTCTGTACTGACCCCTGATATATTTATACATAGTTATTAGATCTCCCCTCAGTCCTCTTTTTTCTAAACTGAATAACCTTAATTTTGATAATCTTTCTGGGTACTGTAGTCCAGCGGTCCCCAACCGCCGGGCCGCGGCCCAGGACCGGGCCCTGGGAGATATGTTGCCGGGCCGCAGAGGAGAGAGGAGCGCAGGCGCCAGGCGCATGCGCGGCCGACGCGTACATGTTGCCAACATCAGTGGAGACGGAGGGAGGGACGGAGAGAGGGAATCCCTCCCTCCCATGACGCGGCCGCTGCAGAGCCCAATACAATGAGCGGGCTCTGAGGCGCCGCACCACTGCCACCAATGAATATGTCTCTAATATTAAAGTAGGAGGAGGGACAGGGGAGGGTTTACCGCTGCACCGTCTCAGCTAGTGTGCTCGGCGAACGGCAGCAGCGGCACCCTCCTCCTCCTCCTGAGTCTTGTGTTCTCAGACCAGTCCCCAGCCATTAGTGATCTGGAAAGCGCAGGTAACCACACACTGTCACACAGATGGGGTCACCTATTATTAATCTGAGGTACATGGTGCTATTACATTAGTACCCCCATGTACCTCAGATTAAAAGTATGTGGCCCCCAAGCACATCATCAAATAATGGGCAACATTGGGTTAACCATTAATATGAGGCACATGCAGGTCCAAATTGATAAAACAATGTGCCTCATATTAACAGCATGTACCTGATGCCATTAACCCCATGTTGTCCATTATGTTAAGCGGGGTACTTGACGAGGTTGCTATTAATATGTGGCACATGGTTTCATCAATTTAGACTCCATGTGCCTCACATTAATAGCCAGTAACCTTTATCATACTGTGGTACCCAACACCAGCCTACACATTAACCCCATGCTGCTCAATGTCCATTATGTCAGGAAGCACTTGCTGGTGTTACTATTAATATGAGGCACAAGGCTTTATCAATTTAGACTTCTATTTGCTTCACATTAATAGCAAGTGACCCCATCAAGTACCTCCTCACATAATGGGCAATTGATACTTTGCAAAAAGTAAAAATTAAAAAATACTCACACTTTAACCCCATGCAACATCTTAATATGCACCTTTTGTTTTGTCGTGCGCGTGAATCAGTCAGCGCCGACCAGGACCCCCATAAACCCCGCCCACCCCCTAAGCCCCGCCCAGACCCCCCCCCCCCCCCCCACGCCACCCGGTCCCTGGAAAAATTGTCTTACATGAAACTGGTCCTTGGTGCAAAAAAGGTTGGGGACCACTGCTGTAGTCCACCCATTCCAGTTATTACTTTAGTTGCCCTCCTCTGGACCCTCCCCAGCTCTGCTATGTCTGCCTTGTTCACAGGAGCCCAGAACTGTACACAGTACTCCATGTGTGGTCTGTTTAGTGATCTGTAAAGTGGCAGGACTAGGTTCTCATCATGGGCATCTATGCCCATTTTGATACAACTCATTATCTTATTGGCATCAGCTGCCTGACACTGGTTTCTACAGCTTAGTTTGCTGTTCACTAGAATTCCTGTCCTTTTCCATGTCAGTATTATGCCTCGTTCACATGTCAGTGTTCGTTCAGTGATTTCCATCAGTGATTTTGCGCTAAAACCAGGTGCAGTCAAAAACACAGAACAGAAGATGATCTTTCCCTTATACCTTATGTATACGGAGGTTCAAACTCTGGTTTTGGCTTGCAATCACTGATGGAAATCACTGACCAAAACATTCACGTGTTCATGAGTGTTTTACCATTTAGTAGGTACTAGTGACTTGCATTATTCCTTCCCATGTGCATAACTTTACATTTATCAGTGTTAAACCTCATCTGCCACTTATCTGCCCAAGCCTGCAATCTATCCAGATCCCTCTGTAGCAGTATACTGTCCAGTAGGATCAACTCTAGTAAACCAGGTATACTGTGTGGTAGGATCGATCCTGCTTATTAACTTGTTACCTGTTTTGTGAAAATCAGTTGCTGTATTCCCAAGAAATTCCTTCTACAAATGATGCCTCCAGTGCACCAAGGAAGGGACCTATCCTCTTAGTGCACCTTGGCTATTCATTTTCCCAGTGCTGGCCATGCCCCATGGTGTCCTAACTAAGGGCAACATAAACTAGTGACAGATCTCCTAAGCAGAATGCTGGGTCACTTTGTTTTATTGTGCAGCTCCAGCACATGCCAGGGAGTCCTGAATATTCATGCTTTCCTGGCTTTTTTTGCCCCCTGCAGTTAGGAAGAAACTCTGACTCAGCGCAGGGGGCAGAGAAAGCCAGAAGCTCATAAATATCAGGACTCATTGGCATGCGCTGGAGCTGTTAGAAGCATAAAACTGGTGACAGATCACTTTCTTTCATTGATTTCGCCCACCTGCTTATAATTCAGAAAAAAACTGTCAATCAGAGGCAGGTGGGCGGGGAGAGTGGTAAGCTCATGAATATCAGGACTCATTGGCATTTATTAGAGCTGTTACAATCTAGCATCAGAAAACTGGTGAGTGATTCCCTTTAAGTTCTCATTTGTATAAAGATGAAAAAGCTTTTTTCTCGGGAATGCTGCAACCCATTTTCACAAGGCAGCTATAATTTCAATCAACTGGATGCATGGGTGCATGGGCTTGATACATCCTCGTCCCCCTCCACTCATTAGTCTAGAATTCCAGAATCAACAAAGTTTCTGAATATGAAGGCTTCCATTCAATATCTGGTCATTTTAAAGCTATGCTGACTGTAATTATGGGTCAAAACGTTGCTTATATCTGTACATATGCTTTGGTTTAAAGAAGAAACTTGGAATGCTACTATTTTATTACTTGATGGGTGGTGCCTAAGGTGGTAGACATTTATCAAAACTGGTGTAAAGGAGAAGTGCAGTAGTTGCCCATAACAACCCATCAGATTTATGCTTTCATTTTCCAAAGAGTTTCTGGAAAATAATAGATCAAATCTAACAGGTTACTATGGGCAACTTCTCCAATTCTCCTTTGCATCAGTTATGATAAATCTCTCCTGTGCCTTCAGGATTCTGAGATCCTGAAGACAAAGGGGACTGGTAATGATGACACGTGTAAACTTAGTTTGCCCCCACTCTAGGACTAATGAAAGCATGGTGGCTCAGTAATTAGCACTGGTGCCTTGCAACATCTGTATGGAGTTTGTATGTTCTCCTCGTATTTGCCTGGGTTTCCTCCAGGTACTCCGGTTTCCTCCCACACTCCAAAGACATAGTGATAGGGAACTTAGATGGTGAGTAATGATAATGTCAGTAAAGAGCGGAATATGTCAGCGCTATATAAGTGAATAATATATTGGTTTGCCATCATTTACGGTAAGGGTGGGTTCACACCTGCTCTCTGGATTCCATTATGGCTTTCCGTTATAAAATGGCTATAACGGAAAATAACGGAATCCATAAGACGGAAGGACGGATTAGTTATGCTGCCCATAGACTTGTATTATGACGGAATGCAATACAGAAGCCTTTAAAAGGCATTCTGTTTTGCTTTCCGTCTTAATAGAAGTATATGGTAATCATAACAGATCCATCTGGGTCCCGTTATGCTTCCAAGTAGACTTTTATGAAGACAGATCCAAACGGAATGCCTCTAAAAGCTTCCGTTTTGATTTCCGTCTTATGGATTCCGTTATTTTCCGTTATAACCATGTTATAACGGAAAGTCATAATGGAATCCAGAACGCAGATGTGAACCCACCCTAAGATGGAGCACATGTCATCAAAAGCTATCGATGGAGATTAACATGGTCTCTGCCGCTATGTCAGTCTGCCATCAATGTATGATATGGTAGGTGACTACATACAGTAATTAGACAAAATAGATTTGTCGGCTGGTCTCCGTGGTAGTGGATCACATGTACAGTGACCATGTGAAAAGGGAATTGACAATCTCCGTCCCACATTCGTTAATAAATGTTACTTATGGCTTTACAGATTCCTCCTTTCTACCATTGTAAACTATTGTACATTCGGCATGATGAAATGTAAGATCTTTTCATCTCACAATACCTGTGATCAGAAACCTGGCTGGATGAATGATAAATGTTCTGTTACTTGCATAACTGTGGATCTGGCAATTTTTCTCATTCTTCAAGTTTTTTTTACATCGAGAAGGGAATTGCAAAAAACTTTTTATTACTATCTTTATACTTGTCCATTCAATTATCAAGCAAAACACAATCTCTGTATATAAAATATAAGGCGGGGTTGTGGTGGGACGGCTGGAACAAGGGTATGAGTACATCAAGATCTGCAACATACTGTGTAAGTGATGCTACAATAGTGCCACCATCTGGGCAGTGGTGTAATAGCATATTAGCGAATAGTGTAACAATCCTACAGTTGAAACCAGAAGGTTACATACACTATATAAAAAGACACATATGCATGTTTTTCTCAGTATGTGACATGAAATCAGAATAAACCTTTCCTGTTTTCGTCAATTAGGATTAACATAATTATATTATTTACCAAATGCCAGAATAATGAGAGAGAGAGACGATGTTTTATGGCATTTTTTATCACTTTCTGCAAAGTCAAAAGTTTACATACATTTCATTAATATTTGGTACCATTGCCCCTAAACTGTATGACTAGTTGGTCGGAATTTGAGCCCATTCCTCCTGACAAAACTGGTGTAACTGAGCCATGTGTGTTGGTCGCCTTGCTCGCACCTGCCTTTTTCAGCTTTGCCCATAAATTTTCAATAGAATTGAGATCAGGACTTTGTGATGGGCACTCCAAAACATTGACTTTGTTATCCTTAAGCCACTTGGTAACCAGTTTGGCTGTATGCTTCGGGTCATTGTACATTTGGAAGACCCATTTCAGCCCAAGCTTCAGCATAATCTTCTTTCCTCATGATGCCATCTATTTTGTGAAGTGCACCAGTCCCTGACAACATGATGCTGCCACCCCTCTGTTTCACAGTTGGGATGGTGTTCTTAGGCTTCCAAGCTTCTCCCTTTTTCCTTCAAACGTAACGATGTTCATTATGGCCAAAAAGTTAAATTTTAGTTTTGTCAGACCACAGAACATGTCTCCAGAAATGTAGGTCTTTATTCCTGTGTGCATTTACAAACATTAATCTGGCTTTTTCATTTGGAGTAATGGCTTCTTCCTGGCAGAGGGGCCTTTCAGCCCATGTTGATACAGTACTCGTTTCACTGTGGATATTGACACAATCTTACCAGCTTCTGCAATCATCTTCACAAGGTCTTTTGCTTATGTTCTTGGGTTGATATGCACATGTCGGACACAGAACCGGGACACAGAACCGGTCTCCTTCCTGAGCGGTATGATGGCTGGACATTCCCACCTTGTTTCTACTTGCGTTTGATTGTTTGTACAGATGAACGAGGCACCTTCAGGTATCTTGAAACTGCACCCAAGTTTGAGCCAGACTTGTGCAAGTCCACAATTCTCTTCCTGATATCTTGGCTGATTTCTTTAGACTTTCCCATGATGCTACACAAAGAAGCAGTGTGTTTTAGGTGTGTATTTAAATTCATCCACAGGTGTGTCTCATCATCATATGGGCAGTCCAGAATTGTTTAAAGGCATAGTAATCTTAGTGTATGTAAACTTTTGATATTGCAGAAAGTAATAAAAATGCTTTAAAATATTCTCTCTCTCTAATTATTGTGGCATTTGGCAAATAATAATAATTATGGTAATCTTAATAGACTAAAAACAGGAAAGGTTTATTCTGATTTCATGTCAGATATTGAGAAAAACATGCATATGTGTCTTTTTATATATTGTATGTAAACTTCTGGTTTCAACTGTATATAGTAATGTGGGTCTGCAGCTCATCTATACTCACTAAAACTTGAAAACAAGGTATCATTTTTTTCAACTCAACAGACAACGGGACCACACATGATCTCTGCAGCCAGTCAATGGTCTCTTTGTTGCTGATTACGGAGCCTGATCAGGATAACAGGAGCGGCTGATGATGCTGATGATAATGAGAAAGCCATGTAAACTTTACAACAGAGTGATACCAAGCAGAGATATATACTAGACATTTCCTTAATACTTGTATATGCAATATGAAAAATATAAACTATGATTTGGGCTTAAAATATTTTTCTTATAATTTCTTTTAAAAGATAAAAATGGAAGAACACGTTATCTGTATAAAGGGGAATGCAGAGAAGGCTGCCCGGAGGGGTATTACATTGAAGACAGCCGATGTATGCCGTGCTCTGAAAACTGTCAATCCTGCAAGAGCGGCAAGCAGTGTGACAAGTGTTTGGAGGGTTACTCTTCTGTGGATGGTGTCTGCAATGAGCTGGAGTGTCCAGAAGGTTTGTAGTAGAGTTGGAGCCCCAGGATTGTCTGAGCCGTATGCCACTTCTAGCACTAGCACCTTGTATACACCAGGCTTTTCATTTCAAACTACTATATTATATAGTTTTCATCTAGCCAAATGATTCCCTACAAGTTAAGGCCCCTTTTCATGGCCTGATGCAGCAGGCAATTAATGGGGAGAAAGTGTTCCGTCCTGACAATTGCCTTCTCGTCAGTAGAGGTGACATTTAGATGCAGCGATCTCCTCCACTGTATGGAGAGGAACGATTGCTAATGACCATCTCTCGTCCCCATACTGAATCATTGTAAATTTACGTCAGCGGTCAGGCATTTAAACAGCAGGCACATGGGACTAATGTATGCTATAGAGCAGTGATGGTGGCCAAACTGCAACCCTACAACCCACTTATTTATCGCAAAGTGCCAACATGACAATTTAACCTGAATACTACAGTCCAGTATAGTATATCTTCCATGTACTTTATCATTTAGCTATAATAGCTGCCTACATTCAATGTGTTGTCTGTGCGGTTCATAGCGTGCCCTGCGCTGATGAATGGCAGGAAAAGTCTAAGGCATAGTGGTACACCATAGACTTTTTTCAGGGCGTGGGTGATCACAGAGAGGGCTCTGAGTGCCGCCTCTGGCACCTGTGCTATAGGTTCGCCACCACTTCTATAGAGGATAATGTCCATCACATACATTTAAATCCTCAAATGTGACCACGGCATCTAGGAGGTTAAAGATTGCTCTCTCCCGGCAGTGTACCGGGTCCCTCCAGTGAGAATCAGGTGAGCTGGACGTAGTGTGCGTCAGCCTCTGTACACAGGAGTAGTACAGGTCTGATGCACATTAGTTCCTATGGAGAGGAGGGCTCCATAGAAACTTAATGTAATTCATTGGAGTTTTTGAGACCAGCAATCTAATGATTGCTTGTTATTCTTCCCTAGGGGAACTATTAAAAACTGTAAAACAAGTAAAAATGTTTTTAAAAATATATTAAAAAAGCAGTGTGTCTGTGGCAGCTCCCGTACTGACCTTCCTAGCACTGACGGGTCACATAGTGTTCTATTGATTCATGATGCTATGTAACCCTTACAGTTCTGGAATATATTGCATAACTTTGACATTATGCTGTCGGTGTTATCCACTACACTCTAGAACAGTTAGGGTTACATAGCATCATAAATCAATATAACGCTATGTGACCCCATCAGTGCTAGGGAGGTCAGGACGGAAGCTGCCGCAGACACACGCTGTGAGTTCAGTGCCTTGAACTCGCTCACGTGAAAAACCAGCCAATCTCTAGTTAGGACCATAGGTGATTTGCATTCTTAGGCCTTGTTCACATTTCCGTGTCAGTGTCACATCTGTGAAAAAAAATGTACGCATTTCATCCGTGAAGCTGTCCGTGAAGGATCCGTGGCTGGTCCATGTGTCTGTTTTTACCATCCATGTGTCATCCGTAATTCACTGACGTTGGTCAGCTGAAAATTCATCTCCAAAGAATCTCCTATTAGTCTTCAGCGAAAAGCGGACGCAACACGGACACACAACACGGATGTGTGTCAGTGATTTTCACGGACCTATAGACTTCAATGGGCGTGCTTGGTCTGTATTACGGATCAAAGTAGTGCATGTCTCCGTGATTTTTTTTACTGACCTACGGTCAGTAAAAGTATATTGAAATGTGAACAGAGACATTTAAATCAATAGGTATGTGTGCTGTCGGCACGTCAGGGAGAAAAAGGAAATGTGAACGCGGCCTTAGGGCTCATGCACACAACCACGCCGCCGTGTTTTGTGGTTCGCAAAAATGGATTCTGAAAATTGCAGAATGGAACGGGTCGCCCATAATAGAAATGCCTATTCTTGTTCGTAAAACAGACAAGAATAGGACATGTTCTTTTTTTTGCGGTCCCATGGAACAGAGCAATGGTGCTGTCCACATCTTTTTTTCCGGCCCTATTGAAGTGAATGGGTCCGCATCCGGACCCCAAAAATGTGGCTCGGGTGCATAACCAAACAATGTTCGTGTGCATGAGCCCTTAGGCAGAACAACCCCTTTAATGGATCTCGTTTTAAAAAATGGTTTAACCGTAGCTTTCCTGGCATTTTTCCAACATTTTGGGGGACATTTATCAATAATGGTGTAATTTGTGCTAAAAAAAATCCTATCGTTACAAATCATAACTGGTGATTTGTTTCACTTCATATATCAAAAGTTGCACGCCATTTGTACAATGTGACTTTTTTTTTATATAAACTTGATTATCCACCAATTTCTCTTGATTTGCGACATTTTAACACTAATAGCACTAAAATGAGACTTTTTAAAACTAAAATGTGCCATTTCTGCCATCCCTATCCAGACCACACTTGCGACTTTTTAAACATATTTGTAACATCTCCAGTGGTAAATTGTGACTTTTTTCTCAGACTCGGGACGTTATTGTTTTGTTGAATGTCACTTTACTTACAAAACCCTGTGGTTTAGCTAATTTATATCATCCTGTCAATTGTTTCGACTACAGGTTGGTTTTTCTTTTCATAAATGTGACTTTTTGACAAAAGGTCGCATCTTTATGCCATAAATGCAACTTTTTAAACAAAACACCACCACATAAGCTGGCTTAATTATCTTTATCTGCAACAATCTGAGCCATTTCTCCTAATAAGAGGATTATAAATGAAGCGTAATATGCGTCAATTTGATAGCCCCGCCCACTTTGACATTTATAACTCATTTCTGGCGTGATGCATTCTTTATGGTGAAAATTGTATAGAAAACTGTTGATATATTTGGTGCAAATAAAACGCCATTCTTTTGGGCGCATTTTATGCCATAAATCTGGCGCAGCATGTTTAACAAATGTCCCCTTTAGATTTTTAGCAAAAACCACAGTTTGCTGAATGCCAACAGTAAGATAACACACTACAAATAATGCTTTTTGCTTTTTTCCTAATCTTTTGCTGCTTTTGGTGTCCATGGCCATTTTTGTTTCAAAACACAGCATGTTCTAGGTATGTTTTTTTTTTTCTGGTGATTTCCCATAGTCTTGTCTATAGGACTTATCACCAAAATAATAATCACCAAAAAAAGCTTATAAAAATGCATTAAACTGATATCACAAGCCAAACAACAATTTAAACAATTAATCTTTCCAGTCTGCATAAAAGAGGACCTGTTACCTCTCCTTACATGTCTGTTTTAGTAAATAATTTCATTCCCCCCCCCCCCCCCAAAAAAAAATTTTGGAACATAATTTCTTAGAAATCTGTATTAAGCTTTTCCTCCTAGAATAAATTAACAACTGGGCATTATCATTCTCCTTAGGGCTCATGTATACGACTGTATGTATTTTGCGGTCTACAAAAAACGCATCTGCAAACAATACGGATGACGTCCATGTGCATTCCGTATTTTACGGAAAGGAACAGCTGGCCCCTAATAGAACAGTACTATCCTTGTCCGTAATGTGGACAATAATAAGACATGTTCTATTGTTTTGCGGAACGGAAATACGGGCATATGGAAATGGAATGTACACAGAGTAACTTCCATTTTTTTTGCAGACCCATTGAAATGAATGGTCCCGCATATGGTCCGCAAAAAAACAGAACAGACATGGCATGAAAATACGTTTGTGTGCATGAGCCCTTAATAATGTAGTCCCATTGACATCAAGAATACCCCTGAAAGTCTTGAGGTATTACTCCACCTTCTACTCCATCACTTTACTGGAGTAAGGTCTGACCATTTTTGTGACTTTTTAAAGTCGCAGGTTATAAATCTAGATTAAGTCCGCTTGACAGGCCAACCGCAAAACTGGAGCGAGTGGTGTAACGATGAACCAAATTTATCAAACATCTTGCAATGCAGAGTCCTTCAAAATTGACTTTAAAAATTCCGCTCATGATTAATCTCCCCCGTTTTGTTTTTGTAGGAAAAGTTGAAGATCCAGACAGTGAAGAATGTGTACCTTGTACAGACGGATGCAAAGTATGCTCTGCAGGTAGGTCCTAAGAAGACATTTTGTAATAATATTGGATTTAGCATAAATCTACCCTAAAGATACATTTTAAAGGGAGATTGAAATTAAAAGACAGAAGGAGAATAAAAACATTCCACCATTATTCCTAATCTAGCTGGCCGGGAAAGGGTATTCATTCATAGAGTTATGGATTTCTTCCCTAGACACACAACAGAGGTGAAATATAATGCAAGATGGCTCAGGAGAGAACTCTCCAGCCTGATTCACCTTCATTTCAACTTACAAACTGCACTCCTGGCTCCACTCTGTGTAATTCACAGCTTTCCTGTCTGCAGGCTGGAGGTAGCCTGTCTGGAAAAAAAAGTTATGTGCGCTAAACAAACTGCTTTTTGCATGGTGAATGGGATTGATAGGAACCTCGGCTTTATTGCATATCATAAAAAAGGATTACTACCTAAAGTCGATAAACCTGCAAATATTTCATTGTTTATTTATACATCAAGGTAAAATTATATTCAGCCATCCTTAGACATTAGATCAAAGTCATCCAACAGCCCCCAGTAGCAGATACCTATAGGGTGAAGAAGGATCGGACATGCTGGGCTTCAACATGTCTAATGGCAGACAAGCTGCTGCCAGGAGTGTGAATAAGGCCTATTGCACACGAATGTGTGCGCCCCGTGGTCGTGCTGTGGCCCGCAAATTGCGTGCCGCAATGCACGAACACCATCCGTGGGGCAGCCGCAGCGGATCGCGGACCCATTCACTTCAACGGGTCCGCGATCCGGGCGTTCCGCAAAAAGATAGGACATGTTCTATCTTTTTGCGGAACGGAAGTACAGGACGAATCCCCACGGAAGCACTCTGTAGTACTCCAGTAGGGTTCCGTTCCATGCTTCCATCCCGCACCATTTCGCATCTCCGGATTTGTGGACCCATTGAAGTGAATGGGTCCGCAGCCGTGATGCGGAATGCCCATGGAACGGCACCTATGTATTGTGGATCCGCAAAACCTAGTATGGCGCCTCCTGCCACAAATTATTTGCCAGTATGCGTTTGTTAGTCACTCCCAGGAAATACTAAATGCGAAGTGCAGATTTCTGATGAGTTTAGGTTTTGTTTTATTAGGCAGAAGAAATTTCAATAAAAAAAAAATAATAGTATTTAAAAATTCACACCTGACCTCCCCCACTTATTCAACTGTTTGTCAGAAAAAGTGGAATAGGTGCTTCATAAATAATATGGCACTAATTGTAAACACCATATTTCTCAATATGTTTACAACAGGCAACTGGCATAAATACACTGATAGATCTCCTGCTCCCCACTATTACAAAGCTGGCTGCCTGCAGCCACCACTAGGGGGAGCTCACTGCATAGGAATTTATGCAGTTACAAATGACTGAATTACAAGCTGTAATAACTTAGTGTCAGTGGTGGCTACATTAAAATGGATGTTTTCACACTGGGAAAATATGGAGTTCAGAGATAGGAGTCACCTCACCCCGGGTCCTACAGCCTTTTGCATGGTTTCTCCACTGTAGATACACCACTGGTCTTCAGTTTACCATATGCATTGCTAGGCTGAAAATTGAAATTTCCAGAGTATCTTCTACAAATGGGCCATAAAAACCGCTGATAGAACACATGTGCCATCTGTAATCTGCCAGTGGCTTTCACTGGCCCATAGACTTTTATAGGTTGTGTTTGGTTCTCAACACAGATGTAAGTAGTGCATCAATAGTATATATAAAGGACGAAGAAACACAGCTTACATCCTGTAGCAGCCCCCGGACAATGCTAGCATGTTGCATGGTAGGAGACTCTGAGCCGACATCCAAGCAAAATGGTAAATTCTGATCCCATGGTAAATCCTGAATCCTGCAAATATGCAATAATGAAAAAGCGAAGTAACTTTATTGTAGAAAATGTAAACGCATGGTGTGAACATCCACACGTCAAACCCTCAAGGAGCTCCAAACGTGTAAGCAGTTTCTGTTTGAATGTACACACCATATTTATAACTTGTCTAGAATAAAGTTACTTTATTTTTAATTTTTTTCATGCTTGCTGGATTCTATGTGATCAGGATTTACCAAAGGAATGCGTTTTTCCATTGTTTGTCCACTGACCCATGGTTCTATGAACACATGGAAATCAATGGACACGTGTGCTTATACATGGCTTTATTCCTTACTCCTCCTTAAAGTGTAACTGTGATTTATTTATTTTTCTCTAATGTGTAGGGACAGTGATATGGAACATATTGGAACAGTATATATTATACCTCAGCTACTCCCTGTCTCTCCTCCTCAATAGCCAGTGCTGACTGCCTGATCTCCCGGTGGCTAGTTAGTTACTTATCGCAGTGGGGATACACAAGAATTAACCACTGTCAGCCACTGGCCACTCTGATCTGTGTCAATATACAGTCATGTGAAAAAATTAGGACACCCTTTGAAAGCATGTGGTTTTTTGTAACATTTTTAATAAAAGGTTATTTCATCTCCGTTTCAACAATACAGAGAGATTAAAGTAATCCAACTAAACAAAGAAAACTGAAGAAAAGTCTTTTCAAGATCTTCTGTAAATGTCATTCTACAAAAATGCCTATTCTAACTGAGGAAAAAGATAGGACACCCTCACATGTATTCCCTCTTAAATTGGCTCAGATCTCACACAGGTATATCACACCAGGTGCACATAATTAGTAGATCGTTACTCTGCATGTTGAATGAGGCTTGCCCTATTTAAACCTCAGACATTTAGTTTGGTGTGCTCCTGACTGTTGAAGTGAGAGTGAGCACCATGGTGAGAGCAAAAGAGCTGTCAGAGGACTTCAGAAAAAAGATTGTAGCAGCCTATGAGTCTGGGAAGGGATTTAAAAAGATCTCAAAAGATTTTGAAATCAGCCATTCCACTGTCCGGAAGATAGTCTACAAGTGGAGGGCTTTCAAAACAACTGCCAACATGCCCAGGACTGGTCGCCCCAGCAAGTTCACCCCAAGAGCAGACCGCAAGATGCTAAAAGAGGTCTCCAAAAACCCTAAAGTGTCATCTCGAGAACTACAGCAGGCTCTGGCTACTGTTGATGTAGAAGTACATGCCTCTACAATCAGAAAGAGACTGTACAAGTTTAACTTGCATGGGAGGTGTGCAAGGAGGAAACCTTTGCTTTCCAAGAGAAACATCGAGGCCAGACTGACATTTGCCAGAGATAAAGTTGACAAAGACCAGGACTTCTGGAATAATGTTCTTTGGACAGATGAGTCCAAAATTGAATTATTTGGACACAACAGCAGAGGACATGTTTGGCGTAAACCAAACACAGCATTCCAAGAAAAGAACCTCATACCAACTGTGAAGCATGGAGGTGGAAGTGTCATGGTTTGGGACTGCTTTGCTGCAGCAGGACCTGGTCAGCTCACCATCATAGAATCCACGATGAATTCTACTGTGTATCAGAAGGTGCTTGAAGAACATGTGAGACCATCAGTTAGAAAATTAAAGCTGAAGCGGAACTGGACCATGCAACATGACAATGACCCAAAACATACTAGTAAATCAACCAAAGATTGGCTGAAAAAGAAGAAATGGAGAGTCCTGGAATGGCCAAGTCAAAGTCCAGATTTGAATCCCATTGAGATGCTGTGGGGTGACTTGAAAAGGGCTGTACGTGCAAGAAACCCCTCAAACATCTCACAGCTGAAAAAGTTCTGCATTGAGGAGTGGGGTAAAATTTCCTCAGACCGATGTCGAAGACTGGTAGATGGCTACAAGAACCGTCTCACTGCAGTTATTTCAGCCAAAGGAGGTAACACTCGCTATTAGGGGCAAGGGTGTCCTATCTTTTTCCTCAGTTAGAATAGGTATTTTTGTAGAATGACATTTACAGAAGATCTTGAAAATACTTTTCTTCAGTTTTCTTTGTTTAGTTGGATTACTTTAATCTCTCTGTATTGTTGAAACGGAGATGAAATAACCTTTTATTAAAAATGTTACAAAAAACCACATGCTTTCAAAGGGTGTCCTAATTTTTTCACATGACTGTAGCAAAAGGACAGAGCAAATATATCTGTATAGTACAGATGTTCATTTTTAGCAGGGAGGGAAAAATAATTAACCCCAGCCATCTTCACAGTGAGCACTGATCTGTATTGTGCAGACCAGGGGTCGGCAACCTGCAGCAATCGTGTTAGAGGTGGCAAGTAGACCCTATTCTGCAGGCACTCCAGCTGTCACCCAATAATGTCAAGACTTTTTAGTCTTGTTGGTATTTGTTACTTTCCCTGCTGCCACGCTGTATCTTTTAATGAAAAAAACTTCAAACATGTCACACAAGAAGCATCTGATAGGTCCACCCCTCACACTTCCCACCTCGACCACCAAAGAGTAGCAATAGCCAACTGTGGGATTCTGCTACGCTGCTGCATGCCTGTCTGCTACCTCGCTGCTCCTGCTGTGATGCTCCACCTTAGGATTGCCAGAAAAGGTATGTGAATGGACTGGTGATGGGGAGAGCATGGTGAGCTTGGGATGATAGGAGAACTAACTCTGCCACCAGTTTGGGGGTGGGGGGGAGGGTGGTGAACTTGGGGGAACAAGCTCTGTGACCAGTTTGGGGGTGGGGGAGAATGGTGAAATGGGGGAATGGGTACTGTGACTAGTTTGGGGGTGGGGGAGAGGATGGTGAAATGGGGTAATGGGTACTATAACTCGTTTGGGGGTGGGGAACGATGGTAAAATGGAGGAATGTGCACTGTAATCAGTTTAGGGGTGAGGAAAGGATGACGAAATAGGAAAATAAGCAATGTGACTAATTTGGGCGGTGGGGGAGAAGATGAAAAACGTGGGGAAATGGGGGAACAAGCATTGTGACTAGTTTGGGGGTGGGCGGAGGATGGTGAGCCTGCACGTAATTGCTTGGGGGATGATGAGGAGCTAACTTTCTGAATACTTTGGCGTGTGGGAGGGAAATGGTAATCATGTATTTGATTGCTGGTGGGATGATGGGAAGCAAGCTTTCTGAGTACTTGGAAGGTGAAGAGGATGAGGAGCGTGCATGTGATTTTTTGGGGGAAGGGGGTGACGGGAGGATGGTGAGCATTAACATTATTACTGGGGGATTAGGGTTTGATTATGATGGGAAACCAGCCTTCTAACTACTTTAGGGTGAGCCTGAAAATGATTGAGGAATGGAGAATAAGCTCTCTGACTACTTTGGAGGGGGGGGGGGGGGTGATTATGAGTGTGGTTATGAATGTGTGTGTGAGGGATGTGATTGGTGCATGGGGGTGCTCTCTGATTGTTATTATTGTGGAGATGACCAGTATATGGGGAATCAGTGTATGCCAGACAGTGGTGTGGGAGGGCAGGCTTCTTTAAACCATGCAAGTCAGACAGTGTTTTGGGATGTAGCTAGTAAATACCTAGTTTATGTCTCGTTTGTGTTATATGGCTTTGTATGGCATGGGACACTGAGCGCTTCAGCTTAGATTTTTTTTGGCATTCTGTACAAAAAAGGTTGCCGATCCCTGGTGTAGACAGACATGCCTTAGCAATGCCCATTTAGGTAGCGCTGCTACGGGACATTTCAGGGCAAGTTTTCTCATATAAATTTACAAGTTCTCTAAATTAAGTGTATAAGAAAAACTTCCCTGTTACTGTCCCTACACATTAGAAGAAAATATAAATAAATGGCAATTACACTTTAAAATAGGGAGGTTGGGGGACAGCTGTTGCCTGAAACGGCATTAAATCTGGATAAGTTGTGTAACTGGCTGATAATTTAAAGACACAGCACTCCCAAGTCTCAAAGCAGAACCATTAGCTCTGCCAACAATAGACTTCTTCAGGACTGTAAAGCAATATGCCACACAAAATAGTCGCGCTCATGTACGGTAGTCATCTCTTGGACGTAATCCATGCAAAGTTTCATGGAGGAATGGGGCATGGTTCCCTGAAACGTCATGATACAGGATCCCCAGGAGAGGGAGGCTTTAGCGTTCTCTTGCTGTAGTACTGTTATGGATTACTGGAATGATGAACTAAAAGTGGATTATGTCCAAGAGATGACTAGGTGAGAGTGAGTAGTCTGTGCTGTCTAATGCTTTGAAGCCCCGAGGAAGTCTATGGTTGCAAACATTGTGCTGTGGATGAACATTCAGCCAACATGTATCCAATGTTTAAAGCCAGATTTCATGTGATATTATCTGACCACTATTCCAGCTCATACAGGGGTGACACCCAGCTCTTCCTGGCTCAGTCTGTCTAGTTAGGCAGTAATGCATTGCTCACTCTCATATTGCTACATAACTAGGAAGACTTGTAATTCTGAACTCTATGGAAGCTAGAGTAAAGAAGGAATCGCTAGCTAGTTGCCTACCTCTTCTTTTCTTAGGTATGATCAGAGCCCTAGGTGAGTTGGCATTCAACATTAGAGAAGAAGGAAAATTAAAGGGACACCTGTGTCAGAAAGGGTTTTTGTTAACTCAATGTCCATAGAAAACATTTATTTAGCACCTTTTTTTATTTTGACAGTACTGTGCCACTCCCACATGGATAGGTAAACCAATGTCAGTTTACTGCTGTTGTGAGGGGAAGCTGTTATCTGTTGGTATAATTGTAGGCTAGTAGAATTAAAATAACAGTATGATAGCTCTATGATAGTCCTAGATAAATATATCCACAGAACAGCACTGCTCTTAGTGTAATGTATGATACTGTAATTGAGTCACTCATCCCCTTCCCTTTCTGGTCGCAGTTATGGTCTCACTGATAAAGTCGAGCGAGACTGCCGTGCTAAAATCCAATGAAAGAGGAAATTAAAGAGCCAGAACAGGAAAAAAAATTATATCCAGAAAACTATCCACCTGTGTTTTTGTAAAAAAAAATAAAAAAATATAGCGTTTTTAATATGTGATAAAAACGTTTCCTGAAGGAGATGTGCCCCTTTAAATTCAGCAGCTGGGATGAGATATTACAGAATACATAGCTCCAGAAAGTTATGTGCAGAACCCTGTATATCTATGTATATTTAGGAAATTGAATGTAGGAATCATCTCTTAAGGCTTCATGCACACCGTCACATGTATTTGCGGTGTCAGCAAATTGCAGATCTGCAAAATACGGATACCGTTTGTGTTGCATCTGCATTTTTTTATAGACCCTTTGACTTCAAGTATCTTTTTGCCGAACGGACATACTGGTGGGTCATCCATGTGCTTTGCACATCCATATGTCCATTCCGCAAAAAGATAGGCTATGTCTTCAAAATGTGGATCACGGACCCACTGAAGTCAATGGGTCTGCAAAAAATGCAAAAGCAACACGAATGGTATTCATACTTTGCAGATCATTATGATCTTAGTGGCCCGCAGCCCCATGGTTTGGTTTCTCTGAAGCATTTTCCTGATATTACCGGTATTTGGCTTGGATTACAAAGGTCATTTGTGTAATGAAGAGTCAGACCCTTCTGACAGGATGACACGGGCAGGCTGGGCTCTTTATTTGAAGTACATGCCTGGTAGTTTAGGACTGAACAGGTGGAATATAAAGTTGGTGTCGGCCTGTTTACCTCATCTGATTGATAGCATGGCATTTATAGGTTAGTCTTTGAGCCATAACAATCATTGTTAAATCATTTTAATTTGGTCCGTGTCGCAGAGACCTCAGCTGAGAGTAGACAGGCTCTGCTAGGTTCATTTATTTTACACAGTATGCACTAGGCATTGGCCTTCACCTGTCCTACACATCCAATTTACATCTTTCCATGTTTTTGTTTTTTTAACTTCATTGAGTGTGCTAGTATGCAATAATAATGCATTATGTCATTAATCTCAATTCATAACCTGGTTTTTGCCAGCAAGTTAGGGTACTTTCACACTAGCGTTATTCTTTTCCGGTGTTGAGTTCTGTCCTAGGGGCTCAATACCGGAAAAAAACTGATCAGTTTTATCCCCATGCATTCTGAATGGAGAGCAATCCGTTCAGTATGCATCAGGATGCATCAGTTCAGTCCCTTTTACGGTATTTGGCCGGAGAAAAAATCACAGCATGCTGCAGTATTTTCTCCATCCAAATTTCCGGAACATTTGCCATATTAGTGCCAGATCTGGCATTAAAATTGCTGCATTGACAGATCCGGTCTTAAAAAATGCAAAAATAAATAAATACCAGATACTTTTTTCCAGATGACACTGGAGAGATGGATCCGGTGTTTCAATGCATTTGTTAGACAGATCCGGATCCGTCTACAAATGCTATCCGTTTGCACACAGATTTCCGGATCCGGCAGGCAGTTCCGGCGATGGAACTGCCCGCCGGATCTTCACAACACAAGTACCCTTACAGAACACTGTTCACATTAGCTGATGTTAGGTGAGTAAAAAATGTATCTCTTTTTATTGTAGATGATCCTGAGCTGTGTTCCTCCTGCTTTGCCAACTATTATATGTAAGTTTACACTTGCACAGTCCTTTATCTTCATAATGCATTGAGATGGGAATACTAAAGAAATGTTTACATTATTGATCTATCTCTCTCATATCTACCTATCTATTGATCTATTATTTATCTAATATCTATCATCTATCTATCAATCACATCTATCTCATATCTATCTACCTATCTATTGATCTATTATTTATCTAATATCTATCATCTATCTATCAATCACATCTATCAATCACATCTATCTCATATCTATCATATATCTGTATCTATCGTATCTATCTCATAACTATCTATTATCTATTTATCTATCTATTAATCTATTATCTCTCTCTCTCATATCTATCTATTATCTATTAATCTATTATCTATCTATCTCATATCTATTATCTATCTATCTATCTTCTATCTGTATCAATCGTATCTATCTCATATCTATCTATCTTTCTACAAACTGGATTCCCAAAAAGTTGGGACACTATACAAATCGTGAATAAATACTGAATGCAATGATGTGGAGGTGCCAACTTCTAATATTTTATTCAGAATAGAACATAAATCACGGAACAAAAGTTTAAACTGAGAAAATGTACAATTTTAAGGGAAAAATATGTTGAATCAGAATTTCATGGTGTCAACAAATCCCCCAAAAGTTGGGACAAGGCCATTTTCACCACTGTGTGGCATCTCCCCTTCTTCTTACAACACTCAACAGACGTCTGGGGACCGAGGAGACCAGTTTCTCAAGTTTAGAAATAGGAATGCTCTCCCATTCTTGTCTAATACAGGCCTCTAACTGTTCAATCGTCTTGGGCCTTCTTTGTTGCACCTTCCTTTTTATGATGCGCCAAATGTTCTCTATAGGTGAAAGATCTGGACTGCAGACTGGCCATTTCAGTACCCGGATCCTTCTCCTACGCAGCCATGATGTTGTGATTGATGCAGAATGTGGTCTGGCATTATCTTGTTGAAAAATGCAGGGTCTTCCCTGAAAGAGATGACGTCTGGATGGGAGCATATGTTGTTCTAGAACCTGAATATATTTTTCTGCATTGATGGTGCCTTTCCAGACATGAAAGCTGCCCATGCCACACGCACTCATGCAACCCCATACCATCAGAGATGCAGGCTTCTGAACTGAGCGTTGATAACAACTTGGGTTGTCCTTGTCCTTTTTGGTCCGGATGACATGGCGTCCCAGATTTCCAAAAAGAACTTTGAATCGTGACTTGTCTGACCACAGAACAGTCTTCCATTTTGCCACACTCCATTTTAAATGATCCCTGGCCCAGTGAAAACGCCTGAGCTTGTGGATCTTGCTTAGAAATGGCTTCTTCTTTGCACTGTAGAGTTCCAGCTGGCAACGGCGGATGGCACGGTGGATTGTGTTCACTGACAATGGTTTCTGGAAGTATTCCTGAGCCCATTCTGTGATTTCCTTTACAGTAGCATTTCTGTTTGTGGTGCAGTGTCGTTAAGGGCCCGGAGATCACGGGCATCCAGTATGGTTTTATGGCCTTGACCCTTACGCACAGAGATTGTTCCAGATTCTCTGAATCTTCGGATGATGTTATGCACAGTTGATGATGATAGATGCAAAGTCTTTACAATTTTTTGCTGGGTAACACCTTTCTGATATTGCTCCACTATCCACTAAATAGCTATGGACCTCATAGGCTCAGTACCGAAGTCCGCCAGAGGGCGGTGCCACTGTGACATCCCTCAGCCAAACTCATAGCTAAGGAATTACTGGAGATGTTTTCCTGAGTAGGTACTTGAGAAAATTGGAGATGTAAACTAGAAGGTACACCAGACAGGGCGGTGAAAGCCATAGCAGGTTTACCATGTGAATTTACTCAAACCATGGAAAGATAGGGAAACCTGTACAGAAGACAGCTTGCGGCCGGGTTTTCTAGGAGAAGAGGTACCGGCCCCTCTGATGCTAGAGAGGAGGCTGCCACAGTAAAAATTGCTGACAGCCTCTCCTCTAAACAGACTCAGGAAACCAAGGAGTTTATTAGTCGGAACACGGAAGTGTTCTCGGACCTCCTTGGATGCACTTCCATAATCTAGCATGACATTGTCACTGAGCCTCAGGCAAAAGTCCAATTAAAACCAAACCGGGTACCTGAGGCTCGGCGACAAGCCATATCGGAGGAGGTGCAGCTAATGTTGCAGAAGTCAAAAAGTGAGTGGGCCAGTCGTATAGTATTGATACCCAAGCTGGACGGGACGTTGCGGTTTTGTAACGAGTTTCGAAAACTTAACGTGGTTTCCAAATTCGATGTGTATCTCATGCCCCGGGTGGATGAGCTCATGAAGAGGTTAGGACAAGCCAGGTATTTTTCTGTTTTGGATCTATCTATCTATCTATTAGAGATGAGCGAATCGAAGTTGACGAAGTGGAATTCAATCCGAATTTCAGGAAAAATTTGATTCGCCCCCATATCCGAATTTTCTCACGCTTTGTGATAACGAATTGCATTTTTTTCCTAAAATGGCTACTGCACGTGTTTGGACATGGAGCAAGGAACTCTGGGAACGAAGGATCACCCACAATGCCATGCATGCAGCCAATCAGCAGCCAGCCAGCCCTGTGATATCACAGCCCTATAAATAGCCTCAGCCATCTTGGATTCAGCCATTTTCCAGTGTACTTAGTGCAGGGAGAGACGTCAGCAGGAGCTAGGGACAGTGGTAGAAAATACTTTAATACTTTTATTTTGCTGTATAGGTCCATTCACACATCCGCAAAATGGGTCCACATCCATTTCGCAATTTAGAAGAACAGGTGCAGACCCATTCATTTTCAATGGGGCCGGAATGTGCTGTTCGCATCCGCATTTGCGGATCCGCACTTCCATTCAGCAAAAAAATAGAACACGTCCTATTCTTGTCCGCCTGCCATCTACATGTCATACTGACTCACAGTATTGTTTCAGTACCACAGTAGACTCCCATGCGTGCTACTGCAAGGAACAGTGTTCTACACCACTATAAAGGCTCTCTGCAGCCAGGAAATAGCCGATTTTTTTAACACGATTCACCACTAATAAATTTGGATTGAAATTCGCTCATCTCTACTATCTATCTATCTATCTCTTATTTATCATATCTATTCTATCTATCTATTAACTATCTATCTATCTATTAATTTATCTATCTATTATCTATCTATCTTCTATCTGTATCTATCGTATCTATCTATCTATCCAGGCTCGGCTGAGCAAGGTGAGTCCCTAGTCTATGTTGTACCCCCTGCACAAGTGGCACATAACACAGTAGAATTACTGCACTACATACATATATTCAGTGTACAGAACATCGACCAGCCTATGTTCATATAAAAAACTTGTTTATTAAAGAAACTTTCCAGTTTATTATTATAGACATAATTGAAGATTTTCCTAGTTTTAATGAAGGAAAATATAGATTTTATGAAAGACAGTACCTTTGGAGGGGGTTGTGGTCTAGCAGTCCTCCTGACTCTGAACTTTCAATGCTTGCTCCCGGGTGTCGCTGAGTCCCCCAAAGTCCAGGCTATTGCATAGCCTCATGGCTC
This sequence comes from Bufo gargarizans, assembly GCF_014858855.1. NCBI lineage: Eukaryota > Metazoa > Chordata > Amphibia > Anura > Bufonidae > Bufo > Bufo gargarizans. The sequence goes on along the minus strand of NC_058080.1, from coordinate 490,817,562 downwards.
CTCAGCCTTGCCTAGCTGAGACCACACTGACAGAGCCTCACCAGGCCTCTGTCTGCACACTCTCCAGAGTGAGACCCACCCAAGATCCAGTAGCAGGATTAAATAGGATCCCTGGACATGAGCATGCCCTAAGTCCCGGACTGGAACCTGGGGAAACAACACCTCAATGTTCACATTGCCACACTGTCTATCTATCTATCTCTATCTAGCTGTCTGTCTATCTAAGGTTTGTTTCACAGTTGCGTTTTTTACATTCAAAATTAGTCACCTTCCAGCTCTCATTTTTGAGAAGCCCATTTTTTGAATGAAAACTACAACCTGACTGGTTGCTATGGGCAGCTGCTCGACTTTTCCTTTGCACCAATTTGTGATTCATTTTCTCACAATTTCAATATTCTGTCTCATCTAATGTCTAATCATTGACTAAGTTGAAATTCTCATCTCTGGTATTTGGTATTATCTAGAGCATTGCAGAGAAAAGATTTGGATATCAATGTCATCGCCTCATGATTTCTTAAGTTCACGGCTAACATTTTGTTGAACACCTCATGGATATCCCCACTCTGTTTCTGTGCAGGTTCGAGGATTTATGCTACACAGTCTGCCCAGATGGCACATACAGGAGAGACCTAGAAATGAGGTGCTTCCCGTGTGAACCTTCATGCCTCAGTTGTACTGAAGATGAGTGCCTATATTGTGAGAAGGACTTCTATCTGAAAGGTAATGTCAGCACATTACTATTTACCCACGGCTGTATTTCGAGTTGATGCTGCCCTAGTCACATTTAGTGCTCATGCCCCCTTTTAGTTCAGCTATAGCTGCCTATTGCCATTGAGGTTAACAGCAGCTACATAAAAATGTTGACAATGTGGTTAAAGGTTTCATCTGAATATATCCTTACACAGCTGATAGTAAAATATAAACCAAATACACAAGTCTAAAGGCAACCGTTCGGCTCTGATATTCCCTCAAGATTCATTCACTTCAGTGAGTGGATCTGCAAGAAAACCAGACAGGACCTGGAGATCATCTGTGAGTGGTCTGTATAAAAAAGTCCCTGCAGGCACTTATTCTCAGCTATTCATATACTCCACCTGTACTTGGGAGCAATGTGATGTGTCTGGTCACATGACCCTCCATCAGCGGCCATCTTATGTGGATGGCCGCTCAATGTGGACAGCACAAAAGACTTGGCCAACAAGTGGCAGACCTCATGAAATAATGTTATATTAGTAAGTGCCATATGATCATCTTACCTACATATTGATCAACAGTAGTCAAAAAGTGGACCCTTTAATCAATAAGTTATGTTGTGTACCCCAAAATGATGCCAATTAAAAATTACAACAACTACAAAAATTTAAAAGTTACTGCTATTGGAATACGAAGATGAGAAAATGATAAAAAAAAAAAAAAGCTGGGTAACTAAGATACAAAATAGGCTGGTCACTAGGGGGTTAAAAAGTTTTCTGATGAATTACTTATTATTGCATATCCACTGAAACACACACAAAAATCTGATCAGCGGGGGGCAAACTATTGGATCCCCAACAGTCTAGAGAAAGAGAGTGCGTGGTTCCCGTTTCACAGGATGTCCGCACATGAGCAGTCAACATCTGCTGTAGGCCACTTTCACACAATCAGTATTTGTAAGCCAAAACCAAGAGTGATTCCAAAATACAGAAGAGGCACAGTTCTTCCATTACAGTGTTTCTCTGTGTGTAAGAGGCTAAAGTCTATGGGAAGCATGGAGCGCACTGAACCAACAGTCAGCCCCCCCACATATCAAACTACTGTGCTAAATCCAATGGAAATGCCATAAAAGTTATTCTTCTAAAATGTTTCTTCTCTAACAAATGTCTAATCATGAGAAAATATTAAAAAAATTCTTAACCAGGGGAACTCTTATGCTCGATAATGCATTGATAATAAATGATGTTGTACCATCAATGCCCAGTACTGTTTATATTATTATTAATGTGTATGATGGCATCAGCACCATACTTATTTCCTGTGCTCGGACTCCAAAGCAACAGTGCTAATCACAGAGCCACCATGTTGGCAATCATGTGACAAACTGAAAAGATGCCCTCTTAATGGGCTTCGGTCAACAGAATCACTGTAGCGCAACAGGCTGACCTACAGTCTGGGTCCCAGCCCCATCTGTGGCCTTATTTCTGAGATATCAGAACGTTTAATATATGGAAATGAGCCTCTAGGAGCAACTGCGGTGTTGCCATTACTCCTAGAGGCTCTGCCTAGGCAGTGTAAACATCATCAAGCCTGGCCCTGACTCCCTCATGTCCCTTGCCTTTGCCATGCACTTCAGTACCCGGCGCAGGCGCAGTACAGGGGAGAGGCTTGCCAGCAGTTCTCCTCGGTCAGCCTGTTTCTCTACAATGATTGTGGTGACAGAAACCCTTTAAAACAAATAAGTCTATTATTGCGAAAATAGTAATTGTAAAAAGGCAGCAATTTAAGGTACCCCTGTATGAGGGGGTACTGTACTGTACTTTTTATCTTTTCTGTTTTTACAGATGGTGCTTGTGTCGATGACTGTGGCCTTGGATTCTATTCTGATGATGTAGAGAGAGAATGTGATTCCTGTTACAGATATTGTGACACATGTACTGGGCCTGACTATGATGAATGCACCACCTGCAAACCAAACTTACAATATCAGAGTGGCCAGTGTGTGAATCCATCTGACCAGAAAAATGGGAGGCTTCCAGGAACATACTGGAATGGTAAGGCAGGAAAAGAGCGCATGCATTTAATTTGTCTAAATTGCTGCTCCCTCAATGGGTTAATAACTGTTTAGGAAATGAAGTATTATGGGCTACTCATTATACTAATACTGGGAGGTTATGTGGAGCAAGGGGTACTGTATTGTGAATATTAGGGGCCTCGGGGGCTACCGTACCTTTTTAGGGTCTTTTGAATAAAGCAGGGCACATTAAAGACAGGGCCATATTTCTCCATAGGCACTGGAGGTCCTTATTTGGAGGACATAATATTCACACAAAATAATTTAAAAAATATTGTTGTTTTTCCAGCCTTCCGCTGCTTCTGGTAGTGGGAGGGAGCATTAGTAGCAAATAATGGCGGGAGGAAGTGAGCTTTTGTTTCCATCCGCTTTAGGAGTATCTGATTGCTGCACTCATGTGAGGAGGGAGAAGCAGAAAGGTCACCCAGGAGGTGCTGTGTGTAGGAGCAGTTCACGTTACACTGTCTATGACACTACATGCACCTGTGGATCAGCCGGAAAATCCATAACCATAGCCATAACTTTTTCATTTTTCCGTTCACGTAGCCATATAAGGGCTAATTTTTGCAGTATAAGATGCATTTTTTAATGCCACCATTTAATTTACCATGTCAAGGTTTTTAGGGTTTTGACATCACGGCGTTCAATGTGTGGGATCTCAAAACCACAGTTAAACACTTCCGTCCAAATATTACAACCAGCTGCATCAGAACAGATCTGGTTGTATTATATTGAAAATGAAGAAACCAGATCAGGCACTAAAACCATTGTAAGTCCATGGGCATCGGGTCAGTTTTTTCGTGTCCAAAAAAAACGGATCCGGCACCATTGAAAAACATGGTTATTGGTGCTGGATTCGGCTTGTTCAGTTTCCCATGTCGCACACAGAAACGCTGCTTGCAGTGATTTCGTGTCCGGTATGGGAATGCAACAAAAAGGAACAGAATGCATTTTGGTGCATTGCGTTTCGGTTTGTTTTAATTTTGTCACCATTGACAATGAATGGGGACAAAGGGGAAGTGCTGCGGTTTTGAGAGCCTGTGCCAAATCTCAAAACCGGACAGCACAACGCTTTTGGGTTTTTTGCTATTTTTTTGCCTAGGAAGACTGTCAACTGTCTTGAATGCTTTCCACTTGTGATTAATCTTTCTCCCTGTAGAATTATGGACTTGATTGTTTGGAAATGAAAACAGATAATAAAGATATGTAACAGATATGCTAAATCTAGATATATGCTGACTGCTTGCCTTAGATTAATCAAGAGATGATATGAAAACTTCTAAGTGTAATGACCGGTATCACGCACAGGGAGGAAAACAGGGAAAGCCCTGCCCAAGGGAGAGGGAAAGGTGGTGACCCCTAACTCACCTTGCGGCTGGCACCTGACTGCCCTGACGTCCCTAGACAGGTTCCTCACCCGTGCGGCGATCACGTGCCTAAACCCGGGCTTTCCCTGAAATGAGCCCTAGATAGTGAACGGGCCGGTGGGATCGCTAGTCCGCACCACTGCACTAAGAGGGAAACACCAGGGAGAGGACAGACAAATACAGACAAACACAAACACCCAGGTGGACGACCACAGCAGTCCACAAAGGTCCAACAGGGATCCGGAGGGTAGCGTTCTGAATCAACAGTCAGAGAACGCAGCAACACAGCTCCAGTGGGTCAGGATAGATGTCCAGGCAGGAAGCTCTATCTCTGGCAACCAGAGAAGTGTGAGAGGGGAATATAAGGAGGTTTGGGAGTGCTGGACAAGGAACAGCTGAGGAGAAGGAGCTACGGATCCCTGAGTGAGCCAAAAGGGTTTGCAAAGCAAACTCAGAAAGCTACCATAAGGAAAACAGCCCTATCTTAAATAGAGCGTGCAGCCAACCGCTGCGACTTCCTGACCCCGGGTATAACGGAGTCAGGCGTGGTTCTCGATACCCTCGTGACACTAAGCTTCATAATATTTGTCAAGAATACAGTCGTGGCCAAAAGTTTTGAGAATGACACAAATATTAGTTTTCACAAAGTTTGCTGCTAAACTGCTTTTAGATCTTTGTTTCAGTTGTTTCTGTGATGTAGTGAAATATAATTACACGCACTTCATACGTTTCAAAGGCTTTTATCGACAATTACATGACATTTATGCAAAGAGTCAGTATTTGCAGTGTTGGCCCTTCTTTTTCAGGACCTCTGTAATTCGACTGGGCATGCTCTCAATCAACTTCTGGGCCAATTCCTGACTGATAGCAACCCATTCTTTCATAATCACTTCTTGGAGTTTGTCAGAATTAGTGGGTTTTTGTTTGTCCACCCGCCTCTTGAGGATTGACCACCAGTTCTCAATGGGATTAAGATCTGGGGAGTTTCCAGGCCATGGACCCAAATGGTCAATGTTTTGGTCCCCGAGCCACTTAGTTATCACTTTTGTCTTATGGCACGGTGCTCCATCGTGCTGGAAAATGCATTGTTCTTCACCAAACTGTTGTTGGATTGTTGGAAGAAGTTGCTGTTGGAGGGTGTTTTGGTACCATTCTTTATTCATGGCTGTGTTTTTGGGCAAAATTGTGAGTGAGCCCACTCCCTTGGATAAGAAGCAACCCCACACATGAATGGTCTCAGGATGCTTTACTGTTGGCATTACACAGGACTGATGGTAGCGCTCACCTATTCTTCTCCGGACAAGCTTTTTTCCTGATGCCCCAAACAATCGGAAAGAGGCTTCATCGGAGAATATGACTTTGCCCCAGTCCTCAGCAGTCCATTCACCATATTTTCTGCAGAAGATCAATCTGTCCCTGATGTTTTTTTTTTTTTTTAGAGAAGTGGCTTCTTTGCTGCCCTTCTTGACACCAGGCCATCTTCCAAAAGTCTTCGCCTCACTATGCGTGTAGATGCGCTCACACCTGCCTGCTGCCATTCCTGAGCAAGCTCTGCACTGGTGGCACTCCGATCCTGCAGCTGAATCCTCTTTAGGAGACGATCCTGGCGCTTGCTGGACTTTCTTGGATGCCCTGAAGACTTCTTAACAAGAATTGAACCTCTTTCCTTGACGTTTTTGATGATCCTATAAATTGTTGATTGAGGTGCTATCTTAGTAGCCACAATATCCTTGCCTGTGAAGCCATTTTTATGCAACGCAATGATGGCTGCACGTGTTTCTTTGCAGGTCACCATGGTTAACAATAGAAGAACAATGATTTCAAGCATCACTCTCCTTTTAACAGGTCAAGTCTGGCATTTTAACCCAATCAGCCTGACATAATGATCTCCAGCCTTGTGCTCGTCAACATTCTCACCTGAGTTAACAAGACGATTACTGAAATGATCTCAGCAGGTCCTTTAATGACAGCAATGAAATGCAGTGGAAAGGTTTTTTGGGGATTAAGTTAATTTTCATGGCAAAGAAGGACTATGCAATTCATCTGATCACTCTTCATAACATTCTGGAGTACATGCAAATTGCTATTCTAAAAACTTAAGCAGCAACTTTTCCAATTTCCAATATTAATGTAATTCTCAAAACTTTTGGCCACGACTGTACATTGGTGCCTAGCAGCATTAGGCTACTTTCACACTAGCGTTCGGTTGTCCGCTCGTGAGCTCCGTTTGAAGGGGCTCACGAGCGGACCCGAACGCTTCTGTCCAGCCCTGATGCAGTCTGAATGGATGCGGATCCGCTCAGACTGCATCAGTCTGGCGACGTTCAGCCTCCGCTCCGCTCAGCAGGCGGACACCTGAACGCTGCTTGCAGCGTTCGGGTGTCCGCCTGGCCATGCGGAGGCGTGCGGATCCGTCCAGACTTACAATGTAAGTCAATAGGGACGGATCCGTTTGAAGATGCCACAATATGGCTCAATCTTCAAGCGGATCCGTCCCCCATTGACTTTCAATGTAAAAGTCTGGACGGATCCGCTCAGGCTAATTTCACACTTAGCTTTTTTTTGCTAATATAATGCAGACGGATCCGTTCTGAACGGAGCCTCCGTCTGCATTATTATGATCGGATCCGTTCAGAACGGATCCGATCGAACGCTAGTGTGAAAGTAGCCTTAGACAGACTAATAATAATTTATGCTATGAGCCTATCCTCTTGCCATGAGGGGAATCACATGCTCTATAAAAGCAATATGTGAAAGTCTTGTCAAAATATTTGGTACAGATTCTGCACTGGAAATCTGTTACAAATTATAGTACAATACACCTAAATGGGGGTTTTCAAACCAACCGTATAGATTTGAAGACATACTAATAAGTTTTCAAATTTGCAATGTGCCTCTTATGTCATGAATTTGCATCACATTTTCACAGCAGATTTCACTTTTTGTAATGCAGAGGATGACATCTAGGCAGATCCAGAGAAAAATCAACAGTGGGGGACTTTTTGTAAAACATCTAAACTTATTTGATAAAGAAAGAAACGTTATCAAATAAATGTTTATCAACTTCAGGCCTAATTCACACAAATGTAATATACATCTATGTGCTGTACGTGTATACTGTTGATAGCACACTGATCCATAGAAGTAAATGGCGTTATACACACACCTTTGTTTTTACACACAGATTTTGCATTACTTTGTTCTGTGTCTCACAGAACATGGACCTGGAGACCAGTGGAGACAATGGTCTTTGGCATTTGCAGAGTCCGTGTCAGTGTAATGACCGACGTCACGCACAGGGAGGAAAACAGGGAAAGCCCTGCCCAAGGGAGAGGGAAAGGTGGTGACCCCTGACTCACCTTGCGGCTGGCACCTGACTGCCCTGACGTCCCTAGACGGGTTCCTCACCCGTGCGGCGATCACGTGCCTAAACCCTGGCTTTCCCTGAAATGAGCCCTAGATAGTGAACGGGCCGGTGGGATCGCTAGTCCGCACCACTGACGCTAAGAGGGAAACACCAGGGAGAGGACAGACAAATACAGACAAACACATACACCCAGGTGGGCGACCACAGCAGTCCACAAAGGTCCAACAGGGATCCGGAGGGTAGCGTTCTGAATCAACAATCCGAGAACGCAGCAACACAGCTCCAGTGGGTCAGAATAGATGTCCAGGCAGGAAGCTCTATCTCTGGCAACCAGAGAAGTGTGAGAGAGGAATATAAGGAGGTTTGGGAGTGCTGGACAAGGAACAGCTGAGGAGAAGGAGCTACGGATCCCTGAGTGAGCCAAAAGGGTTTGCAAAGCAAACCCAGAAAGCTACCATAAGGAAAACAGCCCTATCTTAAATAGAGCGTGCAGCCAACCGCTGCGACTTCCTGACCCCGGGTATAACGGAGTCAGGCGTGGTTCTCGATACCCTCGTGACAGTACCCCCCTCTCTACAAGGGGCCTCCGGACACTCAGGACCAGGTCTCTCAGGATGAGAGGCATGAAAAGCCCGAACTAACCTGTCGGCGTTTACCTCAGACGCAGGAACCCACATTCTTTCCTCGGGACCGTAACCTCTCCAATGCACCAGATATTGAAGAGAGCGGCGGACCCGACGAGAATTAACAATTTTGGATATCTGAATTTCTAGATTACCATCCACGACAACAGGAGGGGGTGGCAGCGGTGATGGTTCTAGAGGTGGAACATATTTTTTGAGTAACGACTTATGAAAAACATTATGAATTTTAAAAGTCTGAGGTAACTCCAGGCGAAAAGCCACGGGGTTGATGATGGCTACAATTTTGTAAGGGCCAATAAACCTAGGACCCAGTTTCCAAGAGGGAACCTTCAATTTAATATTCCTAGTAGACAACCACACATAGTCATTCACTCCTAGGTCCGGACCTGGCGACCGTCTCTTATCAGCCATGCATTTGTATTTACCTCCCATATTTTTCAAGTTAGCTTGCACCTTCTGCCATACCGATGAAAGAGATGACGAAAAACGTTCCTCTTCGGGAACCCCAGAAGACTCCCCCTCTTTGAAAGTACAGAATTGGGGATGAAAACCATATGCACCAAGAAATGGTGACTTGCCAGTGGATTCCTGACGACGATTATTTATGGCAAACTCAGCTAACGGTAAATATGATGACCACAACTCTTGGTTTTCAGACACAAAACATCTTAGATATGTCTCAAGGTTTTGGTTGGTACGCTCAGTCTGTCCATTCGACTGAGGATGGAAAGCTGATGAAAACGACAAGTGTACCCCCAAACGGGAACAAAAAGCTTTCCAAAATTTTGAAATAAACTGGGTACCCCGATCCAAAACAACATCGGAAGGGACCCCGTGAAGCTTCACGATTTCACTGATGAATACCTGAGCAAGAGTCTTAGCATTAGGTAGTGCGGGTAACGCAATGAAGTGTACCATTTTGCTAAACCTGTCCACTACTACCAAAATAACTGTTTTACCCGCAGACAAAGGTAAGTCAGTGATAAAATCCATTGACAGATGTGTCCACGGTCTATTGGGAATGACGAGTGGTAAAAGAGACCCTGCAGGACGTGTATGTGAAACTTTTGCACGCGCACAGGTAGAACAAGATAAGGGCCAGAGATAATGTAATGACCGACGTCACGCACAGGGAGGAAAACAGGGAAAGCCCTGCCCAAGGGAGAGGGAAAGGTGGTGACCCCTGACTCACCTTGCGGCTGGCACCTGACTGCCCTGACGTCCCTAGACGGGTTCCTCACCCGTGCGGCAATCACGTGCCTAAACCCTGGCTTTCCCTGAAATGAGCCCTAGATAGTGAACGGGCCGGTGGGATCGCTAGTCCGCACCACTGACGCTAAGAGGGAAACACCAGGGAGAGGACAGACAAATACAGACAAACACATACACCCAGGTGGGCGACCACAGCAGTCCACAAAGGTCCAACAGGGATCCGGAGGGTAGCGTTCTGAATCAACAATCCGAGAACGCAGCAACACAGCTCCAGTGGGTCAGAATAGATGTCCAGGCAGGAAGCTCTATCTCTGGCAACCAGAGAAGTGTGAGAGAGGAATATAAGGAGGTTTGGGAGTGCTGGACAAGGAACAGCTGAGGAGAAGGAGCTACGGATCCCTGAGTGAGCCAAAAGGGTTTGCAAAGCAAACCCAGAAAGCTACCATAAGGAAAACAGCCCTATCTTAAATAGAGCGTGCAGCCAACCGCTGCGACTTCCTGACCCCGGGTATAACAGAGTCAGGCGTGGTTCTCGATACCCTCGTGACAGTCAGGAGTTTACCTAGCCAAGATACTGTTCCTGGCTGTGCTGGGAGGATTGCCATGCTAACCAGTGTTTAGCCCTCTGTGTACCAGCTGTGGCTTGTTTCCTGGATTAACCTCTTGACTGCTGAATTGGCTTCTACTGATTCTTCGATTCTTCTGGCATTCTGACTGTGACTAATTTCTGGATTAATCCCTCATCTGCTGTTTTTCAGCTCTGACTTTCTCTCCTGGTTATGACCTTGTTTCTCCACTACTCTTTGTTAGGTCTTCTTCTAGTGAGCTCACACCAGTTCTCTGCTACCTTATACAGCAGTTACTACCTAGGTTCCTAGCAGCAAAGTCCATCCAGCCTTGCAACATGCTCTGATTAAGAACCTAGAGGTAGCTTCAGCTCCTTACAAACAGGTGTGGTTAAGAAAGACTAGTAGCAGCTTTTGAGTTTGCTGGCTTTGGTTCTGGATGGTGACCATAGTCTTGTCTTATAGTCCATGTCCTACAAGAACATATGGATGTCACTACGTATTAAAAATTGCTGGCTTGTTACAGCTGCAACATGAATGATTTTTATTATGGATGGCTGAATCTGTCCTCATATGGGTTTGTCTTGCTGATTAACTAGATCGGTTAGTGAACAGTTTATAATGTTTTTTGGTACCATGTAGATATACTGCTTTATTTCCAGAAGATTATATCCTATTTTCCAATATGATGGAAAATAATTTCTCCATATATGTGTTAATTTTGAAGACTGATTGTGTACTACTTGAAGGGTACAGTTACTGTTCGTTATAAATAAATCTTTGTTAAACTGAATGCCAGTGTTATGTTTTACACCTACTCAGTGGCCAGTAAAGTACTACCAGGCTATCACTGGCTACACACAATACCTTGACATGGTCTAGGATGTCTAAAACATTTCAGTTTTTATCATTGTTGTGTTATGTAGGATAAAAAACTCTCCGCCACAAAGATAGATAATAAAAAGGTGTCTATCTGTATAGATGCAGCTCACAGAACAGTATTTCATAAAACCTTAGATTCCAGAGAGCCCCATAAGATCTTAAAAGCCTACTCACTGTTCCATCTATAAAACGTATGTTCCATCACAATGACTATTTCCAGCTGAAATACCACCTCTTGGAATGGCATTTTGTCATTTGCTAGATGCTTGCTTTCTATGAACATGTTTAACCCCCTCTTGGCAGGTTGTGCTGTTTTTATGATCTAATCTGACACTTAAAGAAACACTACCATCTACATCAGGGCTCGACAAATTTCCTTTGAATCTAGGAGCCAGCTAAAAAGGTTAGGAGCCAGGTTTTTTTTTTTAACCTCATAAGGCTGCATTCACACGTCCGTGGTGTGTTGCGGACCAGCGAATTGCAGGTCCGCAACACACCAGCCCGTCACCCCCATAGAAATGCCTATTCTTGTCCGCAAGCTACGGACAAGAATAGGACATGCTCTATCTTTTTGCGGAGTTGCAGACCGCAAATTCGGATGCGGACAGCACACTGTGTGCTGTCCGCATCCATTCCGTCCCCATAAAGAATGAATGGGTCTGCACCTGTTCCGCAAAATTGCGGAACGGATGCGGACACATTTTGCGGACGTGTGAATGGAGCCTAAAGCTGTATGGGAGGGAAGGCGGCTATGGTGTCACACTATATAATAGGCAGCACAGCGGCAAGCACAGTTCAAAATAGTGGTGGCTTGGTGCACATAAGCAGACAGCAAGCACAGTTCATAAGGAGGTGCCACCATAGCCCCCCTTTATGAACTGTGCCAGTGCCACCTTAGCCCCTCCATATGGACTGTGCCTGCTGTCTGCCCCCAACTCTGAACTTTGGCATTTCAGTGCACACTGCTGCTAACTTACTGTGCACTTGCTGTTGCTGTCACTGTGTGGCATAGCGGCAGGCAGAGTAGATCTTCAAACAAACTGAATCCTGGAGGAGACGATAAGTCACTCTCTCTGCAGGATGACTGGTGTCTGGAGGGTGATGCTGGTTCGCGGTCACGGCAGTCAGGTCAGGTCACAGCAAGGCCAGCAGCAACAATAGTCCCGCAGCACAGCCGGCTCAAGTTCCTCTGCTGGGTGCACGGCTAGCTAGCAAATCAACCAGCACCCAGCGGACAGAAGCGCTCTAGGCTGCAAGCAGGGACTGTGACTGCCAGCGGAACATGGACTGTGTAAGGGGCCCATTAGAACACAGGGGAAGCGGTAAGGAAGGACCAGGACAGACTGTGCGAATAGCGGTCCTCTTAACTGCAGTGAGCCTGAGGCAGTAGCGATCCTCTTTACTGTTGTCTGTGGCGGGAAGCGGGAGGGGCGGACCTACCAGACGCGGACTCGTGCGTGACGCCGCGTCTACTGTGAACTTAAAGAGATACTGCGCCCGTCTGGCTGCTGGAGTGCTGGGCCTATTTTGCATTATATTTTCATGCCATGGCAAATACCCAAGGCGCCAGGACCAAATTCCTGGTCGCCATGGCGACCTGGCGCCCGGGATTTGTCGAGCCCTGATCTACATACATTTTAATAAAAATAGGTTAATAGCTTTCTGGATATAATTTTGAAGTTACCCCATGTATTCTCCATCCTATCGGCTCTTTAGCTTCCTCCTTTGTTTGGACTTTTAGCACAGCAAACAGCCTCATTTGACTTTCTCAGTCAGACTATCTCAGTAACCAGAGAGAGCCCCCCGAACTGACTCAATTAGAGCATCACACATTACACCGATAAGGGCAATATTATTCTGTGGACATCTGTATATAGGCTTATCAAGAGGCTTAAATAGAGCTGCCATACTGTTATCCTAATTCTAACAATCTACTATTACACTAACAAATAAACTTTTCTTCCCCTTACAGCAGCAGTAAACTGACAATGGATTACCTATCTATATGGGTGTTTTATTCTCTGTGCTGACTGCTACAGAAGGACAGTATTTATATTAAATGTTAAGATGTAAGATTAATCTGCAAATCTTCAGAGAATAGACATCACTACTTTGGAGGCATTTTTTAAGACTGTCAATGAAGATGAAAGAGAACCTGTTAGCATAAAATGCTATATAATGAACAGGTAGTATGGTATAGAGCAGAAAGACCTGAGCAGATTCATACAGTGCCTCAAAAAAGTATTCATACCCAGTGGCGCGCTAAGGGTGGAGCCGTGGATAGCGGTGCACCCCAGGTGTTGGCTCTCAGGGGGTGGCAGAGTCCAGAAGCAATGAGCGATTCCATCAATACAGATGGAAGCGCTCATTGCTGGAGCGCAGGGAGCTGGGTCCTGTCACTCACTTCTCGGCTCCCGCGCTCCTCCCCTCCTTCAGGCCGGCGGCGCTCTGAATGGTAGAGCAGAAAGACTTCTCCTTGCTCCACCATTCAGCCTGCAGGCACAGATCATGCTTATGTGGGCGGAGCCTGCAGCTTGGGAGTTTGCATAAGCTCCGCCCACACAGTGCTGCAGAGTGATCTGTGTCTGCAGGGAAGAGAAGACTGTGAGCTTCAGGAATAGGACAAGGTGAGGAGTTACTGTGTTTCTTTCTTTCTTTCTTTCTTTTTTAACACAATAGGCATTGCAAATGTGAAGAGGGCACAGTGGACATTTTTACTCTGAAGGAGCACAATGGGCATTTCTACTATGGAGAGGGCACAATGGGCATTTCTACTATGGAGGGGGCACAATGAGCATTGCTATTGTGAAGAGGGCACAATGGCCATTTCTACTCTGGAGGGGGCACAATGGACAATGCTAATGTGAAGGGGGCACAATGGGCATTTCTACTATGGAGGGGGCACAATGGGCATTTCTACTATGGAGGGGGAACAGTGCACAGAGGGCATTACTACTATGAAGGGGGCACAGAGGGCATTATTACTGTGAAGGGGGCATAATAGGCATTACTAGCACAGTGGGCATTACTACTATAAAGGGGGCACAATGGGCATTTCTACTATGGAGGGGGCACAATGGGCATTTCTACTATGGAGGGGGAACAGTGCACAGAGGGCATTACTACTATGAAGGGGGCACAATTGGCATTATTACTATTAAGGGGCACAATGGGCATTATTACTGTGAAGGGGGTACAATGGGCATTACTACTATTAAGGGGCATTATTACTGTGAAGGAGGCGCAATGGGGATTATTACTATGAAGGGGACACAGTGGGGATTATTACTATGAAGGTGGCACAATGGGGATTATTACTATGAAGGGGGCACAATGGGGATTATTAGTGTGAAGGGGGAACAAAGAGGGCATTACAACTGTGAAGGGGCACAGGCAGGGCATAACTACTGAGAAGTGTGAAGAGGGCACAATGGGCATTTCTACTCTGGAGGGAGCACAATGGGCATTGCTAATGTGAAGGGGGCACAATGGGCATTTCTACTATGGAAGGGGCACAATGGGTATTTCTACTATGGAGGGGGAACAGTGCACAGAGGACATTACTACTATGAAGGGGCACAGAGGGCATTATTACTGCGAAGGGGGCATAATTGGCATTACTAGCACAGTAGGCATTACTACTATAAAGGGGGCACAATGGGAATTTCTGCTATGGAGGGGGCACATGGGGCATTATTACTGTGAAGGGGGCACAATGGGCATTACTACTATTAAGGGGGCACAATGGGCATTATTACTATAAGGGGCACAATGGGCATTATTACTGTGAAGGGGTACAATGGGCATTACTACTATTAAGGGGGCACAATGGGCACTATTACTATTAAGGGGCACAATGAGCATTATTACTGTGAAGGGGTACAATGGGTATTACTACAATTAAGGGGCATTATTACTGTGAAGGAAGCACAATGGGATTATTACTATGAAGGGGACACAATGGGGATTATTACTGTGAAGGGGGAACAATGGGGATTATTACTATGAAGGGAGCACAATGGGGATTATTACTGTGAAGGGGGCACAATGGGGATTATTACTGTGAACGGGGCACAAAGAGGGCATTACAACTGTGAAGGGGCACAGACAGGGCATAACTACTGAGAAGGGGGCACAATTAAGGGATAAGAACTTTAAGGGGGCACAATGTGGGCATAACTACTGTTAGGGGGCACACATCTGCACAAAACTACTGTGAAGGTTGTACAATGAGGGCAATACTAGGCACACCACTGTTCATACCCCTTGAACTTTTCCACATTTTTTTTAACCACAAACTTAAATGTATTTTATTGGGATTTTATGCGAGAGACCACACAAAGTAGTAAGTGTGTGTGAAGTGAAAATAAAATTATATAATAAAATAAGAAACTGGAAAGTGTGGTGTGCATCTTTATTCAGCCCCCCTATACTTTGTAGGACCACCTTTCACTGCAATTACAGCTGCATGTCTTATGCAGTATATCTCTACCAGCTTAACACATCTAGAGACTAAAATCATTGCCCATTCTTCTTTGCAAAATAGCTCAAGCTCAGTCAGATTGGATGGAAAGTCTCTGTGAACAGCAATTTTCAAGTTTTGCCACAGATTCTCAATAGGATTTAGTTCTGGACTGTGACTGGGCCTTCCTAACATATGAATATGCTTTGATCTAAACCATTCAATTGTAGCTCTGGCTGTATGTTTAGGGTCGTTGTCCTGCTAGAAGGTGAACCTCTGCCCCAGTCTTCAGTCTTTGGCAGACTCTACCAGGTTTTCCTCCAGGATTGCCCTGTCCCCTACATGGCTTGTGGCAAACTGCAAATGGGAATTCTAAAGGCTTGCTTTCAAAAATGGTTTTCTTCTTGCCACTTGTCAATAAAGGCCAGATTTATGGAGTACACGACTAATAGTTGTCCTGCGGATAGATTCTCCCACCTGAGCTGTGGATCTCTGCAGCTCCTCTAGAGTGATCATGGCTGCTTCTCTTTGCCTAGGTTGTCAGTTTAGGTAGATAGCTTTGCAGGTTTGCAGTTGTGCCATTCTCCTTCCATTTACTGATGATGGATTGAACAGTGCTCCATGAGATGTTCAGAGCTTGGGATATTTTTTTCATAACCAATGCCTGCTTTACACTTCTCTACAACTTTATCCCTGACCTGTCTGGTGTGTTCCTTGGTTTTCATGATGCTGTTTGATCGCTAATGTTCTCTAACAAACCTCTGGGGCCTTCACAAAAAGTCTATAGTTATACTAAGAATAAATTACACACAGGTGGACTCTAGTTAATAATTAGGTGACTTCTGGAGGCAATAGGTCACACTGGATTTTATTTAGGGGCCAGAGTACAGGGGGCTGAATACAAATACACACTACACTTTTCAGATTTTTATTTATTAAACATTTTAAAAACCATATATAATTTAATTTATCACATCACACATACTTTCTACTTTGCGTTGGTCTCTCACATAAATGTATTTTACTGGAATTTTAAGTTTGTTAGTGCATTGTGACAAAATTTGGAATAGTTCATTTCAGTTTTATGATTTCATACATTTATATCTCTGCTCTTGCTGAGCTCGGTAGCCAAGCAACCCATCTTATCAATGACTGACAGTTATCTCTGTATACACACTTAGATAGAGAATGCTGCCAATCACCGATAATAGCCAAAAGGGCCGGTGTCTTGAGCTCACAAAGAACATAGATTTGCATGTATAAAATTACTAGTTTAACTGAATCTTTTAAATTGCTATCTATATTGCTCAGATCATATACTGTACATATTTCTTTTTTTAGTCATACTTGTATACTTTCCCAGAATGGGGGAGATCTAGACTTCTGGCATGGGAGGTAAATCTTTTGGAATAGGAACTATCTGCATATTTTAATATTTCTAATGAATGGAACGCTATGTATATTCAAGCATTCTTCTGGCATCTTTGTTTATGAGTTGGTTAGTCTCCTGGCACTGTTTATGGGTGACTATCTGTTGGCACTGTTCATGTAATTGTAGTCTGATTATTAAAATTTCTTCCACTTCATCAGAGAACTGGGGGATTGTGGTTTGCGTTCTGGGCTGCCTGGGACAGATTGATGTACACACATTGGGAAACTAGGTGGGGTGGGGGGCCCATAGTAAGTTTTGCTACTGGGCCCTGTGAGATCTGTGTATGCCCTTGTTGAGAAGCAAACTTGATTTGTAGAAATTTGTGATCCTGGATCTTCATTCTTTAGTTTCTAACCCAGACTTAGAGGATGCCGACCTGTTAGAGGATGCCAACCTGTCACAAAACCCAAAAATATAGGATGTACTTGAAGTCACTTATATATAGTATGTACAACAGCTGCCGAAAAGCACAGTGATATTGTCACCATCAGCTACAGCTTTACAGTATTAGCTGCCACCATTAGTTACTGAATTCTGCCCTCCTTTCCCCAGATTAATCTAACAGAGGGAAACTTTACTAGCAAAGTCTATCGTGGCAATGATGCTACTTGCTGTATGGCTAAGAATACTCTATCTAACCAGTACAAAATGGTCATCAGATGTACAAGAATCTGTTAACCTGAATGCTTGGATATAGAGTATAAAACCTGTTGACAAAAGGAAACAAAAACTGCCACCTGGGAACTGTACTCAGGGATAAATGGCAATTTAATGATAGTGGCTCAGGGGAAGTAATGATCATTTAGAAAAGAAGCAGGGTAATGAGCAGGGGTGCAAAACCTGTGCCATGAAGTTCACAGGTGGCCTTCTATGGCATTCTGTGCAGCATCAGAAGAGGGTTTGGCTTCATGTAAAAGGTCCATGGTTTAATTGCATCTCTACACAGGGGAGGTGTTATCAGTGATTGATAGCATTCTCTGTGTAAGTGTGTATATATTGATAGCTGTCAGTCTCTGATAGCTATACACAGGGGAGGTGTTATTAGTGACTGATAGCATTCTCTGTGTAAGTGTGTATATATTGATAGCTGTCAGTCACTGATAGCTATACACAGGGGAGGTGTTATTAGTGACTGATAGCATTCTCTGTGTAAGTGTGTATATATTGATAGCTGTCAGTCTCTGATAGCTATACACAGGGGAGGTGTTATTAGTGACTGATAGCATTCTCTGTGTAAGTGTGTATATATTGATAGCTGTCAGTCTCTGATAGTAGTACACAGGGGAGGTGTTATTAGTTACTGATAGCATTCTCTGTGTATTTGTATACATAGATAGCTGTCAGTCACTGATAGCTTTACACAGGGGAGGTGTTATCAGTGATTGATAGCATTCTCTGTGTAAGTGTGTATACATAGATAGCTGTCAGTCACTGATAGCTTTACACAGGGGAGGTGTTATCAGTGATTGATAGCATTCTCTGTGTAAGTGTGTATACATAGATAGCTGTCAGTCACTGATAGTTGTACATGTGGGAGGTGTTATCAGTGATTGATAGCATTCTCTGTGTAAGTGTGTATATATAGATAGCTGTCAGTCACTGATAGTTGTACACAGGGGGAGGTGTTATCAGTGACTGATAGCATTCTCTGTGTGTGTATATATTGATAGCTGTCAGTCTCTGATAGCTGTACACAGGGGAGGTGTTATTAGTTACTGATAGCATTCTCTGTGTATTTGTATACATAGATAGCTGTCAGTCACTGGTGGCTGCACATGGGGAGGTGTTATGAGTGATTGATAGCATTATCTGTGTAAGTGTGTATATATAGATAGCTGTCAGTCGCTGATATCTGTACATGAGGGAGGTGTTATCAGTGATTGATAGCATTCTCTGTGTAAGTGTGTATATATAGATAGCTGTCAGTCACTGATAGTTGTACACAGGGGGAGGTGTTATCAGTGACTGATAGCATTCTCTGTGTGTGTATATATTGATAGCTGTCAGTCTCTGATAGCTGTACACAGGGGAGGTGTTATTAGTTACTGATAGCATTCTCTGTGTATTTGTATACATAGATAGCTGTCAGTCACTGGTGGCTGCACATGGGGAGGTGTTATGAGTGATTGATAGCATTATCTGTGTAAGTGTGTATATATAGATAGCTGTCAGTCGCTGATATCTGTACATGAGGGAGGTGTTATCAGTGATTGATAGCATTCTCTGTGTTCCCTGTGTAAGTGTGTTTCCCTGATGTTTCTTTTCCTCATCTCCCTGTCCTCACTTGCTCATTTACTACCTTCACCCACCACCTGCCATATCTTCTGATGCTGTGCACCCCCCCCCCCCACCTCCCCCGCATTTTTAAATAAATCTAGCAGAACGTTTGGAACAATGAATGGGGAGATCTCTGGATTCATTTTAGGTACAGGGCTGGTTCTAGCTTTGTTAGAAAGAGATTTTCATGTACTGTATGATGTTTTATTAACATGGAATTTTTGCGGTCTTTGAGAGTTGTTCAATAAGACAGGGTGACTCTCAGACTAGAAAAGGTTCTAAATGATGTTTAATTGTTATAATTATACTCAATGGTATGTAAGTACATATATTTTAATATGAAAGTTCTGGGTAAAGCTGCTTGTCAGTACATCTCATGCCCCTACTACTACTACTGCAGCTAGCACATTTTTAGTACCCCTTGATAAAGTTACCTTTAAAATCACGTCTTCCGTTATTTCAAGTGATATACAGCACACTCTAATTACATCGCTCTTCAGTTGTCCAGCCAGAGAAGTCAAAAATTGAAATGGGTATTTTTTTCTTTTCGCTCAGGGCATAGTATTCATAATTTTGCTACATGAAACAGAAAGCATTTCTTCAGTTTGACAAGTGCACTGTGAAGACTACAGTCAGGGAGATGGGATCGCATATTAATATGGACAAAAAAAGGAAACTGCTTGTTGAATATACATTGTATGGATTATGAAAATAATGGTACGGGTCATAATTATTGATCACATTCCAGATGTCAATGCTGTAACACAGGATGTAATATTGAAGCTGTATCCAGCATGGATGTTATGGGCTGCACAAATTGTGAAGTCTCTGTTAATAGAAATCACCTCCAGCATATACTGAAGGTTATCTTCTAATTCCCTCCTTGTCTTTGAAACTGACCAAAGTTCCACAAAACCCTAGCACAACTTTGAATTTAGGTTCCCCAGCAGGTGCCGCAATAAGTTGAACACCCCCTAGTGGTGGCTTCAGGCTGTCAGATAGGAAACTAATTTCAGCCTGCTTAAAGGCTCTTGGTATAGACACAGGCAAAGCAGTCAGCAAATGTCAAGGCGAATGTAGTATTTGTCAAAAATAATTGTATGCAGTGGTGTGCCTTCAAAGGAGCCAGACCATGCAACCGCTATTGGGCCTAGAGGGAGGAAGGCCTGTGCTGAATCTTTCTTCTGTTACCGACATAAACCACAGCATTTTTATGCGGGCTGCCATTGGGGGAACTCAGCGCAAAGAGATTTTTTTTACAGCTTCCAGTGCAATCAGTAGCAACTGTATTGATTCCTATGCCCTGAGCTCCCCCTAGTGGTGGCTTCAGGCAGACAGTTTTTATAATACACCATGAGGGAAGTCTCACACATGGTGAGACTGGGGAGATTTATCACTGTATTTATGCACCTTGTCTGTTATAAATGCATTGAGAAATATAGGGATCAGAATGAGAGCCATATGTATGAAGCACTTGTTCCAGTTTTTCTGACTCAAAAGTTGGATACATTGGGTGAGATGCAGACTGTTTTATTACAATTAGCTTTTTCTTTTATTATTTTATTGTATCAGCATGTGATAACCTACGGGGCACAGGTACACTCAAGCAGTCATGCTTCAAGGGCCCAGTGGCCCTCCTGCCTCATGAGAAGACACCAGTTTTATAAATAGCACATGGTATGTGAGGGACTTAATCTGCATTAGGGCACGGGAGCTTCCAAATATAACTCTAATTGCATGGGCACTGTATAATTCCCCAAATATGCTCTTAGGGCTCATGCACACAAACGTATTTTCTTTCCACTTCCGTTCCGTTTTTCTTGCGGACCGTCTGCGGAACCATTCACTTCAATGGGTCCGCAAAAACAACGGAAAGTGCTCCGTGTGCATTCCGTTTCCATATTTCCGTATTTCCGTTCCGCAAAAAAGAAGTGCATGCACTATTGTTGTCCGCAAATCACGGTCCGAGGCCCCATTCAAGTCAATGGGTCAGCAAAAAATACGGAACGCACACGGAACACATCCGTATGTCATCTGTATTTCATCCGTATTTTGTGGATCCATACTGTAGAAATGCTATGCCCAGCCCATATTGCGCATGTGTTTGGTGATTAATAATTTACTGCTTCCGTTTCTGGTTTGCAAAAAACGAATCAAATACGAAAACCATACAGATATGTTTTGTGCAATAACGGAACGGAAGAGGACTTAAATCAGAAAAAAAACTCAGATACGGAACAACGGATCCGTGAAAAACGGACCGCAAAACAACAATGGTCGTGTGCATGAGCCCTAACGCTAAAGAATTTACAGGTATGCTATGCTCCTGGTTATTATAAATGAGAGCACCAACTAAAATACAAAAAATCCCCTTCTTGTGTAGTCTTCATATGGATTGTTGTGTCAGGCGCAGCACTATGAAGTGCCTTTTGCGCTGTGGCATTAGAAGAATTCTGATATCTTTGACTTTTAGTCTAACCAGACTGTTTGTTACTTTGTAATTCCTCTAGCGCCGTTCTATGGAAACAGTAGGTTTAACGAGCACCCCAAATGCTTGAAATAACTTCTTTATTAACTTCAACTTTTCTTCATATAACACTGCCGCCTCCACAGCAGATAGTCCATGTACAAAACACATGTTGCATAAATATTCATAAAATGGTGGTATGCATAAGATAGTGGTTCAACTGTTCAATCTTGTCATTCAACATAAAATGGTGGATATATTTCTCTCTTCAGTATCTGTACTCTCGCTTTAAGTTATTTAAGCACTTTTTGAGCTCTCTGAGAGGCATATCTGAGGTTAACCAATAGTTCACTTGCTCTACTTGGTTTGCTGTTTTCTCTATACAATTGCTTATGATCTGGTATGAGCAGTTCACATTTGTATGCAATTTGTTTGGATTGTATGATTGTATGGCTCAGTAGTTCGTTTGTATGTAATTTGCAATTTGTATGGTGGAACTGTAAGTAAATATATATATAACCAGTTCAGTATACAGTTCTAATCACTATATTAACAGTAGGAACATTATATAACCTTTTTAAATACCTATTTTGGCCTCTTGCTTCCATAAAACACAGCTCTTAATGGAGTGAATGTCTGTTCAGCTCCTCTCCTATGGTGTAATGAATCCAGCAGCTCCTGATAGGGGAATGTCCCAGACAAGCTGTGTGTGAGGCTGGCTGTAATTGGTGAAAACTCCTGGGCTGTGTGAGGCTAGCTAGGATTGGTCTAGACTCCTGCCAACAATAACAGTTTAACTCTTTGCTTTCTGTTGTTTCTGCTGTGTCATTGAGATTACCTCACATTCATATAATGAATCTTAAAGGCATATTATCTTTTCTGCTTCTGTAAACACAATATATATAACAGTTATATGACATCCAAAACATGAAGTCACTGTAAATAACTCTGCTTTTGTCTTTAACACACAAACATAGGAACAGTATTAAGGTTATTGTCAGGTCTAGCTGTAAACATATAAGCTATGTTAGCAACTTTGGCCAATTTCCATTGACTTCTAGGTAAATCTTCTTCTTTTACTAACACTATGTCACCAACTTGGACATTTCTTCTGGGTGTTTGCCATTTACTTCTTAGCATAAGATTGGCTAAGTAATCTTTCCTCCATCTATTCCAAAACTGATCTGATAGATATTGAACTCTTCGCCATCTCTTCGCCTTTTAGCATATAAATCCTCTTTGGTGAACTTGCCAGGTGGTGGCTATATGGCTATGAAACATCTCAAGGTGTTGATGAATGCGTCAGTTGACATATTTTATAACATTTCCAGGTGAATTGCTCTGGAGCTTAGACATGTAAATATTAGTCCATATATCTTGTACTCCTTGCGGTTCTGTTTAGTGATGAATGGGCCAAAACAATCCATTCCGCTATAAAGAAATGGTGGTGATGGGTTTACACGATCGGATGGTAAATCTGCCATTCTTTGCTCTTCAGTAGGTCTACGTGCCTTTCTGCAGACTACACATTTACTTATATACTTTGCTATAACTTTGCTTCCTTTCCCTATCCAGTAACCACCTTATCTCAAACAGCTTTGGGTAAAGCTTCTTCCTTGATGCAAGGATTTGTTGTGGTAGTAATCAATAATTAATCTTGTGAAGGTAGAATTTTTGGGTAGAATTGCTGGATGCTTCACTCTGTTAGGTAACAATGCATTTTCCAGTCTCCCTCCCACCTTCAGTATACAATCCTGCAGAACAAGATTAATCTTGTACAATGGGTGGTTGTTTGGAAGCCTTTTAGATTCTTGACTAAGTCTCTTCAACTCTTCACTGTAGAATCTCTGTTGAATGAGTCTTATGACTGTTTCTTCAGCTTTCATTCTTTCCTCTACATTCAACAATTCCTTCTTTCTGATTCCCTTTGCCAAACGTTGAATTCGAGCTATTACATTTATGACTGTATTCCATTTTGAACATCTGGCTGGTCTTTGAAGTATGTCATCTTGACACTTGGCAGCAGTGCTCAATGTTTGTACAACTTTTACTTCTGGATCACCGATAGACAATTCTGTGTAACCTTTACTGGGAGTGATTTCCTTTTCCCAGAGGAACTCTGGAACAGTGAACCAGTTTGAATTTTTCAATTCTGTTACATTCAAACCTCTTGAAGCATGATCTGCTGGGTTAAGCTTTATGTCAATGTGATGCCAATGTTCTGGATTTGTTATTTCCCGAATTTTCTCAACTCTGTTGGCGACAAAGATATGGAATCTTCGAGCTACGTTGTTTATGTATCCTATGACAACTTGTGAGTATGTCCAAAAATATTCTTCATTTATTTTTAATTCCAATTCTTCTCTCAGAAACTTGCTTACTGATGCTGAAATAACAGCTGCTGTCAGTTCAAGTCTTGGTATTGTCTGAATACTGGTAGGTGCAACTCTGGCCTTCCCCATAACCAGGGCACAGTGTATCTTTTCTTCTCCTATCACTCTGATGTAGGAGCACTGACCATAACCATAACTACTGGCATCTGAAATGTGATGAAGTTCTATTTTTTAGTACTTTCCGTAATCATGAGGTACAAAACATCTGGGTATCTGAACTTCTCTTAAATTTTGCAAGTCTCTTATCCAACTTTCCCACCTTGGCCTCAAATTTTCAGGTATGGGCTCGTCCCATCCCAACTACTGTCTGCATAATTATTGTAGTATTTACTTTGCTTTGAGGATCACTGGGGCCAAGAATCCTAATGGATCATATATAGAAGCCACTGCAGAAAGAATGGTATTTCTAGTTGCAACTTTCTCTTCGATAGATACTTCAAAGAAGAACTTGTCATTCTCTACATTCCATCCCAATCCAAGAACGTTCTGAACTGGAAGATAATCCTAATTAAGATCTACATTCTTTATTGTTGATGCACGTTCAGAGTCACTGATGGATTCCAGTACCTCTCTGTTGTTTGAGATGAATTTATGAAGGCGCAGGTTTCCTCTTGCGCATAACTCTTGGCTTTCTTTCACTAGTTCGATTGCAGATTCTGTGGACTCTAGACTTATAAGACCATCATCTAATTTGCTGCTGATGGGCAATCCTTTTCATTCTGATTGGCCAGGTACTTCATACCATAATTGGCGCAACCTGGAGATGATGATGCTCCAGAAAAGTGTACTTTCATTCTATATTCTGCTGGCTCTGTATCTGTATCTCTGTCCTCCCACCATAGGAACCCCAGGAAGTCTCTATCTTCATTCTTCACATGAAACTGGTGGAACATCTTTTCAATGTCACACATGACCGCTACAGGAAACTTTCTGAATGTACAGAGTACTCCAGGCAGAGTGTTTGTAAGATCTGGTCCTTTTAGTAGATGATCATTCAATGCAACACTATCGTACTTTGCTGAGCAATCAAATACAACTCTAATCTTATCTTGTTTTTTTGAGCGGTAAACACCTTGATGTGGGATGTACCACACTTCTCCTTCTTTAGGTTGGTTATTAACTTTCTCTGCATGTCTTTCTTCAAGGATGCCTTCCTTGAATTTCAAATAATCATTCTTGAGTTTGGGATCTCTTCCCATCCTTTTCTTCAAACATTTCAATCTTGCTTTTCATCTGGGGGCTTCTCCTTCAATTGTTGACACTTGTGTATGGAGTGGTTTTCTCCACAGAACATACACTTGAAGGTAGTCTGAAGATTTGTCAGTTCTGTCTCTCTACTGATCCCAGTAGTAACTTTGAACTTGCTCTCGTAGGTATCTGGACCTTTAGCTGCTGTGTCTGTTGCAAAGCTAGTTGCTTTGCATGTCTTATCTCTATTGCAGGCCTTTCTTTTAAGGATTTTAAGACGTAAGATGATGTTACTGTCTTACATGCTATCCGTGCTTCCTTATTGACGAACTCAGAGAACTCTTTAAAACTTAGGAAGTTCTTGCCTAGATCTAACTGTTCAGTCACATAGCGATTCCACCTAGAAACTACTTCTTCAGGTAGCTTGGCTAGCATCTTGTGGTTTTCTAGATAGTCGTTCAGTACTTCTAGTCCTTGAACGTGTGAGATGGCATTGCTGCGTGCTTGCAGGAAGTCACCATACTCTTGGAGTCTGAAGTGTTCTTTAGGACCTATTTTAGGCCAGTTATTCAATTTCTCTCTAAAAGCTCTTTGTACTAAGAAAGGATGACCATATCTTGCATTTATTTTTTCCCAAGCTTGCGTGTAGGCTTCTTTGTCTTTTCTATAGAACTTACCTTCAATAACTTTATTTTCTTCCCCACCAACATATCTCTGAAGGTAGAATAACTTGTCGATTGGACTGAAGCAATGATGCTCAATGATCATTTCAAAACTTGCCTTCCACTCTATGAACTTCAGTACGTCTCCTGAAAATACAGTGGATTCCGGCACGGGAAGTCTAGCGAGGACTGTTCTCTGTTGTCCTGTTGGGACAATAGTTGTAATACTCTCCTGAGCATTGCCGTGACATCTAGGAATAGAATCACCCGGTTCTATTTTTTCACTTAGTTCTGAATTAGGCGAGTCCCTTTCTTCTTCTTTTCCGGTAGAGATAGAGGGTCAATCCACACACCTTTTTCCTAACAGTGGACTAGTCCTCTCTTTGTCTTTCTGAGCAATGATGGAAGGATAATGACTTTTTTCCTCATTAAGTGCTGGAGATTTCCTTCCATTCTCCTGGGAGTATGTAGGAAATTAGGAGTCTGCTTCTTCACTTAGTACAGATTTGAACCTATGAGTACTCTGATTCATATCCTCTTTGTGTACTCTGAGTCTGGCTTCTATGATCTTAACTTCTTTCTGCCTTTCCAGACTTTTCATCTCAGCTTCCATTTGATGTCGCTGTGCCTCCATTTGATGGCGCTGTGCCTCGATGGCAGCTTCCATCTCAATTTCTGCTCTCTTGACAGCAAGTTGTTCAACCAATTCCTTTCTTTTAGCTGAAGTACTTGAGGACTCTGATATGGGGCTGGCACTTCTGCTAGCGAAGGAAGTCCCACTTGAGATTGTGGTTCCATCTAAGGACTTAGCATAGTCTCTCATAAAGAGCTCATTCATTCTACAGGTGAAACTTGAAAAATTAGAATATTGTGCAATATAGTCCATTTATTTCAGTAATGCAAATTAAAAGGAATTGCATTAATGCAGCTTAAAATTAGAATTTTGTGAAAAGGTTCAATATTCTAGGCTCAAAGTGTCACACTCTAGTCAGCTAATTAATCCATACCCCCTGAGTAAAGGGTACCTCAAAATTGAGACTTTGGGGTTTCCTAAGCTGTAAGCTGTAAGCCATAATCATCCAAATTATAACAAATAAATGCTTAAATTATCTCGCTTTGCATGTAATGAGTCTAGCTCATATATTAGTTTTGCCTTTTAAGTTGCATTACTGAAATAAATGAACTTTGCACGATATTCAAATTTTTCGAGTTTCACCTGTACTTCTTGCTTTAACTTCATCATAGTTTGCTGCAGATGAAAGTTCTCTCCTGAGCTTTACTAAATCTTTAGTGACTGCAGTACATGTGTCCAATATCCTGGGAAGGTGTCGTAGATGACCGCAGGTTGACATATGCTGCCATAAGCTCTGATTCAGATTCTTCTACCGTCTCTAACATATCACTCAAGTTCCCTTTTATACTTTTTTTTTGCTTTAGCTTTTTACGAATGTCTTTAATGTATAATTTCCACTTGTCATAAATTTTGCCAAACCTTTTTCCTTTCAGTGCTGCTTCTTGCTCTAAATTTTCCAGCATCTTTAGGGTCAGTTTTCTGGCATGTGATGAACGTCTTAGTTCATCTGCTTGGGCTATATTTGTTTGAGTCAAGACTGATGCTGCATTAGACTCTTCTACCTCAGACAGGTTCCCTTGCTCTTCAACTTCTACTCTATGTATCTTTTCATCCTCTAACAGTGGTATGGTAATACTAGGCTCAGACATTTTTCTTTAAATGCTATAACAATCAATACGAATATTAAATATGCCTTTCCCTTTAAATGCAATACTGACAAATGCAGAAATAAATGACTTTCACTTTAAATGTAACAGTGATAGATGCAGGCAATACATGACTTTCACTTTAAATACTTTAGAGTCCATATACTACAAACTGTCCTTTGTTTTTACTTCAAAGTCTCTTATTTCTGAACTCCAAAAATGTCTCTTTATGCTAAAGCCTATATGCAATGATAAGTAATAAAAGGAAAGGTCTGAACTTATTCTGAAGAGCAGGAACAAATGTCTGTCTTAAAGGAGACGTGTCTTTTCTTGATATAATGTGATGCTCTGCGCAGACTTGTGATGCTCTGTGCAGACTTGCGATGCTCTGTGCAGACTTGCGATGCTCTGTGCAGACTTGCGATGCTCTCTGCAGACTTGCAATACTTGCGATGCGCTGGCTTGGATACGCTGCTTGCAGGCTTTGGGCCTAGTGGCAGGAAACTAGCTGGTCTCTCCGTGGATAGCGGTGCAGGCACTCTAGCGCTGGACTTTGGCCTACCACCATGCGTCTCTTTCTCTCTCTAGGGATCACAGAAGGGTTGGCGCCTTTGCCGATCTGCCACTTTAAGAGTCGGCTGCAGTTTGACTAATGCACGCGTTCTATGGCCTCTATGGTAGCTCCGCTGAGGTGTCTTTGCTTGCTCGCTCAGGGAACAGTTGCTGCGCAGCGGTATATGCTGGCGCTCCACTGCTCTAATGCATGTACAAAACACGTGTTGCATAAAGATTCATAAAATGGCACTATGCATAAGATGGTGGTTCAACTGTTCAATCTTGTCATTCAACATAAATTGGTGGATATATTTTTCTCTTCAGTATCTGTATTCTCTCTTTAAGTTATTTAAGCACTTTATGAGCTCTCTGAGAGGTATATCTGAGGATAACCAATAGTTCACTTGCTCTACTTGGTTTGCAGTTTTCTCTATACAATTGCTTATGATCTGGTTATGAGCAGTTCACATTTGTATGCAATTTGTTTGGATTGTATGATTCTATGGCTCAGTAGTTTGTTTGTATGCAATTTGCAATTTGTATGGTGGAACTGTAAGTAAACATACAGTCAGGTCCATAAATATTGGGACATTAACACATTTAATTTTTTTTGGGCTCTATACACCACCACAATGGATTTGAAATGAAACGAACAAGATGTGCTTTAACTGCAGACTGGCAGCTTTAATTTGAGGGTATTTACATCCAAATCAGCTGAACGGTGTAGGAATTACATCAGTTTGCATATGTGCCTCCCACTTGTTAAGGGACCAAAAGTAATGGGACAATTGGCTTCTCAGCTCTTCCATGGCCAGGTGTGTGTTATTCCCTCATTATCATAATTACAACGAGCAGATAAAAGGTCCAGAGTTCATTTCAAGTGTGCTATGTGCATTTGGAATCTGTTGCTGTCAACTCTCAAGATGATATCAGAAGAGCTGTCACCATCAGTGAAGCAAGCCATCATTAGGCTGAAAAAACAAAACAAACCCATCACAGAGATAGCAAAAACATTAGGCATGGCCAAAATAACTGTTTGGAACATTCTTAAAAAGAAGGAACGCACCGGTGAGCTCAGCAACACCAAAAAACCTGGAAGACCACCGAAAACAACTGTGGTGGATGACCGAAGAATTCTTTCCCTGGTGAAGAAAACACCCTTCACAACAGTTGGCCAGATCAAGAACACTCTCCAGGAGGTAGGTGTATGCGTGTCAAAGTCAACATTCAAGAGAAGACTTCACCAGAGTGAATACCGAAGGTTCACCACAAGATGTAAACCATTGGTGAGCCTCAAAAACAGGAAGGCCAGATTAGAGTTTGACAAATGACATCTAAAAAAAGCCTTCACAGTTATGGAACAACATCCTATGGACAGATGAGGCCAAGATCAATTTTGTACCAGAGTGATGGGAAGAGAAGAGTATGGAGAAGGAAAGGAACTGCTCATGATCCTAAGCATACCACCTCATCAGTGAAGCATGGTGGTGGTAGTGTCATGGCGTGGGCATGTATGGCTGCGAGTGGAACTGGTTCTGTTGTATTTATTGATGATGTGACTGTTGACAAAAGCAGCAGGATGAATTCTGAAGTGTTTCGGGCAATATTATCTGTTCATATTCAGCCAAATGCTTCAGAACTCATTGGACAGCGCTTCACAGTGCAGATAGACAATGGCCCAAAGCATACTGCAAAAGCAACCAAAGGGTTTTTTAAGGGAAAGAAGCGGAATGTTATGCAATGGCCAAGTCAATCACTTGACCTGAATCTGATTGAGCATGCATTTCACTTGCTGAAGACAAAACTGAAGGGAAAATGCCCCAAGAACAAGCAGGAACTGAAGATAGTTGCAGTATAGGCCTGGCAGAGCATCACCAGGGATGAAACCCAGCGTCTGGTGATGTTTATGCATTCCAGACTTCCGGCTGTAATTGACTGCAAAGGATTTGCAACCAAGTATTAAAAAGTGAAAGTTTGATTTATGATTATTATTCTGTCCCATTACTTTTGGTCCCTTAACAAGTGTGAGGCACATATGCAAACTGTTGTAATTCCTACACCGTTCACCTGATTTGGATGTAAATACCCTCAAATTAAAGCTGAAAGTCTGCAGTTAAAGCACATCTTTTTCTTTTTATTTCAAATCCATTGTGGTGGTGTATAGAGCCAAAAATGTTAGAATTATGTCAATGTCCCAATATTTATGGACCTGACTGTACATATAACCAGGTCAATATACCGTTCTTATCACTATATTAACAGTAGGAACATTATATAACTGTTTTAATACCTATTTTGGCCTCTTGCTTCCATAAAACACAGCTCTTAATGGAGTGAATGTTCAGCTCCTCTCCTCTGGTGTAATTAATCCAGCAGATCCTGCTAGGGGAATTTCCCAGACAAGCTGTTTGTGAGGCTGGCTGTAATTGGTGAAAACTCCTGGGCTTAGTGAGGCTAGCTAGGATTGGTCTAGACTTCTGCCCAGCAACAACAGTTTAACTCTATGCTTTCTGTTGTTTCTGCTGTGTCATTGAGCTTACCTCACATTCATATAATGAATCTTTTCTGCTTCTGTGAACACAATATACACTGCCTGTCCAAAGAAAAGTCACCACCTGGATTTAATTAAGGAGATTGCAGAAATTACTCAAATTGGGTTAAGAACTGTCCAACACATTACTAAAAACTAGAAGGATAGTGCGGACCCATCGTACTCAAGGAAGAAATCTGGCGGAAAAATTCCTGAATGATCGTGATCGGCGATCACCTTTGGCGAAATCAAATCGAAGAAAAACCACAGTAGAACTCAGGGCTATGTTTAATAGTGAAAGTAAGAGCATTTCCACACGTACAATGCGAAGGGAACTCAAGGGATTGGGATTGAACAGATGTGTAGCCGTAAGAAAACCACTAATCAGTGAGGCAAACCAGAAAAAAAGGCTTCAATTTGCCCGGGAGCATAACGATTGGACTCTGGAGCAATGGAAGAAGGTCATGTGGTCTGATGAGTCAAAATTTACCCTGTTGCAGAGTGATGGGCGCATCAGGGTAAGAAGAGAGCCAGATGAAGTGATGCACCCATCATGCCTAGTGCCTACTGTACAAGCCTGTGGGGGCAGTACTATGATCTGGGGTTGCTGCAGTTGGTCAGGTCTAGGTTCAGCAACAGTATGTGCTCCAAGAATGAGGTCAGCTGACTACCTGAACATACTGAATGACCAGGTTATTCCACCAATGGATTTTTTATTCCCTGATGGCACAGGCATATTCGAAGATGACAATGCCATGATTCATCGGGCTCAAATTGTGAAAGAGTGGTTCAGGGAGCATGAGACATCATTTTCACACATGGATTGGCCACCACAGAGTACAGACCTTAACCCCATTGAGAATCTTTGGGATGTGCTGGAGAAGGCTTTGTGCAGCAGTCAAGCCTCTTTCAGACGGGCGAGATTTCCGCGCGGGTGCGATACGTGAGGGGAACGCATTGCACCCGCACTGCATCCGGACCCATTCATTTCTATAGGGCTGTGCAGATGAGCGGTAATTTTCACGCCTCACTTGTGCGTTGCATGAAAATCCCAGCATGCTCCTCTTTGTGCTTTTTCCACGCAACGCAGGCCCCATAAAAGTGAATGGGGCTGCGTGAAAATCGCAAGCATCCGCAAGCAAGTGCGGATGCGGTGCAATTTTCATGCACGGTTGCTAGGAGACAAACATGGTTATAAGGGAAAATAATAGCATTCTTAATACAGAATGCATAGTGCAATAGGGCTGGAGGGGTTAAAAAAATAAATTATTTAACTCACTTTAATCCACTTGTTCGCACAGCCCGGCTTCTCTTCTGTCTTCATCTTTGCTGTGCACAGGAAAAGGACCTGTGGTGATGTCACTACACTCATCACATGGTCCGTCACATGATCCATCACCACGGTGAAAGATCATGTGATGAGCGCAGTGATGTCATCAAAGGTCCTATTCCTCAAAAAAGAAGACAGAAGAGAAGCCGGGCTGTGCGAACAAGTGGATTAAGGAGAGTTCAATTTTTAAATTTTTTTTTTTAACCCCTCCAGCCCTATTGCACTATGCATTCTGTATTAACAATGCTATTATTTTCCCTTATAACCATGTTATAAGGGAAAATAATACAATCTACACAACACCTAACCCAAATCCGAACTTCTGTGAAGAAGTTCAGGTTTAGGTACCAAACATGACGATTTTTCTCACGCGCGTACAGAACGCATTACAATGTTTTGCACTCGCGTAGAAAAATCGCGCATTTTCCTGTGACGCACCCGCATCTTATCCGGGCCAAAAACATGACGCCCGTGTGAAAGAGGCCTCAGACTCTACCATCATCAATGCAAGATCTTGGTGAAAAATGAATGCAACTTTGGATGGAAATAAATCTTTTGACATTGCAGAAGCTTATCGAAACAATGCCACCGCGAATGCGTGCTGTAATCAAAGCTAAATGCGGTCCAACGAAATATTAGCGTGTGTGACTTTTTTTTGGGTGGCGACTTTTTTTTTGGACAGGCAGTGTATATAACAGTTATATGACATCGAAAAACTTGGTCACTGTAAATAACTCTGCTTTTGTCTTTAACACACAAGCATAGCAACTGTATTAAGGTTGTTGGCAGGTCTAGCTGTATAAACATATAAGCTATGTTAGCAACCTAGGACAGGTCTTAGCTGGCCAGCTACAATTGTCACCAAGCATTCCTCAGGCCCTGAATACCCATTATGCATATCCCTTACAGGATACAAACATTGAAATAACATACGGATTGAATATTTGTCATTAGTCTTGTCAGTGTATGAGTGATGGAACTTTCAAAGTGATTACAGTAAGTAATGCCAGGGTTGTAGAAATTGCCTTGGTGTAGCAGTTGCATTGGTTTCGTGACAATACTATTGTTACAAATGACTGTCACATGATATAAAGTTAGTAAAGCAACAACACGCTTAATTCTATTACCTATTACAGGTCCATGAAATCTGATTCCCTGCCATTGAGTTTTTTTTTTTTTTATACTGGTATCAGCATTACAAACCTGGAACTAAACGCTTCCTTAACATTGTTTGATGTTACTGTACTGCCATCTAGTGTCCGGCCAACTAACTGTTCAGACAGTTTTTTTTTATGATGTGTCATACATTTGTTGTTTGTGTATGGTAGAACTAAAATGGTCAGACATAAATGGGTGATTTATCCATTGGATAGCCAGTCCATCCATATAATGGGCATATTTACAGACTTTCAAAATGGCTTACAAAAGTTCTCAGCAAAGCTACAGTATGTATGACAGATGTTTACTGCTACAATTTACTTTGTTCACTTTGAGAATGATTTTGTGATATATTGGTATAAAAGTTGGTATAGTATGATTTTCAGAATAGAAGGGCTCTATAGTGCTTAAAACACTTTGGCCCTGATCCAAGATTTCTGCTTTTGAAGATCTGACACAACATCCAAGCTAAATGTCCACTAATTTTAATTGTCCTTTGCTCAGAATTATGCTCTGTGAACCCGGCACTAATATAACTTTGTGAGCTGGGTATTAATGGGGGAATTTCTCATTGTCCCCACGCCAGCTTTCTGGTGTTAAAGATTCATAAAATTTGGTTTTGTGACTTTTTAAATGCCATCGTGTATTTTTCTGTCGCAACTGCCATTTTTACGGCGCAATGGCTAGGTTTCTCAAGAGGGGGCATGATGAGGCCCCAGCGGAGAAATTGGTGTAAATGATGATTGAAATCCACAGCAGGTCCCACTACTGGAGGAGGCATTTAATTTATGACGATGCCCACTCCTCATCATAAATTAAATGACTTCTTTGGTGGTGCAGGGCCCATCAAGACTTAGGCCCCGATTTGTCAAGACAAACGCGTGCTGTGCCAGTCTTGATGGGGCTGTAGATTTCAGTCATTATTAACACTAGTTTCTGTAATACATAATGATGAATGTACCAGGGCTGATGCCCCCCACACACACCATCCTCATTGCTTCCCCTTTTTTTTGGAAACCTGGCATGGGTGGTATACAAATGCCAGTTGTGAAGTTACATTGACATTTAAAAAGTCATTAAAAAAAGGTTTAGCAACTTTTTAATGCCAGACTGGCTTGGGGGAAACAATACATTTCTCCCTAACTTTCCAGGGTGGGATTTGTCTCTGTAAACGGCTACACCCCCACTACTTTCACAGAGAACGGTGCCTAATTATTCAGCAAATGCAGTTTCTGTGCTGCCTCCTCTAGTTGATAGAAAATGTAATTTCTCTGCTGTAAAAACAGGCCTGGTGGGCACCTTGTAATATATATATATTTCTGCTGGAGTACATAATGTGGCCCTTTGTTTTTTCAAAAACTGCAGCAGAACACTTGTTTCACATTGGTCACAGTTACTTGTCACATAAAAAATACTTTTAAAATGAACTTTTTTTTTTACAGAATATGCAAAAGAATATCAGCCCTGTGATGACAGTTGTATGACCTGCAATACATCATCTATAGCGTGTACTTCATGTCATTCAGGTAAGGTCATATATCCCTTTCTATTTGCAGTTTGATGGATTCTTTTAGCCTTTCAAAGGGAGAGTTCACATCACAGTTATTTCACATATCAGTCTGAAAAACTCTGACATTCCAGAAAATAGAGACTAGAGCTCCCTATCCTATCTGTCTACTTAGGGTTAGATGGTGTTGAGACACATTAGGTATTTGAGAAACAACAAATATTAAAAGTATGACTAAAATCAAAGAAATGTTACAGTGCGCGTATAACAATCTAATATATAAAGCTGAGTGTATGTGTGTATGTATGTATGTCCGCTAAAGGAATCCACACAATCGCATTTACAATCACAAAATGTGGCACACAGGTACATACAGTGGCCAGGAAGGTTTTAGACCAGGTCTCAGCTCTCTAGGACGTACCGTTCCTGATATATTCCCAAAAAAATGCATTAGCCAATAGAAGCTTGGTCACATGACCCTTATCAGCCAATAGAAGCTTGCAGGTCCTCCAGTCTCCACATACACTGTTTTACTCCAGGTTTCCATAACAACCCGGCCATTTATCTTCACTGCTGTAGGAAAGCTTTAAAGGAAATCTGTCACCGGGATAATTAAGTGTTCTTGCATGGCAAGACCACTTACTGTTATCTCACATATATATTCTTATTATTATAGCCAAATTTACCACCCTTATAACAGGGGATGTAGCTGTATTCAGAATGAAGCAATCACGTTCAAAATCATGTTAAATAGGAGACAGCATACACCTGCCATCATTTAAAGTGCCTCTGATTAACCCCAAATAAAATTAAGCTGCTCTAGTTAGTCTTTCCTGAAAGTTTCTTAGTCGCATCCCACTGCAACAGCCATGGTCCACAGAGAGCTTCCAAAGCATCAAAGGAATCTCATTGTTAAAAGGTATCAGTCAGGAGAAGGGTAAAAAAGAATTTCCAATGCATTAGAGATACCATGGAACACAATGAAGACAGTCATCATCAAGTGGAGAAAATATGGCACAACAGTGACATTACCAAGAACTGGACGCCCCTCCAAAATTGATGAAAAGATGAGAAGAAAGGAGGCTACCAAGAGGCCTACAGCAACATTAAAGGAGCTGCAGGAATATCTGGCAAGTACTGGCTGTGTGGTACATGTGACAACAATCTCCCGTATTCTTCATATGTCTAGGCTATGGGGTAGAGTGGCAAGACGAAAGCCTTTTCTTACGAAGAAAAACATCCAAGCCAGGCTACATTTTACAAAAACACATCTGAAGTCTCCCAAAAGCATGTGGGAAAAGGTGTTATGGTCTGATAAGACAAAGGTTGAACTTTTGGGCCATAATTCCAAAACATATGTTTGGCGCAAAAACAATACTGCACATCACCAAAAGAACACCATACCCACAGTGAAGCATGGTGGTGGCAGCATCATGCTATGGGGCTGTTTTTTTTTCAGCTGGAACTGGGGCCTTAGTTAAGCTAGAGGGAATTATGAACAGTTCCAAATACCAGTCAATATTGGCACAAAACCTTCAGGCTTCTGCCTAGAAAGCTGTACATGAAGAGGAACTTCATCTTTCAGCATGACAACGACCCAAAGCATACATCCAAATCAACAAAGGATTGGCTTCACCAGAAGAAGATTAAAGTTTTGGGATGGCCCAGCCAGAGCCCAGACCTGAGTCCGATTGAAAATCTGTGGGGAGATCTGAAGAGATGTGCTCAGGAGATGCCCGCAGTTATGAGTTGCTCACTGTTTGCAGATCCGAAGTGGGTTCTTACAGCTGCCGTGGCGTCCCACGTGTGTTTGTGCTCCAAATGAGGTTTTACCTACCGCTTCCTGTTTCAGTGAGCACTGTTGTAGTGATTACTGCTAACCACTAGATGGTAGAATAGATCCTGCAGGTTGTATGTTGTTGGGCTGATCGATGTTCAGACTCAGTCAGCCCAACAACATACAACTTGTGGGATCCACTGTACCAGTGGAAAAGATATTGTTTTCCTGGAGACCAAGAACACTATATCTTAAAGCTATATCAGCGCAACTATTGTTACAACTAACAACTATATCAGCAGCATATGTAGCTTCACTATTACTGACTGCAAGTATGCAACTACGTACCCGTGATTGATATCAACTACAGACAAGTAATTACTCTATGTTTTTAATCCAAACCTCTACTACAGTTTTTAGGATTATAGCGGGACATTATACATTTGATGTAATACATTTGACAGTCATCGTACTGATTGGTTTTACCAGAAGATTTTCCCATTCTATCTTTAATACACATTGTCGGAGTTTTTAATATACAGTGTCAGAGTGTATATATTTTCTTATATATTTTATTATTTATTATTAGTTTTGTACCTATTTTTTACCAGTATTTTCTTTTTTACTTTTATCCTGTTAATAATCAATAAAATTATTGTATTGTGTACCACTACAACGTATCCATATTTGAGTCCAGGTATTAGGTGTGCCGAACCAAATATTACATATACTATATACATTTTAATAGAGTGAGTCTATATTAGTTGGAGTACCCTTCCTCCATATTATCTAAGGGGTAAGCCATTCCAATTAAACACCTTGAAAGTGTTTGTTTGCCATAAAAACTAAAGAAGCTGACAAGTGTCCAATAATCAAGTATCTAAAAGAAGCTATGGAGGACATAAATATAAATCCATGATCTCATAACTAGCTCGTCCTAATTAGAAAGGGTGTTTTAATCAATGACATGGGAGCTCTATTTTCTTATATTTCTACCTTAAAGCTTAGCTAAAGATTTAAATTAAAGATGTCTGACTAAGACAACATGGCAGACCCACAGATAATATCTTACAGCCTCCATAATTCTTATAGTGGCACTGTACTTTAATTAAACTTTTGAGTGCTGAGTCTGCCATGATCTCTAGAACAAGGGGAAAGAGTCATGCTCTTAGTGCACTCTCTCTCCTCCCTGCATGAGACAGGAGCAAGTGAGGCCCATGGACTTTCTTTTGAGTATGTTTTGCTTCCTATCCTTCATTAAGCACACGCTTCTCTCCCCTTGTTGTAGAGATTGGTGGGGGTCTCAGCGCTCAGACCCCCCACTGATCGAAACTTTTGAGATGTCCCTATAACATATCAAAAGTTTAATGAAAGTACAGTGCCACTTTAAATAGAACAAACAAGACTCTTCCTAGAGCTGGCCGCCCCACCTAACCTAGGTAATTAGGGGAAAAGGGGCCTTGGTAAGATAGTGAACCAAGAACCCAATGGTCACTGTGGCTCAACGCCAAAGATCTTCTATGCAGATGGAAGAAACTTCCAGAAGGCCAACCATCACTCCAGCACTATAGCAATCTAGGCTTTATGACAGAGTGGCCAGAAAGAAGACTTTCATTTACAAAAAAGACCTAAAGACTGTGAGAAACAAGATTATCTGGTCTGATGGAACCAAGATTGAACATTTTGGTCTTACTTTTAAGCGTCATGTTTGGAGGAGCAAGCACAACCCAGTACAATCCCTACAGTGAAGCATGGTAATGGCAGCATCATGCTGTCAGGGTGTTTTTCAGTGGCTGGGAAAGGGAGATTGGTCAGAGTTGAGGCAAAGCGGAATGGAGCAAAGTACAGAGATATCCTTAATGAAATCCTGAGCCAGTCTGCTCTAGACCTCAGTATAGGACTAAAGTTTACTTTCCAACAAGACAATGACCCTAAACACAGAGCCAAGGAAACACAGGAGTGGATTAGGGACAACTATGTAAATGTCCTTGAGTGGCCCAGTCAGAGCCCTAACTTGAAATCAAACATCTCTGGGGAGACTTGAAAATGGCTGTCCACTGATGGTCCCTATCCAATCTGACAAAGCTTGAGAGAATTTGAAGAGCAGAATGGCAGAAAATCCTGAATGGTGCTTCAACTAAGTATTGCGTAAAGGATCTGACTACTTAAAGTGGTTGTCCCATGAATAATGTAAAAAATTAAAATCAGACATCATATAGTACACGACAATCTCTTTCTAACAAAGCCTGTACCTCACATGGATCCAGAGATCTCCCCATTCATTGCTGTGCTAGATTTATATCAAGCTGACAGCTCAAGGGGAGTGTCTTTTCTGCTGCAGCTAAGGGGGCGTGTCTATGCTCTGCCTATCACAACTCAGGAGGCAGTTGGAGGATGAAACTGAGCATGTGCAGCCTTCTCAGTGAGAAGGTCAGAGAAATAAGAAAAACAAACAAACAGCAGGTGGCGCTATACAGATACATTTTATTGAATAACTCAGTGGTTATGCTAAATTTCTAATTACATGCAATTAAAAAAGCATTCAGATCCAAGTGCTGGTTTGAAAACTATAGAATATTTTTCATGGGACTGCCCCTTTAAGTCAATGCAATTTTTAAGTTTTTCCTTTTCAATAAATTAGCAAAGATTTCGAACATTCTGTTTTCACTTTCTAATTATGAGGTATTGAATGCAGAATGATCAGAATTTTTTTAAACTTTTTTTAACAAAATGTGAAAAATTAAAAGGGTCTGAAGACTTTCCGAATGCAATCTGTATATACAGTATATATCATGGTTAGGGAGATTATAAGTTGTTTTGTGCTAAAATATTCCCTCTCTAAAATTTAGTTTTTGTTTCTCTTGTGACTTTTCTCATAGGGACATATCTGCATGAGGAAGATTGTATTTCTTCATGTCCTAAAGGAACGTTCAGCAATACAAAGGACAAGCGGTGTGAGAAGTGCACAGAAGATTGTGAAATTTGCGATGAATACAATCAATGTCTTAAGTGCACGTATCGCTACCTACATGATGGGAGATGCTATAAGAAGTGCCCAGAGTAAGATCATCACATACTTTTACTGTAATAAGTTTTCCGGCCCTTCAGATTAATACAAGAATAACTCCAACATCATGAACCCTGCCAGTCCACTGTCCCGTCAAACTAAGGAGATGAGCTAACGCCCCACACTGCAGGTCTGAGGACCAGCACCCATCTTCCCCCCTATTCAGCAGTATCAAGAGGGACGCAGGCGCATATTCTGAAAACATATGCAGGTGTATTTCACACAGCAGGATAGTCTATACACTGATGTTCATTGAAAAATACTTGACAAAGGCTATCACTAAGCCGAAACGTTGCATCTGGAATAAAATTCCGCCTTTTGGACGTGCTGTCTCCATTTTTTTATATATATATATTTTTTTGGACATCCATCATTGAAAAATAATGTCATACTTAAAGAGGGCCTGCAACATCTCCTGACATGTCTTCTTTAGTAACTACTTGCATCCACCTTTGTAATCACAAATCTGAAGCATATATTTTATAACTATGATGTTCCATTACTTTATTATTCCTGCTAGAAGGTCCAGATGGGTGTTATCAGATGGGGTGGGGGGGGGGGGTGTCATTGTACAGTCTGACACTATCCAATCAGTGCTACCAGTGTCAAACTGTGCAGGGACAACCCCCGTCCCCCAACTAGGAAAACCCATCTGGACCTATATTGCAAAGTGCTTGTAATTCATTCAGAACTTCTAGCAGGAATAATAAATGAATCATACAACAGTCATAAGAATAGATGCTACGGTTATTACATGGGGAATTCAAGTAGTTACTAAAACAGACATGTCAGGAGAGGATATGGGTCTTCACAATGGCTATTTATCATCCATTCACAGTTCATATGTCTGGTTGTTGGGACCCCCACCAAGCACTAGAATGGGGTGGTGGTGGTCGTGCAAAATCAATGGCCTTGTCTGTTTTAGACAAGGATAGGCATTGTTACAATGGATCCGCACAAAAAACTGATGCAACACAGATGTCACACACGGCCGTGTGAATGCACCCTAAGTAGGATTTTTTTTTGTGAATTAAATTAAAGGAATTGTCTAACTTCTGCAAGTGGCATTTGTCATGTAGTTAATACAAGCCACTTACTGATTATCCACATTGCCTCCTTTGCTGGCTGGAAGCATTTTTGCATCACATTATATACTGCTTGTTTTCAATGTTATGACCACCCTGCAATCCATCAGTGGTGGTTGTGCTTGCACCCTACTAGAAAAAGCACCAGCCTCTCTGGTTTCTGGGACCATTGAAGAGCACATAGGATAATGCTTTTTCCTGTAGTGTGCAAGCACGACCACCACTGGTGGATCGCAGGGTGGTCGTAACTATGGAAACGATCAGTGTATAATGTGATGGGAAAAATGTATCCAGCCAGCAAAGGAAGCAATATGGAAAATAACAATACATTAGTAATAAATGCTATTTGCTGAAGTGAGACAACCGCTTTAAATATTATTATATAATGTAAATCTTATGTTTCCACTAATTCCTTGTTGCAGAGGTTTCTTTGGCCAAGGACAGGGATGTACAGAATGCTACGAGGACTGCAGAACATGTGAAAAAGCTGTAAATTATTGTTTATCATGCCATGCTCCTAACGTACTACATGAAGCAACGTGTACAAGTACCTGCCCAGCCAAGTTCACTGACATTAAAGGCATCTGCATACACTGTCCTCCTGACTGCCTGTCATGTGTGGATGACAAAACCTGCACAGGTACTGCCACTGAATTGTTTCCTCTGTTCTATAAAGACCATATTGATGGAGACAAATGAACCTCACCTCATGGAGAACTTGGTTAGAGGGATATTTTTATCTTGGACATTTTTTACATACCGTATCTTCATTATACAGTCACATTGACGGCTTAGTCTTGTTGTCTTGAATCATCTGTCTAGTGATGCAATTAAAAGTCCCCAAAGATGGCTTACTGTTAAAAAAACTTTTATTAAAGGGCTGTCTAGTTTTAAAACCCATTTTCATACACCCTATTAGGGAATTCATATAGAATTTGTTATGGGGGCGGTCTGTGCCCACCACTGCTTCTCTCCTACTGGTGGGCACAGCCGATGCCTTGCTTACGTGCTCCATAGCTTCAGGGGTCTGGCGGTCTGGTCCCTCTGGCATTTCTCTCTTTCTGCCTGGCAATTCTGGTTGCCGGAGTACCGCTGTCCTCCCATACAGGCTAAGGCCTGCTTCTTGCTGGCAATGCCTGTCACAACCCATAGGCCCCTTTCACACGAGCGGGTATTCCGCGCGGGTGCGATGCGTGAGTTGAACGCATTGCACCCGCACTGAATCCTGACCCATTCATTTCTATGGGGCTGTTCACAAGAGCGGTGATTTTCACGCATCACTTATGCGTTGCGTGAAAATCGCAGCATGCTCTATATTGTGCGTTGCGGTGCGATAATCCACGCAACGCAGGCCCCATAGAAGTGAATGGGGTTGCGTGAAAATCGCAAGCATCCGTAAGCAAGTGCGGATGCGGTGCGATTTTCACGCATGGGTTCTAGGTGACAATCTATTCACTGTATTATTTTCCCTTATAACATGGTTATAAGGGAAAATAATAGCATTCTGACTACAGAATGCATAGTATAATAGTGCTGGAAGGGTTAAAAAAATAAAAAAAGTTAACTCACCTTATCCTCTTGTTCGCGTAGTTCGTTCCCGGTCTGTTCTTTACTAGCTGTGGGCTAAAGGACCTGTGGTGATGTCAGATCACATGCTCCATCACCATGGTGATGGACCATGTGATTGGAGCATGTGATCTGACGTCACCACAGGTCATTCAGCCCAAGCCCACAGCTAGCAAAGAACAGACCGGGAACGAACTACGCGAACAAGAGGATAAGGTGAGTTAACTTTTTTTTATTTTTTTAACCCTTCCAGCACTATTATACTATGCATTCTGTAGTCAGAATGCTATTATTTTCCCTTATAACCATGTTATAAGGGAAAATAATACAATCTTCAGAACATCAATCCCAAGCCCGAACTTCTGTGAAGAAGTTCGGGTTTGGGTACCAAACTTGCGCAATTTTTCTCACGCGAGTGCAAAACGCATTACAATGTTTTGCACTCGCGCGGAAAAATCGCGCATTTTCCCGCAAAGCACCCGCCTCTTATCCGGGCAAAAAACATGACGCCCGTGTGAAAGAGGCCATAGAGTGCGCAGACGCACACACTCACTCTGGCTACAATCTTCCCCAGCCACTGGCTGGCTACCCCTATAGGAAGGTGCCTGAGCAATAGGTTCTAGTACACTAGTTTTCTCCAAAGGAAAGCTGGTTTGCCTGTTTTGTGTACCGATTTCTGCCTGACTTCTGGTTTTGACCCTTTGCTGTTTGACCATGCCTGTTATTCATTCTGACCCTGAGCTTCCCACCCTGACTGTTTATTGTATTGCACATACTCTGCCTGCCCTGACCTAGGCCTGTTCCTGACTACGATTTTGCCTGATCCCTTCGTGCTCTTAACCAGTGTCTCTTGACCCCTTTGAGTCAGAAGTCACTTGAACAGAGAATACCCCATGAGGTAGTGGCCTGGTTGTTCCACTTCATTGGAGTCCAGATTCTTGTACAGGGGTTAAAGAATGAATACCTTGGGGGCCACTTAGAAAACACCTTTAAGAGTGTTACACATCTGCTTTGTTATAGTCCTTCTGCTTGCTTCATTTGCAATGCTTAATTTCTCCAGTGGTGGTGCTGCAAGAAAATTGTATGCCCCAAGGGAGTCTGTCAGCATGAGGGCTCATGCACACAAATGTATTTTTGTTGAAGAATGCACACGGGTGGTAAACGTGTTTTACGGATCCACGATTTGCAGACTGCAACACAAGCTACGGTCGTGTGCATGAGCCGTGATTTTGAATATTAAACCAAGCATACTGCCTAGTAGGTCCAGCTGAAAGTATTAAAATGGTACCTTTATTACTGAAATCTGCTGTTGCATGCCTCTAAAAAACTGTTTGTATTCAATATGTAATTGAGCTGTTAAGTGCACTAAGGGAGTGTCCTAGCTCCTCAGCTCTGTCATCCCTCGTTCCATTGAATCATAGACAGGACAAACTGTCTGAATTCTCCTCAGGCCTGGCCTTAGGAGGATCTAATCTTTAGTTAAGCGGGGTTCTTCTGTTCCCCACACACTAAAATAATAGTAATAATATAGTAACATGAAAACTAAAAAAAAATGAGCAAAATTAATCATATGGTTTGTTCCCTTCCTTATCAGCATGCATGCCTAATTATTTTCTCCATGAAGACAAATGTCTGAGCTCATGTCCTGATGGATATTATGGTGAAGATGGCAGCTGTGTGCCTTGTGATGTCCTATGCGCAAAATGCAGTGGACCTGATCCAGATGATTGTGAGGAATGTGCCAGTCCTAAGTTTTTCCTATATAATGGTGAATGTCTTGGTGGATGCCCACATGGTACCTTCAGTATACCAGAGGAAAGACATTGTCAAGGTATGGCAGTTCTATATTCAGCATTTGTGTATGTTCACACAATGGATTTTAAAAACGCTCAGAAAAAATCGGCACGGAATCCACGCGGATTTTATGTGCAGTTTTGGTGTGGTGTTTTGCGTGTTTTTTTTTTTCCAGCTTCCCATTCATTTCAATGGGAGAATCAGGGTGGATCTGCTCCAAGATAGACCATGCTGTCTCTTTTATCCACACAGTTTCTTTCAGCGTGGAAAAAAAGCAAGACCTTTTAGAAGTATTTCTGGCACGGATTCTGCATTGAAAACGTGTGAAAACAGTGTGTGTGTGTGATACCTGTGTTTAGTTAGTTTTCTTATTGTATTGATTTTTTATCATTTCATCCTTTTTTTTCAGACTGTGACAGCAGTTGCAAGGCTTGCCATACCTCGGACATTTGCGACGAATGCGAAGAAGGTTTTTACAAAAACAGAGAGGGCTACTGTGTAGCATATAAGACATGCACACTTCATGAGTATGTAGATGAATACGGGGACTGTGTGCCATGTCATAAGCAATGCTCCAGGTGTATGGGAGCGACTGAGCATCACTGCTT
This sequence comes from Bufo gargarizans, assembly GCF_014858855.1. Lineage (NCBI taxonomy): Eukaryota > Metazoa > Chordata > Amphibia > Anura > Bufonidae > Bufo > Bufo gargarizans. Next base: position 490,773,180 of record NC_058080.1, on the reverse strand, counting down.
GAGCTGCAAAGCTAAATCCTTCCTTCTGAGTGAGTCTAAATACATGCAGAAAACTAGAACAATCTTCGTTGTTTCTTCCCGGTTTCATGCTTTCTTGTTATTATACAGTTTTTGGATAGACCTGTATATGTTGTCACAAAAGCCATAATGCAGATCATGTTGGGATTTTTAGATTCATCTTCAAGCTGGCGAGATGTTTTATATCTTTGGAGCTTATAATGTTTTGAGGAGCAGTGCTGCGTCTTCGCTTCTCAAGTCGTTATTGGCAGCTATCACCCACAGATTATATTGAGTTCTATCAATGCAGCCATACTTTTACATTTTTCAATTGTCCCAGTGATACATTTGGTACAACTCTCTGGGTATGTTAGACACATATCTGCTCCCTAGGGCAGGCATATATTTGCATAGGGACATAAAAGGAACACAATTTTAATACATTTGCCATATTATCTAACCTCTTAGCCCTTTTCCTAGCGCCCCATAGCTGATAATGGGTTCCCGACCCATAACATATCTTTATAGTGACCTTTCCCATACATAGAGCTCCAACCCCCCTGCTTCCCTTGACATAACCATAAAAAGAAATGATAAAAAATCTTCAAGGCCGTCACATACCAGGAGAACATTTTGAAAGGGATGTTATGATTTAGGACTAATAATGAGAAAAGCTAGATAGCATTACATATGATAGAAACCATCATCAGCCATCTCTAATGTCTGAATTTTTCTGATTCCTCAGATGCCACCTGTGTGGACACCTGTCCTGATGGATATTATGCAGAAGATGATGAAAGGCGTTGTGTCCCATGCCATAGAAGCTGTAAGACTTGCTCTGAGAGACATAGCGTGGACTGCCTGACTTGTGAAGAAGGATCATACATGCAGGGTCACAGCTGTGTACAACATTGCTTGATAGGGTAAGAAATAGAGAAATAAATGAAGACGCAAGAATACACAGTTAGGGCGGGTTCACATCACCGTTATGGATTACATCTTTGTTTGCCATTATAACATGGTTATAACAGAAAATAACAGAATCCATTAGACGGAAGTGAAAACGGAAGCCTTTAGGAGGCATTCCGTTTTTATCCTTTATAATACAAGTCTATGGGCAGCATAACTGATCCATTATGCAGGAGTCCAGTCCTGCATAACGGAAACCAGGACGGATCCCTTATGCTGCCTATAGACTTACAGTACAGACCAAAAGTTTGGACACACCTTCTCATTCAAAGAGTTTTCTTTATTTTCATGACTATGAAGGCATTAAAACTATGAAATAACACATGTGGAATTATATACATAACAAAAGAGTGTGAAACAACTGAAAATATGTCATATTCTAGGTTCTTCAAAGTAGCCACCTTTTGCTTTGATTACTGCTTTGCACACTCTTGGCATTCTCTTGATGAGCTTCAAGAGGTAGTCACCTGAAATGGTCTTCCAACAGTCTTGAAGGAGTTCCCAGAGATGCTTAGCACTTATTGGTCCTTTTGCCTTCACTCTGTGGTCCAGCTCACCCCAAACCATCTCGATTGGGTTCAGGTCCGGTGACTGTGGAGGCCAGGTCATCTGGCGCAGCACCCCATCACTCTCCTTCATGGTCAAATAGCCCTTACTTTCAAAGTTTTCCCAATTTTTCGGCTGACTGACTGACCTTCATTTCTTAAAGTAATGATGGCCACTCGTTTTTCTTTACTTAGCTGCTTTTTTCTTGCCATAATAAAAATTCTAACAGTCTATTCAGTAGTACTATCAGCTGTGTATCCACCTGACTTCTCCTCAACGCAACTGATGGTCCCAATCCCATTTATAAGGCAAGAAATCCCACTTATTAAACCTGACAGGGCACACCTGTGAAGTGAAAACCATTTCAGAGGACTACCTCTTGAAGCTCATCAAGAGAATGCCAAGAGTGTGCAAAGCAGTAGTCAAAGCAAAAGGTGGCTACTTTGAAGAACCTAGAATATGACATATTTTCAATAGTTTTACACTTTTTTGTTATTTATGTAATTCCACGTGTTAATTCATAGTTTTGATGCCTTCAGTGTGAATCTACAATTTTCATAGTCATGAAAATAAAGAAAACTCTTTGAATGAGAAGGTGTGTCCAAACTTTTGGTCTGTACTGTATATTATGATGGGATGCAAAACGAACGCCTTTAAAAGGCGTTCTGTTTTAATAGAAGTCTATGGGAATCATAACGGATCCGTCCTGTTTCTGTTATGCAGAACGGAGAAAAAAGTCCTGTTGACAGGACTTTGATTTCCGTCTTGCATAACGGGAACCAGACGGATGCGTTATGATTCCCATAGCCTTTTAATGAACTAGGTGCAACTCACTCCAGCGCACATATGGGAATACCAGTCTTGATAAACCTCCCCCATTGTGTTTATTTGCTCTGAGAAATGATTGGATGGTGTCAGATTCCATAGGGACGCACCTCATTACACTGACATGTCCTGTTTAAAGTTCCTTTTGCACCGGACAATGTACCAGGAGATTTTTGGGAGGGAAGGGTTCCTTCCAGACAATCTGCTGCTCGCTAATGGAGGAGACATTTACATGCAGCAATCTCCTCCAGAGATGGGGAGGAGTGATCGCTAATGCCATGGCTGTCTACAGACTTATTGTTTTCTGGCAGGAGATCATGTTTACACAGCACAATCTACTGTCGGGAAATGAGGATTTCTGTGTTCACACAAATGATACAATTACTTGATGAACGAGTGTTTAGCTCGTTCATCGGGTAAATGGCGCTACATTTACACAGCCAGAGCATCGCTAATGAGCGTTTCTTTGAACGCTCATTAGCGATCATCTAAGTGATTTTTCGGCCTGTGTAAAGGGCACTTTACACCTATTCAATTGTACACATGAATAACAGTAGTAACACACATAACATAGTAGTAACACACATGATTGAAAGATATGAAGTGAGTGGAGAGAACACAGGGAAGTGTCTATGTATATTTGTATACAGACTGAGTAAAGGGGGCACTAAAATCCAAATCTCCATAGCCTGCATAATGTCTTTTCTGCCTATTGAAACAACTTTGTATCTTCAGCTACACTCATTGATATAAAAAAAATTTGAGCACCCAGATAATATCACATTGCTGCAAAACTCAACTTGCAGTTATGTCTCAGACAGATATATAAATGAGTACAGATGTGGTCTGATGAGAAATTGGTTATTGCCACAAGAGGGCATTAAAGTGCATTACAGCTCCCCAATAAAAAAAAAAAAGGCTGTCAGTGGCTACTTTTGGGTAGTGTACCTCATGGTGAGAGATCGCTGACTTCTAGACATACATATATGAGGCACAGGAAGACATTTTGCTCACTTGACAGACTTTGAGAGCGAGCATATCATTGACTGAGAGAAACAGGATGGTCATTTTGACAAATTGCCCACTATCTAGTGTCAGCAATGGAAAACCTTTTAGAGACCGAGTGCTCAAACTGCAACCCAAAACCCACTTATTTATCGCAAAGTGCCAACACAGAAATTTGTCCCAATAGTGGCCCCCAGTATTATTAAGGCCCCATTAGTGACCCCCAGTATAAATAATGCCCCATTAGTGGCCCCCAGTATAAATAAGGCCCCCATTAATCGCCCCCAGTAAAATCAATGCCCCCATTAGTGCCCCTCTAGTATTATTTATCTCCATTAGTGCCTCCCAGTATTAATAATGCCCCCATTAGAGGCCACAGTATTATTAATGCTGCCTTCCCAACTCTTCTTGTGCAAAAGTAAAATAAAAAAATAAAACTCACCTCATCCATTTGATCTTGCCTGCGCTCCAGCATTTCTCAGGTCCTGCTACTTCCAGTTAATTCTGTGAAACATTATCATGCTGGAGCGCAGGTCCTGTCCTGCACATCCAGTGAGCAGTGAGTGTTCCTGCCACGGCGCGGTGTGGGGAATAAACTCCACACTGACCACAAGAGGGAAGGGAAAAGGTACTAGCCTGAAAACTAGGGAAAGGAGAAAGGTCACCACCTAGTGAATCCCTAAACTGAACCCTGAATACTATTAGTATGAACAGACTTCGATGGCAGGAATGTTCATACGCTGTAACCTAGAGCCCTATCTGACCCTAAAGGACCCTGGAAATAGTGTCAGGACAAGAGATAACCTGTTCCTTCCCAGCTGAAGGAGCAGGAGACTGCCTCAGACTTAATACCAAAAGGTAGAGGAATACAACAAACAAGAAATAGGGAAAAGACACTTACTGTAACTCCAAGGTACGTGGACAAGCAGGAACTCAGAGGAGAACCAGACACCAGCACTTCAACACCAGAAAGGAGCTATCAACTGCATAGCATGATGGGTGAGACCAGACTAAATAGAGGAGTTGGAATGACCACTTAAGCTACACCTGAGACAAGAGGTGTGGTCATACCCAGCAACAACACAGAAACAAGTGAAACCAACGAGGCAGCCAGTCTCTTAGATCAGGAGAGACTGTGACAGTTCCCCGTGGAACAATCAAATGAATGGGGTGAGTTTTATTTATTTTTGTAACAGAAGCAGGAGAGGGGGAGTGGAAAAAGCTGCACTATTGTGTTGTATTGTTTAGGTGTAATTGTGCATAATATATGGATTTGCAGCAGTCTGGTGGGGGAAGAGAGTGTGGTGGAGAGAAGGAACCTGAGTAGTAGTGATAGATGGTGGGGCTCTACATGTTAGCGATGGTCCTGCTCCAGCACTCCCTTGGGCCATGCACAGTGAGTAGGGGTCTCCTGCCTGTTGGAAGCTGGAGTACGCTTGATGCTGAATGTTCATGAGGTACAAGGCAGGAACCAGTAGCTGGGATGGAAAAGAGAAGCTAGTGCAGTTCAACACATAACAAACTTTTACCAGTGGTTTCCACATACATTCAGATATAATGTGGGCACAGTTAAGTTGTCTTATTAAATTCCAGGCTGTCTCCAAGTACATTATCAAGAAGCACTTTCTTATATCCAGCTACGCTATGCTCTAGTCCAGCCTAAGGGTGCAATTCTCACAAAACCTTTCTACAATGCCTACTGTGGGGTGTAGATCCTAAGACAGACCCATAATCTGTCCCTCTGGTATGACAGGGGGCCTTGAAACGTAGACAAAGGCTGTAGAGTCCAGTAGCCAAAACAATATTCTTATCTCCACTGTCCCTTTCCTCGCACCCTTTGGTTTGGCTGCTTAATCTTCTAAATAACATTCTAATTTCTCATTCAGTTTGGAAAGTTCCCTGGAGTTTCTCTCTGCACCCTAAAATCTGACTGTAGATGCCCACAAGACTCAGGCTTCTGCAGACTGCTCACTACAAGCAATACAATGTCTTTGTCATCATCATCAGCTTCTTCTTCTGCTCAGACTCATCCTCCTTCCCTCCATCGTGATACATCGATAATGGAATGTGTGGCCATGAGACTATTCGCGACCAGAAATTAGCTTGTGTGGAAGATGAATGCCCACCTGGCCAAGTTGCTTGTGGTGTAGTTGCTGCCATACCACTTAGTTGTAGTAAATGCCTTTCTAAAAATGGAATTCTTCTCCAAAATTAGACTCTATATGCCATCAGTAGCAGTTTTTGACATATCCCATTCCTTGGACTTTTGTCCAGGAGTCCATAGTGTGCAGTTGCGTGCCTTCTCCAAAATGTAATTCTTCTCTAAAATTGAATTCTTCCTTATGACATTAGCCACAGTATTTTCCATATCCTATCAGTCAGAATGTTGGCCATGTGTCCATAATGGAGCAGTTCTGCACCTTCCCCAAAATGTAATTCTTCTCTAAAATCGAATTCTTCTGTATGCCAGCAGTTAGACTTGTTACCAGGTAGGTGAAGAAGGAAAGATAGTGCTTATTAATATCAATAATTATCAATAGCAATATCTGAAGTTACTGTTATAAAAAGGGCAAGATATTACCAATTATCTGATGACAATGGTCAACATTCCCCCTTTTCACCCTAGCTTGTGGGATTGTTCTCAGTTTAGAACACAGCTACAATATGTTGCCTTGGTATCACCAGGAATAACACAAAACTTCACAGGAAGCTGGTCTGGGTGAGGAATGCCCCAGTGGCTAGGTGTATTGCTACTATATTAACACCTGCCTACCCCAAATTCATTGTACCTGTAATGTTAACACAGGAAGGGGTGGGATCCAAACTATGGAATCACGTGGCAGTGTGATGTTACTCACTCAACCATGGGTCTAATTTTAAACATCAAAACAGGACTGAACCTCAGCCCTGTAACATAAGACATCTGGAAAAAAAATTATCATACACAAAATTGAATTGTTCTGTATGCCATCAGATGGACTTTTTACGAGACAAGCAGCTATAAAAATTGTCTCGTCAATATGGAAATATAGCGCAGTATCGTGACTTAACCGAAATGTAATTCTAATGTATGACATTCATTTGCACAACTGTTCATTTTTTTTCAAATTTTTATTTTTTTAATTCTCATTTTCTAAACTACTCAGGCCTTTCCCTAGCACATACCGTGTTCCCTGAACCCATGGACGTCTGGGAAAGGCAGATTAGAACAGTGACCGGAACTGGTCCAGTTTGCTCTCCCTGTACTGTCTTGTCCAGCCTCCAGTGTTATCTTAGAGAGGGATTCCAGCATGGCAGCTGGCGTCATAGCATCCAAAAGGACAAACTTGTCCTCTGTCAGTGTACAAAACTTCACTTTTGTCAAAATGAATCAGGCATGGATCTATTTTCAGACACCTCGAGCTGAGGCTGATGAGTTGTTACTCCCCAATGCTAATCCCCCTAATGCCACTTCCATTACCCCTATGGCCATTACCATTACCCCAACACAGTGTACACTACTATAACTATAACCCCATCATAGCAGCATACAAATCTACTTGCTGCCTTGTATGTTCCATGGTGTCCTACTATTGTTGCCTATATTACCGCTACACATATTACTCTTTCCACATCCACACTGTACTGCTATATGTGTATAAATATGGGCAGGAATTTTGCCCCCGTTAGCACCATTGTTTTGACGCTTGTACAGAACAAGCCACATTTTTCCCATCTGCCTGCAGAAAGGGACATTTTTGGAAGCCTTACAATATAAAAAAAGGATAACACATGTGATGACGCAGTGTGTTTTTAAAAACTCTGTTTAACACCATCAACCATGGGTTTACTCATAGCTTAAATGTCAGTGTCACCCTAAGATTATTTGCTATTGCTGACACTAGGGGAGGAGAGAAGGAGCAAAAATTTGTTTTAAAAAACAAAAAACAAAAATATTCATTGTACAGCATAATAAAAAGTTATAATGCTTTTCATAAAATGTATGTATCAGTTTCTTGGAATTTTTTATATTTCTGCTTGCAATCACTCAAGAGGTACATTATTAAATTTTTCTGGGGATCAGAACTTGTCCTGGTCATGTCATGTCCTATGCATCTATCAGTAGTCTGATCCTGCAGTCAAGCATGCTATTCTTTGCTCCCCACTTCTTCCTGACAAACCAAATGTATGTCGTGGACAGATGGAAAGAATTATGACCTTAGAGGTCCATTCCTTGAGACCACTTAGGCTAGTGATTGCGTGCAGTGGTCATGTGGAGTATATGACTGTCACTGCTGCAGCCACGTAAACACCGACAGGAAGTGAGAACCTGAGCGGTGCTGGAAACAGCAAGGGATCGGTTGGTGAGTATAGGATCTCTTTTTATTTTATAATATTTCATAACTTTTGCCATTTAGTGACTTTTTACACTTACAAATCTAAGCAGACTTCACTAAAGACAGTACACAACTTTACTTTGTAATGAACTTTAAATCTGGTCTCCGATAAACAGACGCCGCAAAGTCTAATAAATCTGTAAGCGTTAGTACAAGGTGACCCTGTGCTCAGAGAGATAAACTCTTGGAAGTAGTATAAAATTTCTTCATGATGTCTCATAATGTCTTCCATAATCAGCTCTACAGTGTATTCAATTATTCGGAACAGCACATACAGTACTCTTTCATTGAAACTGCACTTGGCTGTAAACACTCCACTGCTAGATGGGAGGTAATGTGTATTTTACTGGTTAACCTGCCCTACATTGTACTTTATTAGAAAAGGATACTAGGGGACTGGGGGATAATCTGTGGGCTCCAAGTGGCATTGCTTGTATAGTGTTGCTAAGATATATAAAAATAGGTGTCTCCTACCCCCCCCCCCCCACAAAAAAAATAATATGATAATACACCACTAAATAATACAGCCATACAGTTAACAAATAATACCACTATACAAGTGACACACACTATTACCATAGCAATAATCCCTCTCACAGTAGCAAAGTCTCTCTCTGCCATAAAGATGCACAATACCTTGCTGACTGACTCCATTGCACATGGCCTTGCAGATTGTGGACCTTTTAACGTGTTATTTCTGGAGAACTTTTGATAAAGTTGCTTCCTTGCCTGTAGATTGTCTCAGAGATGAACGTTCTTGTGCAAAGCTCTGAGGAGCTTGCACAACTAGGTCCTTTCTCTTCCTCAGCTAGACTCTCTACTTCATAACCAGGGGCGGACCAAGGTCCATTTCCTGGCAACCTAGTACATACAGTACTATTAAGTATACAAATACAGTACATCAGAACATTTCACTTAACAATACAACATTACAACAATTTACCTTTGCAGGACCCTTTTCTGGGGTACTTCATATATACCAATCAGCTCAGCTCCTCCTGCTCTACAACATGCTGCCTGCAGATTGCACTGCATTTTGTGGTGACAGGTCCTCTTTAATAACGTGTTTCCTGTTGTCTATTGATTCACACTTTACAAAAAAAATGTTGGGCACATATTATGGAATAACTTGGCTTTCTATTAATAGCGCTAGGTAGCGCTAAGGTCAGGCTAAAATAACCTTATTTCATACTTTGCTAAAAAATCTTAGGCAATCTATGAAATACCTCTATTTCACACATTGCCTGTGACATATAGATTTAATAAAACAGCACTTGGGGGGTGCTATTGGGGGTGTCCCTAGTTATGGATTTTGCATCAGGACCAAGGAACTTAAGAAGGCACGAATGGCATGGGTGTAGGGTAGCAGGCAGAGCAGCTGCTATGGGGCCCATACATGAAAGGTTATGCCGATTGATAGGTCTGCTGTTCACATTGGACAGTACTGCTGGATTCTATCATCTTCTTATGGCCAATGGCAGATAAATATTTAACAATGTTTTATATTTTGTGGTCAATATGATGGACAATTGTCTGATGAAAGAACTGCATATCCACAATTTTACATTTTTAGGAGAACCTAACAAAAGTTAATGAATTTGCCATCAAATATCTAACGTCTATGGCCACTCTGAATAACTTTTATTTCGTGTTTGGCTTCCAGATATTATGCTGAGAACTCCTCTGCGTCATGTCAGAAATGCCACAAGTCCTGCAGGGAGTGTGAAGGCCCGGACTCCTCTGAGTGCCTCTCCTGCCACAACAACTTTTTCCTCATGAGAACTAAAAAAAAGTGTTACAGCTCTTGTCCTGAATTCTACTATGAGGACCGTGTACTAAAAGCTTGCGAAAGATGTCATCCAACCTGCAGGACCTGCAGTGGTAGGTAGCAGCTATAAAACGGTTCACGGAAGGCAGATTTGGCATGGGTGTGTGGAATAGGAAAGTGCTATGTCCCCCAAATATCAGGGTCCTGTACCATACCCAACTAGAAGAGATCAATGGAGCTGAGATTTTAATGTGTAGTACTATTTTACTTATACTTATTTCTGTTTTACTGCAAACTAAGATGTAGTCAAAGGAAGACCTGTATTTTCACCATATGTGATGCTTTCATTCCTTTGACAAAGGTTCAGGAGCTCTTTCCTGCACGTCCTGTGTATCCAGTTACCAGCTTTCAGGGCAAATTTGTCACTCGGAGTGTTTTGCTGGAGAATTCAAGCGTATGCAGGTAAGATAAATGAAATTGATATTATTATTGTCAGTACTAGATTTACGTCTCGGAAGTCTATAGACACAGTCTAGCACTCTGGCCATCAAGCAGGACACAACTGCAGTCCTGTATGGCCTAAAACAGTGTTGCCGAACCTATGGCACGGGTGCCAGAGGCGGCACTCAGAGCATTCTGTATTAAGAATGCTATTATTTTCCCTTATAACCATGTTATAAGGGAAAATAATAAAATCTACAGAACACCTAACCCAAACTTCAGTGAAGAAGTCAGAGTTCGGGTCCGGGTACCACATTAAGTTTTTTATTACGCGCGAGCAAAACGCATTGAACCTGCGCGATAAAAACTGAACAATGCAACGCAATCACAGTCAAAACTGACTGCAATTCTGTGTGTACTCGCGAGGGTTTCCCGCAATGCACACGCGACATATCCAGAGAAAATCCAGGACGCCCGTGTGAAAGAGGCCTTACAGTGTCAGTGTACCTACTGTCTGCTGTGATTCTGTTCCCAAGAAAAGAGACAGTTACAATATGTTTTCTTACTGTGACTGATATCACCCCTCACACAGCTTATACATGAAATTATTTCCGGGTACATAATATTTAGCATTTTTTATTGCAGCTAAGATCTAGATTTCCATTAATAATTATACTATTAGATAGCATACACTGGGACAAATGTCTCAATGTAATTGCGCCAAAACCAGGAATGGAAAGGTTCTGTGTTTTTGACTAGAGATGAGTGAAGTTATGAAAAATTTGAGTCTGCTGCTTCGTCAAATTTCACAAAGAAATGAAATTTGCGACAAATTACTTTGTCACAAAGCGCATTCCTTTATATGTAGCGGGCACAATGACTGGGAACGGTGATTGCGTCGCCCCCCCCCCCCCCCCCCATCATTGAAACCCTAAGAGGCCTTCCAGCAGTAAATCAGTGTAAAATAAAAAATAAAATAAATGCTCACCTTATCCATTTGATCGCGTAGAGGCCGTCGCTGCCATCTTGATTGAAGACATTGTGCGAAATGTCACTCAGTGACGTGATGGTGGCCTCTTAGCGCACAAAAATGATGAGGTGAGTATGTTGCTTTTTTTAACTGCCATTTCAGGAAAAATAGATTTGTTACCACAAAATACGAGGAAATTCGGCTTCACAGCGAATCAAATTTTTCCTGAAATTCGGATCGAAGTCCACTTTGTTAACTCTGATTGCTCAACACTATTTTTAACCGACACCTGGATTTGGCTCAAAATCACTGATGGAAAGAGGCCTAAAGGATTTGGTGAGCAGGGAATGAAAGGCCTCCGAATGGGTTAAAATAATGAAAGTAGTAATGTTTACCTCACCAATGCACTGCCGTTCCTGCCATTTAGACTCTTAAAGTCTTCCCACTAGTCTCTGCTTCTGGGTTCCCGTACCAGAAGATGATGGGATGTGATGACCCACCTCAGTCAGTGGTTGGGTGAGCAGGCATCTCCTTCCATTTCCTGCTTGTTCAGACTGGACCAGGAAACAGAAACCAGTTGGGACCTGGTAACGAGTAGAGTGGTGGGGATCAGTGAGGTATTATTCTTTCATATTTTTTTTAACCCACTTGGAGACCTTTCCTAAAAGTCTCTCCCGGCTGGACAACCAGGTATAATCTGTCATACCATAGCAGCTCGGTTAATTCAAGCAAACAGTGACTGCCATGTTGATGAATGTAGCAAGCGCTACACTAACGCTACATACTAGTGTAATGCACAATGGCGCACTGGTACTGGTAAATATGCCCCATTGTGTCCAGTTACATAAGGAATTAGAAGCAATAATGTTCTGCTCTGTCGTTTATAGGATCCTGATGCACAATGTGAGAAATGCCATGAAAGCTGCATAGAATGTAAGGGGCCTGGACCTCAGAACTGTACCGTGTGTCAAGCAGGCTTCTCACTCTATGTAGATGAATGGAGGTGTGTGCGTTGCTGCAGTGCCAAACTACAAGACACAGGGGAATGCTGCGACTGCACTGAAAGGCTGGGTGAGATTCTAGAAATCATTTGTCTGCTACGAAAATGTAATTCACATAGATTCTGGTTTGCCTATTCAGTATATACAGAATACTATATTTTATCTATAGCAATTTACTATGTATTATGAAGATATTGTTAAAAAACATAATCAACTGATCATATCAAACAATGACCAAAACAACACATAAGTGACACAAATCGGTGCCAAATCACTATTTCTGTAAAGCCTGCACTATTATATATACATTATACTGTATTTATTAGGTAAACTACTATTATATGCGCTGCACATGAACATAAATATACAGTTTCCATACATCTTAGTCACATAATCGAGGACGCAGAATACAGTTGAATACAATGCTTCACCATTCCCTGGCTGGGGCTGTTCCCAGCAGGCGGGCGCAATGCAGTGATATAATTGTACCTGCCGAGCGGGATCGAGCACAAGCCAGGGGATTCATTAGGGAACGGGGCCAGGGGAGTATTACTTTTTTATTTTATTAAACTACAGGGCACTAAGGAGGCAGCACTAATATCAGGGGGAATTATAGTACATTTTATGGTGCTATTATTTATGTGTGCAGTATATGGGGTCAGGGGCGTACCTAGAGCATTTGGCACCCGGGGCGAACCCTTTGTTTGGCACCCCCCCCCCCCCAGAAAGTTATTTTATTTTTTGACACAAGTTAGTGGAATATGAGACTTAGTAAGAAAAAACAAAGACAAATACAGACAAAAATTTTCCGCTAACTTGTGCCCAAAAAAATGTTTGAATGAAGCCTTACAGGGGGTGATCAATGACAGGGGGGTGATCAGGGAGTCTATATGGGGTGATCACCCCCCTGTCATTGATCACCCCCCTGTAAGGCTCCATTCAGACGTCCGTATGATTTTTTACGGATCCACGGATACATGGATCGGATCCGCAAAACACATGCGGACGTCTGAATGGAGCCTTACAGGGGGGTGATAAATGACAGAGGGGTGATCAATGACAGGGGGGTGATCAGGGAGTCTATATGGGGTGATCAGGGGTGATCAGTGGTTCATAAGGGGTTAATAAGTGACAGGGGGGGTGTAGTGTAGTGTAGCAGTGTTTTGTGGTACTTTACACAGCTACCTGTGTCCTCTGGTGGTCGATCCAAACAAAAGGGACCACCAGAGGACCAGGTAGCAGGTATATTAGACGCTGTTATCAAAACAGCATCTAATATACCTGTTAGGGGTTAAAAAAATCACATCTCCAGCCTGCCAGCGAGCGATCGCCGCTGGCAGGCTGGAGATCCACTCGCTTACCTTCCGTTCCTGTGAGCGCGCGCGCCAGTATGCGCGCGTTCACAGGAAATCTCGCGTCTCGCGAGATGACGCGTATATGCGTCGCTGTGCGCAGCGCTGCCACCACCGGACCGCACATCTGCGTTAGGCGGTCTGGAAGTGGTTAATAAAATAAAAACCTGCACCCCCTTAAAAAAAAATCACTTTCCATCTGCACCAAAAAGGAAAAAAAATCCAAATCCCCATCAATAAAATGAACAAATCCTGCACCCCCCCCCTTAATTACACCCTCTCTTCTCCCCTTAATTACACCCCCTCCCTTAATAACACCCCCCCTTAATTACACCCCCTCCCCACCTTAATTACACGGTACACCCCCCCTTAATTACACAATTATTTACGTTACTCGTCTCACATTTATTTTGATGATGCCCGTCCGGCCGGCCGACCGCTGGTATAATGGATGGATCCTTCCGCTTCTATATTTAAATATATAGGCAGAATTCTGATTATGTCACAAGTGGTAGGGGTGGGCGGAGAAGGCTGAGTAGAAGTTGCACCAAGGCCTATAAGATTTTAGCTGCACCTCTGTCTAAACCATCATTACTATCCCACAATGCACTCATGTATCAGTGTGCAGTGCCCCAGGGAACCACTGCAAATGCTTCACATTTGCTATTTGGGTTTATTTATTTTCTGTTCTTTAATGTTATTCCGAGAGCATAAAACGGTAGCACTGCTTAGTTTATTATGCCCTACTCATAAGTAGGAAGGCTGGACCTGCCTCCTCACAGGTTGGAGCTGGGAAGTGTAGCTCAAGCAGCCGGGAGTGAGGAGCTGCTACCACCTTCTGACTGAGAAATAACAGAATATACAAACTGTTTAGGGACAATTTAAAGGACTGGTGCAAAGGACAGACCGTAAGTGCAATTGCTTGCTAACGGTGCTAGTGGAAAGGGTACATTGCTTGGGCGCCCACCACATTTGTACCACAGATTAGCTACCTGCTGAAGTATCTATACCCCGCCATGGGAACTGTACTACATATTGTGCATGTGCTCCACTTTGGTCAACTCAGACAGTTGTTTGGAGTTAATAGAGAGACTCGGAGCCGGCAATCTGGCAGCTTGCTATTTAATATTTAGCCGCGGAAAGATTGTGTATGTACTCGGGACGGAAAAAACTGAATGCTACCAGTCAGTGTCAGACTGGGGTACCTAGGGCCCACCAATAAAATGTATTTTGTGGGCCCACTGTACGGATACATTTGAATATAATAAATAATTTAAGTTTTTTTAGATGAACATATTCTGGTTGAGGTGCTGTACATGTGTGTAGTGCAGTAATTCTACTGTGTTTTGTGCCAATTGTGCAGGGGGTGGGAGACTAGGGGCCCACCTTGCTTAGGGGCCCACCAGGGGATTCCCCTGTACATCTGTGGGCCAGTCCGAGCCTACTACCAGTGTCTTTGTTTATGAACTGCCTAAATTACCTCAGTAAGGAACACTGGATTTATTACCCCTACACTGGCCAAATCATTGCCTTTTACCACCACTGCCGTTATCTGGCCCTGCATCTACCCTCCTGCTTTGTAACCTTCCAACAGTTCACCATCAAGGGCACTCAACTACCAGGGTGTGCCCTGACGGAAAAAAGTGTGTGTACTCCATTCACTGCATGCCCCCAGGGAGCACCAGAGTGAAGACACCCCAAACAACTACCTCTCCTCCCATCCTTGCCTCACCTCCGGGTCCCTGCATATGTACAGTTAAGGTCATAAGTTTACATACACCTAAGGGCTCATTCTGCACATGGCCGTCACTCTCAAAGAAAATGCCTATTCCTGCGGACAAGAATAGGACATGCTCTATATTTTTCTTAATGAATGGGTCACGTTCCGCAAAAATGCAGAAAGGGTGCGGGACAAAACATACGGCCATCTGAATGAGCCTTTAGTCACACATAAAAATAAAAAAAATCACAATTCCTTAAGTGTTTTCTGATACTTTTATACCGATCGATGGGGGTCCGACACCGGGAATCCTACCGATCAGCTGTTTGAGAAGGCAACAGCACACCCAGTAGTGCCACGGCCTTCTCTCAGCTCACCAAGTACAGCGCCTGGAATCGCAGCTCAGCCCCATTCACTTCAATGAGGCGGAGGATGCAGTCATGCCAAGAGAAGGGGAAGGAAACTGCTGGCATGAAAATCAGATATACAAGACAAAAGTATGCAGTGTTTGGGGTACTCTGGGCAGATTAAAAAAATAAGATTTGTGAATGCAGCTCTGGAATATAATACACTTTTTTATTTTAATGTGAGATCTAAATGCAGCTTCACATGCAGCTAGATAGACAAAACATGGATACTGAAGAGAAGCCGTGTCTGAATTTGCATGCAATAAGCTGATTTCTTTCACATTTGTTCATATTGTAGAGGAATGTATCCTGATTACAGGACTCTTGGAAGAAAAACCTGATCATAAAAAGGCAGCTTTGTCTGTGGCGATATCCATTCTGCTGGTGCTTACTGCGGTAACAGCCATATTCCTTTGGCGACGAAGGGCCCGTTCAAAAACTTTGACTGTCAAGAAAGGCGGCTATGAAAAGTTACCAGACCAAACCAAATCCTACCAGTCTTACAAAAGTGCTAGAGAAAGCACTTCCAGCTTCCAGCAGGACCACGTGATTGAATACCAAGATCGTGACGAGGAGGAAGATGATGATGATGACGACGAAGATATCGTTTACATGGGACAGGATGGGACAGTGTATAGGAAATTTAAATATGGACTTCTAGAAGATGACGATGATGAGGATTTAGAGTATGATGATGAAAGTTATTCCTTTAGATAATGTATGTAAATATCATCAGCACTGAAATAATGGTAAGGACTAAGAGGACATACATTAGGATTATTTACATACAGCCGTTTTGCACTGTGGCATACGGTATATAATCCCATTGGACCACAAATTAAACTATTTCAATATGCGTTCACACAAGTGTAAGGGCTCGTTCACACAAACTTTTTTTGTGTTCCGTATACGGACCCATTCATTTCAATGGTTCCGCAAAAAAAAACGGAATGTACTCCGTATGCATTCCGTTCCCGTATTTCTGTTCCGTTGAAAGATAGAACATGTCCTATTCTTGCCCGCAAATCACGTTACGTGGCTCCATTCAAGTCAATGGGTCCGCAAAAAAAAAAACGGAACACATACAGAATGTACTCCGTATGTCTTCCATATCCGTTCCTTTTTTGCGGAAACCAACTATTGAAAGTGTTATGCCCAGCCCAATTTTTTCCATGTAATTACTGTATAATGTATATGCCAAACGGAACAGAACCGGAAACACTACTGAAAGAAAAAAAATATATACTGAAAAACGGATCCCGGAAAAACAGCCCGCAAAACACTGAAAAAGACATACGGTCGTGTGAACGAGCCCTTATGCTGATGCATTTTTGCACCCATATCATAGTCAAAAGTACTGACCAACTGCAGGTCTTCTGACCCAAACAATTACAATAAAATAGTGTGATAGATCCCTTTAAGACCCATGGTTGATGCATGCAAAAATGGGACAATATTAGGCTCATGGGAACCAGTAACTTCCTGTTTTATGAGATTTGTTGTACAAATTGGGTGTCTGCATTTAACCCTTGTTCATACATCTCACGGCAGCATTTCCAATATTCAATGGAATAGGGTAATTTATTATATACTGTTACTTCAAGTATTTTTTTTTTTCGTGTAGCGAAAGTACTTAGGAGCATTCTTGTAATATACTTTGTGATTTTGTTCAGTTTTAGAAGGAAAAAAAACAAGCTCCGAAGTTGTCCCTTATCAATTCTCTAAATGAGCATTGCGAAGAAAAAAACTTCAGTGTCCAGCACGTACACAGACTACTACGGCCCACCGTCACATGCACAGCCAGACTCCCGAGCCTGCCTGTATACTCCATTGATATAACTGTCCCAATATACTGTAAAACTACTGTATTTCACCCCCATCTCCCTGCCTGTTATACTGACTGTCAGTGCCGGTCACTAATAGTGCATCTCTCCTTATCTCTTTCATATGCTCACTAACTAACTGGGGAGATAATCGGTGCGCTATCAGCACTCACCACTGACAATCAGTGCAACAGGAGGGGGGACAGGGAGAAGCCGTTTTACAGTACATAAAGTACAGTATATATGTCACTGACCAGTACGAACAATCTGTATAATAGGCGAGATGGGAAGAAATAGTTTTTCATTACAGGTATATAGGGACAGTTATATTAATGTATGAAGCAAGGAGAGTAGAGGCAGGCTCAGAAGCCTGCCTCTGCTTGTGACAGTGAGCTGTCTTCAGTGTACACTACATGCTGAACACCGATGATAAGTTTTCCTTAGCAATGATCATTTAGACCAGGGATGCTCAACCTGCG
This sequence comes from Bufo gargarizans, assembly GCF_014858855.1. Lineage (NCBI taxonomy): Eukaryota > Metazoa > Chordata > Amphibia > Anura > Bufonidae > Bufo > Bufo gargarizans. Next base: position 490,755,501 of record NC_058080.1, on the reverse strand, counting down.
GCCCCCCCAGCTGTTGCAAAACTACAACTCCCAGCATGCCCGAACAGCCTACAGCAGGGCATTGTGGGAGTTGTAGTTTTACAACAGCTGGAGGGCCGCAGATTGAGCATGCCTGATTTAGAGCCTTTAGTAAGGGATGACTTCAGAGCCTGAATAAAATCACTCAGTAAAGTCATGTATATTACAAAAATACTCCTACACTTGCATACACATAAAACAATACTTTAAGCATCGTATTCTGTGCCTTCTTGGAGTTGTGTGGCTGGTAGACATTTTTTTTTAAAAAGAAGTCATACTCACCTCACTGATCCCCCATGGCTCCTGTTCACATGAAATGTGACCGCTTAGTCGATCGCTGGCCACGATAATGACCCACCTCAGTCAGTGATTGGTTGAGCAGTCACATTTTTTTGTACAGAGGAACCTTAAAGTAGTGACTAACCGGGGACTTGGGAAACCGTGGAACCAAGAGTGCCTGGGGATTGCGAGGCGAGTATGACTTATTTTCTTTTTTACCAGATGGACAGCTCCTTTAATCAGACTGTTGAATTGTTTTTTAGAATTTCTTTAAACACTCCTTGTGTTCCCTTCAGCATTAGAAATAATTTATGGAAAAAATGATCTTTGAAAAAAATTGGTAATTTTGGTTTTGTCGAAATTGTGAAATATATATGGCACATCTCCATTCTAAGGAAGGTGCAATAATATAAAGAATGCTCTAATGCGTTTCATTCATGTTCAAGTTCCAAGACATAAGAAAATATAATTTACTATTAGACAGGGTAAAAATTTAGACAGGGATTGGGTAATTTATCAAACTGGTGTAAAGTAGAACTGACTTAGTTGCCTAAAGCAACCAGTTCCTCCTTTCATTTTTGACAGGTCCTTTGGAAAATGAAAAGGTGGAATCTGATTGGTTGCTATAGGCAACTAAGCCAGTTCTACTTTACACCAGTTTGATAAATTACCCCAGGAGTCTTTAAAGTGGTTACCCAGTTTCCTATCCTCAGGATAGGTCATTAGTATCAGATTGGTGTAGGTCCAACACCCGGCACCCCCGCCGATCAGCTTTTTTGAAGAGAACACAGTGGTCATACAAGTGCTGCCTTCTCTTGAAGAGGTTGTCTCACTTCAGCAAGTGGCATTTATTATGTAGAGAAAGTTAATACAACACACTTACTAATGTATTGTTATTATCCACATTTCCTCATTTGCTGGCTTGATTAATTTTTCCATCACATTATGCACTGCTCGTTTCCATGGTTACGACCACCCTGCAATCCATCAGTGGTGGTTGTGCTTGCACACTATAGGAAAAAGCGCCGGCCTCTATGGTGGCCAGGACCATGGGAGCGCACATAGATTAGTGCTTTTTCCTATAGTGTGCAAGCACGGCCACTGCTGCTGGATTTCAGGGTGGTCATAAACATGGAAACAACCAGGGTATGATGTGATGAAAAAATGAATCCAGGAAGCAATATAGACAATCACAATACATTAGTAAGTGACTTGTACTAATTTCCTCTACATAATAAATGCTATTTGCTGAAGTGAGACAACCCCTTTAACTGTTCTGTCTGCTCCTTACCATTAAAGTGAATGGGACGAAGGAACTGTAATTACACCTGCTTGCTGCTGTGAAGAGGACGCATTCTGGATTTTGGAGTCAAGGATGGAGTCTTGACAGCTATCTCTGTACACACAGTCATAGAGGGAAGGATGTCAGTCCTTTATAATGCTGCGTATCCCTGCCCGACATGAATTGTAATGACATAATGCCTTCAGCATTTTTCAGAAGTAATTTTGGCCATTTTAGACCAGCCATTTGTCAAACGTGGCAAGAAACTGTTAGCTGTAGCTTTTGTGTCAAAGTCAAAACAGTAAATATAGGCCAATGAGTAGACTGATTGTGGAAGAGAAATGTGTTTAGGCCACAACCAGTGTACTGTGAGTTCCATAGCTTGAATAGGTCTTCATACACAGCCATAAACTTCACAACCACTTTCACGCATCAGAACCAGGAATAGGTCCAAACATGGAAGTGCAAATCATTACAGTCCATCTGCGTAAGTTCCACTCCAAGTTCTATCTTACAGATACTGACCAGAATACTGCCTTGTGAAAATGGCCTGCTCAGACCAGGTCTGGCATCTGAAAGATTGGCCTGAACGGTGAGAAACCTGTATGCATGACGACCTGAACTAACAGCAGTATAGATCCTTATGATGATGTTTGTAAGGGTAATTCGATCTGAGGTCCACCCGGACCTTGCAGAAGCAATATGGGCGCAGAACCTGTATTACACATGTGAAATATGTACATTTTCAGAAATCTTTCTTGCCACTTGAAAATTAAGCATGTAGAAATCCCAGGTAGAAACAAAGCCTCAAGAACAGTTATTTCCTATTTTTCTAACATCCACATGATAGGGAGTAATAGGGTCATTTTTTATTAAAATGGTGTAAAGCTGAACTGGCTTAGTTGCCCATTGCAACAAATCAGATTCCACCTTTCATTTTTCACAGCTCTTTTGGAAAATGAGAGGTTGAATCTGATTGGTTGCTGTGGGCAACTAAGCCAGTTCTACTTTACACCAGTTTGATAGATAACCCTATAAATGTCTGATATCTGGGAGTACAACTGCTCCCCCCCACTGATCATGAGAATGTAGGTCCTGGAGCACCCTATGAGAATGGAACAGTGGCTGCAGTGTTAAGTACCTGCAAGTTAGGAAGAGCATTCTCGTCCAAGGTCCTGAATGTGTTAATAAGACTTATGACAGCACTACACTAAATTAGTATAATAAAAGTTTATGTTGTGCATTAGCTTTAAAGGGGTTCTGCACTTTCATTTAACTGATGATCTATCCTCTGGATAGATCATCAGCTTCTGATCGGCGGGGGTCCAACACCTGGGACCTCCACCGATCAGCTGTTTGAGAAGGCCGCGGCGCTGCTGCCTTCTCACTGTTTACCGCCGGGCCACTTGAATGGAGCTTAGCCGCGCCCACGCTAGTTGATACTAGTCGTGACGTCAGTGGGCCGGCGGCCCGGCGGCAAACAGTGAGAAGGCCGCGGCGCTGCTGCCTTCTCAAACAGCTGATCGGTGGGGGTCCCAGGTGTCGGATCCCCGCCGATCAGAAGGTGATGATCTATCCAGAAGATAGATCATCAGTTAAATGAAAGTGCAGAACCCCTTTAAAGAGGACCTGTCACCACAAAATGCAATGCAATTTGAATGCAGCATGCTGTAGAGTAGGGGAAGCCAAGTAGATGGATATATATTTTGTGCAAAAATATTCAGTAAAACCTGTAATTTATACATTTACTGTATATCTTTACTTTTTCCACTTCCTGTGAAAAGCTATGGGTACAGGGAGGAGGGGTTATAAGTAACTGACAGCTATCTCTGTATACACACATACTCACAATACTATCAATCACTGATAACGCCTCCCCCATGTACAACTATCAGTGACTGACAGCTAATCTATATATAGACACATACTCACAATGCTATAAATCACTGATAACACCTCCCCTGTGTACATCAGTGACTGACAGCTATCTCTGTATACACACTTACATAGAGAATGTTATCAATCGCTGATAAACACCTCACTCCTGTACCAATAAGAATTCACAGAAAGTAAAAAAAAAAAAATATATATATACACACGTCAATCTGCTTAGCTTCTCCTGCTCTCTAAGGGCTCTTTCACGTGAGCGGATCCCGTGCGTGGAATCCACTGTGTGAAAGAGTGCCAAGTCCCGTTCCGGACAGCAGAGACACAGAGCACTAACATGATTGATAATACTCTTTGTCTCTCTGTGACCTTTTAACTACAAAATCACGGCGACAACTTTATCTCACTGTGATTTTGTAGTAAAAAGATCAGAGAGACACGGAGCATTATCAATCATGTTACTGCTCTGTGTCTCTGCTGTCCGGAACGGGGCTTAGCTCCCTTTCACGCAGCAGATTACCCGCACAGCATCCGCTCGTGTGAAAGAGCCCTAACATGGCGCTTTCAGATTGCACTGCATTTTGTGAAAACAGGTCCTCTTTAAAGCTTTGCATTACCATTAAGTATTCAGGTTATTCCAGTTTACATTGCAAAATCTAAGAATTCTCTCCAGCTTGTATTTAAAGTCCAATTCAATGAAAATTTGTTTGAGAGCGTTCAGGGTCAGCGGTTTTAAATGGCATTTAAAATTGAATTACAGTACATTAGTTCTCCTTTACACATTGATCTGTTGTGGTAGTTTTTGAAGTTTGCAATTGTGCCCCCTCCTCCCTCCTAAATTAAGGCCCTAAAAGAAAATAAAGGTGGCATTCATCATTTGCAGTTGTTTGTGTGTCAGTTTTAAGTCTGTATTTTCTTTGCGTGCCTGCAACAAATTGTGAGTGCAATGTGTTTTACAGCTATATGTGTAAAAGTACGCCAGGGGGTTGCCTGGAGTAGGTTGCAACTATTTTGCGTCTTTGGCAAAAGTCACACAAAGTAAATGTGCCATAATCCAGGTCTAATTTCTTCTGTAGCTCTAAACAAACCACTTAGAAAAGTGGTGAGGAACATCGAATGTTGCAGAAAACGAAGCAATCACCAGGACTTGATACTTTTTTTAAGCCACAAAACTGACATATCTGATTCGATAAATGTCCCCAAAATATTTTTGAAAGAAAGTGTGGGGAGATTTATCACAAGGGGAGTGATTTTATACAGCTTGGCCCTGTCAAAGTGCAGAGGGCACAGCAGTTGCAGAGAGAGCAGAGCCTCCAGGTGTAATGACAACACCCCTGTTGCTCCTAGAAACTCACTTTCATATATTAAAACTTCATATTTCTCAGTAATGCGGGCACATATGAACATGGGACCAACACAGATGCCTTCAGCTGCCAAGCGCACATGTAACTGGTCAGCCAGTTTCATAGGTACAAATCTGCTGACAGATGCCCTTTAATAGAAACCTAGGAAATCTGTCCTCGTCATGTGAAGGACATGCAGGTAATTGGCTTGTGACAGTACAGTAATCAAAGCTGTGTCTGAGCGCTTGTGCGTCCATCACATCACCTGGACAGATTTTATCCCCTCAGAGCAACAAAGGTTCCAGTTGCGAGAAGGCATTTGTGTTCAACTTCAATGTTCTCTTACACAATGGAGTAAAAATAAATAAAAACTGAAAAACAAGAAAGATGGTGGCATTTTAGGGCCCTTTAAACTGGACCTATGATGACCCCTAGCATTACCTTTCCCATTTACACAGGCACAGTGGGTCGTCTGTGTAGATCAGTGAATAGGACAAACTTCAGTACCAGGCACAGTCTCCGAAAACTTATCAGTATTGAAAAGGTTTATCACACTAAAAATACTTATCCCCATCCACAGAAAATAAGTGTCTGACTGCAGGGGTCTGAGAATGGGATGCCCAGCGATTACGAGAACGGAGGTCCTGGAGTGCGTAGGAGAATGGAGCAGCATTTTTTTGTCTGGATGAAAGCTGGCATATATACAGGAAAGCGGCCTGATCCCCATTATAGTGAATTGGGGAATCAGACGACGCACGGTGGTATTCAGCCATGCCGATACAGTGAACTCCAGCAGTCTGTTCCCCTGCCGCAACAGACTGTCGGAGTACACGGCGCACATGTGAACGCAGCCCAAGTTATATAACCCCATTGAAAACCTGGCAATACAGTGAACATTAAGAGCCCAAAAAAAATAAATAAAAAAAACATAGCACAGAGTTAATTAAAATACCCATTTATTACAATTCTATCCATTGGATCCATTAAACCACACAGTGTAGTTTGCTTTTCACAATCAATGACATGTTGGTGGGATCGCGTTGCCATCATTAAGGCAGAGTTTGAACCCTGTGTTTTCTGTGCGGCGGCCTCATACTGGCAGAAAAGATCCCTTTTAGGCGTTTAACTATACACGTCATATACATTATACAGATACCTCCAAAGGATGATTCACCATAGGAGCCCACTGTAAAACAATCTGTTTAAGGTATGTCTTTTTCTCTCTTTTGCTGGTATCTGCAGGATGGAATAGTGTAGTGTATTACCCCCCCCAACATATATGTCAAAATGTGGGGCAAAGAACGTGATGAACAGCCCCTTCCCTGGGACTCCTTCTGCCAGCACAGTGTGTGAACTCAGTCTAACAGATGAAACATGAAAGACAACCATCTAGTTATACACTGATACTGAGAAACAGAACTAAAAACACACACACATAAATATGGTCCCACATACATGAATATCCCATAAGCATAAACTGCTAACATATGTACTATAAAGGTGACCTGTCAGCAGTGACCAGATGTGTTCCAAACAGTACAGAACCAGGTCCCTGGAGTCCCCTGCCCAAGAAGTCAGACGTGTATTCATATTTATTAGTATTCTGTGAACAGTATCAGGAGGTTCCTTGTTAAGGAGTTAACCAGGAATCGTTAACGACGACCTAAACTGCAGAGGTCCGAGCACCGGCATCCCCACCGATCAGATGTTTTAGCGAGTCACCATGGTCACGGGAGCTCTGGCGAGTGCATCCAGCAGCTTTCCAGGCACAGCGCCATACATGGTATAGTGGCAGTGCTTGGTATTGCAGCTCAGCCCCATACATGGTCTTAACGTACAGTGAAGTAACATGGCCTAGGAAGAAGCTGCAGCGCTGGCCACTAACAGCTGATCGGTGGGAGTTTCAGGACCCCCCCCCCCCCCCCCTACTGATCTGTTATTGATGACCTATCCAGAAGACTGGTCATCCATATCAATTCCCAGATAACTCTCTTAAAGAAAACTTTGATTGTAGGCTGTGTGCCCCTTTAAGAAGAATCAACCGTTCTCAGAGGAGGCAGTAGCACGCAGCCAACTGGGGCTTATATACTAAGAGAGGCATTACACAGTCTTAGCATAAAGTCCGCTGGCATAAAGTGCCAAATTTATACTGAGGCATGGGGTTGGGTCTTCATAAATTTGGCACCTCGGATGGCATGCTTGATTAGTGTAAGCGGCACCTGACTTAAGGATTTACAGAATGGCTCTTATTAGGGCGACTCGAGGTAACTAAATTTATCCATCTATCTTTGGTGAATAAGATATTGAACAATATATAAAAAGGCTGCTAAATGCTGGTGTAAAGCCAAAGACTATTAACAGAGAGAGAGAGAGAATTAAATGGTTAAAGATGTGTGAACAGGTAGAATTATTATCGAGGAGCATCATGCAAATTCTGCAGTACATATAATAAAGAGCATGGCACACAGTGGACCGTTCTATAAAACCGCTGCCAAAACAGGCAGTGATAATGCAGACTGCCCCACAATACATACTCTTCAGCAATGAACATTGCATATTCTGAGCCATGTATACATTTCTATATCATACATAATGAGGGCACATGAGGCGGCTATGCTGCAGATTATCCCTTCGGATTTTGTGGGTGAAGAATTAGTAGCACATTAACTTAGTGGCAAAGATTTAAAAGACAGTTTAAAGGGAATCCCGAGTGTTACCAATGACATCAGGATAGGTGATCAGTATCTGATCGTGGGGGTCTGACTCCCAGCAGCCCGCCGATCATCTATTCGAATAACCACAGCCTTTTCCTAAGCCAGCGACGTCATGTTCATTGTTCACATGTCCTAAGCGCAGCTCAGTCTCACTCAGGTGAAGAGGGTTGAACTGCAATACCCAGCACAACCACTATCCAATGGACGGCGCTGCGTTTGTAAGCTCACTGGAGCACTACAGATCAGTAGGGGTCTCGGGTGTCAGAACTCCACCAACCACATGCTAATGAGGATTGGTCATCAGTATTAAACACTGGGAAAACCCCCTTTAAAAAGAATTAGCCGATTCAGACATTGCATCTGAAAGCCACCTCTTATGCCCTACTGCATTTTCTCCATACAGAAGAAAACATGACCCACACAATTTATGTATCTGTTGCTGTCAAAACCACATGCATGTAAAAATGTGATTTACACCACAAAAATGGTTTTCAATAGAAAAAAAAACTTGCAGGGACGTTTCTTTGAACTGCAGTTTCTTCATTCGAAAAAAAAAAAGCTGAAGATCCTGGGTAAACCTAGTGGCTTGGCGTCTCATCATACCGAACCCGCCCCTATGTTATCCACAATTACCTTGTTCTGGGTAATGGATTTTTATCTTCATATAATAAATAACCCATGAATATGGGTTAAAAAATAAATAAATTCTACTTTTCTACAACAGGCAGATGGATTTCGCCGGATGTAGTACATCCTTCACATATCCCCGGCAGTAACGCTGCTTTAGGATGCCATACAATGCTAAGGGGCACACGGTACAGTCATATCATAGCTAAGGGAATGACCAGGAATCTCATTGCTGCCTTCTTTGCAGCGTAACATTTGGCATGACCTATAATGCACACGGTTTAGAGGGACAATGGAGCTAGGATAGCTTCTAATCAGTACAGTATCCGAGTGCAAAACATGACTTTAGAATTTCATCGGCATTTTTTTACAAGGCATTACCAATGACTACAATAGTCATGTCTAGGCCATAAGAAGTGATATTTTAAATATTAAATAAAAGATGGTCGGATGTCCACTGCGGTCTACTACTATGAGACACCAAACTTTATGGGACCTCAAGCCAAAGTCAATGACCGTTCAGAATTTTCTTGGAATTGTTGAAGTAGCGGTCCTTCAGCTTCCTTCGTTCTGGTAGGTCCAGCTGCTTCTTGGCTTCCTCAATGTCACTGTAAATTGCAGCAATCAGGTCATCTGTAGATGAATAAAAAACATGTTTGTCACTATCTCACAAAGAAAAAGGATACATGTACAGTATAGTTCACAAGAGTGGTTGGAGACGGCATTTACCAGAATACATCTATATACTGTACACACAGCTTGCACCAGATGATCAGAACGGAACCAAAAACAACTCCTGGCACACCTGCCGTTTGGCTGTTTGAAAAGGACACGGCTTTCCGGCCTCTTCCAAGGCCATGAGGTTATGGTCATCTGTCGCAGCCTATGTGCAGCTCAGTCCCATTCAAAGGAAGGAAGCTGGGCTGCAATACCAAGCACAGGAGCTACACAATGTACAATGCTGTGCACTCATCGAAGCATCGTGGCCTGTTCAAACAGCTGATTGGTTGGAGGGCCAGCTGTTGGAACCCCACCAATAAGATATTGAGGACCTATTCTGAGAATAGCCCATCAACATTCTACTCTTGGATAACCCTTAAAGATTCACTGAACCTAGATGTGAATGATAAAAGCAAGCACAAAATTGATTTGCCTCCACTGTTTGAGTCTGGATGCTCTTGCTGCAGCCATTGTCTTACAGCCAGTGAGGAAGAGGATAAGGAAAATCCGAGCTCCTGGGGAAAATATTTAGTTAGATACACTACTAGAAAATGAAGAGAAAAAAAAATTAATAAAAATCCTGGTAAATTAATGCAATTTAGCCGAGACTGAAAGTTTAAAAGTATCATACAACCAAGGTGGTGCATCCTTTATTTTGGGTTCTGCAGCAGGACATATTCTAAGGCAGGGTCTCATTAATACTAGGTGGCATCTCCCCTTGCTGTGATACAGGTCGCCTCTCTGGCATGGTTACTGTCATACAGATGCTGGATATCCTCCAAACTCTTTCAGATCGGACTCATAGTTCGGCCAAGGTGGTTGTTGGCTGCTGTGCATGGGAGATCCATTCCCAGACATTCTGAAAGGGGGGGGGGGGGGGGGGGGGGGCTGGTCAGGAGATCTGGCAAACAAGCTGGTCAGGGAAGTTGCTAGATCCCCCCGAAGAGCATATTGTGTAACAATGTGTGGGTGAGCATTATCTTGTTGGAACACCGTGTCTCCTGAGTCAATAAAGGCAGTAGAACCGATTCACACAATCTCATCGACCTACTGAATGCTGGTCAATGTTCCCTCTGCAAAATACCAGACAAGAACCACAAGGTAGCTAAATGCATCCCACACCATGACACTGTTGGACCGGTGTATTTCCGCACTATGTATTATGGCATTTTCAAGCCCTCCTGTAAACTCATGTGGCCACCATTAGTACCAAGGCAGAACAAGCTTTCCCACTGATGGCTGCTCAATCGCATTGAGGGGCATCTGTCAGCAGATTTGTAGCTATGAAGCTGGCTGACCTGTTGTATGTGCACTTGGCAGCTGAAGCCATCTGTGTTGGTCCCACGTTCATATTTGCATGCATTGCTGAGAAAAAGCCTTCAGCTGCCAAGCGCACATGTAACAGGTCAGCCAGTTTCATTAGGTACAAACCTCCTGACATTGCCCTTCTAATTTTCCAGGTGTTCTTTCTTTCAATTTTCCACTAGAGTATATTGCCCTTTTAATTGGAAAAAGACACAAATATAGACAAAGAGGAGATGAGGAAATTAGTTTAGTTTAGTGTTTCTTTAAAGCAACACGTGAGGTAAAGGGGGGGTAAACTAATGGGATTCTGCAGCACATAGCCAAACGCATCACACAACATGAACAAAAGGCAGCAGTAAAACACACATGACAAACCATGAAACCATGTTTAACAACTTCAACCCCCCTAGCTGAAACCCCCTTCATGACCAGAGCACTTTTTACACTTCTGCACTACACTACTTTCACCGTTTATCGCTCGGTCATGCAACTTACCACCCAAATGAATTTTCCTCCTTTTCTTCTCACTAATGGAGCTTTCATTTGGTGGTATTTTATTGCTGCTGACATTTTTACTTTTTTTGTTATTAATCAAAAGTTAACGATTTGTTTGCAAAAAAAATGACATTTTTCACTTTCAGCTGTAAATTTTGCAAAAAAAAAATGACACCCATATATACATTTTTCGCCAAATTTATTGTTCTACATGTCTTTGATAAAAAAAAAAAAAAAAAATGTTTGGGGAAAAAATAAAATAAAAAAATGGTTTGGGTAAAAGTTATAGCGTTTACACACTATGGTACAAAAATGTGAATTTCCGCTTTTTGAAACAGCTCTGACTTTCTGAGCACCTGTCATGTTTCCTGAGGTTCTACAATGCCCAAACAGTAGAAAAACCCCACAAATGACCCCATTTCGGAATGTAGACACCCTAAGGTATTCGCTGATGGGCATAGTGAGTTCATAGAACTTTTTATTTTTTGTCACAAGTTAGCGGAAAATGATGATTATTTTTTTTATTTTTCTTACAAAGTCTCATATTCCACTAACTTGCGACAATTCTAGGAACTCACCATGCCCCTCACAGAATACCTTGGGGTGTCTTCTTTCCAAAATGGGGTCATTTGTGGCGTAGTTATACTGCACTGGCAATTTAGGGGCCCAAATGTGTGAGAAGTACTTTGTAATCAAATTGTGTAAAAAATGGCCTGCGAAATCCGAAAGGTGCTCTTTGGAATGTGTGCCCCTTTGCCCACCTTGGCTGCAATAAAGTGTCACACATCTGCAATAAAGTGTCAAGACAACTTTTCCCATTTTTTTATACAAAGTTGGCATTTGACCAAGATATTTCTCTCACCCAGCATGGGTATATGTAAAATGACACCCCAAAACACATTCCCCAGCTTCTCCTGAGTACGGCGATACCAGATGTGTGACACTTTTGCGCATCTAGGCTGCAAAAGTGCCCAAATTCCTTTTAGGAGGGCATTTTTAGACATTTGGATCCCAGACTTCTTCTCACGCTTTAGGGCCCCTAAAAAGCCAGGGCAGTATAAATACCCCACATGTGACCCCACTTTGGAAAGAAGACATCCCAAGGTATTCAATGAGGGGCATGGAGAGTTCATAGAAATTTATTTTTTTGGCATAAGTTAGCGGAAATTGATATTTTTTTTGTTTTTTCTCACAAAGTCTCACTTTCCGCTAACTTAGGACAAAAATTTAAATCTTTCATGGACTCAATATGCCCCTCAGCAAATACCTTGGGGTGTCTTCTTTCCAAAATGGGGTCAGTTGTGGGGTGTTTGTACTGCCCTGGCATTTGAGGGTCTCCGCAATCATTACATGTATGGCCAGCATTAGGAGTTTCTGCTATTCTCCTTATATTGAGCATACAGGTAATGAGATTTTTTTTTCCGTTCAGCCTCTGGGCTGAAAGAAAAAAAATGAACGGCACAGATTTCTTCATTAGCATCGATCAATGTGGATGAAAAAATCTCTGCCAAAAAAAAAAAAAAAAAAAGGAGGGGAAAGGCGTCTGCCAGGACATAGGAGCTCCGCCCAACATCCATACCCACTTAGCTCGTATGCCCTGGCAAACCAGATTTCTCCATTCACATCAATCGATGTGGATGAATAAATCATTGCCGGGATTTTTTTTATTTTTTATATACAAAGTGTTTGCCAAAGCATAGGAACGCCGCCTCCTCCTCAGCATCGGCAAACGTGTCTGTTACGGCAGAGTAGAAATCTCGTCTTGCAGCGCCGCATACACCGACTTGCGTGTAATCTGACAGCAGCGCAATGCTTCTGTCAGAATGCACATCAGTGCTACAGGCCACAACGCAATAATTTTATTAACTTTGGAACAGAATACATAAACTAACTTTTTGAACTAAACATTAACCCGTTTGCTTTTTTTTTTTTTTTTTTTTTTAACCTTTATAGAACAAACCTCTCCTTCCCCATGGGTCAATGTGCAAAGCGCAAATCGCCCAAAGATGTGGCGAAGTGCATTATGCACTTTGTCCCAGGTGAAAGGAGAGGTTTGCAGCAGCTGTGTGAGTGAATGGGCCCTAATAGCCCTGTGTGCCTGTCCTGGTGAGATGATCCCTATGCTAGGTGTACCTGTGAGTGGTACTTCTGGAAAGACTCCCCTAAGCATAGGGCAGGGTGGTCAGGACAGTCAGGACAGAAATAGCGGGTGTCACGCCTTATTCCACTCCTGCTACAGACACGACATTTTTTTCAAGGTGGCGGTCGGTTTGAGGTACCAGGAACGACACTGGGGCCACGGAACCTCCTGGGTACAGGAGGTTCGCGATGATCTCTTCCTGAAATTTGAGGAAGGATCCAGTTCTCCCAGCCTTACTGTAGAGAACAAAACTATTGTACAGAGCCAATTGAATTAAATATACAGACACCTTCTTATACCAGCGTCTGGTCATTGAAGTCCACCCCTCCCATGTGAAGGTTATAGTCGTGGACTGAGAGGGGCTTTTCAATGACACGGGTTGCTCGCTCAATTTGGATTGTCGTGTCTGCGTGAATGTAAACGTCACGCTTGTCTCTCCATTTCATCGCAAGCAGTTCTTCGTTACACAGTGCGGCCCTCTGCCCCCTTGCAAGACGGGTGGTAACGAGCCGTTGGGGGAAGCCCGCGCGACTAGTTCGCGCGGTACCACAGGCGCCAATCCGTTCTAGAAACAAATGCCTAAAGAGGGCCACACTTGTGTAAAAATTGTCCACATAAAGATGGTACCCCTTGCCGAATAAGGGTGACACCAAGTCCCAAACTGTCTTCCCACTGCTCCCCAGGTAGCCAGGGCAACCGACCGGCTCCAGGGTCTGATCTTTTCCCTCATAGATCCGAAATTTGTGGGTATAGCCTGTGGCCCTTTCACAGAGCTTATACAATTTGACCCCATACCGGGCGCGCTTGCTTGGGATGTATTGTTTGAAGCCAAGGCGCCCGGTAAAATGTATCAGGAACTCGTCTACGCAGATGTTTTGCTTAGGGGTATACAAATCTGCAAATTTCAGGTTGAAATGGTCTATGAGGGGCCGAATTTTGTGGAGCCGGTCAAAAGCAGGGTGGCCTCTGGGACGGGAAGTGCTTTTATCACTAAAGTGCAGGAAACGCAGGATAGTCTCAAATCGTGTCCTGGACATAGCAGCAGAGAACATGGGCATGTGATGAATTGGGTTCGTGGACCAATATGACCGCAATTCATGCTTTTTAGTTAGACCCATGTTGAGGAGGAGGCCCAGAAAAGTTTTAATTTCGGAAACTTGGACTGGTTTCCACCGGAAAGACTGGGCATAAGAGCTTCCCGGGTTGGCGGATATAAATTGTGTGGCATACCGATTTGTTTCGGCCACGACTAAGTCCAAGAGCTCCGCAGTCAAGAACAGCTCAAAAAATCCCAGGGCCAAACCGATCTGAGCTGTCTCAACCCGAACTCTAGACTGGGCAGTGAAAGGGAAAACTACAGGAGCGGCTGAAGTTGGGGACTGCCAATCAGGGTTTGCCAGCACCTCAGGGATCCTAGGGGCTCTACGGGCACGTCTTTGCGGTGGCTGCGACGGGGTCACTACTGCTCGTGCCACCGTACCAGCTTCAACTGCCCTTCTGGTGCTTGCCACTTCACCAGGTTGTACGGCAGTGCTGGTACTAGGTCCAGGAAATGCTGGGCTGCTGGTGTATGCCTCACCACGTAATCCGACAGCACCAGCCCCACTCTGCTGCTCTTGAAGCGGATCCTGCGCAACCTGCGGTCTAGAGACACGGGGCCGGGTACGCCTGGTGCTATCAGAGACCTCAGCCTCCTCGTCCGAACTTTGGGTCAGAGAGCCACTGCTTTCTACAGGTTCGTATTCTGACCCGCTAGATTCGTCAGATGAGGGTTCCCATTCCTCATCCGACTGGGTCAGAAGCCTGTAGGCCTCTTCAGAAGAATACCCCCTGTTAGACATTTGGGCAACTACATTTAGGGGTATTCCCTGAGACTACCCAAGAAAAAAAAAAGCAAGCCTGTCTTACAAAGGGGAGGCTAGCGAAGTACCGGAGGCCGCTGCGGTTGATAAAAAATATCAAAACTGATTTTTTTTATCGCCACAGTGCGTGTAAAGTGAATGTGCAGTGACCAAAAAAAAATATTTTTTTGTCACTGCGGTGGGGCGGGCGTGGGCGAACGCACGTGTGGGCGACCGATCAGGCAAACACTGCGTTTTGGGTGGAGGGCGAACTAAAGTGACACTAATACAATTATAGATCTGACCGTGATCAGTTTTGATCACTTCCAGATACTATAAAAGTACAAATGCTGATTAGCGATACGCTAATCAGCGAATAACGGACTGCTGTGCGGTGGGCTGGGCGCTAACTGATCGCTAAACTACCTAACCAAGGGGCCTAAACTATACCTAAAACCTAACGGTCAATACCAGTGAAAAAAAAAAAGTGACAGTTTGCACTGATCACTTTTTTCCTTTTCACTAGTGATCGACAGGGGCAAGAAGGGGTGATCAAAGGATTAATTGGGTGCTGGGAGGTGATCTGGGGGCTAAGTGTAGTGTAGTGGGTACTCAGAGTGATGTGTGCGCCTCTGCTGGAACCAACTGACCAAAAGAAGGAGCAGAGGAGCACAGCAGCCATATAACCCCATCATATTTACTAATATGATGGGTTATCTGGCTGCTGATTCGTTTTTTTGAAAATCATCAACCTGCCAGCCAATGATCGTGGCTGGCAGGTTGATGACGAACTTGTTCTTTGAATTTTGCCGGCCCGCGATGCGCATGCGCGGGCCGGCTTCCCCGGAAATCTCGCGTCTCGCGCGAGGGCGCACCGGCGCGTCCACCCAGAAGAGCACGACCGCCGAGAAGACGCAATCCTGCGTACGGCGGTCGTGAGCCGGTTAAAGGGGTATTTCGGTTAGATCACGTTTTCTCCTACCCTTTGGATAGGTAGTAACTATTAGATCAGTGGAGGCCCTACCGATGGGACCTCCACCGATCATGAGAACAGGGGCCACATATCCCCTGCAATAAACGGAGTAGCCGGTCGCTGTTTAGGGGGTACAGGGCCCCTGAGTAGATTGAGTAGTAATGGTGATTTTGGTTAAAACTTAACTTTTAATTCTTAAGGATAGAATATGTCCCTAGGTGTGATATTAGATACAAGGAATGTGTACAATAGCACAAGGGATGCAAAATATACTTGGTGCACGGCGGCACCTTTTAGATTCACAATAACTTGGTGCACGGCGGCACCTTAAATAACCGGTGGTCTTACCGTTACCGCCACGGTCTTCTGGTTTTTGGTGATGTCCAACGCTAGCAGGTGTGCTGTGGAAAAAAGTGCGATTGGGGCCCGGCAGGGGTGTTATATATTGGAGGGTTCCTAGACAGCCCTAACTCGTGGGTGCTATCTCGGCCCTAGCGTCCTATTACGGAGCACCCGTTCTAATAAGAACGACCCCGTCCGGAACCTAACCCTTTCGCTACTTGGCCCTGTTGTGCCCTAGTGCAGCTAGTCCCTACACGCATGTTTCGTTTTAAGAACTCTTCAGGGGAATTTAGGCACATAGAGGGGGGCAGTGTAATGTGGCGACATATAGCATTGGTATCCTTAATCGATTAACAACACATATGTAAATGCAGTTTAGATAATGCACAGAATGACACAGTTTGATACTTTAGAAGTGGCAGCCTTTCAGTTCGGGCTCCATTCGTGTATCAGGGCTGAGTACTTGCCTTGGTGATGTGCAGGCAAAGTGGAGGGGGTTGCCTGATGGTGGCCCGTTCCCTCGTATGGAGCTCAGCGGCGTGTCCAGAGGCTGTGATGATGCCTACTGACAGAGGATCGCCCGCTCCTATTTGAACATCGTGCGGCCTCAAACCGAGGCTTGGAGTACAGTGCGATGACGTCAGCAAGGACGCCGACGCGCTCGCGCATGCGCTCTCAGTGCTTGTTGGAACGCACTATTTCGCCTCATAGAGAGGCTTGGAGCGAGGCGCGGTGACGTCAGCGGGACAGCCGACGCACCCGCGCCTGCGCTTTTACACACTGAAGGTAGCCAGCATGATATTGGATATAGTGACGTCGTCCTATAGGGAACCGTCACTTTCAAAGGGCTGAGGGTTATGTCATTAGCCTAAGATGCATATTAACCAACAGCCATTATTTCCTTGGTTGCCTAATAACCGGGACTTGGTATGGCAACCTTATTCGAGACACCGTCTATAGCAAATACGGTGTATAATAGTGTGACATTTCTTGCAGTACAATAAATCATAAAAGTATTCTAGTCGGTACAAGACAGACGCGGATGCATGGAACGCAGCCCACAGTGGATGGGTCCTTTTTTTAAAAATCCAAGGTATGCGCTTCTATGGTAATGGATTTTCATATTTAATAAAGTGCCTCAAAGCAACCTCATTAGGTATAAGATATCTATAGTGTATTCGTTACAGGCGCCATCCCTGTATACAGTTAGTATTGTTAAAGGCATAGGGAGTAGATTTCTTGTGCCCCGGAAAGTTTATATAATATAGCTTTTATCATGCTATTAGTTTTTGATGAAACAAATGAAGATGCCGGGGTGAGTAGCGTCTATGCCCGCAGGAGGCCATACATTTCGGTTAGGAAAGTGTTTTCAGAAGGTGTTATTGTACAACGTCTATCTGTAGGCGTATACTGGTGTCATGGCAGTGTTCTTCTCATATCTACTTCCACCAATGCGTCTCGATTGTATAGGGGTATGGAGCTTTTTTTTATTTTTTATTTTTATTTAATTTTTATATATATATATATATTTTTTATGTTCCTTCGTTCATCAGATAAAGCAACCGAAGCAAAGTTGCTCATTTAGCCCTTGGGGGGCTGTTGTACGTAGCATGTGGATCCAGCGTGCTTCATGTTGTAGAAGCATGCGGTCCCAGTCTCCTCCTCGTAGGGGGGGGGGGTTTACCACCTCGATACCCATAGCTTTAATGCTCCGTGGGTTACCATGATGGTATTCGTGTATATGGCGTGATACGGCTGTATCTTTTCTATTGGTGATATCCCCTAGATGTTCACCAATCCGTCTACGCAATTCTCGCTTCGTCTTGCCTATGTATTCCAAGGGGCATTCACAGGTGATTTTGTAAATGACCCCCCTGGTACGGCAATTTACAAAGTCCTTAATCTTGAAGGATTTTTGAAGATTGACACTGAAGAATTCTTTGCCTGTTTGTATTGTACTACAGGCTATACATCCACTGCATCTGAAACACCCTTGTGGTTTTCTATCTAGCCAGGTTCCTTTTCCAGTTGATTTATGGTGGCTATGTACCAGTAGGTCCCTAAGGCTGTTACCCCTCCTGAAGGTGATCTGAGGGTAGTCAAAGATCTTTTCTTTGATGTCTGGGTCCATCATCAATATGGGCCAATGCCTTTGTAGGATACTTCTTACGTCCCTTGCAGCCTCATCAAAGGTACCAATTACCCTGATCTTTTGGATAGTATCTGGGGATTTATTTCTGGGTACCAGTAGTTCGGTTCGTGACGATGTTAGTGCCAATTGATATGCTGCCCTCAATACTGAGTCGGGGTATCCTCTGGAAAGGAATCTAGTCCTTAGAATCCTGGCCTGTTTCACAAACTCCGTATTATTGGAGCAGTTGGGTGGCTGCTGCTCCAGTGTAGTACGGAGTTTGTTGCTGTTGGCTTGCGATATATTGTGGTGGCCAACTCCTCCGATCCGTTTCTCTGAATCAGTATGTCCAGGAAGGGTAGGCTCTTTTCATTCGTCTCATGTGTAAAGTGCAATCCTAGCCTATTGTCGTTTAGTTTACCAACAAACGTATTGAACGCCAATGTGGATGCGTTCCAAATAATGAATATATCATCAATGTACCGGGCCCACATTACGATGGGCCCGGTCCATGATAACATCGCCTCGCTAAACACGTTATTGGTCTCCCACCAGCCCAGGAGCAGGTTTGCGTAAGATGGTGCACAAGAACAACCCATCGCGGTGCCCCTGAGCTGGTGGTACCATTTGCCATCGAAGACAAAAAAGTTATGTGGTAAACCCCCCCCTACGAGGAGGAGACTGGGACCGCATGCTTCTACAACATGAAGCACGCTGGATCCACATGCTACGTACAACAGCCCCCCAAGGGCTAAATGAGCAACTTTGCTTCGGTTGCTTTATCTGATGAACGAAGGAACATAAAAAATATATATATATATAAAAATTAAATAAAAATAAAAAATAAAAAAAAGCTCCATACCCCTATACAATCGAGACGCATTGGTGGAAGTAGATATGAGAAGAACACTGCCATGACACCAGTATACGCCTACAGATAGACGTTATACAATAACACCTTCTGAAAACACTTTCCTAACCGAAATGTATGGCCTCCTGCGGGCATAGACGCTACTCACCCCGGCATCTTCATTTGTTTCATCAAAAACTAATAGCATGATAAAAGCTATATTATATAAACTTTCCGGGGCACAAGAAATCTACTCCCTATGCCTTTAACAATACTAACTGTATACAGGGATGGCGCCTGTAACGAATACACTATAGATATCTTATACCTAATGAGGTTGCTTTGAGGCACTTTATTAAATATGAAAATCCATTACCATAGAAGCGCATACCTTGGATTTTTAAAAAAAGGACCCATCCACTGTGGGCTGCGTTCCATGCATCCGCGTCTGTCTTGTACCGACTAGAATACTTTTATGATTTATTGTACTGCAAGAAATGTCACACTATTATACACCGTATTTGCTATAGACGGTGTCTCGAATAAGGTTGCCATACCAAGTCCCGGTTATTAGGCAACCAAGGAAATAATGGCTGTTGGTTAATATGCATCTTAGGCTAATGACATAACCCTCAGCCCTTTGAAAGTGACGGTTCCCTATAGGACGACGTCACTATATCCAATATCATGCTGGCTACCTTCAGTGTGTAAAAGCGCAGGCGCGGGTGCGTCGGCTGTCCCGCTGACGTCACCGCGCCTCGCTCCAAGCCTCTCTATGAGGCGAAATAGTGCGTTCCAACAAGCACTGAGAGCGCATGCGCGAGCGCGTCGGCGTCCTTGCTGACGTCATCGCACTGTACTCCAAGCCTCGGTTTGAGGCCGCACGATGTTCAAATAGGAGCGGGCGATCCTCTGTCAGTAGGCATCATCACAGCCTCTGGACACGCCGCTGAGCTCCATACGAGGGAACGGGCCACCATCAGGCAACCCCCTCCACTTTGCCTGCACATCACCAAGGCAAGTACTCAGCCCTGATACACGAATGGAGCCCGAACTGAAAGGCTGCCACTTCTAAAGTATCAAACTGTGTCATTCTGTGCATTATCTAAACTGCATTTACATATGTGTTGTTAATCGATTAAGGATACCAATGCTATATGTCGCCACATTACACTGCCCCCCTCTATGTGCCTAAATTCCCCTGAAGAGTTCTTAAAACGAAACATGCGTGTAGGGACTAGCTGCACTAGGGCACAACAGGGCCAAGTAGCGAAAGGGTTAGGTTCCGGACGGGGTCGTTCTTATTAGAACGGGTGCTCCGTAATAGGACGCTAGGGCCGAGATAGCACCCACGAGTTAGGGCTGTCTAGGAACCCTCCAATATATAACACCCCTGCCGGGCCCCAATCACACTTTTTTCCACAGCACACCTGCTAGCGTTGGACATCACCAAAAACCAGAAGACTGTGGCGGTAACGGTAAGACCACCGGTTATTTAAGGTGCCGCCGTGCACCAAGTTATTGTGAATCTAAAAGGTGCCGCCGTGCACCAAGTATATTTTGCATCCCTTGTGCTATTGTACACATTCCTTGTATCTAATATCACACCTAGGGACATATTCTATCCTTAAGAATTAAAAGTTAAGTTTTAACCAAAATCACCATTACTACTCAATCTACTCAAATTTCTAAACATATTGGTGATTAAGTCATCATTTCAGCATATAGCTCCCCCTAGCTATAAGGTACAGGGCCCCTGTTCTAATGATAGATTCAACGTGATATTGCTGTGAGCCATGATAGCAAACCAGGAACATCTTGTGACCAGCTCTTCACACAGAGCTTCTCCATGTGACCATTACTGATTAGTTCCATAAAGCAATGCCTATGTCCAATTAATTACAAAAAAAATCCACCGAGAATAAAAAAGAGACAATGTGCCGCTTTCTTGTCTGCGCTACCACCATTAATTACCTTACATGATTAAAGTAACTTTAATGATAATATATCTTGCCTTCTCCAAACCATTTGACACTGTACCACACTCAGATTGGGTCACCAGTGGGGTATCATATTGGGCCCTATTCTCTTCAATATATTTATTAATGATCCTGTAGAAGGCTTGCACAGTAAAATATCATTTTTTGCAGATAACCCGAAACTGTGTAAAGTAATTAACACAGAAGAGGACAGTATACTTCTACAGAGGGATCTGGATAGATTGGAGGCTTGGGCAGATAAGTGGCAGATGAGGTTTAATACTGACAAATGTAAGGTTATGCACATGGGAAGGAATAATGCAAGTCACCAGTACATATCAAATGGTAAAACACTGGGTAACACTGCCAAGGAAAAGGATTTAGGAATTTTAGCGAACAGCTGCTGCCAAGGCCAATAAGATAATGGGTTGCATCAAAAAGGGGCATAGATGCCAGTGATGAGAACATAGTCCTACCACTTTACAGATCTAGTCAGACCACACATGGAGTATGTTCCGGGCTCCTGTGAACAAGGCAGTCATAGCAGAGCTGGAGAGGATACAGAGGAGGGCAACTAACGTAATAACTGGAATGGGGGGGCACTACAGTACCCTGAAAGATCAAAATTAGGGTTATTCACTTTACAAAAAGATGACAATGACGATGATAAATATATCGGGGTCAGTACAGAGATCTCTCCTATCATAAAGAAAAGAGTTCAAGAGGGGCCTGGATGTATTTCTGGAGTGTAATAATATTACAGGCTATAGTTACCAGAGAGGGGTTGTTTCTCCAGGGAGTTAAGCCTCATTCACGCGTCAGTGTTTTGGTCAATGATTGTGAGCCAAAACCAGGATTGTAGCCTCCACAGACATAAAGGGAAAGATCTGCTCCTGTTCTGTGTTTAGAGCCGAACCTGGTTTTGGCTCAAAATCACTGAGGTGTGAATGAGGCATTATTCAGATTGCCCGATTGGAGTCGGGAAGGATTTTTTCCCCCTCAAGTGAGGAAAATTGGCTTCTACCTCGCAGGGTTTGTTTGTTTTTGCCTGTCTCTGGATCAACTTGCATGAAAACGGGCTGAACTGGATGGACAGATATCTATTTTCAGCCTTAGGCCTCTTTCACACTTGCGTTGTTAGGATCCGGCGTGCACTTCCGTTGCCGGAAGTGCCCGCCGGATCCGTAACCCCACAAGTTTACCCTAAAGCCTTTGAAGACTGATCAGTCTTCAAAATGCGTTCAGTGTTACTATGGAAGCCAGGACGGTATTAAAGTCCTGGTTGCATTAGTAGTAGTGGGGCGCAGTATACTTACCGCCCGTGCGGCTCCCGGGGCGCTCCAGAATGACGTCCGAGCACTCCATGCGCATGGATGACGTGATCCATGCGATCACGTCATCCATGTGCGTGGGGCGCCCTGACGTCATTCTGAAGCGCCCCGGGAGCCGCACGGACAGTAAGTATACTGCTCCCCGGCTCCCCACTACACTTTACCATGGCAAACAGGACTTTGGTTACCATGGTTGCCAGGACGCTATTCAGAAAAAGCTAAACGTCGGATCCGGTAATGCGCTGAAACGACGTTTAGCTTAAGGCCGGATCAATGCCTTTCAATGGGCATTAATTCCGGATCCGGCCTTGCGGCAAGTGTTCAGGAATTTTGGCAGGAGCAAAAAGCGCAGCATGCTGCGGTATTTTCTCCGGCCAAAAAACGTTCTGGTCCTGAACTGAAGACATCCTGAACGGATTTCTCTCCATTCAGAATGCATTGGGATAATCTTGATCAGGATTCTTCCGGCATAGAGCCCCGACGACGTGTGAAAGAGCCCTTATAAACGATGTTACTATGCAACTCTCCACCATGAAAACGCAGTGGACTTTGCAGGCAGCTTGTTATAAAGCAGGAGGAGCTGAGCAGAGTTATATAGCTTTGTACTGTATTTTATCAATTTACATAACTGCTCATGCTTAGTAGTCATGTGCGCGATCTTAGTGATTGACAGCTTTGCCTATACAAATGGGTATACAGAGTTAGCCGCCAATCACTGAAAAAGGTCTGCCCACTGGACCCCTATATATATATATATATATTCCTTCACTGTGTGTAAGCCTCCTCTTCTCCGTATGTCAATTCACTGACCATCTGCAGACAGCCTACCTGCTCACTAAAGGATAGGATTAAATAGATGTCTATGGAGAGTGAAAGAAGGGAGAAAGGGAGAGGCATAGACAGACAGTAAATCACCACCCGTCTGTCAGTCTTTCTGCCTGTTTCCAGCAGTTCCTGCTTTCTCCCCTCCATATAATTCAATGTCATCTGATACTTGAGTGAGCAGACAGCCCATCTTCAGTGAACAATGAACAGAGGACAGGAGTAAAAGTTTGGATGTAAATCCAGCAATGAAGATGGTAAATCACTTACAAGTTACCTGCAATCTTTCTAACTTCACTGCTGGATTTACATCTAAACTGCTCAGTTCTGCTGTGCAATATACTCCATTACTGTTGATG
Organism: Bufo gargarizans; assembly: GCF_014858855.1. Lineage (NCBI taxonomy): Eukaryota > Metazoa > Chordata > Amphibia > Anura > Bufonidae > Bufo > Bufo gargarizans. Next base: position 490,732,063 of record NC_058080.1, on the reverse strand, counting down.
CTTCTGAGGTGTAGTACAGAGTTAGGAAGCAGGATTCCTTGATTCTCCACGAGTAGTGTACTGGCAGACATGAAAACAACTAGTCTCTCTCCACAAGGTTAAAAAAAAAAAAAAAAAAAAAAAAAAAAAAAAAAAAAAAGGTATTACAGCCAGATTACAGAGGAAAAAACTGCTAAATAAACGGCAGATAGAAATCATACAGCATCAGGCTTTGGACATTCACACAACACAACCATATCTGTTTTGCAGTATGCAAATTGTGGATCCTCAAAATACGGGTACAGGATGTGTGCATCCCGTACTTTCCATGGGCACCATTTTCAAAATTCCTGTTCTTGTCTTATGCAGACAAGAATAGGACTTATTTTATCGTTTCTGGCATGACTGGACGGGTGAAATGTTTTGTGGGCCCATAGAAATGAATTGGCTGGTGTATGATCTGCAAAAAATGTGGATCAGATGTGGACAGAAAAGTCCTGTGAATATAGCCTGGTTAGAAACAGCACAAATTAGACCTGCTCAGCTCCTTCTGTCCTATACCATGCTGCCTGCACAATGCACTGGATTTTGAATGTAGCATGATCCCTTTAAGAGAATCAACCCAAAGAGACTGAATGCTGGGCCAATATTTGCAGTAATCCCACCAACATTAAAGGGAGTCTGTCACCAGGAAATCCACAGTTTTCCTGGGCGTTATCCTTTGGATAGGCCATCAGTATCTGATCAGTGGGGGTCTGGCTTTTGGGACCCCGCCAATCAACTGTTTGAAAAGGCACTGTAGGCAGTAGAGCCGCAGCCTTCTTTCGGCTTTCGCTAGGTCATGTGACGTCATGCTCATAGGTACAGGTAAGCTCCACTAAAGTGAATGGGGCTGAGCTGCAATGCCAAAAGCCAATATGTGCACCCTTGCAACCTCTGCGAGCTGCTCCGTCAACAAGACAGAGGATCAGGTTCTCGCATAGTCATCTGACTTGGCCAAGTGTTCACAAATGGGCTTGGACTCGTTCTTGATTCACTTAGAGGAAACCTGTCACAACAAAATGCAATGCAATCTGAAAGGACCATGCTGTCGAGCAGAAGTGAATTGGTATACGGTTTTATGGGAAAAGATTCAGTAAAACCTGTAATTTATACATTTACGGTATATCTTTACTTGTTTGCAGCCCTGTGAACAGCTATCAGTGACTGACAGCTGTCTCTGTATACACACAATGCTATAAATCACTGATAACACCACCATCCTGTACCGATATCTTTTTTCACCTTCTGTGAGCAGCTAAGTGCACAAATTACAAGTTTTACTGAACCCTTTCCCACAAAACTATATCAATCTGCTCAGCTTCTCCTGCTCTATAACATGGTGCTGGCAGATTGCACTGCATTTTGAGGTGACAGGTCCCCTTTAACTGCTCATTTGCATATAGATTAACATACTTTTTTTAAAGCTCAATAATGCGACTGTGATCAGTCTGGGAAATACTGTCCCTGTCTCAGACTTATTGCATCATAGTAATTTATGATACAGCGACTGATTGCGGGACTACTGCAGTGCATCATCATATGTGTACGCCGGAATAGTCCCACTATCAGATAGATACCGACTATCATTACCGTATATACTCGAGTATAAGACGAGTTTTTTGGCACATATTTTTGTGCTCAAAAAGCCCCCTCGTCTTATACTAGAGTCTCGATTTGGCCGACCCGAAAATGCCACTGCAGCGAGCGGCCCGCCGGCGCGTGACTGACGTCACTTAGTAACGCTCCTGCTTCCTGAAGTGGGAGGAGCGTTACTAAGTGATGTCAGTCACGTGCCGGCCGGCCAGCCAGCTCCCGCTCGCTGTAGTGCATTCATCGTGACAGTGAGTACAGCCGGACCTGTTATCAATAGGAGAGAGATTATTTTACACAGGAGTAACACACTTTACACGCAAAGGCAGTTTAGAACACGAGGGGACACATAGGGCCATGAGGGTGACCAGCATAAGATGCTATATGTCTTATGCTGCCCCCCTCATGGCCCTATGTGTCATAGCACATATTCCCCATAACAGCGTCCTCCACAGATCCACCCCATAACAGCGTCCTCCACAGATCCACCCCATAACAGCGTCCTCCACAGATCCACCCCATAACAGCGTCCTCCACAGATCCACCCCATAACAGCGTCCTCCACAGATCCACCCCATAACAGCGTCCTCCACAGATCCACCCCATAACAGCGTCCTCCACAGATCCACCCCATAACAGCGTCCTCCACAGATCCACCCCATAACAGCGTCCTCCACAGATCCACCCCATAACAGCGTCCTCCACAGATCCACCCCATAACAGCGTCCTCCACAGATCCACCCCATAACAGCGTCCTCCACAGATCCCCAGATCCCCCATAACACTGTCCTCCACAGATCCCCAGATCCCCCATAACACTGTCCTCCACAGATCCCCAGATCCCCCATAACACTGCCCTCCACAGATCCCCCATAACACTGTCCTCCACAGATCCCCAGATCCCCCATAACACTGTCCTCCACAGATCCTCAGATCCCCCATAACACTGTCCTCCACAGATCCCCCATAACACTGTCCTCCACAGATCCCCAGATCCCCCATAACACTGTCCTCCACAGATCCACCCCATAACAGCGTCCTCCACAGATCCCCAGATCCCCATAACACTGTCCTCCACAGATCCCCAGATCCCCCATAACACTGTCCTCCACAGATCCCCCATAACACTGTCCTCCACAGATCCCCAGATCCCCCATATCCCTGTCCTCCACAGATCCACAGATTCCCCATAACACTGTCCTCCACAGATCCCCAGATCCCCCATAACACTGTCCTCCACAGATCCCCAGATCCCCCATAACACTGTCCTCCACAGATCCCCCATAACACTGTCCTCCACAGATCCCCCATAACACTGTCCTCCACAGATCCCCCATAACACTGTCCTCCACAGATCCCCAGATGCCCCATAACACTGCCCTCCACAGATCCCGCACATAACAGCGTCCTCCACAGATCCCCCACATATGCTGCATTTCCCACCCTAGTCTTATACTCGAGTCAATAATTTTTTATATTCGGGTCGGCTTATACTCGAGTATATACGGTAATTACTATGATACAGTCAGTTCAGGTCAGGGGATCAGAGGTTGGCCCGGGAGATGTGTTTTCTGGGTCAATCACGGTGAAAGGTATCATTACATTCAGTTGAGCTGGCCATACAAGGCATTGCACCCGGATAACAAATATTTTTCCCGGTAAAAGATCCCCTTTAGGGTATATAATGAAGGGCTCATGTGCTAGCTTCCCTGAGGAGTGTATGTTTAACACTGTAACATCCTGAGAAACATCTCATACGGCTTAAAGACACTAGAGTTCATACAGACAGAGCTGATTCACATACCAGACACTTACCTAAAGAGTCAAAGCTTCTCTCTGGTCGAATGTAGCCCACGATAACAATACTAAGTATTTCTCCATAAAAGTCATTTTCAAATTGATGAATTATATGGGTTTCCTGAGGGAAAGTGAAAAACAGTTGATCAAGTTGTGGACAAAAATTATCTTCTAGACCAAGATCATGCAATATAAGTTATAGTACCCAGGACTGACCTACCAAAAGATGCTGAACTGTAGACAAGTGCTGTACAATCTAGGGGCATGTATCTGCTGGAAACAGCGTCTCCAGTTATCTTAGGGCAAGTTCAGATGCCCTTAGGGCAGACCAATTCCCACTAAAGTATAACACACCACATGTAAATGAGGTTCTGAAAACCCCAGCCACTTCTAGTGGACAAATCAGCATCGAAAAAGTGTATGCTGTGGATTTTCAAACCTGCAGCGCCTCAATTATGCTGTGTGTTTTCAGTGCAGACGTCGCTCCCTTAAAGGGGTTGTCTCAGCTCATCATGTCCCATTTACTATGTGTATATAATCAATTTCCAACAATGGCCTTGTGGTACCCTTCCGTTTTCCATGCTTTTAGGGTACTTTCACACTTGTAGCAGAGATTCTGGCTGACAGTTCTGTCGCCGGAACTGCCCGCCAGATCCGTCAAAAGGTATACAAACTGTGAAAGAAGACTGTAGGAAAGTTTCAGGGCAAAAGGTTTGCTGCGCCACGGCTGCTACTGTATTGAACTAGCAGCCTCGGGACCACGGGTCCTGAAGAGCAGGAGGCATACAGGGAGAACCCTGCTGAAGACACCTACAGAGTGGCACAGGCAGCACTTTCATACAGAGGTGCCAACTGCATTCATGCTATGGACCGATACTTTCCCCACCCATCACAGGTATGATGCAACGGGGCACTAAAGTAGACCTACAACATCCCATCATGTGCCACCACTACATGCTACATAGGTGGAGGATAGGATGCTGCCTCTAGGACCCATCGATAACTTACCACAGATTTCTTGGTGTTCTTGTAGAAGGGATTCCAACCAATACTCATAACCATTTTGTAAATGTCCCCGTTGCCAATGCAGCCCCAGCCATAGTAGATGCCAGTGGTGAGGTCAGGAGGAAGACTGTCCACAACATGTTCAGGAAAATTAGCTGCAGGAAAGAAAGGACACGCTGCTAAATACTGACAGCGTCACGACCTGCTGGTGGTCACATGCCAGGACTACACAACGAACCTCACATTACAGAAACTAAAAGGATCAGGACCTCCTGGGACTGAGCCACGTGTGCCTGTACATACGATGGAAATCACCGACGCTAGGCTTTGGCCTGTAGATGCAGGACAGATCTACAGGGAGAGGCCAAAATCTAGGATTTACATTACCTCCTTCCTGGCGCAACTTTCTGTTTTTCACTCCCTGGTTTCTCGGAGGCATAGGGTTTATTTTTCTGTTCACATGGCCATATGAGGGCTTATTTTTCACGGGACAAGTTGTACTTTCTAATGGCACCATTTTATATTACATACGACGTAGTGGGGAGCAGGAAAACAAATTACAAGTCGTTCCCAGTAACTGATCGCTCAGATGCTATGGTTGCAACTGACCCTAGAATCTGAGGGGCTAAAAGTCCATGATTGGTGTTATCGCTAATCACAGACTCTGTTACAGAGTGTCTGCTGTGTAAAACAGGAGCGGAGCAGGAAAGAGGACCTTTCATGAGTCCGAACATTGTAAGATAACAAACGGCGCCCAGGGATCTCACTGCACTCACTATTATCCCTGGGCGCCGCTCCGCCTGCCCCCGTTACCTTCTCCTGCGCTGTATGGTAATTGCTACTACCGGTACAGGGAGGAGGAGTCTGCCCTGTTTCTCCCTGGGCGTTCCTTCTCCCAGGCTGTAGCGCTGTCCAATCACAGGGCAGAGCTCATTGCCTGGGAGGAAAAAAAAAAAATACCTGGCTGTGATTGGACAGGGAAAAGGATTGCCCAGGGAGAAACAGGGCAGACTCCTCCCTGGTGTTCCGATAGTAGCAATTACCATACAGCGCGGGAGAAGGTAACGGGGCCACAGCGGGCGAACTGTGCGCGCCCAGGGATAATAGTAAGGGCAGCGAGACCCCTGGGCGCCGCTCTACATGTCCAGATAACAATCTTACAATGTTCCGCTCGATGAAAGGTCCTCTTTAAAGACCTGACATCCAAAATCACAACTTTGCTTCAGCTATGGGTAAGGTACACAGCACCAGGACCACCACTTAACTTGTGACTTCTCTCTAGGCACTGAAAGCAGGTATATTGGAAAACTGTATAATGAAATGGGGGGGGGGGGGCTATGCCATATCTTTACATCTGACCTTTGGGACTTCCACTGATCCCGAGGAGGAACTGGCTGCTGCGCTTGTTTGGTGATGCATCCCCTGTACAATTCTTCCTGGAGGGGAGCCGATGCCCGGTGGTCAGTGCTTGTGCCCCTTCGCTTCAGCCGGCACTCAGGGTCAGTGGGTACAAGAGGGAGCCGGTGCCCGGGGGTCTGTGCTTTTTGCCCTTCGCCGGCGCTCATGGTCAGTGGGTACAAGAGGGAGTTGGTGCCCTGGAGTCTGGGCTTCTGCCCCTTCACTTCAGCAAGCGCGTGGGGTCAGTGGGTACAAGAGGGAGTCTGTGCCTAGGAGGCAGTGCTTCTGCCCCTTTGCTTTAGCAAGCGCGTGGGGTCAGTGGGTACAAGAGGGAGTCAATGTCCGGGGGTCAGTGCTTCTGCCCCTTCGCTTGAGCCGGCCCTCGGGGTCAGTGAGTACAAGAGGGAGTCGGTGCCCAGGGGTCAGTGCTTCTGCCCCTTCGCTTCAGCCGGCGCTTGGGGGCAGTGAGTACAAGAGGGAGTCTGTGCACGGGGGTCAGTGCTTCTGCCCCTTCGCTTCTGCCGGCCCTCGGGGTCAGTGGGTACAAGAGGGAGTCGGTGTCCGGGGGTCAGCGCTTCTGCCCCTTCGCTTGAGCCGGCGCTCAGGGTCAGTGAGTACAAGAGGGAGTCGGTGCCCGGGGGTCAGCGCTTCTGCCCCTTCGCTTGAGCCGGCGCTCAGGGTCAGTGTGTACAAGAGGGAGTCGGTGTCCGGGGGTCAGCGCTTCTGCCCCTTCGCTTCAGCCAGCCCTCAGGGTCAGTGGGTACAAGAGGGAGTCTGTGCACGGGGGTCAGTGCTTCTGCCCATTCGCTTCAGCCGGCCCTCGGGGTCAGTGGGTACAAGAGGGAGTCGGTGTCCAGGGGTCAGCGCTTCTGCCCCTTCGCTTCAGCCGGCGCTCAGGGTCAGTGGGTACTATGTAACAGCCCGCAGATAGAGGATACCCAGTAACAGGAATACCCCTTTAAGCTTTAGCTTGCCTTTGTCAGCATCATACTTAGGAGGTTGGTGAATAACCAGGACAAAGGTCACCGAGCTCTTGATGTCCTCACACAAGTCACACCACTACCATGCCCTACACACAGGATTACACAACCGCCCACAGCTGGCACTAGCAGTGCCACAGACTCACCTGTCCGGATGCCCAGCTCCTTAGATCCCCGTCCGAAGCCTCTGACGACCTCGCCGCTGCAGTAATAGGGCAGGGCGCCGTTCATGGCACAGCCCCTGGCCACGCGCTTCTTCCCCGCGGTCAGCACCGGTTCTGCTGGCGGGAGCTCTCGCTTAAGTTCCGTAGAGTGGCCTGCCAATACGCGGAGACCGTCCGTACACGGCAGCGGGCGCACCAAGGTAGCCGTCGCTCCAGCTGAGCCGGAGACTGTGCCGAGCCGACTACTACACGCAAGTGGCTGGGCCATCTCAAGGTCTACCGCAGGACGGGGGCGCTTAGAAACAGAAGCCGCTCTGAAGGCGCCGTGCAGGTTGTGAGAAGATTCTGGATTCCCCTACGTCTCTTCTCCAGTGCAGTGATCTCAAGAACCTACGTCAGCGCTATGGAGGAGGCGGCGATTTCCCCGGCGCTGTCACAGTGACTAGCAACTTACTAGGGACTTTTGGCTCACGTGATCACCCCTCCCCGGCTGAATTCTGGGTCTCGATGACGTCACACGCTGTGTCCCAATAGAACGTTTTCGATATGGCGAAATTTCTAGGCAACGAAATCACTTAAAGAGACAGTGTCCCAGCACGATGAGTCCTGGCGAGAATTTCACAACCCAAATTTTAGCCATTATCTAAGTACATAACTCATTCATTGTGTAATAAAGACTGGCACAGGTGTATGGCTCCTTAGGGTGTGTTCACCCAAAGCACGCAGGGAACTCCACTGGCTCCCAGTGAAAGAGAGAGTGCAGTTTAAGCTGTGCTGCTTAACACACAAAGCTCTCTACAAAACAGGTCCCATCTACCTGCAAAAGAAGATAACACGTCACCATCCGCCTAGAGAACTGAGATCCACCTCAGCCTCCCTTCTGTCGGTGCCAAGAACCCGCCTCAAGACAAGGGGGGACAGACGTTTCTCAGTATTGGCCCCCAAGATCTGGAACTCCCTCCCAGAACACATTAGAACAACATCAGATTACCTGGAATTCAGGAAGTTGGTTAAGACCTGGCTTTTTGTGTAGGATGACGAGGGGCCCACCAATATAGCCGTCGACAAGCGCTTCGATCGGATTGAGTTCCTCTAGAGCACTATACAAGGACTTAGTAACATAACATAACACACATCAGTCATATGCCACGACATTAGTATAGGGCAATGATGGCGAACCTTTTAGAGACAGAGTGCCCAAACTGCAACCCCAAACCCACTTATTTATGGCAAAGTGCCAACATGGCAATTTAACCTGAATACTACAGTCCAGTATAGTATATCTTCCATGTACTTTATCATTTAGCTATAAGAGCTGCCTACATTCAGTGTGCTGCCTGTGCTGTTCATAGTGCGCCTGCGCTGATGAATGGCAGGAAAAGTCTAAGGCATATTGGTACACCATAGACTTTTTCCAGGGTGCGGGTGCCCACAGAGAGGGCTCTGAGTGCCGCCTCTGGCACCAGTGTCATAGGTTCGCCACCACTGGTATAGGGGATCACTATTAGATAGGTGGGGGTCCTGCTGCTGGAAGTCCGGCCACTTTCATAACCCCAAAAAGGAAGACATCATACCTAGGACAGTGCAATACACAGAATGGAGACAATAATCTGTATAATCCTCAGTAAAACTGATCCAGAAATCTATAACCCGACCTTTCACTAGAATAAAAAATCTAAACTAACTATACAGACATGGAGAGCGGCGCCCGGGGATCCCCCAGCACTTACTGTTATACCTGGGCGCCGCTCCGTTCTCCCGGTATAGGCTCCGGTATCTTCACATGTTAGGTTCTCCTAGGTGGAGCCTGCTGACGTCTCCTTCTCCCAGGCTGGAGTACTGGCCAATCGCAGCGCTCAGCTCATAGCCTGAGGAAAAAAAAAAACTCTCAGGCTATGAGCTGAGCGCTGCGATTGGCCAGCTCTACAGCCTGGGAGAAGGAGACGTCAGCCGAACATATGAAGATACCGGAGCCTATACCGGGAGATCCCTGGGCGCCGCTCTCCATGTCTGTATAGTTAGTTTAGATTTTTTTATTCTAGTGAAAGGTCCTCTTTAAAGGGAACCTGTCACTGGGATTTTGGGTATAGAGCTGAGGACATGGGTTTCTAGATTGCCGCTAGCACATCCGTGATTTGATACATATGCAAATTAACCTGAGATGAGTCCTGTCCCTGACTCATCTCATGTACAGGACTCATCTCAGGTTAATTTGCATATGTATAGGTAATTAATGAGAGCATGAAAACACCTAAAGGGTAACTCATGTTTTAATAAAAAAATCTATTTTAGCATATGTTACTGCTGCAGCAGCATTATGCATTAAGCAATCGTTAGTTTCTTCACATACCACTGTTTTCATTGAGTTTTTCCCTTAGTTACGGCTGTTTAAACATTTACAATATGAGGACCTTCTCAAGATGGCTCCTCTGCCAGTTCTCTGAGGCCAAAACTGCTTTCCCTCACTTCTCATACACACTTGCTGTAGCGAGCAGCTTCCTGCCAGCCAATCAGATTGGATTACTGAGACACGCCTCCTCACTCTGAAGCCTAATGCGGGCTTTAGCGCTGCCCTAGCCAGTAAAAAGGCTAGGGCACCCCTAAAACACGCCCATCAGAGCCGGTGACGTCACCAAACACACTGCTGGGCGGAAGCCTCTGCTCAGGAGTGTGTTATTGTAAACATTGCACAGGGCAAGGGAGCGCATTGGAGCATGAACTGCTTCGATGCTCAAGTCATGGGGGCTGTCGGGGTGAAAATAGAGGTATGTCTGGTTCAGCTCTGAACCCGGACAACCCCTTTAAAGGGAGCAGTGGAAAGGGACAGGGGACATTAATGAAATCTTTTGGCAATCATTGACAGACTAACTCAGGTATACATGCCTAGCTCTAATAAACTAGGAAATAAAAAGAATATGGAAGTTACCCTTTAAAGGATAACTGTCATATTTCCATTTAAAAAAAATAAATATATTTTTTAGCATATGTTACTGCTGCAGCCGCATTATGCATAAAGCAATCATTAGTTTTTTCACTTACCACTGTATTCCTTGAGTTTTTCCCTTAGTTATGGCTGTTTTGAATCCTACATAATGAGGTTTTTCTCAAGATGGCCCCTCTGCCAGTTCTCTGAGGCCAAAACTGCATTCCCTCAGGTAACATAGAAACTTGCTGTAGCCAGCAGCTTCCTGCCAGCCAATCAGATTGTATTACTGAGACACGCCTCCTCACTCTGAAGCCTAGTGCAGGCATGCAGTGTGAAGGACCGCCCCTCTGCCTTCCTAGCCGGACGCAGATGAGCCATAGCAACATTCTTTTAACCCCTTAGTGACCACCCATACGTGTTTTTACGGCGGTCACTAAGGGGCCTTAGGCTGGGCTGCCGCGTTTTTACGGCGGCCCGGTCTAAGCGCTGCACAGCTCCCCCGTGCAGCGGGGAGCACGGATCCGGCTCTCACATGAGAGCCGGGACCCTGCTCTAACAGCCCGGACCGGCAGGAGTGCCGATCCGGGCTGTTTAACCCTTTACATGCCGGGCGCAATGGCGCCCGCTGCATGTAAAGTGGTGACAGAGGGAGCGGACTCCCTCTGTCTCCCATCAGCACCCCGAAAATAAGATCGCGGGGTGCTGATGTGTTCGGAAGCTTACCTTGCTTCCGTTCAGGGCCCCGAGCCTGTCTTCAGTTATTTCCAGCAGGCCGTGCCTCTCTGGCGCCACCTGCTGGTAAAGGTTTGAATAGCATCGCTATTGAAATGCTATTGAAATGTAATGCCTTATAGAGATAATGCATTACATTTTAAAAGCAATCAAAATACTGTATATTATAGTCCCCTTGTGGGACTTTTAAGTAGTAAAAAAATAAATAAATAAATACACTTCCATAAAATAAAAAAATATGCTTTTTTTTTCATTGAAAATACGCTTTTCAATGAAAAAAATTGCAAAAAGAAAATATCCCCCATATGTTTGGTATTGCCGCGTCCGTAACGACCCGGACTACATAAATATTACATAAATTATCCCCTATGGTGAACGCCGTAAAAAATAAAAATAAAAAAAAGACAGAATTTCAAATTTATTCTTAGTTTCCACCGAAAAAAACGTAATAACAAGCGATCAAAAAGCGACATTTACTCCAAAATGATACCAATGAAAAATACAAGTTGTCCCTCAAAAATCAAGCCCTCACACAACTCCATAGAAAAAAAAAAAAAAAAAGTTATGGGTCTTGTGAAGTGGCAATGCAAAATCATTTTTTTTGGTTAATAAAAGGGGTTTTATTGGAAAAAAAGTAGTAAAACGTAAATAAAAATTATAAGTATTTAGTATCACTGTAATCGTACTGACCCAGAGAATAAAGATATTATGTTATTTGTACCGAAAAATGAACGCCGTAAAATTTATAATGTAAAAACGCAGTATTGCTATTTTCCCCATCTCCCTCCCAGAAACAGTTAATAAAAGTTAATCAGAAAGTTATGTGTACCCAAAAATGGTTCCATTAAAAACTACAACTTGTCCCGTAAAAAACAAGCCCTCATAAAGCTATATAGACGAAAAAATAGTTATAGCTCTTGGAACGCGACGATGAAAAAAGGAAGAAAAACGCTTGGTCAGTAAGGCCCAAAACAGGCTGGTCACTAAGGGGTTAAGGGAGCAGTGGAAAGGGACAGGAGACATTAATGAAAGCTGTTATTATAAGTGCAGTAAGCCGGATTGGAATATTGCACTCTTGTAAGATGGAGAAACAGCCACTGATTCTTGAATGCTGTTTCTGAGACTGTCATTCTGTTTTCTGCCACAAGATGCTGCTGTTTCCCCACACAGCGAAGTTACTGCCGGATCTAGATATGCAAAACAGATGGTGACTCATGCTGTGTGCCAGACTGAGCAGGAAATGGTGACATGAGGAGACGTGCTTAGTGACTGATGCCTGTCAGCAATGCAGATGTTGCCAAGGGAGAAAGGATCGGTTCCCGGAAGGTCAGTTGGACCGTGGAATGTGGTTACAGACCCTGTGAGGCCTCATGGTGGATGGAAGGACCTGCAAGTTGGTGTAAGTCCCCATCGGATAAGGACCAGGCCAGGGTCAGCGATCCAGAAGGCTTCCCAGAGAGAGAGAGAGAGAGAGAGAGAGAGAGAGGACTGGGTCCCAGAAGGCTGGAAGAGCCATGGAACTGTTGGAGCTACCAGAAGAGGTGGAGTTGCTCAGCTTGGAGAAGAATTATAGTAATAAAGATATGGCACTCATATATCTGGAGGGCTGCTCAAAACAAATTCATTTATTTAAATTCTACTGTTGCAATTCTCAATATTAAAATAATCACAATATTAAAACGTCATACAAGATACGCAAATTGTACAGAAATTAAAAAACAAAAGGATAAAACATCACAAATGACGGTAAGGTAAAAATCACTCGAGGTATAGATTATCATATAAATCAGACAGCATATAGGTGCTTAATAGATTCCTGATAGATTCACCACAGAAAGATCTGGTTATCGATAATTTACCACAGAAAAATCTGGTTATCGATAATTCACTGAAGCTCTCGATTAGTCATCAAATCTTCAGTTAATATAATCGTCGATTCTTGGTACTATAATGCACTTATACACTTTTCGATTTGATTATGAATTCTTGGTTCGAATAATTGAAAGGGTCACATTAGTTCTTATGTAACAGTTCATAGGCTTATTGAAATTTTGAAATTCGGGAGTTTTTAGCTCTAGGTGGCGTCCCACCTATTGTTGAGCTATCTTTTTCCCTTACCTCCAACCTCTGAATGCGGCTTGTTCGTTTGATCGCCGTTCCTTCAGCGTCCCACGTGCTCGACTTCTCACTAGCTCTGATCAAGCTGAAAATGGAACTGTGTTGCTCCAGGAAGTTTGTGAGCATAGATTCTTGTATAGGACGAGTCAGTCACTTAAGAGGTTGTTAATAAGGAGGTAAAATTGCAGATGCTTTTGCGTACGCCAAAGTGGTGGTAGTGTGGGGTCCAGATTCCCCACATCTAGACCCCACAGGTCTTCAAAGTAGCCACCTTTTGCTTTGATTACTGCTTTGCACACTCTTGGCATTCTCTTGATGAGCTTCAAGAGGTAGTCACCTAAAATGGTTTTCACTTCACAGATGTGCCCTGTAAGTTTTAATAATTGGGATTTCTTGCCTTATAAATGGGGTTGGGACCATCAGTTGCGTTGTGGAGAAGTCAGGTGGATACACAGCTGATAGTCCTACTGAATAGACTGTTAGAATTTGTATTATGGCAAGAAAAAAGCACCTAAGTAAAGAAAAACGAGTGGCCATCATTACTTTAAGAAATGAAGGTCAGTCAGTCCGAAAAATTGGGAAAACTTTGAAAGTGTCCCCAAGTGCAGTCACAAAAACCATCAAGCGCTACAAAGAAACTGGCTCACATGCGGACCGCCCCAGGAAAGGAAGACCAAGAGTCACCTCTGCTGCGGAGGATAAGTTCATCCGAGTCACCAGCCTCAGAAATCGCAGGTTAACAGCAGCTCAGATTAGAGACCAGGTCAATGCCTCACAGAGTTCTAGCAGCAGACACATCTCTAGAACAACTGTTAAGAGGAGACTGTGTAAATCAGGCCTTCATGGTAGAATATCTGCTAGGAAACCACTTCTAAGGACAGGCAACAAGCAGAAGAGACTTGTTTGGGCTAAAGAACACAAGGAATGGACATTAGACCAGTGGAAATCTGTGCTTTGGTCTGATGAGTCCAAATTTGAGATCTTTGGTTCCAACCACTGTGTCTTTGTGCGACGCAGAAAAGGTGAACGGATGGACTCTACATGCCTGGTTCCCACCGTGAAGCATGGAGGAGGAGGTGTGATGGTGTGGGGGTGCTTTGCTGGTGACACTGTTGGGGATTTATTCAAAATTGAAGGCATACTGAACCAGCATGGCTACCACAGCATCTTGCAGCGGCATGCTATTCCATCCGGTTTGCGTTTAGTTGGACCATCATTTATTTTTCAACAGGACAATGACCCCCAACACACCTCCAGGCTGTGTAAGGGCTATTTGACCATGAAGGAGAGTGATGAGGTGCTGCGCCAGATGCCCTGGCCTCTACAGTCACCGGACCTGAACCCAATCGAGATGGTTTGGGGTGAGCTGGACCGCAGAGTGAAGGCAAAAGGGCCAACAAGTGCTAAGCATCTCTGGGAACTCCTTCAAGACTGTTGGAAGACCATTTCAGGTAACTACCTCTTGAAGCTCATCAAGAGAATGCCAAGAGTGTGCAAAGTAGTAATCAAAGCAAAAGGTGACTACTTTGTAGAACCTACAATATGACATATTTTCAAAATAGCGGGTGCTATGTCCAGGGTTGTCACTGCTTACCCATGAAAATGTAGATGAAAACGCTTAAATATTACTTTATTATAAATATATTCCCAAATACCTTTCATTAGTTATAATGGTTCATTTTGTCTAGGGAGACAGCACATCCAGTAGAAAAAAGTAGAAAATTGATTCAACCACAGTGGCACAGTGAGGCGGAGTTTCGACTCAAAACACAGAGCCACTGTGGTTGAATACATTTTCAACTTTTTTCTACTGGATGTGCTGTCCGTTTATTGTTATTTATTGTTATTTCTGTTAATACTACTATTCAGTAAAGTTACTGTTTTAGCATCAGGAACTGGTGTCCGTGTCGCTTTCCTTATTCCATGACTTCGCTGTATCCTGGGGGTCCCTCCCCGGTTCACGGTCTTACACTCTTGCTATAATATGCAATGACTGGGTCAGGTGTAAGTGATAATCTATAGTTTTTGTTCGTGACGCCATTTGCAGCGTGCGCAGGGTACAGCCACAGGGCCCTTTAAGGTGTTGCAACTCACATACCAGATTAGGAATGCCAGAGTGGTATAATGTCCCTGTGTGGTAGTAGCAATGGTGTTAACGGTGTCTCCTACCTGGGTACGGCTGGACTCCTGGATACTGGCTCACTTGCAATAAAATGAGTGTGTTTCTAGTAGGAGTAATTGAGGGATTTAGTAGCAATAATTGAGATCCAGACTTGGAATATAGTTCAAACTGGTCTTTACTTGATGAAGCAGTAATCCATATGAGATACAGCAAGGGTATGGTTTTTCGTGGAGTTCTGGAGGTAGCTGTTTGCTTTCTACCAGCTGAAGCTGAAGGGCTCAGACTGGGAATGATGATCTTTTGTCTCAGCCGAGACAAGATTCTGGCTTGGATCCCTAGAACTGGGAGCTCCTACACCCACAGCCTTCCCCTAGCCGGAGTGGCTGGCACACTAACTGAACTTCCTTCCCCACCCATGACGCAGGATGTGGGAACATTCCACACCTCCTCACAGAGGGGGGAGCTAAACTGGAATGTACTATTCCAGTCTAGAAACACTAAACTGTACTAAGTCCCTGCTAAACACATTGCTGCCACCTGCTGGTGAACATGGAAAATTATAGCAATATTCATGTAACAAGGATTTCAATGCACATTTGTGAGGATATTAGATAAAATCACATTAGATGAGCGTACAAATACACTTAACAAGTTGTAGCGGGGTAAAAGAGTTTCGTAACATAACTCTGGGATGTTACATAAGGTAATTACAGATATTTTGGCAATCATTGACAGAGTAACTTAGGTATACATGCCTAGCTCTAATAAACTAGCAAATAAAATAAAATATGACAGTTATCCTTTAAATTAAGCATGCTCAACCTGCGGTCCTCCAGCTGTTGTAAAACGACCTCAATGCCCTGCTGTAGGCTGATAGCTGTAGGCTGCTGGGAGTTGTAGTTTTGCAACACTTGGAGGGCCGCAGGTTGAGCATGCCTACTTTAAATAGTACTTTATTATAAATATATTCCCAAATACCTTTCAGTTTTGTCTGGGGAGCAGTCATTAGGAGAAATAAAATGTCTGACATCCTATTAGTATACACAAAACCTGCCCTTATCAGTCTTTAAAAGGATTACTGTCATATTTTCATCAAAAAATACATTTTAGCATATGTTACTGTTGCAGCAGCATTATGCATAAAGCAATCATTAGTTTCTTCATTTACCACTGTTTTCCTTGAGTTTTCCCCTTAGTTATGGCTGTTTTGAATCCTACATTATGAGGATCTTCTCAAGATGGCTCCGTTGCCAGTTCTCTGAGGCCAAAACTGCATTCCCTCAGGTCACATACAAACTTCCTGCAGCCAGCAGCTTCCTGCCAGCCAATCAGATTAGATTACTGAGAGACACGCCTCCTCACTCTGAAGCCTCTTTAGCTCAGTGTTGTGAAGTTACTTGTCCTGCTGTGTAATATGGACAGGTTTTGTGTGGACTAATAGGACGGCGGCCATTTTATTTCTCCTAATGATTGCTCCCTAGACAAAATGAACCATTATAACTAATGAAAGGTATTTGGGAATATATTTATAATAAAGTAATATTTAAGCATTTTCATTTTCTTAATTCCCGGAGAACCCCTTTAATGATTGTCTTACTACTAGCAACATTAACCCATTACCTCACTGCCTCTAAGAGATTGGCATCCGCCAGGAATTACATACAGTACTGGTTTCAGGACCCCAAATGGTACTGGCCACAGGACCCCCATACAGTAATGGCCACAGGACCTCATACAGTATTGGCTACAGGAACCCCATACAGTAATGCTTAGGACCCCCATATGGTACTGGCTACAGGACCCCGTACATTACTGGCCACAGGACCCACATACAGTATTAATTACAGGACCACAGTACAGTCCTGGTTACTGGATCCCCATAATGTCCTGGCCATAGGACCTTCATTCAGTACTAGTTACAGGACCCCCCATACAGTATTGGTTACTGGGACAAAGTACATTACTGGGTACAGGACCCCCATACAGTACTGGCTAATGGAACAAAGTACATTACTAGGTACAAGATCCCCTTACAATACTGGTTACAGAACCTCCATACAGTCCTAGCTACAGGATCCTTGACGACCTGTGTGTTGGGTTGGGGGGGGGGGCAGAGATAGCAACCTGTGTGCTGGGGAGGAGGGTGAAGCAGAGATGTGACCTATGTGCTGGGGGGGGGTCAGGTGAAGCAGAGATGGTGACCTGTGTGTCGGGGGAGATTCAAGCAGAGATGGTAACCTGTGATCCTGGGGGAGGGTGAAGCAGAGATGGTGACCTGTGTGCTGGGGGAGGGGGGAGTCAGGTGAAGCAGAGATGGTGACCTGTGTGCTGGGGAGAAGGGTGAAGCAGAGATGGTGACCTATGTGCTGGGGGGGGGTCAGGTGAAGCAGAGATGGTGACCTGTGTGTCGGGGGAGATTCAAGCAGAGATGGTAACCTGTTCGCTGGGGGGAGGGTGAAGCAGAGATGGTAACCTGTGTGCTGGGGAGGAGGGTGAAGCAGAGATGGTGACCTGTGTGCTGGGGGAGTGGGGGGGGGGGGGAGTCAGGTGAAGCAGAGATGGTGACCTGTGTGTCGGGGGAGATTCAAGCAGAGATGTTAACCTGTGTGCTGGGGGAGGGTGAAGCAGAGATGATGACCTGTGTACTGGGAGGGTGAAGCAGATATGGTGACCTGTGTACTGAGGGGGAGGGAGGGGTGTGAAGCAGGGATGGTGACCTGTGTGCTGGGGTGAGCAGAGACAGTGACCTGTGTGCTTGGGGGACCATATGGTACTGGTAACAGGACCCCATACATTATTGGCCACAGGACCCTCATACAGTATTAGTTACAGCAGGGCCGGCGCTACCATAAGGCAGACCAAGCGAAGATACCAGGACCACACAGAGGAGAAGCCAGCTGATGCAGACGGGACCAGGGCCAGGTGAGCTGCAGGGGGGGGGCGGCAAAATGTAGCTTCGCTTGTGTTGGCAAAAATCCTTGTCCCCCCACCACGTATGTTACTGGTGTTGAAACCGCCCTAAATTAGGGCATTTAAGATACACTCTGGTGTTCCAAATCAATGTACCCCCAGGGGGTTAATATCCACGCGTGGCTGAGAGACTGGACACTGACACAGAAGTTGGTCAAAGCAATCTCTAACTTTTATTACATGGGGTCAGCGTATATACATCTTCAGAAGAGGGCAGTCCTCACTGAGGCTTAAAACATTGTTTCATTGGTCAAAAAGGAAGAAGAGATAAGAGAGAGGAGATAGCGCCCTGGCTTCTGCGCACTGGGTCCTACTTTGGAATGTGAACTAATGTAAACATCTGGTTACCATCGCCATTTTGTAATGGAGTTTATTCTAACAAGAATACTGCCTACGTCATATGTGACACTTCAAAGAGGTGCTTCTCTATAGGCAGTGAATAATATATACATATCATCAAGCCATATGATTGGCTTACGTATTCCACCACACTCTATGGGACACCTGTAGAAAGATGAGAAATCAGACACTTCCCACAGCACAGCTCTTTGCCCCCCCTCTCTCCTCTCCAGTCTTGAAACAAAGAGAGGGGTGGGAGGAAGGCACTTGGAAAAGAAAAAGTTAACTCATTACAGTCCTAGATATACAAAAAATATAGAATAAAATTCACACATCTTTAACAGTCCCCCCTTGAATTTCATTCTCTCCCTAAACCTAAACATCTGTCCCAATGCTCCGCCTCCTCTTCACCAGCTTCCATGACAAGCCATTCCTAGCGAACAGCCTCCCGTGACACTGGATTTGAGCACGGGGAAGTCAGATGATCTTTCCCTAACTTGCGTTGACATTATATGGGGGGGACTGGAGGTCATCAGTGCTTCTGATTTGACTGGACCAAAGTTTTCATACAATTTTCCATATTCTTTTGAGTCATGATCAACAGTCACACAAGGGAAAACCAGTCCCAACACTTCCTTGAAATCAATCCAATTATCCTTGTCTTTGAGCTTTACTGTGCATGTGGTCAACAACACTCGGAATGGACCATCAAACCAAGGTTTTAGGACTTTTCTGACGTATCTTTTTCTACCACCCAATCTCCAGACACAAGTGGGTGGGTTCCTGGTACTTTATCAAAACCTGGAAGTGAAGCAAAAACTCGAAAATGTACTTTAGTCAAATGCTTATACAAAACTGATCACATAATCTGTCAGACAACCATGTTGCACCTGAAGCTGCTGTGGGAAATAAAATCCTATTCTAGGGGCTGACCCAAAAAGGACCTTATAGGGACAAAGGCCTGTCTCACGGTTAGGCGTATACCTTACTAAAAGAGGGCTACCAGCAGGCACTCTATTAAGGCTTTGAATCTTTAACTTAGTTTCCCGTTCAGTTCCTTTTTTCTACTCTACTGCTGCTTTGTGGATGGTACGAAGCATGTAAGGCCTGTCCAACACCCAAAACCTTCATCATCTCCTGCATCTCTTCACCTGTGAAGTGAACACCTGTGTCACTTTCAATGATCTAAGGTACCCCATACTTGCACACAACTTCGGCCATAATCTTCTTTACTTCTTTGGGTACGGTTTTGGCCATCCTGGAAACAAGTCATCACATATCAATACATACTCATACATGCCCACCTTGGGTATTTGAAGGTAGTCTGCAAACGTTGAAACAGATACAAAAAGCAAGATGTGTTTCTTGGGTACCTTAACCACCTTGCCCACGTTGTTCTGGGCACAAGTCATTTATCCTTGAGTATGTCTGACTGTTACAGTGCTGAACCCTGGGGCGTACCATATGCTACGTACTAAATCACACATAGCAGTTTTTGTCTGGTGCATCACTCCATGGGTTGCCTGTGCCATTGTGGAGTAGAGGGACCTGGGAAGGTAAAGTTTCCCTTCTTATTTGTAGTCCCCCTTTTCCATCCACCAGTCCCTTTCCTCCTTCCCCATCTGGTTCTGTAAGATCTTAAGAACTTTCGGGAGACAGGAGGAGTTATTTCTGAACTGTGGCCACTTAAGACAGGGGTCTGCTTAGGTAATTTGGCAGCCATTTTTGCCGCCTGAACTGCCGTGGCTTTCCCCTTTGCCTCCTCTGCATCTGTTTACAGTGGCCTTTCGTTGCTATCATCACCCCTCATGTTAGTGACAAGAGGGCTTCCATCAGAGACCTCACTGCTTCCCCATTTTCGATGGGTTTACCTGAAGCGATCAAGGAGTCTCTGGCTTTCCATATGGGCCCATAGTCATGGGCTATCCCAAAGCACACCAGTGTAAATCAGTGTAAATGTTGGCTGTTTTTCCATCTGCATATCTGCAAGCCATCTTCAGAGTCTTTTAGCTCCACTTCTTGAGCAGACATGTATGGTAGTTCACGTTTAATCACCACTGCCCAACCTGTGTAGTACCTGCCATCCTGGCCATACCTCGATCAATCCACAAAGAGCACATGATCTCGATTACCTAATGGCTGATTTACCAAATCCCACTTCCTCTTGTGACATCATCTGCAAACAGTCAGGAGCCGCTTCCTTTGAATCTGAAAGAAAAGTTTAAAGTGTGGTGCCCTAACTCTTCCCTCCCCCCCTTGATCCAGAGGCAACAGGGTGGCTGGGTCCAAAGTATTACACCTTTGGAGAGCAACATTGTCAGGCAACAAAATGGAACAATAATGGGCAACAAAACAATCATTTGGATTGTACATTCATGAGGATAGATGTAATATCACCATCACTTTGTGGTTCAGAACTATCTCAGAGCTTTCATCAAGCATAGCTAATACAACTACTACAGCTCTGATGCAGAAAGGGGCACCTCTGGCCACGGGATCAAGTCTGACTGAATAATATGCTACGGGGCGTTATTGCTGGCCATGCAGTTGGGTGAGGATTGCTGAGTCATGGCCACTCACTTCAGAACAATACAATCTAAATGTAATAATCTGATAGGCTCAGTGTGGGGGAACACAAAATTGCCAGTTCTAGGCATAAAAAGCATCTACCACCTCATCTGTGAGGCGGTAGGGACTAAAAGACAAATCAATCACAGTGGAGTGAGTAGGGGTAATGGGAACCTGAGCCGACAAGGTGTCTGTGTGTGTTGGGCACGATGTGGGTGTTAGAAACTGTGGCTTCATTAACGGCATGTAGGTCATGTACCATCCAATGGTGAGTGGTTTGCTTTTCTCAGCTTCTGGGAGTACTGATACAAACATGGAATGGAATTTTATCACTAATGGCCAACAAACAAAGTTCCTGGTCGTTGAGAGCACCTGTAAGCTTCACAGTGCCGTCCTCCTGACGTGAGATACCAGCATGTACTTTTGCAAACAAATCTGCACCCAGGAGGCAACAAGGGGCGTTACCACTGACCAGCAAACGGGCAAGCGCATCTTGGTTAGGGGCAAATCTAATATGGATGGTTTCTGTTGAAAAAAGGGAGCGTACTACTTTCCCATCCACTTCTACCCAAAGACTGGTGTCCTTGGAGAGTAAATCAGGGGAGGCCATGTTTGCTGTGCACAACTGTCTTGGCTGCTCCAGTATAAATCAAAAACGGGACTACTTCTTTATCACCCAGAGTGAGGGATGTCATTGGGCCAGACTGAAAGTCTGAATCCGCTAAAAATGTTTAAAAGTAGAGCCGATACTGGATTTCCTGTTTCCTAATTTTGATCTAACTCCCCCCCCCCTTTACTGTCTTTGTGTTCTCCTTATGACAAAGAAAACATGGGTGTCTGTGGGGACAGACAGTGATCCGGGCACGGTCAACATAGAATACAATCCTCCCGTGTGGTGTGGACCAGGAGTACCACACACAGCACAACACTCTCTCTTCTGGGATCTGGGTCCACAGACTCTGCAGGTCCACCATAGGGTGGCAGACTTACTTTTTCCTCACTTCAATGAGGCGTTTGACATCAGGGCTGAAGCAATGCCAAAGGAACACTACCTATGGTTGGCACCACTGAACCACCCAATGCCGCTTGATGTTACTCTGCATTTTGGCTTACAGAAGTATCCAACTTTTCCTATCGCAGAATTAATAGACTGGAAAACAAAACAGGACTTCTCATCTTCCATGGGAGTGTCTGTAACTAGGGGATGGGCACAAGGGCTGTCGTTGTCTGTAACGTCCACCTCTATCCTCCTCCCTCCGCTCTGAGTCATCTAAGTCCACCCCTTTCAGTCGGATGCTGTGGTCCTCCTTCTGTCTGTCATTAGTATGCCAGCTGTCCATAAGAACAGAGCTCTGATGTGAAGCACAACACTTAACATGTAACACGTAACTTCAAACAGTGAAACAAACAGATCTGACAATACAGACATGAACACACAAAGGGTCCATAAGAAACTTTTCATTGACTTCAATTTAAAAATAAAATAAATAAATAAAAAATGTACAGCTTGATCAATGCTGTTGGCACCAATAAAAACCAAAAGCTTCCAAGAAAAATAAAATAAAATCCTCAATGCGCATATTATTTAAAAAAACAAATATCGTACTCCATACGCATTCATATTTTCATGTACTCATTTTCATTAACAGCTCATAATCAGTCTTCACACATATTCGCCTCAACTACAACTCAAAGCCACACCCATTCACATACCACTGAATCATTTATGCCTTCCAACCCACATTGTTTCATCCCCAAACTTGCAGCACAGACAAACACAGGTTTCCTGAAAACAGATAGCCACACCACACCCAGAATTGCTGATGGTCTGTCACTGTAAGACAATATACATGTTATAATGATACAGTCATTTTGTTAAAAGCTGGATTCCCACAGTACCCTGCTTGGGAAAGAAGATTATTGAACAATTTTTATTTTACTTCTATAATAATATTACACATATAACATCACTTACTGCATGATTCCCTTGCCTTGCGTCTCTTATCTCAGGAATGTTCAGGCGGGGAAGTAAAGCAATCCATCACAGGACGCTCAACTGTCCTAAATATTCCTCAAACTTTTACTCATTGGAATTTACAGCAGATGTGGTGGGGGAAGGGATGCCACATGGCAACTTCTTTGTTCTCTATAGGATTCAAAATCCTCCATCTTGTAATAAGAAATGCTACACATTTCTCCAACTTTCAATTTCTCTTTTCCTTCAATACACTTATCCATTTACTGACCATTTTATATCATTAGGGCAACAAAACATAACCAGTTCATTTCGGAACATTTAACACAAGCGCCTTTCCGATTGCAGACACTGGGGCACTTTCTTTCTTGCTAATGCCATCAATTAACATCCTGACACTGCTCTGTTTTCTCATTTATTAGAACCCCCCCCTCAACATCACGGGAGTTCTGATGCCCACAGTCTGTAAGCTCTAACTTCACAGATTCTTACAGATCTTCATCCCTGTTGCCAGCCGGGCGACCTCTGTCCAGGGCCACACTTTCTCGAACATTCTTAACTGTCTTTGTCACATTTTTTCATTTCTTTTCAATTTTCCTTCTTCATGTGAGTGGGACTGACCCATCTCAAAACAACAGTATTTCAGACTGACACACACACAAAACAGAGGAGTGATCAGCACCTTTAACCCTTTCCTCCGCAGACAAAGGATTTACCCTCCCCTCTGGTTGGCTCAAATCTGACTATCACGTCTGACTAGTCAGCTGGGACTCCCCGGACGTCTTCCCCAAGACCAGGTGTCAGGCGGGCTCCGTCGCATCTTCCTGGGGTCAGATCAGGTGGAGAATATCTCTGCAGTCTTCCCTTATCTCAAGGATCTAAAGATCATATGGATCCACGCGTCTTGCTAAGGTCAGGTCAGGTGGAGAATATCAGCGCAGTCTTCCCTTATCTCAAGGATCTAAAGGTCATACGGCTCCACGCGTCTCCCTGCCAGGTCAGCCGGAGTTTACTTTGTCCCACACCTCGGCGCTACAGCGCCCCCTTCCCAACCAGGAGGTTACTGTCCCCTCCCTTTGTCTGTGGTCTTAACGTCTGTGCTCAACTCACTCCTCACATAAATCACAGACATACACAAAACATATACACACCAGAGTGATCTATAATTTTTGACTATTGGTTCTATACAGGGAGTGCAGAATTATTAGGCAAATGAGTATTTTGACCACATCATCCTCTTTATGCATGTTGTCTTACTCCAAGCTGTATAGGCTCAAAAGCCTACTACCAATTAAGCATATTAGGTGATGTGCATCTCTGTAATGAGAAGGGGTGTGGTCTAATGACATCAACACCCTATATCAGGTGTGCATAATTATTAGGCAACTTCCTTTCCTTAGGCAAAATGGGTCAAAAGAAGGACTTGACAGGCTCAGAAAAGTCAAAAATAGTGAGATATCTTGCAGAGGGATGCAGCACTCTTAAAATTGCAAAGCTTCTGAAGCGTGATCATCGAACAATCAAGCGTTTCATTCAAAATAGTCAACAGGGTCGCAAGAAGCGTGTGGAAAAACCAAGGCGCAAAATAACTGCCCATGAACTGAGAAAAGTCAAGCGTGCAGCTGCCAAGATGCCACTTGCCACCAGTTTGGCCATATTTCAGAGCTGCAACATCACTGGAGTGCCCAAAAGCACAAGGTGTGCAATACTCAGAGACATGGCCAAGGTAAGAAAGGCTGAAAGACGACCACCACTGAACAAGACACACAAGCTGAAACGTCAAGACTGGGCCAAGAAATATCTCAAGACTGATTTTTCTAAGGTTTTATGGACTGATGAAATGAGAGTGAGTCTTGATGGGCCAAATGGATGGGCCCGTGGCTGGATTGGTAAAGGGCAGAGAGCTCCAGTCCGACTCAGACGCCAGCAAGGTGGAGGTGGAGTACTGGTTTGGGCTGGTATCATCAAAGATGAGCTTGTGGGGCCTTTTCGGGTTGAGGATGCTCCACAGCGTGGCTGGCAAGAAAGGGTATAAAAGAAGAAAATCTAATGACATGGCCTCCTTGTTCACCTGATCTGAACCCCATTGGGAACCTGTGGTCCATCATCAAATGTGAGATTTACAAGGAGGGAAAACAGTACACCTCTCTGAACAGTGTCTGGGAGGCTGTGGTTGCTGCTGCACGCAATGTTGATGGTGAACAGATCAAAACACTGACAGAATCCATGGATGGCAGGCTTTTGAGTGTCCTTGCAAAGAAAGGTGGCTATATTGGTCACTGATTTGTTTTTGTTTTGTTTTTGAATGTCAGAAATGTATATTTATGAATGTTGAGATGTTATATTGGTTTCACTGGTAAAAATAAATAATTGAAATGGGTATATATTTGTTTTTTGTTAAGATGCCTAATAATTATGCACAGTAATAGTCACCTGCACACACAGATATCCCCCTAAAATAGCTAAAACTAAAAACTACTTCCAAAAATATTCAGCTTTGATATTAATTCGTTTTTTGGGTTCATTGAGAACATGGTTGTTGTTCAATAATAAAATTAATCCTCAAAAATACAATTTGCCTAATAATTCTGCACTCCCTGTAGACTCCAAGCTTTCAGCATTACAGCCGACTACTATACTTATATCAGTACCACCTCACAGCAGACTGAGCTATCTGAGCATGACGAAGTAAATAGCAGAAAGGCAGATGAGATAAAAAGTTTTCTCACCTTTCTTTGAGGTTGCAATCCTCTCCCCTCTGCCGTTCGTTAAGCTCAGGGGCCCGTCTTGTCAGCTGTTTGACGCTACGTTCGCTCAGAGTGCCATCTGGGGTGCCATTTGTTGAAACCGCCCTAAATTAGGGCATTTAAGATACACTCTGGTGTTCCAAATCAATGTACCCCCAGGGGGTTAATATCCACACATGGCTGAGAGACTGGACACTGACACAGAAGTTAGTCAAAGCAATCTCTAACTTTTATTACATGGGGTAAGCGTATATACATCTTCAGAAGAGGGCAGTCCTCACTGAGGCTTAAAACATTGTTTCATTGGTCAAAAAGGAAGACGAGATAAGAGAGAGGAGATAGCACCTTGGCTTCTGCGCACTGGGTCCTACAATGGAATGTGAACTAATGTAAACATCTGGTTACCATCGCCATTTTGTAATGGAGTTTATTCTAACAAGAATACTGCCTACGTCATATGTGACACTTCAAAGAGGTGCTTCTCTATAGGCAGTGAATAATATATACATATCATCAAGCCATATGATTGGCTTGCGTATTCCACCACACTCTATCGGACACCTGTAGAAAGATGAGAAATCAGACACTTCCCACAGCACAGCTCTTTGCCCCCCCTCTCTCCTCTCCAGTCTTGAAACAAAGAGAGGGGTGGGAGGAAGGCACTTGGAAAAGAAAAAGTTAACTCATTACAGTCCTAGATATACAAAAAATATAGAATAAAATTGACTGAGGAAGGGGCTTTATACCCCGAAACGCGTCTAGCGGTGTCTAGAGTAAGCGTTGATCTATATATGAGCAAAGAAAAGCAAGAAAGCCGGCAAAGAAAAGAAAGAGATACGGGATCAAGAGCATAGAGTGAAAGCTGACGCACAAGTTACACGTCATACGAGCTTGCATCCGGTCCCCTTGGATACCAGGTCACGTGGGACGCCGCGTACAGGCAGCAGCACACCACGTGGGACGCTGCGGGTGTGCAGCCTCCTGGAGCAACGCTACAACAGCGGTGAAGGGTAAGACCGGGCTCGTCTTGGAGCACAAACTTTATTACACTAAAGTATTTTCAAGTTCTTGATTGTGAGCTCCCAATTGCGGGCATTATATTGGAAGTGCACTGGAGTGAATAGGCCGATTATTAGTTCGGCTGTCAGTGGATGCAAACACATATATCTGCTCTACCTACTTGCGGGACATTATCATCTCAAGCCTGTAGTTGCTGGACTTTTGCTGCAAACCATTGGGACAGCATTGCCGATTGTGGTTAATATTGTACATTGCTTTTAGAGCCATTCTGCGTATATTGTACATTGCTTTCAGAGCCATTCTGCGGATTGAGTGTGCATTGTAATTGATTGGTGACATACTTATTGATGTACCACATTTTATGTATGTTTTAGGGGTATGTTCTTAATTTAAATTTTATATTAAATTGTAATTCTACCATCCCTTTGAGTGTTGTCCTTTTGAAGTGTGCCCCCCCACACCTGTTTTTCTCTAGATAAATCTTTACATTTGGTCCTAAGGGTGGGACCAGGGGGTGTGCACCTTACCCATATAAGAAGAGGGTGAGCCACCGTTTTCTTCATATAGAATAAAATTCACACATCTTTAACACTGGCTACAGGCCCCCCATACAGTACTGGTTACTGGAACCCCATACAGT
This sequence comes from Bufo gargarizans, assembly GCF_014858855.1. NCBI lineage: Eukaryota > Metazoa > Chordata > Amphibia > Anura > Bufonidae > Bufo > Bufo gargarizans. The sequence continues at coordinate 490,704,951 of NC_058080.1, read as the reverse complement.
ACTGGCTACTGGAACAAAGTATATTACTCGGTACAGGATCCCCATATAGTACTGTCACATAAAAAGAACAAGAGATACCTTTGCTACCGATTAAGTGAAGAAGCACACTCTGTTGGTGTGTGTGGGACCTGTCGCTGCTGGGTTTGAAAGGGGTTTATTGCCTACCCCCTTAATGTAATTTCAGAATATGTTGTATGTGGCTGAACCCACGCTGACTCTGAAAACAGTCCTCCTATTAATCAAATGGAGAGTGGCCGGTGGTGGTTATTATCGTTATATTGTGGAATCCTACTTGGTCACATTCATATACAATACTATTTATAGCGTAGAGCAGGGGTCGGCAACCCCCGGTATGCGTGCCAGAAATGGCACGCAGGCCATATTAGACTGGCTCGCACCGCGAAGCACTGCACCTTTAATTTTTTAAAATTCAGACATGCTACACAGGGTACAGCTACTAGGCCCGCCCCACATGCTTCCGACAGTGCCAACCAGCTACCAGACTCCACTCGTAACTCCTGGCCATGGAACTAGAGAAACCGTATGTTGTTTCCAGGGGCCTGTTCTGACTGTGACATTGGTTCCCGTGCATCAGGATGTGTGTTTGTCTTCCCTTGGAACTTCCTGTTAGTGACTTGAGCCTACATGTGCAGCCTGGAAGCGGACTGTCATCCACCAGGTGCCATTATTATGGTGTGTGTGACTGGATGTGGTGGCCGGCTGGCAGAGGGCACTGCCGCCTGGGAAACTACAACTCCCAGAATTCCATGGCAGCCGCATATGTTTTGCTTGTTGAAGGAGTAGTAGTGGCATAGGTGACAGCAGACAGCAGAGGGTTAGGAGTAGTAGTGGCACAGGTGACAGCAGAGGGTTAGTAGTGGCACAGGTGACAGCGGAGGGTTAGGAATAGTAGTGGCACAGGTGACAGCGGAGGGTTAGGAGTAGTAGTGGCACAGGTGACAGTGGAGGGTTAGTAGTGGCACAGGTGACAGTGGAGGGTTAGGAATAGTAGTGGCACAGGTGACAGCGGAGGGTTAGGAGTAGTAGTGGCACAGGTGACAGCAGAGGGTTAAGAGTAGTAGTGGCACAGGTGACAGCAGAGGCTTAGGAGTAGTAGTGTCACAGGTGACAGCAGAGGGTTAGGAGTAGTAGTGGCACAGGTGGCAGCAGAGGGTTAGGAGTAGTAGTGGCACAGGTGACAGCGGAGCGTTAGGAATAGTAGTTGCACAGGTGACAGCGGAGGGATAGGAGTAGTAGTGGCACAGGTGGCAGCGGAGGGTTAGGAGTAGTAGTGACACAGGTGACAGCGGAGGGTTAGGAGAAGTAGTGACACAGGTGACAGCAGAGGGTTAGGAGTAGTAGTGGCACAGGTGACAGCAGAAGGTTAGGAGTAGTAGTGGCACAGGTGACAGCAGAGGGTTAGGAGTAGTAGTGGCACAGGTGACAGCAGAGGGTTAGGAGTAGTAGTGGTACAGGTGGCAGCAAAGGGTTAGGAGTAGTAGTGGCACAGGTGGCAGCAGAGGGTTAGGAGTAGTAGGTGACAGCAGGGGATGGTGTGATGGGGCAGTCAGATGGATGGTTGATAGTGAGCTTGGGGATGGAAGAAGCTTTGTGACTAAATTGGGGGTGGGTTTAGGATGGTGTGACTGCTGGGGGTTATGGGGGGGACGATGTGGAGCAAGCTTCTGACAACTTTGGGGGGTGAGAGAATGGTGAGCCTGCATGTAACTGCTGGGGAAAATGGGGGGACAAGCTTCTGACAACTTTAGGGGGTGTGGAGGATAGTGAGCCTACATGTGATTGCTGGGAGGGGTGGGGAACAAGCTTCTGCCAACTTTGAGGGGGTGGAGGATAGTGAGCTTATATGTGACTGCCAGAGGGACCTAAAAGTCTTCTCATATGAACTAAAGCTGGATCGTCTTTGCGGTCGCATTGAGTGGTAAGTTAAACTGATTATTTGTTTTTTGTCACATACAGTTTGTGTTATATTACTTTTCTATATTGGCACGCTGAGCGCTTCGACTTTTTATTAAATCGGAACTCCATCCGAAAAAGGTTCCTGACCCTTGGCGTAGAGGATATGCAGTGACCAGGATGTGGATATTTAAAGTTCTGTATTTGTTGTGACGCCAATTGCAGTGTGCGCAGGGTACTACCCCAGGGCCCTCCCAAGGTGTTATAACGCACGTCCCAGGTTAGGAATGCCAGAGTGGTGTAATGGCCTATAATATCTCTATAGGTAGTGGTAATTGTTTCAACGGTGTCTCCTACCTGGGTACGGCTGGACTCCTGGCTCACTTGCAATAAATTTGAGTGTAGTGATAGTAGGAGTAATAGAGGAATTTTGCAGCAGAAATGATGTCCAGACCTTTAGATGAAGTTCAAACTTTTCTTTACTGAAGATAACTTGTATCCAAGCAGTATACAGCTTTTCTCTTTGGTCCCAGCAGGTTTTGGCAATCATTGGCAGAAATAAATGCTTCTGCTTTAACGTGAGCTTGCAGGATAATTTGTCTGCTCTGCTTGTTAGCTCTGTAACTATGGCAGGAACTAATCTTCTGATTTGAACTGTACCTTCTGCTTTGTGGGGACAGACTAACTGAGGAGGAATGGCTTCTCCTAGGTCTCTGGACTTGACTCAGATATATTCTCAGGGGATGCTATCTTCCTGGAACTGGAGGTTGTCTGCAACTTTCTGCTTTCTTTTCATCCAGTTGAGCTGCAGGGCTCTGACTGGGAGTTTTATCAAGTCTCAGACCGAGATCTGGTCCTTGCTGTCTTCCCTATACAGGGTTCGAACAGTTTTTTTGTTCCCTTGCTGGAGGAAGACAGAATCCTCCACTTCTCTTCAGCAGGGGGGCAGAATAGAACAGGATTGTTCCACTCTGAATGGCCATAACATTAAAACTATCTCTACCAATGATGCTGCCACCTGCTGGTGGACCTGTAAAATTACAAGGAAAAAATTATATTTAACATGATTTTACAAGCACATTGTGTAGACATAATACAAATGATATCAGATGACAATATAAAAGCTCTTAAAGGGCGGTAGCAGAGTAGAGGAGTGTAGTAACACAACTCTGGGGTGTTACATTCCCCCTTACTTTCAGTTAAGCCGCCCTCGGCTTATGCTTAGGGTGAGAGGAATAAGCTCTGGGGTACCCAAATTAATACAAAGTGCTGCATGTAATACATATAAGACATACAAAGACAAACATGAAACGGCTACCCTGAGGTTCTTGCCCGCATGAGTAGGGGGTCCTAATTAACAGTTTCCCTATCGGTATAGCCAGTGAACCAACGGTCTGCACAAAGCAATCATTACTGACTGACTTTGAAGTGTTCTGAGCTCTGTAAACAGCAAAGGAAGCATGGGGGTGTCTTTACTCTGTAGTCCCATCATTGTGTAATGAAATACTTGCGAATGGAAGGGTGGCTTTATCCTGTATTCCCTTCCCTGCAACAAAGTAAAAAATATAAGGCTTATAGCACAATCACTATGGTGACTATAAGTATCTAAAATGGCTCTAAGGTTGAGGCCTACACCTTAGGCAAAGGCACAGAAGGATATCAGCTTCTCCATGCACTTCTGGCAATGTCACAGGAGGAGGGTATAGCAATCCTATGAAAATGTGGCAGGACTATGGCGTTGCGGACGCGCTTTCCGCATTTTCTTGCAAATTTGCACAACGCTGAAGCCTTCCTGCATTTGCGCAGGCCTATTTATTCGATCGACGCCGTAGCGACAACATCTTTAGCTATATTCTTAGCGGCCATTTTTACGTGCAGTTTTACAAGTTCTACGGCTTTTCTGAATAGGGGATCGACTCGTCGGAACAAACCACAAAATAAACACGCGAGACCAGAACCGTACATGAATTAGTCGCCGTGAAACCCTTCCAAACCATGACCGGCTTGCGTTATGTAATAATGTGTATATGCCTCCGGGTCGCCGTACACTCTCTGAGACAACATTTTAATACGTCGTCGCAGCGCGAGGTCTAAAGTGTAATTGTACAATAGTTTTACTGTATTTGAATTTAACGGGTTTAGCTTGATCCGTGAGTATCGATATTGTAAAGGTATGAAAGTGTCGCTTGCAGAGAGTTATATAGTCCAGTCTGTTTTCTTACCAGGAAAGATTAAAGGACCTTAACATGTATAGCTTGGAAGAAAGACGAGACAGAGGGGATATGATAGAAACTTTTAAATACATAAAGGGAATCAACAAGGTAAAAGAGGAGAGAATATTTAAAAGAAGAAAAACTGCTACAAGTGGACATAGTTTTAAATTAGAGGGGCAAAGGTTTAAAAGTAATATCAGGAAGTATTACTTTACTGAGAGAGTAGTGGATGCATGGAATAGCCTTCCTGCAGAAGTGGTAGCTGCAAATACAGTGGAGGAGTTTAAGCATGCATGGGATAAGCATAAGGCCATCCTTCATATAAGATAGGGCCAGGGACTATCCATAGTATTTAGTATATTGGGCAGACTAGATGGGCCAAATGGTTCTTATCTGCCGACACATTCTATGTTTCTATGTTATACTTTTGCGTGACTATTTCAGTATTTCTACTGCTTAATTCCACAGTTCTTAAAGGCTGAATGTAACTATTGCCGACAAGTTGATGATGAATGATGTCGGTACAAACATTGTATAAAATCTGGCTTTAATATCAGGATGAATTTTTCTCTTTATAGGTAAAGAATCATTATCTTTTGTTGGAGCTAAATCAACGTCCACGAAGCGCTCTAAAACAGGTAAACCAGAGTCGTTGTAACACAAAACGATGTGCTCAGAGTCTACATTGTTGATTGAGCGATCGCGCGAATAACCCTGAAGGCCCAATATATTGCCCAACCTTTCACAAGGCATGAACGCGTATAAGCGCGATTTCGTTACATAAACGCGTTCTGTCAATATCGTCGTATTCACAATTTATCAGTCGGTATTTTTATAGATTCAAGTTTGTTATTAATTGCTTTGATCAGTTTGTGCATATTGGGGTAATAACCCGATTTAACAAAATACTCTCTGAGCGGTTCATCGCGACGCGCGATGTAGAATACGCCATCTCCAGGACCAAAGGTTTCCCACGTATGGGGGTACTGAATCTCCACTAAAGCCACTTCATAAGGGCCTCGAAGATTAATGGCTTTTGCTAATTTAGTGGTGTAATCAGCGATGGTATTTTCGAGGTAAAGTTTGGTGGAGGCGTTACAGGGCAGCGTGATAAAAAACAATCCGTCTTCCATAGTTTACACGCTCGTCAACTGTTTTTCAGACACCCAAGAGTTAAACTTTTCGGGGTATCCGACCCACTTTACCAAATACAACATTTCTCCCCTAACCTTCTTCTTTTTCACGATTTTTTCTATCTGATAAACGCGTCTGTTATCGAGGGGTACTTTTTAGACCTCTTCAGGGTAGAACGAGCCTTCAATGAGCTCGTCAGCCAGTTCTTTCAACTTATAAAGGGGTCTGAGTCCCCTAGTGTTCACAGCATAAATGGTAAATATCTGGTCCGTATAGGTTTGATCATACCCCTTCGTGAACGTTCCCTTATAGCGAACAATTCTGACGTGATCGCCTATTTTTAACAACGGTTTAATCTTTTTTAATAGCGGCGAAATGTCCGTAGATATTTCTCCAAATGGTTAAGAGTTCTCTTTCGTCACATCAACGGGTCGGCACCTTATGGTTCTGTGATACGCGTGATTATAACTATACACCAGGTCTTGTAACTTGTCGATGTATCTGTACGTGTTTTGTTCTCTAAGATAACGCCACATTCTGGTTTTCAGAGTTCTTTTAAAACGCTATTTACCATTTACACTGTAAACACTAGGGGACTCAAACCCCTTTATAAGTTGAAAGATCTGGCTGACGAGCTCATTGAAGGCTCGTTCTACCCTGAAGAGGTCCATAAAGTACCCCTCGATAACAGACGCATTTATCGGATAGAAACAATTGTGAAAAAGAAGAAGGTTAGGGGAGAAACGTTGTATTTGGTAAAGTGGGTCGGATACCCCGAAAAGTTTAACTCCTGGGTGTCTGAAAAACAGTTGATGAGCGTGTAAACTATGGAAGATGGATAGTTTTTTATCACTCTGCCCTGCAACGCCTCCACCAAACTTTACCCCGAAAATACCATCGCCGATTACACCACTAAATTAGCAAAAGCCGTTCATCTTCGAGCCCCTTATGAAGTGGCTTTAGTGGAGATTCAGTACCCCCATACGTGGGAAACCTTCAGTCCTGGAGATGGAGTATTCTACATCGCGCGTCGCAACGAACCGCTCAGAGAGTATTTAGTTAAATCGGGTTATTACCCTAATATGCACGAACTGATCAAAGCAATTAATAACAAACTTGAATCTATAAAAATACCGCCTGATCAATTGCGGTTAAGATACGACGATATTGACAGAACCGTTTATGTAACGAAATCGCACTTATACGCGTTCATGCCTTGTGAAAGGTTGGGCAATATATTGGGCCTTCAGGGTTATTCGCGCGATCACTCGATCAAGAATGTAGACTCTGAGCACATCGTTTTGTGCTACAACGACTCTGGTTTACCTGTTTTAGAGCGCTTTGTGGACGTTGATTTAGCTCCAACAAAAGATAATGATTCTTTACCTATAAAGAGAAAAATTCATCCCGATATTAAAGCCAGATTTTATACAATGTTTGTTTGTACCGACATCATTCAACATCAACTTGTCGGCAATAGTTATGTTCAGCTTTTAAGAACTGTGGAATTAGGCGATAAAAATACCAAAATAGTCAGGCAAAAGTATAACAGACCGGACTATATACCTCTCTGCAAGCGACACTTTGATACCTTTACAATATCGATACTCACGGATCAAGCTAAACCCGTTAAATTCAAATACGGTAAAACTATTGTACGATTACACTTTAGACCTCGCGCTGCGACGATGTATTAAAATGTTGTCTCATAGAGTGTACGGCGACCCAGAGGCATATACACATTATTACATAATGCAAGCCGGTCATGGTTTTGGAAGGGTTTCACGGCGACGAATTCATGTACGGTTCTGGTCTCGCGTGTTTATTTTGTGGTTTGTTCCGATGAGTCGATCCTCTATTCAGAAAAGGCATAGAACTTGTAAAACAACACACGTAAAAATGGCCGCTAGGAATATAGCTAAAGATGTTGTCGCTACGGCGTCGACTGCCTTTATGGATCGAATAAATAGGCCCGCGCAAACACATGGAGGCTCCGGTGTTGTGCAAATTCGCAAATAAAACGCGGAAAAGAAAGCGCATTCGCAGCGCCATAGTCCTGCCACATTTTGAGAATAAACTATCGCCACCTAAGAGACGTCATCGCCAGAAAACAAGAAGTTGTTTACTGGGCGACATCTTCTAATCAAACACTATGGCTTTTGTACATAACGCTTCAGCCAAGTATGCCAAATCAGAGCTGGATATCTTTAAAATACCGCCTATGCAAGCAAGTATTGAAAAATCGATTTATGTAGAGGTGCAGCCAATCACGGCAATCGCCGACAACGCGCCTTTGGAATTCTTCATCTCGGGCAGCGGTGAATATTATTACGACCTAAATAACACTCTGTTACACGTCGTTTGCAGAATTGTTAGTCCCAATAACACAGCCATACCCGACGGCTCCTGCGTAGCCCTTATTAACTACCCTATCGCAAGCCTCTTTAACCAATTGGACATAACGCTCGGCGACACATTGATTTCAAGATAGCTAAAGGAATACCTTTTGAAAGTGTATTAAAAATGTTTACGAGTGATTTTAGAAAAAATTATCGTGTTGTGCGCTCCTTTGTAGCGAAGCGCATGAAACAATTATGTATACGCCGTTGTAGTTACACACAAACTTGTCGGTCCCTAAGTGGTTGTTAAAAATGTAAGTTGACATGTTGCAAATAAAGAAAAATGTATAAAATTTTTAAAAATGATTAAAATTTTGTCATCCTTGATTTTTTATAGTTGCTATTATAATTAAAAGACGCCCAACCGTGTAGCATACGTCTTTTGGACATGTTCGGGCATGCCAATATATAAAAGTCCTATCAAAATGATATCAAAGTGATATCAAATAACAAAATTACATAAAAGTGGTATAAAACTGTATCAAAATGTTATAAATGGGATATAAAGTGTTAATAGAAGCTTATCATTTGATAAGGACTTATAAAGTGATATAAAAGGGGAAAGAAATGGGTGGATCTGGGAGGGGTTAGGGTGTTTCTGGGAGGAGTTATGGCGTGAAAAGGGGGTGGGGCACCTGTCACTTTGAGTTTGATGAGACATGTCCCACTATACTACTATGGTGACCTGTGTGCTGGGGTGAGCAAAGATGGTGACCTGTGTGCTGGGGGTGTCAGAGATGGTGACATGTGTGCTGGGGGGTGTCAGAGATGGTGACCTGTGTGCTGGGGTGAGCAGGGATGGTGACCTGTGTGCTGGGGTGAGCAGAGATGGTGACCTGTGTACTGAGGGGGGTGGGGTGAAGCAGGGATTGTGACTTATGTGCTGGGGGACCATATGGTAGTGGTTACAGGACCCCATACATTACTGGCCACAGGACCCCAATAGAGTATTAGACCACAGTACATTACTGGTTGTCAGAGATGGTGATATGTGTACTGGGGTGAGCAGGGATGGTGACCTGTTTGCTGGGGGGTGTCAGAGATGGTGACCTGTGTGCTGGGGTGAGCAGAGATGGTGACCTGTGTGCTGGACACCCCCCCCCTTTTCCCCGTATGTTACTGGCTACAGGATGTTACTGGCTATAGGACCCCTATACAGTCCTGGCTACAGGATCCCCATATAATACTGATAACTAACCCCCCACCCCCCCACTCACTACTGGAACAAAGTACATTACTGGGTACAGGATTTCCATATAGTACTGGTTACAGGACCCCCATACAGTCCTGGCCATAGGACCTTCATTCAGTACTAGTTAAAGGACCCCCATACAGTACTGGTTACTGGAACAAAGTACATTACTGGGTACATTACCCCATACAATACTGGTTACTGGAACAAAGTACATTACTGAGTACCTCCATACAGTCCTGGCTACAGGTTCCCCATATAGTGTTGGTTACAGGACCCCTGATGACCTGTGTGTTAGGGGGGGGAGAGATAGCGACCTGAGTGCTGGGCATAGAGATGGCGACCTGTGTGCTGGGGATGAGTATGAAGCAGAGATGGTGACCAGTGTGCTGCAGGGTGTCAGTGATTGTGACCTGTGTTCTGGGTGAGCAGAGATGGTGAGCTGTTTGCTGGAGGGGAGGGTGAAGCAGAGATAGTGACCTGTGTGCTGGGGGGAGGGTGAAGCAGAGATAGTGACCTGTGTGCTGGAGGTAAGCAGAGATGGCGACATATGGGAGGGGGGGAGGTGCAGAGATAGCGACCTGAGTGCTGAGGTGTAGAGATGGCGACCTGTGTGTTGGGGGGGCAGAGATTGTGACCTGTGGGGTGTCAGAGATGGTGACCTATATGTGGGGGCAGTGATGAATCCATGAAGAAGGCCTGTCTTATGGTTGAAACGCGTTGATTTTATGCAGGAGGATTACTTTTTTGCGGGCAGTGATGGCTACCTGTGTGCTGGGGGTGTCCGAGATAGCGACCTGTGTACTGGGTGTTTTCTGGGGGGTGTCAGAGAAGGTGACCTGTGTGCTGGGGGAGGGTGAAGCAGAGATGGTGACCTGTGTACTGGGTGGTGAAGCAGAGAAGGTGACCTGTGTGCTGGGGGAGGGTGAAGCAGAGATGGTGACCTGTGTACTGGGTGGTGAAGCAGAGATGGTGACCTGTGTGCTGGGGTGAGCAGAGATGGTGACCTGTTTGTTGGGGGGTGTCAGTGATGATGACCTGTGTGCTGGGGTGAGCAGGGATGGTGATATATGTGCTGGGCTGAGCAGGGATGGTGACCTGTGTGTGTGTGTGTGTGGGGGGGGGCCGAGAGATGGCGAACTGTGTGCTGGAGGGTGTCAGCCATTGTGACCTGTGTTCTGGGTGAGCAGAGATGGATGCTGAGCTGTTTGCTGGAGGGGAGGGTGAAGCAGAGATGGTGACCTGTGTACTGGGGGGTGAAGCAAAGATGGTGACCTGTGAACTGGGGCGGGGGGTGAAGCAGTGATGGTGACCTGTCTGCTGGGGTGAGCAGAGATGGTGACCTGTGTGCTGCGGTGAGCAGAGATGGTAACCTGTTTGCTGGGGGGTGTCAGTGATGGAGACCTGTGTGCTGGGGTGAGCAGGGATGGTGATCTATGTGCTGGGGTGAGCAGAGATGGTGACCTGTTTGATGGGGGGTGTCAGAGATGGAGACCTGTGTGCTGGGGGAGCAAGGGTAAAGCAGAGATGGTGACCAGTGTGGGGGGGGGGGGGGGGTGGCATGTGAAGCAGGAATGGTGACCTACCTGTGTGTGGGGGGGAGCAGAGATGGTGACCTTTGTGCTGGGGTGAGAAGAGATGGTTACCTGTTTGCTGGGGGGTGTCAGAGATGGTGACCTGTGTTCTGGGGTGAGCAGGGATGGTGACCTGTGTACTGGGGTGAGCAGAGATGGTGACCTGTGTTCTGGGGTGAGCAGGGATGGTGACCTGTGTACTGGGGTGAGCAGAGATGGTGACCTGTGTTCTGGGGTGAGCAGGGATGGTGACCTGTGTACTGGGGTGAGCAGAGATGGTGACCTGTGTACTGGGGTGAGCAGGGATGGTGACCTGTGTACTGGGGTGAGCAGAGATGGTGACCTGTTTGCTGGGGGATGTCAGAGATTATGATCTGTGTGCTGGGATAAGAAAAGATGGTGACCTGTGTGCTGGGGGAGGGAGGGTAAAGCAGAGACGGTGAACTGTGTGCGGGGGGTGTGTGTCAGGTTGAAGCACAGATGGTGACCTGTGAACTGGGGGGAACTGAGATGGTGGCCTGTGTACTGAGGGGGAAGGGGTTGAAGCAGATGTAAGAAACAGTCATGTAATGTCTCTAAGTTTCATTATCCTGGTAAACTGTGTTAAAATTTAATATAAGTATAATGCTATTTCAGTAATACAGATAAATGTAAAATGCCTGCAGTATTCGTTTGGTCAGTAGATCGCAGCATAGGACCAATTTGCATTGAAGTTCACCATAGAGAAAGTGTATTACTGTATACTGGTTCTTTAAGGCAGCAGCTAAGTGTTGAAGTGACACGCCCCTTATGATGTCAGCCTGCCACAGTGGGAGCAGAAAGAAGGAGGAAGAGGGACTTGAACTGCAACTGCCGCCAAGATAGAAAACAAGTTCTGTGCTGTGTAAGACGTGTGTGGAGATACTAAAGGACTTCCCTGTGCAGCCAAGCTGTGTGAACTTCAGGCTAGAGACGGATGGAGTACAAAGAAACCGTGCATTTAGTGAAGCCAAGTTAAAAAGGACTGTGTGCAAAAACTAACCTGTGGAGCCGACATTGGGCTGAATGGATTGCCCCAAACAGTAGAGAGACTCACAGTGCTGTCGAGGTACCGGACAGTAACTGTAAAATTCTGGATTATATTCAACTGGTTTTCCGGCCTGCTGAGGAGGACTTCTTTGTTGCGGATCCTGTGTTGGTTAAAGGAAAAGGACGACATCGGGCCCCACCGTGCACTTCCACAAACTGTAAGAGGGTCACTTGGACCACTGGCATAAAGGGGGTGCGCACCCGCTTGAAAGTTAGGGTCAGTTAGGGACAGTTTCTGGAACTATTATTTCTTAGTGTCCGCATGGTGGATACGGACACAGTAAGGGTGACAATTGTTGCACTATTTGACTTGTACTGTTTATACTGTTTTGAAGATTTTGCTTGTCTTTACCTCTGTAACTTCACTGTTAACCTGCTTTTATTAATTTATAGTAAATGCAATTTTCTTAGGCTACTTTCACACTAGCGTTGCTTAAATCCAGTGTTCAATTCCAACACCGGAACTGCCCGCCGGGTCCGGAAAAACGTGTGAAAACGGATTACATTTGAATCCTGATCAGGATTTTGATCACAATAAAAAAATGCATTGGAAAAAACTGATCCGCCATTTATGGACTTTAACATTTTTTTAAAAATTTTTCAGGTTTAACATGCAAAAGCCGGATCCGGTTTGACTGAACACACAGCGCCGGATCCGGCGTTAATGCAAGTCAATGGGAAAAAGACCGGATCCGGCGTTCAGTCAAAGTGTTCAGGTATTTTGGCCGGAGGTAAAAATACAACATGCTACGGTTTTCTGAAAAGCCTGATCAGTCAAAAAGACTGAACTGAAGACATCCTGATGCATCCTGAACGGATTACTCTCCATTCAGAATGCATTAGGATAAAACTGATCAGTTCTTTTCCGGATTTGAGCCCCTAGGACAGAACTCAGCGCCGGAAAAGAAAAACGCTAGTGTGAAAGTACCCTTACGCTGGGTTCACACCTGAGCGTTCGCGATGGAGCGCTCTGTATGCGCGATTGTACCGGCGTTTACAATCGCGCATACAGAGACAATGTCCATTGCCCATTGTCGCGCGTTCCTGAAAGTCTATGTACGGGAACGCGCGACAAAACGCCCCAAAGAAGCTCAAGAACTTTTTTGAGCGTCGGGTGTTTTACAGCGCGATCGTACGCGCTGTAAAACGCCCAGGTGAGAACCATTCCCATAGGGAAGCATTGGTTTCTCCTTGTTGAGCGTTTTACAGCGCGTAGGAACGCGCTGTAAAACGCTCAGGTGTGAACCCAGGGTTAGTCTTGACTTCTGTGTACGCACTCTTTTCTGGTTGCGGAGTCAAACCACCTGCCTTGCTCTCGGTTCACACAGAGATGGTGACCTGTGTGCTGAGGGGATGGAGAGAAATGGTGACCTGTGTGCTGGAATGAACCTCCTTCTAGCAACTCCATGCTAATGTGAACCAAAATGTATCATTTCCACTGCTGAGCCCTGCCCCCTCCTGCCCTGGTCACATGACTGTGATGTCATCACAGGTCATTCAACTCTTTCAGTCCGGTCGGTCATCACTGCTCTTGTTCCTTCAGTCTATGTGCAGCCTGCACATGGACAGTGTAGTTCTGCTGTCTGATCACACTGAGTTAAAGACTTTCAGGCGTCCATCCAGAACGGAGGACAGGGAGCCAAAAAGCTGGATTGTCTGGCTTAAAACCAGACGTCTGCTCACCATACTGCTGGGACCCCCACAGATCACCAGAATGTTGATTCTGTCCCGCACGAAATAGAGACACATCTGGCATGCAAATACTGCTCCATTTATCTCTATGGGAGTTCTGGAAATAGCCGGATGCTGTTCTTGACTATTTTCAAAACACCTGTAGAGCTGAATGGAGCAGATGCTCCAATGCCCCACAATCCACTCCGTTCCCCAAGAGTAGGACCCCCACTGATCTAATAATTATCCCCTACCCAATGGTAACAACTAGAATACCCCTTTAAGCCTAGGCTCATTAAAGGGAATCTGTCATCTAGAGAATGGATATTAAACCAAAAGTATGCCCTTATAGTAGTTCAGACCTTCTTTCTATAGGTTTTTCTTTTTCGTTGGAGCTGGTATTATATCTTCATAAAATCCACTTTCATCCATATGCTAATGAGTCATTAAGGTGCCCAGAGTGACGTTATTTTCATTCAAAGGTGCTCAGGAACAAGTGCCCAGGCCGTCCTCCCTACAGAGCCCAAGCACAGCTCTCCTCCACTCATACACTACGCCCTCAGCAGTGCCGTTGCCCTGTCCCCCAGCAACATCACGAGAGGCCGATAACCCTGCCCACCCTTTCCCTTCTACATAGCCTAGAGGCACAGTGCCGAACACTGCCTGCACCTGCGCTCTTCCAGTCCAACCTAGGACAGGTCTTAGCTGGCGAGCTACACTCCCACCAAAATTACCTAAAATTCTATGTTCTTAGTGGTAGGACTTGAACATGAATTTGAGGAATATTCCATCAGGTTCTCAACTTCCAAGTGCCTTTTATCACTCTCATCTGTCGCCGAGACCTTAAATGCCGAACAGTGTGTTGTCTGCCTGCTGCTCGGGTTCGGCATATTGCGGATCGGATTGACAGATTGCTGGGTGGGGCTGGGGAAGACCCGACGGTCATGGTACACATTGGCACCAATGACAAAGTCAGTGAGAGATGGAAGGTCCTTAAAAATGATTTTAGGGAGCTAAGTGAGAAGCTCAAGTCCGGGACCTCCAAGATAGTGTTTTCAGAAATACTACCAGTGCCACGAGCGTCACTAGAGAGCCCATGGGAGCTTAGGGAGTTAAGTGGCTCAGAAGTTGGTGCAGGAAGGAGGGGTTTGGGTTCATGGAGAACTGGGCCGACTTTGTGGTCGGTTACAGGCTGTACAGTAGGGACGGGCTGCACCTCAATGGGGAGGCTGGAGGCTATGGTAGTAGAAGAACACATAGATGTAGTTGGTGTGGCTGTGACATGGTTAAACTCTTTGCATGACTGGGCTGTTAATATTGAGGGTTTTACACTATTTAGGAAAGACCTGGTCAATAGAAAAGGTGGTGGTTTGTGCCTGTATATTAGGAGTGATCTGAAGACAAGTGCAAAAGAGGCAATTGTGGGTGAGAATGTGAAAATCTTATGGGTGGAAGTTCAAAGGGATATAAACACTGAAAAAATAATACTTGGGTAATCTATAGACCCTCTAACATTACAGAAGAGATAGAAATGCAACTGTATAACCAAATAGAGTGGGCGGCACAGGCTGGTACAGTAGTCATAATGGGAGATTTTAACTTCCCAGACACTGACATAGTTCTGCCTCAACTGCAAAGGGGAGAAAATTCCTCAACTTCCTGCAGGACCACTTTATGGGCCAGTTTGTAGAAGTTCCCACTAGAGGCAATGCTCTGTTGGATCTGGTCATTTCTAATGATGCAGAGCTTGTTGATAATGTTACTGTTCGAGAAACACTAGGTAATAGTGACCACAATATAATTATATTCCCCCTAAACTATAAAAAGCAAACTCTGTCAGACAGAGCAAAGACACTGAATTTCAAAAAGGCTAATTTCCCTGGGTTGAGGGCAGCATTTCAGGGCATAGTCTGGGAGCAGCTACTGTCACATAATAATACAGAGGATAAATGGGACAATTTTTTTTATCCCTTTAGGTAACAAGTATAAACGGCTAAAATTAAACCCCCCATGGCTTACAGCTACTGTAAAAAGAGCAAAAAAAGACAAGAGGGCATTTAAAAAAATACAAATCTGAGGGGTCAGCTGTAGTGTTTGAAGATTACAAAGGGCTTAATAAAATCTGTAAAAAGGAGATAAAATTTGCATAGATACAAATCGAACAGCAGGTAGCAAAAGAAAGCAAAACAAATCCCAAAATGTTTTTTAAATATATAAATGCTAAAAAACCTAGGTCTGAGCAGGTAGGTGCCCTAAATAATGTTAAAGCGGGGGGGGGGGGGGGGGGTAGTCACTGGAGATAAGGAAAAGGCAGAGTTCCTAAATAGGTTTTTTAGCTCTGTATATAAAAAAAAAGAGAAAGGGGCTGATATCTGTGGCGCCAGGGGATGTATACTCAATTGGCTAACTGTAGATATGGTCCAAGAGAAGTTAAATAGGGTAAATGTGAACAAAACTCTGGGTCCAGATGGATTACACCCAAGAGTTCTTAAAGAGCTCTGTTCAGTCATTGATGTACCCCTGTTTATAATTTTTAAGGATTCTCTAGGGACTGGTACAGTGCCAAGTGATTGGCGCAAGGCAAACGTGGTGCCCATATTCAAAAAAGGACCAAGGTCCTCCACAGGTAATTATAGACCTATTGGCTTGTAAAGTATAGTTTGTAATTGGATTGAAAACTGGCTGAAAGACCGTGTCCAGAGAGTTGTGGTCAATGATTCCTATTCAGAATGGTCCCAGGTTATAAGTGGTGTACCCCAAGGTTCATTGCTGGGCCCTTTATTATTTAATTTATTTATTAATGATATTAAGGATGAGATTAATAGCACCATATCTTTTTTTGCAGATGACACTAAGCTGTGTAGAACTGTACGGTCTATGGAAGATGTCCACAAACTACAAGCTGACTTGAACACTCTGAGTGATTGGGCATCAACTTGGCAAATGAGGTTCAATGTGGACAAATGTAAAGTTATGCATCTTAGTAGTAATAATCTCTGTGCTTCATATGTCCTAGGTGATGTAGCACTGGGAGAGTCACTTATAGAGAAGGATTTGGGTGTCCTTGTGGATGGTAGATTAAATGACAGCACACAATGTCAATCAGCTGCTTCTCAGGCCACCAGGATATTGTCATGCATTAAACGAGGCATGGACTCGCGGGGCAGGGATGTAATACTACCACTTCACAAAGTGCTGGTGCGGCCTCATCTGAAATATGCAGTCCAGTTCTGGGCACCAGTACATAGAAAGGATGCACTGCAGCTAGAAAAAGCACAGAGGAGAGCGACTAAAATGATAAGGGGCATGGATGGTCTTAGTTATGAAGAAAGAATAAAATATTTGAATTTATTTAGTCTTGAGAAGAGACGTCTAACGGGGGACATGATTAACTTACACAAGTATATAAATGGGCCATACAAAAAATACGGCGAAAAGCTGCTCCATATAAAATGTTCTCAAAAGACAAGGGGGCACTGCCTCCAACTGAAGAAGAAAAAGTTCAGTCTCCAGAAGTGTCAAAGCTTCTTTACTGTAAGAACTGTGAATCTGTGGAATAGACTTTCTCAGAACGTGGTCACAGCAGGAACAGTGGACAGTTTCAAAAAGGGTTTAGACAAATTCTTAAAAGTAAAAAACATAAATGCTTATGAAAATGTGTAGAAATCTGAGTCTCACTTCCTTCTGGGATTCGCATCCCCACCTATCGCTTGGTTAAACTTGACTGACGTTTGTCTTTTTTCAAACGTATTACCTATGTAACTATGTAACTCACTCCAACTTAAGTGGAGTAGTGAGACGTTTTCCTTTTTTGTCAAGTTTTGAGTCTCCTATTTGTAACAACACTCTTCTTACTAGTTTGTCTTCATCTTTTTGAACTTCTAGAACTTTGGCCAATTTCCATTGACTTCTAGGTAAATCTTCTTTTACTAACACTATGTCACCAACTTGCACATTTCTTCTGGGTGTTTGCCATTTACTTCTTAGCATAAGATTGGCTAAGTACTCTTTCCTCCATCAATTCCAAAGCTGTTCTGATAGATATTAAACTCTTCGCCATCTCCTTTTAGCATATAAATCCTCTTTGAACTTGCCAGGCAGTGGCTGTATGTAATCAGACTTAAGGTGAAGTAGATGGTTGGGAGTTAAAGGGTCCAAACTTGTTGGATCGTTGATGTTATCAACTGTAAGTGGACGACTGTGACAATAGACATTACTTCATAGAATAGGGTCCTAAGTGAAGCATTATCTATTCTTCCAGCGTTCTTTTTCAACACTGAACCTAACACATTTCTTACAGTTCTGATTTGTCTTTCCCAAACTCCTCCTGTATGGCTTGCATGTGGAGCATTCATATAAAAATCACACTGTTTCTCTAACACATACTCAGTTACTTTTCTTTATCAATCTCTTTTAGCGCTTTCTTCAATTCATTCTTTGCTCTGACAAAATTAGATCCTTGGTCAGATCTAAGCTCTCTGACGGTACCTCTAATGGCTATGAGACATCTCAAGGCGTTGATGAATGCGTCAGTTGACATATCCTCTAATATTTTTAGGTGAATTTCTCTGGAACTTTAAATATTAGTCCATATCTCTTGTACTCCTTGCGGTTCTGTTTGATGATGAATGGGCTAAAACAATCCATTCCGCTATAAAGAAATGGTAGTGATGGGTTTACATGATCTGCCGGTAAATCCGCCATTCTTTGTTCTTCTGTAGGTCCATGTGCCTTTCTGCAGACCACACATTTACTTATATACTTTGATATAACTTTGCTTCCTTTCACTATCCAGTAACCACCTTCTGTCAAACAGCTTTCGGTAAAGCTTCTTCCTTGATGCAAGTATATGTTGTGGTAGTGATCAATAATCAATCTTGTGAAGGTAGAATTTTTGGGTAGAATTGCTATATGCTTCACTCTGCTAGGTAACCTTGCATTTTCCAGTCTCCCTCCCACCTTCAGTATACCATCCTGCAGAACAGGATTAAGCTTGTACAATGGGTGATTGTTTAGAAGCCTTTTAGGTTCTTGACTAAGTCTCAACTCTTCACTGTAGATTCTCTGTTGAATGAGTCTTATGACTGTTTCTTCAGCTTTCATTCTTTCCTCTACATTCAATGATTCCTTCTTTCTGATTCCCTTTACCAAACGTTGAATTTGAGCTACTACATTTATGACTGTATTCCATTTTGAACATCTGGCTAGTCTTTCAAGTATGTCATCTTGACATTTGGCAGCAGTGCTCAATGTTAGTACAACTTTTACTTCTGGATCACCATAGACAATTCTGTGTAGCCTTTACTGGGCATTTCCTTTTCCCAAATGAACTTTGAACCGGTGAACCAGTTAGAATTTTCCAATTCTGTTACATTCAGGCCTCTTGAAGCATGATCTGCTGGGTTATGCTTCATGTCAATATGATGCCAATGTTCCGGATTTGTTATTTCCCTAATTTTATCAACTCTGTTGGCGACAAAGATATGGAATCTTCGAGCTTCAGTGTTTATGTATCCTAGGACAACTGGTGAGTCTGTCCAAAAATATTCTTCATCTATTTCCAATTCGTCTCTTAGAAACTAGCTTACTGATGCTGAAACAACAGCTGCTGTCAGTTCAAGTCTTGGTATTGAGCACTGACCATAACCATAACTACTGGCATCTGAAAAATGATGAAGTTCTATTTTCTTGTACTTTCTGAAATCCTGAGGTACAAAACATCTGGGTACCCGAACTTCTCTCAAGTTTTGCAAGTCTCTTAATCAACTCTCCCACCTTGGCCTCAAATTTTCAGGTATGGGCTCATCCCATCCCAATTTCTGCCTGCATAATTCTTGCAGTATTTATTTTGCTCTGAGGATTACTGGGGCCAAGAATCCCAATGGATCAAATATAGAAGCCCCCACGGAAAGAATGGTTTGTCTAGTTACAACTTTCTCTTCAATAGATACTTCAAAGAAGAACTTGTCGTTCTCAACATTCCATCCCAATCCAAGTACGTTCTGAACTGGAAGATGATCATAATTGAGATCTACATTCTTCATTGTTGCTGCATGTTCAGAGTCACTGATGGATTCCAGTACCTCTCTGTTGTTTGAGATGAATTTATGAAGGTGCAGGTTTCCTCTTGCGCATAACTTCGCTTTCTTTCACTAGTGTGATTGCAGATTCAGTGGATTCTAGACCTATCAGGCCATCATCTACAGTACAGACCAAAAGTTTGGACACACCTTCTCATTCAAAGAGTTTTCTTTATTTTCATGACTATGCGAATTGTAGATTCATACTGAAGGCATCAAAACTATGAATTAACACATGTGGAATTATATACATAACAAAAAAGTGTGAAACAACTGAAAATATGTCATATTCTAGGTTCTTCAAAGTAGCCACCTTTTGCTTTGATTACTGCTTTGCACACTCTTGGCATTCTCTTGATGAGCTTCAAGAGGTAGTCACCTGAAATAGTTTTTCTTCAGAAAATTTGCTGCTGATGGGCAATCCTTTTCATTCTGATTGGCCAGGTACTTCATACCATAATTGACGAAACCTGAAGATGATGCTGCTCCAAACAAGTGTACTTTCATTCTGTATTCTGCTGGCTCTGAATCTGTATATCCGTCCTCCCACCATAGAAACCTCAGGAAATCTCTATCTTCATTTTTCACATGGAACTGGTGGAACATCTTTTCAACGTCACACATGACCACTACGGGATACTTTCTGAATCTACAGAGTACTCCAGGCAGAGTGTTTGTAAGATCTGGTTCTTTTAGTAGATGATCATTCAATGCAACACCATTGTACTTTGCTGAGCAATCAAATACTACTCTAATCTTATCTGGTTTCTTTGAGTGGTAAACACCTTGATGTGGGATGTACCACATTTCTCCTTCTTTAGGTTTGTTATTAACGTTCTCTGCATGTCCTTCTTCGAGGATGCCTTCCATGAATTTCAAATAATCCTGCTTGAATTTGGGATCTCTTCCCATCTTTTTCTTCAAACATTTCAATCTTGCTAGGGCAAGATCTCTGTTATTTGGCAGACGAGGTCGTTCTCTAAAAGGTAAGGGCATTTCAAGATGACCTTGTTGATTCTGCTGAATACTCACTTCTAAAGTGTGTACGAACTTTGTCTTCTTGGGATACACTCTTTTCTTTAGAACTTATGTCTGCAAAGTCGGATTCAAGGATTTTGATTACTTTCGCTGGACTTACAGTTGGTAACTCTTGGACAGATATTCGATGGCACAATCCTGTCACCTGTCTTGAGTTTGCAATCTGCTGTTTTCCTCCAACAACACCCCATCCTAGATTGGTTAGAACAGCGTAGGGTACCTTTCGTGGTACCAAGGCTTCGGGACAATCATAGCCTTTCAACAGTCCAACACCAAACTCCTTCAGCGGTGACATTTCATGTGAGATATGACAGATAGGTGCTCCCATTCATTGGCTGTTTCACAGGTCGGTATGCGATCTTGATCTAGAGGTATATTGTCTTTTGTATAAGCTGGAGGTAGATCCAATGTGCAGTTTGAATGAAGTTCTCTAACTCTCAGTCCTTTGACCCTTTGACTGTTCACTAATGTGTCTCTCCCCGTCATTGTGGAGAGTTTGAGCGTCACTGGTTCTGTAGCCACTTGTAATTTCTTGCAGATTTCTTGATCAATGAAGGTGACATCACTCTGGGCATCCAGTAGCACATAGGCGTATACCTTCTTGTTCCTCCTTTTAAGATTTGAAATGCACACTGGTACAACCATTGATGTGCTTTTCTTCCTCAGTATCTTTAGGTATTGAGGATTTATCCTTCTTTGGATGTTCCTCATGTAGTGGTGTAGGAGGGCGTCCTTTGCAAATGCTGCATGTGGCCTTTTTCTTACACTCCTTAGTAACATGGCCTTTTCTTAGGCATCCGAAACACAGTTGGTTATCCAGCACAAATTTTTTATTTTCTTCTTGGAACTTCTCCTTCAATTGTTGGCACTTATGTATGGAGTGGTTCTCTCCACAGAACATACACTTGAGGGTAGTCTGAAGATTTGTCGGTTCTGTCTATCTACTGATCCCAGTAGTGACTTGCTCTCATAGGTATCTGGACCTTTAGCTACTGCGTTAGTTGCAAAGCTAGTTGCTCTTGCACGTCTTATCTCTCTTGCAGGCCTTTCGTCTAAGGATTGTTGTTACTGGATTACATGCTATCGGTGCTTCCATATTGACGAACTCAGAGAACTCTTTAAAACTTGGGAAGTTTTTGCCTAGATCTAACCGTTCAGTCACATAGCGATTCCATCTAGAAGCCACTTCTTCAGGTAGCTTAGTTAGCATTCTGTGGTTTTCTAGATAGTCGTTCAGTACTTCTAGTCCTTGAACATGTGAGATGGCATTGCTGCATGCTTGCAGGAAGTCACCATACTCTTGGAGTCTGAAGTGTTCTTTTTTTAGGCCAGTTATTCAATTTCTCTCTAAAAGCTCTTTGTACTAAGAAAGGATGACTATATCTTGCATTTAATTTTTCGCAAGTTTGCTTGTAGGCTTCTTTGTCTTTTCTATAGAAGTTACCTTTAAGAACTTTCTTTGCTTCCCCACCAACATATCTCTGAAGGTAGAATAGCTTATCGATTGGACTGAAGCAATGATGCTCACTGATCATTTCAAAACTTGCCTTCCACTCTATGAACTTCAGTATGTCTCCTGAAAATACAGTGGGTTCCGGCACGGGAAGTCTAGCGAGGACTGTTCTCTGTTGTCCTGTTGGGACAATAGTTGTAACACTCTCCTGAGCATTGCTGTGACATCTAGGAATAGAATCATCTGCTTCTATTTTCTCACTTCTGAATTTAGTGAGTTCTTTTCTTTATCTTTTCCGGTAGAGATAGAGGGTAAATTCACACACCTAACACTGGACTAGGCCTCTCTTTGTTTTTATGAGCAGGGATGGAAGGATAATAACTTATTTATTTACTACATGCTGGAGAATTCCTTCCATTGTTCTGGGCATATGAAGGAAAGTAGGAGTCTTCACTTAGTACAGATTTGAACCTATGACTACTCTGACTCATATTCTCCTCATGTACTCTATATCTGGCTTCTATGATCTTAACTTCTTTTTGCCTTTCAAGACTTTTCATCTGTTGGTGCTGTGCCTCGATTTTAACTTCTATTTGATGGCGTGCATCCTTTTCAGCCATCAGTTGGCGCTGCGTCTCGATGGCAGCTTCCATTTAAATTTCTGCTCTCTTGACAGAAAGTTGTTCAGCTAATTCCTTTCTTTTGGCTAAAGTATTTGAAGACTCTGAAATGTGGGTGGCACTTCTGCTAGCGAAGCAAGTCACACTTGAGATTGTGGTTCCCCCTAAGGACCTAGCATAGTCTCTCATAAAAAGCTTGTTCATTCTACTTCTTGCTTTAACTTCATCATAGTTTGCTGCAGATGATAGTTGTCTCATGAGCTTTACTAAATCTTTAATAACTGCAGTACATGTGTCCATGTTCCTTACAATATCCTGGAAAGGTGTCGTAAGTGACCGCAGGTTGACATATGCTGCCATAAGCTCTGATTCAGATTCTTCTACCGTCTCTACCATATCACTCAAGTTCCTTTTTATACTTTCTTGCTTTAGCTTTCTACGATTGTCTTTAATGTATGATTTTCACTTCTCATACATTCTGGCGAACATTTTTCCTTTTAATGCTGCTTCTTGCTCTAAATTTTCCAGCATCTTTGGGGTCAGTTTTCTGGCACGTTATGAACGTCTTAGTTCATCTGCTTTATTTTTATTTAAAGTCTTTTATTCCTGAACACAAAAAAATGTCTCTTTATGCCAAAGCCTATATGCAATGATAAGTAATAAAAGTAAAGCTCTGACCTTATTCTAAAGAGCAGGATATTGCGATATGAAGGTTGCTGGAACAAATGTCTTAAAGGAGACTTGTCTTTTCTTGATGTGATGCGATGCTTGAGCTGACTTGCGATGCTCTGTGATGACTTGTGATGCTCTGTGCAGACTTGCGATGCTTTGTGCTGACTTGCGATGCACATGCTTGGATACGCTGCTGTAGGCTTTGGGCCTAGTGGCGGGAAC
Organism: Bufo gargarizans; assembly: GCF_014858855.1. Lineage (NCBI taxonomy): Eukaryota > Metazoa > Chordata > Amphibia > Anura > Bufonidae > Bufo > Bufo gargarizans. The sequence goes on along the minus strand of NC_058080.1, from coordinate 490,681,701 downwards.
CTAGCTGGCTGCAGTACGTGGTCTCTCCGTGGATAGTGGTGCAGGCACTCTAGCTCTGGACTTTGGCCTTCCACCATGCGTCTCTTCTGTCTCTAGGGATCGCAGGAGCGTTGGCGCTCTTTCTCTGACTATTTTACCTTTGCCGTTCTGCCACTTTAAGAGTCGGCTGCAGTTTGACTAATGCACATGTTCTATGGCCTTTATGGTAGCTCCACTGAGATGTCTTTGCTTGCTCACGCAGGGAGCAGTTGCTGCGTGGCGGTATATGCTGGTGCTCCACTGCTCTAATGCGCTCTTTACTGCACAAATTGAGGAGCGCTATCGCTTCGCCCTCTGAGGGCTATAGTTCCACTGTGGCAGGCGCAGCACTATGAACTGCTTTTTGCGCTGTGGCATTAGAAGAATTTTGATATCTCTGACTTTAAGTCTAAACAAACTGTCTATTACTCTGTAATTCCTCTAGCGCCATTCTATGGAAACAGTAGGCTTAAAGAGCACACCAAATGATTCAAATAAGTTATTTATTAATTTCAACTTTTCTTCATATATAACACTGCCGCATCCGCAGCATATAGTCCATGTACAAAACACGTGTTGAAAAGATATCACAAAATGGCGGTATGCATAACATGGTGATTCAACTGTTCAATCTTGTCATTCAACATAAAATGGTGGATATATTTCTCTCTTGAGTATCTGTACTTTTACTTTAAGCCATTTAAACACTCTATGAACTCTCTGAGAGGTATATCTGAGGTCTAACTAATAGTTCACTTGCAGTATGCAGTTAGGAGTGGCTATTTGCAGATTGGTTGAGTATGATCTGGTATGGTTGTAAGCAATTTTGATTGCAATATGGAATCTGAATGCTTGCAATTGTATAGTTGCAATTTGTATTTGCAATTGTATGGTTGCAATTGTAGTTTGGTGGAATTGTAAGTAAACACATATATAGTTCAGTATACAGTTCTAAACACAATACTAACAATATGAACATTATATAACTGTTTTAAATACCTATATTGGCCTTTTGTTCCCATAAAACTCAGCTCTCAGTGGAGTGAATGTCTCTTAAACTCCTGTCTCTGGTGAATAATGATTCTAGCTGGGGGAATTCCCAGACAGGCTGTGTGTGAGGCTGGCTGTGATTGGTGAAAACTCTTGCTGTGTGAGAAGCTGGCTGTGATGGGTCTAGACTTCTGCCCAGCAACAACAGATTAACACTATGCTTTCTGTTGTTTCTGCTGTGTCACTGAGCTTACCTTACATTACATAACGAACACAAAAAATAACAGTTATATGACATCCAAAACACGATGTCACAGTAAATAACTCTGCTTTTGTCTTTAACACATAAACATAGGAACTGTATTAAGGCTATTGGCAGGTTTAGCTGTATACACATATACAGTTACAAGAAAAAGTATGTGAACCCTTTGGAATGATATGGGTTTCTGCACAAATTGGTCATAAAATTTGATCTGATCTTTATCTAAGTCACAACAATAGGCAATCACAGTCTGCTTAAACTAATAACACACAAAGAATTAAATGTTACCATGTTTTTATTGAACACACCATGTAAACATTCACAGTGTAGGTGGAAAAAGTATGTGAACCCCTAGACTAATGACATCTCCAAGAGCTATTTGGAGTGAGGTGTCAGCCAACTGGAGTCCAATCAATGAGATGAGATTGGAGGTGTTGGTTACAGCTGCCCTATAAAAAAACACACACCAGTTCTGGGTTTGCTTTTCACAAGAAGCATTGCCTGATGTGAATGATGCCTCGCATAAAAGAGCTCTCAGAAGACTTATGATTAAGAATTGTTGACTTGCATAAAGCTGGAAAAGGTTATAAAAGTATCTCCAAAATCCTTGCTATTCATCAGTCCACGGTAAAACATATTGTCTATAAATTGACAAAGTTCAGCACTGCTGCTTCTCTCTCTAGGAGTGGCCGTCCTGTAAAGATAACTGCAAAAGCACAGCACAGACTGCTCAGTGAGGTAATGAAGAATCCTAGAGTGTCAGCTAAAGACTTACAAAAGTCTCTGGCATATGCTAACATCCCTGTTAGCGATTCTACGATACGTAAAATACTAAACAAGAATGGAGTTCATGGGAGGATACCACAGAGGAAGCCACTGCTGTCCAAATAAAACATTGCTGCACGTTTACAGTTTGCACAAGAGCACCTGGATGTTTCACAGCAGTACTGGCAATATATTCTGTGGACAGATGAAACCAAAGTTGAGTTGTTTGGAAGAAACACACAACACTATGTGTGGAGAAAAAGAGGCACAGCACACCAACATCAAAACCTCATCCCAATTGTGAAGTATGGTGGTGGGGGCATCATGTTTTGGGACTGCTTTGCTGCATCAGGGCCTGGACGGATTGCTATCATCGAAGGAAAAATGAATTCTCAAGTACAGGTCCTTCTCAAAAAATTAGCATATTGTGATAAAGTTCATTATTTTCTGTAATGTACTGATAAACATTAGACTTTCATATATTTTGGATTCATTACACACCAACTGAAGTAGTTCAAGCCTTTTATTGTTTTAATATTGATGATTTTGGCATACAGCTCATGAAAAACCAAATTTCCTATCTCAAAAAATTAGCATATTTCATCCGACCAATAAAAGAAAAGTGTTTTTAATACAAAAAAAGTCAACCTTCAAATAATTATGTTCAGTTCTGCACTCAATACTTGGTCGGGAATCCTTTTGCAGAAATGACTGCTTCAATGCGGCGTGGCATGGAGGCAATCAGCCTGTGGCACTGCTGAGGTGTTATGGAGGCCCAGGATGCTTCGATAGCGGCATTAAGCTCATCCAGAGTGTTGGGTCTTGCCTCTCTCAACTTTCTCTTCCCAATATCCCACAGATTCTCTATGGGGTTCAGGTCAGGAGAGTTGGCAGGCCAATTGAGCACAGTAATACCATGGTCAGTAAACCATTTACCAGTGGTTTTGGCACTGTGAGCAGGTGCCAGGTCGTGCTGAAAAATGAAATCTTCATCTCCATAAAGCTTTTCAACAGATGGAAGCATGAAGTGCTCCAAAATCTCCTGATAGCTAGCTGCATTGACCCTGCCCTTGATAAAACAGTGGACCAACACCAGCAGCTGACATGGCACCCCAGACCATCACTGACTGTGGGTACTTGACACTGGACTTCAGGCATTTTGGCATTTCCCTCTCCCCAGTCTTCCTCCAGACTCTGGCACCTTGATTTCCGAATGACATGCAACAGTCCAGTGCTGCTTCTCTGTAGCCCAGGTCAGGCGCTTCTGCCGCTGTTTCTGGGGAATGCGGCACCTGTAGCCCATTTCCTGCACACGCCTGTACACGGTGGCTCTGGATGTTTCTACTCCAGACTCAGTCCACTGCTTCCGCAGGTCCCCCAAGGTCTGGAATCGGTCCTTCTCCACAATCTTCCTCAGGGTCCGGTCACCTCTTCTCGTTGTGCAGCGTTTTCTGACACACTTTTTCCTTCCCACAGACTTCCCACTGAGGTGCCTTGATACAGCACTCTGGGAACAGCCTATTCGTTCAGAAATGTCTTTCTGTGTCTTACCCTCTTGCTTGAGGGTGTCAATGATGGCCTTCTGGACAGCAGTCAGGTCGGCAGTCTTACCCATGATTGCGGTTTTGAGTAATGGACCAGGCTGGGAGTTTTTAAAAGCCTCAGGAATATTTTGCAGGTGTTTAGAGTTAATTAGTTGATTCAGATAATTAGGTTAATAGCTCGTTTAAAGAACCTTTTCATGATATGCTAATTTTTTGAGATAGGAATTTTGGGTTTTCATGAGCTGTATGCCAAAATCATCAATATTAAAACAATAAAAGGCTTGAACTACTTCAGTTGGTGTGTAATGAATCTAAAATATATGAAAGTCTAATGTTTATCAGTACATTACAGAAAATAATGAACTTTATCACAATATGCTAATTTTTTGAGAAGGACCTGTATATCAATACATTTTGCAGGAGAACTTAAGGCCATCTGTCCACCAGCTAAAGCTCAACAGAAGATGGGTATTGTAACAGGACAACCACCCAAAGCATAGAAGTAAATCAACAACAGAATGGCTTAAACAGAAGAACGTACGCCTTCTGGAGTGGCCCAGTCAGAGTCCTGACCTCAACCCGATTGAGATGCTGTGGCATGGCCTTGAGAAAGCGATTCACACCAGACACCGAAAGAATATTGCTGAATTGAAACAGTTCTGTAAAGAGGAATGGTCAAAAATTACTCCTGACCATTGTGCATGTCTGATCTGCAACTACAGGAAACGTTTGGTTGAAGTTATTGCTGCCAAAGGAGGTTCAACCAGTTATTAAATCCAAGGGTTCACATAATTTTTCCACCTGCACTGTGAATGTTTACATGGTGTGTTCAATAAAAACATGGTAACATTTAATTATTTGTGTGTTATTAGTTTAAGCAGACTGTGATTGTCTATGGTTGTGACTTAGATGAAGATCAGATCACATTTTATGACCAATTTGTGCAGAAATCCATATCATTACAAAGGGTTCACATGCTTTTTCTTGCATACTTTTTACTAGCAACCTAGGATAGGTCTTAGCTGGCCAGCTACACCCAGTGATGTTTTTGGTGCATGCCCTTTAAAGAGCTGTTCCTATATATGACTTTTATTGCATATCCATGGCATGTACCATTGTAGTGGATCCCAGACGTGGATCCTGCCCTTATCTTGGCAGTGGGATCCCCAGTCCCCATCTTTTGGCATCAGATAATGGGTACATTCAGCATGTCCAGTGTGGAAATACAAGCTCTGTGTGGAAATCTGATTTCCCATCATGGACACTGCTCCTGTCACAGGATTGCATGGTATTATACTGATTTATAATGCTGTGTGTCTCTGCCTGACCTGTATCTACTGAGTTATACTGGAAGCATTGTGTCAGTACAATTCAGTAGATCCATGGTCAGAGACACACTGCATTATATATCAGTATACCCCACCGCTGGGACCCGCACCTATATCGGGAACGGACCCCGCAAAGTGGTGGAGGGCTCACTGTGTATGCGCAGCCACCCTTCATTTCTTTTTTTATGGGCTGCCAAATAGAGCCTAGCACTTGCTCGGCTATTTCTGTTGAGCCCATAGTATGTGCAGGGGGCACATACCTGAGCATAACTACTGTGAATGGGGCACATGTGAGCATTACTACTGTGAAGGGGGCACATATTGTTATAACTACTGTTAGCGGTACATCTGGGCATAACTACGGTGAAGGGCACATATGTAGACATTAATACAAAGAAGGGGGCACATGTGGGGCGTTACTACTGGCATGACCTTTTATGATAAAAAAAATAATTGCCACGGCACGCTACACACACCACATATATTGTCCCTCTTTGCAAGTTTCAAAAGTTGGGAGGCGTGTGGTTTGAAGGTTGCCAAATGCTTTGCTTAATTTATATTATAATTACCTAACCAGTAAGATAGAACCGTAAAAGTGTGGGCTTCACATACCATACCATTTTTATTTATATTTTTAGCTTTATTCCATTTATATATATGTATACGTATATTTGAAATATATTTAGTTTTATATATTAATTACTGTCTTGTCTGCAATCACTGGAGCTGGTCTTATGTTGGTTACAAGTAGAGATGTCGCGAACATAAAATTTTCCGTTTGCGAACGGCGAACACGAATTTCTGCAAATGTTCGCGAACGGGCGAAACGCCATTGACATCAATAGGCAGGCGAATTTTAAAACCCACAGGGACTCTTTCTGGCCACAATAGTGATGAAAAAGTTGTTTCAAGGGGACTAACACCTGGACTGTGGCATGCCAGAGGGGGATCCATGGCAAAACTCCCATGGAAAATTACATAGTTGACGCAGAGTTGGATTTTAATCCATAAAGGGCATAAATCACCTAACAATCCTAAATTTCTTTGAACAACGTGGTTTAAAACATCCAGTGTGTGTATACGATCAGGTATGATGTTGTATCGATCAGGTAGTGTAAGGGTTACGCCCGCTTCACAGACATTGACAGACCAAACTCCCCTTTTAATGCACCGCAAACAACCGCAAACAGTCCATTTGCCCAACCGCAAACTTCCCATTTGCACAAGGTTGGATACCAAACTAGCCATGTCCCGTTGATGTCATTGAAGGTTTCTTCCTCCACCCAGCCACGTACAACACCAAGGGTCCCCGAAAGGTGAATTGAATTGATTTTTCGAACGAGGAGATGGTTAAAAAAACACTGGCTCCCTCCCCTTTGTTTGAATCCACGCCACGGTCACCGCGTCTGCGCCGTGCAATTTACTGTCACACCCGATATGAGTGGTATTTTCTGTAGTACTATTCTGTCCCATATCAGGGATTGCCTTTTGTGAAAAAAAATTTAGGCCGGGTACCTTCGACTGCCTTCACAGTGACAGACCAAACTCTGATACACCAAAGTGAATTGATTTTAGGAACCAGGAGATGGAAAAAGCAGCTTGGTTGGTCCTCTTACTCCCAAGTTGGGGCACTGCGCGTGCACGGAGCAATGTGCTGTGACACCCTAAATGAGTGGTGTCTTAACTAGTACTATTCCTATCAGTTTAATCCCTGTTACGTCCCCTATCCGGGGACGTGTGTCGAATTGATTAATCATTGTCGAATAAACAACATCCTGAAATAATTTTGTTCTGAGCTCTGTACTTGCTTTGTATTGGAATTGATGGGGATTTTTTAAATTGTCTGCATTATTTCAAATAAACTATTAAGAGACTTTATTATGATTTTTTTATTTTATGTATTAAAAACCCATACAACTTAAAAAAAAAAAAAAGAAAAGAAAAAAAAAATTATGTCCACATGCCTGAAAAATTGATGTTTTCCAGGCAGAAAGGTGACTAAAACATTGCGGCTTGAACCCTAGTTGGTGGCGGAGAATTTACGAAAGTCATCCGGTATGCAGACATTAAATACAGCAGCGTGGGGACCATTTTGAGGCCAAGGCATGTCATCAGGCCTTTTGTTAGTTAAACGTATCCCCCACTGTCAGTCCCTTCGGGATCCATGCCTCATTCATCTTAATGAAGGTGAGGTAATCAACACTTTTTTGACCGAGGCGACTTCTTTTGTCAGTGACAATGCCTCCTGCTGCACTGAAGGTCCTTTCTGACAGGACACTTGAAGCGGGGCAGGCCAGAAGTTCCATCGCAAACTGGGATAGTTCAGGCCACAGGTCAAGCCTGCAAACCCAGTAGTCAAGGGATTCATCGCTCCTCAGAGTGTCGATATCTGCAGTTAAGGCGAGGTAGTCTGCTACCTGTCGGTCGAGTCGTTCTCTAAGGCTGGATCCCGAAGGGCTGTGGCGATGTGTAGGACTGAAAAAGCTCTGCATGTCCTCCATCAACAACACATCTGTAAAGCGTCCAGTCCTTGCCGCTGTGGTCGTGGTAGGAGGAGGATTACTTTCCTCTCTTCCCCTGTTAGATTGCCGTTGTGCTGTGACATCCCCCTTATAAGCTGTGTAAAGCAAATTTTTTAGTTTGGTTTTGAACTGCTGCATCCTTTCTGACTGTCGGTAATTTGGTAACATTTCCGCCACTTTCTGCTTATACCGGGGGTCTAGTAGCGTGGCCACCACGTACAGGTCGTTCTCCTTCATCCTTTTTATACGAGGGTCCCTCAACAGACATGACAGCATGAAAGACCCCATTTGCACAAGGTTGGATGCCGAGCTACTCATTTCCCGTTCCTCGTCCTCACTGATGTCATTGACGGTCTGTTCTTCCCCCCAGCCACATACAACATCATGGGTCCCAGATAGGTGACAACAACGAGCACCCTGGGATGCCTGCTGTGGTTGGTCTTCCTCCTCCTCAAAGCCACATTCCTCCTCTTCCTCATACTCCTCTTCCAGCGTTGCCGCAGGTCCGGCAAGCGATGATGACAAGGCTGTTTCTGGTGGTGATGGTGACCACAACTCTTCCTATTCCTCTTCACGCTCATCTACAGCCTGATCCAGCACTCTTCGCAGGGCACGCTCCAGGAAGAAAACAAATGGGATGAGGTCGCTGATGGTGCCTTCGGTGCGACTGACTAGGTTTGTCACCTCCTCAAAAGGACGCATGAGCCTACAGGCATTGCGCATGAACGTCCAGTAACGTGGCAAAAAGATTCCCAGCTCCGCAGAGGCTGTCCTAGCACCCCGGTCATACAAATACTCGTTGATGGCTTTCTCTTGTTGGAGCAGGCGGTCGAACATTAGGAGTGTTGAATTCCAACGTGTCTGGCTGTCGCAAATCAAGCGCCTCACTGGCATGTTGTTTCGGCGCTGAATGTCTGAAAAGTGTGCCATGGCCGTGTAGGAACGCCTGAAATGACCACACACCTTCCTGGCCTGCTTGAGGACGTCCTGTAAGCCTGGGCACTTAGACACAAAGCATTGTACGATGAGATTCAACACATGTGCCATGCACGGCACATGTGACAACTTGCCCAAATTCAATGCCGCCAACAAATTGCTTCCATTGTCACACACCACTTTGCCGATTTCCAGTTGGTGCGAGGTCAGCCACTGATCCACCTGTGCGTTCAGGGCGGACAGGAGTGCTGGTCCGGTGTGGCTCTCTGCTTTCAGGCAAGTCAACCCCAAGACAGTGTGACACTGTCATATCCGGGATGTGGAATAGCCCCTGGGGAGCTGGAGGGATTCAGTTGATGTGCAGACAGACTCCGCAGCAAAAGAGGACTCAGCCGAGGAGGTTATGGAAGAGGATGGAGTAGGAGGAGTAGAGGAGGTGGCAGTAGGCCTGCCTGCAAGTCGTGGCGGTGTCACCAACTCCGCTGCAGAGCCACGCATTCCATGCTTGGCAGCCGTCAGCAGGTTGACCCAATGCGCAGTGGAGGTGATATACCTGCCCTGACCGTGCTTTGCAGACCAGGTATCAGTGGTCAGATGGACCCTTGCCCCAACACTGTATGCCAGAGATGCCATGACTTCCTTTTCAATCACTGAGTAGAGGTTTTGTATTGCCTTTTTTGAAAAATCGTCCGGCTACCTTCCACTGTGGTGTCCCAATAGCGACAAATTTTTTGAAGGCCTCAGACTCCACCAGCTGGTATGGTAAAAGCTTGCAGGCTAAGAGTTCCGTCAAGCCAGCTGTCAGACGCCGGGCAAGGGGGTGACTCTGTGACATTGGCTTCTTACGCTCAAACATTTCCTTTACAGACACTTGACTGTGGGCAGATGAGATGAAACTGCCGAAGGTGAGAGGCAGAGTGGCGGGTGGTTGAGAGGGGGCAAGGAGTACAGCAGTGGTTGACGTTGGTGAAGATCCTGGACCAGGAGGAGGATGGTGGCTTTGAGCTTGTGTGCTGCTTCTATTCGTCATCATGTGTTGATCCCATAGGCGTTTGTGATGTGCGATCATGTGCCTTTGCAAAGCAGTTGTACCTAGGTAGGTGTTGGATTTCCCACGACTCAGTTTCTTTTGGCACAGGTTGCAAATGGCATCACTGTTGTCAGAAGCGGACACACAAAAAAAATGCCACACTGCTGAGCTTTGCAATGACGGCATTCTGGTGGTGGCAACAGCATGCGTTGATTGGCGTGCTGTCTGGCTGACCCCGGGTGCCGATACATGCTGTCTGACTGTGCCACTAGCTCCTTGCGACGACCTCCCCCTGCTTCCAACTCGTCTCCTCCTTCTCTCTGTCTCCCCTTCTGAACTTTCCCCCTCTTCTTCTTCTCTTCGAGCAGGCACCCACGTGGCATCCACGGACACATCGTCATCATCAACCACTTCACTTGTATCTGACACCTCAGCAAAGGAAGCAGCAGCGGGTACAACATCATCATCATCATCATCACACTGTACGTCCATGTGTGTAATGCTGCCTGACTGAGACATATCCCCGTTATCTACATCCTCTGGCAATAATGGTTGCGCATCACTAATTTCATCCAACTGATGTATAAATAACTCCTCTGAGGGATCAAGTGAAGCGGCTTTGGTGGCTGTGGTGGTAGTGGTGGTGGTGGTGGCGGGCGGGAGAGTGGTAACTTGAGAGCAGGTGACCAAAGCTGAGCTGGAGGAGGATGGTGCGTCAAGGTTCTTAGCGGAAGCTGTTGAAGATTGGGTGTCCTGTGTAAGCCAGTCAACTATTTTCTCCGAATTTTTTGGGTTTAGGGTACGTGGCCTCTGAACACTGGGCATTATTCCAGGGCCAGTCGAAATCACAGCACCACGACCACGACAGCCCCTTCGGGGTGGCCTGCCTCTGCCTGTCATTTTTTTTTAGATAAGTGGTACTATGCGTGCAAGGTACTTTTCCACCCTATATAAGTGGTGGGCAGTGGGCACAGTACAGTCTGTGTGGGCCTGACACACATGGGCTTGCAACTGTGATTATATCACAGAAATTTTTTGAATATAATTTTTTTTAATCTGCAAGGTATTTGAGTGAATCACACCCTGTAACGGTATAAGTGGAGTCCTAGCCACTAGCCAGTGGCCACAGTACAGTCTGTGTGGGCCTGACACACACGAGCTTGCAAATGTGATTATATCACAGAAAAATTTTAAATATAATTTTTTTATCTGCAAGGTATTTGAGTGAATGATACCCTGTAACGGTATGAGTGGAAGCCTAGCCACTAGCCAGTGGCCACAATACAGTCTGTGTGGGCCTGACACACACGGGCTTGCAAATGTGATTATATCACAGATTTTTTTTAAATATATTTCTTTTTATCTGCAAGGTATTTGAGTGAATGACACCCTGTAACGGTATGAGTGGAGGCCTAGCCAGTGGCCACAGTACAGTCTGTGTGGGCCTGACACACACAGGCTTGCAAATGTGATTATATCACAGACAAATTTTATAAAAAATTGGCATTCTCTTGATGAGCTTCAAGAGGTAGTCTCCTGAAATGGTTTTCACTTCACAGGTGTGCCCTGTCAGTTTAATAAGTGGGATTTATTGCCTTATAAATGGGGTTGGGACCATCAGTTGCCTTGTGGAAAACTTTGAAACTTTGAAAGTGTCCCCAAGTGCAGTCACAAAAACCATCAAGCGCTACAAAGAAACTGGCTCACATGCGGACCGCCCCAGGAAAGAAAGACCAAGAGTCACCTCTTCTGCGGAGGATATGTTCATCCGAGTCACCAGCCTCAGAAATCGCAGGTTAACAGCAGCTCAGATTAGAGACCAGGTCAATGCCTCACAGAGTTCTAGCAGCAGACACATCTCTAGAACAACTGTTAAGAGGAGACTGTGTGAATCAGGCCTTCATGGTAGAATATCTGCTAGGAAACCACTGCTAAGGGCAGGCAACAAGTAGAAGAGACTTGTTTGAGCTAAAAAAAACACAAGGAATGGACATTAGACCAGTGGAAATCTGTGCTTTGGTCTGATGAGTCCAAATTTGAGATCTTTGGTTCCAACCACCGTGTCTTTGTGCGACGCAGAAAAGCTGAACTGATGGACTCTACATGCCTGGTTCTCACCGTGAAGCATGGAGGAGGAGGTGTGATGGTGTGGGGGTGCTTTGCTGGTGACACTGTTGGGGATTTATTTAAAATTGAAGGCATACTGAACCAGCATGGCTACCACAGCATCTTGCAGCGGCATGCTATTCCATCCGGTTTGCGTTTAGTTGGACCATCATTTATTTTTCAACAGGAAAATGACCCCAAACACACCTCCAGGCTGTGTAAGGGCTATTTGACCATGAAGGAGAGTGATGGGGTGCTGCGCCAGATGACCTGGCCTCCACAGTCACCGGACCTGAACCCTATCGAGATGGTTTGGCATGAGCTGGACCACAGAGTGAAGGCAAAAGGGCCAACAAGTGCTAAGCATCTCTGAGAACTACTTCAAGACTGTTGGAAGACCATTTCAGGTGACTACCTCTTGAAGCTCATCAAGAGAATGCCAAGAGTGTGCAAAGCAGTAATCAAAGCAAAAGGTGGCTACTTTGAAGAACCTAGAATATGACATATTTTCAGTTGTTTCACACTTTTTTGTTATGTATATAATTCCACATGTGTTAATTCATAGTTTTGATGCCTTCAGTGTGAATCTACAATTTTCATAGTCATGAAAATAAAAAAAAACTCTTTGAATGAGGTGTGTCCAAACTTTTGGTCTGTACTGTATATATATATATATATATATATACAGGTCCTTTTCAAAAAATTAGCATATTGTGATAAAGTTCATTATTTTCTGTAATGTACTGATAAACATTAGACTTTCATATATTTTAGATTCATTACACACCAACTGAAGTAGTTCAAGCCTTTTATTGTTTTAATATTGATGATTTTGGCATACAGCTCATGAAAACCCAAAATTCCCATCTCAAAAAATTAGCATATCATGAAAAGGTTCTCTAAACGAGCTATTAACCTAATCATCTGAATCAAATAATTAAGTCTAAACACCTGCAAAAGATTCCTGAGGCTTTTAAAAACTCCCAGCCTGGTTCATTACTCAAAACCGCAATCATGGGTAAGACTGCCGACCTGACTGCTGTCCAGAAGGCCATCATTGACACCCTCAAGCAAGAGGGTAAGACACAGAAAGAAATTTCTGAACGAATAGGCTGTTCCCAGAGTGCTGTATCCAGGCACCTCAGTGGGAAGTCTGTGGGAAGGAAAAAGTGTGGCAGAAAACGCTGCACAACGAGAAGAGGTGACCGGACCCTCAAGAAGATTGTGGAGAAGGACCGATTCCAGACCTTGGGGGACCTGCGGAAGCAGTGGACTGAGTCTGGAGTAGAAACATCCAGAGCCACCGTGTACAGGCGTGTGCAGGAAATGGGCTACAGGTGCCGCATGCCCCAGAAACAGCGGCAGAAGCGCCTGACCTGGGCTACAGAGAAGCAGCACTGGACTGTTGCATGTCATTCGGAAATCAAGGTGCCAGAGTCTGGAGGAAGACTGGGGAGAGGGAAATGCCAAAATGCCTGAAGTCCAGTGTCAAGTACCCACAGTCAGTGATGGTCTGGGGTGCCATGTCAGCTGCTGGTATTGGTCTACTGTGTTTTATCAAGGGCAGGGTCAATGCAGCTAGCTATCAGGAGATTTTGGAGCACTTCATGCTTCCATCTGCTGAAAAGCTTTATGGAGATGAAGATTTCATTTTTCAGCACGACCTGGCACCTGCTCACAGCGCCAACACCACTGGTAAATGGTTTACTGACCATGGTATTACTGGGCTCATTTGGCCTGCCAACTCTCCTGACCTGAACCCCATAGAGAATCTGTGGGATATTGGGAAGAGAAAGTTGAGAGACGCAAGACCCAACACTCTGGATGAGCTTAAGGCCGCCATCGAAGCATCCTGGGCCTCCATAACACCTCAGCAGTGCCACAGGCTGATTGCCTCCATGCCACGCCGCATTGAAGCAGTCATTTCTGCAAAAGGATTCCCGACCAAGTATTGAGTGCATAACTGAACATAATTATTTGAAGGTTGACTTTTTTTGTATTAAAAACACTTTTCTTTTATTGGTCGGATGAAATATGCTAATTTTTTGAGATAGGAAATTTGGGTTTTCATGAGCTGTATGCCAAAATCATCAATATTAAAACAATAAAAGGCTTGAACTACTTCAGTTGGTGTGTAATGAATCTAAAATATATGAAAGTCTAATGTTTATCAGTACATTACAGAAAATAATGAACTTTATCACAATATGCTAATTTTTTTAAAAGGACCTGTATATATATATATATATATATATATATATATATATATATGTTGTGACATATCCTGTTCATTATCATTGTATTTACATACCTCTGTAGAAAGGGTTAATGAATACTGACAGACTGTTAGGGCTTTGATTGAGAAGCTGGTAATTCTCCACAGCTGCCATAGGGTTTAAAGAAGACCATGTTTTGGAGGGAAAAACCCAGACTTGTTTATCACTATATTTTGGAGATAAAAACCCAGGCTTATTTACCACCAAAAAGCAGACAGCCTGACCTTTTAAATGTCTGATTTTAGCTATGTTGTTATGTTTGGAAACTTGTTTTTGTCTGGAAAACCTGCTGTGTCATTGCTATTGAGTATCATTGAAGCTCTAATGTAAGTCTATACCAGACGGGAGCTGAAACAATGTATCTGTTTGTGTTAAGTTTCTCCACTCCACCCCTCCCACTAGAAGGTTCTAGTCTAGCAAAAACTGTATATAAGGAGAACAGTCAGAGCCCCTAGTGTGCTGCAATTAGGGTACAGAGCTTGGAAGAGGAGACTCTGCCAAACTACTAAGTGACTAGAAGAAGATGCTGAGACGGGGATACGCTTCCACAGACCCTGGATCACCAGCCTTGGACCAGGATACCAGCTTTCTGATAAGGGAGAGGGACAGCTAGCTCAGGCCTTTTCTCAGCATTAAACCCTTCTTCTGGCAGGGAGGAGATTGGAGAAGCCAGCCCAATGCCTCGCTTGAATTGTTTTGTGCCTGAATTCCTCCAGTAAAGAAGCACCCTGGTTTACTGTAGACCCTGACTCTCTTTTTTCCCATTGGGGTGCACCACGCCTTACCATACTTTCCGAAGTGCAGCACTATGTGGTGACACCTCGACAGTGTCCGGGGGACCGGGCGTAGTGTTGGGGCCACCCCAAACCCGGCCACTGCAGATACTGCATATTCTACATATACCGTTTGTAACATCTAAATTCACACTTTTTGATTTATGTAAAAGGTCACTCACAGACACATTTACCATTAGTGTACAGTATATACCACACATCTATCTACCTGGCTTGTTAGGGTAACTCCTGTTCTACAGATTTCTTAGTGTTTGTGGATAATGATTATGTTTTCCTGTGTCCAAAGGCATGTATGGCATAGTAAATTTATACACTATACCACCAAAATTCCAAACCTTTCCCTATGGTGACCCTATCTTTTACCAGTCAAAAACAAGACACCTGGGCAGATCCCACACTGCAACCTAGCCTGATATGCTTAAGTTTGTCCCTTTATTCTAAAAACACCATTGATGGTGGTTCAGATTTAGGTTGGTATAATCAGGGCAGCTTTAACCATAAAGCGAATTATGCATTTGCACCCCCCTCTTCTATATCCCATGACGGCCCATTTATATTCAACTGTATTGCTGCTGTCAGGATGTTCTCTTTGATAGGCTTCAGGTCCAGTGCCTGTAGCCTATCAGAGGCTGGCACAGGTGACGAGATTATGTCATTCTCATCGTGAAGCCTGAGCTGGGCAGGATAGAGCTCAGAACACAGATTGAAAGAGGTTTGTGTCCTGCACTGGAAAGCTGACAGCAGCATGGTAAGTATTTGTAGATAAATGTAGAGGAGGATTGCGCTGCAGGAAAGGAATCTTCTACATTTATCTACATAGCGGACTTCTTCCCACATTGTCTTTTGGATTTGCAGCGCTAGAGAGGACAAGTATCTTCAATAGAGACTTTATCCTTTTTATTCTTGCATGGTAAGTATTTGTGTTTTATATATTTTGTATTTTTTGGGCAGCATGCTGTTGGGCCACTATGGGGGGAGGTGGTACTATGGAGACATTGGTTTTATTGGGGGCAGTATAAATTTCCAATTGTACTGGCACGTGTTATAATTTATTTATATTTTTTGTACTGGCATGCATTATAAAGGGCCACACATTATTTTTGTTGTATTGCCACACATTTTTGTAAGGACACATATTCTAGGCATTTTTCATACTGACACTCATTCTAAGGGGGGCACATTTTTGTACTTGCACACATAAGGGGTTATTTTATGTATTGGCACACATTATAAGGTGGCAATTTCTGTATTGGCACACATTATAAGGGGGATTTTTGTACTTGTCCACATTATAAGGGGCATTGTTGTACTGGGGACCATGGGGAACATTATTATAATCAAGGGCACTGTAGGAGGAGAGAACTATTACTGTGGAAGGCACCCTGGCACAGCATCTGCTAAGTCACAATTATTTTGGGGGACACTCTCAGAGGCTCTATTAGCTGGTCCCAATTAATTTTAAAGGGACTATGTGTCAATAATTATTGAAGGAGGCACTGGCCATGTAATAATAGTATTTTCAAGGGAACTATCTGTTTCTGCTGTATAGTATTGGGGAGCACAGCAGGCACAGTATTGGGGGTGGTGGATGGGATGTTCAGAAGGTGGTGGGATTAATAGTAAAGTAGGAACCTAAGATGTTTGTGTGTCAAACTCTGCACAGACGAGCCAAACCTGAAAGAACTCATCATGGTGGTATGATACAAATGCAGAAGATGAGGACAGAGAATATCAACATCAGAAGATACCTCACTGTATGTACTGCTTTCTGTATTCTCTTGTATGTTTGATAGCGCAGAGTGTAATTTGAATAGTAATAGCCATCCATCACAGATCCTAATCTGGTGTTTGTCTTTTTGACTAGCAGGGGTCAGCACAAGCCAAAAGTACCATCTATGCCAAAGCGCCATATTGCCTAAGCACTTGGCAGTTAATCATGGCAGTTAGACAGGACAGGAGACGGAGATGCTATGTGTACTACTCAAAACAAAGTTAAACACTGCACAGATATGCTACAATATTGTTTCACTCAGGCTCTGGCTACTCTTCTGATCACTATGGCTGTCTACCTTCAAAACCAACCACACCTTCCACCTTCTGTCCCTTCTCTCCACATCAGTCCCTCCCTCCTTCCCTCACCCTTGTTCAGTTCGCATACACTTTATACCCTCATACATCACCATGAACTATCTTCCTCCAAGGTGCAGCATAAAAAACACCATATAAATCTTTCAACCACTTGCTGTCTCTTTCTGTTCTCCTGCTACTAGCTGCAGGGGATATTTCACCGAATCCTGGCCCTCCCTCTGTTGCTAACTTCAAGTTTGTTGTTCACAAACAGAAACCCCAAAAATCTGATTAATGTTCAGTGCACATCCTCTCCAGTCTCTTTTAACTGCACATTCTGGAATACACGATCGGTTCGTAATAAACTACCCACAATCCATGATTTCTTCCTCTCACACTTGCTGGCCCTTACAGAAACCTGGCATCAACCCTCTGACACTGCTTCCCCTGCTGCCCTATTCTATGGTGGACTTCACTTCTCCCATACCCCCAGACCTGATGACAGGCACGGTGGAGGAGTAGGCATACTACTTTTTCCGCAGTGCACATTTCAGGTCATTCCCCCTGTACCCTCTATCAAATTCCCCTCTTTTGAGGTTCACACCATTAGACTCTTCCATCCACCTAGCTACAATTTTTAACCTGGTATCTTTCCCTCTTTCAAACACTCTGTTATAACCTCACTACTTAAAGAAACCATCTTTTGACCTGACCTATGCTGCTAACTACCGACCTGTTTCTAACCTCCCCTTCATCTCTAAACTCCTTAAACATCTTGTCTACTCTCGCTTAATAAGCTATCTCTCTGCAAACTCTCTTCTTGAACCCTTACAATCTGCTTTTCGCCCTCTTCACACTACAGAAACTACCCTTATTAAAGTGTCTAATGATCTCCTAACAGCAAGAAGATTCTCTACTGATTCTGCTGGATCTCTCTGCAGCACTTGATACCATAGATCATAAACTCCTCCTCACCATGCTCCACTCAGTTGGCCTTAAGGACACTGCTCATGGTTCTCGCCCTATCTGGCTGCTCCTTTAGTGTATCATTCGCTGGATCTTCTTCTTCTACTCTTCCTCTTGATGTTGGCGTTCCTCTCAGTACTAGGTCCTCTACTCTTCTCTCTCTATACAGCCCGCATCGGACAGACTAGATTTGGCTTTCGATACCATCTCTATGCTGACGACACCCAACATATACACTTCATCCTCTGACATCACCACTGCTTTAGTCCAAAACACCAGTAATTGTCTGGCAGCTGTCTCTAACATCATTTCCTCTCTGTATCTAAAACTTATCCCCTAAGAAACTGAAGTTCTTGTCTCCCCCCCATCTACTAACCCCTACATTGACCTCTTATAAGCAACATAGTCATTTATATGATTATATTGAAGATTAAGACAACAGAGGCAGGAGGACTTCTGGTTCCGGCGAGCACATGTGAGGACTGGAAAGAGAGACGCTCCGGGACCCATGGCCCGAAATCCAAGGAGCCAACGCATCTAGGGGCTGTTTATCCCATCCACAACTACCCCACTTGATTAAGGGGCACTCTATGGAGAAATTCCTACAGAAGGGTGGCTCCCAAACCTCACATCTATCACTCCTGCAACGAGAAGAAAGGCAGCAGCGGGGCAAGATGGTGGGCGCAGCTGAAAGATCATGCAGGCTCACAAGATCTGACTCTCAACCTCCTCAGCGCCAAGCGGAGACAGTAACCACAGAAGCAGAGGAAGACGAGTTTCAACCGACCTCTGACCAGGATTTACAAAACAATGGCAATAGAGATCGCCAAACTACTGGCGCCAGATATAAAAGCCACACTGGAAGCAACAGTCTCCACAGCGTTACTGCAGCTTCAGAGAGAGGTGACGCAGCATACCACACAGATTGCTGATCTGGAACAGAGAGTGAATTTGGTGGAGGGGGAATTAGAGAGGGCCCAAACACAGTTCCGAGAAGTACTCCGAAATAACCAAGTCCTAAAAGACAAGGTAGAAGATCTGGAAAATCGTTCCAGATGGAACAATTTAAGAATTGTGGGCTTGCCGGAGTCAATATCGCCAAGTCAATTGTCTCAAATATGCGCAGTAGAAATACCACAAGCCCTAAGGCTGCAAGGCTCATTTACAGTGGAAAGAGCGCACAGGCTGGGGCCTCCGAAAACTCTGGATTGAGATCTGGGAAATCCTAGACCAAGACCCGCCATCATAAAATATTTGAACTATGCAGCAAAAGAAGCTATCCTCAACAAGTACAGACTTAGTTCACATCCGATGTCAGTGCGGGGCCATAAGATACTACTATTTAGTGATTACTCTGCAGAAGGAGCAAGGCACAGGAGGGCTTTCTCGTATATATCTGCTCTACCCTAGTCAAGAAAAAAAACAAGTTTGCACTACTTTACCCTGCAACACTAAGAGTATTCCGCTCGGAAGGCTGCACAGAGACTTTCTTTACTCCAAAAAAAGCATTAGAAGCATTGGAGTTGGATAAAGATTTTTCTTCTTCCCATGCGAGTCCATCACAGAGGGGTACTTTTCCAGGAAGAGGAAGACGAGAGATGATTTCGGCGAGATGCGGATCCCCAGGGTCACCAAACAACATAGATAGACCAGAAGACCCGCAATCTCAGAGCCAAAGATCGGTGTGGGAATGACGGAGGACTCTGTTTTTAACGAGACAAGTGAGATTTATAGGAGAAATAGGCTAGTTCTTCCTAAAATGTCTTGTTTTTTCTTTAGGGCTTAACTGCAATGTCTAGGTAAATATGTGATATGTTGAAATAAGGGAGGAAAGGTGCTCTAACATGTAGAAATAAGATATAAGCTGGGACCACAGTTTCAAAGGTCACTGTCGGTAGAACACTACGCCGTCATGGTTTTAAATCATGCATTGCACGGAAGGTTCCCCTGCTCAAGTCATCACATGTCCAGATCAGTCTGAAGTTTGCCAATGACCATCTGGATGATCCATAGGGGGAGAAAGTCATGTGGTCAGATGAGACCAAAGTAGAACTTTTTGGTCTAAACTTCAGTCATTGTGTTTGGAGGAAAAAGAAGGATGAGTTGAATCCCAAGAACACCATCCCTACTGTGAAGCATGGGGGTGGTAACATCATGCTTTGGGGGTGCTTTTTCTGCGAAGGGGACAGGGCGACTGCACTGTATTAAGGAGAGGATGAATGGGGCCATTTATTGTGAGATTTTGAGCAACAACCTCCTTCCCTCAGTCAGAGCATTGAAGATGGGTCGTGGCTGGGTCTTCCACCATGACAATGACCCAAAGCACACAGCCAGGATAACTAAGGAGTGGCTCTGTAAGAAGCATATCAAGGTTCTGGAGTGGCCTAGGCAGTCTCCAGACCTAAATCCAATAGAACATCTTTGGAGGGAGCTGAAACTCTGTGTTGCTCAGCGATAGCCCCGAAAACGTGACAGATCTAGAGGAGATATGTGTGGAGGAGTGGGCCAAAATCCCTGTTGCAGTGTGTGCAAACATGGTCAAGAACTACAGGAAATGTGAATTTCAGACCCCTCTATGATTTCTAAGTGGGAGAACTTGCAAAATTCCAGGGTGTTCAAATGCTTTTGTTCCTCACTATATACTTGCCCAACTCATCCCAGCATGGATTTTATCGCAATATAGAGACAGCTATACTTCAAGAGGGGAAGGGTCAGGTTTTAGTAGCAGGAGATTTTAATAGAATACATGATGAACGAGAAGATAGATGTCAACAGGTCCCCAGACTACACCATAATCCTAGAGGTGCCCCTACTCTTTTACCGCTATTGCAATCCACAGGTCTGATTGATGTGTGGAGACATCAACACCCAATGGAGAGAGAGTATACACACTTTTCACATGCTCAAGTATCCTGGTCAAGGTTAGACTATTTTCTGTCATCCCCTGATTTTCTATTGAAGGTTCACAGTACAGAGATATCTTATCTGGTCATTTCAGACCATGCTCCGGTGGTAATGGAAGTGATTGAGGATATTCCGTAAGGGACAGATTATATTTGGAGATTACCACACCATTTTATAGCAGATGAGGATTTTATAGATAGGTTAATGGGATGGTGGTGGGAGTTTTCTCAAGATAATGATAGTCATAAACAAAATCCTTCATTATTTTGGGACACAGCAAAGGCTGTACTAAGATGATGTATTATAGCCTATACTGTGTGTGTGTGGGGGGGAGGAATAATTAAAAACTATGAAGAAGCCACAAAAAAACTGGCATATACCACTTTCCTACATGATTCGAGAACCACACAAAGTGCTTTGGGTTACACCAAAACATAACTTCGATTACTATATGGAAAGCAGGGCTAAGTGGTCTGATGACCGCAAAAAGGCGGAATTGTTTCGATATGGTAACAAGGCAGGTAAGCTACTGTTGAATCTGTCGAGGCAATTCACTAAACAAGTCCACTTGCACCCTCTGAAAGACAGGTCAGGTCACTCAACCCAAGGAAATAATAAAGATTTTGGGAATTTATTTTAAATCCCCATATGCCCAATACCCCTATGATAAAGAGCGAGCCAAAGAACTTTTGGGAAAAATCAGTCTGCCTAGATTGTCAGCAGAATCGTTATACTCTATTAACAAAGAAATAACAGAGGAGGAATTGAGCTCAACAGAGTCAACAATTAAAAGTCACTCAAATAGGAAAGCACTGGGGCCTGATGGGTTTTCGGCAGAATTTGACAAGGTATTAGTAGAAATCACTTACAGTGTTATTCAACTCCATCTTAAAGGGTAAGGGGTTATCAGTCTCAGGAAAGATGGCTGATATTAAAATACTCCCAAAGCAGGGAAAAAATTTGACTCAACCAGGGTCATTTAGGCCAAAATCACTTATAAATCAAGATATAAAAGTACTATAAAAAAAAAAAATGGCTAACAGGCTTGCTAAATTTCTGCCGGACCTGATTGGGGCTTCACCAGATAGGCTTTATGAAAGGCCGATCAGCGGTCACGAATATTAGAAGGGTTTTAGCAGCACAGAATGGACAGAGGGAGAGGAACCAAAAAGACAACCTGGCACTTTTAGCTATTGACGCTGAAAAGGCTTTTGATAATGTTAGTTGGATCTGGCTCGAAGACGTATTAGATAACATGGGCCTTATAGGTGACTTTCGTAATTACTTGAAGGCTCTATATGAAGAACCCAAGCAAGAGCAGGCTTCTTGTCGAGTGTAATAGAACTCAAAAAGGGAACTAGGCAAGGTTGCTCACTGTCCCATCTACTGTTCAATATGGCTCTGGAACCTCTAGCCCAACTTTTAATACAAACTGACATATATAAAGGGATTAAAGTAGGGAGGAAGGAGATTAAATTAGTCTGTTTTGCTGATGATATTTTAATCTATATGAAATCCCCAGACAAGCATCTAAAAAAGATCTTAGACACTCTACTTTACTATGGCTTGGTAATAGGATACAAGATAAATGTGTTGAAAAGCCAGATTTTATTTTTACGACCTGAGAAGAAGGGGACTAGACAACAATATGAAGTAGAAGTAAGGCAAGATTATATCACCTATTTGGGGACTAAGATAGGACGGTCCTCAGTCTCACTTTATTCACTCAACTATCCTCCATTAATCCAGAAGATTGAGAAGGAGTTGGAAAGGTGGAAAGATTTACCGTTATCCTTGAGTCGGAGAGCACAACTTTTAAAAATGATCAGTTTCTCGAGGTTATTATACCCTTTACAAACAATTCCACTACTATTGAAGCATAGGGATATCAGGAAAATACAATCAGCCTTTACTTCTTTTCTGTGGAAGAAGAAAAGACCTCGTATAGCGTATAAAAGATTAACTATGTTGCTTCTGTCTGTCGGAAAAAGTCAGGTACAGCTAGCCAATAAGAAGAGAGATGCTGTGCTGCTTTGCTCTGCTTTTTGGCAAGCTGACACCTGACCTCCGCTTGAGTCACACCTTTAGAGCCATTAGAGGAGTAGTGAGAGGGCTCTTCAATGCAGCACTGACGTCCTGAAACTTGGCAAACCGGCTGACAAGGGCGGAAACGTGGTCGTCTGGCCTGTGGAGATATATGAGGCGGAGGCGCACCGCCAACTTCGCGACACTGCCTGCTATAGGAAACTCACATCTAATCCTACCATTAGCTTCCAGACTCAGATACAAGGTGTCTTGATGGCAGCAGTGGAGTCAGGGACCATCAATAGGACTGTATTCCATGGCTTGGTGGTGAAACATCTGATTACCCCCCACATTGTGTACCCAAGATTCATAAATCTCTATCTAGACCTCCGGGAAGACCAATAGTTTTGGGACGTGGGGGTTGTGCAAACCTATTTGTCGCTTTTTGGATTTTTACCTCAAGCCATGTGTTGAGTGTTTACCGTCGTATGTTCGTGACTCCACCGACGTTCTGAAACGTCTGGAGGATATCCAGATGGAAGGAGACATGTTCCTTGTAACATGCGATGTACAGTCGCTTTACACCTGTAATCAACACGAGCTTGTGCTGAGGGCTTCTGTTTTTTTTCTACAGATGAGGAATTTGGCTCCTGATCTAACAGGGTTTCTACTGACTCTGTTGGACTTTGTCCTGACCCACAATCACTTTCTTTTCAAGGACCGGTACAACCTACAATTGCGAGGAGTGGCGATGGGGGCGACTTGTGCGCCCTCTTATGCCATTTATTTCTTGGTTTTTGGGAACGCGAGTATAGACAACAAGCTATGGATGAAGCAGATGGTCAGGTCATTTCCTGGATGCGTTTTATAGATGATATTCTGTTTATTTGACAGGGGTCCAGGACGGCACTGGAGACATTCTTGACACGGCTCAATATGAATGATTGGAATATTAGGCTGACACAGATTATATCCCAACATCAAATGACGTTTTTGGATATCAACATCAAGACATCTGCAAATGGTGCTTTGTTAACTGGTGTTCATCGCAAAGATACTGCCGTTAATGCCCTCCTCCATGCTTCCTCTTTTCATTCCCAGCATCAAAAGCGATCTATACCAATTGGCCAGTTCTTGCGAGCCAGAAAATTGTGTACATCAACGGAGGACTTTGAAGAGGAGTCAATGTTACTTCGACAACACTTGAGCAAAGAGGCTATCAATCCGTGGTCATTGAACGGGGCTATCAGTGGGCCCGAAATACACCTCGGCAGACCCTGCTCACAACTAAACATCATAAAACATCAGACAGAAGACCTGATAGATCTCAACCGGCAGGGCCAGCCTTTGGGGTGGGCGGGCTGTGCGGCCGCACAGGGCGCCATAGCAACAGGGGCGCCGGGCGGCCGACAGCTCGCAGTGTAATATGCGGCAGACGAGCGAGCTGGTGGCGGCGGCTGGGCACAGGGAGATGAGCGCTTCCATTGTGGAAGCGCTCATCTCCAGTCATCTGTATCGCCGTCCTCAGGACAGCGATACAGATGCCTGCCTGTGCTGCGGTAGGGGAGGGAGAGGCGTGTCCCTTTCCGTTCCTCTGATAGGCTGGTTTAGGAAAGGGTTAAGAAAAACCTAAGCCTGGGTCCTGATGAGCTGCAACTGGGGAGTTGCTAGAAAACTGGGCTGTCAACACACTTGCTCAGAACTCCCTGGGAGTGAGAGAAGCCACATCTCACTGAGGGACCCTGAAGGTCCAGAGCCTGCAAACTGCAAGTATCACAGGTTGCTGTACAGACAGCGTGCTTATTTTGCGTGGACTGAGGTTAGCTCATCCACGTCCTAGAGAGGGACCTATTGTTTAGTTAGAGCCTGGATAAGGCTAAGTGTTCCGTTTATGTTTTGTGTTTTAAATGCAACCTGTGAAATAAAGCTGGCAGGACGCCAGTGGAAATGCACTCCTGTCTCCTGAGGTCTCCTTCAGCGAAATATTCTGACTAATCCCCCTACCTTTTCACCGCTGGAAGGGCAAGCTAAATAACTGACTGTCACAATTGGAGGAGGATGTTAAGGGCAACGACACCTCAGAAAAGCTGAATGCTGCAGTGCTGTGTGGGAATTTAAAGGGCCAGAAGCCCGTTTGCTCAGTGGAACTGGTGCTGCTGGATTTTTTCTGGTCCTTGAACAGCTGGTTGCTAAGGGTAACGCCTGAATACAAATTGTTTCTGGACTTGGGAACAGGTATATGTCCTGGGTAAAACCTGCTACATTTCTGCAGAGAAAGACTCCTGACATGGAGGATATGTTAAAGGCTTTGCTGCAAGCCACCGAAGCCCAGTACAAGAGACTGATCAGTGGAAATGGCTACAAAATGGTATAGCCCGTGGGAGAAATCCTGCGATTTAGTGATCGGGGGAATCCCGCTGGGGGTCATTCTAGACTCCCGCCAGCAAGTGTCTTGGGTCCTGCCTGTAATTCTGGACTTTGTAACAAGGGGGCCAGAGACAAAAACTATGGTGTCACTGACCTTTGTGACTGACTATGGCTCTGTGCAATGGGAGCTGTTAAAATGTGAGACACTGGAAGTGGAATTTGTACTGGGCAAGGACTTTCCATTGTTTGGGCAGTTGTGGAGCGGAGTTCCGGATAAAAAGCAAAGATGTGCCGTTGCCAAGGGCAACCGTCGGGAGGACAAAGAGGTGGAGAGCGGTGCGGTTCTCAGGAGTGCATATCTTCCCTGCGACTGTGCCCGGAGTCCTAGAGAGGAAGTGCGGAGGTGCAGTAAAGCTGTTGCTAGGAGCAACCACAACCTTGATGAGTCCGCGGGAGAGGATGTCACTGCTTTACCAGAATGGTTGATTACAAAGGGTAAGACTGTTCCTGTTATTAACCATGTGGCAGACCCAGTGACAGTGAGCCGGCGGCGGGGGATACCTGCTGGGCCGGTAGGTAATAAGTCACACAGAGAAAAAACTGTGTCTGGACAGGCGGATAAGCCTGCAGTGATTGCTCCCTCGCAGAAACCTGCAGGGGAGAAGGTTTCTGTGTTACCTCAGTTGCCCATGACCAAAGCTAGACATGGGATGACAAGGATCCGGGATCCCATGCTAGCCCGGGTAAGAGGTAGCACAATATTGAAACCTGAGACTGGTAAAATAATAAAGGTGCTGGACAGTCGTGCGGATAAGGACTATCCACTGATTTTCACTGAGCGTGAGACTCCAATGAGAACAGAGACTGATGAACTTGATGTTACAGATACGCTCATGCATGAGGGAGTGTTGGGGTGTAATTTTCCCTTATGCTGGGAGTGGTGGAGTAATGGAGACACTTCTGCAGAGAGTGCAAAAACTCCTGCAGAACTTGTACCTCTACCTTAAGTGAACGTGTAAGGGAAAGGACCATTGAACACAGTGATGATACCATGTTTGCCAAAATGCATAATGGAAATGTGAAGTCATGTGATATATGTGATAATAATGACATGCCTTTTCCTTTGCAGGCTGTGATTGGGGAAAAAGCTCCCCCTGTTGGTAAACATGTGTCTGATATAAAAGTGTTGATAAATGTTGAAGAAACACCGCTAGGAGACCCCATTGTAGACAATGTGGCGGGGCTAGAAGGTGTACCACACGGACCAGAGGTGGATGTGCAGTCTCCACAGGTTTCAATGATTAATAAAATGTCCCAGGTGGGGATTGACTCAGGGGTGCCCCTAGAGGCCAGGGTTAATAATGACACCAGCAGTATAAGTGGCCTATGTGCCGTGACAGTTAGCAATTCCGAGAGTGAGGCTACCATGTCAAGACCCAGCAAAACTAAAGTGGTTACTAGTAGCGAGTCTAGCGACCAGATGACAGTTATATCTGACGAGACGAGAGTTCAGTCAGGTGACAGCCTAGTGTCTGAAGCTCATATCCTGACAGTTGTAGATGACCTGACAGGACAGTACAGCTACAAACTTGAAGATGTTTTCGCTCGCTCTGCACAGTCCCTAGATACACTAGAGATGGGGCTAGCGGTTCTCGCAGAGCAACTGCAGGAAGCTCCAGAGGAGTCACAGAAAGAGATGAATGAACTGGAGTCACTAATAGAAGCGGAAATTCTCCAACTTCAAGAGGAACTTGCAGCTTCTGAGCGATCCAGACTTCATGCAGAGCAGGAAAGAGATGAGCTGGCTGATGAGGTTCTAAACAGCGCCTCAGAAAAATCTGCTCTCTTGGAGGAGAAAAGACATTTGGAAGCCAGGATGGCTCAACTTTATCAAGAGTTATGTGATCGCATGGTGGACCTGGACCACCAGAGACAAACTGTATCTAGATTGGAGAAGAGACAAAATAAGTTTGACCAGCTCTTGGTTGAAGAGAAATACATATCGGCTCGATATGCCGAAGAACGTGACCGAGCGGAGGCTGATGCTTGGGAGAGTCCAAGGCCCTCTCCTTGGCTAGAGCCCTTGAAGTGCTTGAGGAGCGAAATGAATTAGAGAGGCTGAACAAGCAACTCAGAGTAGAGATGGAAGCTCTCATGAGCTCAAAAGATGCCATCTATGAGGTGGAGAAGCCTAAGCGTGCTCCTGCACAGCAGGTGGAAGGAAGTGAGAGACCGGAAGAGGAAGATCCTTTGGAAGGTGCCAAGAAGTCAGAGCCTGGTAAGAGTGGGTCTGGAGATGGTGGTGCCAGGGTACTGGCCAAGGCAGAGAAGGTGGAAAAGGTATCGGCTGAACCAGTTGATGTGGCTGATGTCGATGCAGAGGCCAAGAGTCTCATGACAGTGTGTAACCAGGACCAGGTCGCAAAAGACGTCCCCTCCGCCTACAAGGCCTTCCAAGTAGCCAGCTGCCTGCTGGGGAAGAAATATGAGGAGATGGACGACCAGTATGCAGATCCGGGCTATTACGATGGGCTGTCTTTCCTGACTCCTCCCCAAAAGGAGACCAGTGTCCTGGGTGAGCCTCTGGAGAAAACGCCAGAAGACAAGAAGTATGCTGAAGACCCCAGTGCCTCCAACCTTGATGCGAAAGGGAAGGAGGAATTAAGAAAGCAAAGATATGATGCCATGTCCCTGAAGGGTGAGAAGGCTAATAAAGTAAAGGCCAAAGAGACAGAGGCCAAGGAAGCTAAGGCCGAGCTCTTGAAGTGGGAGAAATCCTTGGATGTTCCAGAGATCAAGGGTAAAGCCGAAGTGGGGAGAGGCAGTGAAGAGGCAGAAGACCCTGAAACTGAGGCACCATCTGAGAAAACCACTGCTGGAAAAGAAGCGAGCGGGGGCAAGCCAGCTCTGCTGATGGAGCTTCGCAAAGACAAGAAAAAAAGGCCTAAGCGTCTGCAAGAGCCAGCGAAGTCAAACAGAGTCTGTCGTTTGCA
The DNA here is from genome assembly GCF_014858855.1 of Bufo gargarizans. NCBI lineage: Eukaryota > Metazoa > Chordata > Amphibia > Anura > Bufonidae > Bufo > Bufo gargarizans. Next base: position 490,653,808 of record NC_058080.1, on the reverse strand, counting down.
TAAAAATATATTCTGAAGGGAGTTCCAGAAGCCGAGATCGAAATTCTAAGAGTAAAGGAAAAAGAAATGTACGTTCTGCTGTTAAAATAAAACGACAAAAAGAGGCGAGTCATAAAAAGCGTGCTCGGCTGAAGCAGCTGTGTAAGTCAGAGAGAGAAAGATGAAAAAATAAAAAGAGAGGAGAAGAAAGTGCCTGTCACATGGACATGGGAACATTGCAGACAATGTCTCTTGGGCAAGATGTCAGTGTGGGTAACAAACCAAGCACTGATGGCATGGGTCTGGCAAAATAAAGGGAAGCCTCTGACGCGGACCACATCTTCCAGGGGGAAGGTTGAGCCAGGCGATGGCAAGAAAATGCGGATGCCCTGTCACGAGCATCCAGTTGGTACATGTGTTCACCCCCCACAGGTTTGAACAAAAGGGGAGGAAATGTGGTGTCTCACAGGGTGAAGTAATTGAGGGTATATACGTGTCTCCCAGGTTCTTAGCATATGCTGAAGAAAGTTGTTTAGGAAAGGGTTAAGAAAATCCTAAGCCTGGGTCCTGATGAGCTGCACCTGGGGAGTTGCTAGAAAACTGGGCTGTCAACACACTTGCTCAGAACTCCCTGGGAGTGAGAGAAGCCACATCTCACTGTGGGACCCTGAAGGTCCAGAGCCTGCAAACTGCAAGTATCACAGGTTGCTGTACAGACAGCGTGCTTATTTTGCGTGGACTGAGGTTAGCTCATCCACGTCCTAGAGAGGGACCTATTGTTTGGTTAGAGCCTGGATAAGGCTAGGTGTTCCGTTTATGTTTTGTGTTTTAAATGCAACCTGTGAAATAAAGCTGGCAGGACGCCAGTGGAAATGCACTTCTGTCTCCTGAGGTCTCCTTCAGCGAAATAATCTGACTAATCCCCCTACCTTTTCACCGCTGGAAGGGCGAGTTAAATAACTGACTGTCACAGGCTGTTATTACTGGCACAGGGGGGCTGTTATTACTGGGGGCTGCTATTACTGGCACAGGGGGTCTGCTATTACTGGCATAGGGGGCTATTATTACTGGCACGGGGGGGCTGTTAATACTGGCACATGATTGGGGGCACTATAGGGGCATCTACTGAGGCCACAAAGAAGAGGTATTTTATATGGGCTCTCTGTACAGTACAATTTTATACTGGGACACACATGGTGGGTACTATGGGGAAGGGGGGAGAGGAGTACTATGGGGTCATCTATGGGGGGCACTAAGAAGGGGTATTTTATACTTGCAAATTATGGGGGACACTGAGGGCATCTACTGGAGCATTTTATACTGGTACATTATGGGGGGCACTAGGAGGAAGGAGGGTGTGGAGCACTATGGGGTCATTTACTAGGGGCACTATATAGGGGTATTTTATACTGGCACATTATGGGGGCACTATGAGGACATTAGCTCAAATAAGGGCATTACAAGGGGGGTATTTTTTGCACTGTCACATTATAAGGAGAATTATTACTACTGGGGGGGCATTATGGTGGGCTTTATTACTCTGCATGGTATGACCCCCTAGTAGCAGCACCAGCCTCTCCCTGCTCTGGTATCCCTCTGCCCCTTCTCCAAATACTTATTATGAAATCTTTCTCATTAGGATAAAACACCTCATCAGCTCCACCGAGCCCCCGGCCAAAGTGTGGAAGTGGTGTCCGAGATCCCCAAGGGCCAAGCCAAGTAACTGTAAGTTTTCATGTGGAATATGTTTGTTATACACATATAGCCTACACTGTGCCACACAATATTTTTTATTTTATTTTAATTTTTTTGGAGGGGGGGGGGCACAAGGTTAGCTCGCACAGGGCGTCTGAACACCTAAGGCCGGCCCTGGCAACCGGTCTGTATGATCACAGACTATAACATACAATGGAATAATATCGGAAAAACCTTTATGAAATTTTGGCCTATCCTGCAGACAGATCATGTTCTTGATTCTGTGCTTACTTCCACCCCTGCATTTGTTGCTCGTTGCAGCAAAAACCTCAATGACATCTTAGTATCCAGTCATTATGTTCCACCAAAACTTCAAGATTTTTAATTCCAAGCAAGAGGGCCAAAATGGGGGTCGACACCTTGTGGACACTGCAGTATCTGCAAGGTCATGATTAAAACCGATTCATTCCGTGATTCATCTGGGCAAAGTACGTATAAGATTGTACATTTTATCAATTGTACCACATCAGGTGTTATATATTATGCGACATGCCCGTGTGGATTAATCTATATAGACCTGACAACACAGGAACTCCGCATACGCATCCAGGAACACCAAAGTGACATACGAACCCATCCAAAATCAGTGATCATGACAGAGACAGGATAGTGAAACTCAAACCAGTTGCGCAACACTTTAGCCTGAAACAAAACAATCGATGGCAGGACCTGAGGGTCCGGGGCATTGATAGAGTGAATCTGGGCTCTAGGGGTGGTGACCTCTCTAGACGTCTAGAATAGGTTGAGAGTAAATGGATAATCAAACTACAGACCCAAATACCATGTGGGCTTAATGACAAGGTCCCCATTGCTTCTTTTTTGTGACTGACTCCTCCTTGAATCTCCTTGCTGTGTACAGGCCTTTTTAAATTTTACACTCATGGGTGGTGGGAGTATGTGTCTTGACTATGGGATACGAGTCGTGTTCATTGGGTCTTCCCTGTTGGGGAGTGGAGTCCCTCCTCGCCCCATGTGGACGAATTAGTCATTCGTCATGGGTTGGCCATACATATCTTTCAGGGATCCTTGTGGTGGGTTAGGTGCACACTTTATGCCAGTATTCTAGCCTTCATCACCAGGCAGTGGGGAGACACAATGGTTTTCAATGCTGGTATGGTTATACCAACCAGCATTAATAACTGGGTGATTTTATACTAACAATAGATGGTATCATCTTTGGGATCTAGTCTAGAAGAGCACTGAGCATTGTTCTCACAGCATTGACTATTGGGTGATGCCTATCAGTATAGATGGGATCTTCCAATGGGTTCCAGTATAGCAGAGTATTAGACATTGATTTAACACATGTATGTACATTTATTTATTTTCACAGGTTTCCATTTTGCACCATTGCTCAAATTTTTTCCAGCACACCGTTCACTATTCCAGTGCACGTCACCAGTCACTTCTGTTATAAACAGCAAGTGTAAAAATGTATTTTCATCTATATAATGACGTTTTGCACTATCACGCATTCTTAGTATATCATTCATTCACTTTTTTTATATTTATATTTTTTAGCATTTTTTAGGCACTCAGGTTTGGCAAATATATCATTGTTCTTCATCCACAGGATTTGTCTGCCCAAATTGCCCTCACCTGACATGTTGGTTGTGGCGCGCCCGACTGTCCACGCATGCATCGGGCTCAGGGGCCCCGCCCGCCACTCCTGGATGATGATGATGATGGCGCGATTCTCGCGTGATCCTCCTCCGGACCGGCTGGGCAGGCTCGCGAGCTCGGCGTTCATGGTGGAGTGCCGGGCGCCATGTAATGAGCATTCACCACTTGCATTCGGCTCAGGTGCGGCACAGCGGATGGGTGACAGGCCAGCCAATAGCAACACTGAGGTAATGAGGCCTAACCTATCAGTTAACACGGTGCAGCCCTTCAATCTATTCAAAAGACCATCCCCGCCACACCAGCCAGTACCCCCTTGAAAAAGCTAACGCAAAACGTGCGTTGGGGAGCGGACTGGTGGTGGTCGGGCGCGGTGTTCAAACTTGGTTGGTCAGTATTTACTATGTGCTTATAATATTTTGTTGCTTCTCTGCTCTAGTCACTTTTTGTGGTGTTACATCACCAACAGGGCAATATGCCTGTTTCATGTATCTGTAGATTAATTTTGTTATAATGTACTATTAAAGGGGTTATCCGACTTAAATATATTTATTCTAATTACTGTTATTATATTCTATTAAACCATTCTTTAAATCACTTACATTATCTATCTTTCTCCGTTTGGCCAGTTTACTTATGTGAATTTCTTATGTCATGTGACCCCCGACGTCATCAAGCTGGCTCTGTCGCTGACGTCTCGTTTACAGGCTTCTCCCTGCTTGAGGGAGTGGCCAGGCTCAGTAAACGAGACGTCAGAGCCTCTGGTGCCCTCCCCTTTCCAGCTCTTCTCACACTGCCTCGGCGATGGTATGCGATTGCTCATGCGCAGTACATACCAGAGCTGAGGCGATCTCTTCTCCGGCAGCAGGGCATGTTTCTCCCTCCTGCACTCACTGGGCTAAGAGTTAGTGTGATCCCCTCTGCGTCTCAGGATCGTACCTACAGCCATGTTACCCACCAAAACTACACATTCTACAGTTACCACCCCCTGGGAAAAATAAATATATAATTGTCAATCATATTTATTGCTATAGCTATATATAATCCATATCTGCCACCAATATATATATTTATCTAAGCAATCTATTGAATATATATTAAAATAATATAGATATTGCTTAGATACAGATAATGCTGGTACTTTTACACTAGCGTAAGGGTATTTTCACACTAGCGGCAGGACGTTTCCGACAGGCTGTTCACCCTGTAGGATCCGCCCTGCCGCTATTTGGCCATGCCGCTGGACTGCCGCTCCGTCCCCATTGACTATAATGGGGATGGGGGCAGAGCTCTGGCGCAGCACGGCAGTGCACAGTGAGAGGTCGCAGGACTAAGTCTACTTTCTCACTTTTAGCAGAGTGATCCGGTGAGCAGTTCCGACGATGGAACTGCCTGCCGGATCCGGCATTGCAAAACAACTGAAGGACGGATCCGTCCTTCCGGTCTGAGGATGCGCAGACCATGAAAACTGTGAAAAAGACTGCCAGACGGATCCGTCCATCCGCATGACAAGCGGATAGACGGATCCGTTCTTGCAATGCATTTGTAGACGGATCCGCACCTGGCTCCGTCTACAAATGCTGTCAGTTATCACACTGATCGGCGGGTCCGGCAAGCAGCTCCGACGACTGAACTGCCTGCCGGATCTGGCATTGCAAAACAACTGAAGGACGAATCCGTCCTTCTGGTCTGCGCATGCGCAGACCATGAAAAGTGTACAAAAGACTGCCAGACGTACCCGGATCCGTCTACAAATGCTGTCAGTTGTCACACTGATCGGCGGATCCGGCAGGCAGCTCCAGCTGCAATGTGACAGGAAGATTTTCTGCCAGTGTGAGCTAGGAGATGATCATGTGTGGTTGTTTTTTTTTATGCAAAGTGCAGAGCAGGTTGTTCACGCCCAGAAATATTCATGAGGGAGGGCTCAGGCATTGTTGTTATACGCCCCCTCAGCATGTACTTCAGCATGTAAACACAGCAATGACAGAAACATGAAAAGGTGTAAGTATGGGTTTTAACTTGATGAAATCTAGCTTAACCAAATTATATGTATATCCTGATGGGTTTTAAGAGTTTTGTATAATTTTTTTTTTTTTTTTTTTTTCCCCCCATTAACTCTGATAACCCCTTTAAGCCATAGTTGTTTGGTTTAACCAACTGTTTTACTAGTGGCCAACAACGAATATTGCACTTGCACGTTTTTTCAATATACACCGACAGCCCAACACCGGTCCTCTTGGTTTTTAATGTTTTAAATGTATCGTGGCTTGTGTCAATTATTTATTGTGGTTTGTGTCAATCATGTCTATATGTTATTTTGTGATTACTCCGGTTCTACATGTGCTTTTGTACTTTAAGTGACCCATCATCTTTTGTTGGTTCTCACAACCTGGAGGAGAGCCTGGATGCTGGAGAGTATGTATTGTAAAGTTACCATTCCAACTCAGTCAGACAGCACGGTGTGGGAGACAGCACGGTGTGGGAGACAGCACATTGCTAGTGTTAATAGTCACATGCTGTCCTGTAATGTGGAGGGGAGGAATATACGGAGGGTCTGTGTGACCTGCACTATTAGTAATGGCATACTATTAGTTCAAGGCACACAGCACACCTGACATACAACCCCTCACTCATAGACACAGCACTCCCCCCATAGAAATACAACCACTGGGGGGGAGATATCTGAGCCCCTAGTCATCCTCCCCTGCACAAGTGGCACATGACCAGGCTATGTTCATATAAAAAATGTGTAATTTATTTAACAAACTACACAGTTTATATTATTATTATAGATAAGTACAGAGGCAGGGCAGCCAGCATCCTTTTTCATTAGAGATCCTGTCTTCTTGAAGTTGCTGCAGGGACCCCCATAAACAATCATCTTGTATTGTCCTGCTGCTGCATGTAACTTTTTAGTGGTCCCCAGAATGAATTGAACTAGTGGGCCAAAGGCACCCCAGTCCTCAAATGGCTCCTACGTTGAAGCAGTCAGAAATGTCCCATCTGTTGTTCCAACATGATTCCCTGTGCATATATCAACCACAGTTCACCAGGGGACATATTCACAAAATCACTGGAAAAACAGACAGCAAAATCAAAGATAATGTAAATACATAAGACCTTATACATTGGTTATGCCCCAGACACGGTCTCTTGAGTGGGTAGGTGTTCAGGGGCCAGGTTTGATGCTGCCTGCAACATGTATAGATGCCAAGGTGGATGCCAGGTGTTTGGCATTGTTTATGGTTTAAATCAGTGGCGTACATAGAGACGTAGGGGCCCCATAGCAAGGATCCAACCAGGCCCCGCACACAGGACAGAAGGGTTTCTGCCTAAACCCTTTTCAATGACCCTTGGGCCATTTTTCCACTGCTTTATTTGCTAAAAGTTGTTCCTTTAGATTTAGAGGGTAGAATCCTGACCAAGTTTTCACCTCCAGTAGAAGAGTAGATAATCTGGGCCCCCTCTTGCCCTGGGCCCCATAGCAGTCGCATGGTCTGCCGCTATGGTAGTTACGCCCCTGGTTTAAATGCCTCTGGGCTCCAGCAGCCTATCCCTGTTACCTAGGGGGAATCATCCCACATAGTGATCACTTCAGATATTTTAATAATCGGAAACATGACCCCTGCAACCCCCCACCCCCAGCTAATGAGCCCATATGTAGTTGATGAAAGATTATAGATCGGATCCCTCTTCTATTAAAGGGAGTCTGTCACCTCCATATGGCCATATACAGCGCTTACATTGCCCTATCGCTCACCTATACATGAATGTAATGGTCTTTGTCTTTACACTTGCAGAAGCTGTAAAAAACGAAGTTTAATCCATATGCAAATGAGCACTCGCAAGTGCCCAGGGGCGGCATTCAGTGTGTAGGTGCCCAGGCTGCCCTGCCTTTTTTCATTGTTACTCCGCCCCAGCCTCTGCCTGCCTTCCTATTCCCTTGCGTCATCCTTCAGTCCGGCTGAGATCCCGCAACTGCGCACTGCAATGCCCATTGTGGGCACGGCATCGCTTTAGCTACTGCGCATACGCGAGTGAACGGAGCAAAACCAGTGGCCGGTTGGGCGTTCGCCGGCGCATGCGCAATAGTGTGCAGATGTGGGATCTCGGCTGGACTGAAAGATGATGCAAGGGAATAAGAGGGTAGGCAGAGGCTGTGGGGGAAGGGGGGGACAATGAAAAAAGGCAGGGCAGCCTGGGCACTTTTGAGTGCTCATTTGCATATGAATTAAACTTCGTTTTTCCAGCTTCTGCAAGTCTAAAGAAAAAGACAAAGGCACCATTTACATTCATGTATAGGTGAGCGATAGGGCAATGTAAGCACTGTATATGGCCATATGGAGGTGACAGACTCCCTTTAAACTTATATGCACATTCACATGGTGGCCACTAGATGTCGCTGAGTCATCGTATATGCATTACATCCTTGATGTCAGGTTACTACTCCAACTGAGTTAAAGGGAACCTAGCACCATGAGAGTGAAGTGTAATCTGCATGTTATAGAGCAGGAGCAGCTGAGCAGACTGATATATAGTTTTCTTGTAAATATTCTGTAAAACTTGTAACTTATTCATTTATAATCCTGCTCATTCTGGACTTTGAGTTCCAGGAGTTGGTCCTATCAGTGACTGACAGCTATCTGTGTGTAAGTCATAGAGGGGAGGCTGTCAGTCACTGATAGGACATCTCCTTGACTTTAAAGCCCAGAATGAGCAGGGATATAAATGAATAAGTTACACGTTATACTGAACCCTTTCCCACAAAACTATATATCGATCTGCTCAGCTCCTCCTGCTCTATAACATGGTGCTGGCAGATTATACAGGTTCCTTTTTAAAGAGCTTTTAATTTTCATATAGTAATTATGGCAGTGATGCAGCTTACATGTATTAATGTTTTCAGTGTTTGCATGTGGCAGGGTGCTGGTACTTGTAGTCCTTGTTTGCTTTTGATTTGCAGCCTACACCCGAACCCTTTTTTTTTTTACCTTCTTTGGAGGTGCACATAGCGCCCTATGGCTTTAGATCAAATGATGTCAGTGAAAAGAGAATAGCAGGTTATCCCTGGATCTCACTCTGTATTACAGATTGCAAAGCTTAGCAGCCTGACTCCAATCTATTCCGTCAGTTTATACGCTATATTACTCATTTGACGCACATAAGTTGGTAGTTGTCACTAAATCTGGCGCACGCCTTTCCCAGCATAGATACAATAGTCTGGCACATACAAAATCAGTGCATGTCATCTGATCTTTAAGTAAATGTGACATTCCCCCTCGTGTGAAGGCACCCTTAAAGTTGTTTGGAAGACAGCCACACAAGAGACTCCTCAAGAATACATTTTTCACTACAATCCCATAGACCAGGAAGCAGACTGTTCAGGGGTGGACGCTATCAAGGGAGTGCATCTGGCCCTTCTAGCTCCAAAAAAGTCTATTTTGAGAAGTTGGCTGCAACAACAGCATCTTACGTTAGATGAGGTAAAAGAATATGCCTCACGTGTGGTGTGCTCTTCATTCACGTCGAACCCCATTCTTGGAAAAGGAGCCAGATGTCCGACCCTCACCCTTTGGATATTTATGGACACATATGCCAAGTGTCCAGATGAGAATAGCATTTTAAGATGCTCTGGTCAATTGCTATTCTGCAACCCCTATTCAGATGAGTGATATTCAGTCACAGAAATTTTCTGCAATCTACAGCATTTAGTGGAGAGGTTTTCAATGGGAGGCCACAGTTAAATAATATGTCCCTTTAATGGGAGGAAATTGGTCCGATGCATTCGAATTGAAAAACTGCAGCAGAAACCAGGGTCAAAATCTGCCGTGTGAACTAGCTCTTTTGGGAAATTACTTTGCAATATCTTTTTAATATTTAACTGTAATATAATGTTCTCCCACTAGGTGGCAGCAAATAAAAAAAATAACAAATGGAAATTGCAACAGCGCAGAAATGAATGTATTCATTTAGTTTTTTATTTATTAATTTTGAACTTTCTTATTCACCTTTTGCAAATTCTTTCTGTGCTAGGCCGCCTGCACATGAGTGCAGCTGAACGCACATAAGACCCTCACAAATTTCTGTGTGGATTTATGTGCGTTTCTGCACCATATCTGCATCAAATTCTGCAACTGTGGTTTTTGGTACGGATTTGATGTGGTTTTGCCGTAGATCTCCGCAGCTAAAACCGCAAATGTAATTGACATGCTATTAAATTTGGTAACCGCAATGCAGGTCAATTTCCGCATGGAAAAAATCTGCAAGGTGCACATGAGATTAGTGTATTCTCATACACTTTGCTGGTACTGTAATACGCTGCAGTTTTTCCACATGGGAATCTGTGCGTAAAACCGCATGTGTTCTCTAACATGTGCAGGTGGCCTAACAGCGGTTTTTGGAGTGGATTAGATGCGGTTTTGCCGTAGATCTCACCCTTTATTGGAAAAGAGTGAAATCTACAGCTAAGACTGTAAACATAATTGACGTGCTATACATTTGAAAATCCAAGTGGCAGGGTCAATTTCGGTGCTGAAAAAATCCACAAAGTGTACATAAGATTTCTGTAATCTCATACACTTTACTGTTACTGTATTATGCTGTAGTTTTTTCTTTACGGGAATCCGCACAGAAAAACCGCATGTACAGTGCTGCCCATAATTATTCATATCCGAGGCAAATTTTGACTTTTTCCTTTATTGGCTTTTACAGCAATCAAACACTTCCTACAATTGCAGACCAGCTTTTTGCATGTCTCCACAGGTATTTTTCCCCTTTCATCTTTAGCAATGAGCTCCAAATCTTTCAGGTTGGAGGGTCTTCTTGCCATCACCCTGATCTTTAGCTCCCTCCACAGATTCTCATTTTTTGTAAACTCTCTTTATTGAAGAATAGCAAGCAAGATATGTAACAGTACATTCAAAGGATTGTACATTGTACTATGTCATACAATACTGTACAGCATGTAATGAAAAAAGTAAACAAGCCACATCATCACAGAAAGCAATAGTCAAATCCCATAATTCTTAGTACATCATGCCAATAAACATCCTTTGTCATATTAGTACTAGTGTTATATGAGACATCTCCATCAATTAAGTCACATCCAAAGATCCTGAAAATGCGCAACAGATTGAGCATATCAATTAAGCCATAGAGTGCAGATGGGCTGTCGTAGCAGTCAAATGAGAAGCGCACCATGGTCCCCATATCTTCTGAAACTTCTGGGGACAACCCCTGCGGGAGTAAATAATCCTCTCAAAGGGAATAATATTAACAATAGTTTTCCACTGACCAACCGTGGGAGGTCTATCCGCCATCCATCTAAGGGCAATGGCTTTCCTGGCCATAAATAGGGCCTCCCTGATGAAAGTAAGTGTATAACGTGAACGTGACTCCTCTTCTACAATACCCAGAAGGCAAGATTTGGGGCAAACCACCAGTGAGTCCGGAATCAGGGAGGAGACCCACAGATTCTCATTTGGATTCAAGTCTGGACTCTGGCTGGGCCACTCCAAAACGTTAATGTTGTCTGCTAACCATTTCTTCACCACTTTTGCTGTGTTTTGGGTCATTGTCATGCTGAAATGTCCACTGGTGCCCAAGGCCAAAATTCTCTGCAGACTGCCTGATGTTGAGAATCCTCATGTATTGCTCTTTTTTCATGGTGCCGTTTACTGTGATTAGGTTCCCTGATCCATTGGCTGAAAAACACCCCCAAAGCATTAGGTTCCCACCACCATGTTTAACAGTGGGGATGGTGTTCTTTGGGTTGAAGGCTTCTCCTTTTTTACGCCAACTGAAGGAAACATCATTGTGACCAAATAATTAACTTTTTGTTTCATCTGACCATAACACACAAGACTATAAGTCTCCTTCTTTGTCCAGATGAGCTTTTGCAAAAGGCCAATCGAGCTTTTGTGTGCCTTATCTGGAGAAGTGGCGTCCTCCTTGGTCTGCATTGTGTAGTGTCCTTTGGATTGTCTGCCTTGAGACATTGCCATGAGCAGAGCCCAGAATGACCAGGATGGCCTTGGTGGTGATCCTTGGATTCTTTTTCACCTCTCTAACTATCCTTCTGCCCAGCACAGGTGTCACTTTTGGCTTCCGACCACGTCCTCTGAGATTTTCCACCGTGAGGAACATCTTGTATTTTTTGCTCAAATGTAAATAAAAGCTGAGAAATGTTTTTTTCCCCCACAATAATGCCTCTTGTACATCGTCTTATTATCTTTTGTGAGACACCTATGTCATTTCCCGTCAAAAAATTACTTGCTGGTTGAATAAAAGTAACTTTAAGTCAAAATTTGCCAGGGGTATGAATAATTATGGGCAGCACTGTATACTGCAACGTGTGCAGGTAGCCTTATAGCCTGGAAAGTCTGCAAATAAAACCACTTGTAAACGTGGGTTTACATGTGAAGACAAGACTTTTTGTGGCGCTTTTGATTGATTTCAACTTCAGATCAAGTGACACAAGATTGCATACATCTCAGTTTAGTGCTTCGGATTACAGCTGAAGCTCATTAGTTAAAATCAATTAAAGGTGCTACAAAAGACTAGGGGAAGATTTATCAAAACTGGTGTAATAGCAACCAATCAGATTCCATCTTACATTTTTCAGAGCTCTCTTGGAAAATGAAAGGTGGAATCTGATTGGCTGCTCTGGGCAACTAAGCCAGTTCTACTTTCCACCAGTTTGATATATCTCTTCCTTAGGTGTTGTGACGAACTGCGACCGCCGCGGCCACAATACGTCACAAAACCGTCACAGCGCCCCTAGCGGTCAATCCGCAAACAGGCCTCCCGGCCACTTTCAGCACACCGACAGTCTAACTTGAGTCCGTACAGTCGATAGGCTGAAAGCGCAGGGAGTGGACCGCCGATTGACCGCAAGTAAGCGTGTGACGAACTGCGACCGGAACCACACACAGGGTAGTTTAACTGCCACCACCTTTCAATTTATGGGAACAAGGAACCCACTATCTGGATAACAGAACCGAGTAGCTTTCTCTTCGGAGAGGCTAGGGTAAGTTTTTGCAGTGTTTGAAAACAGGCATATGGCTAGAGAAATGACTTGGAGGTCATTTATTATATATCTATATACAATACAAATTATCAAGATGCATAGTAATTATTAACACAATAATAAAGGAAAGTATAGTCCGATAAACAAAAAGAGAGAAAAGAAAGAAAATACTTAGTTTCCGCAGAAAAGATGTCCGTTGGTGAAATAGTCCGTTGCAGGGATAAAGTCCAAGAAGCCTTTGTCCAGTGTAATATGCCTTCAGCCCACGGGTTCTCTGGCTGAGGCCCTCTTCAGGTGTTGTTAAAAGTGGAGAACTCCTTTGGCAGATTCTAGGTCTTTGTTATAAAGGATCCCAGAATCAAGGCGGGAATTGAGAGTCCGCCTGCTGGGCAGGCTGTATTCCTGAGGTGAATGTCAGTTCTGAAATATGGCATGTGCCATATCGCGGGATGTCTCCGCTGTACACAAGTAACAAGCACATATTCACATTCCCCACAAAATATGGAGTTCAGGGATACCAAATATTACTATTATAACTGGTTCTCTGATGGGGTAACACCATAACTTTATCTGGGCATCGCCTAGAGTTATATTTGTCATATGTACATGTCCAATGAATTCTGAGTGACACGATGATGTAATTTTTACGTCCGTAAGATGCATGGTCTCTCTTAAAAAGGTAAAAATCATATTGCAACACGCCAGACCTGCAGGGTATAGCGAAGTGAGGTCACGGTTATGGGCAATCGAGGGTTGCTCACTGTATTGGAGAACCCTGGGCAGGCATGTGGCAGTGAAGGAGAGGTAGACACGGTTCCTCCGGGGAACACTCTATGTAGGGACCAGGCCTGATGGTGGATGAGGTGCCCTGGATGTTACGGGTATTTTGAGTGCCTGGGGCAAGGTCCCTTTAAGGTTCGTGACGCCAGTGCCTTTGACGGTGGCACACCGGTTGATAGTTGGAATAAGTGAGGTACACAGGTGGTATAGTGAACCAAACGTTGCTTTACTTAGCAGTCCAACTTTGTACATACAGATGGTAACACAGTCTTTTAGATCACAGCTTTACAAGCAGGCCTATTTCACAAGATGGCAGGTATTGATTATGCAAGATACTCAGAGGGTAAATCCACAATGCACTCAGAATCAGGTTGTACCTTTCCTCAGAAATAGCGTACACTGTTCTTTCTAGAACTCCTGTCTGGCTTTCTATCCCAAGGCCCGGATGCCTAAATGGTGGCTTAAATCCTTGGTAAAATATATATCTTCCTCTGGTATTAAATCCTTGCTTTACTTTCTAATGCATCTGCCCATCAGGGTTACTTAGCTTTCCCTGGGATATCCTTACTTGTCTGGTGAATGACTGTGGGTTTCTCCCAGGAGGTTCTGTCCTGCTACTGGGGTGACTTCAGAGCTAACTAAGGCTCTCTTGGCTTCAGGCAGGCTAGGTCTCCTCACTAGCCTCCTGGTCATAGCTAGCAGCCAGGGCTATCAAGCTGCATGTCAGGAGGAGGCCCTCTAACTTCTGTCTTCTCAGACTCCTGACTCTGTACTAACTCTCCCTGTCTAGGCCTGGACATTTATACTAGGGGCTCCCTATCTATCTCTAGTGTCTGGGATGTCTAACTACACCCAACTAGGCCTGCTATTGCATCATACAGGGGAACATTGCATATAAAAACACATTGGAACATACATTAAATGCACAATTAAATATAACATTTCTGTCCCTTGTGAGTAGGAGTAACACGCACACCAATTGACCCTTGTGTAGCGCCCACCCCTACCTAGTGGGACACTACAGTATCTCAGATTCATGTTGCAATCTGGGAGACCTTGGTGCCGGCCTAAATACTGGACTTCCGTCATGCCGATCTGACACTTACTGGGCTTAACTGTCAAATTGGCTGTAGCCAGCCGTTGCAGTACCTGGGACAGATGTTTGAGGTGTTCTTCCCAGGTGGGGCTAAACACCGCAATATCGTCCAAATATGCTGCAGCGAACGGTTGCATTTCCTCCAGCAGGTCGTTCATAGCCCGCTGGAACGTGGCAGGCGCATTTTTCATTCCAAAGGGCATCGTCGTAAATTCGAAGAGCCCGAAGGGAGTGATAAAGGCCGACTTCTGCCGCGCGTCCGGGGCAAGAGGGATCTGCCAGTACCCCCGGCTCAGATCCATGATTGATAGATAGCTGGCAGCCGCCAGGGTAGGCGTCCGTAGTGGTTACAGCGTTCAACTTCCGGTAGTCCACGCAGAACCGCGTTGTCTTGTCTTTCTTGGGTACCAAGACGACGGGTGCCGCCCATGGACTACAGGACCGCTGAATGACCCCCCAGTTCTAGCATTTCCCTCACCTCACGCTGCATGTCCGCCTGCACCTCCGGAGAGACACGATAGGCGGGTTGCTTGATATGGGGGGGATGTGCTCCGGTATCTAACCGGTGAGCGACCAGATTGGTCCGTCCCGGGATACCTGAGAAGGTCCGGTGGTACCGACCTAACACCTCCTGTAACTGCTCTCTCTGGGACGGGGAGAGCTGCAGGTTGACATTTATGTCCCCGTCCGTCTCCCGGGTGTCAGCCAGCAGATCTACCAGAGGGTCTGTCTCGCCCTGTTCTAACCGGCTGCACACTGGGAGTACATACTGGGTTCTATCGTGGTGAGCCTTCAGCATGTTAATGTAAAAGGCCTTATGTTTTCTACCCCCCATGTTCACCAAGTATGTCAGGGGGTTTAAACGCTTCTCTATGGTGTATGGCCTCTCCCATGCCGCCTGTAACTTATTGTGCCGTATGGGAAGAAGGGCATAGACCTTGTCTCCAGTTTCAAATGCCCGGTCTCCTGCGGTGCGGTCGTACCATAGTTTCTGTTTGGCCTGGGCCTGGGCCAGATTCTCCATTACCATGGCAGAGAGTGACTCCATTTTGTCTCTGAACTTCAGGACGTAATCCACTACAGAGACATCCGTGGGATCACCTTTGCCTTCCCACGTCTCTCGCATCAGCAGTAGTGGCCCTCGGACGTTCCTGCCATACAGGAGTTCAAACAGGGAGAACCTGGTGGACTCTTGCGGTACTTCCCTGTAGGCAAACAGCAGATGAGGCAGGTATCGTTCCCAGTCCCCACCCTGCGACTCAACGAACGTGGCCAGCATCTGCTTTAATGACGCGTTAAAGCGTTCGCAGAGGCCGTTGGTTTGCGGGTGGTATGGACTGGAGACGAGGTGCGTCATCTGGATCTTTGTCGCCAGGGCGTCCATCAGTTCAGACATAAACTGTGGTCCCTGATCTGTGAGCATCTCCGCAGGGAGCCCTACACGTGAAAATATGGTAATTAGCGCGTCTGCTACGTTGTCTGCCCTCAGGGAGGAGAGGGCGACCGCATCTGGGTAGCGAGTCGCGTAATCCACCAGCGTCAAGATGTACCTCTTGCCGCTGCGGCTGGGAATGGGCAGAGGTCCAATTATGTCGACTGCCACTCGGTGAAATGGCTCACTTATGATTGGCAGTGGACACAGGGGAGCCTTGCGCGGATTCCCAGCTCGTTTAACCTTCTGACAAACCGTACAGGAGCGACAATAATTGATGACATCTATCCTCATTCTAGGCCAGTAGAAATGCCCCTGAATACGGTCAAGTGTCCTGCGAATTCCTAGGTGCCCTGCCAAGGGGATGTCATGTGCGGATTTCAGCACATGCCCCCGGAAGGCACTAGGTACCACAAGCGACTTGGTACTCACGGTCATTTCGCCTTCGGTGGGTTGTATCGCCTCACTATACAACTTCCCACCTTCCCAGTACACTTTGAACCCGGCCCCATCCGGGTTTGAAGTGCGTGCTCGAAGGCCGCCTGATCCGTTTCAGCCAGCTGGCCCGTGGCGTACGAGGCCTGTGGCTGACAGTCACCCTCCCTGGGGTCAGAGGAGTGGGAGGAGACCGGAGCCTCTTCCCCCTGTTCTGAGTTCAAGTTTTGGGTGGCCCGACTCCGAGTCACAGCTAGGACAGGTATGACTTCGGAGCAAGGCAGATTAGCATTTTCAATATCACATGTAGAAATCACATTAGCAGGTACGTCATGCATATCATCAACATTAATATTGGATACATTCAACCCCCCTCCCCCAGACTTTTGCCCCCGGGTGCCAAGCACTTGGGTGGGGGCAGAGGGCGGACCCCCTTCCTGGGATCCCGAGGGGTTCGTGGCGGGTTCATAATAGGATACCAGCTTGCCTAGATCGGACCCCAACAAAACAGGAACTGGTAGCTGGTCTAGGATACCAACTACCTTTTCTTGAACACCCACCCCCCCAGTCGATGGAAACCTGGGCTTAGGGAATGTGAGAAAGTGCCCCCCACCCCAGTGAGGGTGAGATACTTGTCTGGGATGATGTCCTTTGTGGGCACAAGGTGCGGACGCACCAGGGTGACATCGGCTCCCGTGTCCCGGAAACCGGTGACTAGCTGGTCATTCACTGTAACAAGCTGGGGATTGCTGGTGATGGGGTGAATCTCCTCCCCACCGGCAAACAAAACAGTTGAAGAAGATGATGGTTCACGCTGGGATGCGCTGGCAGGCTGTGTCTGTCGTGGGCAAGGTACAGGTGGTTCAGATGCTGGCTGTGGCTGTCTCCGCTCAGGACAGTTGAATTTCATATGTCCAGGCTTGCAGCAGTAGTGACAGGTGATTCCATTAGGTGCCCCAGGTCTGGAAGCAGTAGCTGCACTTGGTGGTCTCTGTGGTGGATGGCCCACAGAGGCAGGGGGGTCTGCCCTGACATTGGGCAGACCTCCTCTCCAGTGAGATGGTGCAGATTTACGCAGATTGGGCACTCGGGTTGTGACAAAAGTCTCAGCTAAGTCTGCAGCAGCGGTTGCTGACGCAGGCTTCCGTTCTAGCACGAATTGTCTCACATCCGCAGGGCAAATACAAAGAAGCTGGTCTAGCACCATCAAGTCCTCTAGGATGTCATAAGACCCTTTTGTTAGGCCTAAAGTCCACTGGCGGAATGTAGTGCGTAAGCTGCTGACCACATCCGGATAAGAGTCCGTACGATCCTTTTGTAAGGACCTAAACCTTTTCCGATAGACTTCAGGGGTCAGCTGGTATTTAGCAATGATAGCGTCTTTTATGGCGGAATAATCTTCATCCTGCTCCATGGATAACTCCGCAAACGCGTCCAGCGCTTTGTAGCGCAACAGGGTAGTCAGGTGTCTGGCCCACTGCTCTTGGGGCAGACGATACTGACGGCAGGCTTTCTCAAAGGATCGCAAAAACAAGTCTATGTCAGTGTCCTTTTCAATGGGAGCAAATTTAAATTTTGCACTCACGTGTGATGCTGCTCCTTCCGCAGGAAAGTTGGGTGATGAGCTTCGGCTGGGTTGATGTATTCTGGCCATGCTCAGTTCATGCCGACGTTGGCTTTCTTCGCGCTCAGCCATGTACTGTAGGTACTTTACCAGGTCAGTGTCCATTAGTTTTTGGAGGGCCTGCTGCATCATAGGGTCCGTACAAATAGATAGTCCGGTACTGGCCGCTTCCGGGCGAGTACTTAAAGAAAAATTAGGATCCGTACTGAAATACTGCGCTGGGGGGCCAACAGGGCCCGCAGGATGTTCCCCCTCCGAGTAGTCAGGATTCTCAGTCTCCGGTTCTCCAGGACGAGTCAGATGGGCCGGTGTCTCCCGCAGTAGACACATCCAACAGCCGCAGTTGTTGGTTATCCCAT
The DNA here is from genome assembly GCF_014858855.1 of Bufo gargarizans. NCBI lineage: Eukaryota > Metazoa > Chordata > Amphibia > Anura > Bufonidae > Bufo > Bufo gargarizans. The sequence goes on along the minus strand of NC_058080.1, from coordinate 490,635,700 downwards.
CAGAACAAGTCTTTTATCAGGTCGGTCTTCGTCTTGCGACCGACTTCAATGCCCCGTTCTTGGCACAGATTTTCCAGATCTGCCAAAGCCATTTTCTTGTATTCCCCGGACATTTTCACGCCAAATAAAAGATAGATAAAGAAAACAAGATTTCGGGGAGGGTACTGGACTACACAGTCTCTCTGTACACACAGATAAATGTATTGCACTCAGCCACACCACCACCAAATTGGTTTGGTTCTGACAGAGGTAAATTAGTTAATCTCTGTTCAGATGTTCTAAACACATGCAAAAAGGAATCCCAGTAGCTGCCTACCAATATGTGACGAACTGCGACCGCCGCGGCCACAATACGTCACAAAACCGTCACAGCGCCCCTAGTGGTCAATCCGCAAACAGGCCTCCCGGCCACTTTCAGCCCACCGTACAGTCGATAGGCTGAAAGCGCAGGGAGTGGACCGCCGATTGACCGCAAGTAAGCGTGTGACGAACTGCGACCGGAACCACACACAGGGTAGTTTAACTGCCACAACCTTGCAATTTATGGGAGCAAGGAACCCACTATCTAGATAACAGAACAGAGTAGCTTTCTCTTCGGAGAGGCTAGGGTAAGTTTTTGCAGTGTTTGAAAACAGGCATATGGCTAGAGAAATGACTTGGAGGTCATTTATTATATATCTATATACAATACAAATTATCAAGATGCATAGTAATTATTAACACAATAATAAAGGAAAGTATAGTCCAATAAACAAAAAGAGAGAAAAGAAAGAAAATACTTAGTTTCCGCAGAAAAGATGTCCGTTGGTGAAATAGTCTGTTGCAGGGATAAAGTCCAAGAAGCCTTTGTCCAGTGTAATATGCCTTCAGCCCACGGGTTCTCTGGCTGAGGCCCTCTTCAGGTGTTGTTAAAAGTGGAGAACTCCTTTGGCAGATTCTAGGTCTTTGTTATAAAGGATCCCAGAATCAAGGCGGGAATTGAGAGTCCGCCTGCTGGGCAGGCTGTATTCCTGAGGTGAATGTCAGTTCTGAAATATGGCACATGCCATATCGCGGGATGTCTCCGCTGTACACAAGTAACAAGCACATATTCACATTCCCCACAAAATATGGAGTTCAGGGATACCAAATATTACTATTATAACTGGTTCTCTGATGGGGTAACACCATAACTTTATCTGGGCATCTCCTAGAGTTATATTTGTCATATGTACATGTCCAGTGAATTCTGAGTGACACGATGATGTAATTTTTACGTCCGTAAGATGCATGGGCTCTCTTAAAAAGGTAAAAATCATATCTCAGATTCATGTTGCAATCTGGGAAACCTTGGTGCCAGCCTGTCTGCAGCAAGCTAGCTTACAAGCCCCTTATGGCAGCGACACCAAATGGCTCCCCCCAGGTGTCGTCTTCACACCTAGCTGTGATATCTCTGCAGAAAGGGGAGCTCTTTTGTCAACCTAAGGAAGCCAGCTGTAATTGTGTTATCTGCTGGGCATCTATTGACTGACTTGAACTATGTTGTTTTCTGGGTACACAGAAGGAGACGCTCTGAGTAATCAAATTGTAGGTTCTGGGGCCTAGGGAAATAATTACTGTTTAATAGACCTACTGATCAATAAGGCAGAGTAATATTGATAATATTGGGAGGACAGTTCAATATTCTCGCAGATCATCCGTGACAGGTGTAGCCCCAGCCTCAGGCCGCTTTCACATGGTCAGTATTTTTCATCAGTAACTGTAAGCAAAAACCAGAAGTGGAACCTACAGAGAAAAAGTATAATGGTGCTTTCACATGCTTTTTGCGGTCAAAACACTAGCTCTAGATGTTAACCGAAGGTCTACAGAAGTAGAAATGCAGGACATACTGTATACATTTTAGTGCCTCTTCCATGTTTTAGATCCACTCCTGTTGTTGGCTTACAGCCATGGGAAAGCGGCCTTTTAGCCCTATGACCTTTTACAAATTCCAATAAAGTGTATTGTGTTATGCAAAAGTGTCCTATTAGTTTAGCATCGAGAACAAGAGACTGTACATTTAGGAGTTACGCAATACAAAACCACGACTGATGTCACAACATCTGGAGAGTTGGACTCCATTTAGACATCCAATACACTGAGCAATGATCAGGAAACAAGGTTCCTATGAGGCCAGGTCTTGCACTGAAATTCAGCCTAGGCATTTTATAACCAGCCCACTCGCTATATGGTAAATATGAAATATGTTTGTGCACCCCCACCCCACTGCTAATGACATATTTGGATGGACATATCACACATATTATACAGGAGAATAAAGCACTACATACCTATTACACCCAGAGACCTCTCCTCTGATGTACATGTTCTTTTTCATCATCGTCTCTATTTGGAATAGACTGACATGGTGAAATTTTTCAGCCTCGTCTCGTTTCTTGCTCACTTTTCCGTAACCCCCCCCATCCTGCTGCTTGCCCCAATACTATGCCCACTGCATAGCCCAAATGCCCCCAAATACTACACTGACGAAAGAACAGTGCCATTCAGTCCACCACATACTAGTTCTCCCCAAAGTCCTACCAATTCTAATTATCTCCTAGAGCAGGAGTGCACAACCTTTTCTGGTTGGGGGCCACATTGTCAGACTTAACCAATTTCAAGGGCCGAAAATAAAACTTAAAGGGATATTACCAACTGAAATACTGTATTTATGGTATATTGAACATCCAGTATATACCATAAATGTCTATTTACACTTCCAGGACTCCCATCTAATAGGAGAATACATGAAAGTTACATGTGAGCAGCCACCAGACATAGACACATGTCTGTTACCAGATTGTTGTGGGCCGCACAGAATGGTATCAAGGTCCACGTGTGGCCCCCGGGCCGCAGGTTGTGCATCCCTGCCGTAGAGCATCCTCATTATGTTATGCGATTCTCATCCTCTTTGTGTGGTGTCAAATCAATTAGAAGTATAAGTATGCATGTGCTATACTGCTTTCATAATGAGACCAGTTAGTTTCATGGAAAAGCACTTCCTCATCCCCCTGAAACAGAACAAGAGAGAGCTTTATTCAAGTTACATTCACATAGCAGACATGACATCACAAAAGGGGTCTTCCTTAAGAAAAGACTATTGGCTCCTTAACTTGATAGGAGTGGTTTCAACAACTTCTGAGTTGATTTACATATATCTCCCTAACACGTGTTGGGACTTTATTCTTTTATTATTTTACATTTGGCCGCTGGGACCATTAGTGTCCCTTGATTGACACGTGTTAATTCTAAAATGTAACATTTATTACTTGTCCTTAAAATAACTTAATTAGAACTCTATATTGACACTATAATTAAAATTGTCAGCATTGCCTGCCTATTAATAGTATTGACAGTATAGTCTGTAATTATCGAGTATGTCCACTAGATGGCTCTATGCAGCTGCTTGTTTCATACGTCCTTTATTATTCAGGCGTCTCTCTGCTTATGTGCTGCACGCTGTTATTCCCACAGCGTGTTAGCTACTGTGCCGCCTTCCTGGACTATGCTCTTATACTTTGTATCTCTCTCAGACATAAGTGCAGGCCAGGCTACCGCTGGCTAAAACGCTAACATCACTAGCTGCCCCCCCGACATGTTTCGCCGACCAGGCGACTCTGAGTTTCATGGCAACCTAACTTCCCCTCCCCATCCCGCAGTGACCTTAAGACAAAGAAATACACAAGGCTCATATATCTGGTTTGCTGCCATCTAGAAAAGAGTACTACAGGATGTTCACACTAATATATATATATATATTTATTAATTATATATACACACAGTACAGAGAGAGAAATCAAACCTATCTCTCACGATTACCTATAGTGCCCCCGACTGTGATAATGCCCCATGAGAGTGGCCCCTTTAGTAGTAGTACCCCACAGTATCACCAGTAGTAATATTGACCCATAGTGCCCTCAGTAGTAATAAGGCCTTCTGGAAAGCACCCAGTAGTAATATGGTCCAGTAAAATGCTTCCAATAGTAATAGGGCCCCTTCATAAGGCCCCCTATAAAGGCCCCTCCTAAGGTGTCTCCAGTAGTTATAATGCACGCCTGTAGTGCCCCTAGAAATTATAATGTCTCCATGTAGTGGTTATAATGCCTCCCTTTATTGCCCCGCTACTTATGCCCCTTCCTTGCAGTGCCCCCATTAGTTATAGTGTTAGCCTGTAGTGTTCTCAGTGGTTATAATGCCACCCTGTAATGCCTCTTCGAGTACCTCTCAATGTTTCAGTCTGTGAAGCAGGTCACAGGTCTCTTCTGGCCTACGACCTGAATTGCCCACATCCTGGTTCAGGCAGTCACATTGAAGTCATTGTGCCACCTGCATCCTGGCACAATAACGTAAAATTGGCCGCCTGAAACCCAGCACAGGTGGTCGGGATAACATCATTCCTTCGTGACCGCCTGCGCTGCCTCTTAGGCTTCAGGCCTAGTGGGGACCTCCCAAGTGTCCCTCTTTTGAAGGGACAGTTCCTCTTTTTGACCCAAGTCCTTCTGTCCCTCTTTGCGCCTTAAATGTTCCTCTTTTCGATCTGAGGTATAGATTTACATTATTATATTCACAATTTTCACCCAGAAATTGTTTGTCTGGTTCCTCTCTCTATATTTGAGCACATTTTGTATATTTTTCCATTATTTGATGCAGTTGGGATTTAAGAAATTTCCATATTCAGATTATTTTTGTGCCATTTCGTGAGAGAATACTATTGACATTTATAGATCTGTGTATAGAAAAATAGATCTTTCACACAACGAACCATAAGTGTCCCTCTTTAATCATCCAAAAAGGGAGGAATGCTAGTGGCCTGTGACCTATGAGAGTTAGACCAGGAACCATTGGTTCCTATGTCCGGCTGCACTATTCTACTGTATCGCCGTTCTGAGGATGGTAATACAGTTGTATCTGTGGCAGGCACTTCTTTTGCAGCCCTGGGCAACACATTTAGGGCCCAAGCCTCAGATGTTTTGGCCTCGGGCAGCCCACTACAGCACCAGCATATCTGGCATTTGCAAGAATTGCTAGTTAGGCAGTCCAGCCCTGGTTCTTATGAAGATTCATTGGCATTGCCTGTTCATTAGCTGATTTATATGCAACAATGACCACTACTGTACGAGGATGGATTACATTTACTACCATCACTCGTCCCCATACAGATTTATTGTTGGCAGTACCTGTTTACACAGAGCAATGTGCTGCCAAGAAACAATGATTTTATGTGCCACATACAAATGATTAGACATTAAACAAGCAAACAATGGCTGACATATTTAGGCTGGGTTGACATATTGCCGTATTGTGCATTGTTGAATCTACCTAGGTCACAGTAGCTCAACCAGCCTTAAAATTCTGGTCTAGGTGCACCCTCCACGACACATCCACCGTCGGTTAAGCAGAAATAGAAGATATATATATATATATTGGAGGGCACTCTGCTATCTGGTGTTGCATAGAATAATCAGATGCATATTTATATAAAAATAAAAATGTTTTGTATTCTTAAAAATACATATGAAAAGAATAAAGATAAAAAATAAAAATGGAATACTAATAAAAATAGAAGAAAAATATAAATTTTTTGTCCATGCATATAACTATATCATAGTGGGCTGAACATTGACCCTGTATGTTGGTTTGCAATAGGTTGGCAATAGTTTATATGCTGTGAGGGTGCAAATCTGCATTCAATCTCTAAATAAGAGAGTAAAACAATTACTGTAATCACATACTCATAAAAAAAAAACGAAAAATAGATCACTCCCTCCAATCTTTGGCCAGCAAAAACGTAAAAATAAATACATATCAAATGTGCACGATTTTCAGGCAAAAAATTGCAATCCTCCTTTTGTGATTCTTGCAGCTGACATATAGTGGACAAATAACCAGTCTAATATTTATAACAGCATGTCTTGGGTTTGTAGCCCCACTAGTAAATGAATTCATACTAGAAGTAATATTGTGTCCCTTCTATAGTCATAGGATGGTGTAAATTGTGTCTAGTTTATTTATAATCGTAGCAGTTATTTTGTTGCCACATTTCATGTTATTGTTACAAACACGCTGTGTACATTACCACTCTGTATGAACGGGCCACCTCTGTGTCCAGAATATAGCTAAAGATCACCGGCTCGGCTGGTGCAGAGTCCCACGTGTTTGGGAAGCTGTTACTTGAATCGGCCGCAGTATAATGTTATACAGGTCCTTCTCAAAAAATTAGCATATTGTGATAAAGTTCATTATTTTCTGTAATGTACTGATAAACATTAGACTTTCATATATTTTGGATTCATTACACACCAACTGAAGTAGTTCAAGCCTTTTATTGTTTTAATATTGATGATTTTGGCATACAGCTCATGAAAACCCAAATTTCCTATCTAAAAAAATTAGCATATTTCATCCGACCAATAAAATAAAAGTGTTTTTAATACAAAAAAAGTCAACCTTCAAATAATTATGTTCAGTTCTGCACTCAATACTTGGTCGGGAATCCTTTTGCAGAAATGACTGCTTCAATGCGGCGTGGCATGGAGGCAATCAGCCTGTGGCACTGCTGAGGTGTTATGGAGGCCCAGGATGCTTCAATAGCGGCATTAAGCTCATCCAGAGTGTTGGGTCTTGCCTCTCTCAACTTTCTCTTCCCAATATCCCACAGATTCTCTATGGGGTTCAGGCCAGGAGAGTTGGCAGGCCAATTGAGCACAGTAATACCATGGTCAGTAAACCATTTACCAGTGGTTTTGGCACTGTGAGCAGGTGCCAGGTCGTGCTGAAAAATGAAATCTTCATCTCCATAAAGCTTTTCAACAGATGGAAGCATGAAGTTCTCCAAAATCTCCTGATAGCTAGCTGCATTGACCCTGCCCTTGATAAAACAGTGGACCAACACCAGCAGCTGACATGGCACCCCAGACCCTCACTGACTGTGGGTACTTGACACTGGACTTCAGGCATTTTGGCATTTCCCTCTCCCCAGTCTTCCTCCAGACTCTGGCACCTTGATTTCCGAATGACATGCAACAGTCCAGTGCTGCTTCTCTGTAGCCCAGGTCAGGCGCTTCTGCCGCTGTTTCTGGGGAATGCGGCACCTGTAGCCCATTTCCTGCACACGCCTGTACACGGTGGCTCTGGATGTTTCTACTCCAGACTCAGTCCACTGCTTCCGCAGGTCCCCCAAGGTCTGGAATCGGTCCTTCTCCACAATCTTCCTCAGGGTCCGGTCACCTCTTCTCGTTGTGCAGCGTTTTCTGCCACACTTTTTCCTTCCCACAGACTTCCCACTGAGGTGCCTTGATACAGCACTCTGGGAACAGCCTATTCGTTCAGAAATTTCTTTGTGTCTTACCCTCTTGCTTGAGGGTGTCAATGATGGCCTTCTGGACAGCAGTCAGGTCGGCAGTCTTACCCATGATTGCGGTTTTGAGTAATGGACCAGGCTGGGAGTTTTTAAAAGCCTCAGGAATATTTTGCAGGTGTTTAGAGTTAATTAGTTGATTCAGATGATTAGGTTAATAGCTCGTTTAAAGAACCTTTTCATGATATGCTAATTTTTTGAGATAGGAATTTTGGGTTTTCATGAGCTGTATGCCAAAATCATCAATATTAAAACAATAAAAGGCTTGAACTACTTCAGTTGGTGTGTAATGAATCTAAAATATATGAAAGTCTAATGTTTATCAGTACATTACAGAAAATAATGAACTTTATCACAATATGCTAATTTTTTTAGAAGGACCTGTATATGCGGCTGCACTTGGATCTCCTGGCCGTGAGATGTCAGAGTAGACTCAGCCGATCCCCACTATTATGCTGTAGTGATCTATTGTGTTCAATTCCAATCCTGTAAAAAAACGCATTTGCTATACCGCATTCTCGAGTACACTGCTCCAAGGCACCGGATGCGTTTCGGAGTAACAAACTCCTTCTTCAGTGCTGAGCAGTGTGTATTTGCTTGCTGCATTTTAAAGGGTAATTCCTTAATCGGAGGAGGAGTGATATCTATGATCCCAATACATCTAAAAAACATAGACTGGAATGCGTCTATAGACAGTTTTGTGTATATATATATATATATATATATATATATATATATATATATATATATATATATATATATATATACACACACACACACACACACAGTACAGACCAAAAGTTTTGAAACACCTTCTCTTTCATAGAGTTTTCTTTGAAGCTCATCAAGAGAATGCCAAGAGTGTGCAAAGCAGTAATCAAAGCAAAAGGTGGCTACTGAAGAACCTAGAATATGACATATTTTCAGTTGCTTCACACTTTTGTGTTATGTATATAATTCCACATGTGTTAATTCATAGTTTTGATGCCTTCAGTGTGAATCTACAATTTTCATAGTCATGAAAATAAAGAAAACTCTTTGAATGAGAAGGTGTGTCCAAACTTTTGGTCTGTACTGTATATATATCTCTAAAAACCTGAATACTGAACCCTTAGGAGGATTTCTGATAAAAAATAACATAGAATTAAATAGGTGGGATTATAAGTAGCAACAAAGGTAAAAAATTTTTTAAAAAAAGTCAGTAAAAAAAAACGCATCTGCGTTCTCAATGTGTTTTAGGTGCGTTTTTTAATGTTCTGTCTATATTAGAGAGTTGATTAAACATGTCAACATAGGTTGCACCAATTACATGCACTTATAGATGTGGGTAATAGAATAGTAATCCACAAAATAGTTATAAATGCATATTTCAGATAATTTTCCCAATAAATTAAATACCAACATAATGATTGTTAAAAATGCTTTAGATTTGTTACTAAGTATTATGTAGAATAAGTCTATAGTGGCTCTCCCTCTTTTTCAAACGTGGTGATGGTGCACTGTTTTGAGTGACTCACCCCGTCACAACAAATATAAGAAGAAAGAAGAAAAACAGGCACTCACCATCTGGATTTTGAATTAAAATGTACCAATATCTTTATTATACTTTTCCACATAAAATGAAGATTAAAACATAAAATATAGAGCTGCTGCTTCTTTTTATGATCACTGGCTGGGGGGGGGGGGGTAGTTTCTTGTCTCTTGGTTGAAGATCACTAATTAGTACATTTATATTGTGATACCGTTTCAAATGCGTGTATATTAACAGTATGTTTATACTTTTAGAGGAAATATATCAAATATATATCACCTAAAATCTAGTAGGTTTTGTGCTAATATTTACACCATGAATTATGAATGCTTGATAGCTGAATACATATGATATTTTGCATAAAAAGTTGAGTACATTCAACATGAATTATAAGTGCTTAATAGCTGAGTACATAGTTAAAAGCTGTAATAAGATATTGTGCAAAGTACATTCACCATAAATTATTAATGCTTAATAGCTGAGTACATAATTGAGAGCTAGATACTTATGTGGTGCTTAAGATAAAAAGCCGAATACATAAAATCTCTGCAGGCTGAATACACAAAAAATATTTCCTCAAATTGGTTAAAAAAGTTTGTCCCAAAGAACAGAAAAAATATTCATTTTGTTCCACCGTACGTGAGTATAACTGTCACCGCCAGTTCAGTGAGAAGGTCTGACAGACGTCCTTCTCTACCTCTTGCATGATGTTCTTTGTTTTAGTTTCACTTTCTCATCTCATTTCCTTCTCCCAGGTGTCACCTATTTAGACTAATCCTCTTTCCTTTATATTCCCTCCCATACTGCCTCACTTTGCGGTTTATACTACTTCCTGCATTGTAGTGTTTACTGCTGGAGGCTTCTGCTGCTGCTTGTTCAGATAAGTCCTTTCATGTATTGTGTTTCCTTGCTGGCTTGATTCTAGGTGACCCCGACTCCCTCCGTATGAAGTGCAGGAAGCCGGTGGTCATGTCCCCTCACCATTATAGGGTTTTCAGGTGTCACACAGTCTTAGGTAAATGGGCATACAATCGTCTACCTTTGAGACCCTTGTATGTACTTAGCAGTCAGGGTGAGCTCTTAGGGTTTTATAGGGGTCACCTATATGCTCCTTAGTTTGGGATCAAGCCAGTCGGACGTTTATTCATAACTTCCAGCCATCTGCAACATCATCCGTGACAATAACCTTCCCTTTGTTGAGAGAGGTAGGGTTAAAGTCTCTGTGTTATAAAGTGTGAACTTGGTACATTCCTCCAATCAATAGTATAAATATGCATACATCTGCCCAATGGGTATATTAATGTTAATAGATTGATCCTTATGGCAGGAAACTGTTAATCCATCTAAGAATGGGTATTTAAGTCACTCCTGTTGATATGATCTCCAATTTACAGGTTGATGTGTTCCACAAGTTAGTATGTATTGGATACTATGGTGAGTATACTAGTTAGTTAGGTCTCTACTCACAAGAGACCTTTTTGTGTGCTGGCTGGCTGCGGGATGTCCCACCCGCTGCACAGCCACTCAACTGTCCTTGTTTCTCTGCCCGGCACTGCTTCTCTGTTCCCGATGGATTAGTGTAGCGGTCTCACATGGTTTAGAGCCTATCATGTGATGTAGGAATAGGTCACGTGCCTTTTCTGTTCGTGGAGTGACGCTTGTTCTTATTACGATTTAATGGGGATATTGCTTTGATTTCTTAGAATCATGTAGTGCTGGACATCCGATTAAGTATATAGAGGGTCCCGTCCTGTATCCACCAGACGCGTTTCAAAGTATTCCCACCTCTTCCTCAGTGGCCATGAGTAAGATCGTGTCCCGCCTGCTTTTTTATACTCACATTTTCTTTAGTTTTCCACAAAATGTGGAATGGATTTCTTTTATATTTCTACAGCTGATAAATGTAAGAGGTATCCATTCTTATCTTATATTTCATATGATATTGCTTCTCTACTATATAAATAAGCAAGAAGAGAAAAAAAGGGCAGTAAAATCAGTTGCGTTTCTATTGCGATTTGCATGCGTTTTTTGGGGTTTAATGTGTTTTTTTGTTATTGGTTGCTTAATTGCATGAAATGTGTTTTGTATAAAAGATAAACTTCATTATCCACAACAAAACCATTATTTTTCATATATTTAAAAAAAATCCAAGGATGGATCAGCTTCTGATTAGGGATGAGCGAACTCGAACTGTATAGTTCGGGTTCGTACCGAATTTTGGGGTGTCCCACGGACCCGAACATTTTCGTAAAAGTCCGGGTTCGGGTTCGGTGTTCGTCGCTTTCTTGGCGCTTTTGTGATGCTTTCTTGGCGCTTTTGTGATGCTTTCTTGGCGCTTTTTGAAAGGCTGCAAAGCAGCCAATCAACAAGCGCCATACTACTTGCCCCAAGAGGCCGTCACAGCCATGCCTACTATTGGCATGGCTGTGATTGGCCAGAGCACCATGTGACCCAGCCTCTATTTAAGCTGGAGTCACATAGCGCCGCCCGTCACTCTGCTCTGATTAGCGTAGGGAGAGGTTGCGGCTGCGACAGTAGGGCGAGATTAGGCAGATTAACTCCTCCAAAGGACTTGATTAACTGATCGATCTGCAGCTGTGCATCATTGAGCTGCTGAAATTCAAATGCTTACTGTTTTTAGGCTGCCCAGACCGTTTGTCAGTCACTTTTTTCTGGGGTGATCGGCGGCCATTTTGTGTCTTGTGGTGCGCCAGCACAAGCTGCGACCAAGTGCATTTAACCCTCAATGGTTGGTTGTTTTTTGGCTAAAGCCTACATCAGGGTGAAGCTGTCACACCAAGTGCATTTAACCAGCAATAGTCTGTTCATTTTTTGGCCATATACTACATCAGGGGCAAGCTGCGCCCGTCACCAAGTGCATTTAACCCTCAGTAGTGTGGTTGGTCAAGCTGTCACACCAAGTGCATTTAACCAGCAATAGTCTGTTCATTTTTTGGCCATATACTACATCAGGGGCAAGCTGCGCCTGTCACCAAGTGCATTTAACCCTCAGTAGTGTGGTTGGTCAAGCTGTCACACCAAGTGCATTTAACCAGCAATAGTGTGGTTATTTTTTGGCCATATCCCAGTCTAATTCTGTCAGTAAATCCATACCGGTCACCCAGCGCCTAAATACTAGGCCTCAAATTTATATTCAGCTGAATTTGAATACAATACATTGGGCCAAATAATATTTTTGTTGTTGTGGTGAACGATAACAATGAGGAAAACATCTAGTAAGGGACGCGGACGTGGACATGGTCGTGGTGGTGTTAGTGGACTCTCTGGTGCTGGGAGAGGACGTGGCCGTTCTGCCACATCCACACGTCCTAGTGTACCAACTACCTCAGGTCCCAGTAGCCGCCAGAATTTACAGCGATATATGGTGGGGCCCAATGCCGTTCTAAGGATGGTAAGGCCTGAGCAGGTACAGGCATTAGTTAATTGGGTGGCCGACAGTGGATCCAGCACGTTCACATTATCTCCCACCCAGTCTTCTGCAGAAAGCGCAGATGGCGCCTGAAAATCAACCCCATCAGTCTGTCACATCACCCCCATGCATATCAGGGAAACTGTCTGAGCCTCAAGTTATGCAGCAGTCTCTTATGCTGTTTGAAGACTCTGCTGGCAGGGTTTCCCAAGGGCATCCACCTAGCCCTTCCCCAGCGGTGGAAGACAGACTGCACTGACGCACAACCACTTATGTTTCCTGATGATGAGGACATAGGAATACCACCTCAGCATGTCTCTGATGATGACGAAACACAGGTGCCAACTGCTGCGTCTTTCTGCAGTGTGCAGACTGAACAGGAGGTCAGGGATCAAGACTGGGTGGAAGACGATGCAGGGGACGATGAGGTCCTAGACCCCACATGGAATGAAGGTCGTGCCACTGACTTTCACAGTTCGGAGGAAGAGGCAGTGGTGAGACCGAGCCAACAGCGTAGCAAAAGAGGGAGCAGTGGGCAAAAGCAGAACACCCGCCGCCAAGAGACTCCGCCTGCTACTGAACGCCGCCATCTGGGACCGAGCACCCCAAAGGCAGCTTCAAGGAGTTCCCTGGCATGGCACTTCTTCAAACAATGTGCTGACGACAAGACCCGAGTGGTTTGCACGCTGTGCCATCAGAGCCTGAAGCGAGGCATTAACGTTCTGAACCTGAGCACAACCTGCATGACCAGGCACCTGCACGCAAAGCATGAACTGCAGTGGAGTAAACACCTTAAAACCAAGGAAGTCACTCAGGCTCCCCCTGCTACCTCTTCTGCTGCTGCCGCCTCGGCCTCTTCTGCTGCTGCCGCCTCGGCCTCTTCCTCCGCCTCTGGAGGAACGTTGGCACCTGCCGCCCAGCAAACAGGGGATGTACCACCAACACCACCACCACCTCCGTCACCAAGCGTCTCAACCATGTCACACGGCAGCGTTCAGCTCTCCATCTCACAAAAATTTCCCTGGCCCTGAATGCCAGCATTTCTAAACTACTGGCCTATGAAATGCTGTCATTTAGGCTGGTGGACACAGACAGCTTCAAACAGCTCATGTCGCTTGCTGTCCCACAGTATGTTGTTCCAGCCGCCACTACTTCTCCAAGAGAGCCGTGCCTTCCCTGCACAACCAAGTATCCAATAAAATCAAGTGTGCACTGTGCAACGCCATCTGTAGCAAGGTCCACCTAACCACAGATACGTGGACCAGTAAGCATGGCCAGGGACGCTATATCTCCCTAACTGCACACTGGGTAAATGTAGTGGCAGCTGGGCCCCAGGCGGAGAGCTGTTTGGCGCACGTCCTTCCGCCGCCAAGGATCGCAGGGCAACATTCTTTGCCTCCTGTTGCCACCTCCTCCTTCTCGGCTTCCTCCTCCTCTTCTTCCACCTGCTCATCCAGTCAGCCACACACCTTCACCACCAACTTCAGCACAGCCCGGGGTAAACGTCAGCAGGCCATTCTGAAACTCATATGTTTGGGGGACAGGCCCCACACCGCACAGGAGTTGTGGCGGGGTATAGAACAACAGACCGACGAGTGGTTGCTGCCGGTGAGCCTCAAGCCCGGCCTGGTGGTGTGTGATAATGGGCGAAATCTCGTTGCAGCTCTGGGACTAGCCGGTTTGACGCACATCCCTTGCCTGGCGCATGTGCTGAATTTGGTGGTGCAGAAGTTCATTCACAACTACCCCGACATGTCAGAGCTGCTGCATAAAGTGCGGGCCGTCTGTTCGCGCTTCCGGCGTTCACATTCTGCCGCTGCTCGCCTGTCTGCGCTACAGCGTAACTTCGGCCTTCCCGCTCACCGCCTCATATGCGACGTGCCCACCAGGTGGAACTCCACCTTGCACATGCTGGACAGACTGTGCGAGCAGCAGCAGGCCATAGTGGAGTTTCAGCTGCAGCACGCACGGGTCAGTCGCACTGCGGAACAGCACCACTTCACCACCAATGACTGGGCCTCCATGCGAGACCTGTGTGCCCTATTTCGAGTACTCCACCAACATGGCCAGTGGCGATGACGCCGTTATCAGCGTTACAATACCACTTCTATGTCTCCTTGAGAAAACACTTAGGGCGATGATGGAAGAGGAGGTGGCCCAGGAGGAGGAGGAGGAGGAAGAGGGGTCATTTTTAGCACTTTTAGGCCAGTCTCTTCGAAGTGACTCAGAGGGAGGTTTTTTGCAACAGCAGAGGCCAGGTACAAATGTGGCCAGCCAGGGCCCACTACTGGAGGACGAGGAGGACGAGGATGAGGAGGAGGTGGAGGAGGATGAAGCATGGTCACAGCGGGGTGGCACCCAACGCAGCTCGGGCCCTTCACTGGTGCGTGGCTGGGGGGGGAAAGGCAGGACGATGACGATACGCCTCCCACAGAGGACAGCTTGTCCTTACCCCTGGGCAGCCTGGCACACATGAGCGACTACATGCTGCAGTGCCTGCGCAACGACAGCAGAGTTGCCCACATTTTAACGTGTGCGGACTACTGGGTTGCCACCCTGCTGGATCCACGCTACAAAGACAATGTGCCCACCTTACTTCCTGCACTGGAGCGTGATAGGAAGATGCGCGAGTACAAGCGCACGTTGGTAGACGCGCTACTGAGAGCATTCCCAAATGTCACAGGGGAACAAGTGGAAGCCCAAGGCCAAGGCAGAGGAGGAGCAAGAGGTCGCCAAGGCAGCTGTGTCACGGCCAGCTCCTCTGAGGGCAGGGTTAGCATGGCAGAGATGTGGAAAAGTTTTGTCAACACGCCACAGCTAACTGCACCACCACCTGATACGCAACGTGTTAGCAGGAGGCAACATTTCACTAACATGGTGGAACAGTACGTGCGCACACCCCTCCACGTACTGACTGATGGTTCGGCCCCATTCAACTTTTGGGTCTCTAAATTGTCCACGTGGCCAGAGCTAGCCTTTTATGCCTTGGAGGTGCTGGCCTGCCCGGCGGCCAGCGTTTTGTCTGAACGTGTATTCAGCACGGCAGGGGGCGTCATTACAGACAAACGCAGCCGCCCGTCTACAGCCAATGTGGACAAGCTGACGTTCATAAAAATGAACCAGGCATGGATCCCACAGGACCTGTCCGTCCCTTGTCCAGATTAGACATTAACTACCTCCCCTTAACCATATATTATTGTACTCCAGGGCACTTCCTCATTCAATCCTATTTTTATTTTCATTTTACCATTATATTGCGAGGCTACCCAAAGTTGAATGAACCTCTCCTCTGTCTGGGTGCCGGGGCCTAAATATATGCCAATGGACTGTTCCAATGTTGGGTGACGTGAAGCCTGATTCTCTGCTATGACATGCAGACTAATTCTCTGCTGACATGAAGCCAGATTGTCTGTTACGGGACCTCTCTCCTCTGCCTGGGTGCTGGGCCTAAATTCATGAAAATGGACTGTTACAGTGGTGGGTGACGTGAAGCCTGATTCTCTGCTATGACATGCAGACTAATTCTCTGCTGACATGAAGCCAGATTCTCTGTTACGGGACCTCTCTCCTCTGCTTGGGTGCCGGGGCCTAAATATCTGAGAATGGACTCTTCCAGTGGTGGGTGACGTGAAGCCAGATTCTCTGCTATGGGACCTCTCTCCAATTGATTTTGGTTAATTTTTATTTATTTAATTTTATTTCATTTCCCTATCCACATTTGTTTGCAGGGGATTTACCTACATGTTGCTGCCTTTTGCAGCCCTCTAGCCCTTTCCTGGGCTGTTTTACAGCCTTTTTAGTGCCGAAAAGTTCGGGTCCCCATTGACTTCAATGGGGGTCGGGACGAAGTTCGGATCCCGAACATTTCCGGGAAGTTCGGCCGAACTTCTCGAACCCGAACATCCAGGTGTCCGCTCAACTCTACTTCTGATTTGATAAATGAGTGTATGTTTTCTTTTTTGCATTCTTCTACTGTACTCTTTATTATATATAGTGATTTGTAGAAGAAAAGGGGTGCTGGTCTTACCCCGAGAGGAGATCATGGTGCCAAGAAATTGACCAGGCACACAATGTTCCATCAGTGAAAGACCTCCACCCCTGTCATAAGTTAAGACCTCCGGGTATCAGGGTTTTAAAGTCATAAATACATCTCGATTCCTGTCTTGACATTTTCAAAATATGGTTTGTTTAAAATGTAGAGATAGTGAATGTTTCTCATATCCATTTTTAGCTCAGAGATTCTTTTTTAAAAGTTCTTAGATCTTCCTACATATTGTTTTTTACATGGGCACTCTATTATGTATTTTACATTGGTGGAATTACATGATAGAATTCATCTTATTTCCCATGAGTAAGTATTGTTACTAGAGCATACTGTTGTAGTCTTTTTAGGAAATTTTGTGATTTTACAGTTCTTGCATCTACCACATTTATAGAATCCCTTTAGATTGAACCATCCATGTGGGATCAGACCTTTAGATTTTTTTGTTTTGACTGTTGGTGCTACTTTAAGGGATAAGTTTGGCGCTCTTGTGTATGTGATGCATGGAACATCAGTGAGTGGTGGACCTATCACTTTGTCTCTCAATATATGGTGCAAATGTTTTTTTATTATGGCCTCTATTTTTTTATATTGTGCATTATATGGTAATATCATCCTAATTTTTTCTTTCTGATTTCGATTCTCATTAATACTATTTCCTTTGGGTTAAAAAAAAGATTTCCTTTCTATGTTTCTAATTTTGGATAATGATCCTTCTAGTATTTGTGTAGGATTTTTTTTTGCCAAAAACAGTTTCTTCATTTCTACTGCTTCTTTTTCAAAATCTTTATTTGTACAGTTCCTCTTTAGGTGTCTAAATTGTCCCGCCGGCACATTAAGAAGCCATCTTGGTAGATGGCAGCTTGAAAAAAGAATATGACTATTTCTGGATATGGGCTTTTGGTTATTACCACAAATTATTTTGTTTGTTTGTGTTGTGATCTAAAAATTCTACTTGTTGTGTGCTGAATTTTGAAGAAAATTTACAATTATTTTAAATATTATTTATTAATTCCAAAAACTCCTTGATCTCGTTTTCAGTTTTATTCCAAATGAAAAAAATATTGTCTATGTAACGATGCTAGAGTACCAGGTCCTCCCCCAGCTTGAGAGCAATGTGTTGCTCTAACCAATGAGCCATAAACAAGTTGGCGTAGCTGGGGGCGAACCTGGTACCCATGGCAGTTTCTTTTATCTGTAAATAAAAATCTGTATCATAAATAAAATAATTGTGTGTTAATATAAATTCTACTCTTTTTATGAAGTCTATTTGTTCTTTCTGGAGGTGGCTATTTTTCTCTAATTGTATAGTTAGAACTTCTATCCCTTGTTCATGATTTATTTTTGTGTAAAATGAATTAACGTCAAGTGTGCCTATAATCCAATGCGATTCATACTGTAAATCTTCTATTTTTATGATCTGAGTTGTATCCTTAATATATGAAAATGTTTCTGTTAATTGTAATATTTTGTCTATGTATTGTGATAAATTCGATATTATTGAGTCTATGCCAGAGATTATTGGTCTGCCGGGAGGATTTGTTTAGTCTTTGTGGCATTTGGGATGCAATAAAATGCTGGTAACCACTGGCATATTTCCCAAGTGCATGACTGTATTCTCTGGTTGGGTTTTCCTTCAATTTCATATACGTAGTGTTATCTGATAATTGTCTCAAGCATTCCGTATCATATTCTTTGGCTCCCAAAATTACTATTGCCCCACCTTTATCTGCGGGTCTAATCACAATATTATCATGTTTTTGTAGCTTCTTGATCGCATGAATTTCTTGTGTATTTAGATTATTTTTATTTATTGCGTTCCCCTTAATTTTTCGTATATCTGTCTCTACATTCTTCCTAAAGGCTGCTATTGCGTGTCCAATTTCCCGCCTAGGGTACATTATTGATTTTTGTTTTAGATTTGTGTGTACATAGGAGTCTTTATTTTTATGATTTCTAATTATTGGATTAAAAAAAAATATATATTTCAGAAATATATCTTTCTGATGAATTTTTCTACCCCAATGACTATCAAATTTATTTGGTTGAGCCGTTGGTGCAAATTTTAGACCCTTATTGAGTAAACTAATTTGTGCTGGTGTGTTACTGAACTTAAATTTATTATCGCATCTTTATCGTCATTTTCTATTTGTTTCTGTAATTTGATCTTTTTCCTCTCTCCTCCCTGTCCTCTTCTTGTTCTCTTCTTCTTACATCTTGTGGGTACTGATGGTAATAATGATGAGGGTTGAGGGTAAATGTGTTCATTGTCTGTTGATTCTGTTGTGTATCCCCCCCATAGTGTGTTTTTTGTGGATATATTCTCCAATCCTCTTCCTGATTTTTCTCCCTGTGTCTTAAGTTGTATCTGTGTCCTGTTGGGGACGATTTGTGTTGTCTTGATTCTGGTGTTTGTTTCCTTATTTGCCCCTTTACACTGCTCGTTCCCTCCTGACAATCACTGGCTTGTCAGTGGAGGAAACCTCTGCATTTACATGTAAACATCTCCTCCACAGTATGGGGAGGAGCGGCTTATAATGCCATTGCTTGTCCCCATACAGAATCATTGTTTTCCGGGTAGAAAAGGCTGCTCAGACAGCACGATTGGCTGCTGACAAATCATTTTTTAAGTAACTGCATAAATGATCTTATTACCTGATGGACGAGTGTTTCACTCATTCATCAGGTAATCAGCAGATCATCTTACAAAGACTTGTTAGGAATTATTTGCCCAATGCTTGGGCAGTGTAAAGGGGCCTTTAGGGACTCATTTTTGTGTAAAAGCCTGGGCCACCCAATAAACCTCTAGCACTTTGCTGGGCTAGTTTGACCCTGGCCCCTGGGGTCCTATAAATTGAGCTGATGTCTGCAGAAAGGGACCAGTATTCAGTAGGAGAGACTCTGCAAGACTTCTTGAATGACCAGAAGAAGACACTGAGATGAAGATACCCTGCCACAGACCCTGGGCCACCACCCCTTTGGCCAGGGTATCAGCCTTCTAAGAAAAAGCTCAGGCCTTTCCTCAGCACAACACCTTCTACCAGAGAGGAAACTGGAGAAGTCAGCTCAGTGCCTTGCCTGTATTGTTTTACACTTGCGTTCTTCCAGTAAAAACGCAGTAGTTTACTGCAAACCCTGACTCTCTGGACTGATTTCCCATTGCCTGACACCTTGACAGTGTCTGGAGTTCAGATCCCCGTGATCAGTATTGATAGCCTATAATCTGCAAATTCTGGCACTTGAGGTGTTCTGAAACTACAACTCCCAGAATCCTCCTTTCTATGCATATCAGAGCAAAAAACAAGCCATGAGGAGGAAAGAACTGCCTGCAGTGCCCACAGACCTGATCGTGTGGTACAGATCTGGAGAAGGGTACTAAAATTCATTTCTGCTTCACGGAGAGTTCCCAAAAGCACAGTGGTCTCCATAATTCTGAAATGGAAGTTGTTTGGAATAGATTTGACCAAGAACCCAGTGGTCACTCTGGCTGAGCTCTTAAGATCCTGTGTGCATATGGAAACTTACAGAAGGTCAACCATCACCAATCTGGGCTTTATTGCAGAGTATCCAGAAAGAAGCCTCTCTTCCTTAAAAGACACATGAAAGCCCACACAGAGAAACAAAAAAATATTTGGTGAAACCAAGATTTAACTTTTTGGCCTAAATTCTCAGTGTTATGCCTGGAGTAAATGAGGCACTGCGCATCACCTGCCGAAAACTATATATTATTTCATATGCCCCCCCTGTTTTTACTTTCATACATATGGCAAAAAAATATTTGTCCCACACTAAATGGTTAAACGCCTCATCCCCTAGATTAGTATGGACAGGAGTGCATTTGTGTTCCATTGATGCGCTCCCCGCCTGTGCACCGGAACATCCGCGCCCTTCCTGGCCTCTATGTGTTCCACCAAAGCGTTCCACCGGGTCCGGACCAGAAGTAACATCGCCAGACCTAAATTTACCAATAAAGCAAGTAACAAGAAGCACCAATTGTGGAACTGCCGTTTCTTCCTAAGATTCTGCAGGCGATCCAGGCAAGAAAGGTTAGTTTTTGCTGATGTCTTGAGCTTTATCCCGCAAAACATCTCCCTGGTGAAGTGAGTCTTTAGTTTTGGGTCTTTAATTTATTCAATATTTATTCAATTATGGTTATGTATATCCCCCTCCCCGGAGATGTTTTGATGATTTTATGTTTTATGACCCCATGATATATTTTCCTATACTATACTGACATACTACTTGTTAGGTATATTGATGGACTAAAAGAAGTAACTGCTAGTCATTAGTTATACTCTACATAATTTCTACTATTACCTTCAACTGCTCTAAATCACTACTGTAACGAGGGGCCAGCGACGCATGCTTCCTTCGTAGCACTGCCGGCACCCTGCGCAAGGAGAGGGTCAAGAATCTCATCTCCATGGCAGCAGGCGAGCAGCAGAGGAGCTGATCGCCGATAATGATGATTGGCGCTCAGCTGTGTTGGGCTGTGTACTGTGAGTCCCATGACATTGGCCACGTCATGTGACTCACCAGCCAGCGCTATTTAAACAGGCAGCCTGCTGGCCACAGGTTGCCTGTGATTGGTCTTATTTAATTCACCAGCATATCGTCTGCTAGTGTTTGTTGTGTTTTGACCTCGGCTCCGTATTTTGACCTCTCTCTTGCTACCTCCTGCATTTGACGTGACCTCTTGGCTTTGACCCCGGCATGAGTTTGACTTGATCTTGCTTTTCCCTTTTGTATTGTTGTTCCTCCTAGCTCCTGACCTCGGCTCGTATTGACTTTGATATTTGATTAACCCCTCAGTGCCTGCCTGTCACTTTGTTTGTTGTTTTCTCCTTTATTGTATTCTCACCTTTAAGGCCCTGCACGTACTCAGATTAGGGACTGCCGTCAAGTTGTATACCGTCGCCTAGGGTGGACCGTGCAAGTTGGCAGGGCCAGAGGTGAGGGTGGAGCTCAGGACAGCAGTGGTTATACTACCCTTTTTTCATTCTTCTAATTTCATCTATGTAACGATTATTTTGTACATGTATAACCACTTTTGGCAGCCTTCCCATATTTCCAACCTTTTCCACCTTGTCCAGCCCTTAGGCGCCCTGCAGTTATTCTCTGATCCCTCTGAAGTTTATACCCAGGGGTTTCTCTGATTTTACGTGTTTTTTTTTTTTTCCTTTTTCCCTGACCCAATACTATCCCTACAGTGAAGCAGGGTCATGTGATCCTCCATATTAATCTTCCCTACTGTGTTTCGTTTGCTAGTGTACTGAATTTTAAAAGTAAAATAGCAGGTGCCATTTTACGCGATTCGTCCGAAGCGAATTGGGAAAACTTCAGAATCATTTGTAAGAAGAATTTTTGTGAAATTCACGGCAAATCGAATTCTCTTCTCATCTGGCTTAGTCACTGTGGTCCTGAAGTGACGAAGCTAGCAGCACTGCGCATGCACAGTACATACAGTGAGTCCAGAGGGGGAGGGTGTTGGGGACGTTGCAGGGAGCTAGGAGAGCACATGGGCGGTACTAGGATCTCTGAAGAGGTGGGCTTGGGCTCATTGAATAGGCAGGTTTGGACAAGCCCTGCTGGGCATTTTGTGGCTTATTTGCTTATAGAACAAACTTCATTTTCTTGCTATCTCAAATGGACAGAAGGATACCAAAGGTATGTTTTAAACCAAGTTTGAGTAAAGAGCAGCATCATAGCATTAGTTATACAGGTGAAATACTGCTAACATTCTTTTTATGCTTTAACCACCTCAGCTCCCCTAGCTTAAACACCCTTAATGACCAGACCACTTTTTACAATTCTGCACTACACTACTTTCACGGTTTATTGCTCAGTCATACAACTTACCACCCAAATTAATTTTACCTCCTTTTCTTCTCACTAATAGAGCTTTCATTTGGTGGTATTTCATTGCTGCTGACATTTTAACTTTTTTTGTTATTGATCGAAATTTACCGAAATGTTTGCAAAAAAATGACATTTTTCACTTTCAGTTGTAATTTTTTTTTTTAAACCTACATTTCTATATACGTTTTTCTCTAAATTTATTGTTCTACATGTCTTTGATTATAAAAAAAAATGCAATAAGTGTATATTTATTGGTTTGGGTAAAACTTATAGCGTTTACAAACTATGGTACAAAAATGTGAATTTCCGCATTTTGAAGCAGCTCCGACTTTCTGAGCACCTGTCATGTTTCCTGAGGTTCTACAATGCCCAGACAGTAGAAACCCCCCACAAATGACCCCATTTCGGAAAGTAGACACCCTAAGGTATTCACTGATGGGCATAGTGAGTTCATAGAAGTTTTTATTTTTTGTCACAAGTTAGTGGAAAATGATGATTTTATTTTTTCTTACAAAGTCTCATATTCCACTAAATTGTGACCAAAAATGAAAACTTCCAAGAACTCACTATGCCCATCATGAAATACCTTGGGGTGTCTTCTTTCCAAAATGGGGTCACTTGTGGGGTAGTTATACTGCCCTGGCATTTTAGGGGCCCTAATGCGTGAGAAGTAGTTTGAAATTCAAATGTGTAAAAAATGTCCTGTGAAATCTTAAAGGTGCTCTTTAGAATTTGGGCCCCTTTGTCCACCTAGGCTGCAAATAAGTGTCACACATGTGGTATCTCCGTACTCAGGAGAAGTTGGGCAATGTGTTTTGGGGTGTCTTTTTACATATACCCATGCTGGGTGAGAGAAATATCTCTAAAGGACAACTTTTCCCATTTTTTTTATACAAAGTTGTCATTATAGAGATTATTTTTTGTTTTTTCTCACAAAGTCTCCCTTTCCGCTAACTTGTGACAAAAAGTTCAATCTTTCATGGACTCAATATGACCCTCAGCGAATACCTTGGGGTGTCTTCTTTCCGAAATGGGGTCACATGTGGGGTATTTATACTGCCCTGGCACTTTAGGGGCCCTAAAGCGTGAGAAGAAGTCTGGAATATAAATGTCTAAAAATTTTTACGCATTTGGATTCCGTGAGGGGTATGTGAGTTCATGTGAGATTTTATTTTTTGTCACAAGTCAGTGGAAAAAAATCTTCTATGAACTCGCCATGCCCCTCAAAAGTGATCTTTTTATAGCGCTGCAGCGATTTTGCGGTGTTTTTGCAGTGATCAGAAAAAAATATATTTCTGTCACTGGTGGGTGGACTGAACACAAGTGTGCGCACAAGATCAGGCCTGATCGGGCGAACAGTGCGTTTTTTTGTAGAGCCTTTAGAACATGTCCTATTCTTATCCGCAATTGCGGACAAGAAAAGGCATTTTCTATATAGTTCTGGCAATGTGCAGATACGCAAAATGCGGAAAGCACATTGCCGGTGTCCGTGTTTTGCGGATCTGCTGTGTCCGTGTTTTGCGGTTCCACGGATCCGTAAAACACATACGGACGTCTGAATGGAGCCTTACAGGGGGGTGATCAATGACAGGGGGGTGATCACCCCATATAGACTCCCTAATCACCCCCCTGTCATTGATCACCCCCTGTAAGGCTCCATTCAGACGTCCGTATGTGTTTTGCGGATCCGATCCATGGATCCGCAAAACACATACGGACCTCTGAATGGAGCCTTACAGGGGGGTGATCAATGACAGGGGGATGATCAGGGAGTCTATATGGGGTGATCACCCCCCTGTCATTGATCACCCCCCCTGTAAGGCTCCATTCAGACGTCGTATGTGTTTTGCGGATACGATCCGTGGATCCATGGATCTGCAAAACACATACAGACCTCTGAATGGATCCTTACAGGAGCGTGATCAATGACAGGGGGGTGATCACCCCATATAGACTCCCTAATCACCCCCCTGTCATTGATCACCCCCTGTAAGGCTCCATTCAGACATCCGTATGTGTTTTGCGGATCCGATCCATGAATCCGTGGATCCGCAAAACACATACAGACCTCTGAATGGAGCCTTACAGGGGGGTGATCAATGACAGGGGGGTGATCAGGGAGTCTATATAGGGTGATCACCCCCCTGTAAGGCTCCATTCAGATGTCCGTATGTGTTTTGTGGATCCGATCCATGGATCCGTGGATCCGTAAAACACATACGGACATCTGAATGGAGCCTTACAGGGGGGTGATCAATGAGAGGGGGGTGATCAGGGAGTCTATATGGGGTGATCACCCCCCTGTAAGGCTCCATTCAGACGTCCGTATGTGTTTTGAGGATCCGCGGATCCATGGATCGGATCCGCAAAACACATACGGACCTCTGAATGGATCCTTACAGGAGCGTGATAAATGACAGGGGGGTGATCAGGGAGTCTATATGGGGTGATCACCCCCCTGTAAGGCTCCATTCAGACGCCCGTATGCGTTTTGCGGATCCGCAGATCCATGGATCCGCAAAACATAGACACCGCGGATCCGCCAAACTCATACGGACATCTGAATGGAGCCTTCCAGGGGGGTAATCAATGACAGGGGGGTGATCAATGACAGGGGGGTCTATATGGGGTGATCAGGGGGTTAATAATTGACAGGGGGGGGGTGTAGTGTAGTGGTGTTTGGTGCTACTTATTACACAGCTACCTGTGTCCTCTTGTGGTCGATCCAAGCAAAAGAGACCACCAGAGGACCAGGTAGCAGGTATATTAGACGCTGTTATCAAAACAGCGTCTAATATACCCTTTAGGGGTTAAAAAAATTGCATCTACAGCCTGCCAGCGAACGATCGCCGGTGGCAGGCTGTAGATCCACTCACTTACCTGCAGTTCCTGTGAACGCGTGCGCCTGTGTGCGCGCGTTCACAGGAAATCTCGCGTCTCGCGAGATGACGCCCCGGCGCGTCCAGGAGGAATAACAGGGCCGCCGCAAAGACGCAATCCTGCGTGCGGTGGTCCTGTACTGGTTAAGAACTTGCTAAATCTAACTACCTACATCTGCTCATGAGGGCAAGGAAGAGTTACTCCGTTTTATTCAAAGGACAGAAATGATCCCTGGATTGAGAGGTCTTTGCTAGGTAAATGTATCACATACACCAAGCACTATAGATCTCCAATCCCCTCATATATCAGTAATGAAAAACCCTATTCAGTTCACCAAACATTAGCACCGCCCTCATAAAAAATAAAATAATGTAACCAGCAACTATACCTGTGGATAACTCAATATGTAGATTAGTATATCAGGCGCTATCGGCCCTAATTCCCGCAGAGAATACTCCCAGTGTTCTGTAATATTCACTCACACACATTGAGAAAACCAAGCATGTAGTAACCGAATTTCTCCAGTAGTATAACGGTTCACTGGTGATTTCCTGCAACAGTTAAACAGGAAAAACCTGAAAAAAATAGTTGCAGAATGGGTAGATAGTAGTATTGTATCTGGTTTCCTGTACATTCATAGCTATAAAAGGAAGACATATAAAAATATCTAAATCACAATATTTGTGAAAAGATTGTGCAGAAAATAATACAATCCTTAGGATAGCCCAGCGGCAGGCAGCAATTAACTCATACCCTCCCTCACAAGATTATACAAATGTCTAAATTTCATTTTAAATTTTAAAATGTACATTTAACCCAAAGGGTTTCAGCATATTCAATTTCACTTTTTTAAGCTGTTAAATCCTATTACCTCCTTTTTGTGTATCTGTTATGTGATAGACATATCTAACTCTCACTGTGTCCTTTTCAGCAAAATGTTTGGGGACCAGTAAGGGTGGGTTCACATCACCTTTATGGATTCCGTTTTTGTTTTCCGTTATAACGGGAAATAACTAAATCCGTAAGATGGAAATCAAAATGGAAGCCTTTAAGAGGCATTCCGTTTTGATCCTTCATAATACAAGTATATGGGCAATCATAACAGATCAGTCTGGTTCCCGTTATGCAAGACTGATCCGTTATGATTGCCCATAGACTTCTATTATGATGGAAAGCAAAATGGAATGCCTATTAAAGGCTTCTGTTTTGCATTCCGTCATAATACAAGTCTATGGGCAGCATAACGGATCCGTCTGGTTTACATTATGCAGAACTGGACTATGCTGCCCATAGACTTGTATTATGAAGGATCAAAATGGAATGCCTCTTAAAGGCTTTCGTTTTGACTTCTGTCTTATGGATTCCGTTATTTTCCGTTATAACCATGTTATAACGGAAAACAAAAATGGAATCCATAACAGTGATGTGAACCCACCCCAAGTCTAAATGCATTTTTTTTGTTATTGCATATCTATTGTGGTTCATGGTGTTTTTAAATCGCAAGTAGTTTCTCATACAAATTGTAGAAAACATGGAAATTGGACATCATTAATCATTAATAACAAAAAATCTATCACAAGTTGAATAGTGTGTAATAACCCCAGATTATGTGGAAATAACAAGGTTCATTCCCTCTGTATTCTTTGTGAATCTGTTCTTTAAAGGGGTTATAACATGATAATCATATAGTACATGGCAATCTCTAACAGAGCTAAAGCCAGTCCTGTACTTAACATGGATTCAGAGCTCTTCCCAATAATTGGTCCAATTGCTTTGCAAGATTTATATCAAGCTGGCAGCTGATGGGGATGTCCTTTCTGGTGCAGCTGGGGGGGGGGGGTCTTTCTGATGCAGCTCTCACTCCCTATTACATCTCAGGAGGCAGTTGAAGGATGGAATTGAGCATGTGCATCCACCTCAGCAAGGTGGTCAGAGAAATAAGAAAGAACAAACAGCATGTGGCACTGTACAGATGCATTTTATTGAATAGCACAGCGGCTCTATGAAATTTGTAATTACATACAATTTCAAAAGTATTCTGCTGGTTTGAAAATGGCAGAATATTTGTGGGACAACTATAAAGCCTGTAGGTAGGGACAGACAAAGACAGTGAACCCTAACCTAGAATCCAGCCAAATTTCCCTACCTAATTGCAATATAAGCCCTACTTGGTAGAACTGCAACTGGAAGATGGTCCCTACTCTAAATAAGTGCAGAGATGGACAAACACCAACAGCAAAGCAGACTCGTACGTAAATGGGTGAGAACCAGATCGGCTACACAGTACCAAATGAGAGACAGAGGGTAGTCAGAAGACAAGCCGAGGTCAGAAGCACAGAGGAATCAGTATGCAAATGCAGGAATAGTGAACAAAGAACCTAGCCAGTGAAGCAAACAAGACTCTCACTGGCAATGGTGTATGGCCAGGAGGTGTTTAAATAGAGCGCCGAGTCCCTGGATTGAAACCTGATAGGTCCATGACTTGGCACTCCATTAGTCAGAAACACTAGTACAAAGTAATACAGCAGCGAGGCAATCAGCTCACCCCTAATCTCCACCAGCACACGCTCGCTGCAGGGAGAAACAGAGCATTGCATCCGGTTACTAAGGTTCCTGTTGTGTCACATGGGGACTAGGCTTAGCAGTGCATCTCTCCCGGCACAGCCATGCTGAGGCTGAGGATCGCGCCGCTGGAGCCCGGACAGGTAAGTTTGTTACAACAAGGCCTCCTATGGAGAATTGGCTAGTTAGAATGCTTATCCACAATAATTTTGATGGATGTACTCAGTTCACTATATGTGGACACCAATGGCATTCTAGAACTATTCTGCATTTTTTTTTTGTAATTAACTTAGCTCTTATAGCAGATTTTACCTTATCCAATTGCGCATAAATAGTACATTATGGAAAATTCCACTTTGAAATTTTGAACCATAGTAGATAATGCTGTTTCCAGCTTGTTCTCATCATTAATAATATGTTTAGTGTAAACATTGGTGTGCTGAGGAATTCATTTGATATACAGTACAGACCAAAAGTTTGGACACACCTTCTCATTCAAAGAGTTTTCTTTATTTACATGACTATGAAAATTGTAGATTCACACTGAAAGCATCAAAACTATGAATTAACACATGTGGAATTATATACATAACAAAAGTGTGAAACAACTGAAAATATGTCATATTCTAGGTTCTTCAAAGTAGCCACCTTTTGCTTTGATTACTGCTTTGCACTGCACACTCTTGGCATTCTCTTGATGCGCTTCAAGAGGTAGTCACCTGAATTGGTTTTCACTTCACAGGTGTGCCCTGTCAGGTTTAATAAGTGGGATTTCTTGCCTTATAAATGGGGTTGGGACCATCAGTTGCGTTGTGGAGAAGTCAGGTGGATACACAGCTGATAGTCCTACTGAATAGACTGTTAGAATTTGTATTATGGCAAGAAAAAAGCAGCTAAGTAAAGAAAAACGAGTGGCCATCATTACTTTAAGAAATGAAGGTCAGTCAGTCCGAAAAATTGGGAAAACTTTGAAAGTGTCCCCAAGTGCAGTCACAAAAACCATCAAGTGCTACAAAGAAACTGGCTCACATGCGGACCGCCCCAGGAAAGGAAGACCAAGAGTCACCTCTGCTGCGGAGGATAAGTTCATCCGAGTCACCAGCCTCAGAAATCGCAGGTTAACAGCAGCTCAGATTAGAGACCAGGTCAATGCCACACAGAGTTCTAGCAGCAGACACATCTCTAGAACAACCGTTAAGAGGAGACTGTGTGAATCAGGCCTTCATGGTAGAATATCTGCTAGGAAACCACTGCTAAGGACAGGCAACAAGTAGAAGAGACTTGTTTAGGCTAAAGAACACAAGGAATGGACATTAGACCAGTGAAAATCTGTGCTTTGGTCTGATGAGTCCAAATTTGAGATCTTTGGTTCCAACCACCGTGTCTTTGTGCGACGCAGAAAAGGTGAACGGATGGACTACATGCCTGGTTCCCACCGTGAAGCATAGAGGAGGAGGTGTAATGGGTGTGGGGGTGCTTTGCTGGTGACACTGTTGGGGATTTATTCAAAATTGAAGGCATACTGAACCAGCATGGCTACCACAGCATCTTGCAGCGGCATGCTATTCCATCCGGTTTGCTTTAGTTGGACCATTATTTATTTTTCAACAGGACAATGACCCCAAACACACCTCCAGGCTGTGTAAGGGCTATTTGACCATGAAGGAGAGTGATGGGGTGCTGCACCAGATGACCTGGCCTCCACAGTCACCGGACCTGAACCCAATCGAGATGGTTTGGGGTGAGCTGGACCACAGAGTGAAGGCAAAAGGGCCAACAAGTGCTAAGCATCTCTGGGAACTCCTTCAAGACTGTTGGAAGACCATTTCAGGTGACTACCTCTTGAAGCTCATCGAGAGAATGCCAAGAGTGTGCAAAGCAGTAATCAAAGCAAAAGGTGGCTACTTTGAAGAACCTAGAATATGACATATTTTCAGTTGTTTCACACTTTTTTGTTATGTATATAATTCCACATGTGTTAATTCATAGTTTTGATGCCTTCAGTGTGAATCTACAATTTTCATAGTCATGAAAATAAAGAAAACTCTTTGAATGAGAAGGTGTGTCCAAACTTTTGGTCTGTACTGTACACACATTATATATATATATATATATATATATATATATATATATATATATTTATTTGTGGTCAAGGCTACCAGTAAAATAACCCACCCTCCCCCCTTTACTCATAAAAGATACTTAACGGTTTGAATTGTGCCATAACCATTCTCGTCGAAGGTACACCTTAAAGAGGGCATACCCTGTGGGAGAATATTAAGAAAAGGGTGGGCAGGCAGGGAACGCTGATGACGTCCATGCCCCGTGTGGTAGGTGAGCAGCTGATAAAGGCGGCAGGGCGCCCCTCTCACAAATTCAGGCCAATAAATCGGCCTTTATATTTGTGGTCGAGGCTACCAGTAAAAGAACCCACCCTCCCCCTTTACTCATAAAAGATACTTAACGGTTTGAGTTGTGCCATAACCGTTCTCGTCGAAGGTACACCTGAAAGAGGCCAAAAAAACCAGCATGAAGTTCAAACACATTTATTATGATATTACAACACCAAACTCTGGAATATACCTATTAAAACATGACGAGCGCCAGCGGCCCAATTTATGAATAATATGTGCAGGCACTCGATTCTTGGAAGCAGCTGACGCTGCACCTATCCCAAAAGGATGCCCTGAAATTATGACTGGGTTGATACCTAAATTTACGGCCAAAACACGCACATGAGATACAAATTGGGAGGTGGATAGAGACTCCGAGCCGAAGGGTAACAAAGGAGTATCAGCACTGCGGTTGGCCAACGAGCATGACAACTTCTGCAACACCTGAACTGGACACCATTGGTGCGTGGTGCGTAAAAATTTGATCTGAGTAGGAGGACCTGACAGAGGTTTTGGTTACTGGTAAGGACAGGATAAAACCCTCTGAGCTAGGGAGTAATTGCCTGATGGCAAGAAAATTGCTTTTAGGTGATGAACAAGTGAACTCCCCCGGTCTCATGAACCTGTAAAAAGCCAAGTAAATCGCAGCTTTGATTACCAGGCTTTGTAGAACACCGAAGGGGCTCCTATCCAATAAGTCAGACATGCCTCTAAATACCATGCCGGAAATGGGTTGTCTACGGGAGCTGGAACCTGGACTACTATTCTGCAAACCTTTCAAAGTGGCCTTGACAACATGAACTGAGAACAATGACCTTCTCTCCGGATGTGAGAGTGACAAATGATGTTGGACACCAGCAAGATAAGTTCTGACAGTACTATACGAGAGGTTCATTTGTGCATGGCAATATCCGATGAAGGACAATATGTAGTCTATATGACTTAAATCGCCTTGTGAATGCTCCTGTTGGAACCTACCGCCAACCGGTGTTGTATGCTCTAGTTGTGTTGGCTGAGAGTGACCTGGCAAATAGAACATGGGCAGCAGCTAAATATTGATTTAACCCATTACTAGTGAGGCAAGATGAGGAGACGGTGTTCTTGAGGCATCGGCTTCGGGGTAAACCTGGGAAAACAGAGAGGAATCATCCTTAGCTAAAGCATCCACTGCTACCATCTGAGAGTCATGTACAAGGGTGCCACAAAAATGGAAATTATATACTAACGATAATTGCACCAGACGCCTCATGAATGACATTGCTAGTTGTGACTTGGATTTACCACTGCTCAGGATACTAATGGTAGTGGGACTATCGGAAGCAAAAACAACGGTACGGTCTGCCCAATAGCTACCCCAAACATAAGCTGCAGCCACCATGGGATATAACTCCCCTGCTTCTGCTGAGTGAAAAAACCCTGTGACCTTGAACATTTCTACTGGCCATGTCACGTTCAGCCAATGGGGGCCAAAAATGGCAGCAAAACCAGTATTGACCAAACTTTTAGAAAAAATAGGGGAGTTCTTCGAAACTGCTGGAATGAACATGGATACGCCATTCCAGTGACTCAAAAATTGATCCCACATGACTAGATCTGCTTGTGCTTGGTTATCCAGGAACACCAGACTATCTTGACAGGGGGCTTCTGAAAGGAGTGGTAATAAACATGCCACAAAAGACCTACACTGAGGAATGACGCGCATTGCAAAATTAAGCATGCCTAATAGTGACTGTAACTCAACCTTTGTGGTGACCCTACCAACTGTAAATTTGTGAATAACTTCCTTGACCCTTACTAATTTCTCTACCAGCAACTTGGCGGACATGCTCCGGGTATCTAAAACGATGCCTAGGAAGGTAATGGTGGTAGAAGGACCATCCACCTTCTCAGGGGAAACTGGAATCCCTAACTGTGCAAAACAGGCTAAGAGATTCTGTAAATCTTCCTGGATGCCCTGTGGAGATTCGATCAGTAGTAGGAAATCGTCTAGG
The DNA here is from genome assembly GCF_014858855.1 of Bufo gargarizans. NCBI lineage: Eukaryota > Metazoa > Chordata > Amphibia > Anura > Bufonidae > Bufo > Bufo gargarizans. Next base: position 490,603,637 of record NC_058080.1, on the reverse strand, counting down.
CAGGGCCGGTGCTACCATAAGACCAAGCGGCTGCCTTAGGGCGCACCCTGGGGGAGGGCGGAAAAATGTGACATGGGGGGCTGATGGCTGACATGGGGGCATGATGGCTTACATGGGGGCATGATGGATGGGGGCTGATGGCTGATATGGGGGGCTTATGACTGACATGGCGGCATGATGGCTGACATGGGGGGCTGATGGATGGGGGCTGATGTCTGACATGGGGGTCTGATCTGAGGCTTTAGGGGTCTGATCTGAGGTCTGATTATCATTGGGGGTCTGATTGCTGGTCTGACCTGAGGTGTAATGGAAAATATTTTTTTCTTATTATCCTCCTCTAAAACCTAGGTGTGTCTTAGAGGGCGAAAAATACGGTCCTCAAACCAGCGATTGTCTGAAGCAGAGAGAAGATACCAGGACCACACAGAGGAGAAGCCAGCTGCTGCAGACGGGACCAGGGCCTGGTGAGCTGCGAGGGGGGGGCACCAAAATGTACCTTCGCTTGTGTTGGCAAAAATCCTTACACCGGCCCTGCGTCTAGGTAATGTATGACGTGTTCACAACCAAACTTGTTCTCCAGAATCCAGTGTAACGCTTTTGCCCAGCAACATAGACTGTTCTTAATACAATTTTATCTTTGTATTTTTGTAAGTATAATAAACCATTCTATCTGCAACCATTCGTACGTACTTCACCATTCCTGCGCCTTCCTTCCTCTCCGAGTTCTATGGAAGTGTGAGACGGGTGACATCTTAAAGTGACGCTCTGCTGGTGGGATCGTGGTTCTGATTAAGGTCTCCTGAATCAACGGCTCCTGCTTCTTGCCTGCTTTACAACTAAAGCTCCCTGATTGAAGACACACCGGTCTTTTTCTATGCGCATCACGAGCGACTTTTGTGAGTATATATCGCATGCACTTGATGCGATAGGTGTTTAGAACATACTACACCATAGTGCGTTTTTTTTTGTTACTGAATTTAGGTTTCCATGCAACTGTCGAGAATTAATGATTGAATGTGGTCCTTCTAACTGAAGATTTTTCCGAATGTAAGAAAGAAAAAAAGAACATTTAAAAGAATCTTCTCTTGCAGCGCAATCCTTTTTCTCATCATGAGGGAATTCAGGCTTGGGACATGTGCCCCGTGAGGAGCTGACAGATCAAAGATTAGTCTTTCTCTCTTACTAAATTTACCCGTGACCACCCCTATCGGACTAACTCTCCAGCGCTCAAATGGGGATGCTACAAAAGGGCCAATGACGTAACCTTTCTCTATTTCATTCTGTAACAGCCTGTCTATGGAACCAGGACTGTGTAAAGCAGACTGTAAATTCCTGCATTCGAAAGTATTTTCAGGTAAGGCCACAAGGCCTGTGTGGAAACCGGTTGTGAAACCAGACACGAGAAACTCGCAAAAATAAGAATCTTCATGCCCCTGCAAGTAAAACTGCAAGAGATCCACATTTACGACGCTCATGCAGGATTTATCAGTTTTTAATGAACATGCTACCTTGGGATGAGCTCTGAAACAATTAACGCAAATGTGTAACAGACGGCACTGGCTATAATTGCATGCAGAAAAATTATAATTGTTGCAGATCTGTGATCTGCCTAAGTACTTGATGGAACGACCGAGTTTATCCACTGACAAATTCTTTTTGCTAATTTCCGACGAACCTGCGGTAGGAGCTGAAGCATTGGACCCTGGAGCATTGGCAGCGTTGTGACACCACTCCCCTGTGTGATATATATCGACTGGCATGAGGAACATGCCGGGGCATTAAGACACGCAAAATGCCTACAGAATATTTCGGTGTCGATATTTGCCCAATTGGTGGTAAATTGGAATTGGCTAAGAGCCGCTGCCACTTTAGCGGAAAAGGAGCAATGGTAGTCATAAAAAGCAAAGCCTCCGTATTTATAACCCAACTCCGTAATCCTAAACATGTAGAGGTCCAATTCTTCTCTCCTATCAGGTCGAACGGAACAAATGATATCTCTATACAGACTAAATGCTAGCACAAATTCTGGGATGGTCAATTTCCTACTGAGTCTGAGATCTCAACCTTTCAGGATGACAGAGACATCACCACAAGCAATGACCCGATTATCTGACAGATCACGAGTGGCGATTAACAGGGATGCGAGGTTCACGTCCCTACCATCCAGGATGTCCTTTTTAATATTGGCAGGAGTAAAATGAGCTGGAGTAACATTGGGCACGGTAACGAAGTTACCTGAAGTGCTAGCTACTGGTGCAGCTGAGACCGACAACTGTGTAGGTGGTGAGGACAAGACCGTGACCCTTGACTCCACTGACTCCAATCTCGATTGTACATCAGAGATTGAGGATGTTAAACTATTCAGCATAACATGAAGTTGGGTCAAAGAAGTTTGAACGGTAGCCATCGAGACCTCTTGCTGACCAGTTTCTGCTGAGGTGGATACCAACAATCGATATAGCTCTGCTTTCCGGGCGGTGGCCGGAAAAGGAGTGCCTTTTTTTGTTAACTCAGACATTCATTTTGGTACAGTCCAATTCCGAAGTGAGGGAATACTGCCGGATTCTGAAATCCTGGAACCAAAGTCTTCACCAGAAGCGTCCATGATATCCGACACGTGAGACATGATAAGACTGTAGGGATAAACAAAATTTGACGTATGTAACCTGTACAGTCTGATGAACTGCCACCTAACACCCGTGAGCCTATATCGATAACGTGTCCGCTGAAACCGACATGCAAGAAAAGAACCAGCGACCCCTGGTGACAAAAAGGACAGCTGAGGGTTAATGAACAGAACTAGGCCCCATGCACACGGCCGTGTTTCACGGCCGTGTGCGGGCCGTGGAACCGCGGCCTGGATCCCTCCTGAGAGCAGGAGCGCACGGCGTCACTGGTTGCTATGACGCCGTGCGCTCCCTGCTGCCGCCGCAATACAGTAATACACTGGTATGATCTATACCAGTGTATTACTGTACTGTGCCGGCAGCAGGGAGCGCACGGCGTCATAGCAACCAGTGACGCCGTGCGCTCCTGCTCTCAGGAGGGATCCAGGCCGCGGTTCCACGGCCCGCACACGGCCGTAAAAAACACGGCCGTGTGCATGGGGCCCTAGGGTGCTGTAGAACCAGAAAAACGCGCAAGCCAGTGGAGAGAGGATCTTACCACAACAAAGGAACGAAATGCCTCTGTAGCACGGACCCTTTAGCGACTGAGGAAAAACAACCTGCCCATACAAGTTAATCAGACATGAGAAACCACAACCATAAAAGTTTCCACTAGCACACTAACAGAGCATAGTTTTATTTATTTTTTTCATTTATTTTTTTACTCCAGTTACTACCAAAGCTGCATGCAGCAACAGACAGCTTTTTTTTCCCAACAAGTAAGCATGGCTCATGCACAGTAACACGGGTAACGTATGCCAAGGACTAAACCACTAACAAGACTTCGAATGCAGCCTAAGACCGGAGCTAAAAAATAATAATAATTATTATTATTATATTATTAATAATATTATATTATTTTTTTATTGTTTTTTTTTTACTTGAAAGAGCTAGTGACCCACAGAAGCCTCTGACTTTGAATTTCCAACAGTGAGGGTGGCATGATGACATGAACCTGCACCCCCAGGGATCCCATTTGCACCTGCTCTACGCAAGCTTGCTGAAACGGACAGTACCATACTGTGGTCATTTATCTTTTACGGAACCCTGAGCAAAATGTGTACAGGATACCTAAGCAATCTGATCTACCTACTGGCCAAAATTATGAGTGAGCCAATGGCAGTCTGTATAGGTATAATATGTTACACAAGGCCACGGCTGCACAAGTAAGTAGGAACATCATATGCAGGGTAAAATTGATCTGTGTATTTCATATCCGACACAAACATGCACTGAGTACCATCAGTAGCAATGTTAAAACATGTAAGCCGCTCTTCTCCTTTTCCCCTCTTACTAACCAGAATGTTTAATAAATCATTACCTTGCAACCCTACCTGACTAAGAGCACGGTGGCCCGTGCCAGACTTTTGTAAGACAGAAGGTAACCAAGTGGAAGTTGTCATCAAACCGCCCCTTCCCCTTTTCCCCCCCACCTCTCTCTACGTCCCCTAACCTCGCCGAAATAGTAACCAACAAGAGAATGCAGACGGAGTCACGCTGACTCCTGCTACCTAAGCGCCAGTCGCGTGGGAGCTGAGAAGGCTGCCGGACTGCCGTTCCGGTGTGGGGATGTCCCTTCCATACCTCAAAGAGACCGACCGGACTGATGCGCTGATGCTGCGCTAAGAGGCAGCTACAACTTACCTGCCGCACGAGCAGCGCGGATGCCGACTGTAGAGGCGAGGAGGATCAGGTGATCGGAAGTTAGGCAGAGATCTTCCTGTGATGCTGGAGTCCCGGACGGCTTCTTAGCGCTGATGACGTCCGTGCCCCGTGTGGTAGGTGAGCAGCTGATAAAGGCGGCAGGGCGCCCCTCCCACAAATTCAGGCCAATAAATCGGCCTTTATACATTGTGAACTGTTACGCCTTCCTGCGGGGTTGTTTTGGGCCAAAACAGGTACACTGACACCTTTGTAGCTTGTGCGTCACACTGTTGCTAGTTTATTTTGCAAGTTGCTCAAATTAACAAACAAAACCAAAAACAATAGCCGTCTGGCTCCTGCCTATCTCACTCGGCAGCCCTAGCTAAACTCATAACACAAAACACAAAGAGCATTTTCAAGGGGAAAACAGAGCAACTTACAGTTCAGTAGTTAGGTGGAGAAGCTAACCGTTCTCTGAGCTCCTGGGCTTGCAGCTTCTCAAACAGACTGCCAGAGAGAGAGCTCCTGGGTCAGGGCTGCTGACTTAATTAGTACATCTGTGTGAGCAGTCCCCCCAGGGAGGTAGAACCCGGACTGGCTCCGGGTGGTCAGGGAACCCACCCAACTCTTCCCTGACCGGTTCCAGGACCCTAAACTGGTTTTCTTTTTCCCAGAAAGCTTCTGGATACAAGGAAAACCAAACCTTCCTGGAGCCTTTTAACACATGAAGTGCTGGAAACTTGGTGCAATGTACACACCATCCAGCACTTTCTCTGCAAAACATTGTGACACCCTGTCACAACATATACACTTCCAAGATATGTACTATAGGAAGTGAACCATAGTGTGCATAGATGAAATACAGTATAAATTAGAAGTTTTCTGGTTTCCTATAAATAAAACTGGATTTAATTATCGTTTAGGGAGTATAATGACTTTCAGACTGTTTTATTTAAAAAATAAAAAAAAATGTTTACAATAACAGAAGCTTTTTCCTGGCTGGGCATGAATACATGAAAGCATTTTTTGGGCCTCATCCTGTAGCTCATCCAAACGTGCACACAAAAAAAATTCAGGCGATGACATCATAAGGTTAAAGCAGGATTTTAGAACAATAGTTTCCAAGATTTTACAATTATTAATTCTGGTCTGATTTATAAAAAAATCAGACCCTGCAGTTCAACATCATCAGGTACAGTGCCTTGCAAAAGGATTCACCCCCTTAAATGTTTCTTATTTTGTTACATTACAGCCTTAAAGGGATTCTGTCACCTGCTTTTACCATTTTAAGCTGGCACCATCGCTATGTTCACTAAAGTACCTTATTTCCAGCAGTCTTTACTTTATTTCGTTATTTAGTTTTGATTTAAAAGCGCTTTTTATGTTATGCTAATGAGGCTCCAAGGTGCCCAGAGGGGCGTTTTTTTTCACTCTCCGGTGCCCAGTGACGCCCCCCTGCAGTGCCCAAGAACGCCTCCTGATCCTTAAATAACCTCCCACAGCCCGGCAAACGGTTCCGCCCCTCCCCACGTCATAGTCTACCTTATAGAAATGCCCCGTCCTTCTTCCTGTCTGCGGCCAGAAAACTCGCGCAGACGCAGTACCGCCTGCGGCCTGCGCCTGCGCGATCATCAACGTGCTGAGGGCAACAGCGCTCAGGTTACATCACTGGGCTCGGCGCATGCCCAGTGAGACTTTTGAGGCTGTTGCCCTCAGGAGGTTGATGATCGCGCTTTTAAATCAAAACTACAAAACGAAATTAAGTAAAAAGAAGACTGCTGGCTGCTGGAAATAAGGTACTTTAGTGAACATAGCGATGGTGCCAGCTTAAAATGGTAAAAGCAGATTCCCTTTAAGTTCAATATTTTTTTAATCTGAATTTTATGTGATGGATCAGAACACTATAGTCTAAGTTGGGGAAGTGAAATAAGAAAAATATATAAATAAAACTATTGTTTAGAAATAGAAAACAGAAAATTGTGCGTATGTATTCACCCCCTTTGTTAGGAAGACGATAAAAAGCTCTGGTGCAACCAGTTACCTTCAGAAGTCACATAATTAGCTAAATGATGTCCACCTGTGTGCAATCTAAGTGTCACATGATCTGTCATTACATATACACACCTTTCTTGAAAGGCCCCAAAGGCTGCAACACCTAAGCAAGAGGCATCACTAACAAAACACTGCCATGAAGACCAAGGGACTCTCCAAACTAGTAAGGGACAATGTTGTTGAGAAGTCAGGGTTAGGTCATAAAAAAATATCCAAATATTTGATGATCCCCAGGAGCACCATCAAATCTATCATAACCAAATGGAAAGAACATGGCACAACAGCAAACCTGCCAAGAGACGGCCGCCCACCAAAACTCTTAGACTGGGCAAGGAGGGCATTAATCAGAGAGGCAGCACAAAGACCTAAGGTAACCCTGGAGGAGCTGCAGAGTTCCACAGCAGAGACTGGAGTATCTGTACATAGGACGACAATAAGGCGTACGCTCCATGGAGTTGGGCTTTATGGCAGAGTGGCCAGAAGAAAGCCATTACTTTCAGCTAAAAACAAAAAGGCACGTTGTGAGTTTGCGAAAAGGCATGTGGGAGACTACCAAAAGGTATGGAGGAAGGGGCTCTGGTCTGATGAGACTAAAATTTAACTTTTCAGCCATCAAAGAAAACGCTATGTCTGGAGCAAACCCAACACATCACATCACCCAAAGAACACTGTGAAACATAGTGGTAGCTGCATCATGCTGTGGGGATGTTTTTCAGCAGCCAGGACTGGGAAACTGGTTAGAGTTGAGGGAAAGATGTTTGGTGCTAAATACAGGGATATTCTTGAGCAAAACCTGTACCACTCTGTGCGTGATTTGAGGCTAGAATGGAGGTTCACCTTCCAGCAGGACAATGACCCCAAACACACTGCTAAAGCAACACTTGACTGGTTTAAGGGGAAACATGTAAATGTGTTGGAATGGCCTAGTCAAAGCCAAGATCTCAATCCAATAGGAAATCTGTGGTCAGACTTAAAGATTGCTTTTCACAAGCACAAACCATCCAACTTGAAGGAGCTGGAGCAGTTTTGCAAGGAGGAATGGGAAAATATCCCAGTGGTAAGATGTGGCAAGCTCATAGGGACTCATCCAAAGAGACTTGGAGCTGTGATTGCCGAAAAAGGTGACTCTACAAAGTATTGACTTTAGGGGGGGTGAATAGTTATGCACATTTCTGTTATTTTGTCATATTTGTTGTTTACTTAACAATAAAAAAAAAATAAAAAAAAAATCTTCAATGTTGTGGGCATGTTCTGTAAATTAAATTATGCAAATCCTTAAACAATCCATGTTAATTCCAGGTTGTGAGGCTCCAAAATATTAAAAATGTCAAGGGGGGTGAATACTTTTGCAAGGCACTGTACATGCCACAAATTATGTCATACCTGCATTTAAGCCAACAATCACAAATAAACTGGAAAGGTCATAAATCCTTAAAACACCTCTCTAAATGACACGTGGACAAAAAAAACCATAAAGTACAATGAAAATAAACCCAGAAGCCGAAACTGCAATAAAAGTTTCAGAATTATTTGAGGGTCATATCTGCTTGTAATTTATAGGACATTCATAAAGGTTTATGGCATAATTTACTGAGGATGAGGCCGAGTAAAGTCCTTTTTTTCTACCATAAAATGTTAATGGATTATAGCACTGATTTGTGCAAAAAAAGCTCTTTGACCTTTAAAAAAAAAATCAGCAGATTTGCCCCTATGAAACTGACCTGTTGTATGTGTGCTTTACCAAACCTATATATGGTGTAAACTTATACCGTCTCTCTAGGCCGGCACTAGATTTATCACTGGGGCTTTGGAGCATGGTCAGACATTTTTTTAAACTCTATACCAACTGCTGGTTGGCTTTTTTGGAGTTTTACACCAGAATTGTGGTGCTAAATGTCGCATGTTAGCCCACAACCTTTTTCATAAAGCCACGTCCCTTTCTGGTAGGCCACAACCCTTGTCAAGCTATGGCAGAGAATTTTCATGAACTAGATGCTTCAAAAATGGGACGCTAACTAATTTTCATAGAAAACAAGTTTTTGGCAATTCTTTTGTTTTTCATTTCAGCAGTACTATAAAACTAAAAAATAAATGGAATATACAGTATATTCCTTCTGTAGCAGTCAGCACAAATGATAAAATCTCCTATAAAAATAGGTAATCCATTGTTAGTTTACTGCTGCTGTGAGCGGAACATCCCATCTGAAGGATAATTCTCATGTTAAAAGTATATAGTATGGTATAGAATTGGGCTAGGCACAGTATAACAGATCTAATGTTCTCTTGATAGGCTTATGCAAAGAGGTATACGGTGATACAGCATACATAAAAAATGTATCAGGAGGGCGTGGAATCCGACAGTTATAAATTTGTCTTAGTTGCATTATTACTAATGCTCAAATTTCACTGTTAAGCAAAGGACTTGGATTCTCACCAGCAGACAATGAAAAGTTTGCTGCAATTTAACACTGAGAGAAAGTGTTTCTATGTTGCTAATTAGAGATGGCCTTGCGGTTCGCCCGGCGGTGGTCTTGCGGCGAATTTTGCTCGTTCCCGATTCGCCAAACATGCGAACATATGGCGATGTCCGCTGGTGCCATATTCTTTTACATTGTGAAGAACTTTGACCCATGACACATCCATCAGGTGGTACAGGACAGCCAATTGAGACGTTTCAGCACATGGACATACCCCCTACCTTATAAATAAACCCGATCTGGCCGCCATTTTACATTCAGTCTTTTGCCAGTGTAGGGAGAGGTTGCTGTGTGGAGCAGGGACAGGCTGTTATGGACACCAAATGCAAGCTAATAGGGCCACAAAAGTCCTTTTAAGGACTGGTATAGGTGTGCCATCGATCGGTGTGCAGTATAGAGAGGTGTAATATACTTATAACATACTTTCTAATATGGAAAGTATATTATAGTGCAGTTGTATTGTGCAGCAGTTGTGTGTGGTTCTGCTGCGATACCGCAGCTACACAGAGTGTCAAACACTATTGGAACAAATAATTTCAACTGGTGTGATATTCCAGTTGCCCCCCCAAAAAACTGATTGAAGCAGGGGTGTGATACACCAATAATATACTTTTCTATATAGCGCATTTGGGTAGTGCAGCATTTGTTTGCGGTTTTGCTGCGTTACTTCAGCTACACAGAGTGACAAATGACATTGGAACTAATAATTTCTACTGGTGTGATATTCCAGTTGCCCCCCAAAAAACTGATTGAAGCAAGGGTGTTATATCCCAATAATATACTTTATATATAGTGCATTTAGGTAGTGCAGCATTTGTTTGCGGTTTTGCTGCGTTACCTTAGCTACAGATACTGACAAACGACATTGGAAGAAATAATTTCTACTGGTGTGATATACCAGTTGCCCCCCAAAAAAAGGGGGGGGGGGAGTGGGCTACAGTAAAATTGTTATTCAGTGACCGCATAATGTACCTCGAGCCACATAATCACAATTTCTTTTATGTCAGAGATTTTTTGTTGGAATTTTTGTCATGGATTCCCCCTCTAGTATGTCACTGTCCATGTTATGGGACTATTTGTACACTTCTACTAAGTATTTGGTGGCTGCAAGTATGACCTGAAGGTTTTTCAGGTTCGCCAGCCATTAAAGTGAATGGGGCCCGCCGCGAACTTGCGGTTCACAAACATTTGATCGCGTTCGCGAGCCGTCCTGGCCGATGTTCGTCCATCACTATTGGTAATTTCTAGACTAAAGAAACGGAACATGTCCAGTCTGGTGTGATTTCTGAAGACGTGGACATGCCTGCAACTAGAATTGATGAGAATCCTATGTGTCCAGGAATGAAAAGTGGGAGAGATTTATCAAACTGGTGTAAAGTAGAACTGGCTTAGTTGCCCATTGCAACCAGATTCCACCTTTCATTTTCCAATGGAGCTCTGAAAATGAAAGGTGGAATCTGATTGGTTGCTATGGGCAAATAAGCCAGTACTACTTTACACCAGTCTCAGGAGACCACATGGTGTCAAGTCACCTTCTTCAAACCACTTTTTTCCTCTTTTATTCTTATTGCAACTAGTGTTTGTCACGTCATATGTACACAAATAAGTTGCCTTGCATATTAAAACCAAATAAAGATTAACACGATACTTCACGTAATTCCTACGGAGTGCCTAAGTTTATTTCATCTTTGCTTACTACGGGGGTGGGACCCCACAACTAGAGCATCCAACCAATAGGACACGAGTGCCACTTCCCACTAAAAGTGTTTCTCCCCCAGTGGGTTTAATCCTGCTGAGCAGATGAACACGGTGTCAATTGCGAGCTCTATATTATGAATCTTTTCCATATTAGGCCCCATGCACACGACCATATCCGCAAATCTTGGCTCCACAAAATACAGATGTGGTCCACATTGCATCCCCACTATTTACTAAGCATGTTGCACCAGAATTATGGTGTACAATGCGCCAAAAAGAATGGTGCTTAGATTTGCGCCAAATATATTAACAGTTTTCTTCAGAATTTTCACCATAAAGAATGCATCATGCCAGAAATGACTTATAAATGTCAAAGTGGGCGGGGCCATCAAATTGGCGCATACTACTCCTTATTTATCATCCATTTATTTTTATCTAATATAAATGAGTTAAACAACAGGGTTTTGTCAGTAAATTGACATTCAACAAAAACAAAACAATAACAAAAATGTCCCGAGTCTGAGACAAAAGTCACAATTTACCAGTGGAAATGTCGCAAATATGCTTCAATAGTCACTAATATGTTTCAAAAGTCGCAATATGGCCTGGCAAGGGTGGCTGAAATGGCGCATTTTGGTTTAAAAAAGTTGCATTTTATTGCTATTGGCGTTAAAATGTTGCAAATCGAGAGAAATTGCCAGATAATAATATTTATATTTAAAAAAGTCACATTTTAAACGTGGTGTACACCTTTTGATATATGATGTGACATAAATCACCACTTTTGTTTTGCAATGTTATTGTGTATGTGTATTTTTTTTGTGCACATTACTCCATTATTGATAAATGTCCCCCATTGACTTCAACAGGTCTGTGGCCTACATTTTTCAGACAAGTATAAGACATGTTCTATTTTTTTTTTTTGCTGAAATATGGATTACCCATGTGCTTTCCGTATCTGTATGTCCATTATTTAAAAACATAGACTAAATAAATAGCTTTGAAACAAATGCAGGACAATCGTGATCTCTTTGTCAGAGCAGTGGACAAGGGAGGATAAGTTGTTGTCTTGCAAATCTATATGTCAAATCTAATGCAGTTACACTCAAGTGTAGGATTACATATCAGAGGGTGATCAGTAATCCTATGCCTTTAGTTCAGGCTTGGTTGAAGGTGCTGTTTAGAGATGAGCGAATCAAAGCTGATGAAGTGGAATTCGATGGGAATTTCAGGAAAAATTTGATTTGCACTGAAGCCGAATTTCCTCCTGCTTCGTGGTAACGAATCGCATTTGTTCCTAAAATGGCTGCTGCACGTGTGAGGACATGGAGAAAGGAACTCTGGGAAGGTGAGATCACCTATAATGCCAGGCATGCAGCCAATCAGCAGCCAGCCAGCTCTGTGATGTCACAGCCCTATAAATAGCGGCAGCCCTCTTAGATTCTGCCATTTACCAGTGTACTTAGCATTTGTGTAGAACAGGGTTCAGTAGGGGAGGTTACAGACTGGGTAATAGGAACAATACTGTTACACCTTGCTGCATTGACTGGGGATCCAAATTGCCATTATACAGCTCTGTAATTCCAGCAAACCGTTCTTGTTATTGGGGTGCAAGTGCTGTTTGATACAGCTATTAAAGACTTGATTGTGGTGAAAAAACTATTTATTAGTGCAGGAAAAAGATAAGGAGGAATCGTTCCACAGCATTTATGTAGAACAGGGTTCAGTAGGGGAGGTTACAGACTGGGTAATAGGAACAATCCTATTACACCATGCTGCACTGACTGGAGATCCAAATCACCATTGTACAGCTCTGTAATTCCAGCAAACCATTCTTGTTATTGGGGTGCAAGTGATGTTTGATACAGCCATTAACAGGGTTTATTACAAGAAAATATTTCTAGAGTATGTTTTATTTGCCCTTATGAGGTGCAGTCATATGTTGTGAAGCCCTTTTTGCAGTGTATTAGTGGCGAAAGAAAAATATATTTGCCCTTGTGCGGTGCAGTGATATACTCTAAAGGTCTGTTTGCTGTGTATTAGTGGCGAAATAAAAATATATTCGCCGTTCTGCATTGCACTTATCTGTTGAAAAGCCTTTTGTGTTGTGTAAAAGTAGAAAAAAGTTAGGGCCTAATTGCCGTTCAGCACTGCAGTGATATACTCTAAAGCAGGCATCTCAAACTGCGGCCCTCCAGCTGTTGCAAAACTACAACTCCCACAATGCCCTGCTGTAGGCTGATACCTGTAGGCTGTCCGAGCATGCTGGGAGTTGTAGTTTTGCAACAGCTGGAGGGCCGCAGTTTGAGATCCCTGCTCTAAAGGCCTGTTTGGCGTGTACTAGTGGCGAAAAAAAAAAAATATTCGCCGTTCAGCGTTGCACTTATCTGTTGAAAAGCCTTTTGTGTTATGTTAAAGTAGAAAAAAATAAGGGCCTAATGTTGTTCCTGCACAGCCACACCAGCAATTTGGCCAGGTGATGCCGCTTCCGCATCCATGTTGCCACGCCGTTGGTCCTGCGACAATATCTGCCTCTGCCTCCTCATCCTTCACCGTTTACTTAGCCTCCACTGCAGGGACAATTCATAGTGCGCCTCCAGCATACCACATGTGCAGGGCATGGCGGTGTCACAATGTTCTGCACCTTGTTTGCCTGGGCGAACAGTGTCACAAAGGAGAGGTACTGCTCTATGTCCTTCAGCAAGAAATTGAATCCTGGCTTTCTACACGACAACTAAAAATCTGAACCATGGTGACTGACAACGGAAAGAACATTGTGTCGGCACTGCATCAAGGAGGGGCGAGCCATGCGCTCTGCATGGCACACATGTTCAATCTGGTTGTCAAGTGGTTCCTGAAGTATTCCCACCCATCTGCAAGACATCCTAACTATGGCCAGGAAACTTTGCGTGCACTTAAGCCACTCGTACACCGCAAAGCACACCCTCCTCAAGATGCATCGGCAGAATGGCATCTCCCAATGTAGGCTGCTATGTGACGTTACACCCGTTGTAATTCCACCCTCCATATGTTGGACCCACTGTACAAACAGAGAAAGGCCATAAACGATTTCTTGATGATCCAAGCGGACAGGAGTACTCCCCTGTGTAACTTCGATGTCAGCCAGTGGCAGCTCATGCGTGACACCTGCCATTTGCTCAGGCCCTTTGAGGAGGCCAAGTTATTTGTCAGTCACCAGGACTATGGGATGAATGATGTCATTCCACTGCTTCATTTCCCGGAACAGGTGCTGGTAATTCTGGCTGGTCAGGGGACTGGAGATGTGGCAGCTACATCTCATGGCCATATGAGCACTGTGGGGGATGAACTGAAGGAGGAAGTGGAGGAGGACATTGGAGCACAAGCAATGTGTAGCAAAATGGGTGGTTTTGCTACAAAGGTAACAGGAGAGGAGGAGCAGGAGCAGCCAGAAGAGCTACAGGGCGATGAGGAAGATGAGGCAGAGGACCCAGACACACCGTAGCAGTATACAGTGGAGATGGAGGCACTCCGAGTCACTGACACCAATGGCCCGCTGACTGCTCACTTGCTTGGGTAGTTACAGCTGAATTGTAACTATTCGGCAGAGGGATGACTTCTGGCTCTCCACCTTGTTGGACCCTCTCTACCTGTCCAAAATGGGGGCCGTCATTGAAGATCCGCTGGACTACTGAGCAGCCAAACTGAATTTGTGGCCGCAAATGGCAGAGTTTGCCCTGGAAAAGCTGTCCTGCCCGGCCAGTAGTGTGGCACCAGAGCGGGTGTTTAGTGCGGCAGGGGCCATAGTTAGCCCAAGAGGAACTCGCCTGTCCACCCAAAATGTGGAGAGACTGACCTTTTATCAAGATAAATCAGGTGTGGATCAGCCAGGATTTCCAACTACCAATTCCTGATCCATCAGACTAGATCATCCATGGTGCCACACTAACACTTTGACAAAAGAGAACAGTTTATTCTGGTTACCTGCCTCAGCTACTATTCTGATGATGCCACCCACCTGATGCCACATATATGATGCCAAGTACTCCTTCTTTCACCCACCATCTTCAGCGGGTATGCTATGTCATCTTGCCACTCAGTGGCCTCCTGATGCTGCTGCCACCTCCACACTATGTCACCTTGCCACTCTGTGGTCTCCTCATGCAGCTTCCACCTCCACACTATGTCACCTTGCCACCTTGTGGCCTCCTCATGCTGCTGCCACCTCCACACTGTCACCTTGCCATTCTGTGGTCTTCTGATGCTGCTGCCACCTCCACACTCTGTCATTGTGCCACTCTGTGGCCTCCTGATGTTGCCGCCACCTACAGACTCTGTCATTGGGCCACTCTGTGGTCTCTTCATGCTGCTTTTACCTCACAACTATGTCATCTTGCCACTCTGTGGTCTTTTGATGCTTCCGCCACCTCCACACTCTGTCCATGTGCCATTCTGTGGCCTCCTGATGCTGCCGCCACCTCCACATTCTGTCATTGTGCCATTCTGTGGTCTTCACATGCTGCTTCCACCTCACTACTATGTCACCTTGTGGTCTTCTGATGCTGCCGCCACCTCCACATTCTGTCATTGTGCCACTCTGCGGCCTCCTGATGCTGCCGCCACCTACAGACTCTGTCATTGGGCCACTCTATGGTCTCCTATGCTGCTTTCACCTCACCACTATATCATAGTGCCATTTTTGGGACTTCTCGTGCTGTTTCCACCCTCCCCACTTCATGACTGGGCCACTATTTAACCATTTTGGCTTGGCTGGCATCATCATTTATTTGACCCTTTCTCTGATCTGTCAGAAGGAAGGTAAAATGAGACGCACAACAGATCCTCTCTGTGTAGCGGCTGTAAGGCCTGTATGGTCCCATCATAATTGGCTTATGATTTGGTAGCCAAAAGCAGGAGTGGGTACAAAACAGAGAAGACATGCAAATATTCCGTTCATGTGTCATCTCTGTTTTGGATCCACTCCTGTTTTTCTTGGCATTAGCAATAATGATGGATTAATGACCAAATGCTGACCGAGTGAAGGCGGATGCTCCACAGACAGGATCCGTTTTTTGTGGGTTATTGTTCTGACGGATCAGAGGAAGGGCAAAATAACCAGTGATGTCAACACAAACTTACTGCTGACATCCTCTCCACTCTTGTGTAGAGAAGGGTCGGCACTGCTGGATGGACGCGGTGCACGAGTCAGTGGGTAGACGTCCCAATACTTGCAATAAAAGGAAAAAAGACCGGCACTCGCGATGATGATGAATGTTGCGTTTCCTCTCCACTCTGTCAGAGGGCTCTACTTGTATAAGCATTTAATAGAACAGTTTCTGTAGACATCTATGTGGAATCAGCTGACTACGGTGTAAAAGGAGTGCGCTTCTTCTTGGCGCTAACATTGACCTGTAAGGCTGAGTTCATAGGGATGTAGTAGAGTTAATACTCATGATTTATGAGACGTGTTATCTAAACTAAGCAAACATCTTCAATTGCTTTTCAATGACTTTTGTCTCAAGATAACGCGATGAGTTAAAAAATTTGAGTTAAGAGCTTGAGTTCTAACGCTGCTACATCTGTACTTGAGTTATTTTGTCAGGTTTGGCCCTGTGACTGCCAAAATAAGTGAAGTGTGCAGTGATTCTAAGAGCGACGCCTGTCATCTGCATGTCATACGGACTCACAGTATTATTTCACTACCAAAGCAGACTCCCTATGCGTGTCACTGCAAAGCACAGTGTTCTACAACACTATAAAGGCTCTCTGTAGCCAGGAAATAGCCATTTTTTTAAGTAATATTCAGATCAAACCAAATGTTTTCAAAATTTGCTCATCACTAGTGCTGTTGTTGGGGAAGTTGTGGCATTGGGCATTTTAAATAAGATAGCACAATACTTAAAGGCTATGTACACCTTTGGGGACAATTTCTATTAATTTTTTATTTATTTTACGCACTTATATAGCTTTGGTATATTCCGCAGCGCTTTACAGACATTAGCATCAAGCTGTCTCCAATGGGGCTCACAATGTTAGTTCCCTATCAGTATGTCTTTGTAGTGTGGGAGGAAACCCATGCAAAACACGGGGAGAACATACAAACTCCATGCAGATGTTGGGCGGATTCGAACCTAGGACCCCAGAGCTGCAAAGCAACAGTGCTAACCACTGAGCCACCATTGCTTTTTACTAATTTGGGGCTAAAAATATTTTTTTTTACTTGGTCTTTATTAAAAATATTGAGCCGTTCTGTCACAAATGATTAACTGTTTTTCTACCTGTGTGCTTTCTACTTTTTGCCGGTCCCCTAATAACCCCATTTCAGGGAAAATGTATTAGTTACCACGAAGCACGAGGAAATTCGGCTTTGCAGCAGCTTCGGTTTAAAGTCAACTTCAGATATTTCAATTCGCTCAACCCTACCAAATACGTTTTGGGCTCTTTGAAAGAGTTAGAATACAGTGATAATTTTAATTAGGCTTCCTGTGATGTCAAAGGATTATCTTCTTCAGTACCTATTTATGGGTCAAAAAGATACCAATAGACCATCTTAATTCATAGAGTACCTACAGTGGATATAAAAAGTCTTCACCCCCCCCCCCCCCCCCCCCCCCCCCCGTTAAAATGTCAGGTTTCTGTGCTGTACAAAAATGAGACAAAGATAAATAATTTCAGAACTTTTTCCACCTTTAATGTGACCTATAAACTGTACCACTCAATTGAAAAACAAACTGAAATCGTTTAGGTGGAGGGAAGAAAAATAATAATAATGTGGTTGCATAAGTGTGCACACCCTCTTATAACTGGAAATGTAACTGTGTTCATAATTAAGCAATCACATTCAAAATCATGTTAAATAGGAGTCAGCATACACCTGCCATCATTTAAAGTTCCTCTGATTAACCCCAAATAAAGTTCTGCTGCTCTAGTTGGTCTTTCCTGAAATTTTCATAGTCGCATTCCACACCAAAAGCCATGGTCCACAGAGAGCTTCCAAAGCATCAGAGAGATCTCATTGTTAAAAGGTATCAGTCAGGAGAAGGGTACAAAAGAATTTCCAAGGCATTAGATATACCATGGAACACAGTGAAGACAGTCATCATCAAGTGGAAAAAATATGGCACAACAGTGACATTACCAAGAACTGGATGCCCCTCCAGAATTGACGAAAAGACACAAAGAAAACTGGTCTGGGAGGCTACCAAGAGGCCTACAGCAACTTTAATGGAGCTGCAGGAATATCTGGCAAGTACTGGCTGTGTGGTACATGTGACAACAATCTCCCGTATTCTTCATATGTCTGGGCATCAGAGTAGAGTTGCAAGACGAAAGCTTACGAAGAAAAACATCCAAGCCAGGCTACACTTTGCAAAAACACATCTGAAGTCTCCCAGAAGCATGTGGGAAAAGGTGTTATGGCCTGATGAAACCAAGGTTGAACTTTTTGGCCATAATTCCAAAAGATAGGTTTGGTGCAAAAACAACACTGCACATCACCAAAAGAACCCCATACCCACAGTGTAGCATGGTGGCGGCAGCATCATGGTTTGGGGCTGTTTTCTTCAGCTGGAACTGGGGCCTTAGTCAAGCTAGAGGGAATTATGAACAGTTCCAAATACCAGTCAATATTGGCACAAAACCTTCAGGCTTCTGCTAGAAAGCTGAACATGAAGAGGAACTTCATCTTTCAGCATGACAACGACCCAAAGCATATATCCAAATCAACAAAGGAATGGTTTCACCAGAAGAAGATAAAAAATTTGGAATGGCCCAGCCTGAATCCGATTGAAAATCTGTGGGGTGATCTGAAGAGGGCTGTGCACAGGAGATGCCCTCGCAATCTGACAGATTTGGAGTGTTTTTGCAAAGAAGATTGGGCAAATCTTGCCAAGTCAAAATGTTCCATGCTGATAGACTCATACCCAAAAAGACTGAGTGCTGTAATAAAATCAAAAGGTGCTTCAACAAAGTATTAGTTTAAGGATGTGCACACTTATGCAACCATATTATTTTATTTTTACATTTTTTTTCCCCTCTACCTAAAAGATTTCAGTTTGTTTTTCAATTGAGTGGTACAGTTTATAGGTCACATTAAAGGTGGAAAAAGTTCTGAAATGATTTATCTTTGTCTCATTTTTTGCATCACAGAAACCTGACATTTTAACAGGGGTGTGTAGACTTTCTATACCCACTGTATAGTATATTTGAAGGAAAACATTGTTGAAAACCATTTCGGTAGTATTCTTTTCCAAACTAGAGAAGCATCGATGGAAGTGCATTTTACCCCATTGTTTGCTAACATCTTCATGTGTGCTTGTGAAGAAAATGTCCTGAACCCCTAATAATCTTTTTTTTGCATCTCTTTGCAAAGTTTGGCTGCTTATAGAATACTTGTTATTTGCCTGGAGCTGCTCTCAAATGGAGTTTAATCAGTTTTTTTTATGACATTAACGATAATGATTTTCATAAACATTGTAAAACCTTTGGATGTTACATTGAAAGGTGATACTAAGGTTAAGAGCAAACCTTCCAGGAAGGAAACTGCTGGAAATTCAATGTTATCTGGTAATTATTGTCATCCTGGACATTCCATTAATATCATTCCGTATGGAGAATGAGTTCCTAGACGCCAACATTCTACAAACGATGTTATGTTTAACCCCTTAAGGACCCAGCGATCTTCTATTTTTTCAGTTTCATTTTTTTACTCCCTGCCTTTAGCGTTGAGCAAATCGAAGCATCCAAAGGGAGATCATAGGAAAAGTTTTTACACACTGTAGGAAGAGCATAGAGAGAATATAGGGAAAGTACAGGGACAGTGCAGGCTGTGTAATTAGAAGTTGAAAGGATAAGCAATTCCATTACACATTGTTTCTCAAATTTGGGTGAATAAGTTCTGTAATTTAACTGTAATTTAAGTGTTATTGGGGTGCCCACCTTGTTTAATAGATATGCATATCCAGTACGCCTTGATTCTCAAATTGGGGTACTTAAGGGTGGGTTCACATCTCATTTTCCATACTGTGGCATCCATTCACCATAGAGTTCCATTGTAAAAAAAAAGTACATTTTTTTACCATCGTAACGTGGTATGCTATGTATTTGTATCCTTTTTTTTGTAATGTATACATCAAATGGAGGCATAAAACGTGATGTCAACCCACCCTTAGCTGTCTAATGCTACTGTTATTGTGGTGTCCACCTTGTTAAATAGATAACCAATTCTTTTAAGCCTTGATTCTCAAATTAGGGTGAATCATTAGCGTAATTTAACTGTTATTAGGATGCCCACCTTAATTAATAGATACTCAGATCTATTACGCCTTGATTCTCAAATTGGGGTGAATAAGCTGTCTAATACTACTGTTATTGGGGTGTCCACCTTGTTAAATAGATAAGCAATCCTATTACATCTTGATTCTCAGATTGGTGTGAATAAGTAGTGTCATTTAACTGTTATTGGGGCTCCCCCTTGTTAAATAAATAAGCAGATCTATCACGTCTTGATTATCAAATTTGGCTCAAAAAGTAGTCTAATTTAACTGTTCTTGGGTTTTCCACCTTGTTTTATAGATAAGCAATGTCATTAGGCCTTGATTCTCAAATTAGAGTGAATAACCAGTCTTGTTCTACTATTATTGAGATGTCCACATTGACATTGAATAACTTATTTTACATATACAGTTACTGTTATTGTGCAGTATGTCCAACAGACAGGTGCCAGGGCCCTCCAAGGGTATGGGCAGTGGCAAAAATGTTGCTGGAGCCGGCAGAAGAAGGGGGATGTGGTAGCAGCAGCTGCAGGAACAGTCCAGAGCTGCCACTATCATCCAGCTTTATGTTTTGACCAGCAATCCAGCTGTCCTTGAATGGTTGACTTGGTCTTCAACATTATCTTAATTGACATCAGACAACCACAGCCAGGAGTCCGTTGGTTTCCTCTGACACCACACTTAGTTGGCTTGGCCCAGGAACAAAGTCTGTGCACACCTGTCCTGAACCTGCCTCTTTCTTTATCTGTTCCTTCCGATTGGGAAGTATTGTATGCTGCTGGCTCTTCTCTGCTTTTCAGCGAGGATGAGCCCTTTTGAGGACAATGAGCAGCTACTGCCCAGCCAAGATTTGGAAGATAGGTCCGCTGTTTCCTCTTGTAGGCATGCAAGTAGCAACGCGTGGGAGCAGGAGTTGTGAGCGGTCATGACACTGGTGTGGGTGATATGAGTGAGGAGCAGACAGTAGTGGATGATGTAACCTATCACACATGGGAGCCGGGTGAATAGGGGGCTTCATCATCATCATCAGGGGTGAGGGTGGCAGCTTGCCTGTGATACAGCAGCAGGGTGGCAGCATGTGGCTGAGCCAGCAGGGTGCAAGCATGGCCATAAGCCAGCAGGGTGGCAGCAGTGTGTGATCTGGAGCCAAATGTGCCCGGGTTAGACCATCTGCTACTCAGGTGCCTACCTGTCTGGAAACTAGTGGTGCATGGCAGTGGCAGGCAATCATCACGGAGTGGTGGGGGTAAAATGCCATACTCGCTGGTATTGGGAATTTTTCAGCCAAGGGATGTCAGCATGGCCGCATGTAGGATCTGTGGGCAGAAGGTGAAACTCGGCCAGGGTGCCAATGTTGGTACCACACCTTGCTTCAACACATGGAGCATCACCATAAAGTGGCCTAGGAAAGCCATGGCGTTAATGTTGTAGCTGGCCAGCTAAGATCTGTCCTAGGTTGCTAATATAGCTTATATGTTTATACAGCTAAACCTGCCAATAACTTTAATACAGTTCCTATGTTTGTGTGTTAAAGACAAAAGCAGAGTTATTTACAGTGACTTCATGTTTGGATGTCATAAAACTGTTATATACAGTGGGGCAAAAAAGTATTTAGTCAGCCACCAATTGTGCAAGTTCTCCCACTTAAAAAGATGAGAGAGGCCTGTAATTTTCATCATAGGTACACTCCAACTATGAGAGACAGAATGGGGGGAAATAATACAGGAACTCACATTGTAGGATTTCTAATGAATTAATTGGAAAATTCCTCGGTAAAATAAGTATTTGGTCACCTACAAACAAGCAAGATATCTGGCTCTCACAGACCTGTAACTTCTTCTTTAAGAGGCTCCTCTGTCCTCCACTCGTTACCTGTATTAATGGCACCTGTTTGAACTTGTTATCAGTATAAAATACACCTGTCCACAACCTCAAACAGTCACACTCCAAACTCCACTATGGCCAAGACCAAAGAGCTGTCGAAGGACACCAGAAACAAAATTGTAGACCTGCAATTGTAGACTGGGAAGACTGGATCTGCAATAGGCAAGCAGCTTAGTGTGAAGAAATCAACTGTGGGAGCAATTATTAGAAAATGGAAGACACACAAGACCACTGATAATCTCCCTCGATCTGGGGCTTCAAGCAAGATCTCACCCCGTGGGGTCAAAATGATCACAAGAACGGTGAGCAAAAATCCCTGCAGAGAGCTGGGACCAAAGTAACAAAGGCTACCATTGGTAACACACTACGCCGCCAGGGACTCAAATCCTGCAGTGCCAGACGTGTCCCCCTGCTTAAGCCAGTACATGTCAGGGCCCATCTGAAATTTGATAGATTTGGATGATCCAGAAGAGGATTGGGAGAATGTAATATGGTCAGATGAAACCAAAGTAGAGCTTTTTGGTAAAAACTCAACTCGTCGTGTTTGGAGGAGAAAGAATGAACACCAAAGAACACCATACCTACTGTGAAGCATGGGGTTGGAAACATCATGCTTTGGGGCTGTTTTTCCCCAAAAGGACCAGGACGACTGATCCGTGTAAAGGAAAGAATTAATGGGGCTATGTATCGTGAGATTTTGAGTGAAAACCTCCTTCCATCAGCAAGGGCATTGAAGATGAAACGTGGCTGGGTCTTTCAGCATGACAATGATCCCAAACACACCGCCTGGGCAACGAAGGGCAACGTAAGAAGCATTTCAAGGTCCTGGAGGGGCCTAGCCAGTCTCCAGATCTCAACCCCATAGAAAACCTTTGGAGGGAGTTGAAAGTCCATGTTGCCCAGCGTCAGCCCCAAAACATCACTGCTCTAGAGGAGATCTGCATGGAGGAATGCGCCAAAATACTAGCAACAGTGTGTGAAAACCTTATGAAGACTTAGAGAAAACATTTGACCTCTGTCTTTGCCAACAAAGGGCATATAACAAAGTATTGAGATGAACTTTTGTTATTGACCAAATACTTATTTCCCACCATAAATGGAGGCAAATAAATTCTTTAAAAATCAGACAATGTGATTTTCTTGATTTTATTTCTTATTATGTCTCTCATAGGTATACCTATGATGAAAATGACATGCCTCTCTCATCTGTTTAAGTGGGAGAACTTGCACAATTAGTGGCTGATTAAAAACTTTTTTGCCCCACTGTATTGTGTTCACAGAAGCAGAAAAGATAATATGCCTTTAAGATTCAATATATAATGTAAGGTAAGGTCAATGGCACAGCAGAAACAACAGAAAGCATAGAGTTAAACTGTTGCTGCTGGGCAGGAGTTTTGACCAATCACAGCCAGCCTCACACACAGCAAGAGTTTTGACAAATCACAGCCAGGCTCACACACATCCTGTGTGGGAAATTCCCCTAGCAGGAGCTGCTAGAATTATTTACCAGAGAGAGAAGCTGAACAGTCAATCACTCCACTAAGAGCTGTGTTTTATGGAAGCAGACAGGCCAAAATAGTTCCACCAATTGCAAACTACAAAGTTCACAATCCAAATTCAAATTCCATACTGCAATCCAAATTGCATACAACCATACCAGATCATACTCAACCAATCTGCAAATAGTTACTGCCACCTCTCAGAGAGATCATAAAGTGCTTAAATAACTTAAAGTGAGAGTACAGACACTCAAGAGAAGAAATATATCCACCATTTTATGTTGAATGACAAGATTGAATAGTGGAACCACCATCTTATGCATACCGCCATTTTGTGATATATTTTCAACACGTGTTATGTACATGGACTATCTGCTGCGGAGGCGGCAGTGTTATATATGAAGAAAAGTTGAAGTTAACAAAGAAGTTATTTCAAGCATTTGGTGTGCTCTTTAAACCTACTGTTTCCATAGAACGGCGCTAGAGAAATTACAGAGTAATAGGCAGTCTGGTTAGACTAAAAAGTCAGAGATATCAGAATTCGTCTAATGCCCCAGTGCAAAAGGCACTTCAGAGTGCTGCACCTGCCACAGTGGAACTATTACCCTCAGAGGGCGAAGTGATAGTGTTCCTCAACTTGCACAGTAAAGAGCGCATTAGAGCAGCGGAGCGCCAGCATATACCGTCGTGCAGCAACTGTTCCCTGAGTGAGCAAGCAAAGACACCTCAGCGGTGCTACCATAGAGGCCATAGAACATCTGCATTAGTCAAACTGCAGCCGACTCTTAAAGTGGCAGAACGGCAAACGCAAAATAGTCAGAGAAAGAGCGCCTGCGATCCCTAGAGAGAGAGAGACAGAGACACATGGTGGGAGGCCAAAGTGCAGAGCTAGAGTGCCCGCACTTCTATCCATGGAGAGACCACGTACTGCAGCCAGCTAGTTTTCCGCCTTTAGGCCCAAAGCCTGCAGCAGCGTATCCAAGCCAGCGCATTGCAAGTCTGCACAGAGCATCACAAGTCATCGCAAGTCATCGCAGAGAATTGCAAGTCAGCACAGAGCATCCCATCATCAAGAAAAGACATGTCTCCTTTAAGACAGACATTTGTTCCTGCTCTTCAGAATAAGGCCAGAGCTTTCCTTATTACTTATCATTGCACATAGGTTTTGGTATAAAGTGACATTTTCGTGTTCAGGAATAAAAGACAAAGGACAGTTTCTAATACACGGACTCTAAAGCAATTAAAGTAAAAGTCATTTGATTCTGCATTTGTCAGTATTGCATTTAAAGTGAAAGGCATCTTATTATTTGTATTGATTGTGATAGCATTGAAAGTAAAATGTCTGAGCCTAGTATTACCATGCCACTGTTAGAGGATGCAAAGATAGATAGAGTAGAAGTTGAAGTGCAAGGTAACCTGTCTGAGGTAGTAGAGTCTGATGCAGCATTAGTCTTGCCTCAAACAAATATAGCTCAAGCGGATGAACTAAGACGTTTATCACGTGCCAGACCCCAAAGATTCTTGAAAATAAATTTGGAGCAAAAAGCAGAGCTGAAATGAAAAAAGTTTGCCAGAATGTATGATAAGTGGAAATTATACATTAGAGACATTTGTAAAAAGCTAAAGCAAGGAAGTATAAAAGGGAACTTGAGTGATATGGTAGAAACGGTAGAAGAATCTGAATCAGAGCTCATGGCAGCATATGTCATATGCTGCCTGTAGGTTGTTTACGACAACTTCCCAGGATATTGTACTGAACATGGACACATGTACTGCAGTCACTAAAGATTTAGTAAAGCTCATGAGAGAACTTTCATCTACATCTAATTATGATGTGTCACACCACTGTACCACTGTGACCACTGAACTCCACACTCACCCCTGTCCCTGCCTACTTGCCTCACAAGTCCTAGCGACAAGGGACAACTGATCGACAAACCCTTAGCTAGGCTAGTGCAGGGAAGACAAACAACACATAAACAGAAAGGTCAAACAAGCCGCGTCAAAACCAAGAGAGCAGAAGAGGTACCAGAGGAGCAGAGAATCGTCAGGACAAGCCGAAGTCAAACCAGAGGATGAGATGGACGGGAAATCAGAAGCCAAGCAGGAACAAACAAACAAACCAGGTGAGTATCATGCAGAAAGGACCTCAATAACAGGCAATCTGTGGCCAGCAGATTGCCTGTTTAAATAGTGCACTAGTGGAGTCATGTGACGTGGCCAGTGTCACATGACTCCTGAGTTCCAATGCAGCCCATACAGCCGAGTGCCGAGTGATCAGCTCGGCACTCAACCCCAGTGTGGTTCCCACGGAAACGGGCAATGCCGGTTGCGATGATGATGCAAGCACGCCTCGGCCGTGCCCGCCTCCTGGAACCATGCACAGAGCGCATCGTGACAGTACCCCCCCCCCCCCCTTCCACGCGGGGCCACCGGACCCAAGGCCCCAGGCGACAGCTTCTCAGGATGTTCCAAATTAAACATTTTTACAAGCCTAGTGGCATGAGCATCCTTATCTGGTACCCAGGACCTTTCCTCAACATCAGATTTTTGTGATCAGTAACAACGGTAACAGTGTTTAGCCCCCTCAAGGAAATGTCTCCACTCCTCAAATGCCCATTTAATGGCCAGCAATTCGCGATTCCCCACATCATAATTTCCCTTGGTTGGGGAATTTTTTTTGGGAAAAGAAGGCACAAGTCCTTAAATTCGTAAGACTAGCGGGACCTTGAGAGAGGATCGCCCCCACTCCGTACTAAGAGGCATCCACCTCCACAATGAAAGGGTCTCTCTTGATCCGGCTGATTCAAAACTGGAGCGCAGCTGAAAGCCTTCTAAAGTGTCTCAAATGCTTCAGTAGTCTCAACAGACCAGTTCTCCAGGTCCGCCCTTTTTTTGGTGAGGTCGGTCAAGGGCCTCGCAATTACCAAAAAATTCTTTATAAATCTGCGGTAATAATTAGCAAATCCTAAAAAACGTTGTAAGGCTTTTAAGGATGACGGCCTTACCCAGTCTAAAATTGCCAATACCTTGCTAGGATCCATTTTAAAAGCATGAGGAGTGAGGACATACCCAAGATACAGAATCTCTTGTACCCCAAAAACACATTTCTCCTGTTTGGCCGCCAATTGATTCTTCCTCAAAACCGCCAATACTTGTTTCACATGAGACACATGACTCTCAAAATAAGGGGAAAAAATCGAAACATCATCAAGGTAAGCAATTATAAATTTACCCAAGAATTCCCTTAAAAATATTGTTCATAAAGTTTTGAAACACATCTGGCGCATTGCGGAGTCCAAAAGGCATAACAAGATATTCGAAGTGTCCAGCTGGTGTATTGAAAGCTGTCTTCCACTCGTCTCCCTCCTTAATTCGAATCAAGTTACAGTTGCAAGAAAAAGTATGTGAACCCTTTGGAATGATATGGATTTTTGCACAAATTGGTCATAAAATGTGATCTGATCTTCATCTAAGTCACAACAATAGACAATCACAGTCTGCTTAAACTAATAAAACACAAAGAATTTAATGTTACCATGCTTTTATTGAACATACCATGTAAACATTCACAGTGCAGGTGGAAAAAGTATGTGAACCCTTGTATTTAATAACTGGTTGAACCTCCTTTGGCAGCAATAACTTCAACCAAACGTTTCCTGTAGTTGCAGATCAGACGTGCACAACGGTCAGGAGTAATTCTTGACCATTCCTCTTTACAGAACTGTTTCATTTCAGCAATATTCTTGGGATGTCTGGTATGAATCGCTTTCTTGAGGTCATGCTACAGCATCTCAATCGGGTTGAGGTCAGGACTCTGACTGGGCCACTCCAGAAGGCGTATTTTCTTCTGTTTAAGCCATTCTGTTGTTGATTTACTTCTATGCTTTGGGTCGTTGTCCTGTTGCAACACCCATCTTCTGTTGAGCTTCAGCTGGTGGACAGATGACCTTAAGTTCTCCTGCAAAATGTCTTGATAAACTTGGGAATTCATTTTTCCTTCGATGATAGCAATCTGTCCAGGCCCTGATGCAGCAAAGCAGCCCAAAACCATGATGCCCCCACCACCATACTTCACAGTTGGGATGAGGTTTTGATGTTGGTGTGCTGTGCCTCTTTTTCTCCACACATAGTGTTGTGTGTTTCTTCCCAACAACTCAACTTTGGTTTCATCTGTTCTGTATTTTACCAGTACTGCTGTGGAACATCCAGGTGCTCTTGTGCAAACTGTAAACGTGCAGCAATGGTTTTTTTTGGACAGCAGTGGCTTCCTCCGTGGTATCCTCCCATGAAATCCATTCTTGTAGTGTTTTACGTATTCGTAGATTCGCTAACAGGGATGTTAGCATGTGCCAGAGACTTTTGTAAGTCTTTAGCTGACACTCTAGGATTCTTCTTCACCTCCTTGAGCAGTCTGTACTGTGCTCTTGTAGTCATCTTTACAGGACAGCCACTCCTAGGGACAGTAGAAGCAGTGCTGAATTTTCTCCATTTACATACAATTTGTCTTACAGTGGACTGATGAACGGCAAGGCTTTTGGAGATACTTTTATAACCCTTTCCAGCTTTATGCAAATCAACAATTCTTAATCGTAGGTCTTCTGAGAGCTCTTTTGTGCAAGGCATCATTCACATCAGGCAATGCTTCTTGTATAAAGCAAACCCAGAACTGGTGTGTGTTTTTTATAGGGCAGGGCAGCTGTAACCAACACCTCCAATCTCATTGATTGGACACCTCACTCCAATTAGCTCTTGGAGATGTCATTAGTCTAGGGGTTCACATACTTTTTCCACCTGCACTGTGAATGTTTACATGGTGTGTACAATAAAAACATGGTAACATTTAATTATTTTTGCTTATTAGTTTAAGCAGACTGTGATTGTCTA
Organism: Bufo gargarizans; assembly: GCF_014858855.1. Classification (NCBI taxonomy): domain Eukaryota; kingdom Metazoa; phylum Chordata; class Amphibia; order Anura; family Bufonidae; genus Bufo; species Bufo gargarizans. The sequence goes on along the minus strand of NC_058080.1, from coordinate 490,575,579 downwards.
TTGTTGTGACTTAGATGAAGATCAGATCACATTTTATGACCAATTTGTGCAGAAATCTATATCATTCCAAAGGGTTCACATACTTTCTATTGCAACTGTATATGCCCTGTGGCAATGTGAACATTGAGGTGTGCTGTAAAGTCATGGGGAAGCAGGATAAAAGGGGTATTGTGTGCACCGGGAGCATGTCACGAAGGGGCCCGGCCTTGGTGGAGTAAAAGCCCTAGTTCAGGTGTCCACTAAAATAGTTGGGGGACACCATGTAGATAGTTTAGCTGTTTCAGCTAGTTCAGGGTGGGCTTTTACTGGGAACAGGCAATGTGTTGAGTTCCCCAGGTTCCAGTCCAGGACTTGAGGCCTGCTCATGTCCAGGGATCCTATTTAATCCTGCTACTGGATCTTGGGTGTGTCTCACTCTGGGGAGTGTGTTATCCGGAAACAGAGGCCTGTTAAGTCTCTGCATGTGTGGTCTCAGCTGGGCTAGGCTGAGGAACCACGAGGCTGAGTGACAGCCTGTCATTTGGGGGACACAGTGATGCCTGCGGCACAAGGGTCACAAGGCCAGAGTCGGGAGGACTGCTGGACCAGAATCCCTCAAAGGGACTTGCATTTGCTACAGCCTGGAGGCTGCTGGACTATTGGGCTGAGAAAGCCACACCTGAGACAGTGTGTGAACTGTGATGTATATTTGAGTCAGAGAGATACGTCATATGTTTAGTTAGAGCCTAGAGGGGCAAGTGTTTATTATTTTGTGCGGTTGTCACACGCAATGAGTTGAAGCTGCGATTTTATAACCTGTTTTGCTGAAACGTCCGGAGTAAAACACGAGTTAAAACACGGACATTCTACACAATTGGTGGAGGATGCGGGCAAGTTGTCCATGAGAAAAGGGGCAACATCAGCCGGTTGCTAGGGGCAACAATGAGCAAGAGCAGGTGCTGCTGAATCCTGCTGTGGTGAAGTTAAAGGGCCAAAAGCCTGTTTGTTCGGTGGAGCAGGTGCTGGTTGTGCTATTGTGGACTATTTTTGCTGTGGTGCAGAGTTTTAAAGGGCCAGAGGCCCAGAGAAGAGACTGTTGTTGTCACTATGAGGTCTGTGCAGACCCACCTGCAGCAGGACTACGCAATGGATGATTGTGAGGCCAGAATATCTGATACAGAAAGATCCTGCAAGTTGGTGATTGGGGGAATCCCGCTGTGGGTCACTTTAGATTCCTGCCAACGCGTGTCCCGGGTTAAGCCCGAAGAACTGGACTTTCTAAAGAGGGGGCCAGAGACAGATGTCACCGTGTCTCTGACCTTTATCACGGACTATGGCCCTGTGCAATTCAAGCTCCTAAAATGTGAGACCCTGGAAGAGGAGTTTGTGCTCGGCAAAGACTTTCCGTTCTTATGGCAGCTATGGAGAAGAAAAAAGCCTTTGAGTTGTGCGGCCAAAAGATGTGTGCCGTTGCCAAGGGCAACCGTTGGGAAGACAAGATGGAGAACAGTGTGGTTTTCCGGAGTTCCTATATTACCTGCGACTGTGCACAGAGTCCAAAAGGGTGCGGCTGGAGTGACTGTCCAGGAAAAGTCGGGACTCCAGGCCATGCTGTTTCCGGTGGCAACGTTTGCAGTAAGGAGTCTGCCGGTGTTCGGGATACCAGGAACCAAGAGAAGGCTGGTGATCTTGGTAGAGATGTCCTGGGAATATCGTCGCCTCCCGAATCCACGACGTCAGGTGGTAAGACTGTTCCTGTTAATAGTTGTGTAGCAGGTCCAGTGACCGTGAGCCGGCCGCAGTGGAAACCGGCTGGGTCAGTGACAAAAAATCACTGAGGCGAAAAACCGTCTCGGAAGTGTATGACATTGTGAAAAAAACTCTGAAGTGTCTGAACAGGCGGGTAAGCCTGTTGCGGATACTCCCTCACAGGAACCTGCAGGGGTGAAGGTTTCTGGGTCGCCCAAAGAACCTGTGATCAAAGCTAGATTTGGGGTGGTGAAAGTCAGAGATCCCATGCTAGCCTGGGTAAGAGGTAACATGATGGCCGGCCCAGAGACCTATAGAGTGTTACATGTTCGGGACAATTATGTGGATAATACGGACTATTAGGTGGTTTTCACTGAGGGACAGTCTTCGGTGAGAACTGGGACTTGTGAACCTGATGTTACAAATACGCTCATACATGAGGGAATGGTGGGTCGTAATTTCCCCTTATGCTTGGAAGTTTTAAGTAATGGAGACACTTCTGCAGAGAGTGACAAAACTCCTGCAGAACCTGCACCTGTCCCTTTAAATGATAATGTGAAGGAGCTGCACATTGAGAACAAGGCTGCAGATAAGGTGCAAAGTGATGCTACCATGTTTGCCGAAATGCATAATGGAAATATAATGTCATGTGAAATATGTGATAATAATGACATGCCTTTTCCTTTGCAGGCTGTGATTGGGGAAGAAGCTCCCGCTATTGGTAAACATGTGTCTGATTTAAAGTGTTGATAAATGTTGAAGGAACACCACTAAGAGACCCCATTGTAGACAATGTGGTGGGGATAGAGTATGTACCACATGTACCAGAAGTGGATATGCAGTCTCCACGGGGTTCTATGGTTACTGAGGAAATGTCCAAGGTGGGGATTAGCTCATGTGCCCCTAGAGGTCAGCATTAATAATGACACTAGTAACATAGGCGATATATGTGCTGTGACCATTAGCAACTCAGAGAGGAAAGCTACCAGGTCAAAGTATTGCGAAACTCAGGCGGTTACTAGTAGCGACCAGATGACAGCTATACCTGAGGTGACGAGAGCTGAGTGGGGAGACGGCAGCCTAGTGTCTGAGACCCATACCCAGGCAGGGGTAGATAACCTGACAGGTCAGTACAGCTACAAACTTGATGCTTTCCCTCGCTTCACACAGTCCCTAGATACACTGGGAGAATAGGACTGAAGATGGTGGTGCCATGGTGCCGGCCGAGGCAGAGAAGAAGATAGAAGATGTATCTGCTGAACCAGTTGATGGGGATGATGTGGATGCAAAAGACAAGAGACTCATGGCAGTGTGTGGCTAGGACCTGGTCATAAAAGACCGTTCCTCTGCTGTCAATGCCCTCCAGAAAGCCAGCAGTCTGCTGGGGAAGAAATACAGGGTGACGGACGACCAGTATGAGGATCCTGTCTACTACGATGGACTGGCTCTCCTGAATCCTGCCTGAAGGGAGAGCAATATGCTGGGTGAGCCTATGAAGAAAATACCAGAAGACAACGAGTCTAGTGAAGACCCCGGTGTCCTCAGTACCACCAACCTTGATGAGAAAGAGGAGGACGGGTTCAGATTGGAAGTATATGATGCGTTGTCTGAGAAGGATGATAAAGCTAACAAAGTGAAGGAAGACTCTAAAGGAGACTCAAAGGCTGAAAAAGCTAAGGCCGATGAGTTGGAGTGGGAGAAATCGTCAGATGTTCCAGAGACCAAGAATAAGGCTGAAGAGAGGTCTGCCGAAGTGGGGAGAGCCACTGAAAAAGTAGAAGACTCTGAAACTGAAGCCAAACCTGAGGTAACACCTGTGGGGACTAAAGAAAAAAGAGAAGTACTATCTGGTGGTAGAATAAAGAAACAAAGTGAGTGTGAACACCAGGTGACATTAGAGCGGCTGAAGGCTGACCAGCCAGATCTCCAACAAAAGGTGGAGGCGGGAACTCCCAGTGGAAAACGCGGCTGTAAAGGTTGCGGAAGTTAAAGGTTGGGGGCCTGAGAAGAAAACTGGAAAAGAAGCAAGCCAGAAAGCTAAGTTTATGACAAACCAAGCTCTGATGGGCTGGGTCTGGCAAAATAAAGGGAAGCCTGAGACGCTGGCCATCTCTTCCAGGGGGAACGTTGAGCTGGAAGATGGCAGTATAATGCGGATGCCCTATCACAAGCATCCGGTTGGTACATGTGTTCACCCCCACAGGTATGAACAGAGGGAGGGGATATGTGGCAATGTGAACATTGAGGTGTGCATTAAAGGCACGGGGAAGCAGGATAAAAGGGGTGTTGTGTGCACTGGGAGCGTGTCACCAAGGGGCTCGGCCTTGGTGGAGTAAAAGCCCTAATTCAGGTGTCCACTAAAATAGTTGGGGGACACCATGTAGATAGTGTTGCTGGTTCAGCTAGTTCAGGGCGGGCTTTTACTGGGACCAGGCAATGTGTTGGGTGGGTGCCTGTTCCCTAGGTTCCAGTCTGGGACTTGATGCATGCTCGTCCAGGGAGGCTGCTGGACTATTGGGCTGAGAAAGCCACACCTGAGACAGTGTGTAAACTGTGATGTATAGGTGAGTCAGAGAGACACGTCATATGTTTAGTTAGAGCCTAGAGGGGTAAGTGTTTATTATTTTGTGTGGCTGTCACACGCGATGAGTTGAAGCTGCGACTTCATAACCTGTTTTGCTGAAACGTCCGGAATAAAACACGAGTTTGTTTGGACATTCTACCCTTGTCTGGTGAAGTAATCTGTGATGGCGACCCCCTAAAAGTAAACGATCTCTTCCAGCCTCCTTTAGATCAATTTTAGAGAACCAGGAAGCCCCCATTACCTGATTAAACAAATCAAGAATCAATGGAAGGGAGTATTGATTCTTGATCATAATCTTATTCAACTCCCGGTAGTCGATGCAAGGTCTGAGGCCTCCATCTTTCTTTTTGACAAAGAAAAATCCCACCCCCATAGAAGATACAGAAGGCTTAATATGTCTCTTGCTGAGACTCTCTTCAACATAATCTTCCATGGCCTTGCGTTCAGGTCTAGAAAGATTATAGATACGTCCCTTAGGATGTCTGACCCCCTTTACCAATTCAGTGGTGCAATCATAAGGTCTATGGGGCGGTAGCAACTCGGGGTTCGAGGAGGAGAACACATGCATATATTCCTTTAAGAGTAAAGGCAATGTATTGGATTCTGCTGAGACCCCCGCTTGCACTACGGACAAGCACGAGTCGCATTCAACCCCCCATTTCACCAATTCCCCCTTAATCCAGTCAATAATGGGGTTATGTACAATAGAAACAAGCCCCTTGTCGGCGATCTCTACGAGTCATCCCAACCTGCATGGGTTCCTCAGAAGAGAAATCGGCTCTACTCACAGGACAGACCTCTGACTGGAGCACCTCCTGGGGAAAAAGCAAACGTTCCTGCCGTCTCTCCCTAACACATCTGTCAAGTCAAAAAGCGTGTGTCATAGTCTCCTCTAATGTATCAGGAAGCTGGTAGTTCACTACAGGTCTTTGAGATTTTCAGACAACCCTGACCTGAACTGGCTTTTTAGGGCTGGTTCATTCCAGCCAGAAGGAGCACACCATCTCCTGAACTGGGTACAATACTCTTCGGCTGGTTGGTCTCCCTGTACCAAATCCTTAAGAGCGGTCTCAGCTACCATGGCCCTGCAGGTTCATCATACAAGGTACCCAGGGCCTGGAAGAACCCCTCGACAACCAGCGTCAGAAGGCAAGGAAAAAGCCCAATCCTGGGGATCTTCCTGGAGATGGCAGATTACAATGCCCACGTGCTGGCTCTCAGAACCGGATGACAAGGGGCGTAATCAGAAATAAAGTTTACAATTCTCTTTGAAAGACAGAAACTTTCTACGGTCACCTGAGAATGGTTCGGGAAGCTTAATCTGAGGCTCCATATGATGATTAGATACATGCGGAGTGGAGGCACTCTGTCCTGACTCACGTAAATTGAGTTTCTTCCCTAATTCCTGAGTCAGATTCGAAACATGCTCCATCAGGGTAACCAGAGGGTTCATGATAACAGTGGTAATGTGGGTCTGTTATTCTGTCACACACACAGGGGGTGGGGTAGTGACCACTGAACTACACCCTCACCCCTGTCCCTGCCTACTTGCCTCGCAAGTCCTAGCGACAAGGAACAACTGGTCGACAAACCCTTAGCTAGGATAGTGCAGGGAAGACAAACAACACATAAACAGAAAGGTCAAACAAGCTACTTTAAAACCAAGAGAGCAGAAAAGGTACCAGGAGAGCAAGCAGAGATTCGTCAGGACAAGCCGAAGTCAAACCAGGAGAGCACGCCGAGACCAGAGGATTAGACAGAAGGGAAATCGGAAGCCAAGCAGGAACAAACAAACCAAGTGAGTATCATGCAGGCAATCTGTGGACAACAGATTGCCTGTTTAAATAGTGCACTAGTGGAGTCATGTGACGTGGCCAGCATCACATGACTTCTGAGTTCCAATGCAGCCCATACAGCCGAGTGCCGGAGTGATCAGCTCGGCACTCAGCCGAGCGCGCCTCAGCCGTGCCCACCTCCTGGAACCATGCACCGAGTGCATCATGACATGATGAAGTTAAAGCAAGAAGTAGAATGAACAAACTTTTTATGAGAGACTATGCTAGATCATTAGGTGGTACCACAATCTGAAGTGTGACTTCCTTCGCTAGCAGAAGTGCCACCCACATATCAGAGTCCTCAAATACTTCAGCCAAAAAAAAGGAATTAGCTAAACAACTTACTGTCAAGAAAGCAGAAATTGAGATGGAAGCTACCATCGAGGCACAGCGCCAACAGATGGCTGAAAAGGATGCACAACGCCATCAAAAGGAAGCTGAAATGGAGGCACTGCGCCATCAAATGGAAGCTGAAATGGAAGCACAGCGCAGACAGATGAAAATTCTGGTAAGGCAGAAAGAAGTTAAAATTATAGAAGCCAGACTCAGAGTATACGAGGAGATTATGAGTCAGAGTAGTCATAGGTCCAAATCAGTACCAAGTGAAGAAACAGACTCCTACTCTCCTTCCTACACCCAGGAGAATGAAAGGAAATCTCCAGCATGTAGTGAACAAATAAATCATTATCCTTCCATCCCTGCTCAGAAAGACAAAGAGAGACCTAGGCCAGTGTTAGGAAAATGATGTGTGAATTTACCCTCTATCTCTACTGGAAAAGAAGAAGAAAGGGACTCACCTAATTCAGAAATAAGAAAAAAAAATAGAACCAGATGATTCTATTCCTAGATGCCACGGCAATGCTCAAGAGAATGTTACAATCATTGTCCCAGCAAGACCACAGAGAACATTCCTAGCTAGACTTCCCGTTCCGGAACCTACTGGATTTTCAGGAGACGTACTGACGTTCATAGAGTGGAAGGCAAGTTTTGAAATGATCATTGAGCTTCATTGCTTCAGTTTATTTGACAAGTTATTCTACCTTCAAGGATATGTTAGTGGGGAAGTTCTTGAAGGTAACTTCTATAGAAAAGAAGAAGCCTACAAGTATGCTTGGGAAAAAATAAATGCAAGATATGGTCATCCTTTCTTAATACAAAGAGCTTTTAGAGAGAAATTGAATAACTAGCCTAAAATAGGTCATAAAGAACACTTCAGACTCCAAGAGTATGGTGACTTCCTGCAAGCATGCAGCAATGCCATCCCACATGTTCAAAATCTAGAAGTACTGAACGACTATCTAGAAAACCACAGGATGCTAGCCAAGCTACCTGAAGAAGTGGCTTCTAGATGGAATTGCTATGTGACTGAACAGTTAGATCTAGGCAAGAACTTCCCAAGTTTTAAAGAGTTCTCTGAGTTCGTCAATATAGAAGCAAGGATAGTATGTAATCCAGTAACATCATCTTACGTCTTAAAATCCTTAGAAGAAAGGCCTGCAAGAGAGATAAGACATGCAAGAGCAGCTAGCTTTGCAACCAACACAGCAGCTAAAGATCCAGATACCTACGAGAGCAAGTCCAAAGTCACTACTGGGATCAGTAGAGAGACAGAACCGACAAATCTTCAGACTACCTTCAAATGTATGTTCTGTGGAGAGAACCACTCCATACACAAGTGCCAAAAATTGAAGGAGAAGTCCCCAGATAAAAAGAAGAGGTTTGTACTGGAGAACCAACTGTGTATTAGGTGTCTAAGAAAAGGCCATGTTACTAAGGAGTGTAAGAAAAAGGCCACAGGCAGCTTTTTTAAAGGACGCCATCCTACACCACTACATGAAGAACGTCCAAAGAAATCCTCAATACCTAAAGAAACTGAGGAAGAAAATAAAGTATCGTTATTCTTTTGCAGAGTGAGGGAAGGAGAAAGCAACGGCACATCAATGGTACTACCAGTTTGCATTTAAAATCCTAAAAGGAGGAACAAGAAGGTATACACCTATGCGCTACTGGATGCCCAGAGTGACGACACCCCCTTATTGCTCAAGAAATCTGCAAGAAATTACAAGTGGCTACAGAACCAGTGAAGCTTAAACTCACCACAATGATGGGGAGAGACACATTAGTGAACAGCCAAAGGTTCAAAGGACTGAGAGTTAGAGGACTTCATTCAAACTTCACATTAGATCTACCTCTGGCTTATACAAAAGATGATATATCTCTAGATCGAGATTGCATACCTTCCTGTCAAACAGACAATAAATTGGAGCACCTATCTGTCATATCTCATGAAATGTCCCCGCTGAAGAAGTTTGGTGTTGGACTGTGGATAGGCTACGATTGTACCGAAGCCTTGCTACCACGAAAGGTAATCACAGGAGGAAAGGGGGAACCCTACGATGTTCAAACTGATCTAGGATGGGGTGTTGTTGGAAGAAAACAGCAGATTGCAAACTCAAGACAGGTGACAGGATTGTCTCATAGAATATCTGTCCAAGAGTTACCAACTGTAAGTCCAGCAAAAGTAATCAAGATCCTTGAATCCGACTTTGCAGATATAAGTTCTAAAGAAAAGAGTGTATCCCAAGAAGACAAAAAGTTTGTACACACTCTAGAAGAAAGTATTAAGCAGAATCAACAAGGTCATCTTGAAATGTCCTTACCCTTTAGAGAGCAACCTCGTCTGCCAAATAACAGAAATCTTGCACTAGCAAGATTTAAATGTTTGAAGAAAAGGATGGGAAGAGATCCCAAACTCAAGAATGATTATTTGAAATTCATGGAAGAAGGACATGCAGAGAAAGTTAATAACTAACCTAAAGAAGGAGAAGTGTGATACATCCCACATCAAGGTGTCTGCCACTCAAAAAAAAAACAGATAAGATTAGAGTAGTATTTGATTGCTCAGCAAAGTACAATGGTATTCTATTGAATGATCATCTACTAAAAGGACCAGATCTTACAAACACTCTGCCTGGAGTACACTGTAGATTCAGAAAGTATCCCGTAGCAGTCATGTGTGACGTTGAAAAGATGTTCCACCAGTTTCATGTGAAGAATGAAGATAGAGACTTCCTGAGGTTTCTATGGTGGGAGAACGGAGATACAGAAACAGAGCCAGCAGAATACAGAATGAAAGTACACTTCTTTGGAGCAGCATCGTCTCCAGGTTGTGCCAATTATGGTATGAAGTACCTGGCCAATCAGAATGAAAATGATTGCCCATCAGCAGAAAATTTTCAGATGAAAAACTTTTATGTAGATGATGGTCCCATAAGTCTAGAGTCCACAGAATCTGCAATCAAATTAGTGAAAGAAAGAGTTATTCGCAAGAGGAAATCTGCGCCTTCATAAATTCATCTCAAACAACAGAGAGGTATGGGAATCCATCAGTGACTCTGAACGTGCCGCAACAATCAAGAATGTAGATCTCAATTATGATCATCTTCCAGTCCAGAACATACTTGGATTGGGATGGAATGTAGAGAATGACAAGTTCTTCTCTGAGGTATCTATTGAAGAGAAAGTTGCAACTAGACATACAATTCTTTCCGCAGTGGCTTCTATATATGATCCATTGGGATTCTTGGCTCCAGTAATCATTTGAGCAAAAGAAATACTACAAGAATTATGCAGACAAAAGTTGGGATGGGACGAGTCCATACCTGAAAATTTGAGGCCAAGGTGGAAGAGTCGGATAAGAGACTTGCAAAACTTAAGAGAAGTTCGAATACCAAGATGTTTTTTACCTCATGATTTCGGAAAGTACAAGAAAATAGAACTTAATCATTTTTCAGATGCCAGTAGTTATGGTTATGGTCAATGCTCCTACATATAGAGTAATAGGATATGAAAAGATACACTGTGCCCTGGTTATGAGAAAGGCCAAAGTTGCACCTACCAGTATTCAGACAATACCAAGACTTGAACTGACAACAGCCGTAATTTCAGCACCAGTAAGCAAGTTTCTGAGAGAAGAATTGGAATTAAAAATAGATAAAGACTATATTTGGACAGACTCACAAGTTGTCTGTCACCACCAGACATCTGAGAAGCTCTGACAGACGTTCTTCAGAACCTCCTCCTTGAGGTTCCTTTTGTTTTGCTTTCGTTTTCTCATCTCGTTAGCCTCTCTCAGCTGTCATGTAGTTGCACTGATTGCATCCCTTTAAATCCCTTCCCATACTGCATCACTTCGCGGTTTATACAACTTCCTGGAGTGTGTGCATGCTGGATGCTACTACTGAGTCTTCTACAGATAAGTTTGTTCATTCATTTGTGTTTTCCTGTTTGCTGCATCCTAGGTGACCCTGACTCCCTCCGTATTAAGTGTAGGGAGCCGGTGGTCGTGTCCCCTCACTATTATAGGGTGTTCAGGTGTCATACAGTTGAGGAACGAGGATATGCAATCATCTACCATAGAGATTTTTGCATAGGCTGAGCAGTGAGGGAGAGAGCCAGGTCTGTTACAGAGCTTACCCTCTGGTTTCTTAGTTTTGGATCCAGTCAGTCGGATCTTCATTTTGTGTCTTCTAGTTTCTGTACACCTTCCGTGACATTATAAACCGCCCCCTAGTTTCTGTACACCTTCCGTGACATTATAAACCGCCAAAACCGTCTCAAGCATGGATCCGGTTTCACTTTTGACTGAACACATGCAGGGTCTTTCATTGGAGGTAGCAGATCTCCGTAAAACTGTTTCTCAGTTTCAGGTGACCGGTTCAGCTTGCATTCATGGAGTTTGTTCTGAGCCTAAGATCTCGCTCCCGGATACGTTCTCCGGGGGTAGTGAGAATTTTGTTCGTTTTAGAGAGGCTTGCAAACTCCATTTTCGCCTACTACCCCATTCCTCTGGTGATGAGGAGCAGAGGGTGGGGATCATCATCTCGCTGCTCAGGGATAACGCTCAGTCCTGGGCCTTCTCGCTGCCGGTGGGGGCACGGCCCCTCTGTTCAGTGGATGATTTTTTTTTAGCCCTGGGTCAGATATATGATGATCCGGATCGTATTGCTCTGGCTGAGTCTAGACTACGTCTTTTATGCCAGGGTAAACAGTCCGCAGAGATATACTGTTCAGAATTTCGGAGATGGGCAGCTGATACTGGTTGGAATGATGCTGCACTCCGAAGTCAATTTTGCCATGGTCTTTCAGAGGGATTGAAAGATGCATTTGCCTTTCATGAGAGACCTACCTCCTTGGACTCTGCCATGTCTCGGGCCGTTCGTATTGACAGGCGTCTTAGAGAGAGAGAAGAGATCACTCCTTCCTGTCATACTCAGTCCAAGGATAGTGCGGCGGTCTCATTCAGTGCACAGGGGTCTCAGTCACTCTCAATCCCTTCTTAGCAGGAGCCCATGCAGCTGGGTTTGCTTGCCTCTGACAATAGAAGATTCAGCTCTCATAGGAAGGTTTGTTTCTGTTGTGGAGGTATAAATCATTTGGCAAATATTTGTCCCTCTAGGAGATTCAGGCAGTTTTTTGAGAGTAATAAAGAAACAAAAAGAAAAAAATCCTCTAAAAACGTTCCATCTGTTACTATTGGCAAGGTTGATGCGGAAATTGAAGGTTTTCCGTTTGCTTGTAGTTCCCGTTTTGTCCTACCTGCCAGGGTGGCGCTAGAGAGCAAGAACATTTTTGGTGAGATTTTTGTAGATAGTGGAGCAGCTGTCAATCTCATTGATAATCAATTTGCTATAACTCATGGTTTCCAGGTATGTACTTTGGGAAAGGATATACCTGTTTTTGCTATTGATTCCGTTCCACTTTCTCAGAAATCGTTAAAGGGCATAGTTCACAATATCCGTTTGATTGTGAGTGATACTCATGTTGCGGATGTGTCATGTTTCGTCCTAAGCGGGTTGCCTACTCCTCTAGTGTTGGGGCTACCCTGACTCACTAAACATAACCCCACCATTGATTGGCAAGCGAGGCAAATAAATGGTTGGAGTGACTTTTGCAGAGAGAATTGCCTCACGACATCTGTTTCAGAGGTTTCTACTAAGACTGTATCATCTTTTCTCTCTGAATTTTCGGATGTGTTTTCAGAGAGTGGTGTTCAGGACTTGCCCCCTTACAGGGAGTACGATTGCCCTATTAATCTCACCCCAGGCGCCAAGCTGCCTAAATCTCGTTTATACAATCTTTCCCAACCTGAAAGGGTCGCTATGCGTGCTTATATCTCTGAGAGTCTGAGAAAGGGACACATACGACCCTCAAAGTCACCTGTTGCCGCTGTTTTTTTCTTTGTTAAGAAAAAAGATGGTTCTTTAAGACCATGTCTGGATTTCAGGGAGCTGAACAGTATCACAATTCGTGACCCTTATCCGCTTCCTCTGATCCCGGACCTGTTTAAGAAGATTGTTGGGGCTAAAGTTTTTTCCAAGTTGGATCTAAGAGGGTCATACAACCTGGTCAGGGTCAGAGAAGGAGACGAATGGAGGACGGCCTTCAATACCCCTGAGGGCCATTTTGAGAATTTGGTTATGCCTTTTGGTTTGATGAATGCTCCAGTCGTCTTTCAGCATTTTGTGAACAGCATTTTTTATCATTTAATGGGGAAATTTGTATTAGTGTATCTAGATGACATTTTGATTTTTTTCTCCTGATTTCAAAACTCATAAGGACCACCTACATCAGGTCTTGCTCATCCTGCGGGAGAATAAATTGTACGCTAAACTGGAAAAATGTGTGTTTGCGGTTCCAGAAATTAAATTTCTGGGGTTTCTTCTCTCCGCTTCTGGTTTTCGTATGGACCCAGTGAAGGTCCGCGCTGTGCTTGAGTGGGAGCTTCCTGAGAATCAGACGGTGCTGATGCGTTTTTTGGGTTTTGCCAAATATTACAGGAAGTTTATTTTGAATTATTCCTCTGTTGTTAAAACACTCACTGATATGACTAGAAAGGGGGTAGATTTTTCCACCTGGTCGGTAGAGGCGCGTAAGGCCTTTTCTAGTATCAAGGAGAGTTTTGCTTCCGCTCCCATCTTGGTACAACCTGATATTTCTCTGTCCTTCATAGTTGAGGTGGACGCTTCTGAGGTGGGTGTGGGTGCGGTCTTGTCTCAGGGTCCCTCTCCTGCCAAATGGCGATCGTGTGCCTTTTTCTCAAAGAAACTCTCCTCCGCAGAAAGAAATTACGATGTGGGAGATAGGGAGTTGTTGGCCATCAAGTTAGCTTTTGAGGAATGGCGCCATTGGCTAGAGGGAGCCAGACACCCTATTACCGTGTTTACTGACCATAAGAATCTGGCCTACTTGGAGTCAGCCAAGCATCTGAATCCGAGACAGGCCAGATAGTCTTTGTTCTTTTCAAGGTTTAATTTTGTTGTCACGTTCCGCCCTGGAATTAAGAATGTGAAGGCGGATGCCCTGTCACATTGTTTTCCGGGAGGTGGGAATTTTGAAGACCCGGGTCCCATTTTGGCTGAAGGTGTGGTGGTCTCTGCTCTTTATCCTGAATTGGAGGCAGAGGTTCAGGTAGCCCAGTCAGAGGCTCCTGATCTTTGTCCTCCTGGGAGGTTGTTTGTGCCTCTCGCTTTAAGACGCAAGATTTTTAAGGAGCACCACGATACTGTCCTTGCTGGGCACCCGGGGGCAAGAGCCACACTGGATCTCATTGCTCAGAGTTTCTGGTGGCCGGCGCTTCGTAAGTCGGTTGAGGGTTTTGTGGCAGCCTGCGAGACCTGCGCTCGTGCCAAGGTCCCTCATTCACGGCCATCAGGTCCTCTCATTCCGTTACCCATTCCTTCCCGTCCTTGGACACATCTGTCCATGGACTTCATTACGGACCTGCCTCGTTCCTCGGGGAAGACTGTGATTCTGGTGGTGGTGGACCGTTTTAGCAAAATGGTGCATTTCATTCCTTTTCCTGGCTTGCCCAATGCTAAGATGCTGGCGCAGGCATTTATTGATCACATTGTCAAATTGCAAGGTATTCCTTCAGACATAGTCTCTGATAGGGGCACGCAGTTTGTTTCCAGATTCTGGAAGGCTTTCTGTTCTCGCTTGGGGGTTCGGTTGTCATTCTCTTCTGCTTTCCACCCGCAGTCGAATGGCCAATTCGTCAATCAGAATCTGGAGACATATCTGCGCTGTTTTGTGGCGGAGAATCAGGAGGATTGGTGTTCTTTTTTGTCCCTTGCTGAGTTTGCTTTAAATAACCGTCGTCAGGAGTCCTCTGATAAGTCACCATTTTTTGGTGCATATGGGTTTCATCCGCAGTTTGGGACATTCTCTGGAGAGGGGTCTTCTGGTTTACCTGATGAGTAGTGTTGAGCGGCATGTCCCATATTCGAATTCGCGAAATTTCGCGAATATTCGAAAGAATATTCGTAAAATATTTGCGAATATTCAAATTCGTTATTATTTCGCATATGCGATAATTCGAATTTTCGCATCGCATAATACATATTATGAGATGCAAAATTCGCATGTGCGCTAATGAAATCGCCTTACGAAGATTCGCAACTCAATTCAATCACTAATGTAAGAATGCAAAGCCCTTTGCCTCTGTTCTGGGACAAGTGCTGATATTTGCCTGTGCGCTAATAAAAATCGCCTTACAAAGATTTGCGCCTCAATCACTCTCTAGGCAATGTGAGTAAGATCTGAGCTTTTGGACTTTTGTGAATCAATCGAGATACAGTGGGGGGTGATGACTGTAGTTGACAAGAGTACAGATCAATGTAATCTGTAAGGTGGAAACTAAAATAAAAAATACGAATATTCGTAAATCGAATTTTACGAAGTTCGAAGTATTCGCGAATATGGTGCTATACTATATACATGCACAGGCCTTTGCCTCTCTGTTCTGGGGACAAGTGTAGATATTCGCATGTACGCTAATAAAATCGCCTTACGAAGATTCGCAACTCAATTCAATCACTAATGTATGAATCATACATTAGTGATTGAATTGAGTTGCGAATCTTCGTAAGGCGATTTTATTAGCGCACATGCGAATATCTACACTTGTCCCCAGAACAGAGAGGCAAAGGCCTGTGCATGTGCATTCATATAGTATAGCACCATATTCGCGAATACTTCGAACTTCGTAAAATTCGATTTACGAATATTCGTATTTTTTATTTTAGTTTCCACCTTACAGATTACATTGATTTGTACTCTGTCAACTACTGTCATCACCCCCCACTGTTTCTCGATTGATTCCCAAAAGTCCAAAAGCTCAGATCTTACTCACATTGCCTAGAAAGTGATTGAGGCGCGAATCTTTGTAAGGCAATTTTATTAGCGCACAGGCGAATATCTACACTTGTCCCCAGAACAGAGAGGCAAAGGCCTGTGCATTCATATAGTATAGCACCATATTCGCGAATACTTCGAACTTCGTAAAATTAGATTTACGAATATTCGTATTTTTTATTTTAGTTTCCACCTTACAGATTACATTGATCTGTACTCTGTCAACTACTGTCATCACCCCCCACTGTATCTCGATTGATTCCCAAAAGTCCAAAAGCTCAGATCTTACTCACATTGCCTAGAAAGTGATTGAGGCGCGAATCTTTGTAAGGCGATTTTATTAGCGCACAGGCGAATATCAGCACTTGTCCCAGAACAGAGGCAAAGGGCTTTGCATTCTTACATTAGTGATTGAATTGAGTTGCGAATCTTCGTAAGGCGATTTCATTAGCGCACATGCGAATATCTACACTTGTCCCCAGAACAGAGAGGCAAAGGCCTGTGCATGTGCATTCATATAGTATAGCACCATATTCGCGAATACTTCGAACTTCGTAAAATTCGATTTTCGAATATTCGTATTTTTTATTTTAGTTTCCACCTTACAGATTACATTGATTTGTACTCTGTCAACTACTGTCATCACCCCCCACTGTTTCTCGATTGATTCCCAAAAGTCCAAAAGCTCAGATCTTACTCACATTGCCTAGAAAGTGATTGAGGCGCGAATCTTTGTAAGGCGATTTTATTAGCGTATGAATGCAAAGCCCTTTGCCTCTGTTCTGGGACAAGTGCCGATATTCGCCTGTGCGCTAATAAAATCGCCTTACAAAGATTTGCGCCTCAATCACTTTCTAGGCAATGTGAGTAAGATCTGAGCTTTTGGACTTTTGGGAATCAATCGAGAAACAGTGGGGGGTGATGACAGTAGTTGACAGAGTACAAATCAATGTAATCTGTAAGGTGGAAACTAAAATAAAAAATACGAATATTCGTAAATCGAATTTTACGAAGTTCGAAGTATTCGCGAATATGGTGCTATACTATATGAATGCACATGCCTTTGCCTCTCTGTTCTGGGGACAAGTGTAGATATTCGCATGTGCGCTAATAAAATCGCCTTACGAAGATTCGCAACTCAATTCACTAATGTATGAATGCAAAGCCCTTTGCCTCTGTTCTGGGACAAGTGCCGATATTCGCATTTGCGCTAATAAAATCGCCTTACGAAGATTCGCGCCTCAATCACTTTCTAGGCAATGTGAGTAAGATCTGAGCTTTTGGACCTTTGGGAAACAATCAATTATATGTGTACTGTAATTTTGTGGAAAAAAAAAAAAACGAATATTCGTTTTTACGAATATATAGCACTATATTCGAAATATTCGCGAAATCGCGAAGTTGCGATATTCGCGAAAAAAATTCGCTTTTCGAATATTCGCGCTCAACACTACTGATGAGGACAGATTCTCCTCGTCTTTGTCATCTATTTGGCAAAAGATTCAGGATAATCTAAAGAGCATAAGTGAGAGATATAAGCGTGTGGCGGATAAGAGATGTGTGCCTGGTCCGGACCTGAATGTTGGTGATCTGGTGTGGTTGTCTACTAAGAATATCAAATTGAAGGTTCCCTCCTGGAAGTTGGGTCCTAAGTTTATTGGGCCTTACAAAATCTTGTCCGTCATCAATCCTGTTGCCTACCGTCTTGATCTTCCTCAGACTTGGAAGATCCATAATGTTTTTCATAAGTCCTTATTAAAACCTTATGTCCAACCCATTGTACCCTCGTCTTTGCCTCCTCCTCCGATTGTGGTTGATGGTAATCTTGAATTTCAGGTCTCTAGGATCGTGGATTCTCGTGTTGTCCGCTGTTCTCTCCAGTACCTCGTTCATTGGGAGGGTTATGGTCCTGAGGAGAGAATGTGGGTCCCAGTGACGGACATTAAGGCCACTCGTCTCATCAGGGCTTTCCATAGGTCCCATCCTGAGAAGGTGGGCTCTGAGTGTCCGGAGTCCACTCGTAGAGGGAGGGGTACTGTCACCACCAGA
Organism: Bufo gargarizans; assembly: GCF_014858855.1. Lineage (NCBI taxonomy): Eukaryota > Metazoa > Chordata > Amphibia > Anura > Bufonidae > Bufo > Bufo gargarizans. The sequence continues at coordinate 490,558,188 of NC_058080.1, read as the reverse complement.
CATCTGAGAAGCTCTGACAGACGTTCTTCAGAACCTCCTTCTTGAGGTTCCTTTTGTTTTGCTTTCGTTTTCTCATCTCGTTAGCCTCTCTCAGCTGTCATGTAGTTGCACTGATTGCATCCCTTTAATCCCTTCCCATACTGCATCACTTTGCAGTTTATACAACTTCCTGGAGTGTGTGCATGCTGGATGCTACTACTGAGTCTTCTACAGATAAGTTTGTTCATTAATTTGTGTTTTCCTGTTTGCTGGATCCTAGGTGACCCTGACTCCCTCCGTATTAAGTGTAGGGAGCCGGTGGTCGTGTCCCCTCACTATTATAGGGTGTTCAGGTGTCATACAGTTGAGGAACGAAGATATGCAATCATCTACCATAGAGATTTTTGCATAGGCTGAGCAGTGAGGGAGAGAGCCAGGTCTGTTACAGAGCTTACCCTCTGGTTACTTAGTTTTGGATCCAGTCAGTCGGATCTTTATTTTGTGTCTTCTAGTTTCTGTACACCTTCCGTGACATTGTCCTAGGATACATAAACAACGAATCTCGAAGATTCCATATCTTTGTCGCCAACAGTTGAGAAAATTCGGTAAATAACAAATCCAGAACATTGGCATCACTTTGACACAAAGCATAACCCAGCAGATCATGCTTCAAGAGGCCTAAATGTAACAGAATTGAAAAATTCTAATTGGTTTACAGGTCCAGAGTTCCTTTGGGAAAAGGAAATCATGCTCAGTAAAGGTTACAGAGAATTGTCTATGGGTGATCCAGAAGTAAAAGTTGTACAAACATTGAGCACTGCTGCCAAGTGTCAAGATGACATACTTGAAAGACTAGCCAGATGTTCAAAATGGAATACGGTCATAAATGTAGTATCTCAAATTCCACGTTTGGAAAAGGGGATCAGAAAGAAGGAATTGTTGAATGTAGAAGAAAGAATGAAAGCTGAAGAAAGAGTCATTAGACTCATTCAACAGAGTTTCTACAGTGAAGAGTTGAAGAGACAGTCAAGAACCTAAAAGGCTACCAAACAACCACCCATTGTACAAGCTTAATCTTGTTCTGCAGGATAGTATACTGAAGGTGGGAGGGAGACTGGAAAATGCATTGTTACCTAGCAGAGTGTGGCATCCAGCAATTCCACCCAAAAATTCTACCTTCACAAGTTTGATTATTGATCACTACCACAACAAATCCTTGGATCAAGGAAGAAGCTTTACCCAAAGCTGTTTGAGAGAAGGTGGTTACTGGATAGTGAAAGGAAGCACATTTTTAGCAAAGTATATAAGTAAATGTGTAGTCTGCAGAAAGGCACGTAAACCTACAAAAGAACAAAGAATTGCAGATTTAACGGCAGATTTAAGTTGAAGTTAATAAAGAAGTTATTTCAAGCATTTGGTGTGCTCTTTAAACCTACTGTTTCCATAGAATGGTGCTAGAGGAATTACAGAGCAATAGACAGTCTGGTTAGACAAAAAAGTCAGAGATATCAGAATTCTTCTAATGCCACAGCGCAAAAGGCACTTCATAGTGCTGCACCTACCACAAATGTAGTGGTAGAGCCTGACACAGCAACCGCTCCATCTCCCATCCCTTCTCCAGCAGTCAAGGCTCCACCACCTCAGCAGAAGAGAGCTGTGTTTCCTTCCTATCGTCTACTGGTCTTGATGCTCCTCCTACTCCTTGTTGCGCATTTTGCCAGCAATCGATCACAGAGGTGATGGCAAAAAGACAACAGTATGCATGCACTCACCCAGCGGCACAGAAACGGAATGTGCTCATAGCCAATTTGCTGGTACTACAATCCCTCCCTTTCCATGTGGTTTCAGAGACCTGATGGCTTGTGCTGAGCCAAGGTGGAGAGTCTCAAGCCATCATTGGGTGTCACAGCTAGGTGGTAGTTTGCCTGTAACACTTTCTCCGCGCATGATGGTTGCCGGTGACAACGTGTTGTTTGTTATGCATGCGTGTGCTTTTCCCCTTTAAGTCTGTTTCTCTTCCCTTTTCTGGTGTGTATGGAGTTAATGTGTGTGCAAGGTGGAGCTGGGTGTGGCCTCTTGGCTCTTAGGCGACTTTCACACTAGCGGCAGGACGGATCCGACAGGCTGTTCACCCTGTCGGACCTGTCCTGCCGCTATTTCGCCGTGCCGCCGGACTGCCGCTCCGTCCCCATTGACTATAATGGGGACGGGGCGGAGCTCCGGCGCAGCACTGCAGTGCACGGCGAGAGGCCGCCGGACTAAAAGTACTGCATGTCCGACTTTTTAGTCCGACGGCCTCTCACCGCGCACTGCACCGGAGCTCCACCCCCGTCCCCATTATAGTCAATGGGGACGGAGCGGCAGTCAGGTGGCATGGCGAAATATAGGCAGGGCGGTTCCGACAGGGTGAACAGCCTGTCGCATCCGTCCTGCCGCTAGTGTGAAAGTACCCTTATTGTTCTGAGTTGTGAGCCTGAGGTAAGATTGTCTTCAGTGTCTTGAGGAGCTGGTGCTTTTCCATCTGCCCAGTCCTTGAGGGCCACCTTATGGGACATCGATGTCACCTGATGTCACCCCTGTGTGTCTGTTGCTGTTTCCCTACTTAACTTGTTGTATGTTTGGTGGGGGTTTATGTTTGGGGTTTGTTGTTATGTCTAGTTTGGTGTTTCATGTCTGGCCTGTTTGGTGTTTCAGGTCAGCATGGATGCCAGACATATCCTTTGTATGTCCCCGAGAGGGGGAACTAGAATCAGCTGGCCTGGTGCCGCCATGGTTCATGCCTCATGGTGGTCCAGGTTGTTTCTACTGGATTCTGTGTTTGTGCTGGGTCCTTACTGGTGCGTGTGTGTTTGGTCCTATGCGCATTTCCAGGATCCAGTGGTAGCGGTGTGGGCGGCTCGAGCTCCTGTTGCAGCTGTGTCAGGTAGGTGTCCATGTTGGTCCTGTTGGGAATGGTGTTTTCTGCCTCTGGATATTTACCTGTCGTGTCATCCACTGCTGGCTGCTTTTGTTCCCCTTTGTTGCTAGGCCTGTTGGAGACTCCGGTTCCTCCGTGTCGTGGAGGAATTGGTTGTCTCTACCTTTTGACGCCATATTGCAGGAACAGTTAGGGTCAGTAGGGCCCAGGTTTGAGAGTATGAGCCCACCTACCATCGAGGGAGGATCATACAGTCAGGAGGTCAGGGATAGGATTTAGGGATGCTTAGTTGGTTACCAGCTCCCTTTTCCCTGTTTCCAGGCCTAGCTGCTACATTATAATCCCCACATTGCACGGTTGGGGGTTTCTCCCACTCCCCACCGTGACAGTATGTCCCATATTGTACGGTGGAGGGTTTCCCCCACTCCCCACCGTGACAGTGGGCCAGTCCTTTAGCCTGCTGGTGTCTGGTACAGTTCACAGCATTGCCGAAGTTTGGAGCTGTAACTGTGGTTAACCATTTCCAGACCGGGTCATTTACCCCCTTCCTGACCAGGCCTAATTTTGAAAGTCTGACATGTGTCACTTTATGTAGTAATAATTTTGGAACGCTCTTACTTATCCAAGCAATTCAGAGACTGTTTTCCCGTGACACATTGTACTTCATGTTAATGATAAATTTGAGTCAATATTTTTAACCTTTATTTATAAAAAAAATCCAAAGGTTAACAAAAACTTAAAAAATTCATTGTTTTCTAAATTTGAATCTGTCTGCTTTTAAAACAGAAAGTGGTACCTCATAAAATATTTGTTACTTAACATTCCTTATATGTCTACTTTATGTTGGCATCATATTGTAAATGTCATTTTATTTTTCTAAGATGTTAGAAGGCTTAACATTTTAGAAGCAAATCTTATTTTTAAGGACCAGTTCAGGTCTGAAGTCACTTTGTGGGGCTTAGACAGTGAACCCTCCCCCCCCCCATAAATGACCTCATAGTAGAAACTACATCCCTCAAGTTACTCAAAACTGATTTTACTAACTTTTATAACCTTTTAGGTGTTCCACAAGAATTAAAGGAAAATGGAGATCAAATTTCAAAATTTCACTTTTTTGGCAGATTTTCCATTTTAATCAATTTTTTTCTTTAACACATCGAGGGTTAACAGCCAAACAAAACGTAATATTTATTACCCTGATTCTGCAGTTTACATAAATACCCCACATGTGGTCGTAAACTGATGTGAGGGCACACGACAGGGCGCAGAAGAAAAGGAGTGCCATATGGTTTTTGGAACACAGATTTTGCTGACCTGGTTTTTAGATTGCATGTCCCATTTGAAGCCCCCCTGATGTACCCATACAGTAGAAACTCCCCCAAATTGCCCCCATTTTGGAAACTAGGGGATAAGGTGCCAGTTTTATTGGTACTATTTTGGGGTACATATGTATATTGTGAACTGTTACGCCTTCCTGCGGGGTTGTTTTGGGCCGAAACAGGTACACTGACACCTTTGTAGCTTGTGCGTCACACTGTTGCTAGTTTATTTTGCAAGTTGCTCAAATTAACAAACAAAACCAAAAACAACAATAGCCGTCTGGCTCCTGCCTATCTCACTCGGCAGCCCTAGCTAAACTCATAACACAAACACAAAGAGCATTTTCAAGGGGAAAACAGAGCAACTTACAGTTCAGTAGTTAGGTGGAGAAGCCAACCGCTCTCTGAGCTCCTGGGCTTGCAGCTTCTCAAAACAGACTGCCAGAGAGAGAGCTCCTGGGTCAGGGCTGCTGACTTAATTAGTACATCTGTGTGAGCAGTCCCCCAGGGAGGTAAAACCCGGACTGGCTCCGGGTGGTCAGGGAACCCACCCAACTCTTCCCTGACCGGCTCCAGGACCCTAAAGTGGTTTTCCTTCTCCCAGAAAGCTTCTGGATACAAGGAAAACCAAACCTTCCTGGAGCCTTTTAACACATGAAGTGCTGGAAACTTGGTGCAATGTACACACCATCCAGCACTTTCTCTGCAAAACATTGTGACACCCTGTCACATACCCCCTCCCTCTGTTCGAACCCGTGGGTACGGACACTTTCCGAGAACATACAATGAGTTCGGGAGAGAGCGTCAGCATTGGCCTGCAGCTTTCCTGCTCTGTGCTCCACTGAGAAATTATAGTCCTGTAGTGACAGGAACCAGCGGGTCACCCTTGCATTATGGTCTTTGGCCCGTGACATCCAGGTAAGAGGGGAGTGATCTGTCACTAACTGAAATTGACGGCCGAGCAGATAGTATCGCAGAGTCTCTAAAGCCCACTTGATGGCCAAACACTCGCGCTCCACAATACTATAGTTTTTCTCAGCTGGGGTTAGCTTCCTACTCAAATATATCACTGGGTGTTCTTCTCCATGCACCAACTGTGACAACACGGCCCCTAGGCCCACATTGGAAGCATCTGTTTGAACAACAAACTTTTTTTTGAAATCAGGAGCGATCAAAACTGGCCTACTGCATAACACCTCCTTGAGTTTACAGAACGCAACCTCAGCATCTTTGTTCCAAGAAATTCCCCCTGAGCTTTTGCCCTTGATTAGGTCCGTAAGCGGAGCAGCTATGGTGGCAAAATCTGGAATAAACCTTTGGTAATACCCTACCATGCCCAGAAACGTCCTCACCTGTTTTTTTGTGCAAGGTTGAGGCCACTCCTTAATTGCCTGTACCTTTTGAGCCTGAGGCTTGATGAGGCCTTTACCAATAATGTACCCTAGGTATCGTGCCTCTTCAAGGCCCAGGGCACATTTCTTGGGATTGGCCGTCAGACCAGCCTGCCGAATTGAGTTTACCACCGCTTGGACCTTGGGAAGATGACTTTCCCAATCCGAGCTGAATATCACCACGTCGTCAAGGTAGGCCGACGCGAAGTGCCGGTGTGGCCTAAGGACTTCATCCATCAACCTCTGAAAGGTGGCAGGGGCCCCATGAAGCCCAAACGGCATTCTCACATACTGGAATAGGCCCTGAGAAGTAGAAAATGCTGTCTTTTCCCTAGCCGTTGAAGTAAGTGGAATCTGCCAATAACCTCTGGTTAGATCCAGGGTGGTAATGTACCTGGCTGGACCTAACCTTTCTATCAACTCATCCACCCGTGGCATGGGATAAGCGTCAAACTTTGAGATATCGTTTAATTTGCGAAAGTCGTTGCAAAACCGCCAGGACCCATCCGGTTTTGGTACCAACACCACAGGGCTAGACCAATCACTATGGGACGGCTCAATAACACCTAGCTCCAACATTCTCTGGATCTCACCGGCTACTGTCTGTCTGCGAGCTTCAGGAATGCGATATGGCTTCAAGCGAACCCGAGCTTGTGGATCTGTAACAATATCATGCTTAATTACATGAGTGCAACCTGGCCACTCTGAAAACACATCAGCATTCCTAAGGAGGAATTCCTTTACCTCTTGGGCTTGTGCCCTTGACAAAGTCTCCGAGACCTTCACCTCAGTAACTTCCCTCTGAAGTGTAGGGCTGAGAGGCTCAGCCGCCATAGAAACTAACGGTTCCTTCCAGGCCTTTATTAAATTGACATGATAAATTAGCATTTTTTTCCGTTTGTCAGGTTGGTGGACTTTATAATTCACCTCCCCTATCTTCTCTACAACCTCATAGGGCCCTTGCCATTTTGCTAGGAATTTGCTTTCGACGGTGGGAACCAGAACCAGGACCCGGTCACCCGGCTGAAAAACCCTGAGTCTGGCTCCCCGATTGTATATGCGACTTTGGGCCTCTTGAGCCTGCCTCATATGTTCTTGTACTATGGGCATTACAGCTGTGATGCGATCCTGCATCTGTAGAACATGTTCCACCACGGAGCGGTGGGGAGAGGGCTCCTCTTCCCACGACTCCTTTGCAATATCCAAAAGCCCCCGGGGTTGTCGCCCATACAAAAGCTCAAACGGGGAAAACCCAGTAGACGACTGAGGCACCTCACGAACAGCAAACATCAAGTAGGGGAGCAGGCAATCCCAATCTCTCCCGTCTGCCTCAACGACCCTTTTTAACATTCTCTTGAGGGTTTTGTTGAAGCGCTCAACCAACCCATCAGTTTGAGGGTGATAGACAGATGTCCTTAACTGTTTTATACCCAGCAGCTTACACAAACCTTTCATTACGTTTGACATAAAAGGCGTTCCTTGATCCGTCAGGATCTCTTTTGGAATGCCTGTTCTAGCAAACATATGAAACAGCTCCCGGGCAATTGTTTTAGCTGACGTGTTCCGCAGAGGAACCGCCTCGGGATACCTAGTGGCATAGTCTAACACCACAAGAATGTATTGATGTCCCTTTGCAGATTTCACCAGGGGCCCCACCAAATCCATTGCAATCCGGTGAAAAGGTACCTCAATGATGGGTAACGGTACCAAGGGTCCCCGGTAATGAGGCGCAGGGGACGTCAACTGACATTCTGGGCAAGACAAACAGAATCGTTTGATTTCTGCAAATATGCCAGGCCAAAAAAACCTCTGGAGTACCCGTTGCTGCGTTTTCTCGGCTGCCAGGTGTCCTCCCATGGGGTTTTTATGAGCCAGGTCAAGTACCACTTTCCTATGCGATTTGGGAACAACTAGTTGCTCTACGACTTCACCCCTTATATTATCAACACGATAGAGAAGATCATGGTTGACAGCAAAGTGAGGGTACACCTTCTCCAAGCCTGTACTGTGGGCAACCTCATTAACCACAGCCACATTTTCCCAAGCATGAGCCAACGTTGGGTCCCTCAGTTGGGATGTGCCAAAGTTATCTTGAGAGCAGTTTATTTCTGGCATAGGTAACTCTTCCACACACTCTTGTGGTCTCTCGGATTCCCCCACTAGCACAGAGAAGGGAAACTGGTCAGGCTCAACTGGGGTCAGTCCACCGGCCGGTGCTTCAGAACCAGAATCCCCAAAGTTAGGCAGGCTAGCCAGAGTTTCATCTCTCACACTTAGGGAAACTTGAGGTGGAAAGTCGACCGCCCACAGGTCCCAGAACAAAGGAAAGTCCCGCCCTAGTATGACACTATGCATCAGGGATTTAGACACTCCAACCTCATGGGATGTCACACCAAACTGAGTCTCAATGGGGACCACCGCTGTACCATAACTTTTTGCATCACCATGTATGCACACAACACCCATGCACTGGTTTTTCAGCTGGTCTGGAGCTACCAGGTCTGAGTGTACAAGCGTAACGAGGCTCCCAGAATCCAGCAAGGCCTGGACACTCCTTCCATCCACTTTGACTTGTGCCATGTGAGCAAGCGCAGATGTCAGACACGCTGGATGAGCAAAGAAGGAAAGGCGCCGAGCGGCTCCACACTCCATAGGTACTGGGACGTCAGGACATTTAGCAGCCACATGCCCTCGGGCTTTGCACCTCCAGCACTGGACACCGGAGCCTGGTAGGGTCTCTTTCAGCAGCCTAGTATCCATGTTGGTCTTCACCCACGTTTTCAAAACAGGATCAGCATTTAAGGTTGAGGCGCCTCTCCCCGCCACTGCGGGCAGACGCCGCTTTACAGGCAAGTTCTCGGGGTCAGACCCCCCTGCCAAAAACCCCTCTGCTGCGAGGTAGCGTTCAACCATCTCAACTAACTCATTGGCAGACTTTGGATCAGCGTGACTGACCCATTTTCTTAATTCATACGGCAGCGCTGTCAGGAAGCGATCCATTGTGACCCTTTCGACAATCTGGGGTGCCGTGAGTATCTCAGGTTGCAACCACTTTCGTACCAGATAAATTAGGTCATGCATCTGTGACCTGGGAGACTTATTAGGTTGGTAATTCCAGCGGTGCACGCGTTGGGCCCGCACAGCAGGAGTGACACCCAAACGGCGGAGAATTTCAAGCTTTAGCTTCTCGTAGTCCTGGGCATCCTCGGCAGACAAATCAAAATACGCTTTCTGAGAGTCACCAGTTAGAAATGGAGCAACCAACCCCGCCCACTGAGGCTTAGGCCACGCCTCCCGATCTGCGGTACGTTCAAAAGTATTCAGAAACGCTTCCACGTCATCGTGTGGGGTCATTTTCTGAAGAAAATGGCTTGCTTTGATCAACCCACTATTGCTAAGTCGATCCGGATGCGTATTCGCCAGCTGCTGCAGAACCTCTGTAAGAGTTTCTCTGTCTTTCCGAGCCTCAGCTAGTGCAGACACCTGAGAACTCAACAGACGTACAATTTCCTGCTGCGCCTCCTGCTGGGCAGCCAAAGCCTTTTCATGTCTGGCATTAGTCTCTCGCTGGACTGCATTTGCCTCTTGCTGGGTTGCACAGGCTTGTGCCAACCTCAACACCAGGTCTTCCATCGTACTGGATGATAAGATGAAATGCAATTCAAGTTGCTAGATGGGTGGTATCTGGTAGGGATCCGTGTGCCAGCATCCGACACCAATTTGTGAACTGTTACGCCTTCCTGCGGGGTTGTTTTGGGCCGAAACAGGTACACTGACACCTTTGTAGCTTGTGCGTCACACTGTTGCTAGTTTATTTTGCAAGTTGCTCAAATTAACAAACAAAACCAAAAACAACAATAGCCGTCTGGCTCCTGCCTATCTCACTCGGCAGCCCTAGCTAAACTCATAACACAAACACAAAGAGCATTTTCAAGGGGAAAACAGAGCAACTTACAGTTCAGTAGTTAGGTGGAGAAGCCAACCGCTCTCTGAGCTCCTGGGCTTGCAGCTTCTCAAAACAGACTGCCAGAGAGAGAGCTCCTGGGTCAGGGCTGCTGACTTAATTAGTACATCTGTGTGAGCAGTCCCCCAGGGAGGTAAAACCCGGACTGGCTCCGGGTGGTCAGGGAACCCACCCAACTCTTCCCTGACCGGCTCCAGGACCCTAAAGTGGTTTTCCTTCTCCCAGAAAGCTTCTGGATACAAGGAAAACCAAACCTTCCTGGAGCCTTTTAACACATGAAGTGCTGGAAACTTGGTGCAATGTACACACCATCCAGCACTTTCTCTGCAAAACATTGTGACACCCTGTCACAATATATATATATATATATATATATATATATATATCTTTAATTGCTCTATATTAAATTTTTTGTGAGGCAAGATAACCAAAAAATGTATTTTTTGGCACAGTTTTTTTATTTTTACAACATTAATCTGACAGGGTAGATCATGTGTTATTTTTATAGAGCAGGTTGTTACGGATTACGATGATAAACTCGTATACTATAAAGACATCCTATGTAGTTAGTTTGTCATTGCCTTTGTGCACCATCGCCCATCCTCACAAAGGTCTGACCGGGGGGACCCTCTGTGCTCATGCTCCACTGCCATGACTGCTGGATTGGGGGGGTGAGGGCAGAAGCAGCCTCAGCTCTGTCAGCAGTAACTTGAGTCTTCAGTCTCTACTGAGCAAGTTTCTTCTCCCGCCTACTAAAGAAACCAGCCAGCAGGACATGGAGCAGAACCTCAACCAACAGGTGGTGGCATGCTTGGACTGCATCCTTTTACCCTAGATCCAAGATCCCCTGGACTACTGGGCAGCCAAACTTGAATTGTGGCCACAACTGGTTGAGTTTCCCTGGACAAGCTTTCCTGCCCGGCCAAACAAAATGTTGAGAGATTAACCTTTACAAAGATGAATCAGGCATGGATGAGCCAGGATTTCCACACACCAGTGTCTGATGCATCAGACTAGATCATTCTGGCAGTAATGTTCTGATGGCAGTATACTGCCACACCAGAATATTGTGAAAAATGACCCGTTACTTTTGGCCACGTGTTTCAGCCACTATTCTAATGCTGCCACCCGCCTGATGCCACACACCTGCTGCCTCTGCTGTCATCTTCTCCTACTGCCACCCACCATCTTGTGCTGTTACTGCCAAGGCTGTTGATATGTCAGAAAATCAACAGAAAAATGAAAAACACAATGGATCATGCCTTTGAAGCATCTATAAGGCCTCTATCAAACAGTCAGTATTTTGCATCAGGACTTGATTATGATTTGTAATCCACAATCAAGAGTGAGTCCAAAACACATTAGACATGCAAATATTTTCTTCACATGTTATCTCTGTTTTGGCCCTGTAAGCTGTGTACCGGAGTGGGCTTCCCAGGATACAGTGAAGTTACGAACGAGAAAAGCAACACCGACACCAGCTTGTACAAAGCACAACTTTCTTTACTGAAAGATATAGCAATGAACACAATCCCAAATATGGAGGCAAAGAAAATGAAATTACATACAATCAGCCACAGCTGAGAACCCCTGTGCTGCACAGCGCGATGCCCCCTGGTGAATGCCGAGGAAGTTTTCTATAATTTACCTACTGGTGGGCACACTAAAACTACCCCACCATACCTGTTATTACCCTGTTGAACAATTGAGTGTTTAGTACGGAGTTATCTGCGGTGCAGCACAGCAGCTTACAATCTTATTAACTCTAGAACACCTCCCCTTCCATAACTAGTCCAGGAACCCGTATCAGAGTATTGTTCCTGAGCAAGGCGCTGAGCTGAATTGAAGTCTTGGGCCAGTTGTCAGCTCTCAGTTGCGCAATGTCCCTTTTAGTTATAGAGTCCTTGTAGTAAATATGGGCAACACTTTTGGCCTTAACACAGAGTCCCTATCTAACTAACAGGCCTAGTCGCAGTCTCTTAGGCACCAATCTGCAATTAGGTGCGTGCACAATTTTACTGACCTGGGTCTTGTTCTGTATCCGATGATGTCTTTAAACTGAACAGCAACAAGTCTCTTGAGCAAACATGAGGTCCTGCAGGATATGCAGCGCTCCGTTCCAAAGCTCCAAACAGCCTTCTTGGAAACAATCCTTTGACTCCGGACAGGATCTAGGTATGGGAAATCGATCAGTGCCTCTCTGCTGCGACTTCGGCCACTCCAGGACACCCTGACGCCAGGATTCGACCGGATTATGTTCGCACACACAGTCCTTCTCTGTTTCTCTCAAAATGGAGGCAGCTGCAGCTTCCTGGTTCTTCTTCAGACTGGCCAAACCCCACCTCCTATAACTATTCAAACACTTGCAATATGTTAGCTGTGTTAAGAAACAGCGGCATCTTGTGGTTAAAGAGAAGAATGACAGTGATAATGAATCAATATGCACGTATACAGTATTCAGACAATGGTGACTGTTTCACCATCTCACAGCCCCATTCCTCAGAAACTGTGAAATGAGGCCACTCTTTCACAGTTTTGTAGAATCAGTGGCTAACAGGTTAACTAGCAATCTATGTGGAATCAAAAGATAGTATAAAAGGAATGCTCCTTTTCACTCTATAGTAGAATCTTAGGCCACTGCATGATTAAGTACATTACAGGGAGTGCAGAATTATTAGGCAAGTTGTATTTTTGAGGATTAATTTTATTATTGAACAACAACCATGTTCTCAATGAACCCAAAAAACTCATTAATATCAAAGCTGAATATTTTTGGAAGTAGTTTTTAGTTTTTTTTTAGTTTTAGCTATTTTAGGGGGATATCTGTGTGTGCAGGTGACTATTACTGTGCATAATTATTAGGCAACTTAACAAAAAACAAATATATACCCATTTCAATTATTTATTTTTACCAGTGAAACCAATATAACATCTCAACATTCACAAATATACATTTCTGACATTCAAAAACAAAACAAAAACAAATCAGTGACCAATATAGCCACCTTTCTTTGCAAGGACACTCAAAAGCCTGCCATCCATGGATTCTGTCAGTGTTTTGATCTGTTCACCATCAACATTGAGTGCAGCAGCAACCACAGCCTCCCAGACACTGTTCAGAGAGGTGTACTGTTTTCCCTCCTTGTGAATCTCACATTTGATGATGGACCACAGGTTCTCAATGGGGTTCAGATCAGGTGAACAAGGAGGCCATGTCATTAGTTTTTCTTCTTTTATACCCTTTCTTGCCAGCCACGCTGTGGAGTACTTGGACGCGTGTGATGGAGCATTGTCCTGCATGAAAATCATGTTTTTCTTGAAGGATGCAGACTTCTTCCTGTACCACTGCTTGAAGAAGGTGTCTTCCAGAAACTGGCAGTAGGACTGGGAGTTGAGCTTGACTCCATCCTCAACCCGAAAAGGCCCCACAAGCTCATCTTTGATGATACCAGCCCAAACCAGTACTCCACCTCCACCTTGCTGGCGTCTGAGTCGGACTGGAGCTCTCTGCCCTTTACCAATCCAGTCACGGGCCCATCCATCTGGCCCATCAAGACTCACTCTCATTTCATCAGTCCATAAAACCTTAGAAAAATCAGTCTTGAGATATTTCTTGGCCCAGTCTTGACGTTTCAGCTTGTGTGTCTTGTTCAGTGGTGGTCGTCTTTCAGCCTTTCTTACCTTGGCCATGTCTCTGAGTATTGCACACCTTGTGCTTTTGGGCACTCCAGTGATGTTGCAGCTCTGAAATATGGCCAAACTGGTGGCAAGTGGCATCTTGGCAGCTGCACGCTTGACTTTTCTCAGTTCATGGGCAGTTATTTTGCGCCTTGGTTTTTCCACACGCTTCTTGCGACCCTGTTGACTATTTTGAATGAAACGCTTGATTGTTCGATGATCACGCTTCAGAAGCTTTGCAATTTTAAGAGTGCTGCATCCCTCTGCAAGATATCTCACTATTTTTGACTTTTCTGAGCCTGTCAAGTCCTTCTTTTGACCCATTTTGCCAAAGGAAAGGAAGTTGCCTAATAATTATGCACACCTGATATAGGGTGTTGATGTCATTAGACCACACCCCTTCTCATTACAGAGATGCACATCACCTAATATGCTTAATTGGTAGTAGGCTTTCGAGCCTATACAGCTTGGAGTAAGACAACATGCATAAAGAGGATGATGTGGTCAAAATACTCATTTGCCTAATAATTCTGCACTCCCTGTATACCTGACACAAACATTGATCTGTTAGGCAGAGTTCACACTTCAGAAACGGTGAATGCAGTGATCCCCGGGCTCTGTAGTCAGTGCTTCCTGGTACTCTGCCATCGGCTGTGCTGTGACCTCACACTGTGCATGTCGGGTCACAGCACAGCACTTGGCAGGGTGAAGAAGAGAGCAGAATCCTAGGAGTGGCAGCATCTAGAGGTGGAGAGGTAAGTAGATTTTATTTTATTTTATTTGCTCTGAGGCTCGGGGGGTCTGATCTGAGGCATGAGGGTCTGATCTGAGGCATGGGAATCTGGTCAGAGGCATGGGAATCTGATCAGAGGTAAGGGAATCTGATCATAGGCATGGGAGGGCTTATCTGAGGCATGCAGGGCTTACGTGAGGCATGGGGGAATGATCTGAGGCATGGGGAGCTGATCTGAGGCATGGGGAGCTGATCTGAGGCATGGGGGGCTCATTCGAGGCATGGGGGGCTCATCTGAGGTCTGAATGGGGGGGTCTTATTTATATTGGGGCTCTTATCTGAGGTCAGGTGAAATACAGAGTGTCAATGTAAATTCCCCATTAAATGTGGTCTATCTGACTCAGGAAGAAGTGCAGCGGCATCTTAAAAATATTAGACAAATCACCAGGTCTAGATGGCATTCACCCCTATATTCTAAGAGAAATGTAATAGCCAGACTCTTATTTCTGATATTTAAGGACTCTATATTGACAGGGAGTGCTCAACAGGATTAGCGCTTAGCAAATGTGGTGCCTATATTAAAAAAGGGTCCAAAAACAGAGCTTGGAAACTATAGGCCCGTAATTCTAAAATCATAGGTAAAATGTTTGAAGGTTTTGTAAGAGATACTATCTTGAAGTACTGCAATGAAAATAAGCAAATAATGCCAAATCAGCATGGCTTCTTGAGGGATCAGTCATGTCAAACTAATTTAATAAGTTTCTATGAGGAGGCAACTTCTAGACTTGACCGCGGCGAGTCAATTGATGTCATACATCTTGACTTCGTCAAAGCATCTGACACTGTACCACATAAAAGGTTAGTATATAAAATGAGAATTCTTGCACTGGGAGAAAATGTCTGTATGTGGGTAAGTAACTGGCTCAATGATAGAAAACAGAGGGTGGCTATTAATGGTACACACTCAGATTGGGTCACTGTCACTAGTGGGGTACCTCAGGGGTTAGCATTGGGCTCTATTCTCTTAAATATATTTAATAATGATCTTGTAAGAAGGCTTGCACAGTAAAATATACATTTTTGCAGATGACACTAAACTGTGTAAAGTAATTAACATGGAAGAGGACAGTATACTGCTACAGATGGATCTGGAGAGATTGAAGGCTTGGTTAGATGAGGGTACTTTCACCCTAGCGTTATTCTTTTCCGGTATTGAGTTCTGTCTGCTGCTGCGGTATTTTCTCCGGCCAAAATTCCGGAACACTTGCTGGAATGCCGGATCCAGCATTAATTCCCATTGAAATGCATTAATGCTGGATTTGGTACCAAGTGTTCCGGAAAACCGGATACGGTTTGCCCATCTGCTCATGTGCAGACCTTTAAAAATGTGAAAAAAAATAAATTCCAGATCCGTTTTTCCGGATGACCCCGAAGAGACGGATCTGGAATTTTAATGCATTTGTCAAACGGATCCACATCCGGGTCCGTCTACAAATAATATCTGTTTGCATACAGATCTCCGGGTACGGCAGGTAGTTCCGGCGACGGAACTGCCTGCTGGATCCTTACAATGCAAGCGTGAAAGTACCTGTAAAGGATCTCCTGACACCCCGACTGCATACCTCCGTTGATGAATGCTCCCAGTGCCTCCCGAGGACTCCAAGCACTCCACTCGACACCGATAACGCCACAGGAACCAGGAACAGGAACAACTCTTACAAGAGCTAGGGGTAATAGCCAGGGGAGTATACTCATATAGCAATCCACACACACATGAGACGAGGCTCTATGTTGAATGTAAAACAGAAACTCTTTATTGAACACACAGCATTGACTTATATACACATGACATACTGATGACATGACATAGCAGCCAATCCTGTACAGTTTAAAAAACTGACCCTATTCAACAAACACACTGGCATTGTCTGAGACGCAATTAACTAACACACTGGCATTGTCTGTGATGCAATTAACTAACACACTGGCATTGTCTGAGACGCAATTAGCAAACACACTGGCATTGTCTTTGACGCAATCAACAAAATACAATTACCAAAACACATTGGGCTCTGCCTGTAATACAATTACCAAGCATAATGGGCTAACTTAATCGCTCACAGACAGAAACCACACATTTTTTCCAAAACCCCTCAAAACCCCACATATCCCTATAATGTATACATCCATGGATAGCTCTGATCTGGGTGAACAACATATCCAAAAATCACCCAGATCCGAGCAGGGGTTCCCGAATTCCATGGAAGTCACATTTGGCCGGCCACAAGCATGGCTTTCCTGCCCAAAACAGTTTCACAGATTTAAGCTGTGCGGCCGGTCTGTCTTCTCCTTCAAAGTTAGTATGGGCCATAATCCTGAGGCAAGAGGCTGGCAACCAGGCCCCTCTAAAACCCAGTGGCAAGGTTGGTTTCGCCACACATCTCCCCCTCCCAGGGAAGACTAGCCAGATACCTGACCTCACGCCGGTCGGTACCTGAGTTAGTCTGGCAGTCCACCCACAACCAATTACTGGACCTGTTGAATTTGGTAGCCTGTCTCTGTCCAGTGAGTCCACCAATGTTATGTTGGTAACTGGTACTCCTGGTCTCTGTGTTGCTCCCTGGCTTGGAGTGGAGGTTGCTTTGTGGGCAGAGATCAGCAGTACTCTGCCCTGGTGTCAGCGCTACCACGGAAGAAGCCTGGTTGGAGCCTGGTTGTTGGAGGGGGAGACCGACTGTCTCCCCTTTGGATACCCCGCTCTGCTGCTGGAGGGGGAAACCGACTGTCTCCCCTTTGGCTAAACAGCCCTGTTGCTGGGGGACAGGACCGACTGTTCCTACCCCCTGTGCTGTAAGTGCAGAGACCACGGTCCCATCTGCGCAGTTGTGGGGCTTACTGTCTCCCCCTGGTAAGTTAAGCTGCCGCTGGGGAATGGAGACTGGGCTCCCAATTCCCTGTAAATCACCCAGCTGCTGGGGAATGGAGACTGGGCTCCCAATTCCCAATAAATCACACGGCCGCTGGGGAATGGAGACTGGGCTCCCAATTCTCTGTAAATCACCCAGCCGCTGGGGAATGAAGACTGGGCTCCTAATTCCCTGCAATTCACACTGCCAATAGGGAGAGGGGGTAACAAGCTCCTCTCCTATACATACTTCTAGCCTCTGGGGAGGAGACCGACTGTATCCGCTCCCAAAACAGTGTCCTGTTGCTGGGGAAAGGAGACTGGGCTCTATATTCCCTGTAGGACACTCTGCCGCTCGGGGACAGGACCGACTGTCTCTGCCCCCTGTAACTCAGCCTGCCGCTGGGGAATGGAGACTGGGCTCCCAATTCCCTGCAGGAGCAGTGGAGAGACCTCGGTCCCATCTCCACCGGCCACCTGGGGTTCTTCCCAGTAAACATCCACAATATCCTCCCAGCTGAAGGGCTCTGGACCTGGGTCTGACACTCTGCTCTCCTGCTTAACCACTTTTTACTTTGCTTGGTGAACGCTAACTATGAGGCAAACATCTAATAAGGGACGTGGTCATGGTCGTGGTGGTGATGTTGGTGGAGCCTCTGGTGCAGGGAGAGGACGTTGCCGTTCTGCCACAGCTACACATCCTACTGAACCTACTACCTCAGGTCCCAGTAGCCGCCAGAATATACAGAGATATTTGGTCGGGCCTAATGCCGTTCTAAGGATGGTAAGGCCTGAGCAAGTACAGGCGCTAGTCGATTGGGTGGCCAACAGTGGATCCAGCAGGTTCACATTATCTCCTACCCAGTCTGCTGCAGAAAGCGCACAGGTGGGGCCTGAAACCCATGCCCATCAGTCTGTTACATTGTAGTGTCCCACTAGGTAAATGTGGGCCCCTGTGTTGCGCCGAGTACGGGCAACCTCAAAGCAGCGGGGTATGTAGTGTCCTACTAGGTAAATGTGGGCACTACACAAGGGTCAATTGGGCCACGTTGTTCCCACCTCCTGTGGAACAGGGTCATTGTATTTTATATACCGTATTTTTCGGACCATAAGGCGCACCTAAAATCCCTAAATTTTCTCACAAATCGACAGTGCGCCTTATAATGCGGTGCGCCTAATGTATGGCGTTTTCTGACCTAGCACTGATATGTGTCAAAATGTTTTAGCACGGCCAGCATGTTGTACTGCGTGACTGATAGCGTTAAGTTTGAAATCCGCTTCATAAGCATGTCTCTTAACAGGAGACATTTTTGGGGCAGCGGGTATAGAAAATGAACGAATGAATGCGCACACCTCCTGACTACAATGGCCGTAATGCTCAATCCAAGCAGTGCAGCTTCCTAGAATTGGTAATCCTAGGAAGCTGCACTGCTTGGATTGGGCATTACGGCCATTGTAGTCAGGGGGTGTGCGCATTCATTCGTTCATTTTCTATACCGGTACTCGCTGCCCTAAAAATGGCTCCTGTTAAGAGACATGCTTATGAAGCGGATTTCAAACTTAACGCTATCAGACACGCAGTACAACATGGAAATAGAGCAGCTGCGAGAGAATTCAACATTAATGAATCAATGGTACGGAAGTGGAGGAAGCAAGAAGATGCCCTGCGCCAGGTAAAGAAGACCAAACTGAGTTTCCGAGGAAACAAAGCAAGATGGCCACAGTTGGAGGACAAAATTGAACAGTGGGTTATTGAACAGAGAACCGCAGGTAGAAGTGTCTCTACTGTCTCTATTCGACTCAAAGCAACAGCAATAGCACGCGACATGGAGATCAACGACTTTCGAGGAGGTCCCTCTTGGTGCTTCCGTTTTATGAAAAGGCGTAATCTCTCCATCCGCACAAGAACTACAATCTCACAGCAACTGCCAAAGGATTACCAAGAAAAGCTGGCCATTTTCCGTACCTACTGCAAGAGCAAGATCAATGAATTGAAGATCCGGCCAGAACACATCACCAACATGGACGAGGTCCCCCTTACCTTTGATATCCCCGTAAACCGTACTGTCGAGAGAACAGGGACCAGTACAGTATCTATACGCACTACAGGAAACGAGAAGTCATCCTTCACTGTAGTTCTCGGTTGCCAGGCTAATGGCCAGAAACTACCACCCATGGTAATTTTCAAAAGGAAGACTCTGCCAAAAGAAAAGTTTCCGGTTGGCATCATCATCAAGGCTAACCCGAAGGGCTGGATGGACGAGGAGAAGATGAGTGATTGGCTGGGAGAGGTTTACGTCAAGAGACCGGATGGCTTTTTCCACCAATCTCCGTCCCTATTGATCTATGACTCCATGCGCGCCCATCTGACCGATACTGTCAAAGCCAAAGTGAAGAAAACTAATTCGGTGCTTGCCATCATTCCGGGTGGATTAACCAAAGAACTCCAGCCACTAGATATTGGTGTCAACAGGTCGTTTAAAGCTAAATTGCGAGCTGCGTGGGAGCATTGGATGACAGAAGGCGAACACACATTCACCAACACAGGGAGGCAACGCCGGGCGAGTTACGCCACTATCTGCCAGTGGATCGTGGATGCCTGGGCGGAGGTATCAGTCTCCAGTGTCATCCGAGCTTTCAGGAAGGCTGGAATTATCACTGAAGAGCTACCGGTAAGTACCGATAACAGCAACGAGACTGACTCGGATAATGATGGGAATTATGAGAGGGATACTGGCGTGCTTGATGCCGAAATCGCCCAATTGTTAAACTCAGACACTGAAGATGAAGAATTTGATGGATTTGCTGGAGAAGAATAAAGTGAAAAAGTTAGTGTATTGTTTGTATTTCATTTTACTGAACAATGTTGAGAGTTATTGTTAAAGACCATTTTATGGTTATTATGAAAGAGTTGAATAAAATTTGACTTACCGTACCGTATCAGAGTTTTGTTTCATTTAATGCGCCTTATAACCCGGTGCGCCTTATATATGGAAATAAACGCGTTAGCAGGCGATCATTGATAGTGCGCCTTATAACCCGGTGCGCCTTATGGTCCGAAAAATACGGTAATGTTTTTATGTGTATTTTTCCTGTTATCTGTGTACCAGGCCTGTTAGGGGTAGTTCCTCCTCCTAGACAGTAGAGGGAGCTAGGGAACCCATAGTATATATTGCCAGGTTCAGGACAGGCAAGGGGAGTCTATAGTGTGTGTAGTCAGAAGTAGTGTGGACTACAAGCTCCAAGCTTGCCACCAGGAGAAGAGTTTGCCTCCTGAGAAACCAAGTTTCCTTAAAGGTGCAGTGCAAAGCCAAGGTTTATTTCCAGCCAAACAGAGAGCTGAAGGGCAGAAGGGTATTCTACAGCAAGGAGACATATACCAGAGGAAGGTTTTCCCTACCCAAGGATAAAGCCAGCAATAGGGCATACGGGCCATGGAGTAAGCCAGACAGGATCTGAGGGAAAGTGCAGCCTGATCTGTAAGTGTTGTTATTTCCTCTGAGTATCTTGATAAGACTTTGCCTGCCATTATTGTAAAGCCTGCCTGTATTCAACCTTTCTACGTGTTGAACTAACCAAAGACTGTAAATAGTTGAACTGTTTCAGTAAAAGGAAGTTTTGATTCACTGCAACTTGTGTTCCTCAATTATTACTACAATAAATCGGTGTGCCAACGTTACCGGCACTGGCGTCGCAAACTTAAAGGGATCTTGCCACCGGCACATTAAACCTGCAACATCCAGGGCACCTCACCTACCATCCAGCCTGGTCCCTATTCATAGAGAGTGCCCCAAAGGATCCCTGTGCCAGCCTCTCCATCACTGCTGTACGCCTGCCCAGGGTATATGAAAAACTGTGAGTACCAAAAACACCCTCGGTTAGTAACTACCCCTGTGACCTCACCATCACCTCACCCTGCAGGGCTGCATACTGCAACATCACCCCCGTGCATATCAGGGAACCTGTCTGAGCCTCAAGTCATGCAGCAGTCTCTTATGCTATTTGATAACTTTGCTGGCAGGGTTTCCCAAGGGCATCCACCTAGCCCTTCCCCAGGGGTGGAAGGCATAGAATGCACTGACGCACAACCACTTATGTTTCCTGTTGAGGACATGGGAATACCACCTCAGCACGTCTCTGATGATGACGAAACACAGGTGCCAACTGCTGCGTCTTTCTGCAGTGTGCAGACCGAAAAGGAGGTCAGGGAGGAAGACTGGGTAGAAGACGATGCAGGGGACAATGAGGTCCTAGACCCCACATGGAATGAAGGTCGTGCCACTGACTTTCAGAGTTCGGAGGAAGAGGCAGTGGTGAGACCGAGCCAACAGCGTAGCAAAAGAGGGAGCAGGGTGCAAAAGCAGAGCAGTCGTCGCCAAAACAGTTCGCCTGCTACTGGCCACTGTCACCAGGGACCGAGCACACCAAAGGCAGCTTCAAGGAGTTCCCTGGCATGGCACTTCTTCACACAATGTGCTGACGACAAGACCAGAGTGGTTTGCAAGCTGTGCCATCACAGCCTGAAGCGAGGCATTAACGTTCTGAACCTTAGCACAACCTGCATGACCAGGCATCTACATGCGAGACACGGGCTGCAGTGGAGTAAGCACCTTCAAAACCAAGAAAGGGCCCCTCCTGCTCCCTCTTCTGCTGCTGCCTCGGCCTCTTCCTCCGCCTCTGGAGGAACGTTGGAACCTGCCGCCCAGCAAACAGAGGATGTGCCACCAACACCACCACCTCCGTCACCAAGCATCTCCACCATGTCACATGGAAACGTTCAGCTCTCCACCTAACAAACCTTGGAGAGAAAGCGTAAATTCCCACCTAGCCACCCTCGATCCCTGGCCCTGAATGGCAGCATTTCTAAACTACTGGCCTTTGAAATGCTGTCATTCAGGCTGGTGGAGACGGACACCTTCAAACAGCTCATGTCGCTTGCTGTCCCACAGTACGTCGTTCCTAGCCACCACTACTTCTCCAGGAGAGCCGTGCCCTCCCTGCACAACCAAGTATCGGATAAAATCAAGTGTGCACTGCGCAACGCCATCTGTGGCAAGGTCCACCTATCCATAAATACTTGGACCAGTAAGCACGGCCAGGGACGCTATATCTCCCTAACTGCACACTGGGTAAATGTAGTGGCGGCTGGGCCCCAGGCGGATAGCTGTTTGGTGCACGACCTTCCGACACCAAGGATCGCAGGGCATCATTCTTTGTCACCTGTTGCCTCCTCTTCATACTCGGCTTCCTCCTCCTCTTCTACCACCTCCTCATCCGGTCAGCGACAGACCTTCACCACCAACTTCAGCACAGTCAGGGGTAAACGTCAGCAGGCCGTTCTGAAACTGATGTGTTTGGGGGGCAGGCCCCACACCGCGCAGGAGTTGTGGCGGGGTATAGAACAACAGACCGACAAGTGGTTGCTGCCAGTGAGCCTCAAGCCTAATGGGCGAAATCTCGTTGCAGCTCTGGGACTAGCCGGTTTGACGCACATCCCTTGCCTGGCGCATGTGCTGAATTTGGTGGTGCAGAAATTCATTCACAACTACCCCGACATGTCAGAGCTGCTGTGTAAAGTGCGGGCCGTCTGTGCACACTTCCGGCGTTCTCATCCTGCCGCCGCTCGGCTGTCTGCTCTACAGAGTAACTTCGGCCTTCCCACTACCGCCTCATATGCGACGTGCCCACCAGGTGGAAATCCACCTTGCACATGCTGGAGAGACTGTGCGAGCAGCAGCAGGCCATAGTGGAGTTTCAGCTTCAGCGCGCACGGGTGAGTCGCCCTGCGGAACAGCACCACTTCACCACCAATGACTGGGCCTCCATGCGAGACCTGTGTTCCCTGTTGCGCTGTTTCGAGTACTCCACCAACATGGCCAGTGGCGATGACGCCGTTATCAGCGTTACAATACCACTTCTATGTCTCCTTGACAAAACACTTAGGGCGATGATGGAAGAGGATATGGTCCAGGACGAGGAGGAGGAAGAGGGGTCATCTCTAACACTTTCAGGCCAGTCTTTTAGAAGTGGCTCAGAGGGAGGTTTTTTGCAACAGCAGAGGCCAGGTACAAATTTGGCCAGCCAGGGCCCACTACTGGAGGACGAGGAGGAGGATGGGGATGAAGCATGTTCACAGCGGGGTGGCACCCAACGCAGCTCTGGCCCATCACTGGTGCGTGGCTGGGGGGATACGGAGGATGCAGACTATACGCCTCCCACAGAGGACAGCTTGTCCTTACCTCTGGGCAGCCTGGCACACATGAGCGACTACATGCTGCGAGTGCCTGCGCAACGACAGCAGAGTTGCCCACATTTTAACGTGTGCTGACTACTGAGTGGCCACCCTGCTGGATCCCCGTTACAAAGACAATGTGCAGTCCTTAATTCTCTCACTAGAGCGTGATCGGAAGATGCGCGACTACAGGCGCACGCTGGTAGATGCTCTCCTGAGAGCATTCCCGACTGACGCCGGGGGACAAGTGGAAGCACAAGGTGAAGGCAGGGGAGGAGGAAGAGGTCGCCAATGCAGCTGTATCAGCGCCAGCACCGCAGAAGGCAGGGTTAGCATGGCCGACTTGTGGAAAAGCTTTGTCACCTCGCCGCAACAACCGGCCCCAACTACTGATATGGAGCGTGTTAGCAGGAGGCAGCATTTGAACAACATGGTGGAACAGTACCTGTGCACACTCCTACACGTACTGACTGATGGTTCTGCCCCATTCAACTTCTGGGTCTCCAAATTGTCCACATGGCTAGAGCTTTCCCTGTATGCCTTGGAGGTGCTGGCCTGCCCTGCAGCCAGTGTACTCTCTGAACGTGTATTTAGCACGGCAGGAGGCCTCATTACAGACAGACGCAACAGTCTGTCCACAGCCAACGTGGACAAGCTCACGTTCATTAAAATGAACCAGGCTTGGATCCCACAAGACTTGTCTGTACCTTGTGCAGAATAGACATTTATACCACCATCAAACATACATTCTTGTACTCAAATCAAGTGCAATGATTCTTTGTTTTCTTTTTTTATTTTATTTGTCCCAATATTTTGGGGGCTAGCTACTCCAATAAAAAAAAATAAAAAAACATTGTTGGCTACCTCCTCCTCCTCCATTGCTGCCTCCACCTACAACACCATATTCACTGCCTCCTCAACCTCCGACTTCATATCCACCTCCTTCTCTGAGTTGCAGGTTATAATTTGTAATTTTTTGTTATTTTATTTCATTTTAAGTTATTTCCCTATCCACATTTGTTTGCAGAGCAGTTGCCATGCTCTTAAGCACATTTTACTGCCTTTTGCATCCCTCTAGCCTTTTCAAGGACTATTTTAGAGCCATTTTAATAAATAAAAAAAAGTGCCAATTTTAGTGCCCTAAATTGAAAAAAAAAATCAGTTTCAATTGTCGGGTGACATTTTACCATTATTGGCGTATACAAACCCCTGCTGTGCCTGGGTGACAGGGGCCTAAATCTCTCAAAATCCTCTGTTGTGTTGCTGGGTGACATGAACCCTCTTTATGCCGTGAATAAATCCCTGCTGTGCCTGGGTGACAGGGGCCTAAATCTCTTAAAATCCTCTGTTCTATTGCTGGGTGACATGAACCCCCTTTTGCTGTGAATGAACCCCTGCTGTGCCTGGGTGACAGGGGCCTAAATCTCTCTAAATCCTCTGTTGTATTGCTGGGTGACATGAACCCCCCTTTTGCCGTGAATGAACCCCTGCTGTGCCTGGGTGACAGGGGCCTAAATCTCTCAAAATCCTCTGTTGTATTGCTGGGTGACATGAACCCCTTTTTGCCGTGAATGAACCCCTACTGTGCTTGAATGACATGGGCCTAAATCTCTCAAAATCCTCTGTTCTATTGCTGGGTGACAAGAACCCCCTTTATGCCGTGAATGAACCTCTGCTGTGCCTGGGTGACAGGGGCCTAAATCTCTCAAAATCCTCTGTTCTATTGCCGGGTGACATGAACCCCTTTTTGCCATGAATGAACCCCTGCTGTGCCTGGGTGACAGGGGCATAAATCTCTCAAAATCCTCTGTTCTATTGCTGGGTGACAAGAACCCCCCTTTTGCCGTGAATTAACCCCTGCTGTGCCTGGGTGACAGGGGCTAAATCTGTCACAATTCTCTGTTCTATTGCTGGGTGACATGAACCCCCTTTTGCCGTGAATGAACCCCTGCTCTGCATTGCTGACAGGGAACTAAATTTAGTCAAAACATCTGTTACTGATCGGAAGATGCGCGACTACAAGCGCACGCTGATGATACCATTCCCACCTGACAGTGGGGGCACAGTGGAAATACAAGGCGAAGGCAGAGGAGGAGGAAGAGGTCGCCAACGCAGCTGGGGCACCACCAGCACCACCTGAGAAGGCAGGGTTAGCATGGCCCAAATGTGGAAAAGCTTTGTCAGACTTGGAGGTGCTGACCTGCCCTGCAGCCAGTGTATAGTGTGAACGTATGTTTAGCACGGCAGAGAGCATTATCACAGGCCACAGCCAATGTGGACAAGCTTACGCTTATTAAAATGAACCAGGCATGGATGCCACAGGACTTGTCCGTACCTTGTGCAGAATAGACATTTATACCAACCTCAACCATCCATTCTTGTACTCAAGTGCACTTATTCTTTGTTTTATTTTGTTATATGTCCCAATATTTTGGGGGATACCCCAATATAAAAATAAAAAATAACACAAATCAGTGTTGGCTACCTATTCCTCCTTCACCGCCGCTTCCACCTACACTACCACGTCAACCTACACCACCACATCCATCCATCCACCGCCTCCTCAACCTCCTACTCCTAGATCCAGATTGTTATTTTTTAATTTTCTGTATTTTATGTTATTTTAAGTAATTTCCCTATCCACATTGTGGATAGGGAAATTACTTTTGCAGCCCTCTAGCCCTTTCCAGGACTATTTTAGAGCCATTTTAGTACCTAAGAGTTCGGGTCCCCATTGACTTCAGAAAACAGTGTCTGTACCGCAGATTCCAATAATCTGGGCCTAAAATAGTGTCCATATTCTGTGTGTTTCTGTGACATATACTGTCCTGCATCAGAAAACTGTTTCTTTAGGTCAAATTCTTAAAATCTGAGCCTAATCTAGTGTCCATATTCTGTGTGTTTCTGCGACATATACGGTTCTGCATCAGAAAACTGTGTCTTTAGCAGACTGTAAAACAATCTGCGCAACATCTAGTGACAAAACCATTAAGATGAAGAAGGCGAGCACTAAGGGACGGGGAATTGGGCTTGATGCTGATGGTGCACGCAGAGGCCGTGGCCCTGAAATGAAACAGTGCACCAGAAAAAAGAAAAAAGAAACACCCACCATACCCAGCTTCATGTCCAACTTATTTGGGCGGCGCTGAACAACACTGTCCAAGTCAGACCAGTGCGAACAGTTGGTCGGTTGGATTGCTTAAGATAATGCTTCCAGTTGGTTAAGCACCACCCTCTCTTCCACCAAGTCCAGTTTCTGTAGCCAAGAGTCTGGTCAACCGAATCCTCTCTCTGATCATCCTTCCTCCCACCATGGAGAGGCTTGCCAAACGAGTGATCCCACACTCGGATATTCCGAGGAGCTCTATCCAGCACCACTATTACATTTGGTGCTCGTGCCCAGCACGCTTGAAGAGGGAACTGAGATATTGAGCCCTGATTCCCAACCTCTTGAGCCTTCACAGTCTGAAGAAGATGACCGTGGTGAACAGCAATCATTCTTTCACAAGGTGGATGATGATGAGACACAGTTACCAATCACTGAGGTTGTGGTTAGGTCAAGTCACGAGGATGTGCAGAGTGGTTGGCAATGAGGTCACTTACCCAACATGGGAAGGTGAAAAGTCGAGCGAGGACAGCAGTACAGAGGGGGAGGGATCCGCAGCACCGCAACAGGCTGTAAAAGGCAGCGGGGTTGCAAAAGGGAGAAGTTGGCCCACACCAAACAGGGCCGCAACCGTTACACCGAGCACCCCTATGCGCAAATCTACCTTGCCAAGGGGTAGGTGTTCTTCAGTATGGCGCTTTTTTGAGGAACGTGCAGACGGCAAAAGAGTAGTAGTTTGCAACCTGTGCCATACCAAAATGACCCGGAGCGTGAACACTAGCCACCTCACCACCACCAGCATGATCTGTCACATGACATTCAAGCACCCTAACAAGTAGGCCGAACGCCTGGGTCCACAATCTGGGTCTGCGAGTCATTGCGGGTCTGCCTCCTCTTCCCCTGTGTTAGGCATTGCTGGCCAATCCCCTGTCGAAGGCGCAGGCCCGGATGCCCCTCGCCCTGCACCTGGACTTTCGCATGAACCATCAGCAACAACATCCACTTCCCTGTCCCAGCGCAGCATCCAAATGTCCATAACACAGTCATTTGAACTCAAATACCCACCCACCCACAGGCCATAGCACTAAATGCGCAACTTTCCAAATTACTGGCCCTTGAAATGTCGCCATTTTGGCTTGTGGACACTGAGGCCTCCTGCGGCCTGATTTCGGCGGCCGTCCCTCGGTACGCAGTCCCCAGCCGCCACTATTTTTCACGGTGTGCCGTGCCCGCCTTACACCAGCATGTGTCCCAGAACATCACCCGTGCCCTGATCAATGCAGTTACTGGGAAGGTCCACTTAACCACGGACACATGGACAAGTGCTGGGGGCCAGGGACGCTACATTTCCCTGACCGGACACTGATTGAAAGTTGTGGAGGCCGGGAGTGAGTAGTACCCTGGGATGGCACAGGTGCTACACACGCCCAGGATCCTACGTCCATCAGGGTCTCTGCCAGCAGCTATATTACTGATTCCAACCCCCACTTCTCCTCCTCTGCCGCCTCCTCCTCCACTTCCACCTCCAGCAGCAGTCAGCCATCAGTCGCTAGCTGGAAGCAGTGTAGCACTGCTGTGGGTAAGCGTCAAAAGGCCGTGCTGAAGTTAATCTGTTTAGGGGACAAACAGCACACCGCCGCAGAGCTATCGCAGGTTTTAAGGGAAAAGACCGAGCTGCGGCTCTCGCCACTCAACCTACAACCAGGCATGGTTGTGTCCAACAATCGCTGTAACTTGGTGGCAGCTTTGGAGCTTGGCAACCTGACACACATCCCATGCCTAGCCCACGTCTTAAACTTAGTGGTTCAGTGGTTTATCAAAACCTACCCCAATTTTCCAGCGTGTGACCATTTCCGCAAGTCATCCACAGCTTCAGCCGGTCTGTTAACGCTGCAGCAGTGCTTGCGGCTTCCCGCTCACCGACTGTGAGCATGCGCTGGAACTCTATGTTTCACATGTTGGCCAGGCTTTGTGAGCAGCAGAGGGCAGTTGTGGAATACCAGCTGCAACATGGTCATCGACTTTCAAGTCAACTGCCACTATTCACAAGCAAGGAGTGGGCATTGATGTCAGACCTCTGTGAGGTTTTAAAAAACTTTGATGAATCCACACAGATGGTTAGTGGCGATAACCCCATTATCAGCGTAACCATCCCACTGCTGTGTCTACTCAAACAATCACTGCTCACAATTAAGTATGACGCTCTGAATGTGGCAGACGAGGAAATCGGGGAGGACATTACACAGGGTGATAGCCAGCCCACTCTCAGTTTGTCTTCTCAGCGCAAATTGGACCATGAAGAGGAGGAGCTGGAGACAGTTGCCTCTGCTACAGAGAGTAGTACCCATGGAACTTTAATTCCATATTTTCAGCATGGATGGGCAGAAGAGGAGGAGGAGGAGGATGAGGAGATGGAGAATCATCCTGATGTCGATATCGATGTCTTGCCTGTTGGTACTCTGGTACACATGGCTGACTTCATGTTAGGCTGCCTTTTCAGCGACCTTCGCATTATACGCATTTTAGATAACACGGATTGCTGGGTGTTCACCCTTCTCGACCCCCGCCACAAAGATAACTTCTCATCTCTCATTCCTCTGGTGGAGAGGACGAGCAGAATTGTGCAATACCAGAAGATCCTTGTTGGAAAATTACTCCAGAATTTTCCGTCTGACAACACTGGCAGCAGAGTCCGTACTTCCTTAGGCAACCAAGGAAGGGAGACAAGGGGAACACTCAGCAGTTCCAACAAAGGCAGGGCAACAGTCTTCAAGGCATGGGACACTTTCATGACACCACGCCAGCAATCTCACCCTGAAGCGCGGCCTAGTGGTACAAGGAGGGAAAAGTTTTGAAAGATGGTGAAGGAATACATAGCTGTCACGATGGGGAGTGCATCGCCCTCAACATAGTGACAGCAGAGACCTCCTGTTCATCCATCACCACAGATGAAAGGCATCTCCAGTGGCCCAGTAGCAGACAGGGAGAAAGACAATGCAGCAACTGCACGGCAGGTAAGAACACAATGTAACAACGGACAAGACATAACAACCAAATCCCCACTCAAACCCACACCAAAAATAGACACATGAGGATGGGTGGAGACATGGAGAAGACATAGGGATGACATTGCTAAAAGACCTTGATGTCCCACTAGGTTGCCCTCACACTGGAAGATGGAACATCCAGACAAGGAGTATAACTCCAGCACACACCAAGGCTGGAGTACAACTGACTCCTGGCCAAAGGCCACAGGTAAAAGAAGCACCTAGTGACGACACCCAATCAGGGGGTTAACCCTTACAGCACCAGACAGGGGAAGGCTACAACTTAAAGGGGTAGTGCACACACCAGCCACCACATTGCCACCAGCAACAGCATGCGTGGCAACCATGTCACGGCGCACACAGCCAAAACCGAGACAATGCCACCAGATGCCATAACAGCAACACATTGCCATCGGCAACCGCAAGCATGGCACAAGTGTCACGGCGCAGACAGAAAAGGCCATGGCAATAGCAGACTGTGTCAGCATCCTAAATGATCCCTCAGTGCCTTACAACTACTGGGTGTCCAAGCTGGACACGTTGTACAAACTTGAGCTCTACGCCTTAGAGGTGCTGGCCTGCCCTGCGTTTTGTCTGAACGTGTATTTAGTGCTGCTGGTGGCATTATAACAGATAAGCATATCCACTTGTCCACTGGCAATGCTGACAGGTAGACTCAGATAAAAATGAACAAGGCCTGGATTGCCCCTGACTTCTCAACTCCAGCAGAGGAGAGCTGAGCTGATGATGAACATAAAGGCAATTTAAATCTATCATGTATAATGTACTCAATCTACTGCACCTTTTTTCACCACAAGTATATGGTTGAATCTTGTTTTCTCGTCCTTCTCCTCATCCAGATTGTCTATATTCCCTCCACTCAAATTTTTTTTATAGGGTCAGCTCAACTGCAGGCCCTTAACTCACATTTTTTTATAGGGTCAGCTCACCAGCAGGCCCTCGCCCCTAATGTTTTAGAGGGTCAGCTCACCAGCAGGCCCTCGCCCCTAATGTTTTAGAGGGTCAGTTCAGCAGCAGGCCCTTGCCCATAATGTTTTAGAGGGTCAGTTCAGCAGCAGGCCCTCGCCGCTATGTTTTAGAGGGTCAGCTGAACATCAGGCCATCACATATAATGTTTTAGAGCATCAGCTCAGCAGAAGGCATTCACATATAATGTCTTAGAGCATCAGCTCAGCAGCAGGCGCTCGCCCCTAATGTTTTAGAGGGTCAGTTCAGCAGCAGGCCCTCGAATATAATGTTTTACAGGGTCAGCTCACCAGCAGGCCCTCACCTAAAATCTTTTACTTGATCAGCTCACCTGCAGGCTCACAACTCAATGTGAATGAGGCCCTCCTTTATGTGATATACAGGTTGTATCGGAATGCCTCTTCATTGTAATTTTTGGCAGGACTTGCACTTTATATACAAGTAAATATACAGGAAAGAATGTTTTCAATCAATTTTTCCTGTAAAATCAATTTTTGTATTTTGTTTTGTGCGGAAAATCTTAATTAGATTGTGGGCCTGGTGATCACTTTAAGCCCTTTTAAACTGCATCAGCAGCAGCATTGTGAGAAAAATAAGTGGCAAGGGGACATGGTGTGGAGATTGCAGCATGAGGAGGCCACTTAGTGGCACAATGACTGAGTCTGGATAAAAGACTGAGGCCACAGATTGCTTAGAAAGATGCAGATGGAATCAATCTGTGGAGCTGTATCACGGTCACCTGCAGATTAATGCAGACCAAGGCCGTAGCTATATGGGAAGCAGGGGATGGGGCCCTGACCCAGAAGGGGCCCATCCAGGAGGAGGAGGACTAAAGGATTTGGTCAGGGCCCCCTCAACATTATGCACGCGTTTCGGGGTTGGAATATCCCCTTCTTCAGTGGTTATCCTGGGATAACCACTGAAGAAGGGGATACTCCAACCCCGAAACGCGTCTGGTCAGACCCCCCCCCCATCTCTCTAAAAGGTAGTGCACTACGTAAAGGACTAAGACCGGTGCCGAATATTTGTTAAAGGTCCGCGTGGAAGGCATCATCACATCGGGTCCGAAGCCAAACCGGCGGACTCACGTGCGCAGATCCACGACGCGGCAAACAAAATCCTGCTGGAGGGAAAAGGAAAATTCAATTGAACACTGCAGGACGGCCGGGGTCGCACCAAGCGGGTAAGACCGTTCCGACACTGAGGTCGGTGTGCCCAAGTCTATTATACAGTTACTGTTAGCGGGACGGCGCTGAGATACATATGCAGCGGGACACCGCTGTATATTAGTTTGTTTCTGCATCGAACAACATCACTGTGTGCGCTATTAAGGTGGTACAAAGTTGCCTATTAGCGATACGTACTTACAGCTACCTTGCTTTCTGTTTTGCTGCTGAACCAGTGCTGCTATTCCCAAAGGACATTGTTTCCAACAATTGCGGTTGATATTTTCTGCTATTGGGATTGAGCTACCCAAGTCTATTTGCGCTGCTGCGCATATCTATCCAGCATTTGAAATAATATATTTGCTGCTATTTAGAAGTACTATTGATTTTAGTGTATTTAGAAAGATTGCACCGTCAAATTAATTTATTATTTATTTTACAGATATTGTTTTATGATTGTTACCCATAAAGGTATTATTTTGAACTGTCTTAACAAATAAATTAAATGGCTTAATATCTTGAGGTGTGCACAGTCTTCCATATATTGCTATTTTATATTCTATGTTTTGCTAGTGTAGGGAGATGTTGCTTTGTGGAGCAGGGACAAACTGTTCGGGACAACAAATGCTAGCTAATAGATGTGCTATCGATAGGTGTGATATACTGAGGGGTGTGATATACTTATAATATACTTTCTGACATAGAAAGTATTTTATAGTGCATTTGTATTGTGCATCAGTTGTGTTCGGTTCTGCTGTGATACCGCAGGTAAATAGAAGGACATGCATTATTGGAACAACTATTTGCAATGGGTGTGATATATCTGCTGCCCCCCAAAAAACTTATTGAGGGGTGCGATATACCTGCTTCCACAAAATACTGATTAAGGGGTTTGATATACCTTCTTCCACAAAATATTGATTCAGGGGTTCTATATACCTGCTTCGACAAAATACTGATTGAGTGGTGCGATATACCTGCTTCCACAAAATATTGATTCAGGGGTTCTATATACCTTATAGATGTGGGGGCACGCTGATATATCTGGCTGTATATATTAATCACAATATGTAGTTTAATATAACAATAAAAATGGATCTTGGTGCAATATACATTTATTTGCTAGAATGCTGAATAAAAAGCGTCATGCGCATATCGTCAATAGGTACAATTATAGTTGTTATAAAAATTACTATAAAAAATGCTGTAAAAATTAATTTATTAAACCTATTTCTTTGAGTGGAAACCTTAAAATAGAAAAAAAATAAAGGGTGTGCTTACCTGGATGATGAAGGAAGCACGGAACACGCTGGGAACAAAGCGTGGAAGTAACATCCAAAGAAACAGAAATCCAGCTTCCAGTACAAAAAAGTGCATTAAAAACCAAACAGAGTACTCATGTCTACGCGTTTCGGATCATGAAGTGCTGATCTTTACTTATGACAGAAAAGAAATACACAGGCATGGATTTATAGAGTGACTCACCAAAGAAATCAAAAGAAAACAGGTGATCACAATTAAACCTAGCCAGACCTTCATGCAGACAAAATACACAATGTTTCAGTGTTTGAATAAAACAACAAGCAAACACATCTAAAAACATTGTAGTGCAAAGAGTCAGCAATGTAAGATCAGATAAGACCTTTGGGGATACGTGAATCCTTACAAAAAATCCAAAAGGATTTGCTATTTAGCAATTTCCTTCTGTGGTCACCTCCCCTTTGCTGGAGGGTTAACTCTCTCCAGACCCTGAACATACATGCCTGTAATATCACCTCCGGGGAACAGCCGCATAATGTGAACTAACAGCAGACACGTTCCTCACCTTGGAGTGTGGAATATCAGAAATGTTCCTGCAGATTCTGATTTTTAGGCTGTTCGCAGTACAGCCTACAGATTGGAGGCAGTGGCATACTGCCAATATAGGCAGACCACGCTGTTGCTATGGGGCCCGCGGCACAGTGGGGCCCGGAGTGCATGGAAGACCCCGCCCCTTACGTCTATGTAGTTAATAGAGGTGGCTCATGGCCCGTCCACTTATGTTCTTCCTCCGGCTCACACACAGAGGCGCGCACCCAGCGTATCCTCTCCGCTCATGTGCTGCCCACCAGGGAGATAAGGAAGTCGCTGGCCTGGGTCTGCGCTGAGCCAGAAGATCAGAAGTGAAGGACGAGGTCAGGAGAGGGAGTCCTGCCACCAATGAAAGCACAGCTATATTTCCCACATGGTCAGACACGTCAGACTGTGCAGCACTGTGGCCAGGTGCAAACTCTGTCCACTGGACTGCACTGGTCTAGCATGACTGTGACAGGTGAGTGAGGTGTGTTCACTCTTCTTGCTATGGGGCCCAGTGATTTCTATGTACACCCCTGATTGGAGGCAACACAATGAACATGTTATACAGTAAACTACAAAACTAGTATTGCAATTAATGTATTGTTTTAACTGAAACACCTTTTGGTTAGCAACAGAAACAATGTGACACCCTGTGCTAATTATTTTGCAACAAGTGCAAACACGATGACCACGGTGCCCTTATGTTTTAACCTAGTGGGTTGATCCCGTTTCACATCAGAAAAAAGGGAAGGACTTATTTTTTGTGCCAATGTGGGTGCCTGACAGTCTACACATTTAATGCCCGCACTAGCAATGCCAGCCCACTGCTCATCACAGTTGAGGACAGGTAGATGCCTTTTAATTATTTGACGGATACGTGAATATTCCTGACTATAGCTGGTATAGAAAACCGGAACTGGTGAATCAGTATTTTTCTGGGATTTATTTACAGGAAAAATTAAGTCAGGCCGGCATTTACTAAGGGCAAATTCTCTGGTGGAGTTTAAAACGTGGCCGGAGAATTTGTGCTTGGATAAACATCTGGCAATTAAATCCATCTCCCTGTGACAGGCTGTATCATTGGAACAATTGTGTCTCCCCATGATCTGAACTTACATTACTGACTCTATGCAGTACAATGGTTTTAGATTTGTTTGCTTGTTGTTTTATTCAAACACTGAAACATTGTGTATTTTATCTGCATGAAGGTGTGGCTAGGTTTAATTGTGATCACCTGTTTTCTTTAGATTTCTTTGGCGAGTCACTATATAAATCCATGCCTGTGTATTTCTTTTCTGTCATGAGTAAGGATCAGCACTTCATGATCCGAAACGAGTAGACATGAATACTCTGTTTTTTAATGCACTATCTCCAATAAAAGCTGTCACTTTTTTCTGTCCTGAAAGCTGGATTTCTGTTTCTTTGGATGTTAAAATAGAAAACAAACAAAAAGATAATAAAAATAGAAAACAAAAAATAAAATATAATACAAATTCTAGAAATATCTGAAAAAAATAAGAAAAAAGATGTGGGGGCACGCTGATATATCTGGCTGTATATATTAATCACAATATGTTTAAGTAGTTTAATATAACAATAAAAATGGATCTTGGTGCAATATACATTTATTTGCTAGAATGCTGAATAAAAAGCGTCATGCGCATATCGTCAATAGGTACAATTATAGTTGTTATAAAAATTACTATAAAAAATGCTGTAAAAATTAATTTATTAAACCTATTTCTTTGAGTGGAAACCTTAAAATAGAAAAAAAAATAAAGGGTGTGCTTACCTGGATGATGAAGGAAGCACGGAACACGCTGGGAACAAAGCGTGGAAGTAACATCCAAAGAAACAGAAATCCAGCTTCCAGTACAAAAAAGTGCATTAAAAACCAAACAGAGTACTCATGTCTACGCGTTTCGGATCATGAAGTGCTGATCTTTACTCATGACAGAAAAGAAATACACAGGCATGAATATAACACAAATTCTAGAAATATCTGAAAAAAATAAGAAAAAAGAAAAAAATGTTTTTTTTTAGTTTGTAAAAAAGAGTCAATTCCTAAAATATCCCCTACATAGGGATTTTTCCATCTGTTTGCAAGATAGTAGTCTTTTAACTTTTGTTCAGTAGGTGGCGGTGTTGGTTTAGAATTAGAAAGCTATGAAGCGATTATGACATCTAATTGCAGGTATTGATTTGTGCCGGCGTCCTGGAAGCGCAAGATGTGACCGTGCAAGGTGGATGGCTCGCTCCAGATACATTTACAGTCTGCTTTTTGCCTCCTGTGCTCTTTTTACAAACTAATAATACATTTTTTTTTATTTTATTTTTTTATTTCTGATATTTCTAGTATTTTTCTTATATTTTATTTTTGGGGTTTTCAATTTTTTTATTATCTTTTGTTTATTTTCTATTTTAAGGTTTCCACTCAAAGAGATAGGTTTAATAAATACATAGTCTTCCAAATAAGTGCACCCACTTACTGATCTACACATGTTCTATATACCTGTTTCCACAAAATGTTGATTGAGGGATGCGATATACCTGCTTCTACAAAATACTGATTAAGGAGTTCTATATATCTGCTTCCACAAAATACTAATTGAGGGGTGCGATATACATGCTTCCACAAAATACTGATTGAGGGGTGCGATATACCTGCTTCCACCAAATATTGCTTCAGGAGTTCTATATATCTGTTTCCACAAAATACTGATTGAGGGGTGCGGTATACCTGCTTCCACAAAAATACTGATTGAGGGATGCGATATACCTGCTTCCACCAAATATTGATTGAGGTCTGCGATACACCGGCTTCCACAAAATACTGATCGAGGGGTGCGATATACCTGCTTACACAGAATATTGATTGAGGCCTGCGATACACTGGCTTCCACAAAATACTGATTGAGGAGTGCGATATACCTGCTTCCACCAAATATTGATTCAGGGGTTCTATATACCTGTTTCTAAAAAATACTGATTGAGTGGTGCGATATACCTGCTTCTACAAAATACAGAACAACAGTGAAAAAAAGGAGCCAAGGCGCCAAATGAATAAATGTAATAAATCATTTATTATAATATGACAAACCGTAAAATTTTACATATAAAAGATGCAGAGGGACAAGAAAAAGAGGGAGCAGGGAGAGGAAAGAAAAACGCCACCCTGGGAGGGACACTCTGGTCTGGAATGCTAGAATGCTAGGGAACCCCTGACGAAGGCACGCCGAAACGTGCGTTGGGGTAGCTCCATCCTGGTCGGTCCACTCCTGGTCTGTTTGAGGTGAAGTTCCATCTGTATTTTTATCCCCCGGTCTCTTTTTATCTTGATTGTCTACTTCTATGCTAGGTTCCCCTTGCATGGCCGGGCGCCAACATCTATTTTTGTGTTGGGTTCTGTTATTACTTCTGACCCACCCATTTACCATATACACCTGGTTGGTCCGCGGGTAGGTTATCCACCATTCTTTATATACATATCCCGCTGACCTCATACATTCTAGCATTCCAGACCAGAGTGTCCCTCCCAAGGTGGCGTTTTTCTTTCCTCTCCGTGCTCCCTCTTTTTCTTGTCCCTCTGCATCTTTTATATGTAAAATTTTACGGTTTGTCATATTATAATAAAGGATTTATTACATTTATTCATCTGGCGCCTTGGCTCCTTTTTTTCGCTGTTGTTCTGATATGTGCACTCGGGAGCTTGTGCCGAGTTATTCTTTAGGGGTGTGATTGTGGGTATATTGGGTGGGCACAGGCCCCCCCTCCCCCCCCCCCCCCCTTTCAGCACCCCTGGGGTCGTCCCCTATTGTTTTCTGTTCTACAAAATACAGATTAAGGGGTTCTATATACCTGCTTCCACAAAATACTGATTAAGGGGTTACTATACCTGCTTCCACAAAATGATTGAGTGGTGCAATATATCTGCTTCCACAAAATACTGATTAAGGGGTTTGATATACCTGCTTCCACCAAATATTGATTCAGGTGTTCTATATACCTGTTTCCACAATATACTGTTTGAGGGGTGCAATATACCTGCTTCTACAAAATACTGATTAAGGGGGGTTCTATATACCTGGTTCTACAAAATACTGATTAAGGGGTTCTATATACCTGCTTCCACAAAATACTGATTGAGGGGTGCGATATGCCTGCTTCCACCAAATATTGATTAAGGTGTACTATATATAGATGGAGTAGAGTTAACACTCCTGTTTTCTGAGATTTATGAGTTGTGTTATCTAATCTAAGCAAACACCTTCAATTGCTTTTCAATGGCTTTTGTCTCAGGATAACGCGATGAGTTAAGAAATTTGAGTTAAGAGCTGGAGTGCTAACCCTGCTACATCTGTACCTGTTTCCACAAAATACTGATTGATGGGTGCAATATACCTGCTTCTACAAAATACTGATTAAGGGGTTCTGTATACCTGCTTCCACAAAATACTGATTGAGGGGTGCGATATACCAGCTTCCACCAAATACTAATTGAGGTCTGCGATATACCTGCTTCCATAAATACAGCTTTTCTGTAGGAATTTTGGCACACGGTCATTTTGAAAATGACAGGCAGAGGAAGAGGCAGGCCATTCCACAGGGGTGGTAGGGGTTGGGCAGGTGCACCAGGCCAGAGCCTAATTGGGAAGTTGGAGAAGGTGCGTGTGATTACGTCAAAGGACGCACCAGAGTTGGCTGAGTGGTTCACTCAGCCTTCCACTTCTGCCCCCTTCTCAACCTCTGTATCTGCACCCTCCTCCCTCTCTGCTGTGTGCACCGCCAAAGACACCACCACCACCATAGCCCCTCCACTCGAGTCAGAGGAATTATTTTCCCATCCATTCAGAGACCTTACTGATGCGCAGCCATTCTTGGCATCGGATGAGGAAAAGGAGGTAGCAACGGCCGCTACCCAGCGGTCTGACGACAGTACCAAAATCAGCCCAAGGAGGGGGGTACCCGCTGTTGCTGCCTACTCCGAAGTCTCTAATGTCAGTGGAGGTGATGATGAGGGTGCCCACAAGAAAGGAAGAGGAGGGGAGTTCAGAGGGAGAGACGGAGCAGCAGATAGGGAGGAGAAGCAGGCAGAACTCGCAATGCATTGGAGGCAAAAGGCAGACTGCAAATGTTTCTGGACCAAGCTATTCACATGCGTGGTTACATCTTGCACTTCCAAGACACCGGCACATGGCTCCGCAGTTTGTGCTTTTTTTTAACTTGTCAGCTGCTGGCAATAGTGTTGCCATCTGCAGCCTGTGCTGTAAACACATAAGTCACAGTAAGCGCAACACTCACCTAGGGACGACCGCCTTAAGAAGGCACCTGGCCTCCCATAACCGAGCCCAGTGGGAGCAACACTGTCAGAACCTATAAGGCCACACTCCCGGCACTCCACGTCCTGCCTCTTCTCCTTCTCCTCTCTCCTCCCATTTGTCCTCCACCTTCCACCGTGCCGCCATCGCGTTCATCTGGTAGAAGGCAGGTTTCTGTGGCCCAAATGTTCGAGCATAAAAAGTTGAGGATACTGGCTAACCTTCTTGCTCAACAGCTGACCGCTGGTATGTCGGAACTGCTAGCCCGCCAACTACTGCCATATAAACTGGTAGAATCGAATCCTTTAGAAAATTTGTGGTCATTGACACACTGCAATGGAAGGTCCCCGGAAGGAAATATTTCTCCCAGAAGGGCATCCCAGAGCTATTTGGACACGTTCAGCGGCAAGAATATATCTCTGGCACACAGTGTCGGTGCCCATATACATCTGACCACAGTCACGTGGTCTAGCAAACATGGGCAGGGAAGGTACATAACTTTTACTGCCCACTGGGTGAACAGTCTGATGGCCGTCAAGCATGTAACCCATGGCACCCGTGTGGATTTGGTGTTACCGCCACGGATTGCATGTAGGCCTGCCTCTTCTCCTCCTCCTCCTCCATCTTCCGTCTCCTCCTCGGCTGACTTCTCCTTTTCCACTGCTACCGCCTCATCCGCTGCACCCCCCAAGCTCCCCAAAACTTATTCGACGTGCCAAATGAGACTCTGCCAAGCTGTGCTGCGGCTGTTGTCCCTGGGGGAGGAGACCAAGGACGACATTCTGCTGGGTGATGAGCAGGAGGCAGGGCGCTCCACCAATTCCAATTTTGTGCAAATGGGTGCCTTCATGCTCCAGTATTTGAAGAGGGACCCCCGTATAAAAAGCATAAAGGGCAAGGACCAGTACTGGGTGGCAACGTACTTAGACCCCCAGTACAAACACAAAATGGCATACATGTTACCAGCATCACAGAGGCCTGGCAGAATGCAGCATTTCCAGGCCTTGCTGCGAGAGATGCTGCATTCTGCTGTGAAATTTCCACCCACAGCTAATCAGGTGCAGGTACCAATCCTACCGCGCCTGCAAGAAGAGAGTGGTTTGAAGATGTGTTGGTCACTTCGTATATCAGATCATTCTTGCAGCCAACCCATCGAGAGCCGCCCTCTGGATCCAGCCTCAGGGAACGCCTAGACCGACAGTTGTCCAGGTTAACGGCCGATGTGGACGCTATTAGAAGCAAGGAACCCCTGGACTACTGGGTGTGCAGGCTTGATGTGTGGCCAGAGCTGGCACAATTTACCATGGAACTCTTGGCTTGCCCCTCATCGAGTGTCCTGTACGAAAGGACGTTCATCGCAGCATGGAGGATCGTGACCGATAAGCACACTCGCCTAGCTCATGACAGTGTGGACTATCTCACATTTATATAAATTAATGAGGCATGGATCTTGGAGAAATTCAACACCTGTGACGACCACATGTACTTGAATTTTCTCATGCCAGCCCAAACATATCCGCCACCAGACAGAACAAAAAATGGTCCTTGTCTTATGTAAATACCCCCTACCTCCCAGCCGTCCCATCCGCTTTCGGGTGCGCCGCGGTTCCCTGCCTCTGGGGAAAGGGGTCCCGCTGCTGGCGACACGCCTTACGGGCACCCGGGGGGGTGGGCGCCCGATACCGGTAATGATCCTTCCTCAGATTCACCTGCGGAAACCTTGTTATGACTTTTCCTTCCTCTAGATAGTCAAGTTTGATCGTCTTCTCAGCGCTCCACCAGGGCCGTCGCCGACCCCGGCGGGGCCGATCCGAGGACCTCACTAAACCATCCAATTAGTAGTAGTGACGGGAAGTGTGTACAAAAGGCAGGGACTTAATCAACTCGAGCTTATGACCCACACTTACTGGGAATACCTCGTTCATGGCAAATAATTGCAATCCCCGATCACTATCACGAACGGGGTTCAGCGGATTACCCGCACTTGTCAGCGAAGGGTAGACACACGCTGGTCTGTTTTGTGTTGAGTGCATGCAGCCCTGTTATTGCTCGATCTCGCGTGGCTGACTGCCACTTGTCCCTCTAAGATGTTGGATGCAGACCGTCAGGGGTCGCGT
Organism: Bufo gargarizans; assembly: GCF_014858855.1. Classification (NCBI taxonomy): domain Eukaryota; kingdom Metazoa; phylum Chordata; class Amphibia; order Anura; family Bufonidae; genus Bufo; species Bufo gargarizans. The sequence continues at coordinate 490,517,493 of NC_058080.1, read as the reverse complement.
AACTAGTTAGCATGGAGGAGTCTCGTTCGTTATCGGATTTAACCAGACAAATCGCTCCACCAACTAAGAACGGCCATGCACCACCACCCACAGAATTGAGAAAGGGCTATCAATCTGGTAATACTTTCCGTGTCCGGGTGAAGTTTCCCATGTTGAGTCAAATTAAGCCGCAGGCTCCACTCCTGGTGGTGCCTTTCCATCAATTGCTTTAAGTTTCAGCTTTGCAACCATACTCCCCCCGGAGCCCAAAGACTTTGGTTCCCGGAAGCTGCTCGGAGGGTCATGGGAATTACGCCGCCGGATTGCTGGTCAGCATCGTTTATGGTCGGAACTACGACAGTATCTGATCAACTTCGAACCTACGACTTTCGTTCTTGATTAATGAAAACATTTTTGGCAAATGCTTTTGCTTTGGTTCGTCTTGCGCCCGTCCAAAAATTTCACCTCTAGCTGCGCAATACGGATGCCCTCTTAATCATGGCCCCAGTTCCGAAAACCAACAAAATAGAACCGGAGTCCTATTCCATTATTCCTAGCTGAAGTATTCAGGCGACCCGGCCTGCTTTGAACACTCTATTTTTTTCAAAGTAAATGCTTCAGGCCACCGGGACACTCAGTCAAGAGCATCGGGGAGGCGCCGAGAGGCAGGGGCTTGGACAGGCTGTATCTCGCCTTGCGGCGGACTGACAGCTCGATCCCAAGATCCAACTACGAGCTTAACTGCAGCAACTTTAATATACACTATTGGGGCTGGAACTCTTTATTATAAAAGTACAAAACATTACAAAGCATAATAGAACAAAAACCCCAACTGGCCTAGCCACATTCACACTACCATTCATACTCTTAGCCTAACTACTAAACACACTAAACCCAATAACTTTACTAAACTGAAACTTAACTATGCCGGTCCCGCTGTAAAAGACTCAAACCTAACAGAAAAATTACTACCTCGTCATAATCTAAATAAAGACGACTTTGGTCACAAATCTTAAATAAACATAGTGGACGAACCCTCATCTTAAATAAATAAATAAGGCGAACTTTGCCATACCTAAGCAAAGATTTTTTTTTTTTTATATATATATATATATATATATATATATATATTATTATTATTTTTTTTACTCCACATCAGCTTACTAATCAATCATCCTAACCTATCCCTAAAAACTATCTAACCCATCACCCATGGCTGACCTCCGCCTCATGTCTGTTGCATGTCCGTGTAGTCCGAAGCCAGCCCTTCCTCCACCACCCACATCCAGCCCCTCGCTTCATGTCCTCCCATGTCCTCATATGCAAGGGCTGGATGCAGGCCTCCCTAAACACACACCCCCCCATCACCCCAAACCCCCTCCAAACTAACTAAACCTAACTTACTCTTACCCTATTTATTTACAATATCAAAAATACATCAACTATACATCTTCACAACAAAACAATCCAAACCCTCCCCAAAGGCCCAAGTTCGGTCATTTGCAACCTTTTTCCAAAAATTCATGTCTTACTCTCAAAAAAATAACAACTAGTGTGACAGCACTAGGCCACCACCAGGAGAGGTATGACTAAGCTAGGGCACACTAAAAGCAAAACCTCTCCAGAGGAGAGAGGCCCTAATGGTGCCCAGCTTCTCTCCAAAGTGCACACCTTAACCAGGTCCCCCAAGATGTTCCTACACACCTCATCCACTTAGTCGACACTAAGCACCGTGCATTCCACGTATAAAACCACTAAGCTGACTAGAAAAATTGTGCACGGATCCCTCCTTGCCAGGTTTTTGAGCGCCCCATAGGCCCACTCCACATAGGAGAGGCTGGCTAGCCTAGGCCAGCCAATGGAAGCTCCAACCCGTTTGTACACTTCTGTATTAACCCCTTTAAGGACCGGTTCATTTTTCACCTTAAGGACCAGACTGATTTTTGCAAATCACGTGTCACTTTATGTGGTGATAACTTTAAAATGCTTTTACTTTTCCAAGCTATTCTGAGATTGTTTTCTTGTCACATATTGTACTTCATGACAATGGTGAATTTGAATCAAAATATAACATTTTTATTTATAAAAAAAATACAAAATTTACCAAAAATGTGGAGAAATTCGCAACTTTCCAAATTTCAATTTCTCTGTTTTAAAACAGATAGTGATACCTCATATAATAGTTATTACTTTACATTTCCCATATGTCTACTTCAGGTTTGTATCATTTTGTGAATGCCATTTTATTTTTTTGGGGACGTTAGGAGGCTTAGAAGCTTAGAAGCTAATCTTGAAATTTTTCCAAAAATTTCAAAAACTCACTTTTTAAGGACCAGTTCAGGTCTGAAGTCACTTTGTGAGGCTTACATAATAGAAACCACCCAAAAATGACCCCCTTTTAGAAACTAAGCCCCTCAAGGTATTAAAAACTGATTTTACAAACTTTGTTAACCCTTCAGGTGTTCCACAAGAATAAATTGAAAATGGATATGATATTTCAGAATTTCACTCTTTTGGCAGATTTTCCATTTTAATCATCTTTTTCTGCCAATAAAGCCAAGATTAACAGCCAAACTAAACTCAATATTTATTGCCCTGATTCTGTCGTTTACAGAAACACCCCATATGTGGTCGTAAACTGCTGTACAGGCACACGGCAGGGTGCAGAAGGAAAGGAACATCATATGGTTTTAGGAGGGCAGATTTCACTGGGATAATTTTAACTTGCCATGTCACATTTGAAGACCTGCTGATGCACCACTAGAGTAGAAACTCCAAAAAAGTGACCCCATTTTGGAAACTACGGGATAAGGTGGCAGTTTTGTTGGTACTATTTTAGGGTACAGATGACAAAGGTAACAAAAATATAGCTGTTTTGGCACAGTTTTTATTTTTTGTTATTAACAACGTTCATCAGACAGGTTAGATCATGAGCTATTTTTATAGAGCAAGCTGTTACAGATGTGACAATACCAATTATGACTACTTTTATGGTTGTTTGTTTCGGTTTTACATAATAAAGCATTTTTGAAAAAAAAAAAATTTTCTCCACATTTTGAAAGCCATAGTTTTATTTATTTTTTGGGCGACTGTTTTATGTGGGGGCTCATTTTTTCAGTATGAGATGACGGTTTGATTAGTACTATTTCGGGGTGCGTATGACTGTTTGATCGCTTGCTATTACACTTTTTGTGATGTAAAGTGGGCTTTTTGATTCCATCATTATTATTTTTTTACGGTGTTCACCTGAGGGGTTAGGTCATGTGATATTTTTATAGAGCAAGTCATTACGGACAAGGAAATAGCTAATATGTATACTTTTTTTATTTAAGTTTTACACAATAACAGCATTTTTTAAACAAAAACAAATCATGTTTTAGTGTCTCCATATTCTGAGAGCCATAGGTCGTTTTTTTGGGGGGCAATTGTCTTAGGTAGGGGCTCATTAGTTGCGGGATAAGATGATGGTGTGATTGGTATGATTTTGGGATGCTTATGACTTTTTGTTCGCTTGGTATTACACTTTTTGTGATCTAAAGTGACAAAATGGCTTTTTGATACAATTTTTATATGATTTTTTTTTTCACCCGAGGGATTAAATCATGTGATATTTTAATAGAGCAGGTCGTTACGGACACAGCGATACCTAATATGTATATCCAGCCTCAGTTGCAGAGTACCAGAGAAAATGATTGCAGAGTACCAGAGTTGGGTTTGGTTAACAGAGAGACCACATTTCATTCCACATCTACTGTTAAGATTGGTGAACGCATTCCCTTTGTTTCTGCATTTGGTACTGATATCGCCGTTTGCTCCTTTATCTCGTTCTCACAACCGAAAACAACCGCTAGAAGTACAATCGGGAAATCCTTGGTGTAGTGTGTGTTGATGTGTGCGCAATTCCTCCAAAATAACATCACAGAGTCGTTCTCAAGTAGGATCCAATAATGTGCCTGCTTCCAACAGCTAAGCAAGATTTATTTATACCAGAAGATGGAAGGCGGTCTTACAATCATGACCAATGGAGAGACAGGTTATGGTATGAAGTGATTGGCTGGAAGGCGGTCTTACAATCATGACCAATGGAGAGACAGGTTATGGTATGAAGTGATTGGCTGGCGAAGATGTGAATGATTGCGCAAACTTATGTTCGCGCGTTTGCACATTTATTCGCGTCCTTTCCGTTGCCGCGCTTATCCTCGTGGATGAAGAAACCTTCGTTTGACGGTCCCCATCCTTCCCGCCTCATCCGGTGCCATGACACTGGTATCCTGCAGTAATACAAGGCCGGGCACAAATCAGCTACAGGTCGGGACGACCAGACCATCGTACGAAAGCCTCTGCGCAGATGCGAATGCGAAAGAATCTACGCATCTCCATAGGATAGATGGCGACCATACGGCGAACAATAATTTTTCCACAACAGTACTGTGGGGAATTGCTCTGGTAGGCAGATTAGCAGACGCAGTACAGAGGCAAAAGCAAAGTTTTTGACTTAAACAGCGCAGTGTTTATTCACACAAACAAAAATGACAGTTCGTCGTCTTGGTGTTCATTCACACCATGGCAAGTCCACAGAACAAAAAGCATTCACCTTGTCAGCGGTTTTGGCAGTAGCCGTCCCCAACAGGCTTCTGGGCCTGCTTCCCAGCAATACCCCTCTCAGCCCTTTAGTACGGCACACAATATGCACATCACAAACCACAGAGACTCCACAGGTATTCATTGTGAAATGGAGGATAATCCACACCCAGCCGAGACTGCTGGCTGGGTTTTACAGGGAGTGCAGAATTATTAGGCAAATGAGTATTTTGACCACATCATCCTCTTTATGCATGTTGTCTTACTCCAAGCTGTATAGGCTCGAAAGCCTACTACCAATTAAGCATATTAGGTGATGTGCATCTCTGTAATGAGAAGGGGTGTGGTCTAATGACATCAACACCCTATATCAGATGTGCATAATTATCAGGCAACTTCCTTTCCTTTGGCAAAATGGGTCAAAAGAAGGACTTGACAGGCTTAGAAAAGTCAAAAATAGTGAGATATCTTGCAGAGGGATGCAGCACTCTTAAAATTGCAAAGCTTCTGAAGCGTGATCATCGAACAATCAAGCGTTTCATTCAAAATAGTCAACAGGATCGCAAGAAGCGTGTGGAAAAACCAAGGCGCAAAATAACTGCCCATTAACTGAGAAAAGTCAAGCGTGCAGCTGCCAAGATGCCACTTGCCACCAGTTTGGCCATATTTCAGAGCTGCAACATCACTGGAGTGCCCAAAAGCACAAGGTGTGCAATACTAGAGACATGGCCAAGGTAAGAAAGGCTGAAAGACGACCACCAATGAACAAGACACACAAGCTGAAACGTCAAGACTGGGCCAAGAAATATCTCAAGACTGATTTTTCTAAGGTTTTATGGACTGATGAAATGAGAGTGAGTCTTAATGGGCCAGATGGATGGGCCCGTGGCTGGATTGGTAAAGGGCAGAGAGCTCCAGTCCGACTCAGACGCCAGCAAGGTGGAGGTGGAGTACTGGTTTGGGCTGGTATCATCAAAGATGAGCTTGTGGGGCCTTTTCGGGTTGAGGATGGAGTCAAGCTCAACTCCCAGTCCTACTGCCAGTTTCTGGAAGACACCTTCTTCAAGCAGTGGTACAGGAAGAAGTCTGCATCCTTCAAGAAAAACATGATTTTCATGCAGGACAATGCTCCATCACACGCGTCCAAGTGCTCCACAGCGTGGCTGGCAAGAAAGGGTATAAAAGAAGAAAATCTAATGACATGGCCCCCTTGTTCACCTGATCTGAACCCCATTGAGAACCTGTGGTCCATCATCAAATGTGAGATTTACAAGGAGGGAAAACAGTACACCTCTCTGAACAGTGTCTGGGAGGCTGTGGTTGCTGCTGCACGCAATGTTGATGGTGAACAGATCAAAACACTGACAGAATCCATGGATGGCAGGCTTTTGAGTGTCCTTGCAAATAAAGGTGGCTATATTGGTCACTGATTTGTTTTTGTTTTGTTTTTGAATGTCAGAAATGTATATTTGTGAATGTTGAGATGTTATATTGGTTTCACTGGTAAAAATAAATAATTGAAATGGGTATATATTTGTTTTTTGTTAAGTTGCCTAATAATTATGCACAGTAATAGTCACCTGCACACACAGCTTTGATATTAATGAGTTTTTTGGGTTCATTGAGAACATGGTTGTTGTTCAATAATAACATTAATCCTCAAAAATACAACTTGCCTAATAATTCTGCACTCCCTGTATATCCCTACCCAAAACCCAGCCTGGAACGTGGGGAACAGCCACCCACCCTGCACTTTGGCTTCTCCCAGTAAGAGCCAGCCCGGATCGGCTTTACAGCCACACTAAAAAACTATTAGTGTCAGTCAGCACTAGCTGCCGCTGACACTTAAAATTACCGGCTCTTACCTCACGGAGGCCAGGAACCTCGGTGACACATAGCTTCCGTCAATGACGGCCCCTTTCGCTTTCCTAAATACCTCCCCCTTTGTTCAACCATGGGGGGGAGAACACCCGCCAGACAGTGTACCAGGGACAGGGCATCAAGTTCTATAGAGACAAAAAACACCTGGTGACCCGAGCATTCCTCTCTTTAACTTGGCTCATCCACTTGAGAGGGGAGTGGTCGGTCACCAGACGGAACTTTCTCCCCAACAGATAATAGCGGAGAGACTCGAGTGCCCACTGGTTGGCCAGGCACTCTCTCTCTACTATACTGTACCTAGTCTCGGCTGGGGTAAGTTTGCGGCTCAGGAAAACAACGGGATGTTCCTCCCCATTGATGTCCTGATAGCGTAAATCTCCGAGGCCTACTTCAGAGGCATCAGTCTGTACCACAAACTCCCTCTTGAAGTCAGGCGTAACCAACACCGGGGACCCACACAGGGCCGACTTCAAAGCGGAGAAAGCCTTTTCCGCCTGCTCATTCCACTGGACCGTCACTGACTTGCGCCCCTTCAAAAGACCTGTCAATGGTGCAGTGACTGTAGCAGAGTGGGGGACAAACATTATATAGTATCCCACCATTTCCAGGAATGACTTTACTTGCCGAGTAGTGACTGGTCGTGGCCAATTCCGAATTGCCTCAATTTTGTTTACCTGAGGTTTAATAATTCTGCGCCCAATTACATACTCCAGGTACTTGGTCTCTTCTAACCCTGTTGCGCACTTTTTTGAGTTAGCAGTTAAGCCAGCCTTCCTAAGGGAGTCCACTACAGCCTGTACTTTAGGTAGGTGACTTTCCCAGTGGGTGCTGTGGATAATGATATCGTCCAGGTACGCCGAAGTGTACCGATGATGTGGACGGAGTGCAATACCCATTAGCTTTTGAAACGTGGCGGGACCGCCGTGTAGCCCAAAGGGTAATACCTTGTACTAATACAGCCCCTCTGGCGTGATAAAAGCCATTTTTTCCTTGGCAGCCTCCGTCAAGGGTACCTGCCAGTACCCTTTGGTTAGGCCCAACAGAGAAAAATACCGGGCTTGGCCTAACTTCTCAATAAGCTCATCTACTCGGGGCATGGGATATGCGTCAAACTTCGACACCTCATTCAGTTTGCGGAAGTCGTTACAGAAGCACAATGTCCCATCCGGCTTAGGTATTAGGATTATCGGACTGACCCATTCACTTTTTGACTCCTCGATGACACCTAGCTGTAGCATTAGCTGCACTTCTTCCACGGTGGCTTGTCGCAGAGCCTCGGGTACCCGGTATGGTTTTAACCAGACTTTTGCCTGAGACTCAGTGATAATGTCATGTCGGATTATGCGTCCAGGAAGGTCCGAGCACACATCCGCGTTCCGACTAACGAACTCCATGGCTCCCTGAGCCTGTTTAGAGGAGAGGCTGTCAGCAATTTTCACTGTGGCAGCTGCTTCCCTTGCTTCAGACAGAGGGACCGAATCCGCTTCCCCTAGAAACCCTGGACGTGGGCTGTCTTCCTTACAGTTTTCCATATCTTTCCTGGGTTTAAGCAGAATCACATGATACACCTGCTCCGGCTTTTGCCTCCCCGGCTGATGTACCTTGTAATCTAACTCTCCAATTTTTTCAAGTACTTCGTAGGGCCCCTGCCACCTAGCAAGGAACTTACTGTCTACGGTTGGTACCAGCACCAATACCTGATCACCCAGGTTAAAGTTCCTGACCCGAGCCTCCCGATTATAGAGCCTACTCTGGGCTCGCTGCGCTGCCTCCATATGCTCCCCAACCAGAGGTAACACTGTTTCTATCCCTCCTTGCATCTGGGTGACATACTCAACAACGCTTTTGTGCGGTGTGGGTTGTTGTTCCCACGCCTCTTTGGCCAGGTCCAACAGACCGCAAGGGTGTCTGCCTTACAGCAGTTCAAAGGCGAGAACCCAGTAGAGGCCAGGGGTACCTCTCGCACTGCGAACATGAGATAGGGCAGAAGAAGTTCCCAGTCTCTCACATCCTTAGACACCACTCTTTTTAACATATTTTTAATGTTTGATTAAACCTCGCCGTCCGTTTGCGGGTGATAGACGGACGTCCGCAACTGTTTTATGTGGAGCAGAGTTCTCTCATGACCTTCGACATCAAAGGGGTCCCTTGGTCAGTCAGAACCTCTTTAGGCAGACCCACTCGAGAAAACATCTCCATTAACTCCTTAACTATGAGTTTGGCAGAGGTATGTCGCAGCAGCACCGCCTCTAGGTACCGAGTGGCATAGTCCAGGACTACCAGGATGTGTTGGTGCCCTCTAGTGGATTTTGGTACTGGGCCTATGAGATCCATAGCAATCCGCTCAAATAAAACCTCAATAATAATTGGGAGAGGGACCAGAGGACTACGGAAATGTGGCTGGGGGCTGGTTATCTGGCAGGTTGGGCAAGACTTGCAATACTCTTCCACCTCCCTGAACACAATGGGCCAGTAAAACCGCTGTAAAATCCGATCCTGCGTTTTCTGCTGGCCCAGGTGTCCCTCAAGAATATGTTGGTTAGTGATGGCCTTGCAGTTCGCCCGGTGGTTGGTTCACGGTGAACTTTGCTCGTTCGCCATTCACCGAACATGCGAACATATGGTGATATTCACGCCCGCCATATTCTTTTACATTGTGAAGAACTTGACCCATGACACATCCATCAGGTGGTACAGGACAGCCAATTGAAAAGTTTCAGCACATGGACATACCCCCTACCTTATAAATCCAACACTAGCTTGCAATAAGTCTTGGGCACCACCAACTGTTCAATATGCTCACCTCGTAGTTGATTTACCCGGTACAGCATCTCCTGTTGAAACACAAAACGGGGGAACATAGACTCGGCCCCCGGATGTTGTGGCTCACCCTCAACTACTACCACATTTTCCAAGGCTTGAGATAGTCGTGTCCTGGTGCTGTGCTGTACCAAAATTATCTTCAGAGACGTCAAGGTCTGCCAACTCCAGACCCGGCGGCAAGTCCTCCATGTCTCCCACCATGACACTTAGCGGGGTTGTCTCCCCTTCTTTCACTGAAGTGGCGGTCACCCCTACCGCTGGCCCTTCGGTCTCAGGTTCCCAGGGTTCTGCTTTCCTCCTGAGCCGGGCCACTCTGCTAGGGTTACATCTGTCTCCCGGATATCGGTAAATTTTGTATCCGGCCATAGTGCCGGGAAACCGGTGAAGTCTTCCCCAATTATTAACTCATACAGTAACTTTGTGGCGACGGCCACCTCATGTGTCCACCTGCCGGCCACTGTTGACAGAGAGATCAGGGTGGTGGGATAGTCTTTTAAGTCCCCATGAATGCAGACAATGCAGACTTTTTGGCCAGTATACTCGGCGGGCAACACCAGGGCAGCTCTTACAGGGACACCAGGCTCCCTGAATCCAGCAGTGCCACTGCCAGAGTGTCCCCCACTTCCACCTGGCACAGGTGACTATTGTCTACAGTCTCGGAGATACCTGAGGTGCACTGCTTCCTGGCATACAATGAGTGGCGGTAGCCATTATAGGTATCCATCAGTTCACCCAATGGGGACAGTCGGCTCATATGTGTCCAGGTTCGTGACACCACCAGCAGACCGCCGGTGATGGGTCTCCAGGGGGTACGTCCTGGGCGGATTTGGCTGGCATCAGCCACCAGGTTTGGAGTGGAGATTTCCAGGGTTTGACTGGCCCCTTCCCAAAAGAACCCCCCTGCAGATTTCTGGTGTCCTCGTAGCACTCCACCAGGTCGACCATCTCCAAAGCATTATCCGGAGACACCTGGCCGTTCCAGTGCTGGAGAGGGTATGGCAAAGCCCTCCAAAACACATTCACCAACAGCCGATCCAACATAGCAGTGGGAGTCAATATGTCAGGTTGCAGCCAATTTTGCAATCGGTGCAGAAGATCATAATATTGTGGTCTGGCGGGTTCAGCCGGGTTAAATTGGCACTGATGCACCTGCTGGGCCCGGACCAATAAATTCACCCCAAGTCTCGCCAGGTTCTCACCTTTTACTGTCGGGTAGTTGGCCGCTTGATCATCGGGGAGATCAAAAAATACTTGCTGGGGACCAGACGCCAGGAACGGAGCGACGACTTCAGCCCACTGGTCTCAGGGTAACTTTTCCCTCACAAACACCTTTTCGAAGACTGGCAGATAGGTCTCTGCGTCATCCGAGGGGGTCATCTTAGGAACCGCTTGATCATCGGGGAGATCAAAAAATACTTGCAGGGGACCAGACACCAGGAACGGAGCGATGACTTCAGCCCACTGGTCTCGGGGTAACTTTTCCCTCACAAACACCTTTTCGAAGACCGGCAGATAGGTCTCTGCGTCATCCGAGGGGGTCATCTTAGGAACCGCTTGATCATCGGGGAGATCAAAAAATACTTGCTGGGGACCAGACACCAGGAACGGAGCAATGACTTCAGCCCACTGGTCTCGGGGTAACTTTTCCCTCACAAACACCTTTTCGAAGACCGGCAGATAGGTCTCTGCGTCATCCGAGGGGGTCATCTTAGGAATCGCCGCGCTGACAGCTTTCCAGGCATCGTGGACATTCTGGGATGCTCCTGCCTCTTGCAATGCCATTACATGTTGTAATAGAAGCTGGTTAGTTTATTGTTGCTGCTTGTTAGCCTCCACGAGGGCTTTCACAACCGCCTCTATTTTGTCAGGGGCCTCGGGTGGCAACTTTGCTGGCTTAATATAAGACATGCACTTGTGCCCGGGAAAACAAAAACTTTTTGGCATTCAGACCTGCCTCACTGCGTTTGCCCGCATCCGACACCAAATGTGGGGATTCGCTCTGGTAGGCAGATTAGCGAACGCAGTACAGAGGCAAAAACAATGTCTTTGACTTTCAACAGTGCAGAGTTTATTCAAACATGTTTGAAAGTTCGTCATCTTGGTGTTCATTCACACCATGGCAAGGCCACAGAACAAAAAGCATTCACCTTGTCAGCGGTTTTGGCAGTAGCAGTCCCCAACAGGCTTTAGGGCCTGCTTCCCAGCAATATTGCTCTCAGCGCTTTAGTACGGCACACAATATGCAGATCCCAAACCACAGAGACTCCACAGATATTCACTGTGAAATAGATGATAATCCCCACCCAGCTGAGACTGCTGGCTGGGTTTTATATTCCCAGCCAAAACCCAGCCTGGAACGTGGGGAACAGCCACCCACCCTGCACTTTGGCTTCTCCCAGTAAGAGCCGGCCCAGATCAGCTTTACAGCCACACTAAATAACCAATAGTGTCAGTCAGCACCTCAGTGACACATATCTTCCGTCAATGACGGCCCATTGCGCTTTTCTACAGTACGCATAGTGGGGCTATATCCAACATTCTCAAGAAAAAGTGGCATATACTACAGAGAGGCTTACCTTCAATACACAAGTTCAATAATCCTCCACTAATGTCATATAAAAGAAGTGCCAGTTTAGGTTATAGACTGGTGAAATCTGATGTGGGTGAAATACATGGGGATGGACAGCGGTATCTAACACCTAGGAAAATGGGTAACTTTCCATGCCTAGGTTGCTGCAATTGTGGTAACCTTATTAAGGGCGATATCCTTGCCCATCCCTAAAGTGGGAAATCAAACAGTATTATGCCTGTAGACCGAGAGATATTATTTATATGCTACAGCGTCCGTCAACCTTCTGAGCGGCGATCTTAAGCCTGCTGTCCCAATTTTGAGTGGGATAATCTCCATGACCTCACCTTGTGCAGCACCAAAGCTGCAAGACCTCACCTTGAGCGGCACCAAAGCTGTAAGGGATAACCCTCACGGCTACCTCCAGTTGAGACCAGATGCTCAAGTTTCCTCCTCAGACCCTGACACAGGAGGTACCTGTCCAGGGAAGGACTTTGCTGCTCGATCTTTGAATATCTCTCACCACTCAGACTTAGTATCACAGAGATCCAGTAACACTACCTGACTCTGAAGGAAGATCGCACGGTACTAGGCAAGGTCACCAAAGTCTAAAATGATCCCCCACAGACACTGTGGGTTCACATCCACATTCATTCCTATGGGTGTTGCACAGGTGCTGCAATCACAGTAAGTCCTACACCTGTGGTGCTGCATGTTGAGATAGGTTTTACAGCTTTGGTGCTGCACAAGGTGAGGTCTTGCAGCTTTGGTGCCGCTCAAGGTGAGGTCTTTCACCTTTGGTGCCGCGCGAGATAAGTTTTTTTGTAAAGCCTATGCACTAAGTGGGCTGCCAAAATTTACAAGGAACCGGCACTACAATACACCCTTTGTTACACATAAAGGAGGGCATCATACACAGTCTTGAAAAATTATGATTGATGGCCTGCTGGTAACCCTCAAAAACATTTGGAGCAAGGGCCTGCTGATCTGACCATCTATAACACTATGGGTGAGGGCCTGCTGCCGCTTTGGTGACTCTAGATAATCTAGGCCCGATCTCATGTCCCTGTGACGGCGACGATCCATTCGGATGTCTGCCCTATCAACTTTCGATGTTATTTTTTAGCGCGAACCATGGTGACCATGGGTATGCGGCTGATCAGTTACAGTTGTGTTCAAAATAATAGCAGTCAGATATCACTGACTAGATCAATCACTGTTTTTGGTAGAAATTATATTTCTACGTGGCAAATAATTTACTAGCAGGTGTAGTAGAGTAATAGAAATCCAACAGACCCAACAGTCATGACATGCATGCTGCTGATTCTCTGTAATTCAATTACTTATTGAAAGGGGCATGTTCAAAATAATAGCAGTGTGGAGTTCAATTAGATCATTCATTCTTTGAAAAACAGGTGGCCATTATTGCCCTTATTTAAGGAAGGAAGGGAGCAAATGTTGTACATGGTGGTTACAGTGCATTTCTCTCTGAAATTCTGAGGAAAATGGGTCGTTACAGACATTGTTCAGAAGAAAAGCGTACCTTGATTGAAAAGTTGATTGAAGAGGGGAAAACATATAAAGAAGTAGTTCAGAAAATGATAGGCTGCTCAGCTAAAATGATCGCAAATGGCAACCAAAACCTGAAAGACGTTTAAGAAAGCGAAAAACTACCATTCAAATGGATAGAAGAATAGCCAAAATAGCAAGGACTCAGCCAACAATCAGCTCCAGGAAGATCAAAGAAGGTCTAAAGTTACCTGTGAGTACTGTTACAATTAGAAAAAGCAGAGATATACATTTTTAAATTACAACATTTACTGAATCTTTTCTCACAAATATACTGTATACACATAGGCGTGCGCACGGGGTGTGCCGGGTGTGCCTGGGCACACCTTAATCATCACCTCCGTGCAGCACTGCCATCTGCCAAGTGCCAACTCCTGATCGCATGCTTTACATAGGCTCCAGGCGAGTGTACTGAAGCCTATGAGACAGTAGAGCCCTAGAATGGATTTGCTCCAGGGAGGTATGCTGATCGGAGGAAGAGGCGGAGTCTCGTCATACAGTGGGCGGGGCCTCAAGAAATGCAGGAGATTCAACAGAGCACGTTGGAGAGAGGAGCAGAAGCTACAGGTCCGTATGTGGAGGAGAAGATTGGCTGTTTTGTGTACTTGGGGGGCTTTTTGCAGGGGCTGAAGGGAGGAGGAATAATCCTTGTATTGGAGACTGTATGTTAGAGGGGTCTGAAGAGAGGGGGGTGAAGTGATATTATTTACATGGGGACTGTATGCTGGAGGGGCTGAAGGCAGAGAAAGTGATGTATTTTACATGAGACTGTATGCTGGAGGGGCTGAAGGCAGGGGGAGTTTTGTATTTTACATGGGACTGTATGTTGGAGGGGCTTAAGGTGGGGAGTGATGTATTTTACATGGGACTGTATGCTGAAGGGGCTGAAGGCAGGCAGCGAAGAGAGGAAGGGTGATATTATTTACATGGGACTGTATGCTGGAGGGGCTGAAGGCAGGGGGAGTTTTGTATTTTACATGGGACTGTATGTTAGAGGGGCTGAAGGCAAGGAGTGATGTATTTTACATGGGACTGTATGCTAGAGGGGCTGAAGAGCGCCATAATTATTACTATTAGGGTCCATTCACACGTCCGTAGTGTTTTGCGGATCCGCAATACACCCGGCCGGCACCCCCATAGAACAGCCTATTCTTGTCCGCAGCTGTTCTATTTTTTTCCAGAGCCGCGGACCGGAAGTTCGGCAGGCCGCTCCGGAAATGCAGATGCGAAGAGCACACTGTGTGCTTTCCACATTCATTCCCTCCCCATAGAGAATGCATGGGTCCGCACCCGTTACGCACAATTGCGGAATGGATGCGGACACATTCTGCGGACGTGTGAATGGAGCCTAATACAGAGGGGGCCATTATAATATTAAGAATAATAATAACACAGAGGGGCCAGTATATATTATAATTATACAGAGGGCACTACTGGGGGAGGGGAGGTCTGTTATCTGACGATGATAGTAAAGTGAGAAATCTAAACATTTTTCTGTGAAACTCTGCAGAGTCGCGGCTGAAAGAAGGTATCATGGCGGTCTTCTCTCCGAATGAAGACGTTGAGGAAGGTCTACATCACAGGAGACGTCACTGGATGTAACGGGTATGTGCTGCTGTACTCTACTGTATAGTGTGTACCATTATATGTAATGTCCATCCACATATCTGTTTGGGGGGGTGGGGGGGGCTCTAGGATTTGGCCCACACTGTCTAAGCCTGGCCCCAGACTTCAGGTCACACTGTGTGTGTTCTGAATTCTGGGGCCTCACACCCATCTACTACATTATCTGTACTCAGAGTTACCACTGTGTCATCTGTGGTGTTACATAGGACTGCAGGTGACATCTGCTACATTATCTGTACTCAGTTATCACTGTTATCTGTGCGAACTCACTCTAAGCCACTGGAACTCTGCCCTGTATGTTCCCTGCTGCTTGCTACCCCCCGTCATTTACACCCCTGTATAATGTACCCTGATACCCCTCAGTTATATGATGCCGTATAACTGAGGAGTATCAGGGTAAATTACAGGGGGTAATATAACTGAGGAGGGCTATCGGGGATATTATACAGGGGGTAATATAACTGAGGGATCAGGGTAAATTATACAGGGGGTAAAACTAAGGGGTATCAGGGTACATTATTATACAGGGGTAATATAACTGAGGAGGGCTATCTCAGGCGACATGATGAAGGGGAAATATAACTTATATAATATAAGTTATATTACTCCTGTATAATTTACCCTGATACCCCTTAGTTATATTACCCCTATATAATAATGAATAATGTACTCTGAAACCCCTTAGGGTATTTGTGTGTGTATCTATATATCTATATATATATATATATATATATATATACACACACACACACACACGCGGTGTGTGTTTGTGCTTTAGGGTGCACACCCTAATGCAATAGGCTGCGCACGCCTATGTGTATACATGAATCCGCTCAGCTTCTCCTGCTTTATGACATGGCACTTTCAGATTGCATACAATATTTTGGTAACAGGTCCTCTTTAATAGATGAGTAATGGTTTTTTTTTCTGTTTCCATTTTTTAGATTTACTCTAGGACAACCATTTTTAACTCCTTCACTGCCAGGGCTGTTTGGCCATTTTGCACCTTTGGTAGCCACAATTTTCACAGTTTTGATATAGACAAATAAAACCTAAATTATGATGACATATTTTCGGAAATTAGACACCCTAAACATCATAACGTCACATAGCACTTTATACACACAGACACCGTCATGTGCACCGAGCCCTTGAGGAGCCAAAGTGGAGAATGGGAGTAGTAGTGGCTCTGACTTTAGGAGGTGTCACAGGGGTTTCACTCACTCTGTTGCTCACTATGGCAGTTGCAATGAGTGAAGGGTGCAACCTTTGTTCCCTCAGAGCACTCCCAGTAGTTGGGGCTCCTGCTTGTGTTTTTTTTTTAGTAGGAGATTTAGTAGTGCAGTGGTCAGTGTATGGTGTGTAGGAGTCAGGAAGGTCAGAGGTAGAAAAATAAACGTCTCTTTTTACTGGAGTGCAAAATAAGAGTTGTAATACATCCAACTATAATCTGTAAACAGTGCAAATCCTTTTCCCAGATGGTGTGGTATGGAGGCTGGCAAAGTGGCAAATAATAACACTCTTAAAATGCTATCCTGCTAAAGTCTCTCTCACTAGAATCCATGGTTGGTAGCTGTAATCTGGCAGTTATGGCTGTAGTGTCCACTGCGGGATACAGGTTTTAAGAGGCACGTCAGGCCAGGATTAAGTGTAAGTGGTGTCTTAACTGTAATCCCTCACAAGCTGCAAAGTCTGGTTAGTTGTAGTTGCAGGTTACCTTGCTGACTCCTAGGCTTAGCCATGCAGATTCTAAGTTCTTGTCTCTTTATTATTTTATGCTTTCTTCCTGTAGCACAAGCATTTATTTTCACAGAGACTGTTTAGTCTCTGGATCCTGAGGCCTAGGAAGAAGGAGCACATGGAGTTGATTCCAACCTCCTCACTCATTAGACTAGAACTCCCCCTCTAGACAGTAAGTCGGAACAGGGTGGATAACCCTGATCCGGCCAACCATACCAAGCTGAAAATTATATGGACCACACCTCCTAAAAATAAAATTTCAACATGTACCGAGTTCAACGTATGCAACATTTCCTCATAGTACAACATATCCTCAAAAGAAATGGGAAGGACAAAATTCTGGGTTTAAGCTGGAAATTAAAAAAATGTAAAAACCTATAAAATACAGGCTTAACAGTCCTTGAAAAGTAAGTGAACCCCCAAAACCTTTATATTTCCTGAAAGTTGCCTGATGGCTATTGACAACCATGTCCACCTTCATGTAACTTTTTGACTCAAAGGAATTCTTTTTTGAAAAATCAAATTCAAAGTTTACAGATAAAAGCAATGAACGCCTCATGCACACAACCGTTGTTTCCTTCCGTGTCCGTTGTTCCGTCTTTTCGTGATTTTCCGCGGACCCATTGACTTTCAAATGCACCATTTGACATCCGCGGCCGTGATCCGTCCCAAAAATATGACCTGTCCTATTTTTTTGACGGACAACGGTTCGCGGACCCATTCAAGTCAAAGGGTCCGCGAAAAAACGCGGATGCACATTTGAAGCCTTCCGTATGTCATCCGCAATCCGCGTCCGTTTTTTTTGCGGATCTGTTGCCTGGTAACCTGTCTCCAAATCCTTTTGGCAATAAAAAAAAAAAAAAAAAAAGGAGAAAATAGGAGAAAGTGGCACATCGGTTAAAGCCACGTGAATGGGATAAAGCGGATCACGAGGTCGTGCAGAATTAGGTACGCGCAAGCAATGTCGTTTTGTGGTTCGGTCTTTGTGTTGTCCCGTATGATATAGAAAAGAACTTCAGTGACTTCTGAATTATGTTCCTTTTGAGGCCAGGCTTAATTGTGTATTGCAGGGATGCTCAACATGTGGCCTTCCAGCTGTTGTTAAACAGCAACTCCCACCATGCCTAGCTGAAGCTGTAGGCCTGCTGGGAGTTGTCATTTTGCCACAGCTGAAGTGACGCACGTTGAGCATCCTTGCTCTAGTGGTATGTACATGTAGGGGCCTAGCTATAGGGGAAGCAGGTGATGCAGCTGCTTTTGGACCCTGACCCTGAAGTGGCCCATCCTGGAGGTGGTGGAGGAGGAGGAGGAGTAAAATACTTTGTCAAGGGCCCCTCAACAGTTTTAGCACATTGAGATATACAGTAAGAGTATATACAGTGTGTATAAAACTTCATTATCGAACACCCTCCACTGGCCGACTGCACTCTGTCCTGTCCCGTTTTTTTTTTTTTTTTTAAAGTTAATTTTTAATGAACATTTTTTTTTACTTTATTTTTTATTTTTTTGGGAAGCAAATGTTGTATAACTTTTGTTGGTTGTTTTCACAGTAAAAAACATCAAAGTTCGGTGGAATAGCTGCAGGGACCAGTTCCGGAGGGATCTTAACGACAAGGGTCGCAGTGGAGATGGGTCATAAAAAAAAAAGGCCATACATTTATACTGAGCAACTCAGTTTTCTTCGTGCAGTGATGGAGTTGAGGCCGTAAGTATACTTTATTTAGCAATCAATGTATTTAACGGTATATATGTCATTGCACACAATGTGAATATATATATTTGACCTTTAGTCAAAGTGTGTTATGCTATATATGATGTTGCTGGAGTATTTCAGACTTGTTGGTGGTGCTTTTAGACAGGATGCCATGATCTACCAATGTATCCGCAAAATATGTCTGAAAAGACACATCACCTTTGTTGAAACTCCTTTTTTGAGGAAAATTAAAAAATGATGCATACACATTGTTGAAAGTGAAAAGAATGAACTTTTTCAAAGGTTTTTACTCATCGCATCAAATGGGGCCATATTGATAGAGTATGCAGCCATTGTATTTCAGGTCCACATCTATCTGCTGGGAGTTGCACCTATATTTCAACTGTAGCCATGAAAGAGAAGGAGGCCACATTGCTCTTGCGCAACATCCCTCTATTTTTTCCTATGTGGATGGCTAAAATAGCTGTGTGCATGTTCCGCTAATAGCGTCTGACCCATATAAATGAATGGAGGCATGGGTTGTGCATGTGCGCCACCCTCCCATTCACTTCTATGGTAGAGGCGGGGATTAGTGCATGGTGGTGGACGTACCCTGGATAATATGTTTCTCCTGCAAGACCACTCCGTGCTCTGTCCACCATAAATAGTTAAACGTTTGAGCGATGGAACACACACTAATCAGATAATGTGCCCATATTAGAGCAATAAGGTGACATTGTGTCAGAAGTAGGAAATCCACCTTTCAAATTTCTATAGTTCAATTGGAGATGCACCAGAGATGTTTTTAAAAAAATATTTAAATAAGTTTTTAATTCATTTCCAGTACTGATTAACTCTTTCAAATATGGTGTATGTTTTGGCAGACCATTCCAATTTTTTATTTTTTTTAATAAACTTTGTAAAATGTATTACCATTAAAAGGCAATTTCATTTGCCCCTTGTAACTAAAACCAGGGTGGCTCTCCCAGCATTGTTCTAGTTTTTTTAACAATATAAGTCCCTCCAGGCCCTTGTGGAGGCTGATTAAATGACGTCAGGCATATCCATACTGCAGCACTCAGGCAGTGTTAAAACTACAACTCCCAGCATCTCTGGAGGTTTTTTTTAGCTATTAGGACATGCTTGGAGTTACATTTTTTAAAAATATGGAGGCACATTGTTTGAGTCGGCCAGATATAGAAGGACAGAATATCTGCAGTTGGTTAGCTCCTAACCTACAAGTTTCTAAACAGGCTATCAACCAACACCCCTAAATTATTATTCAAATAACTTATGCTATTGCCACACAGTACAAAGCAAAAGTTCATCAATGGTTAATTAATGGCATGTGTCCTTTTTGAAAAGTTTGGGTAATTTTAGTTTCTGACTCCTTTTTGGATATGTGTTGCATGGCCCTATATATAGTAGGCATATATATTCTTTACAAATTCTATAGGATGTTGTATGTTGGTTTTGATATTTTCGAAGACATTAATATTATTATTATTTTTTTATACTATCTACAGTGCTGTGGACAATTTAGAGGACACAGATGAATCTGATTTGGGTGGTTCGGAAACGCCACCAGTTTTTTCGCCAGAAACAAGCCCCCAAGAAACTGCAGCAGTGGACCAAACAGAGCCAGCCATGGCAACGAGCGGCGGGGAACAGGAAAGGCCCCAAACATCGCAGCAGCCCAGGAGACGGAGCAGCAGTCCGTCAGTCTGCCTCTGAGCTAGTAACTCGGGAAATGATAGATGCCCGAGTTATTGAGTTCCTAGCTCAGAGGAGGACTGATGGGCAAGAAGAAATAATGTTAAGGGGGCTTGCGCCACTTATGAGGCATGTTCCCCCACAAAACCATCACCATTGTGTAGCCTCCATGGCACTGGTTTTGAAAATGTATTCACTCCCATACCAGGGAGACATACTTTTCGATATTAACCAATTGCTGCAAAAATATACGATGGCTTAAACTCAGCAGCCTACCACCTTTCAACAGGCTACACATGCAAGCCATGGTCCACCTTCTGCCTGACCTTCTTTCCAGGGTTCCCAAGAACGCAACCCTCCCCTTGCCCAGTCCATGAATGTGGGCATGTTTTCGGCAGGTGCACCACAAGCGGCACAGGTACGGCCTGGATCTACTTATGCCCCTGGTTCTTTCACTAGAGACTTGTTTGATTTATAATTATTTATTGTTATTTTTACATTTTATCTGAAGCATTTTTGTGCATTTTGATTAATCTTCCATAAAAAGTTAATTATCAATAGATGATTTATTGTTTTACAGTAAAAATTTTATCAAAAAATGCAAGTGGCTTATGTTTTTTTTATTATACAATACATTAAAACACTTCTACAAGTTTTTGTCACAACAGATAAACACTCAATAATTTAAGTACGCACACTTTATTAGGCTACATAATTGGTTCATAATTAATATTTTAAAGAGGTATTAGAAGGTTTTTGGAAGCATATTTAAAAATCCTACAAAATGTTGGTAAAAGTAGTCCAACATAAGAATATTAATTAATAAGATTATGGATTTTTACATTTGGAATCCGCAAACCTCAGCCCGCAGTGTCTTGCGAGTCCCTACACTCAACTACCACAGTAAATTTTAATAAAAGATCTACAAAATAATAAACAACTAGAGGCCAGAAGATTTCAAAAACTGCCACGAATAGCGTCCCTCCGCCATGGCAAGGACCCCTCTGGGCTGTAAAAGTAGTCTGCATAGACTTCCCGAACTGCAATGCCTGCAGATCCAGGTCGTCTATGCAGGGTCCTTTCCAAACCCAATTCTGATGATGTAGGAAGATCACCCAGGTCAACAGAAGAAGAAGCCTCGTGAATCCTGGTGAAGTTGTGTAGAATAACACAAGCTTGAATCACCAGGGTAGCATTCTCTGGATTCATCTGCATGCATGACAAAAACACCCTCCACTTGCTAGAGAATATCCCGAAAGAGCACTCAACATACCGACGGGCACGAGTCAACTGGTTGATACGCCTCCTGACATCCAAACCCCGCTTTGGGAAGGGCCGCATAACATGGGGAGTTAATGCAAACCCTTCATCCGCCACGATGACAAATGGAGCCGGCGGACCTGCAGATCCGGCAGTCTTCTGGCCTCGGGGCAGGGCAAGCTGGTTGGCATGAAGCCGCTCACCCATTCTAGAAGCATTAAAGATGTGAGCATCAGCAGTGCTTCCATAGGCCCTGATATCAACCATTATAAACCGGTAGTTACTGTCAGCAACAGCCATCAGCACTACTGAAAAATATTGTTTATAATTGAAGAATCTGGACCCAGAGTGAGGAGGCTTCTTCACACGGATGTGCTTGCCATCCATTGCCCCGATGCAGTTTGGAAACTGCGCAGAAATTTGGAAGCCCTCGGCAATCCGAACCCAATCGTCCGCCTTGGGCTGCGACTTGGCAAGTGTGACGTACAATCCGAGAAATTGTCGAGATTCCTAAAAGAAACTCAAAATACAGGGATGCAAAAGAGTTCCCAGTTGCAAGGAATCTGTGGAAAATGGAAACAAAAAAAACAGTCAGCAGCAAATCAAAGGGAACATCAGATACATGTATCACGTATAATGTTGTATACAACAAATGATTTTGAACACACTATGTCAGCGGTGGCAAACCTATGGCACAGATGCCAAAGGTGGCACTCAGGGCCCTGTCTGTGGGCACACGCACCCTAGAAAAAGTCTAAGGTGTACCAATATAACTTAGACTTTTCTTAACATTCAGCAGCACAGGCCACACTATGAACAGGACAGGTAGCACTGAATGTAGACTGTCTATTATAGTTAAATGATAAAACACATGGAAGATAAACTATATTGGACTATAGTATTCAGGTAAAATGGGCTTGTTTCCATTTAGCAAACAATATGTGGATTTTGGGTTGAAGTTTTGGAACACAGTCTGTAAACGGCTCACCATCACTGCCCTATGTCCATTGTTGGCTAAACCAAGAAAAAATTTAACAAATTTGGGCTCATAGGAAAACACTACCAGCCATTGGGGTGTGGACAGTACTACCACAACTAAGTGACAACAACTGTGTTTAGCCCCTTTGAAATGCAGAAAGTTATGAGCAACTTCAGAATTATGTGCACATAATGCATGATGAGGATGTTAGCTGAAAAACGCAGGGGTTGCCAGCACCACAATCCCCCAAAATAGGATACAGACCGGTATATAGGCTTCAAGCCGGGTGGTGCATGCAGAAAGGGATCCTGATTGAGGGTCCCAATTCTTCCAGACACTCCAATAATCCCCAGCACTCACCAGTAGTTTGTAAAAGTTTTTGTTTTAATCACTCAAATAGGCAGGTTACAGCCTGCTGTAACCTGGCTGACTGACTGAATAAATCACAATTTTTCACTAACAACTGGCGAGTGCTGAGGATTATTGGAGTGTCTGGAGGACGTTAGCTGAACACAAGTTTGAAACAAAAAAAATAAAAAAATTTGGGATGTTATGTGTCAGGGATTAACGGATTTAAAATAAAAAAATAAAAAAATCTCCAAACACATTATGGGCAAAGAAAGGTTACTTCAGCAAACAGTATCACATGCCTAACAGCAGCCATTTTTTAGCACATGTTCCTCCTGACAGAAGCACTGCACATTACTTAAGAAAATTTAAAAATAAAATATTGCTTACCTCAACGTGACAGGAGAAATGCTGCGCCTTATATTGGCGTCCATAAAGGTAAGGACAGTACGTAGATGCGACAGCAAGCGATCAAATGTAGGCACTGTCGCCAGAGGCAACCGCATGCATTGACAGTGAACCGCCTAGCAACAAGCTCAGGCTGCTACACTGCCAACAACACCACGTTGCCAGCGGCAACCGCACGTGAGGCTACCAACTAACAGCCCTCACCTGTGGTAAACAACCAACCTGGCCGCTGGCAACTGCATGCGGCTCAAAGAGTCAAGGGTCGTGACACTCTGACATCCGACAGAAGGAATAGAACTTCTCTGGATGCAGCCGCAGATCTTTGTAGAGGGTATGAAAGTGTCCTTTCCGGTAACGTTGTGAAACAATCGGATGGACCCAATATCGTCGCCTTCTACTCGGTTCCTCATCCAACAAAAGAGTGCGCTGTCCCCAGCGCCGAGAAACCAGCCAATGCAGTAAGACCTCTTCCTCAGAATCCGACATGGTGATACAGCAAAGTGAAGCAACCAAAAGAACCTCTGTACTCTGTAAAGACTACAGAAAATGGCCACAAAACCAAACTCAGGTGACCTTGATTTATACCAGTATCCTGGGTGGAGTTAGTAAAATTAAATTTTTTTCACCATTCCTTGTTTTTCACAGAGGCACAACGGAAGCAAAAACGGACACGGATCACGGAACAACGGAACCCCGTTTTGCGGACCGCAAAAAAATACTGTTGTGCGCATGAGGCCTAAAACTAATATACTGAGGTGTTCAAAGCTGATATACTACAAATGCATAGATCAACAAGAGCTTGTGTTCTTAAAAACACTGAAGCAGAGACCATTCAATATTTGGAAGTCTTACACAAATGCATTAAAAATGTATACCATACACTATAATCTATGAGACTGCACAGCATACTGTATATAAAATTATAACCTAATAATTAATACACACAACCACTTTTATGCAAATTTGTATGGTTGTATAAATTTGTGGTTGTATCAAAAATTGGCCAAAAAAATCTAATTTTCAAATAAAATGTGAAAATAAAGGATAGTCTGCAAAACATAGTAAGATGTGAAAAGTTCATATTCATGTATTGCACTGCATTGAAACAGGCATCAGACCCTCAAAAGAGTCCCAAAGGGAATAAATAAAAAGTAAAAAAAAAGGTTTAAAAAAAATGTTCCACTAATAAAGCCATTTATGTCTGTAAAAAATGTAAGAGTTTAAAATATATATATATATATATATATATATATATTGGGTATCGCCGCGTCTATAAAGACTTTATGCATAAAATAATCACATGATCCACCCTATCAACGCATGCCCAGTATACTGCTGTAGAGCAGATGTAGAGAGGAGAGCGCTCCCATCCTTTGGCGCATGTGCAGTGAAGCGTGAAGCCAGGGGCATGCACCCAGTGAACAGTGCTGTACACTGGGTCTGTGCGGGATCTCGTGAGAACAGAGGATGACGTTTCCTAGCTTGGAGAACATCAATCAAGCTGTAGGGGGAGGGGTGCAGACGGGGAAACCTGACTTCCAGGAAGTTTGTGCCAGCCTCCTTGACTTTAACAAGTTAATTTACACATGGCGAGTACAAGAATCAGAATGTATTTTCTTCTGAGTTACAGGTTACTCAAAGCAATAAAGTCACTTCTGGACCACCACAACCTGATTAAAAAGCTACGGTGCAGTTCTGAGGGGAGTTTAGGGGGTGGGCAGGGCTTAGTTTTTTGGGGTTTTTTTCTGTTACGGCGCTCGCCACATAGGATTTTTTTTTATATTTTAATAATTTGTACTTTTCAGACGTGGCAATTTGTAATATATTTATTTATTTTATATGTAAAATTGGGAAAGGGGGTGATTTATATTTAATATTTTAGTGCTTTTTTTTTAACTTTTTTTTTTTTTTTTACTTTTTATTTAATAACTTTTTCCCCCCTTAGGGGCTAGAACCTGGGATCTTTTCATTGCTTGTCCAATCCACCATGATAGAGCTCTATTAGGGTGAATAGGACTTTACACTGGCCCTGCTGCCCTGTGCATAGTACATACAGCAGCAGGAAGATTACCATGGCAGCCAGGGCTTCAGTAGCGTCCTGGCTGCCATGGTAACCAATCGAAGCCCCAGGATTACACTGCTGGGGCTCCGATCAGAAGCGGCCACTGCCACCAATGAGGAGGAGGGGAGAGGGGACCCTGTGGCCACTGCCACCAATGATTTTAATACTGGGGAGAGGGTGCACTGCACCACCAATGTTTTTAATACTGGGGGGGTGCACTGCACCACCAATGATAATTAACCTTAAATACAGATACATGAGGCGGGTGCGGCAGAATCACATAGCTGGCACCCGAAATCTGAATGGGAGCTGAGATCAGCGGCAGTTAACCCCTCAGGTGCCGGACCAGCCTCCTGTATCTGTAAGAGGACCTTTCATGGATCCATACTTTATTAACTAAGTAGCAGGACATGTAGAGCGGCACCCAGGGATCTCCCTGCACTTCCTATTATATCTGGGCGCCGCTCCATTCGCCCGCTGTGGCCCCCATTACCGTCTCCCGGGCTGTATGTTAATTACTACCATCGGAACACCAGGACGGAGACATCAGCTTGGGCGTTTCTTTTCCCTGGCTGTAGCGCTGTCCAATCACCGCGCAGGGAGCATCACAGCCAGGGAGAAAAAACTCACCTTTAGAACTTTATGTTCAAAAGCCTTTTGTGACATGTATTAGTGCAAAAAGAAAAAACATATTTGCTGTTCAGCGGTGCAGTTATATGGTCTAAAGCCTTTTGTGGTGCGTATTAGTGCAAAAAGAAAAAATATATTTGCCGTTCAGCGGATCAGTTATATGGTCTAAAGCCTTTTGTGGCGTGTATTAGTGCAAAAAGAAAAAATATATTTGCCGTTCAGCAGTACAGTTATATGGTCTAAAGCCTTTTGTGGCGTGTATTAGTACAAAATGAAAAAATATATTTGCCGTTCAGTGGTGCAGTTATATGTTCTAAAGCCTTTTGTGCATGTATTAGTGCAAAAAAAAACTAATATATTTGCCGTTCAGTGGTGCAGTTACATGTTCTAAAACCTTTTGTGGCGTGTATTAGCGCAAAAAGAAAAATATATTTACCGTTCAGCAGTGCAGTTATATGTTCTAAAGCTTTTTGTTGCACGTATTAGTGCAAAAAGAAAAAATATATTTGCCGTTCAGCGGTGCAGTTATATGTTCTAAAGCCTTTTGTAGTGCATATTAGTGGAAAAAGAAAAAATATATTTGCTGTTAAGCAGTGCAGTTATATGTTCTAAAGCCTTTTGTGCCGCGTATTAGTGGAAAAATAAATAAAAATATATTTGCTGTTCAACGGTGCAGTTATATGTTCTAAAGCCTTTTGTGGCATGTATTAGTGCAAAAAGAAAAAATATATTTGCCGTTCAACGGTGCAGTTATAAGTTCTAAACCCTTTTGTGCGTGTATTAGTGCCTAAAATATATATATTTGCCGTTCAGCAGTGCAGTTATATGTTCTAAAGCCTTTTGTGGCGTGTATTAGTGCAAAAAGAAAAAATATATCTGCCGTTCAGCGGTGCAGTTATATCTTCTAAAGCCTTTTGTGGTGTGTATTAGTGGAAAAAGAAAAAACATATTTGCCGTTAAGCGGTGCAGTTATATGTTCTAAAGCCCTTTTTGTCATGTATTAGTGGCAAAAGAAAAATATATTTGCCTTGAGCTGTGCAGTTATATGTTCTAAAACACTTTTTGCAGTGTATTAGTTGCACAAGTAAAATATATTTGCCGTTCAGTGGTTTTTTGGGGGTTATTGTTCGGATCAGAGGAAGGGCAAAATAATCAGTGACGTCAACACAAACTTACTGCTGACACCCTCTCCACTCTGTCGGGGGTTCTACTTGTATAAGCGTTTAATAGAACAGGTTCTGTTGACATCTATGTGGAATCAGCTGACGACGGTGTAAAAGTAGTGCGCTTCTTCTTGGCGCTAACATCGACCTATAAGGCTGAGTTCATACTTGAGCTATTTGGTCAGTTTTGGCCCCATGACTGCACAAATAAGTGAAGTGTGCAGTGATTCTAAGAGCGACGCCTGTCATCTGCATGTCATACGGACTCACAGTATAATTTCACTACCACAGCAGACTCCCTATGCGTGTTCCTGCAAGACACAGTGTCTACACCACTATAAAGGCTCTCTGCAGCCAGGAAATAGACGTTTTTCATGTGATTCGCTGCAAATAAATTCGGGTCGATTTGAATTTTTGCAAAATTCGCTCACCTCTAGTCGTGTGCATGAGGCCTTAAAAGCAGAAAAATTAATATTTAGAATTTTTTTCCAGATTTTTCATATTTTTTTAATTTTTTTATGAATAAAGATAAAAGATAGTGATTAATATTTATCATTGACATGAAGTACAATGGGACTCCAGAATACATTCTCACTTGGATCAGTAAAAACATTCCAAAGTTATTACCACATAAAGGTAGACATGTAAGATTTGCAAAATTTAGCTCAGCTCATAAGGTGAAAACTGGGTTAAAGTATAACTATCATTCTTTTTTTATTTGTGTAATGTGTAGGGGCAGTGATACTGACCATTTTTGTCATATACTTTAATTACTGATATTGTACATTTCTGTTACAAAAATAGCTCTAAAGTGGCCTATTTTGAGCCTTAGCAATGCTCCTCTGTCTTCTGTACATAACTGTGAAGACTTGCTCAACACTGACTATGTTATGTAAACAGAAGACAGAGGAGCGTTGCTAAGGCTCAAAATGGGCCACTTTAGAGCTATTTTTGTAATAGAAATGTACGATTTAAGTAATTAAAGTATATTACAAAAATGGTCAGTATCACTGCTCCTATACATCAAAAAAAAAAAATGAATGATAGTTACACTTTAACCTCTTTAGGACACAAAGCGTACAGGTACGCCCTGATGTCCTGGTACTTAAGGACACAGGGCGTACCTATACCTATAAATCATTGAGCAGGCACCTTGGCTAAATGCGCGGGGGGGGGGGTCCCTGCGGTTTGCGGCTTTTCATGTTGCGGGCGGCTGCAGCGGTGCCATCGGGTCCCCATGGGGCTGTAGGGGGGACCCGATGGCATGGAAGGCAGTGCAATGCCTTCCTTAGGCATCTGCGCTGCCTTCCGGTGACAAGCCTGTGAGATCCAGCCCCCCAGCATACATATTAGGTATCGCCGCGTCCGTAACAACCTGCTGTATAAAAATACCACATAATCTAACCTGTCAGATGAAGGTTGTAAATAACAAAAAAAAACTGTATCAACACAGCTATTTCTTGTTACCTTGCCTCACAAAAAGTGTAATATAGAGCAACCAAAAATCACATGTACCCTAAACTAGTACCAACAAAACTTCCACCCTATTCCGTAGTTTCTAAAATGGGGTCACTTTTTTAGAGTTTCTACTCTAGGGGTGCATCAGGGGAGCTTCAAATGGGACATGGTGTCAAAAAACCAGTCCAGCAAAATCTGCCTTCCAAAAACAGTATGACATTCCTTTCTTCTGCGCTCTGCCGTGTGCCCGTACAGCAGTTTACGACCACATATGGGGTGTTTCTGTAAAATACAGAATCAGGGCCATAAATATTAAGTTTTGCGTAACGGGGTTCCGAAGGTGCACTCGGTCCCCCATTAGCCGCAGACCTGCTGTTTAGCTTCGGGAGCAAGGATCTGTGTTTGACCTCATTCCCAGGGTGGGTTTACTAGCTGGGTGGCTCCCTGCTCCTAAGTCTGCCTTGAGCGCCGAGCTGATCACTATAAATACAGGCAGCCTGCTGGCCACAGGTTGCCTGTTAATTTAGGTTCCACCTGTGATTTTGTCTTCCTGTCGTACTCCTGCCTGCTCCTTGTGTACTTTGCTGCTCTCCTGGTATTCTGATCCCGGCTTCCTCCTGACGATCCTCTGCTGACTCCTTTGGTACTTCACGTCTCTCCTGGTATTTACGACCCCGACTTCTCCTGACTATTCTCTGCTTTGCTCCATTTGTACTTTGTAGCTTTCTTGGTATTAAATCGGTCCGTTCACATTCTGTTGTTTGTCATCCCTGCACTTATTCTAAGCTAGGGATTGCTGTCCAGTTGTCCCCTGTCATTAGGACTTGCGAGGCAAGTAGGCAGGGCCAGGGGTAAGGGTGGAGCGCAGTGGTCACTTCCCTCCCCCCTGTGTGTGTGTGTGTGTGTGTGTATGCGACCATTACATTTTGTTTGGCTGTTAACCCTTGCTTTGTAACTGGTAAAAAAACATTACAATGGAAAATCTGCCAAAAAAGTGACATTTTGAAATTGCATCTCTATTTTCCATTAATTCTTGTGGAACACCTAGAGGGTTAGCGATGTTTGTAAAATCAGTTTTGAATACCTTGAGGAGTGTAGTTTCTGTAATGGGGTCATTTTTGGGTGGTTTCTATTATATAAGCCTCACAAAGTGACTGCAGACCTGAACTGGTCCTTGAGAAGTTGGTTTTTGAAAATTTCTGAGAAATTTCAAGATTTACTTCTAAGCCTTGTAACGTCCCCCAAAAATAAAATGTCATTCCCAAAATGATCCTAACATGAAGTAGACATATGGGAAATGTAAAGTAATAACTATTTTTGTAGGTATTAATATGTATTATAGAAGTAGAGAAATTAAAACTTGGCAATTTGCTAATTTTTCAAAATTTTTGGCAAATTTGGTATTTTTTCATAAATAAAAAACAATTATTTTTACTCAATTTTACCAGTTTCATGAAACCCAATATGTGACGAAAAAACGATCTCAGAATGGCCTGGATAAGTCAAAGCGTTTTAAAGTTATCACCACATAAAGTGACACTGGTCAGATTTGCAAAAAATGGCCTGATCCTGAAGGTGAAAATGAGCCCGGTCCTTAAGGAGTTAAAGAATAAATTCACCGCATGATGGAGATAGACAACTCCTTATATCTGAGGCAACAGATCATTTAGACTCAGTCAGGCATAGAGCTATTCTAATTTTGTTGCAGAAATTGCTAGCATTGTGATAGACAAAAATACTTTAAGAGTTTTGTATTTACTTACAGGAATTCAGACATATTTTACTGCTTTATGTCTTCCCTGAAATCAATGCTAAGATTCTCAGACAAGACATACAACAAACTGGTTTCTGAAAGGCAAGAATTAAATGACTCTTTGATGTTTGCAGGTGGATTATATGTCTTAAAGAATTCTTGAAGATTGTGTGTGCAGTGCTGCATGAATGAGGATTTCTGTGCACACAGAAGAATTTTTGAACAATATAATAGTCAAGAGACTGGGGTAGGACAATTAGTCTTTATTATTTGTGTGCAGCGCCTGTAACACCAGGAATGTCAATAATATAAAAGGAATAAAAAAAATCAAGAATGTTCTGGGTGTACACAAAATCTCATTTACTATTATTTTTTATAATGGGAATGAAAAGAGATACATATATCAGGTGTCTCCTCTTCTTATAAATATTATGGATGAGGAGGAGAATTCAGTAGTGTGAAGAAAACTGCCAATATGAAAGTGGTAGTAGTGTCAGTAGTAACAGCCACAATACACATACTTTTAAAGGGGTTGTCCAGGTAATTTCAAAATGTCCCATATCAGTGACTGCTATAAAATAAAAATTTAAAAACAATCCTATACTAGAGGAGAATTGGCCATACACCCTACAGGGAAATTTCATGGTTGGCCAATGCCCAGGCCCTCCACACAGCTGCTGGCCAGGTACGTAAAGATCTGATGATCATATTACTAATTAATGCTAGGAGCAACAGGCACTTATGTACTGTACCAGGCCAGTGGTTGCAGGTGCACTCTTGAATTCAACTATCACCATCCTCAGAACAGTGATACAGTTGAATACTTTGGCAAGGGTGGCAGTATTTTGTGCTGCACTGTGGTATTTGACTCTGCTGGGGTGGTATTTTGTGCTGCACTATGATATTGCTGGCCACTTCTGTTATCCCAACCTACTTGTGTTGGCCCTGCCTACTTGTGCTGGCTCGCTTTCTGTCAATTTGGGTCTACCTACAACATGGGCCTAGCCCACCCCTGCTCTATACTCACCTGTTTCTCTTTCATCATTCTCAGCACCACAGCTCCAGTCCTTTTCCTGATGTCTGAATACAAGGTTACAGTGGTGAAAGGTAGAGGTAACTATTGACCGCAATGGTTATGTGCTATATGTAGAGGTAATCACTGATTACAATGGTTATGTGCTATATTCTTCTGCTACCTGAGGACCTGCTCAGTCCCATCATGTGACCACAGGTCTGTTTATATCTAAAGGTTACATCATTCACTGTGTTGACTAAGTGTACTTGAGCTCTTGGTGTTGATGGATCTCATAGCAGCTGCAAGTCTTTCTACTCTGATAGTTAGATATGTTATACTATACACTCACCTAAAGAATTATTAGGAACACCATACTAATACGGTGTTGGACCCCCTTTTGCCTTCAGAACTGCCTTAATTCTACGTGGCATTGATTCAACAAGGTGCTGATAGCATTCTTTAGAAATGTTGGCCCATATTGATAGGATAGCATCTTGCAGTTGATGGAGATTTGAGGGATGCACATCCAGGGCACGAAGCTCTCGTTCCACCACATCCCAAAGATGCTCTATTGGGTTGAGATCTGGTGACTGTGGGGGCCATTTTAGTACAGTGAACTCATTGTCATGTTCAAGAAACCAATTTTAAATTATTTAAGCTTTGTGACATGGTGCATTATCCTGCTGGAAGTAGCCATCAGAGGATGGGTACATGGTGGTCATGAAGTGATGGACAAGGTCAGAAACAATGCCCAGGTAGCCCGTGGCATTTAAACGATGGCCAATTGGCACTAAGGGGCCTAAAGTGTGCCCAGAAAACATCCCCCACACCATTACACCACCACCACCAGCCTGCACAGTGGTAACAAGGCATGATGGATACATGTTCTCATTCTGTTTACGCCAAATTTGGACTCTACCATTTGAATGTCTCAACAGAAATCGAGACTCATCAGACCAGGCAACATTTTTCCAGTCTTCAACAGTCCAATTTTGGTGAGCTCGTGCAAATTGTAGCCTCTTTTTCCTATTTGTAGTGGAGATGAGCGGTATCCGGTGGGGTCTTCTGCTGTTGTAGCCCATCCGCCTCAAGGTTGTGCGTGTTGTGGCTTCACAAATGCTTTGCTGCATACCTCGGTTGTAACGAGTGGTTATTTCAGTCAATGTTGCTCTTCTATCAGCTTGAATCAGTCGGACCATTCTCCTCTGACCTCTAGCATCAACAAGGCATTTTCGCCCATAGGACTGCCGCATACTGGATGTTTTTCCCTTTTCACGCCATTCTTTGTAAACCCTAGAAATGGTTGTGCGTGAAAATCCCAGTAACTGAGCAGATTGTGAAATACTCAGACCGGCCCGTCTGGCACAAACAACCATGCAACGCTCAAAATTGCTTAAATCACCTTTCTTTCCCATTCTGACATTCAGTTTGGAGTTCAGGAGATTGTCTTGACCAGGACCACAACCCTACATGCATTGAAGCAACTGCCATGTGATTGGTTGACTAGATAATCGCATTAATGAGAAATAGAACAGGTGTTCCTAATAATTCTTTAGGTGAGTGTATACTGTATGAAAGTATCTAGTTTTAAAGGGGTTTTCCAGGTGGAAAAAAACTGATGGCCTATCCTTAGAATTGGCCATCAGTAACAGATCAGTGAGGGTCTGAGTTATCGGCACCAGAGCTGAGTAAATCAATCCACCCGAATTATGTAAAAATTTGAGTTGCATTCAAATTCAAATTTTGGGTGATTCAATTCAGGTGAATTTTGGAAAGAGAGAAAAAAAAACTTAAATTCAAATTAATTTTTGAGCCCAGAGTCAGAACCTCACTAGTTTGATATTGACTATCCTAAGGATTTTGAAAGCCCCTATAAGAAATTGCAGGTGACATTAGGGAGGCTCGTACCATCGTGGCCTGCTATTGGCTGCCGATCTTGCCCCCTGTCGCAAGATGTTTTGATCCATGAGACTGGGAGATGCAGCAGTGGTCGTGAGGGGAGCGGGGTAAGTATCTATAGGAGGGTCCCAGCATTGGGGAGCATGTTTTAGACATTAAATTATTCATTTGAAAACTTTTGATTTTACTATTGACACTTTTCAGATGTTTTATATTTATTGTTATTCATAAAGTGAGTTGTTCTAGCTTGTATTAGGTGATTTGATCAATTATGAACAATAATAGGGAATATTATGGATAACCACTTCAAGAGATGACCAATTTATACTACAAGTGATGAGCTGAATACTGTTGTGAATTTATCATAAAATATTAGAACTTTATTATAAAATTGACCAGCAAATCTAGATCACCTAACAATTCTTGAGCAGATTTAATATGCTAGTTTCTTGGTGCAGCGTGCACTAAACCAGCGTTTCCCAACCAGCATGCCTCCAGCTGTTGCAAAACTACTAACTCCCAGCATGCCCGCACAGCCTTTGGCTGTGCGGGCATGCTGGGAGTTGTAGTTTTGCAACAGCTGGAGGCTCACTGGTTGGGAAACACTGCACTAAACAACTGATATACGTACTTTGCATCACATTTATCAACCGGCCTTGTCTGACAGGGGGCCTGGCTTTATAGGAAGGGGGCATGGTTTACAAATGCCTATGTGCACCACATTTATCATTCAGCATCAGCCACTGTGATAAATCTGGCACAGTATAAGGCTACATTCACACAAAAGAATTTTGTTTCCATGTCCATTCCGTTTTTTTCTTGCAGATCGGATGTGGACCCATTCATTTTAATGGGTCCGCAAAAAATGCGGACAGCACAGTGTGTGTTGTCCGCATCAGTATATCCATTCTGTAGCCCCGCAAAAAAAAATAGAACATGTCCTATTCTTGTCCATTTTGCGGACAAGGATAGGCATTGTTACAATGGATCCACAAAAAAACGGATGGCATACGGATGGCATACGGATGGCATCCGTTTTTTGGCGGATCCGCAATTTGCAGGCCGCAAAACGCATACGGTCGTGTGAATGTAGCCTAAGGGTCCTAAGGGCCTCCTGAGCCAGCGAGGGACACAGGCCGGAAGGAGCCTGCATCGCATCCTGGAGGAGGTAAGTATAATTTATATATATATATATATATATGTACAAATATTGGCACATGATAGGAGGCTACTGGCACATAAGGGGGCTACTGGCATATAAGGGGGCTACTGGCACATGATAGGAGGCTACTGGCAAATAAGAGGGGCCATTGGCACATGATAGGGGGCTACTGGCACATAAGGGGGGCTACTGGCACATAAGGGGGGTTACTGGCACATGATAGGGGGGGTGACTGGCACATAAGGGGGCTACTGGCACATGATAGGGGGGGCACTCTGGCTACTGGCACATGATTGTGGGAGGGCTCTAATTACTGGCACATGATTGGGGACACATCTTACTGGCACATGATTAGGGGGCATCTATGGGAGCACATCTTACTGGCACATTATTGGGTGGCACTATAGGGGCATCTACTGAGGCTAAAAAGAAGGGGTATTTTATATGGTGGGCTCTGTATAGGGGCATTTTATACTGGGACACATTATGGTGGGTACTATGGGGAAGGGGGGAGAGGAGCACTATGGGGTCATCTACGGGGGCACTAAGATTGGGTATTTTATATTGGCACATTATGGGAACATTAGTTCAACTGGGGGCATTACAAGGGGGTATGTTTTGCACATTATAAGGAGAATTATTTCTACTGGGGGGGCATTATGGTGGGCTTTATTACTCCCCCATGGTATGACCCCCTAGTAGCAGCACCAGCCTCTCCCTGCTCTGCTCTCCCTCTGCCCCTTAATCCTTATTATGAAATCTTTCTCATTAGGATAAAACACAACATCAGCTCCGCCGAGCCCCCGGCCAAAGTGTTGAAGTGGCGTCCGAGATCCCCAAGGGCCAAGCCAAGTAATTGTAAGTTTTCATGTGGAGTATGTTTATGTTATACACATATAGCCTACACTGTGCCACACAATATACAGTATACCTCTACACTGTGCCACACAATATACAGTATACCTCTACACTGTGCCACACAATGTACAGTATACCTCTACACTGTGCCACACAATATACAGTATACCTCTACACTGTGCCACACAATATACAGTATACCTCTACACTGTGCCACACAATGTACAGTATACCTCTACACTGTGCCACACAATGTACAGTATACCTCTACACTGTGCCACACAATATACAGTATACCTCTACACTGTGCCACACAATATACAGTATACCGCTACACTGTGCCACACAATATACAGTATACCGCTACACTGTGCCCCACAATATACAGTATACCGCTACACTGTGCCACACAATGTACAGTATACCTCTACACTGTGCCTCACAATATACAGTATACCTCTACACTGTGCCACACAATATACAGTATACCTCTACACTGTGCCACACAATATACAGTATACCTCTACACTGTGCCACACAATATACAGTATACCTCTACACTGTGCCACACAATATACAGTATACCTCTACACTGTGCCACACAATGTACAGTATACCTCTACACTGTGCCCCACAATGTACAGTATACCTCTACACTGTGCCCCACAATATACAGTATTCCTCTACACTGTGCCTCACAATATACAGTATACCGCTACACTGTGCCACACAATATACAGTATACTCTACACTGTGCCATACAATATACAGTATACCTCTACACTGTGCCACACAATATACAGTATACCGCTACACTGTGCCCCACAATATACAGTATACCGCTACACTGTGCCACACAATGTACAGTATACCTCTACACTGTGCCACACAATATACAGTATACCTCTACACTGTGCCACACAATATACAGTATACCTCTACACTGTGCCACACAATATACAGTATACCTCTACACTGTGCCCCACAATATACAGTATACCTCTACACTGTGCCAAACAATATACAGTATACCTCTACACTGTGCCACACAATATACAGTATACCTCTACACTGTGCCACACAATATACAGTATACCTCTACACTGTGCCACACAATATACAGTATACCGCTACACTGTGCCCCACAATATACAGTATACCGCTACACTGTGCCACACAATGTACAGTATACCTCTACACTGTGCCACACAATATACAGTATACCTCTACACTGTGCCACACAATATACAGTATACCTCTACACTGTGCCACACAATATACAGTATACTGCTACTGTGCCACACAATATACAGTATACTCTACACTGTGCCGCACAATATACAGTATACTCTACACTGTGCCACACAATATACAGTATACCTCTACACTGTGCCGCACAATATACAGTATACCTCTACACTGTGCCCCACAATATACAGTATACCTCTACACTGTGCCACACAATATACAGTATACCTCTACACTGTGCCACACAATATACAGTATACCTCTACATTGTGTAGGGGTTATACTGTTTATTGTACAGCATGGCACAGAGGTTATATTGTCTGGCATAGTGTAACCTCCATACATTTTATGTACAGTATACAGTAATCCGCCTTGCCATCTATGCTTTGAATCTGGTTTTATATGTTACTTGGTTTTTGTACATTTACTTGCGTGTTCTAGTTGAGACCTGCACTAAGTTTGACGAAATGCACTTGTGAAAGTAAGTGTCCCTGAATGGCAGTTAGCAAATGTGGTCACCCTAAGTGGGAGAGGGGAATATAAAGAGGTTGGGAGTGCAGGACAAGAAACAGCTGAGGAGAAGAAGCTACGGATCCCTGAGGGAGACAAAATGGATTGCAAGGCAAACACAGAAAGCTACCATTAAGTAACAGCGCGATCTTTAGACATAGAGCGCGCAGCCACCTGCTGCGACTTCCTGACCCCGGATATAATAATAAGTCAGAGTAATTTGTCAGAGTAGGTCCCACTCAATAGAGGCTTCCTTGACGTGGTGAGTGGGCTTATGCCTTTTGATCAAAATGTACACTAATGCCTCTTGTACAGCATGCAATACGGGGGGCTGTACACTTTTTAGGTCAAAGCCAAGCACTGTGGATGTGCGACCCAGTTCTTTTTTCTCCCCCATATAATTATAATAATAAGTCAGACGTGGCTCTTTGCACCCTCGTGAAACCCATTGAAGTAAATGGTTTTGCATACGGTCCACAAAAAAAACGGAACAGAAATAGAAAGAAAATATGTTTGTGTGCATGAGCCCTAAGTCATAGTGAGGCCTCTTGAACACAACCGTATGGCTTTTTCAGTATTTTGCAGTCCGTTTTTAACGGATACGTTTTTTGTTTTAGTGGTGTTTCCGCTTCCGTTCCGTTTTGCTGTTCCATTTTTCCATTTGGTTTCCGTTTGTGATCGGTTTTTTTGCGGATCGCAAATGGAAACGGAAGCATACAATTATGTTTAAACAGTAAGTACATAAAAAAATTGGGCTGGGCATAAAATTTTCAATAGATGGTTCTGCAAAAACGGAACGGATACGGAAGACATACGGATGCATTCCATATGCATTCCGTTTTTCTTACGGAACCATTGACTTGAATTATAATAATATTAAGAATAATAGGACATGTTCTATCTTTGAACGGAACGGAAATACAGAAATACGGAATCGGAATGCATACGGAGTACCTTCCGTTGTTTTTGCGGACCCATTGAAATTAACGGAATCCACAAAAACGAAACGGAAAAAAAAAAATGTTCATGTGCAAGAGGCCTAAATCTGGGCCAATGTATTGGTAATTGAATTGGTAAGTGAATTTCTACATTACATTTATTTTCACCAATGTAATGTCTTCCTTTTGGTGACAAATGGTATAGTTCAGTCTGCAGTCACTTTGCCTTGAAAAGGTATATACTGTGTATACATATATATATATATATATATATATATAAGAAAACTTGCTGACATGAATGCACACACAATAAATTACTTTAGCTACTGTGTGAGCAGGCTTTTCTATCAGCATTCATGACTGATAGAGAAGTACTTGGCTGTATTAGTTCTTTTTTATTTATCCAAAAAGTCTGAACAAAATAGAAACATAAACCACTCTTGTACAAAACCTCAAAGCTTCCTTTTCTTTTCGCTGGCAACCACAGGCCTTTAAAGGGGTTGTCTCACTTCAGCAAAAGTCATTTATCATGCAGAGAAAGTTAATACAAGGCACTTACTAATGTAATGTGATTGTCCGTATTATATATTGATCATCGCCTACCAGGGGGAAGAGGAGCAAAGGGAAGGACTCCAACATTGCGGTTCTTATCAAGACCATATGATAGTGGGACAACAGAATTAATATCTTGATGAGTCTCTCCAACATCTGAACTGATGTGGAGTACAATACCTGCTAATTGAAGGAGCCCAACACAGGCACAAGTGACTAAATATGTATATGAATGGCATGAAATTGTGCTAGTAAGCACATCCTTTGATATGACTCCATCCCCCTGTATCTATAAATTAAAGAGTGACTATCTCAAGGCGTTGTAGGAGAGTACCTGGGGTGGTAATAGACGGCAGGTACGTGCCACCGGGGGTCCTGGCACCGGTGGAGTAAGAGCCAGAAAAGTGCTTATTGCAGCGGTTATGCTGTTAACACAGCGGATCCGGGCCGGCTCTTATTGGGAGCAGGCAGATATGCGGGCGGGTGCCTGTCTCCCCACGGTCCAGGCCAGGTTTTGCAGGGAAGGGTTAAAACCTGACCAGCAACAAGGGTGTGGTGTGCAATGTGAAGCTTCTGTGTTCTCTGGCTGTGAGAGTGAGAAGTGGAGGTGAGCTGGGCTGTGTGCTGAGGCCCGTGGAGGACTGTGCAGGATCCTGCAGCTGAAACCAGGAGGGATCCGTGTCCTGTGGCTAGAAGCAAGACCCATGGACTTACTTCACCAAGGAGAAAAAGGTGACATTACTCCTGGCTTTAAATAGACTTTGCTTTATGTGACTGAAACAGGCCTCAAGTAGCCTGCAGCAGGGACTTGCTGTGTTTGAACTATTATTTTGCTGTTGTGTGTGACCACCCTCCCTATGAACTGCGCCGACTTTCACTTGTATGCACCGTGTGAATAAACAAAGCATCGTGTTTTACATCAAGACCGGTCTGTGTTGCCTCTATACTGCACTCGCTACCACTGCCTACCAGAGCGGATCCCCACAATTGGTGGCTTCAGCGGGCAAACGGCAGTGAGGCTGAAAATTGTGCTGTTTGGACTGTATGTCATATATTAAGCCAGCAAGTTTTGTGGCTCCAGATAAAATGGAGGAGGCTATTAGACACTTGGTGCAAAGTAATGAGGAGGCTACTCGGAGACATGAGGAAGCCCTGAGAGACCAGCGGCAGTTGAATAGTCTACTGGCCCAGCAACTGGCGACTATGCAGGAGTCCATGCGGGTGTTACAACAACAAGCCGTCCCGGGGGGGACCGCAATCCTACCTGCTGCCCGGGATAAGGTGCGCTCAGCGTTAAGAAAGATGGGCCCCGAGGATGATATCGAGGCGTTCCTGATGGTCTTCGAACGCACTGCGGAACAGGAAAGGTTACCGGCAGAACAGTGGGCCGAAGTAGTGGCGCCATTTTTAGTGGGTGACGCACAAAAGGCCTACTTCGACCTCAGTCAGGAGGAAGCCAAGAGCTATGAGAGGCTGAAGGGGGAGGTTTTGGCTCGTCTTGGGGTTAATACCTATGTGCGTGCACATCGAGTCTACCAGTGGGCTTTCTCAGAGTCCCGGCCTGCTCGGTCCCAGGCCTATGACCTGTTACACCTCGTAAAAAAAATGGCTGCAGCCTGAGACATTGAGCCCCTCGCAGATGGTGGAACGTGTGGTGGTGGATCGTTTGGTGCGTACCCTCCCAAGAGCAATACAGCGCTGGGTGGGACAAGGTGATCCAGGCACCCTGGATCAGTTAGTAAGCCTTGTCGAGAGGTATGTGGCAACCCAGGACTTGGTGCGGGACTCAACGCAGGTGCAGGAATCCCGTCGGGCTCCCTCTCAGGCTAGGGATCCGGAAAAAGGGTCCCAACCACAAAGGGGGGGGGAAAGGCTAGTCCTACTCCAGGGAAGAGAGACCGGGGAGGGACCACGGGGATTCAATGTTGGCACTGCCACGGCCTGGGACATAGGGCAGCGAACTGTCCTCAAACACCTGAACCCATGGACTGCGGGTTCGCTCGCCGGTCCTCTTTCTTTGCCCGGCCTGTATGTACCGCGGATGCCAGGCCGACCACCGATATGCCACCTCTGTGCCAAGTCTTGGTCGATGGGCATCCGATTAATGCTTTGCTGGACTCTGGGAGCCTGGTGACCCTAGTGCATGAGTCCTTAGTGTCTGAGACACTCCCAGAGACGCAAACCCTGTCCATTGTCTGTATCCATGGGGACCGCCGGGAGTACCCCACTGCCAGGGTTACCATGTCCGTGTTGGGCAAAGAGGTGCAGCATGTCGTCGGAGTGGGACGCCAAATCCCTTATGCCGCCATACTGGGAAGGGATTTTCCTTTGTTCTGGACTCTATGGAAGAGCAATATGCCTTCCCTTAGGGACAGACGACAATCGGGCCCAGTGCCCGAGGATCCCGATGCAGGGATACCAGCTGTAGGGGTCACCACATCACCTGTAGAGTGTCATCCCGATAGGTTTCCCCTAGAGGTGTTGGCAGGCGAATCCGTGGAAACCCCGTCCATCCCGGACCTGGAGGTATCCCGTGACACGTTCGGGACCGCCCAGCTCCAGGATCCGACATTATTACGGGCGAGGGAAGGGGTGACAGTGGTAAATGGGGTGGCTCAGCACCCAGGGGCCGACTCGGTGTTTCCCCATCTGGCTTTTAACCAGGACCTGCTGTATAGGGTGGACAAAGTGCAGCACGAGGTAGTGGAGCAGCTGGTGGTACCCCAGCCATACCGCCGTGTGGTACTGGACTTGGCCCACTCCCACGTGCTGGGAGGACATTTGGGCGTAAAAAAAAACCCAAGAGCGGATTCTGCAAAGGTTCTATTGGCCCGGGGTTTATGAGGAGGTCAAAAGGTTTTGCCAATCCTGTCCAGTGTGTCAGATGACGAGCCCCCAGCCCCACTATCGCAGTCCCCTAGTACCCATGCCCATCATCGAGGTCCCCTTCGAAAGAATAGGGATGGATCTGGTAGGCCCCATAAACAAGTCGGCCAGAGGGCACCAGCATATCTTGGTGGTCTTAGACTATGCCACCAGATATCCTGAAGCGATCCCACTACGTCATACTTCTGCTAAGCTCATAGCTAAAGAACTCATGGGTATGTTCGCAAGGGTGGGGATTCCAAAAGAGATCCTGACCGACCAGGGGACGCCCTTCATGTCTAAGGTGACGAGGGAGCTCTGCAAGCTTTTAGGGGTTAAACGGTTGCACACGTCCGTATACCATCCTCAGACCGACGGACTAGTGGAACGCTTTAACAAAACCCTAAAAACTATGCTTAAAAGAACCGTAGCCAAAGACGGAAAGGATTGGGACCTGTTGCTGCCGTACGTATTGTTCGCAGTGCGAGAAGTGCCCCAGGCATCTACGGGATTCTCGCCCTTCGAGCTATTATATGGTCGACGGCCAAGAGGGTTGCTGGACATCGCTAAAGAGGCGTGGGAGCAACAGCCCACCCCCCACAAGAGTATTATAGAGCATATAGAAAAGATGCAGGACCGTATAGAGACAGTCCTACCAATCGTCCGGGAACACATGGAAGCCGCCCAACTGGCACAGAGCCGGGTATACAACCGGAGTGCCCAGGTCCGGACATTTAACCCGGGTGACCGGGTACTGGTGCTAGTCCCCACCATTGACAGTAAGTTTTTGGCACGGTGGCAAGGTCCCTACGAGGTGAAAGAGAAGGTAGGGTCAGTGAATTACAAGATATCCCAGCCAGGCCGGCGGAAGCCAGAACAGGTATATCATGTAAATTTACTGAAATCGTGGAGAGATAGGGAGTGTCTCATTGGGGACAGCCCAAGCACTGTCTTGTCTGCGGGGAAGATCCCAGCTCCACCCGAGGTCCCGGAGGGCACCTCCGCGGTGAAGATAGCAGGTGGTCTGTCGACTAAACAAGCTCAGGAAGCCAAAGAGTTAGTGAGTCGAAATAGGGATGTATTCTCTGAGCTTCCTGGTCGAACTTTGGTAGTCCGACATGACATCGTCACCGAGCCCCACGTCAGGGTACGGTTAAAGCCGTATCGTGTACCGGAGGCCCGGCGACAGGCCATTTCAGAAGAAGTAAGGTCCATGTTGAGGTTAGGGGTGATTGAGGAGTCAAGGAGCGAGTGGGCCAGCCCCATAGTCCTCATCCCAAAACCTGACGGTACTCTGCGCTTCTGCAATGATTTTAGAAAGCTCAACGAAGTGTCGAAATTCGATGCCTACCCCATGCCCCGGGTAGACGAGCTCATAGAACGGCTAGGGAAAGCTCGCTATTTCTCGGTCCTCGACCTCACAAAAGGATATTGGCAGGTGCCTCTCACGGAGGCGGCAAAGGAGAAGACTGCCTTTGTCACCCCCGAGGGGTTATTTCAGTACCAAGTTTTGCCCTTTGGCCTACATGGCGCTCCAGCCA
The DNA here is from genome assembly GCF_014858855.1 of Bufo gargarizans. Lineage (NCBI taxonomy): Eukaryota > Metazoa > Chordata > Amphibia > Anura > Bufonidae > Bufo > Bufo gargarizans. Next base: position 490,474,670 of record NC_058080.1, on the reverse strand, counting down.
CCTTCCAGCGATTGATGGACGTCATCCTACGGCCCCATCGTCCATATGCTTCGGCATATCTGGACGACATCATCGTGTTTAGCCAGGACTGGGAGAGTCACCTGCCCAAGGTACAGGCCGTAGTCGATTCACTTAGAAAAGCTGGACTGACGGCCAACCCAAAAAAGTGTTCGCTCGGGTTCGAGGAGGTCCGGTACCTGGGATACGTGATTGGGCGGGGAGTTGTCAAACCCCAGGTAGACAAGGTTGAGGCGATCAAGAGCTGGCCCAGACCTCTTACCACCAAGCAAGTACGTTCGTTCCTAGGGATGATAGGATATTACATGCGCTTTATCCCCAACTTTGCCACAGTAGCGGCCCCATTGACAAGACTTTTAAAGGGGAGGAAGACGGTGATGGTCCGCTGGGATGAGCAGGCGGAGGAGGCATTCTCCCGTTTGAAGTCTGCTCTGTGTGGGTCCCCGGTTTTGGTGACACCCGACTTCACACGGGAATTTGTCGTTCAGACGGACGCCTCTGGAGTGGGCCTAGGGGCAGTACTCTCTCAGGAAATCAGTGGGGAGGAACACCCTGTTGTCTTCCTGAGTCGCAAACTCACCCCAGCGGAAACCAGGTACAGCGTGGTAGAGAGAGAATGCCTGGCCATTAAGTGGGCCCTCGAGTCCCTTAGGTACTATCTGTTAGGGAGAAGGTTCCGTCTGGTGACCGACCATTCCCCTCTCCAGTGGATGAGCCGGGCCAAGGAGGAGAGTGCCCGGGTCACCAGATGGTTCTTGTCCCTCCAGAATTTTAAGTTCAGTGTCGAACACAGGGCAGGCCGCTTACAGGGGAATGCCGATGCCCTTTCCCGGGTACACTGTTGTACATGTGTCCAACCCCTCAGGATTGAACAGGGTGTGCAACCCTTCAGGGTTGAACAAAGGGGGGGGGATATGTAGGAGAGTACCTGGGGTGGTAATAGACGGCAGGTACGTGCCACCGGGGGTCCTGGCACCGGTGGAGTAAGAGCCAGAAAAGTGCATATTGCAGCGGTTATGCTGTTAACACAGCGGATCCGGGCCGGCTCTTATTGGGAGCAGGCAGATATGCGGGCGGGTGCCTGTCTCCCCACGGTCCAGGCCAGGTTTTGCAGGGAAGGGTTAAAACCTGACCAGCAACAAGGGTGTGGTGTGCAATGTGAAGCTTCTGTGTTCTCTGGCTGTGAGAGTGAGAAGTCGAGGTGAGCTGGGCTGTGTGCTGAGGCCTGTGGAGGACTGTGCAGGATCCTGCAGCTGAAACCAGGAGGGATCCATGTCCTGTGGCTAGAAGCAAGACCCATGGACTTACTTCACCAAGGAGAAAAAGGTGACATTACTCCTGGCTTTAAATAGACTTTGCTTTATGTGACTGAAACAGGCCTCAAGTAGCCTGCAGCAGGGACTTGCTGTGTTTGAACTATTATTTTGCTGTTGTGTGTGACCACCCTCCCTATGAACTGCACCGTCTTTCACAAATATGCACCGTGTGAATAAACAAAGCATCGTGTTTTACACCAAGACCATTCTGTGTTGCCTCTATACTGCACTCGCTACCACTGCCTACCAGAGCGGATCCCCACAGCGTATATGTGAGCTGGCTTTATTCCGGCATCTATCTTTAAAGCATTTTTCTTATGCGACCTGGCTTTATGTCAGTATTTATCTAGTTGCATCCTATTTGTATAGACCAATAATTCGACTATACCTCCTGATGAACCCCTAGCACGGTATAGGGGGGAAATGCGTTGAGGTAACCAAAGTGGTTGTGAGGCAACCAAAGTGGTTGTCCACCACTAGGTAGCAAGGTGGCCAAGGTGGTTGTTTACCACCTGGTAGCCAAGGTGTTTGACTATCCAGTCAACCCGGACCAACTATATGTCTAGTATCTGTCTATACTTTATGTATTGTGTCTGTATTGTCTTTTTTTCACTCCATCCAGCTGATCTTTACACTTATTGATGTATTAATTATCCTCACCTTAACCTGGGGTAATCTAGTGCCATCCCCTCTCTGTACTCCTGTAGGGAATTGGAAGGGGTAGCAGTCTAGGTACGTGGACAGGGGGCCTCTACCATCAAGAGTCCTCCCTGGGCTGAGGTTATAGGATAGGGGTATTTGTAGGCATAACTCTTCCCTTACCCCAGGCTATTCACTATCAGATGCTGGATGTGAGCATCAGTTGCGTTTAAGTCTTTATATATCTATTTGTTGTTATGTATAGTGGACCCTAGTAGGATCCTTTTAAGGTATATCAATAAAATTGTTACTTTTAGGGGTTAATTTCCTATGCTGGACTTGTTGATTGTCCATATTGCCTCCATTGCTGGCATGATGAATTTTTCCATCACATTATACACTTCTCGTTTCCATGGTTACAACCACCCTGCAATCCAGCATCATTGGCCATGCTTGCACACTATACGAAAAGGAATCAGCCTCTGTGCACTCCCACAGTTCTGACCACCAGAGAGTACGGTGCTTTTTCCTATAGTGTGCAAGCACAGCCACCGCTGATGGATTGCAAGGTGGTCATAATTATTGAAATGAGAATCATATAATGCGATGGAAAAATGTATCAAACCAGCAAAGGAAGCAATATGGATAATAACAATACATTAGTAAGTGCCCTGTATTAATTTTATCTACATAATCAAATTCCTTCAGGCTTGTCCTTTCTATTCTCAATCAACTACTCACTTCTGCTTAAAAAAACTACTGTCATGCTTTGGCCGCATAAATGCGGTCAAGATAGACATCCTACTACGTTTCCTGTACCTCTTCCAAACTGTCCAGATCTTACCACCTACAGTAGGAGTGTTTTTTCATAGTTTGAAATTAGCAAGATTATATGCGGTTTGCATTAGCTATAAGATCCTGATCAAGTGTAAATTGGCAGGAGGAGCATGACTTAGAGATATTGATCTCCCCTATCAGGCTTCCCTGAAAGTTGTGGATAGAGATGAGCGAATTTCAAAAAAATTCGATTTGGTCGGTTCGCCGAATTTTCCGAAACGACTTGTGGCAAATCGCGGTAAAAAACGGCTATTTCCTGGCTGCAGAGAGCCTTTATAGTGGTGTAGAACACTGTGCCTTGCAGTAATACGCATAGGGAGTCTGCTGTGGTAGTGAAACAATTCTGTGAGTCAGTATGACATGTAGATGACAGGGGTCACTGTTAGAATCACTGCACACTTCACTTATTTGGGAAGTTACGGGGCCAAAAGTGACCAAATAACTCAAGTGTGAGCTCATCCTTACAGGTCGATTGTAACGAGGGACCGGCGACGTGCACTTCCTTCGCAGCCCTGCCAGCACCCTGCGCAAGGAGAGGGACACAGACGTAATCTGCTTCCTCGTCTCCATGACAGCAGGCGAGCTGCAGGAGAGCCGAGCGCCGATAACGAGTTTGGCTGCTGTGAGTCACGTGCTGCCGGCCACGTCATGTGACTCACCAGTCAGGACTATTTAAACAGGCAGCCTGCTGGACACAGGTTGCCTGTGAATAAGGTCTTTTCATTTACCAAGTTCTCTGTATTGGTTTGAATTGTACCTTGACCTCGGCCCTTTTTTTATTAACCCCGCTTCTGCTGTTTCCTCTGAATTGACGTGACCTCCTGGCATTCGGACCTCGGCTCGTGTTTGTTGTGATTTGGCTTTTCCTTTGTACTGACCTTGCTTACTCTTTTATTTGTATCTTTCGTCCTGTATTTTGACCGCTGCTTATATTTGCATTGTTTGTGTATTTACCCCTCTATGCATGCTTGTCACTTTGTTTATTATTTTCTCCAGTTTCATTGTTCCCTTTAAGGCCCAGCACGTACTCAGTTTAGGGAACGTCGTCCAGTTGCACAGTCACCTAGGGCAGACCGTGCAAGTAGGCAGCGACAGAGGCGTGGGTTGAGCTCAGGGCTATGCACGCTCTCCCGTTCCATGACATCGATGTTAGCCTCAGGTATAAAGAACCGTGCAGAGGCCCAAGATCCTACTATAGCGTGAAAGAGCGCACTCCTTTTACAACGTCGTCAGCTGATTCCACATAGATGTCTACAGAACATGTTCTATTAAACGCTTATACAAGTAGAGCCCCCCTGACAGAATGGAGAGGGTAATCTTGTGTAGAGAAGGGTCGGCACTGCTGGATGGACGCGGTGCACGAGTCAGTGGGTAGACGTCCCAATACTTGCAATAAAAGGAAAAAAGACCGGCACTCGCGATGATGATGAATGTTGCGTTTATTCAGTCACATATTATAAGCATATAGTGACGCGTTTCAGCACAACACGTGCTTTCATCAGACTATACAATACACCCCTATCACATCCCTTTTATACACAGAGGAAAGGAGGAGTAACAGAAAAAAAGAAGGAAATGACATCATGATATATAGCTCCGCCCACTTCAGGGCTGACACAGGTATAATAATGAAAGGTGCAATAAACCAAACAGATCAGTGTAAATACATTAATGAAACAGGTAATAACAATTCAGGAATCAAGTCCGCTGAAAGAGACAAATAAAGTATATGTTATTATAATATAAATTCTTATAATGGAAATAATATAATCAAGAGACTAGGTGAAACTAGAAATATTGTACTCGCGATTGAGCCCCCTTGGATCCAAAGTTTGTAACCGATGGATCCAATAGGCCTCACGCTTGAGAAGCAAACTATTCCTGTCGCCACCGCGACGAGGTAAAGATACACTCTCGATCACTTGAAACCGCAACTGCGATATCGCATGACGCTTCTCATGAAAATGATGTGGAAGGGGTAACAACAAGTTCTCAGTGCGGATGGTGGACTTATGCTTACTTAGCCTATCTTTAATGCGCATTGAGGTTTCCCCTACATAGACCAAACCGCAAGGACATTTCAAAATATAAATGACATTTTTGCTGTCGCATGTGAACATGCCTTTAATAGGAATTTGTTCTCCAGAATGAGGGTGGGTGAAGGTTGGACCTCTAATGACACTCGAACAGTTGTTACAATTTAAACATGGAAATGTGCCCTGACGCGGAGTAGTCAGTGTGGTTTGTCTGACCATAGGTCTATTAGTGCCTATATCTGCTCTAATAATTTTATCACGAACATTGTCAGCTCTTTTGAAACACATCATCGGAGAATGGAGAGGGTGTCAGCAGTAAGTTTGTGTTGACATCACTGATTATTTTGCCCTTCCTCTGATCGGTCAGAACAATAACCCCCCAAAAAACGGATCCTGTCTGTGGAGCATCCGCCTTCACTCGGTCAGCATTTGGTCAGTAATCCATCAGTATTGCTAAAGCCCCCAAAAAACAGGAGTGGATTCAAAACAGAGGTGACACGTGAATAGAATATTTGCATGTCTTCTGTGTTTTGTACACACTCCTGCTTTTGGCTACCAAATCATAAGCCAATTCTGATGTGACCATACAGGCCTTACAGCTGCTACACAGACAGGATCAGTTGTGTGTCTCATTTTTCCTTCCTTCTGACAGTTCAGAAGAAGGGTCAAATAAATGATGATGTCATGCAGGCCAAACAGGCAAAATAGTGGCCCAGTCATGGAGTGGGGAGGACGGGTACAGCATGAATGAGAAGTCCACAGGGTGACCCAATGACATAGTGTGGAGGTGCCAGCAGCAGCATGGGGAGGCCACAGAATGGCAAGGTGACATCGTGTTGAGGTAGCAGCAGCATCAGGAGACCACAGTGTGGCAAGGTGACAAAGCGTGGAGGTGTCAGCAGCATCGGGAGACAACAGAGTGACCCGGTGAAAGAGTGGGGAGGTGGGTGGCACTAAAAGTACCTGCTGATGATAGTGAGTGTAAGAAGGAGCACTTGGCATTAGATGTGTGGCATCAGGCAGATGGCAGCATTGGAATAGTAGCTGATGCAGGTAGCCAGCATTTCCATTGGTAGGTGGAAATCCTGGCTGATCTACGCCTGATTCATCTTGACAAAAGTCAGTCTCTCCACATTTTGGTTGGACAGGCGAGTTCTCCTTGGGGTAACTATGGCCCCCACTGCACTAAACACTCACTCTGATGCCACACTACTGGCTGGGCAGGACAGCTTTTCCAGGGCAAACTCGGCAAGTTGCGGCCACAAATCTACTTTGGCTGCCTAGTAGTCCAGCGGATCTTTAATGACGGCTGGCTGGGTGCACTCCAAGTATGCTACCACCTGCTGGTTCAGGTTCTGCTCTATGTCTACAGTAGCTGCTGATGAGTAGTTTCTTCACTATGCGAGTGAAGAAAGCTGCTTATCAGCGACTCTAGACTCAGGGTGCTGTTGATGGAGAAGATAGGCAGCGGCCAACTGACTACATAGGATGACTCTATAGTAGTTCAGTTTGTCCTCCCTCCAGCAGTTGAAAAAAAGGCCCCCATTTTGGACTGGTAGCGAGGGTCCAACAAGGTGGAGAGCCAGAAGTCATCCCTCTGCCGAATGGTGATAATTTGGCTTTCATTACGTAAGCAAGTGAGCATACATCGGGCCATTTGTGCAAGTGACTTGGAGGGACTTTCTGCCTCTATCTCCACTGCATGCTGCCATAGTGTGTCTTGGTCCTTTGCCTCATCTTCCTTATCGCCCTGTAGCTCCTCTGGCTGCTCCTGCTCCACCTCTCCTGTCACCTGTGTAGAAAAACCACCCATTTCACTACACATTGCTTGTGCTCCAATGTCCTCCTCCTCTAGTTCAGCCCCCACAGGGCTCATGTGGCCTCGAGATCTAGGGACCACATCTAAAGTCCTCTGACCAAACAGATTTACCAGCATCTGTTCCAGGACATGAAACAGTGGAATGACGTTGTTCATCCTGTAGTTCTGGCGACTGACAAATAACGTGGCCTCCTCAAAGGGCCTGAGCACGGTGTCACGCATGAGCTGCCACTGTCTGACATCGAAGGTACACAGGGGAGTACTCCTGTCCGCTTGGATTATCAAGAAATCGTTTATGGCCTTTCATTGTTCGTGTAGTCGGTCCAACATATGGAGGGTGGAAATGTCACATATCAGCCTATGTTGGGGGATGCCGTTCTGCCGCTGCAGCTCAAGAAGGGTGTGCTTTGCGGTGTACAAGTGGTTGAAGTGCATGCAAAGTTTCCTGGCCATTTTTAGGATGTCATGCAGATGGGTGGAAGACTTCAGGAAACGCTTGACAACCAGATTTAACACGTGCAGCATGCAGGGCCCATGGCTCAGCCTCCTTGACACAGCGCTGACACCATGTTATTTCCGTTGTCAGTCACCATGGTTCCGATTTTTAGTTGTCATGGATAAAGCCAGAATTCGATTTCTTGATGAAGGACGCGGAGCAGTTCCTCCCCTGTGAGACTGTTCGCCCAGGCAAACTAGGTGCAGAACAGTGTGACACCGTCGTGCCCTGCACATGTGGTAGGCTGGTGGGGCACTGTGAATTGTCCCTGCAGTGGAGGCTGAGGACAAGGTGGAGGATGAGGAGGCAGAGGCTGACATTGTTGCAGGACCAACGGCGTGAGAATGTGGAGGCGGAAGCGGCATCATCTGGCCAAGTTGCTGGTTTGGCTGAGCAGGAACCACATTTACCCAGTGAGCCGTAAAGGACATATATTGTTCTTTACCGTAGTTACAGCTCCAAATGTCAGCGCTGCAGTGCACTTTAGCGACACTGACAGGCTCAAGGACTGACCCACCTTCTGTTCTACATATGTGTGCAGGGCTGGTACTGCCTTTTTGGCAAATAAATGACGGCTTGGGACTCTCCATCTCGGCTCGGCACACGCCATCAGTTCTCTGAAAGGTGCAGAGTCCACCACTTAGAAAGGGAGGGACTACAGTACCAGCAACTTAGGTAGAAGCACGTTCAGCTTCTGCGCCGTTGGATGAGTGCACGCATACTCTTGTCTCTTGCAATCGCTTTGGTGATCGATTGCTGACGGAATGACTGACTAGGAGGAGGAGGAGCAGAAACTTCAGGACCAGCAGATGATATGAAGGACAGACAGCTTTCTTTGGCTGAGGTAGTGGAGCCTGGAGTGCCGGAAATTGGGTACGTGCCACGGGCATGCAGTTGTTGCTGCGGCAGGCTGGACCACCACATTGGAGCGACGGTTATCCCAGGCCACTTTATGGTGACGCTGCATATGTTGACGCAGGGCCGTGGTCCCAACATTGGCACCCTGGCCACACTTCACCTTCTGCCCACAGATTCGACAAATGACCATCTTCACCTCTCCCAGCGGCTTAACAAAAAACTGCCACAACTCAGAGGAGGTGATTTTACCCACAACAATCACTGCGAAAGGTGCACCACAATGATATGCAACTGACAACACTGGCTAATCCCTCAAGCTGATGTTAAGAACTGAGACTTTAGCCAATGTATTCCAGTCAGGAACACATCGGAGCCCTTTTGCACCACCATCAAGGTATCTCAGTGTGGCATGGGTTCCTACCACTAGACTACCTACGGTGTGTGACGACGGTCTTAGCGGTGCTAAGAATACAACTTGGGATTTTTGAGCATTTCCTCCTATTTAGGCCACTTTTTATTTCAGTTATTTTTCTTGATATGTTTAGAATGTGCCATTGCGTACTGCTGGTAGCATTCTGTTGCATCTGGTAGCTGTGTCACATGGCCTGTTAAAGGTGGGGCTTACAGCCTTATCATCTCTCCCACTAGCTGAGTGATTTGACTATAGAGGTATGTTGGAACTTGGCTGTAAGTTGTATCTTAGCACCGCAAAGACCGTGTTCACACACCGTAGGTAGTCTAATGGTAGGAACCCATGCCACACTGAGATACCTTGACTGTGGTGCAAAAGGGCTCCGATGGGTTTCTGACAGGAATACATTGGCTAAAGTCTCAGTTCTTAACATCAGCTTGAGGGATTGGCCAGTGTTAATAGTTGCATATGATTGTGGTGCAACTTTCGCAGTGATTTATGTATTTTTATATTTGTGGTGAATGTGGTCCGCTGCCAACATCCTCCATTGTATGCATTTTTGCTGGGTATTGCCATTAGCAACAGATCACATGCGGAGGAATTGCTTCCCCGGTTATAAACAGGCCACAGTGTTTGGAGTTTTTGAGCATTTCCTCCCATTTAGGCCACTTTATTTCAGTGATTTTACCCACAAAACTCAGCATTGACTTACTGCTACCGCCACTGCATCAAGGAACCCCTGCACCACTACTTTCCGGGCGAATAGTCTCCTGCAAAACGGGTGTACTACCCAGGGCACGTTTGGCTCCCGACCTACCACTGCTGCCACCCTGCTGACTTCCAGTCATGCTACCGACTTGCTGGATCCGCTGCTGACTCATGCACAAGCTGCCCCCCTTTTCTCCCGATGATGATGAAGTCCCTTCGTCACCCGGCTCCCAATTGCGATCAGCTATATCATCATCGAGTACTGTTTGCACGTCACTGATGTCCTCCTCAACGGTTTCTGAGCCAGGAGCCTGACCACCCACAACACCAGCTCCCATGCCACTCTCCTCATCACTACTTGCCCACCTACCGGAGGAAGCAGGAGATGTCTCCTCCGGATCTTGGCTGGGCAGTAGCTGCTGATTGTCCTCTAGTAGCTCATTCTCACTGTATAGTGGAGCTGAGCCCACAGCATATAATACTTCTCTGGCTGAGGGAACAGAAAAGGATAGAGGCAGGTGAGGGCACAGGGCTTGCTCTCGGGCAATGCCAACTAAGGGTTGTGTCTGACAAACCCACTGACCCTTGGCTGTAGGTGTCTGATGTCACTTGCGACGAAGTCGAAGATCGAGTCAACTATTCAAGAACCGCTGGGTTGCTGGTCAAGACACGACTGCTAGCTGACACTGGGAGCTCAGGCCTCTCTAAGGGACCCCTGCTGCCATGCCCCCTTACTCTGCTGTGACCTGTGCCAGAAACATTTAGGCCTGTGCCCCTCCCTTGTGCAGGATCTGTCACTTCTCTGTCTGACATACTGTAGATCAAATAAGTAAATAAGAAGGAAATTATAACACACCAAAAAAGGGTTTTAATTTTCTCTTTTCACCACACAATGGCTAGTAAGCTCTTTCTCCCCCCCCCCCCCCCCCCCCCCACCCCACTAATACACGACAAAAAAAGGCCTTAGAACATATAACTGCGGCTGTGAATGGCAAATTACATTTTTTTTTTTTGCCACTAATACACGCCAATAAGGGCTGTAATTTTCTCACTTCACCACACAACGGCTAATAAGCCCCTTTTCTTTTTCCCCACTAATACACGCCAAAAAGAGGCTTTAGAACATATAACTGAGGCCATGAACGGCAAATATATTTTTTTGCACTAATACACACCAAAAAGGTCTGTAATTTTCTCACTTCGTCACACAACAGCTAATATGCCCTTTTCTTTCTTTCTTCACTAATACACAACAAAAAAAAGACTTTAGAACATATAACTTTAGAACATATAACTGTGGCAGTAAACAGCAAATAATATATTTTTTTGCGACTAATACTCGCCAAAGAGGACTTAAATTTTTTTACTTCACCACACAACGGCTAATAAGCCCTTTTTCTTTCACCCCACTAATACACAACAAAAAAAGGCTTTAGAACATATAACTGCAGTCATGAATGGCAAATAATGTTTTTTTGGCACTAATACATGCCAAAAAGGGCTGTAAGTTTCTCACTTCACCACACAACGGCTAATAAGCCCCTTTTCTTTCCCACACTAATACACGACAAAAAAAGGCTATAGAACATATAACCACGTTCGTGAATGGCAAATAATATTTTGTTTTTGCCACTAATACACTCCAAAAAGGGTTTCAATTTTCTAACTTCACAATACAATGGCTAATAAGCCCTTTTTCCCCCCACTAATACACACCCAAAAAAGGATTTAGAACATATAACTGGGGCCGTTTTTTCCCCTCCCAGCACCACTGAGAGATGGCTCCTCCTCCATGGACAGGAAACCTGTAGCATAAAAAGGTGGAGCCACTCTCCCACCTCAGTGAGGTTTCCTGTCCCTGGAGCAGGAGACTTGTAGTGTTTTCTTTTCAGGGACTCATGGCTTGGAAATCCTAGGAGAGCCTAGAGAGCCATGGGTCACGCCAGCCCTTACCGGTGGTTCACTGAGGGACGGGAGTTGGTCCGGACCGGCTGCTGATCCTGGGGCTGAGGGCACCGGTCCCTCAAAGGAGAGGCCCGAGTGCTGCCGCAAGACAGGCGGCGAGAGGGAACAAGCCAAAGGGCTGTTTTCCCTGGATGCGCACCCAGCGGGGACTGCGGGCGAAGGCCGGGCAGTGGAGCGTGTCGGAGCGCCAAACCGGAAGTCGCAGGAGTGACGTCAGCTTTGACGTGCGTTCCACTGACGACTTCCGGTTCCAGGCCGGATATGTAAGTACCCATGCGTTCCAGCAGATCGGAACACAGCAGGACGGAGGAGGAGTGGAAGGGATAGCTGTGCTCTCACCTGATTACCAGAGCTTCTGCCAGTTGTTTTTTGCCTACAGCAGACTGAGAGGTTGGCGGCATCTTAAAGGCGCTCCCAGGGAACATGCGGAACTCTCAGAGGAGAGGTGCTGTTCCCTGCAGCATATTGATTTCAGTATTCTCTATTACTCCAGGATAAGTATGGAGGAGGAAAAGAGACCTGAGGAGACGGAACCAGAGAAGCAGCCGGTATAAGACGCAGGCCCGTCGCTACCCAACAGGCAAAACAAGCAATTGCTTTGGGCCCCGAGCTGGTTGGGGCCCCGAGCTGGCCTGGGGCCAAGCAGAGCTGAGTAACTCAGAAGATCCGATGGTATATTCTAACCCCCAGGCATTCCCATGGTTACGGGGACGCTTGCCTGCGGGTTAGAATATACCATCGGATCTGAGTTTTACGTGCTCAGTGAGATCGTAAAAACTCAAATCCGATGGTATATTCTAACCCCCAGGTGTTCCCATGGTGACGGGGACGCTTGCCTGGGGGTTAGAATATACAGGGCCACGCCGCTCACAGCAGTATATTTATAAACTAATCAGTAACTACTTTAATCATTGCTCATTGCTGAGCTCTTTACTTGGATTATTTGGATATCTTACTTTGTTTTAGCTACGGTAATAGCAGGCAGTGCAGGCGGCGCTCACTCACTGACGTCACTCGCCTGCTCCTCCCACTAGGCGGCGCAGGCGCGTGACGTCAGTGAGTGAGCGCCGCCCGCACTGCCTGCTGTTACCGGAGCTAAGACAAAGTAAGATATCCAAATAATCCAAGTAAAGAGCTCAGCAATGAGCAATGATTAAAGTTAAAGTAGTTACTGATTAGTTTATAAATATACTGCTGTGAGCGTCAGGGAGGGGGATCTGTGGATGGCACTGTAGGGGGATCTGTGGATGGCAGTGCCATCCACAGATCCCCCCCCCCCTCGCCTAAACAGTGCCATCCACAGATCCCCCTACAGTGCAATCCACAGATCCCCCCTCCCCTAAACAGTGCCATCCATCGATCCCCCCCCTAAACAGTGCCATCCACAGATCCCCCCTCCCCTAAACAGTGCCATCCACAGATCCCCCTAAACAGTGCCATCCACAGATCCCCCCCATCATGGCACTGTTTAGGGGAGGGGGGATCTGTGTAAGGCACTGTTTAGGGGGGATCTGTGGATGGCATTGTTTAGGGGGAATCTGTGGATGGCACTGTTTAGGGGGGAGATCTGTGGATGGCACTGTTTAGGGGAGGGGGGATCTGTGGATGGCACTGTTTAGGGGAGGAGGGATCTGTGGATGGCACTGTTTAGGGGGGAGATCTGTGGATGGCACTGTTTAGGGGGGAGATCTGTGGATGGCACTGTTTAGGGGAGGGGGGATCTGTGGATGGCATTGTTTAGGGGGGATCTGTGGATGGCATTGTTTAGGGGGGATCTGTGGATGGCACTGTTTAGGGGGAGATCTGTGGATAGCACTGTTTAGGGATCTGTGGATGGCACTGTTTAGGGGGGAGATCTGTGGATGGCACTGTTTAGGGGGAGATCTGTGGATGGCACTGTTTAGGGGAGGGGGGATCTGTGGAAGGCACTGTTTAGGGGGGATCTGTGGATGGCATTGTTTAGGGGGGATCTGTGGATGGCACTGTTTAGGGGGAGATCTGTGGATGGCACTGTTTAGGGGAGGGGGATCTGTGGATGGCACTGTTTAGGGGAGGGGAGATCTGTGGATGGCACTGTTTAGGGGAGGGGGGATCTGTGGATGGCACTGTTTAGGGGAGGAGGGATCTGTGGATGGCACTGTTTAGGGGGGAGATCTGTGGATGGCACTGTTTAGGGGAGGGGGATCTGTGGAAGGCACTGTTTAGGGGGGATCTGTGGATGGCATTGTTTAGGGGGGATCTGTGGATGGCACTGTTTAGGGGGGATCTGTGGATGGAATTGTTTAGGGGAGGGGGGATCTGTGGATGGCACTGTTTAGGGGGGAGATCTGTGGATGACACTGTTTAGGGGAGGGGGATCTGTGGATGGCACTGTTCAAATTTCATGCACATTAAATGCAACAGGAGTATTTGCACTGTAAACCTCCTTTTTTATTTATATAAAGTGTGGGTGAACTTAAACTGTATGGCTATACTGTGGTTCCTGTAGGCTTTGCGTGCGTAAGGTGTGGAGGGGGGGGGGCCTCCATGTCTATTTTGCTTGGGGCCCCCAAATTCCTTCAAACGGCCCTGATAAGATGGACTCTGGATGGGGTAAGACAATGAGTTTTGTTAAATCACTGATTTGTGTCCCCTTGTTGGTTATAGATGGCAGCTAAAAAAGCCGCATCTAAGAGAAAAAACAAAGAGTGCGCTCTGTGTAGATGCCCTTTGTCAACGTCCTATAATAAGAAGTTATGTCAGGACTGTATTGAAAGAACCTTGGCGGAGGAATCCCCCAATCTGATGCGGGACATTAAGAATCTCATTAAAACAGAGGTTAAGGAATCCCTTAAGACAGCGAAAAAGTCAAAGCCGGAAGATAAAACAGACTCAGAGCCAGAGTCGCTTAGCGAAAATTAGGGGGATGACAGATCGGAAGATTCATCATTCGCGGAGGAGGAGCAGGAGAAGAAATTCCTGTTCTCAGTATCTGATACTGAAAAATTGTTAAAAACAATTAGAGCAACATTAGAGCTGGAAGACGCCAAAGAAGATAGGTCGGTTGCAGATGTAGTCTTTGAAGGATTACAGGAAAAAAAGAGAAGATGTTTCCTCTTGCATAAGAGTGTATCCGCACTGATAGAAAAAGAGTGGAAAAAACCTGATAAGAAGGCCTTTATTAGTAAAAATTTCAAAAGAAAATACCCGTTCGAGGAAGAAGCTTCTACTTCGTGGGATAAAGCGCCAAAGTTGGACGTAGCCATTTCAAAAGTATCCAGAAGATCTTCATTGCCGTTTGACGACATGGGTTTTTTGAAGGATCCGCTGGATAAGAAGATTGATTCTTGCCTGAGGAATACCTGGGAAGCATCCACTGCCTCCTTTAGGCCCAACATTGCAGCAACCGTTACTGCTAGGTCCCTAGCATTATGGTTGGAGAGGTTAGAAGGTCAGTTAAGGGATAAATGCCCTAGAGACCAGATATTGAATTCACTTCCGACCCTACAGAAAGCTGTGGACTTCCTATCAGACGCCTCGGTAGAGGCAGTTCGTCTAGCAGCCAGGTCGGCTTCCACCTCTAATTCCGCCCGTAGGGCCCTCTGGCTTAAGAACTGGAGAGGGGGCGATATAGCCTCTAAACAACGCTTATGTAGCCTTCCCTGTCAGGGACAGTTTTTATTCGGTCCTGAGTTAGATGCTCTTCTAGAGAAGGCGGCTGATAGGAAGAAGAGAATGCCTCAGGAGTCTTCCTTTTCGCAGTTCAGGCCTTATAGACGTCCCTTTCAGAACGCCCCTAGATCTCAGGGAAGAAGACAGCCGGGAGATAGAGATCAGTTTCCCAGGCCAAAGGGCTCAGGAGGTAGAGGCTTTATGTTTGGAGGTTCCTCTTCCTCTCAGAAAGATAAATCTTCCAAAAAGTGACGCCAGGTTACAGGTAGGGGGAAGACTAAGGTTCTTTCCCTCTGCCTGGAGAGAAGTCGCAGGAAGGTGGGTGTACGACATTGTTACAGAGGGCTTAAAGTTGCAGTTTCAGGGTCATTGTCCACAGAGGTTTGTGGTAACAAAAGAGTCCGGACAGTTATCAAAAGAGGTAGATCTACTAATAGAGAAAAGTGTGTTAGCCCCGGTACCAAGAGCAGAGCAGGGAGTGGGTTTCTACTCCACGCTGTTCTTGGTCAAAAAACCAGACGGTTCCTTCCGAACAATTATAAATTTGAAACATTTGAACAGATACCTAAAGATAAAAAAGTTCAAGATGGAGACCATAAAATCGGCGATTCATTTAGTTTTCCGGGGTTGTTTTATGGCGGTAGTAGATCTAAAGGATGCATATCTTCATATCCCGATGCATCCCTTTTTTCAGAAGTTCCTGAGAGTGGCGGTTAGGGAGGGTACCAGTATCAGACACCTTCAGTTCCAGGCCATGCCCTTTGGCCTATGTACGGCCCCGAGAACCTTTACCAAGGTGATGGCGGAAGTATCGTCCTTCATTCGAAAGGAGGATGTTTTATTCCTCCCTTACCTGGACGACCTCTTGATTATTGCAGAATCATGGGAGACATGTCAGAGGTCAATACGGACAGTGATTCGGATCCTGGAACAGCTGGGATGGATGATCAATTCCAAAAAATCCAGGTTGGAACCCAGCACAAGTCAGATATTTCTGGGACTTCGGTTGGATTCTCTGCAGCAAAGGACTTTTCTTCCAGCAGAGAAGATAGAGAAGATCCAGAACGAAGCCGGGAGGGCTCAGCAGAACCCAGAAATGTCAGTCCGGAAAGCAATGTCTTTGTTAGGATTAATGACGGCCTGTATTCCAGCAGTCCGTTGGGCCCAGTTTCATTCAAGGATATTGCAATGGGAAATATTGAATTGGACAAAACGAAAGGAGATAACGTTAGACTCCCAGATATGTCTCAGCCAGAGGACTCTGATCTCCCTCAATTGGTGGCTGGAGTTACGAAATTTAGACCAGGGTATTCCATGGAGTTACCCCAATCCAGTGGTGATCACTACGGATGCCAGCCCTTGGGGATGGGGGGCTCATTTCCAGGGTCAAGTGAGGCAGGGAATCTGGTCCCCGTTACAGAGACAGTTCTGGTCCAACAGGAAGGAATTAAGGGCGGTGTTGTTGGCTTTACGAGCAGCTCGGCCAGGACTCCAGCACCAACATGTCAGAGTAATGTCAGACAACAGAACAGTAGTTTCGTATCTGAACTGCCAGGGAGGTACCAGATCCCTATCTTTGATAAGGGAGACAGGGATGATATTCTCAGAATTTCAGGAGGAACTAACCCATATATCTGCCCTACATATAAGGGGGGTAGAGAATGTCCAGGCCAACTTCCTGAGCCGTCATTGTTTAAAGCAGGGGGAGTGGTCCCTGAATCCAGCCATATTTGCAAAGATTGTGGATCTATGGGGAGTACCAGATATAGATCTACCGTGTTTCCCCGAAAATAAGACCGGGTCTTATATTAATTTTAGTCCAAAAAAACACACTAGGGCTTATATTCAGGGTAGGGCTTATTTTCTTTTCTTAAAAACCTGTTAAAATCTAGGGTAAAAATTCTGTGTCCCGAGCCCCCCCTTATCAGGTCAGGAGTTCGTTTTTTATATCATTAGGTATTTCTGGTACTGTAAAAATACCTGTTTAACAGCGTTTACAGTACGGTACTCTTCTCTGAGGTGATGATTGGTCCCTGTACAGAGAGGTGCGTCAGCCAGCTCCGTGCAAAAAGGGCGGGGGGGGGGGGGCGCAGACGTCAGCGGGAGGAGGGGAGGAAAATGAAGAGCCGAGATTGCCGCTGACGTCAGCGCGCCGAAGACGGCTTCTGGAGGGAGGAGATCCACGGCTGACGTCAGCGGCAATGAAACAGGGAAGCAGCAGCAGACATCAGCCAGGAGGAGAGAAGAGAACCTCCGGCGGGACAGCAGTGAGCGAAAACTTCTTTTTTTTAAATATACGGTAGCAGCAAACGGAGACACTAGGCAACATTTACAAAGCGTTTTTAAGGAGATTTACTAGGTCTTATTTTCGGGGTAGGGCTTATATTACAGCCCGTCCTGATAATTGAGATAGGGCTTATTTTCGGGGTAGGGCTTACTTTCGGGGAAACGCGGTATTTGCTACCAGGGAGAACAGACAGGTAGAAAGGTTTTGCTCCCTCAGTCCCTACGAATCCCCTTATGGGATAGATGCCTTTCTCCTGGATTGGAGATTCCGTCTGGGATATGCTTTCCCCCCCCCTTCAGCTCCTACCCAGAGTTCTCAGGAAGATAAGGGAAGAGAGGTCGAACCTAATAGTCATCGCCCCCTTTTGGCCAAGGAGAGCCTGGTTCTCTCTACTCAGATCCATGTCAATAGCGGAGCCATGGGTTCTTCCCGACATTCCGGATCTCCTGAGGCAGGGCCCAGTGATACATCCAGAGGTAGGGTCCCTGCACCTTACGGCATGGAGATTGAGAGGGTGCACCTGATTAAGAAAGGCTTCTCTGAGGCCTTGACCTCCGCCATTCTTAGTAGTAGGAAGAGGGTAACAAATACCATTTATGCAAGGATATGGAAAAGATTTCTTTCCTTTTCAGGTCAGGACACTGATGTTTGGCCTGAGAAGGTTTCCACAAAACAGGTCTTAGAATTTCTACAAAGAGGTCTGTCATTAGGTTTGGCCAAGAGCACTTTGAAGGTGCAGGTTTCGGCCCTCTCGGGCCTATGTGGTAGAAGTCTGGCTATGGATCCCTGGATAGTCAGGTTCTTTAAGGCAGTTGATAGGGTTGCGCCTGTTAGGGGTCCTAGGTTTCCCCCCTGGGATTTGAACTTAGTCTTAAAAGCCTTGACCAGTCCCCCCTTTGAGCCTATGATGGAAAGTTCTATTAAAAATCTTACTTTAAAGTTAGTCATGCTAATAGCATTAACGTCAGCCCGTAGAGTTAGCGAGCTTCAGGCACTGTCCATCAACTCCCCATTTATGTCCATACGTGAGGATAGAGTGGTTCTTAGGCCAGATCCAAAGTTCATTCCCAAGGTACCTTCCAAGACTAACAGGTTGCAGGAGATTGTCTTGCCAGTCTTTTTTCCAGACCCTAAAAATGAGGAAGATAGATGGCACTTACTGGATGTGAAAAGATGCCTGATCCATTATCTGGAGAAATCAAAAGATTGGAGGAAGACCTCTTCCTTATTATACGCTGGGGCTCGAAAAGGTAATACGGCCTCCAAGAGTACTATTGCTAGGTGGATACGAGAACTTATTTCCCTAGCCTACTCGTGTTCTGGTCTTTCCCCTCCACTGTCACTGAAGGCTCACTCTACCAGGGCAATGTCTACCTCCTGGGCAGAAATATCTAATGTCTCTATTGACCAGATCTGTAGGGCAGCCACATGGGCTTCTCCTTCTACTTTCTATAGGCACTATAGACTTCAACTTGACTCTGTCTCTGACCTCCTCTTTGGTACTAAGGTGTTAGAAGTGGTCACCCTCCCTTGAATTCTATGTAATCTCTCTCAGTGGTGCTGTCGTGGGGGAGGGGAAAAATGATGATTACACTTACCGGTAATCGGATTTTCCTGACCCCACGACAGCACCCGTCTAATTCCCTCCCTAAGGTGGTGGTGGGTGAAAAAATTCACGTGGTGATGCAAAAAAAAAAAAAGGTGTATATATGTATGGTATTAATCAAAAGGGGAGTCCCTCTCATGCTCTGTAAACCCACTGAGGTGGGAGAGTGGCTCCACCTTTTTATGCTACAGTTTTCCTGTCCATGGAGGAGGAGCCATCTCTCAGTGGTGCTGTCGTGGGGTCAGGAAAATCCGATTACCGGTAAGTGTAATCATCATTTTCTTTTTTCCCACTAATACACACCAAAAAGAGGCTTTAGAACATATAACTGCGACCATAAACGACCAAAAATAAATAAAAATTCCACTAATACACTACGAAAAGGGCTGTCATTTTCTCAATTTACCACACAACGGCTAATAAGCCCCTCCCCCCACTAATACACGACAAAAAAAAAGGCTTTAGAACATATAACTGCGTCCGTGAACGGCAAGTGAAGTTTTTTACTTGCCATTAATACACGCCAAAAAGGGCTGTAATTTTCTCACTTCACCATACAACGGCTAATAAGCCTCTTTTCTTTTCTCCCCACTAATAAATGACAAAAAAAGGCTTTAAAACATATAACTGTGGCAGTGAACGGAAAAAAATAAAATTTTGCCACTAATAATACATGCTAAGGCTGCTTTCACACTAGCGTTCGCTGGTCCGCTCGTGAGCTCCGTTTGAAGGAGCTCACGAGCGGACCCGAACGCAGCCGTCCAGCCCTGATGCAGTCTGAATGGAGGCGGATCCGCTCAGACTGCATCAGTCTGGCGGCGTTCAGCCTCCGCTCCGGTCGCCTCCGCACGGACAGGCGGACAGCTGAACGCTGCTTGCAGCGTTCGGGTGTCCGCCTGGCCGTGCGGAGGCGTGCGGATCCGTGCGGATCCGTCCAGACTTTCAATGTAAGTCAATGGGGACGGATCCGTTTGAAGATGCCACAATGTGGCTCAATCTTCAAGCGGATCCGTCCCCCATTGACTTTACATTGAAAGTCTGGACGGATCCGTACTAGGCTATTTTCACACTTAGCTGTTCTATGCTAAAAATAATGCAGACGGATCCGTTCTGAACGGAGCCTCCGTCTGCATTATTATGAGCGGATCCGTTCAGAACGGATCCGCCCGAACGCTAGTGTGAAAGTAGCCTAAAAAGGGCTTTAATATTGTCACTTCACCACACAACAGCTAACGGAAGCTAACCCCTTTTTTAGATATTATCAAGTGGTCTGGACACTACATAGACGATCTGTTGATTATATGGGTCGGCGATGTGGCGGACATTTCAGCTTTAGGTGAATACTTCAATAAGGGGATAGATACAATCAAATTTAGCATTCATCATGATCCGAAATCTATAGTTTTTCTGGACCTGCATTTATATGGTGATGTCGCCAATTCAGTATTTTCAACATCACCCCATAGAAAAGATAGGGCTGGCAATACTACCCTTTTAGTGACTTCATGTCACCTACCTCATGTGACAAGGAACATAAAAAGGGGCGAAATGTTGCGAGCAAGACGCAACTGTTCAGTTAGTACTGCATTTATGAGGGAAGCAGATAATATCGCTAGCAGATTGCTTGCGAGAAATTATGCTACACGGTCTATAGAGGAGGCCAAAAAAAAAGCTCTCTCTTTAGACAGAAAGAAATTAATATTTCCCCAAAAGGCAGTCTCAGATAGGAAAAAAAATAAAAAATAGATAAAAAAACTTTTGTGTCAGGTTACAGTAAGGAATACACAGAGATTTGTAATATCATACAGCGACATCTCCCTGTATTAAACTTTGACTAGGAGTGGAAAGGGATAGTCAATGAGGGGGTTAAATGTGTGGCCCGCAGAGCCACAACCATAGGACAAAAAAATCAGCCCCAGTCTTTTTCCGCACCTCCACCTACAGTATGTGGCTCACCTATAGTAACAGATGTATCAGTTGTAAATATTTGTCCGTGTGTCAAAATGTGACATGTACTGTGAATGGCAAACATTAAACCAATATTTGAACTGTAACACAAATTATGCAGTTTATTCAATCACCTGCAGAGATTGTCTTCTACAATATGTAGGTTGCACTACAAAACAAATAAAAAGCAGAATATGCAAACATTCGTGTTTGGATAACAGTTTTTTATTATTATTAATAAAGCTGCAAGTTTTTATGGGAAGCTGGACCACAAGTTTTTTCTTTGGATTACGTCTGTACACAGTTAAGTCCGGACTGGGCCGTGCTTCCGTGAAAGAAACAAAGGTGAGATCTGTCTTATATACATTTGGAATAACGGCTAATAAGCACTTTTTCTTTTTCCCCACTAATACACGCCAAAAAGAGGCTTTAGAACATATAACTGATGGCCGTGAACGGCAAATAATATATATATTTTTTCCAGTAATACACTCCAAAAAGGGCTGTAATTTTCTCATTTCACCACACAACAGCTAATAAGCCCGTTTACTTTTTCTTTCACATTCATGTTGGGATAACAGTTTTTTACTGTTATTAACCGCCTCCGGACCGCCTAACGCAGGATCGCGGTCCGGAGGCGGCAGCTCTGCGCAGAGTGACGCATCGGCGCGTCCTCTTGCGTGAGCCAAGATTTCCTGTGAACGCGCGCACACAGGCGCGCGCGTTCACAGGAACGGAAGGTAAGAGACAGGATCTCCAGCCTGCCAGCGGCGATCGTTCGCTGGCAGGCTGGAGATGAGATTTTTTTAACCCCTAACAGGTATATTAGACGCTGTTTTGATAACAGCTTCTAATATACCTGCTACCTGGTCCTCTGGTGGTCCCTTTTGTTTGGATCGACCACCAGAGGACACAGGTAGCTGTGTAAAGTAGCACCAACCACCACTACACTACACCCCCCCCCTGTCACTTTTTAACCCCTGATCACCCCCCTGTCATTGATCACCCCCCTGTAAGGCTCCATTCAGATGTTCGTATGTTTTTTACGGATCCACGGATACATGGATCGGATCCGCAAAACACATACGGACGTCTAAATGGAGCCTTACAGGGGGGTGATCAATGACAGGGGGGTGATCCCCCATATAGATTCCCTGATAACCCCCCTGTCATTGATCACCCCGCTGTCATTGATCACCCCCCTGTAAGGCTTCATTCAGACGTCCGTATGTTTTTTACGGATCCACGGATACATGGATCGGATCCGCAAAACACATACGGACGTCTGAATGGAGCCTTACAGGGGGGTGATCAGGGAGTCTATATGGAGTGATCACCCCCCTGTCATTGATCACCCCCCTGTAAGGCTCCATTCAGACGTCCGTATGTGTTTTGCGGATCGGTGGATCCGCAAAACACGGACACTGCGGATCCGCAAAACACATATGGACGTCTGAATGGAGCCTTACAGGGGGGTGATCAATGACAGGGTGGTGATCACCCCATACAGACTCCCTGATCACCCCCCCTGTCATTGATCACCCCCTGTAAGGCTCCATTTAGACATTTTTTTGGTACAGGTTAGCGGAAATAGATATTTTATTTTTATTTTATTTTTCTTACAAAGTCTCACATACCACTAACTTGTGTCAAAAAATAAAATCTCACATGAACTCACCATACCCCTCACGGAATCCAAATGCGTAAAATTGTTTAGACATTTATATTCCAGACTTCTTCTCACACTTTAGGGCCCCTAAAATGCCAGGGCAGTATAAACACCCCACATGTGACCCCATTTCGGAAAGAAGACACCCCAAAGTATTCCGTGAGGGGCATATTGAGTCCATGAAAGATTTAAATTTTTGTCCCATGTTAGCGGAAAGGGAGACTTTGTGAGAAAATACAAAAAAAAACAATTTCCGCTAACTTGTGCCAAAAAAATAATAATTCTAAGAACTCGCTATGCCCCTCATTGAATACCTTGGGGTGTCTTCTTTCCAAAATGGGGTCACATGTGGGGTATTTATACTGCCCTGGCATTTTAGGGGCCCGAAAGCGTGAGAAGAAGTCTGGGATCCAAATGTCTAAAAATGCCCTCCTAAAAGGAATTTGGGCCGCTTTGCGCATCTAGGCTGCAAAAAAGTGTCACACGTGTGGTATCGCCGTACTCAGGAGAAGTTGGGGAATGTGTTTTGGGCTGTCATTTTACATATACCCATGCTGGGTGAGATAAATATCTTGGTCAAATGCCAACTTTGTATAAAAAAATGGGAAAAGTTGTCTTTTGCCAAGATATTTCTCTCACCCAGCATGGGTATATGTAAAATGACACCCCAAAACACATTGCCCAACTTCTCCTGAGTATGGCGATACCACATGTGTGACACTTTTTTGCCGCCTAGGTGGGCAAAGGGGCCCACATTCCAAAGAGCACCTTTAGGATTTCACAGGTTAGGGCCCCTAGAATTCCAGGGCAGTATAACTACCCCACAAGTGACCCCATTTTGGAAAGAAGACACCCCAAGGTATTCCGTGAGGGGCATGGCGAGTTCCTAGAATTTTTTATTTTTTGTCACAAGTTAGCGGAAAATGATGATTTTTTTTTTTTTTTCTTACAAAGTCTCATATTCCACTAACTTGTGACAAAAAATAAAAAATTCTAGGAACTCACCATGCCCCTCATGGAATACCTTGGGGTGTCTTCTTTCCAAAATGGGGTCACTTGTGGGGTAGTTATACTGCCCTGGCAATTTAGGGGCCCTAATGTGTGCGAAGTAGTTTGAAATCAAAATCTGTAAAAAAAAATGGCCGGTGAAATCCTAAAGGTGCTCTTTGGAATGTGGGCCTCTTTGCCCACCTAGGCTGCAAAAAAGTGTCACACATCTGGTATCGCCGTACTCAGAAGAAGTTGGGAAATGTGTTTTGGGGTGTCATTTTACATATACCCACGCTGGGTGAGATAAATATCTTGGTCAAATGCCAACTTTGTATAAAAAAATGGGAAAAGTTGTCTTTTGCTGAAATATTTATCTCACCCAGCATGGGTATATGTAAAAAGACACCCCAAAACATATTGCCCTACTTCTTCTGAGTACGGCGATACCAGATGTGTGACACTTTTTTTTGCCGCCTAGGTGGGCAAATGGGCCCACATTCCAAATAGCACCTTTTGGATTTCACAGGCCATTTTTTACAGATTTTGATTTCAAACTACTTCCCACACATTTGGGCCCCTAAAATGCCAGGGCAGTATAACTACCCCACAAGTGACCCCATTTTGGAAAGAAGACACCGCAAGGTATTTCATGATGGGCATAGTGAGTTCATGGAAGTTTTTATTTTTTGTCACAAGTTAGTGGAATATAAGACTTTGTAAGGAAAAAAATAAAATAAAAATCATCATTTTCCGCTAACTTGTGACAAAAAATAAAAAGTTCTATGAACTCACTATGCCCATCAGCGAATACGTTAGGGTGTCTACTTTCCGAAATGCGGTCATTTGTGGGTTTTTTCTACTGTCTGGGCATTGTAGAACCTCAGGAAACATGACAGGTGCTGCTTCAAAAAGCGGAAATTCACATCTTTGTACCATAGTACGCTATAACTTTTACCCAAACATTTTTTTTATCAAAGACATGTAAAACAATAAATTTAGGGAAAAATTTATATATAGATGTCATTTTTTTTTGCAAAATTTTACAACTGAAAGTGAAAAATGTCATTTTTTTTGCAAACATTTCATTAAATTTCGATTAATAACAAAAAAAGTAAAAATGTCAGCAGCAATGAAATACCACCAAATGAAAGCTTTATTAGTGAGAAGAAAAGGAGGTAAAATTCATTTGGGTGGTAAGTTGCATGACCGAGCAATAAACGGTGAAATTATTGTAGTGCAGAAGTGTAAAAAGTGGCCTGGTCATTAAGGGGGTTTCAGCTAGGGGGGTTGAAGTGGTAAAGCTGCAAGTTTTTATAGGAAGCTGGACCACAAGTTTTTTCTTTGGATTACGTTTGTATACAGTTAAGTCCAGACTGGGCCGTGCTTCCGTGAAAGCAACAAAGGTGAGAGCTGCTTTATATATATTTGGAATAACGGCTAATAAGCACTTTTTCTTTTTCCCCACTAATACACTCCGAAAAAAGACTTTAGATCATATAACTGCGTCCTTGAATGGCAAAGAAAATTTTTTTTGCCACTAATACACGCCAAAAAGGGCTGTAATTTTCTCACTTTACCACACAACGGCTAATAAGCCATTTTTCTTTCCCCCCACTAATATAGGCAAAAAAAAGGCTTTAGAACATATAACTGTGGCCGTGAATGGCAAATAATATTTTTTTTTTTTCCACTAATACACTCCAAAAAGGGCTGTAATTTTCTCACTTCACCACACAACAGCTAATAAGCCCGTTTACTTTTTCTTTCACATTCATGTTGGGATAACAGTTTTTTACTGTTATTAACCGCCTCCGGACCGCCTAACGCAGGATCGCGGTCCGGAGGCGGCAGCTCTGCGCAGAGTGACGCATCGGCGCGTCCTCTTGCGTGAGCCAAGATTTCCTGTGAACGCGCACACACAGGCGCGCGCGTTCACAGGAACGGAAGGTAAGAGACAGGATCTCCAGCCTGCCAGCGGCGATCGTTCGCTGCCAGGCTGGAGATGCGATTTTTTTTTTTTAACCCCTAACAGGTATATTAGACGCTGTTTTGATAACAGCTTCTAATATACCTGCCACCTGGTCCTCTGGTGGTCCCTTTTGTTTAGATCGACCACCAGAGGACACAGGTAGCTGTGTAAAGTAGCACCAACCACCACTACACTACACCCCCCCCTGTCACTTATTAACCCCTTATGAACCCCTGATCACTCCCCTGTCATTGATCACCCCCCTGTAAGGCTCCATTCAGACATCCGTATGTTTTTTACGGATCCACCGATACATGGATCGGATCCGCAAAACACATACGGACGTCTAAATGGAGCCTTACAGGGGGGTGATCAATGACAGGGGGGTGATCCCCATATAGATTCCCTGATCACCCCCCTGTCATTGATCACCCCCCTGTCATTGATCACCCCCCTGTAAGGCTCCATTCAGACGTCCGTATGTTTTTTACGGATCCACGGATACATGGATCGGATCCGCAAAACACATACGGACGTCTGAATGGAGCCTTACAGGGGGGTGATCAATGACAGGGGGGTGATCACCCATATAGATTCCCTGATCACCCCCCTGTCATTGATCACCCCCCTGTAAGGCTCCATTCAGACGTCCGTATGTTTTTTACGGATCCACGGATACATGGATCGGGTCCGCAAAACACATACGGACGTCTGAATGGAGCCTTACAGGGGGGTGATCAGGGAGTCTATATGGAGTGATCACCCCCCTGTCATTGATCACCCCCTGTAAGGCTCCATTCAGACGTCCGTATGTGTTTTGCGGATCCGTGGATCCGCAAAACACGGACACCGCGGATCCGCAAAACACATATGGACGTCTGAATGGAGCCTTACAGGGGGGTGATCAATGACAGGGTGGTGATCACCCCATACAGACTCCCTGATCACCCCCCCTGTCATTGATCACCCCCTGTAAGGCTCCATTTAGACATTTTTTTGGTACAGGTTAGCGGAAATAGATATTTTATTTTTATTTTATTTTTCTTACAAAGTCTCATATTCCACTAACTTGTGTAAAAAAATAAAATCTCACATGAACTCACCATACCCCTCACGGAATCCAAATGCGTAAAAATTTTTTAGACATTTATATTCCAGACTTCTTCTCACGCTTTAGGGCCCCTAAAGTGCCAGGGCAGTATAAACACCCCACATGTGACCCCATTTTGGAAAGAAGACACCCCAAAGTATTCCGTGAGGGGCATATTGAGTCCATGAAAGATTTAAATTTTTGTCCCAAGTTAGCGGAAAGGGAGACTTTGTGAGAAAATACAAAAAAAAAACAATTTCCGCTAACTTGTGCCCAAAAATTAATAATTCTAGGAACTCGCCATGCCCCTCATTGAATACCTTGGGGTGTCTTTTTTCCAAAATGGGGTCACATGTGGGGTATTTATACTGCCCTGGCATTTTAGGGGCCCAAAAGCGTGAGAAGTCTGGGATCCAAATGTCTAAAAATGCCCTCCTAAAAGGAATTTGGGCCGCTTTGTGCATCTAGGCTGCAAAAAAGTGTCACACGTGTGGTATCGCCGTACTCAGGAGAAGTTGGGGAATGTGTTTTGGGGTGTCATTTTACATATACCCATGCTGGGTGAGATAAATATCTTGGTCAAATGCCAACTTTGTATAAAAAAATGGGAAAAGTTGTCTTTTGCCGAAATATTTATCTCACCCAGCATGGGTATATGTAAAAAGACACCCCAAAACATATTGCCCTACTTCTTCTGAGTACGGCGATACCAGATGTGTGACACTTTTTTGCCGCCTAGGTGGGCAAATGGGCCCACATTCCAAAGAGCACCTTTTGGATTTCACAGGCCATTTTTTACAGATTTTGATTTCAAACTACTTCCCACACATTTGGGCCCCTAAAATGCCAGGGCAGTATAACTACCCCACAAGTTACCCCATTTTGGCAAGAAGACACCCCAAGGTATTTCTTGATGGGCATAGTGAGTTCATGGAAGTTTTTATTTTTTGTCACAAGTTAGTGGAATATAAGACTTTGTAAGGAAAAAAAAAAAATATAAAATCATCATTTTCCGCTAACTTGTGACAAAAAATAAAAAGTTCTATGAACTCACTATGCCCATCAGCGAATACGTTAGGGTGTCTACTTTCCGAAATGGGGTCATTTGTGGGGGTTTTCTACTGTCTGGGCATTGTAGAACCTCAGGAAACATGACAGGTGCTGCTTCAAAAAGTGGAAATTCACATCTTTGTACCATAGTACGCTATAACTTTTACCCAAACCATTTTTTTTTTCCCAAACATTTTTTTTTATCAAACACATGTAAAACAATAAATTTAGGGAAAAATTTATATATAGATGTCATTTTTTTTGCAAAATTTTACAACTGAAAGTAAAAAATGTCATTTTTTTTTGGCAAAAATTTTGTTAAATTTCGATTAATAACAAAAAAAGTAAAAATGTCAGCAGCAATGAAATACCACCAAATGAAAGCTCTATTAGTGAGAAGAAAAGGAGGTAAAATTCATTTGGGTGGTAAGTTGCATGACCGAGCAATAAACGGTGAAAGTAGTGTAGTGCAGAAGTGTAAAAAGTGGCCTGGTCATTAAGGGGGTTTCAGCTAGGGGGGGTTGAAGTGGTAAAGCTGCAAGTTTTTATAGGAAGCTGGACCACAAGTTTTTTCTTTGGATTACGTTTGTATACAGTTAAGTCCAGACTGGGCCGTGCTTCCGTGAAAGCAACAAAGGTGAGAGCTGCTTTATATATATTTGGAATAACGGCTAATAAGCACTTTTTCTTTTTCCCCACTAATACACTCCGAAAAAAGACTTTAGATCATATGACTGCGTCCTTGAATGGCAAAGAAAAATTTTTTTTGCCACTAATACACGCCAAAAAGGGCTGTAACTTTCTCACTTTACCACACAACGGCTAATAAGCCATTTTTCTTTTCCCCCACTAATATAGGCAAAAAAAAGGCTTTAGAACATATAACTGTGGCCGTGAATGGCAAATAATGTATTTTTTTTGCGACTAATACTCGCCAAAGAGGACTTTAATTTTCTCACTTCACCACATAACAGCTAATAAGCCCTTTTTCTTTTTCCCTACTAATACACAACAAAAAAAGGCTTTAGCACATATAACTGCAGCCGTCATTCATAAAGTGGGCGGACCAGGCACGTGACGTAGGAAGTTACGCTGCCAGTGCTCGCCCGCCCTGCCTCCAGCCTGTTATGATCGTAAGTACAGGCTGCTCAGTGCTGGATCGAACATATCTATAGTTAACCATTGCCTGCCTGCAGTTACAGTAGATACCATTAGTACAGTGAGCGGGGCCTGGTGCAATAGAATACAATGACTGCACCAGGCCCGCTGCCATTACAAAACTAAAGGCCGGCCCCAGCCCCTCCTCCCTCTTCACTGATACACACCCTGGCCGCGCTGTGCAGCTTGCGGTCGGCGGTGTATCAGTGTAAAAATGGCAGCATTCGCCCCATAAGACGCACTGCCATTTTTGCTGAGGCTGTGAACAGCAAATAATATTTTGTTTTTGTCACTAATACACTCCACAAAGGGCTTTAATTCTCTAACTTCACCACACAATGGCTAATAAGCCCTTTTTCTTTTTCCCCACTAATACATGACAAAAAAAGGCATTAAAACATATAACTGCAGCAGTGAATTGCAAGTAAAGTTTTTTTTGCTACTAATACACTCCAAAAAGGGCTGTAATTTTCTCAATTCACCACACAGCGGCTAATAAGCCCCTCCCCCCCACCACCACCACTAATACACTCCAGCCATTTTAGGGGAAAAAAAGTGATTTGTTACCACGAAGCGTGAGGAAATTCGGATTCGGTGCGAATCAAATAATTCCTGAAATTCAGATTGAATTCCACTTCGTCAGCTTCGATTTGCTCATCTCTAGTTGTGGACTGTTTTCACAAGAAGTCCCACAAAAAATGGGTTCAGGTTGAGGAGGATGTATCCCCTATTCCTCTGACCTCTTTGCCTTGGCTTTTCCCTGAGCACAGACCTCAACTCAAGGACTTTCCCTTGCTAACGCACCAATTGATTATGCTCCATGATCAACTATGGATTAGGCCTGTTTCATATCTGTGTTAAAACAGAACCGGCAGGCTGTCCCGGCCGGGAACAGCCTGCTGAATCAGTGAATACCAGGCACCACCAAGCGCTGCTGAGTTACTGTCCAGCCCCATTCACTGTAATGGAGACAGGTGGAGATTTTGCCGCTACCTGGCAAAAATGCAGAGAGATGGCCGGATGAAAACTGCTGCGCGCAGTTGTATTTGTCTGGCAGCTTGTCGGCATATTTGCCGGGTTGCGGCCAGGTCTCTGCTGGTCCTCAGTATAGTGAATGGGACCAGATGGTATCTTGTCAGAACACGGTAGCGCACAGTATTCACGGATACAGCTGGAACAGCCTTTCGGATCTGCTTAACGATATGTGAAACAAGCCTCATCCTACCGCCCAGGCCCATTAGGCCCATTGTTTGTAAATCCTGCTTTTTCACCCGGCAATGGGGAGAGAATAATTTTTGGTCAGGACTGCATCATCTCACTCTTGCCTATACCAAATTATGAAAAATTAAGTCCCGTCTTCTCTCTTTCTCCTACTTACAGGGGGCCTGCCAGAGAGGAACATTCTTGGCTAGGATATGCACAGCTTCGTAAATACCTTTGTTCAATTTTCCCCAAAGGTCTTACTGCTAATTCTCTATAATTTTGAGGGGCTTCTAATGCAATTGACCCCTCCTGTTCATTTAATTTCCCTTTTATATGATATGCTTCAACGTAAAGTAGCGAATGAAGTGCCAACCTTTATTTCTTCTTGGGAATCAGAATTGGGCGTATCCCTTTTGGATGCAGATTGGCAAAAAAATCTGTCTCCTGTCTCACAAGTTGCCTCACAAGATGTGGCTCAGGAGCAGAGTTACAAGATCCTGTCCAGATGGTATAGATGTTCCAAAACCCTGTATTCTTGCTATTACTATCCTGACATCTTGGATGTCAGATGAGATAGGTACCATGCTACATACAGTATATGGTGGTCCCGCTAGCCCATTCAACCTTTCTGGCAAAATGTTTTTGAAACTTACCATCAGGGAAGCGTATAACACCTTCTCTGAAGATTGCACTCCTTTCACTCTTGCCGGGATCCCTGCCAGCCGTCAAACATGATGCGTTGCGTAATTTTCTTTCAGCCGCATGCACTGTACTCCCTAGACACTGGAAGTCATCTACTCCTTCCTCTATTAAGGAATGGATGGTAGAGGTCGACTTTGTTGGAGCGAATGGAGACTCTGATGGCTGAGAATACTGATACTTTTGACAAAGTGAGATGCACATGGAATCCTTGAGTCGCTTTCAAAGCGGGCACGGATTTTGCACCCTGGCTTCAGGACACTTAGATCCGATAAGCCCCCTGCTCTTCATGTGTTAGATGTGTTAGACATTTTTAATGTTTATTACACCATCCCCTAAATTCCTTCTTCCTTCCTTCCTTCCTTCCCTCCCTCAGTTCTCCTCTTCCCCTTCTCCCCCCGACACCCCCTTTTTATCTCCTTTTTTAATCTCCTTTCTTTTCTTTCATTTGTTCTCTGATTGCTGACGCGATCCTCTATGGATCTTCCTTATATTTTCTAATATATTTTCTATAATATTGCATACTTTTACTATACTAGTTGTGCTGATAATATGCGGCTTGCCCTGCTGAGGGTGGCTTAGCCAGCATTTCAGTTATGATATTGCTGATTGTCGGCTTGTATGCTCTTTATTACTGTTCTTTAGGCCTACGTGCCTATTGGAGATTTCCTTCTATGTTTTGTATTTTTTTTAAACTGTCAATAAAAATATATTGTTGAAAAAACAAAAAACAAAACCTAAAGCAACCAGTATACAGCTCGGTGAGTTTAGTATAAACCAGTAGGGCAAGGGTCCTAAGCGCAGTTGTGGGTGACAATGTGACCTTTGTTAATAAGTAACGGGCAGACTATATATTGTTTATTCTGTAGAATTATTCCCGGGCTCGATAGCAGCCCTTAAAAGGTACAGCCTGGCATTTTTCTTGAGCCCACGCCACTTAGAGTAGCTACTTAAGGTCAGATGAATATTGCTATGCTTGAAAAACAGAAAGTTATATTTAAGACTGAATTCATGCACAGAGTGTTTACCAGTGTTTACTTTAAAGAGAGTCTTCCAGCAGTTTTGACCATGCAAAACTGCTGACAGCACCAAGTATGGGCTGGGAACAGCAGGACAAACAAATATTCGTGTGAATATGAACAGTCTCTTCCCTGCTCTCAGTGGTGGTCTCATGATTGGATGATACAGCTGCCCCTCAGAGGGGAGCAGAGAGGCTGTGAAGAGGCTCACAATGAAGCCCTGCCTCCTGGGCACTTGCAGGAGCAGACCCAGGCAGATTGAAAGTTCATATTTACACTACACCTGATAAAAACTCTTAAAAAAAGTATATTTGTCCTGCTCTCCCCAATCCCTACCTAGTGCTGGCAGCAGTTTAGAATAGTCAAAACTGTTGACAGGCTCCTTTTAACGTCTATTGCAAAATATAGAAAACATTACGTCTAAACCAGGCATGCTGAACCTGCGGCCCTCCAGCTGTTGCAAAACTACAACTCCCAGTATGCCTGAACAGCCTACAGCTATCATCCTACAGCAGGGCATTGTGGGAGGACCTCATGTTGAGCATGCCTAATCTAAAACATTTTGGTTTGTGGCATGTTCGCAGCATGTCTGGGATCATGGATGGTGGAGGTTCCTTGCAAATTTGGGGCTGCATTTACGCAAATGGAGCTGGGTATTTGGTCAGGATTACTGGCATTCTCAATAAAGGCAGATACTTATCCAGCATGCAAAACTATCAAGAAGGTATCTGTTTGTCTCCAAATGTATTCTACAGCACAAAGATCCCAAACAATTCCGATCCCAGTCAATGTCATTAAGAGCTAAGAACAAGGAGTGCTCTAAATGATGGCATCGCCCCCACAGATCTCTGATTTCATCATCATCAAGTCTATCTGGGATTACATGAAAAATAAAAAATGCGAACAGGCAGCACTCTGAGATAATTGAAAAAAAAGTGAAGAAAATCCACATGGGTGAATACAATTTTCTTCACCTATTTCAATTATCTCAGAGCGCTGCCTGTTTGCATTTTTTACTTGTTGGGCAATAGTCTAGTCCCTTTAGGCATGCACCTGCGTTTATTTTCATATTTATTTTTATTTCTATTCTTGTGCTGCCATTTTTCTATTTTTGTATGGAATGACATGAAGAGAGAGAAGGATTTGAGCAAGCCTGCATCCACAGAAGATCAGTTGTTCATTTTCCAAGAACAACCTCTCTGCCGAATCTATATATGTACCGTCATACAATACAAACATACATACCCTATTTAAAAGGTTTGTCCGAAACCCAAAAACTTTGCAGGGAATCTGGAAAGGATGTGATAACTAAAAAAGAAACACCTTACACATCACATGACTACTGAGGCAATGCACATGTCCCTAGAGGTGAATGAGACTAAACACGTGCTTGGATGCCACTCTACGGGTCAGGCAAGAAAGCATGCCTATGGCGAACTTGGCCAGTTGCGGCTACACTTCACATTTGCATGCCCAGTAGTCCAGGGGATCTTGAATTATGGGTGACCGGGTGCAGTCCAAGTATGCCACCACATGCAAGAGGGTTCTACTGCGTGTCCAACTACTGCTGCTGCTGTGCTGCTTCTTCAGAAGGCTGCTGAAGAAAACTGCTCATCAGAGACTCCAGACTTAAGTTGCAGCTTATGGATCTGGTGCTGCTCTCCCCCCCCCCCCCCCCCCCCCCCCCAGTCGTGGCAGTGGAGCATGAGCACAGAGGGTCCCCCTGGTCAAACCTTCCTGAGGACGGGTGATGGCACTTGTAGGCAGCGACCAACTGACTACACAGCATGTCTCTATAGTAGTCCATTTTTGCATCCCTCTCAGGTCTAAAAAATCCCCTCATTTTTGACCAGTAGTGAGCGTCTAACAATGTGGATAGCCAGTAGTCATCCCTCTGCCAAATCCTGACAAGAAAGCATGCATCTGATTATTTGTGCAAGGAAGAAAAAACAATACTTACGCCAGCACCATCTGTATTGCTCTCCGTGCACGGACTCACTCCAGCTAGTGTGGTTGTAATCCAAGAAACAAAGCTAAATGTCCAGCACAGGAAAATAAAATCTTTATGCTTTATTGGAAAATTTATTAAAAATCCATCTCCACAAATCCAATGTGCATTCAAGGCTGACGTGTTTCAATCAGCAAGATATATGCCATGATTAAGACCGTTCTGATCGAAACGCATTTGCCTTAAATGTACACTGGATTTGTGGAGATGGATTTTTAATCATTTTTTCAATAAAGCATCAAGATTTTATTTTCCTGAGCTGGACATTTAATTTTGTTTCTTGGAACTGGTTATTTGTTCAAGGGACTTGTTGGGCCTCCCTGCCTCCATCTCCACTGCATACTCCCACAGTCTGTCGGGGTCATCTGCATCGTCATCGTCTTCACCCTCCAGCTACTCCTGCTCCTCTCCTGTCGCTTGGCCAGATAAACCACCTAGTTGTATAAAAATTTCCTTGGTGTTTATGTCCTCCTCCTTCTCTGCTAGTTCATCTTCCTCAAGGTCCCAGTGGCCATGAGATGTAGGCACCTCGTCTTCTGTCCCCTCGCCAATCAGATTTCTCAACATCACCTCCAGGATGTGAAGGAGTGGGATGACATAATTCATCCCACAGTTCTGCCAACTGACAAATAAAATGGCCTCCTCAAAGGGTCTGAGCAAACGGCACATGTCACGCATGAGCTGCTACTGGCTAACGTGGGGAGTAAACACTGGGGAGTACACTGGGGAGTAAACCTGTCCATCTGCAGCATTAAAAAAATTGTTGACCTTTGCTCATACAGGCAGTCTAACATATGGAGCTCCAAAAGGGGTGAAACATTGCATAAGAGGCGATGTTGGGGAAGAGAATTTTGACTTTGCAGCTCAAGGAGGGCGTGTTTTGCACGGTAAGAGTGGCTGTAGTGCGTGCACATTTTCGTGCACATTTTTAACAGCTCTTGCAGTTCAGTGAAAGACTTGAGGAACCGGGTGCCAACAAGATTGAAGACGTGTGCCATACAGGGCGCATGAGTCAGCCCTCCCTGATGCAGCGCAGACAAATTGTTCTTCCCATTATCAGTAACCATGGTTACTATCTCCAGTTGGCGAGGAGACAGCTAGTGTTCGATTTCTTTATTGACTAGGCCGCGTATGGCTCAGTTCATCAAAGCTGACCAGGTGCAGAACTGCTGTGTGGTTTAAATGGAAGGGGAGCAGTGGCTCGGCGCATGCGCAGTAGGCGTGGCCACCGCCCACGTGATGAGGTAAGTGTCACGTGACGCGGCAGGTCGTGTCCTCGATTGCACATGTGCAATTGCCGGGAAAGGGCAGCCGCATCGCCGCGCAAGCTCGGCGAGGTCACGACACCCCATGAGCGTCATAACATGGGGGCGTGATCGTGGAGGAGTGCCGCGGCAGCTGTCCAGGGGAGGTAGCAGGGGTGGGAGGGGCCGATGTATATGACAATGCAGGTCCTTCAACGAAACCCCTGCAGGTGCTGAGGAGGGTAAAGACCGCCCCCTCCAGCACGGGACCTGAGCGGGGACTTACTTGGCAGTAAGAACAGGGGTGAAGATAGGGTATATTAACACTTAAGGGCGCATGATGATGTCCGCTACTCATTCAGATGGAATGATAGCGGCTGGTGGCCACTATTAAGAGCAAATAAGAGAGGAGACACGTGGTAGTGTCTGCTCTCATATCAGATCTGGTCCCGACCTAAGACGACCCTTGGCCAGGACAGATAACACACAGAAAGGGAGCGGTGCAAGGGGTGTGAGGATGTTTAAATGATAAGTGGAGGGTAAAGTCGAGGCACTTGTTATAAATGAATCACCTCAATTATAAATAAATCACAACGGAGATACATGATAGTGTCCGCTATTGTTTGTAACTACGGCTGACACTTTATTTTAGAACCATTAGCACATGAGATTTTGAGAGGTAAATGTTGGCACATGTTATTTAAGGGGTAAATGGCTGGTGAGACCAGGGCACGTTGAGAAAATACAGCTGCCCTATAGTACTCACACCCACCCATCCCTTTAAGTGCATAGGTATATGGTGTATTTGGTTGATTGGCATCACAGGTGGGTCACAAGAAACAGCCAAATTGTAACTGGTCGTTTAGACCATGGTGGTGGGTGGTTTTCAATTTGAAAATCCACCAACATTCTCTCTGGAGGATTTTTTTATCCCAATCCCCCCCTCGTAATGGCTTCCTAATTATTTCTAGGCCTAGAAATGTTACAGCTGATGCCCGTCCTCCATGGGCCAAGTGGACATGTCTTGCCACTGGGGTATACCTGTTGTTGCAGATATCGCCCATGTGTTCGCCTATGCGTACCCGTAGTTCCCTACGGGTCTTACCCACATATCTCATACCGCACTCGCAGGTGAGAAGGTAAATGACCCCTGCGGTGCGACAATTAATAAAGTCACGTATCTGGTGGGTAAAGCCCGTGGGGTCCAACGTTAGGGATTTACTCTGCGTAACAAATTTGCAAAAAGTACAGTGACCGCACTTAAAACATCCGATAACTGGTCTGTGCAGCCACGTCCTTTTTTTAGGAGGATTATAGTGGCTGTGGACGAATTGGTCTCTTAGGTTAGTACCTCTCCTGAAGGTCACCGATGGATGGTGTAACGGATCTCCTCGTACCCCGACCGGGTACCTCCGTCGATAGATGCTCCTAGTGCTTTTTGAGGACTCCAAGCACTCCACTTGACACCGTACGCCCTGCGGACCCCACGAACCGCCGCAGCTTGGTTGGGGTCTCACCGTCCTCCACCCACGCTGGACCTACGACAAGGCTCCAGGCTCCAGTGGGTGAACCTCTCCTACAGCCAGAGAGCAGGAACAGCTCTTACAAGAGCTAGTAGTTATGCCAGGGGAGTATAGCAAATCTTCAGCGTATAGCAATCCCCCAGTTTTGATCAGTTATCCAAACACCAGTCTCAACATGATGAAGGATAAAACAGGAACTCTTTATTGAGGGCTACTCGCCCGTATTTATGCAGGTCCCCATCTGGTGGACACGCCCCCAGGGGACCAGAATGGAGACTGCGACACACCGAACAGATACAACACATCCCCACAATGCATCATGGTTTCCTCCTCTCTGCCCCAGAGACAACCGAGGAATAATCCAATTATCTCTCAGGACAAAGGGGAGATCGCCAATACACATGTGGAGACAACAGGACAGACATCACCATTTAAACACATAATGTCACACCCTCCCAGCAACCACAGACATTTAACATATTCCCAGATAGCTCAAGTCTGAGTGCATATCATTAGGCGAATGGCACTCAGACCACACGAATACAATTAAACTAGCCATCTGGGTACCCTCACATAACAAAATACAATTCCAAAGACAGATTTAAGCTGTGCGGCCGGCCTGTCTTCTTTAAAGTCAGTATGGGCCATAATCCTGAGGCAGGAGGCTGGCAACCAGCCCCCTCCAAAACACAGTGGCGAGGTTGGTTTCGTCACAGATGGGGACTGACCACATCGGCCAGATCTGGGTCCATCAGGAGCGTATCCCAATTCCGTCCTAGAATTTCTTTAATTTGTGTGGCCCTCAGTCGGATGTAACAGTCGAGTGCGTGTCATCTGTCGTGCTCGTTGATACGCCTGTCTCAGTGTGTTGTCTGTGTATCCCCGTGCTCAAAAACGTTCTCTAAGCTCATTTGCCTGACATGTGAATCCCCGTTGGTCCGAGCAGTTGCGTTTAAGCCGCAAGTACTGGCCAACGGTAATCCCCCCCTTCAATGGGACAGGATGGCAGCTGTCCCATGTAAGCAGCGAGTTCGTCGAGGTCTCTTTGCGGTAAATAGTAGTCTGCAGACCCCCCTTTCATCATTTAAACATCCTTCCCCCCTTCCACCGCTCCCTTTCTGTGTATTGTCCTGGCCAAGGGTCGTCTTAGGTCGGGACGATAACTGATATGAGAGCAGACACTACCACGTGTCTCCTCTCTTATTTGTTCTTAATAGTGGCCACCAGCCGCTATCATTCCATCTGAATGAGTAGCGAACATCATCATGTGCCCTTAAGTGTTAATATACCCTATCTTCACCCCTGTTCTTACTGCCAAGTAAGTCCCCGCTCAGGTCCCGTTCGGGAGGGGGCGGTCTTTACCCTCCCCAGCACCTGCAAGGGTTTCGTTGAAGGAGCCACATTGTCATATACATCGGCCCCTCCCACCCCTGCTACCTCTCCTGGACAGCTGCCGCGGCGCTCCTTCACGATCACGCCCCCATGTTATGACGCTCATGGGGTGTCGTGGCGTCGGCGAGCTTGCGCAGCGATGCGGCTGCCCTTTCCCGGCAATTGCGCATGCGCAATCGAGAATGCGACCTGCCGCGTCACGTGACACTTACTTCATCACGTGGGCGGTGGCCACGCCTACTGCGCATGCGCCGAGCCACCGCTTCCCTTCCATTTAAACCACACAGCGTGCCAATACGCGCTGTCAGACGCCGGCAGACGGTCGGCACGCCTATCTGCCCTGCCGCACCCCATGAGGAAGGCCATGCGATCTTCTTGATAAACAGTGAGTAACCTATCATGACATGCCAGTATATTGAGTGTAGCAAGCGCCCCAGCCTGACAGTATTCCTATTGATGTTTTTTACTTAGTAGGAATCTGAGTCGCCTGGGACTACCAAGTCCTATTAAATCTGCGCCACTTCAATATATAGCCCCTCCCTGCATCTGCTAAACCACACAGATTGTTTGTGAGCAGGGGTTTGCACTCTACCCTAGACCCTTGTCCCCTGATGAGTTAAGGGGTCTGCCATAGGTAGTAGTCCTTTTTTCCCATACAGTAGGATATATATAGTAGGATATTTTCTCTAACGAAATGCGTAGGGCCTTCGAGCATCATTCCATACTAGTTTTCTACCCCTATCCTAATAGTTAACCCGGGCCTGTAGGCCCTAAATGGGTCATTTCCCTGTCCCCACAGGGTCACCTAGGGCTATCCATTTTAGGGTTAGGTTCCGGACAGGGGCACCCCTTGCGGGGATACGACCCCGTGTTAGGAGGCACTTTTGTCACGACCCCTGGTCATGGTCGTGACTCCTTGGGAGCCGCATGCAGTTATCCGCGGTCTGGTGTTGTCGCAGCCGCAGCTGGGGGCACTTAGTGGTTTTCCTCAGGTGCGGTTGCCGCGAATAACAGGCATGCGTGCGGTTGCCCTTGGCAACGTGTTTTGGTGTGCACGTCCTTCGTCTGTGTTTGTGTGCACTTCCTGGTCTGTTTGTTGTGCACGAGGTTGTGTTGGTTGTATGCACTTGGTCACCTCCCTTCACCTGCGGTTGTCCGTGGCAACGTCTGGTGTTGTGCATGTGGTGGCAGGGTCTCTGCCTGCTGGTTGTTCTGCAGGACACGGTTGCCACGCATGCCGTTGCCAGCGGTGACAGGTGAGTGAGTGTGTGTGCTATTCCCCTTTAAGTTGGTGTTTTCCCTTCTGTGTGCTGGAAGGGTTAACTTCCTTCCCAGTGTGTGTGATGTCTCTGGGTGTGGTTGACTGGTGGGTGTGGCCTTTTGGCCTATATAGCCTGAGTCTCTTGCAGGCTTCAGTAGGTTGCTCTCAGCCATGCTGGCTGGAGCAGCCGCCTGTCTCCTCCATCTGTCTGGTGAGGACCATCCTTCTGGTCATAAAACCTCTGTCGGGAATTTCTATGTTTCACTGTGTTATTTAGGTGTGTGTGGGGTTTTATGTTAGTGCAGCTTGTGGTCTTGGGTTCCTGTGGGATGTCTGGTGTGTGCTGTGTTCGTTGGTGTCTGAACTGCAGCACCTGCACATGGGATCCAGGGTTTGTTGTCTGTGGCAGGTGAGTGATGTGTTGGTCCCATTTGCCTGTCACTGCCATAGCTGTTTTTGTATCCCCCTGTGTTGCTTGGCCGTTGAGACTCCTGCTCCTCCGTGTCTAGGAGGAGCAGGTCGTCTTACTCTGTCCCCTAGTTCAGGGCCGACTTGAGGGCTCGTAGGGACTTTTAGGTTCCGGCGTATGAGCCCTCCTACCACCAAGGTCGGCTCATACTGACAGGAGACAGGGTTAGCGTTAGGGACGCAATAGGAGGTGACCTGCTCCCTAACTCTGTGGTCCCGGCCAAGGGGTAACCCTATCATCTCCTGGCACCGCACGGCTGGGGGTTTCCCCCACCGCCAGCCGTGACAACTTTAGGGCATAATAGGCCAAGTAGGGCATCAACAGGGACAGACCTTTCCCTGTGGCCCCTCTGCACAAAGTGACCGCCAACTGGAGGACGTATCCAGACGTGAGAACAACTTCTCCTGGGTATTGGACTTATTGGTCCCCCCGTCCACCACCGGTAAGACCCACCCTTATTTCGCCTTATGGCATGTTTATAGACCATGGCAGACGGCCACGGTCTCCTTTTTTGTTTATGTTTATAGGTCACACAGTCCACCTTCCGCCCCATTCAGAGACGTGAACGTGGACCTGACCATCAGGCGACCTGTTCTACAGGTTCCCTATTGTTGTGTGTCTTGTTTGTCTGGTAGGGGTTTTCCTCCCCTCATAGGGATCTTTAATTATCCTAATAAAAGTTAGGTTTTAATACGTTACTACCCCTTATTTTCACATAAGGACAAGGTGGAGGATGAGGACGTAGAGCAGGACATTGGTGCAGAAATCCCAGCATTACAAAATTGAGGTGGCATTGCCATCACCTGGCCAAGTTGCTGGTGTGCCTGGACCCAAACCACATTTACCCAGTGGGCTGTGAACAACATATATTGTCCTTGACCATAGTTACAACTCCATACATCAGTGCTGGCATGAACTCTACTAGACACTGAAAGGCCCAAAGACCGGCCCACCTTCTGCTCAACGTACGTTTGCAGGGCTGGTACAGATTTTTTGGAAACATAATGTCAGCTTGGGACTCTTCACCTTGGCTGCACAAGCCATCAGTTCTCTGAAATGTGCAGAGTCGACTACATGGAAAGAGAGGGACTGTAGTACCAGCAACTTGGCCAGTTGCATACTGTTGTTTTTTTGCAATTGCCTTGGTGATCGGTTGCTGTCGAAACAAGTGACGAGGAGTAGGAACATCAGACAACATTGAAGTTGATAGGAAGGAATGACAGCTTCCTTCTGCTGACATTGATGATCCATGACTGCTTGAGAGGGGTGCGGGCCGGTGGGAGATGCTGCATCGGATTGTAACACTAAACACGGTTTTCCCATGCCGCTTTATGGTGATGCTCCATTTGGTGACGCAGGGCCATCGTGCCAACAATCGCTCCCTGGCCGCTCCTCACCTTCTGCCCACACATCCTGCATACCGCCACGCAAACATTCACCAGTGACTTGGTGGAAAATTCCCACACTGCCAAGTCTGGCATTTTCCCTCTACCACTGCATGATGCTGGCCTTCCCTTGCTTTTATGAACCCGTGCACTGCTGGTGTGTTCCTCCCAGGTAGCAGATGGTGTAACCTTCCTGCACTTTGCTACAGATCTCCCACTGCTTCCACCCTGCTGCCTCATGGGTACCCTTTTACCCTGCCGGCTCACGGGCATGCTGCCACCCTCGCCCCCTGATGATGATGCCTCCTCTTCATCCGGCTCTCACATGCGATCAGCTACATCATAATCTACAAATGTTTGGTTGTCACTTGTGTTACCCTCACCTGTCTCTTGTGCCCATCCCTAACCTATAGGCATAGAGGCAGTTCCTGGGTCATGACAACTAAGGCCTCATTCAGACGACCGTATGTGTTTAACGGATCCGCAAATATGCATCATCAACATCAGGGGGCGAGGGTGGCATCCGCTTTGGCGGATCCGCTAAAAAACGGAAGGTGTCTTTGTAATTTTTATATAAAGATCTCTGTGCAGAAAAAAAAAGGGATATAAATAATTCCTGTCAGATAGCTAGAGAGGGCCATTTTGTCTAGCTTTGATTGCACCGAGAGCTTAGTGTGAGACTTGTGCTTGGTCGGCATCTGTTTCGTGCTATATTTCTGGTCTATCATGGCTAATCATCGAGAGGTTCTTCTGTACTGGCTAATTTCTCGCAGATTTGGACAGCAGCCAGCAATGCTTTCTGAAGAACAGAGGAAGAGGAGGTGGTGGGTTCATCCCATTGTCTCGCAGCGTCTACAGAAGGGCCACTTTCACAAATTATACTTTGACTTACGGCAGCACCCTGATAAATTCCAGGGTTACTGCCGTATGTCTGTACAGACATTTGATATGTTGCTCGCGTCTCTCCGTTCTGGGCTCACTTTCCAGGACACCAACATGAGGCGCAGCATTTCACCTGAAGAAAGACTTCTAGTCACGTTGAGGTAAGTTTATTAGTCTATCCTTTATTATTTAGTAAAAATAATTTTTTTTTAAAAACCAGAAACTTAATAATGTCATTTTTCTCTTCACAGGTTCCTTGCGACTGGGAACTCTTTTGCATCTTTGCATTATGAGTATCTGCTGGGAATCTCAACGATATCTGGGATCGTCTGCCACATATGTCAACTTATCTGGCAGCGACTCAAAGATGCGGTGAT
Source organism: Bufo gargarizans (assembly GCF_014858855.1). Lineage (NCBI taxonomy): Eukaryota > Metazoa > Chordata > Amphibia > Anura > Bufonidae > Bufo > Bufo gargarizans. The sequence continues at coordinate 490,432,687 of NC_058080.1, read as the reverse complement.
GCCCCAACCCAAGGCAGAAGATTGGCTTAGAATTGCTGATGGGTTTTATCAATCTGTGCAGTTTCCAAACTGCATAGGGGCATTGGATGGCAAACACATACGTGTTAAGAAACCGCCTCACTCAGGGTCCCAGTATTTTAATTTTAAACAATATTTTTCTGTAGTGCTGTTGGCCTTAGTTGACAGTAACTATAGATTTATTATTGTTGATATTGGGGCCTATGGAAGCACAGCAGACGCAAGCATCTTCTGTTCTTCCAGAATGGGTGAACGGCTTCGCTCCAACCAACTTGCCTTGCCAGAGCCCAAACGACTACCCGGATCTTCTGTTTCAGCCGCTCCATTTGTAATCATGGCAGACGAAGGGTTTGCATTATCTCAACATGTAATGCAAGCTTTTCCTAGACGCGATTTGAATGGCCGAAAACACATATTTAATTATCGTCTGTCTCGTGCACGTCGATATGTAGAATGTGCTTTTGGGATACTGTCCAATAAATGGAGAGTGTTCATGTCATCCTTGCAAATGAGTCCACAAAATGCCACCCTGGTGATACAGGCATGTGTGATTTTACACAACTTCAGGATTCATGATGCACCCTTGGAACCTAAAGTGGCCCCTTTTCCACCAACCACATCTGTTGGATTAGACCATAATCCGCAAGGAAGGCCTGGATCTGCTGGACTAGCAGTTCGAGAACTCTTTGCCGATTACTTCATTAGTAGAGAGGGTGCATTATCATGGCAGCTGAACAGCATCCGTGGTACTCGTCGTTAATTTTTGGGTTATGGTTATCTAAATTAATTAAAATTATTTTTTTAGTTAGTTACAGGTCCTTCTCAAAAAATTAGCATATTGTGATAAAGTTCATTATTTTCTGTAATGTACTGATAAACATTAGACTTTCATATATTTTAGATTCATCACACACCAACTAAAGTAGTTCAAGCCTTTTATTGTTTTAATATTGATGATTTTGGCATACAGCTCATGAAAACCCAAAATTCCTATCTCAAAAAATTAGCATATCATGAAAAGGTTCTCTAAACGAGCTATTAACCTAATCATCTGAATCAACTAATTAACTCTAAACACCTGCAAAAGATTCCTGAGGCTTTAAAAAACTCCCAGCCTGGTTCATTACTCAAAACCGCAATCATGGGTAAGACTGCCAACCTGACTGCTGTCCAGAAGGCCATCATTGACACCCTCAAGCAAGAGGGTAAGACACAGAAAGAAATTTCTGACCGAATAGGCTGTTCCCAGAGTGCTGTATCAAGGCACCTCAGTGGGAAGTCTGTGGGAAGGAAAAAGTGTGGCAGAAAACGCTGCACAACGAGAAGAGGTGACCGGACCCTGAGGAAGATTGTGGAGAAGGACCGATTCCAGACCTTGGGGGACCTGCGGAAGCAGTGGACTGAGTCTGGAGTAGAAACATCCAGAGCCACCGTGTACAGGCGTGTGCAGGAAATGGGCTACAGGTGCCGCATTCCCCAGGTCAAGCCACTTTTGAACCAGAAACAGCGGCAGAAGCGCCTGACCTGGGCTACAGAGAAGCCGCACTGGACTGTTGCATGTCATTCGGAAATCAAGGTGCCAGAGTCTGGAGGAAGACTGGGGAGAGGGAAATGCCAAAATGCCTGAAGTCCAGTGTCAAGTACCCACAGTCAGTGATGGTCTGGGGTGCCATGTCAGCTGCTGGTGTTGGTCCACTGTGTTTTATCAAGGGCAGGGTCAATGCAGCTAGCTATCAGGAGATTTTGGAGCACTTCATGCTTCCATCTGCTGAAAAGCTTTATGGAGATGAAGATTTCATTTTTCAGCACGACCTGGCACCTGCTCACAGTGCCAAAACCACTGGTAAATGGTTTACTGACTATGGTATTACTGTGCTCAATTGGCCTGCCAACTCTCCTGACCTAAACCCCATAGAGAATCTGTGGGATATTGGGAAGAGAAAGTTGAGAGATGCAAGACCCAACACTCTGGATGAGCTTAAGGCCGCTATCGAAGCCTCCTGGGCCTCCATAACACCTCAGCAGTGCCACAGGCTGATTGCCTCCATGCCACGCCGCATTGAAGCAGTCATTTCTGCAAAAGGATTCCCGACCAAGTATTGAGTGCATAACTGAACATAATTATTTGAAGGTTGACTATTTTTGTATTAAAAACACTTTTCTTTTATTGGTCGGATGAAATATGCTAATTTTTTGAGATAGGAAATTTGGGTTTTCATGAGCTGTATGCCAAAATCATCAATATTAAAACAATAAAAGGCTTGAACTACTTCAGTTGGTGTGTAATGAATCTAAAATATATGAAAGTTTAATGTTTATCAGTACATTACAGAAAATAATGAACTTTATCACAATATGCTAATTTTTTTTAAAGGACCTGTAGTTCCCATATTGTTAGATTAGATTAGGGACTCGCAATATAATGAGGAGCCTTGACGTTGGCTTGCGAGCTAAGGTATTTTGGAAAATCATTAAAACATTTAATGAATGATTTTGCAAAAAACGGACTAATACCTCATTGGGATATAGAAACAAAATTTATGCTATATCACGGCTGAATGTAGTCAGGCACATTTGGTCTGGGGGCGGCCAATATGTCCCGGAGTGGCATACATTGTGCGTATGTCAGTGCACAGTATCATAGATTACAATGATGCTCTTCCCAGCGGGCTAGCTGCTGGATTATTATTTTTTATCATTTATAATTACAGTACAATAGTACCATACCGGCGGACCGATGCACACAGCATCATATGATACTGTGCGCATAATGTATGCTACTTTAGGACATAGGTTAATTTCACACTTGACGCTTGACGTATCCGACAGACGTTTTATCCTGTTTGATCCTTTTTTCTGGAAAGTGTTAATTACGTAGTCTGAATTCCATGGAGAATAGAGTGTGGAAAATTGTGCTAAGGTATTTTCAAGGGTCAGCCCACTCCTAGCCAGAGCTTCCTAATGCTCCACTAAATTTAAATGGGATTGCACAGCGCCTGCCCAGCAACATTAGTAAATCTTTACTATGAGGCGCACAGACATAGAGTATGCTAAGTTCCGTGGACCCATAGTAAAGATTTGAGAGCTGACCCCTGCCCTGCGGCCATTGGTGGTCCACAATACAGCCATGGCCGCCCAATGGCCGTGTGTAATTAGAGGCCTCAAATTACTGAATGGCTAGACCAGGGATGGCCAAACTCGACCCTCCAGCTGTTTCAAAACTACAACTCCCAGACTGCCTACAGCTATCAGCCTACTACATGACATGGTGGGAGTTGTAGTTTTCCAACAGCTGAAGGGCCGCAGTTTGATGAACACTTAAATTAGAAAAAAAAAACTGCTGCAACATTTTTTTATCAAACAATGTAGTGTAAGAGCTTACATTACCTTGCTCTAGCTCATTGGACACAGTCTAGAGTTACCTGAATTCATAAAACAATATGAAAAAGGCCAAAATGTTTTTGAATCATAACTCATATAGGTCTTGGGTAAAAGAGTAACCCTAACATGTTGAGGAGGTAGAGGCGGGGGGGGTAAACTCGTGTGACCCTTTGAGGCTGGCTCAATACTGGCTCAAACGTTGGCTGGTCAGCCGTTACATGCAGCTTTTTTCTTGCCTCATTTAAATAATTAAAAATATTCATGGGCATTATTGGCCCTGCAAATAATTCAAGGACAGCAGTCAATGACGACACGCACATATGCTGCCTTGACCGTGGTACTCTTTGTAGAAAAGGTCCCAGTCCTAGCATTATAGAGTCCTCCTGGCACTCCGGCCTGTTTCGGGATAAATATGAGTATTTGATCCCGAAATAGGCTGGGGAGGGGGACTCTGTCGTCTCCTCTTCCTGGATGCTCTGCTAGTCTGGGGTTCATCCGGAAGGTCAGCTGGTGGAGTTGAAGGCTGCGGTGGTGTACGCGCTGGAGAGCAGGGGTCCGGAGGTGACATCACCGGATTACTATCCACAGACCGCGTTTCTGATGGACATTCATCCAGACTGTCGACAGTTCTTAATAAGGAATAAAACAAGATTTTGTAATTAATAATTTCAAGTTTGGAGAATGTTTTTTTTTTTCAGAAAAAAATAACTTAAATAAACTTACGGCCGCAATTCAAAAATGGGCTTCAGGAACTGAAGTTGCTTGGTGTATAGATATGTTTTGTATTTTTTTTTTCCACCACTATCGCCACTGCGTCCTTTTTTTGTCGTCTCCTCCCGACGAAATTGATCACGGCAAGAGTGCCATCTTGTTTTCAAGTTTTGGACTGTATTTAAATAAAATTAATAAAAATAATAATAATAATATAGTGTCAATTTTTTAAGGTCACAATACAATTTCAAAATGTAAAAAAAAAAGTACATGCAAGTACACTAAAAGCAAATGACATGATGCACGTGCACTTAGATAACATGCTGTGGAGGCTCAGGGAAAGTTCTCTGAGCATGCTACACTACAATAGATAACATGCTGTGGAGGCTCAGTTGCAAAGTTCTCTGAGCATGCTACACTACAATAAAACCTATACAACTTTTTTTTTTTCTTTTTTTATACATTTTTAGAAGCTCCTCAGCAATTTGGTACCACGACCTATCCTTATGGACACGGTCGTGGTACAAATCAGAGCGTGTATCCCACAGCTCTGGCTTTTCTTAAATTAATACTATCAAGCGCTCTACAGAGAAAGACATCTTTGCTGTCAGACAAATATAGCTCTTCTATCTGATGTTTGTGAGGGGCACATAGACATGTCTGAAAAAAGTATCAATTTTTATTGGGGGCAGGGATATGTAAATAGCAGACATTCATCCGTATTTTGGCGGATAACATATGGAATCACTCCCGTATGATCCGCTTTTTAACGTAACCATAGACTTGAATGGGGCTACGGAACGTTTAATGCGGACAACTATAGGACATGTGAGTTTATTTTAGCGGATCCGCGGAACGGAACAACGGAATCGGACAGCACACGGTGTGCTGTCCGTATCTTTTCCGAGCCCATAGGAATGAATGGATCCGCATACCATACACAAAAAAGCGGAACGGATACGGATCCGTTCATACGGTCGTGTGAATGGGCCCTAAGTGCGGTGTCAGAGGAACCCATCGATTACTGGCTGTGTGTATCTGTTGTCACTTGAGATGATGTTGAAGAGCAAGTCAACCATTGCAGTAGAGCTGGATTGTTGGTCAAAGCATGACCTCTGGATGACAGTGGCAGCTTTGACCTGTTGCCCCCCCCCCCTTCTTCTGCTGCTACTTGTGCAAGCTACAGCAACATTTTTACCACTGCCCGTTCCTTTCGAGGGCCCAGGCAACTGTCTGTTGGTCATAGTTTATAACAACTGTATCGCTAACAGAAGGGATTAGCTATGATACATTTTGCTCCAATCCACAGTTATATACAGGGCAATAAATTACTCCTGCTCATTATACGGACTTAAAGGGGTTGATTGGGGACTTTGGTTTAAGTGGACCCCAGACACCTAAACAGTCCATACATGCGTGTCCTACCTTTATATGCATTTTCTGATGCCCCTTTTTCACATGTGAAAAATCGGAGCCGGAAGTGAAGATTTTCTCAAACTGAGTTACATACCGGGCCCCATTGTGTGAAGCGAAGCCTCTTCTCCCGCTTCGCAATGAGCCCGGTGATGTCACTGCCAGCCGCACTCATTATACAGAGTGCACGGAGGGTGGTAACTAGGTGGCAACACACAGCTCTAAGCCACGCCCCTCTGGTCCGGTGACATCACTGGCACAGAAGCTAATTATGCAGAGCACATTGAGTGTGTGTTAGAAGGGAGGGACTGAGCGTGCAGGCGTAAGATCAGGCGGGTATAGGGGGGATATGTGCGGCAGGAGGCGGAATGTCAATGAGGGGGGCGAATGCACAGAGGAGTTGTTAGTAATATGATGAACAGCTCAATCAACGCGATGCTGAGCTGCGCTAGGATCCACAAGGCAGTGCGCCAGGAAGTTACCGCACACGTAATGATTGGGGAACATCGGAGCCCTGGAGAAGTGGTAAAAATACATAAAAACATCATGGGGGGCCTTGAATCAAGCTATATATGGTGAGATAACATGTTTTTTAAAATAATTGTAATCCCGGACAACCCCTTTAACGTAACACTACAGGTAACAGAATAGATTAGCTATGATAAATTTCACTCCTGTGCAGTAATGTACAGGGCGATAAATTACACCTGCTCGTAATATGGAAGTATCATAATGCTCCATACAGCTAACAGAAGGGATTGGCTATGAATGTTGGTGCACTGCACAGTGATGCACACGGCGATATATGACACCTTACGTTAATACTGAGGCGCACTAACTGCGTCACTAAAATCCCATATTCACTCTGAATGTCAGTGCACTAGAACATGATGCACACAGCGATATACCCTCCCTGCAGTCTCCCTCTCCAATATTCTTCATCCAAACTGTTTTCAACACTGTCCCTAGTGCATGAGTGCTTGTCACATCTCTCCCTACGGTCAGCTCACAGGACAATGGCGGATACCTTGCGGTCTATGACATCACAGGGGATGGCTACCAGCGGATTGGCTGACTGCACAGCCTTATGGTTGATCTCCTATTCCTGGGCTTCATTTTGTAACACATGCGTCCACCATTTTAGGAAAACCTGATTCATTACCACGATGCGCGAGGAAATTCAGCTTTGAACGCTTTGCTTCGCTCAACACTAGGGAGGTCATTTATTAAGTGGAAATACGCCTATATTAGGTGTATTTCAGGCACAGATTGCGACTTCTCCCCGCTCATGCCAGGTTTAAAAAAGTGGGCGGGGACGGGTTGGTAGGCCCATCTCATTTACCATATTTTACGCCTGTTTAAGCAGGGAACATAAGACAGCAAGGAAGCTGGCTTCTATGTAGAACTGTCAGAGGATCCGGCCTAGTTTTGTAGAGGCCTGCGCCTCCTCATAACTTCGGTGGAAACACCGCCAGCTTAGGGGTTTGTTAAGACCGGCCTCTAAAACACTCGTCTTAATAAATGTGTTCCTAGTTTTTTCTGACAGTTAAAACCAGATAGTGACACATATCATTTGTTTTAATTAGTTTTTATTTTTTTATTTCCTGGACATAATTATAGGGGCAACTATCCTACTTGAGTAGTTATTAAAGGAATTTGTCACCAGAAAATGACCTATTGCTTAAATACTGTTTTTATGTTAAACATATAATATGAATTATAGAATATTATTTTTTTATTTTCCATGTCAATAAAAACACATAACATCCTGGCCACTAAGCCTAATAATTGGTTCCAGTTCTTTGTCTGTACAGATCACTTTACTGCAGTTATCTTATTATCACAGGCAGGATTACAATGACAGATGCCACCTGTGTATAGATAACACATACATGTTGTCCACCATACACAACACAGTTTATCTTCTCCCTCCTGACCTATACACGTCACAGAATATGGCTAGAAAACTCCTAAAGAAGTCAATGAGGTCCCCTCCTGTCTATGGCCCATGGTGGCAGCTGTAAAGCATATCTCTAAATGCTGTTAACAACAGCCCAGGCATTATCGCAGCCTCCATAATCATGTTCAGGAAATAGAATAAAAAAAATCTATAATAATAAAAACATTAGAAAAAAGAATATGTGCTGCTTATCTAGTTTTAATCAATTGAAGTTGAATATGAATTATTCACATATAATCACTCGCATAAATCATACAAGTCATATTTTAGTGATCTGGGTTAATTAATACTTAGCTTTTATTATAGCTTTATAAAATAAATGAGATTTGTCCCTTAAATTAGAAAAGGGACTTTTACTGAAGGCAATAGTAAAGTGTCCACAATGATGCAAATGATGTTGGGCAAAAAGGTAGCAGGTGTACTTGTACAATAGTGCCCTAAAGCCTGAAGGTGACTAGAACGGTGTATCTTAGTATCCAAGCCACAGGATAGTTGGAATGATGGCATATAATTGCGCCAGCATCCCATGCATCAATAGCGGACGTACAATATAACAAGTAATTCACAACACAAAACATATGCACAGCGACAAACAAAACACAAGAATGACATGGGTGCAAAGAAATCCGTGTAACACAGTATACACAGATGCATCCACAGCATAAGGCCCCATGCACACGGCCGTTGTTCAGGGCCGTGTGCGGGCCGTGGAACCGCGGCCTGGATCCCTCCTGTGAGCTGGAGCGCACGGCGTCACTGGTTGCTATGACGCCGTGCGCCCCCTGCTGCCGGCACAGTACAGTAATACACTGGTATAGATCATACCAGTGTATTACTGTACTGTGCCGGCAGCAGGGAGCGCACGGCGTCATAGCAACCAGTGACGCCGTGCGCTCCAGCTCACAGGAGGGATCCAGGCCGCGGTTCCACGGCCCGCACACGGCCCTGAACAACGGCCGTGTGCATGGGGCCTAAGGTGCACGGCGGCACCGCTTGAAAAAAACAGGTGTCCTACCGTACAGAATTTGGATACTCGGGACACCTCTTTGCTTCGGTCTTGTCAGACAGGGTGGTCCGTTGCGGCAGTTGGAGGATACTGTGAAGGGGATCAAATGAAAGTTTTTCCTTAATGTCCCTAATTGGCCCTCGCAGCCCTACAATAAACCTCTAGATCTAGCCACGGGGTGTCCCACTAATTGGGCCCCCGTCCGGAACCTAACCCTGGAATTGGGAGAAAACATTTTAATTGACACATTCCTTTTGACAGCCACATGGACCATAGACACGATGGTCTCGAGGGGACCTCACTGACGTCTATTGAAGAGTTTTCTAGACATCTGAGATCTGTTACCTGTGTAGAGGTCTGGGAGAAGTAGACAATCACCTATTGTGAATGATGAATCACGTGTTATCTGTATATATAGGTGATAGCTGTAATTGTAATCCTGCCTGAAATGATCAGCAGATAACTGCAGTAAAGTGATCTGTACAGTCCAAGTGATAGGGTGTATTAGTAGGCTAAGGCTCCATTCTCACATCCAAAATAATGGGTCCACATCCGTTCCGCAAATTGCGAAACGGGTGCAGACCCATTTATTCTCTATAGGGACCCATTCATTCTCTATGGCATCCGCATTTCTGGAGCACGCCCCCGATCTTCCGGTCCGCAGCTCCCGAAAAAAATAGAACATGCGGACTTGCGGACAAGAATAGGCATTTCTATGGGGGTGCCGGCCGGGTGTATTGCGGATCCACAATGCACTACGGATGTGTGAATGGACCCTTAGTTTCCATTGCAGAAAAATGCTGGATTTTATCTTTCTTAGGTGTTTCCTTGATGTTGGACAACTAGTTTTATTGTTGTGACAGCAATGATGTACTGTACCATGTAACTTTACTTTAATTCATTTTAATATATTTAATAAAATATGATGATTATATTGCAGTTTTTAAGTATAGACATGTACATATACTGTACATATTTAATGCACTAATATTTATGTAACCTGCTGTGGGAGTCCGAATATTGTGAAAAAGAAAAAACAGCCACTAAAGGGGGTTGTCACAAGACAAGACAGAGTATCCTGTACCTGTCTAGCTGTCAACTCAGTTTTGGTGACACCCTTCCCCCTCTCTCTCCACCCAGTCTTCAGTCCAGATAAGCCAGAGGAATCTCTGGGTGGTGTAATGTTTTACATTAAGGTAAAAACTATTAATTTGTGTGAAAATGTGGGCAAGTGGGTGGATATTAAAGGGACACCATACTGTGTAGTTAGCTGGTGATACACAGAAAGGGTTTTGGCCAGCAAAACGTAAAAGATTTATGCTACAGTGATAGTGTATTATGAAAGTAGGGCATTTAAGTAGAAGCATGCAATGGTGATTTCCGCATCTCAAACAATTTATTGAAACAAAAGCCAACAACAGTGGTGGGTATACCCTCACACAAATATCAATGTCTCAATAACTTCTCATAGGGGCTTGAGCATTAATTACAGCTTGATAACAACGTCTTGTGCTGTTCACAAGTCAACTTATTGTCTGCTGAGTCATGGCATTCCACTCTTCTTGAAGGGTGGCCCTTAGGTAGTGGAGTTTCTGGAGCTACAGAGTAACGAGCCTCTATACGGCGACTGATCCCATAGGTATTCAATGGGATTCAGGTCTGAAGAAAGTGCAGACGACTCCATTTGAGGTATCCCAGTCTCCAGCAGCCTTTCCCTAATGATGAGACCTCGATGAACTGGTGTATTGTCGTCCATGAAAATGAAATTAGGCCTGTGTTGTTCATGCAGAGGCACAATGACTGGATTAATGATGTTATTGAAGTAGTATGGGCTTGTCCCTGTACCGTTCACAAAGTGTAGGGCAGTTCTGTATTGGCTAGACACACCTGCCCACACTGTAACACCACCACCACCAAAGGTTCGTCTGGTGACAATTGTGGGTGATGCATAGCGCTCTTGATGCCTCCAACTGTCACGGACATGGTCATGGTCGTGACTCCTGAACCGCATGCGGTTGCCTACGGTTTGGTTTGGTTGTTCAACCACAGGTGAGGGCCGCTAGTGTGAGGCCTCACTTGTGGTTGCCGCGGGCACAAGTTTGGTATTGTCTCAGTATAGCAGCCTGAGCTAGTGCTAGGCAGCTTGCGGCAATGTTGTTCATGCGGTTGCACCTAGCAACCTCTCTGTTAGGTGTGTGTGTATGTTATGCACTTTGTATGTCTGGTGTGCACTAGGTGTTATGTTAGGTGTGCACTGTGACACTTCCCTTCACTGTGGCTGCCCGTGGCAACGTTTGGTTTGATGTACATGTGGTGGCAGTGTCTGGCTGACTCCCAGGACATGGTTGCCACCCATGTCGTTGCCTGCGGTAACAGCTGCAGTGTGATCTTCATTTGGACACTTCCCCTTTAAGTGGTTTCACTCCCTGGTTAGTGTTGGAAGGGTTAATTCCCTCTCCTGTGTGTGTCTGTGTGGGTGTGGCCACTTTGGGCTATAAAGCCTCTTTGGAGATCAGAAGCTGGGGGGTTCTTCAGCCATGCTTTGCTGGAGACACCCTCCTGGTATTTCCATCTGCCAGTGGGGGCCACTCTTGTGGTCATAAAACAAATTGTTATGTATTGTTTATACACGATGTATGAGGATGTGTTTGTGTGTCATGTCTTTTATTGCAGTGTACGGTTTCCTGGTGTCCTGTGTGGTGTGTGTGCTCTGTCTATTGTGTTTGTGGACAGCAGCACTTTTACTTGGGTCCCAGGCTCTGTGTCTGTGGCAGGTAGGTGTTAGTATAAGATGCACTTACCTGCCATTGCCATACGACTGTTTCTGTTTCCCCTGTCTTTATAGTTTGGCCATCTTAGACTCCTATTGCTCCATGTCCAGGAAGAACAGGTAGTCTACCTAGCTCCTAGCTTAGGGACCTGCGGAGGGCTAGTAAGGACCCGAGGTTACAGAGCATGAGCCCTCCTACCTTCAAGGTCGGCTCATGTCGCTAGGAGTTAGGGTCAGATTAGGGAAGCAATAGGAGGTGACCTGCTCCCTAATTCTGTGGTTCTGGCCAAGTTGTGACTACTGTCCTCTGTCATCGCACGGCTGAGGGTTTTCCCCATCCTCAGTCGTGACACCAGCCATAATTTCTGCTCAGCATTAATCGACTTTCATCAGTGAACAGCACTGAGGCCCACTGGTCCCTCGTCCAGTGTAGATGCTCCCTGGCCCATGCAAAACGATTATGTCTGTGCCTGGTGGTGTGGTCAGGTACCGTTGCAGGTTGTCTAGCATGCAGACCCATGCTGATGTAAATGTTTTTTAATGGTCTGACGTGACACTTGGGTGCCTCTCACCTCCTGTAAATGTTCCTGTAGTTATGTGACATTTATCATCTAGTTCCACAGGGCATTGTTCACAATGAAGCGGTCATCAGTGTGGGATGTGGCCAAAGGACATCCACTTCTATGCCTTTCTGTGACTCTTCCAGTCTCTCTGTATTTCTGTTGCAACCTGCTGATGACACTCTGTGACACTCTAAGCTCAGTAGCCACTTTCATCTGAGAACATCCTGCTTAAAGCCTTGCAATGGCGAGGTACTGTTGATGTACTGTTGATCTTTATTGGGAGATTCATGGATCAAACACCTGAATTTTAAGCTCTTTGTTAGAGAACAGCAAGTTAAGCAAAAAGAAACATTGAACAGTTGGACATGTGCATTCAAAAGTTTAGAGAAGGTCACATTAAGTTCACCTGTAAAGGTTAGAGTGCATTTTATGTTCATCCTGAAATTTCACCCACAAGCTAAATATCCCTAACTTTCTGTGAGTAGTGTATATTGCTTTGCAATTGCACCATAGTTAACACAGTAATAAAATAGTTTCTAATATAAAGACTAGACCATGCCACATGAATCAGGCCCCCCTCCTCTGATCTATCTCCCACTGTTTGGGAATAAACAATATTTAATATAAACAAAGGAGTATAATGGAATCCAGTGAGTGACATAAATTCTCATTTTATGATCAAAATTGGGTTAAGAATAGTGTTGGCCGCGAATATTCAAATTGCGAACATCGGCACTTTGAGAATTCGCGAATATTTAGAATATAGTGATATATATTCGTAATTTCGAATATTCTAGATTTATTTTTTTCATCAGTAACCTCCTTTCTTGCTTGTGGGCCAATGAGAAGGCTGCAATGTCTTTGTCTGAGCTTAGCAACATCCCTAGCAACCAATAGGAAAGTTGCCTTTGACAGTTTTGACATGGACAAAGAAAACTAAAATTATAATAAAAACACAATATTAACCCAGACAACCAGAATATTGTCAAAATACCACTCAACAATTTATACACATGGCACCGTCATAAAATATTGCATTAAAATGTCATTTTTCATTAAAAAATGCCTAAAAGTTGATATTTCTAGTTAAGTGTGACCCAAGCTAAAAGTTATATGCAACACACCTCCTGAAAATAAAATAGTTAATACATATCACTTAGGACTAAAATTACAAGCACATATATTCATAAAATCACCAGAACAGTGATTTGGAAAGACCAAAAACCCGTTTTTTAGCTAGAATTTTATAAATATAGGGATACATTCCTTGAAAACGAAGTGCGCCTTCAAAATCTATATATTACCTGAAAATAGACGACCTGATTATTGTGGTTGCCTTGATCGGCTGTTGACAACCATGTCCTTCTTTATGTTACTTTGTGACAAACAATAATTAAGAAAATGCATCAAAACAAACATTTGCACCTAAAACACACATCCAAGCAGAGCTTGACACACAAAAACAATGTAAAAATAACATGTTAGGTGTGCAAAGCTCATATACTATATACCTGTACCACAAGCATATACATCAACAAGAGCATGTGCTCTTAAAACACTGAATCAGAGGCCATGTAATTGTTACGGGCAGTGAGGGTACAAACCAACTGGTTAGATTTTGGGCTAGTCCTGAAGGCGTTATCCTGGTGGTCCCCAAGTTTTCACTCTTTAAGCCTTATACAGGGATCTGGCCTTCGCTGCAGAGGAGCCACGTGCCTGCTACTTCTTGGAGTAGTCCCAGTGTGGCTGGCTGCTGACTCACAGGGATCAGAGACACTTGTTCGTGGCACTTGCAATACACGTAGTCAGAAAACAGGCAGAGGTCAGGGCAGGCAGAGTTTATGCAAATCTGTGAAACAATACAAAGGTCAGAGCAGGTGGCACAGGATCAGTATAGTGAACAGCCACAGGTCAGGACAGGTGTCAGAGAGTCAGGATCCAGAAAACAGGCAGCAGTTGGTACACTTCTAGACAAATGGATTACAAGCTCTGACAAGTTAGAGAGACCTACCAGGATCTGTAGAGACCAAATTTCTCATGCAAGAAAGTGATGTCAGCAGCACAGCTATATAGGAAGACTGGTGAGCACATTAGTCAAGCAGTTAAACACAGGATATGGAATGAACTTTGGTCTGCAGCGTGGAACACAGGATTCTAGTGGCCCGGCAGAAGCTTGGTCTGTGATGTAACACCTGTGCCTGGCCCTGATAGCAGGAAGGTGGCGGGCATGGAAGGCTGCCACTACACTCATATGGCTCAGCCTCATATGGCCATGCGAATGGAAAAAAGTTATGGCACATGGAAGGCAGAGAGGAAGAAACGAAAATGCAAAAACAAAAATTGGCACAGTTTTTTAGGGGTTACTGATACGTACCTCCAAACTTTTCCATTGAAATAAACATGCCCTCATATGATCACATCAGGGGTAAAATTAAAATGTTCTGGTTCTTGAAATATTGCGTTGAAAAAACTGTAAAGAAAACCTCTGTTTCCTGAAGGCTTAAAATGAACAGGTAATTTTACAGATCAGTTCTGTTTGCGAGCTCAAGGCACCTAGTCACACACTGATCACATTGTATGATCGTAGCCATACGGGTACTTTACTGTAGTTTATTTGAATAGGGTGTACTGAGCTTAGTAACTGGACATATTGAGAAACAATTCTAGAGGGACATTTTCCTCAAAGAACAAAGGGGCAGATTTATCAATGGTTTTAGAGCTGTTGAGACAATGAGATTGTATTTATTACGGTAAGCAGTTTCCGCCGGGTTTCAGTGTAAAATGTCAGAAATAATGATGCATGACATTTTACTTATAAAATTGGCGACTTTGCCAAATTTGAAAAAGTAACAAGAAAAATTGGCCTGGTTTCCAAAGGAGAAGTAGTTTAGACTACTATTATTACTATACGTCATAGATTTCATTTTCTCGTTGTAAAAATTACTCTTTTTAACAATTTGGCATAAATCATCCAAACTACCTCAACAACAGCCTGGAAACATGCCCCATAGTCTAATATAGTTCAGAAGTAGTAGAACAAATTGATTTATATAAGGGTTTGACCACATGGCGTGGTTATGATAAAACCCTGCTCGAGTGTTCAAGTACCACGTGGCCAGAAGGACTGCAGTGGGCTCTAATTAAACTAATGAACATTGCACTTTTTAACGGGTCTGTACTGCTAATGGCCGCACAGTATTGAAGGTGCCATACAACCCAGACCCACTAAACAGTGCAGTGTTCATTTGTTTAATTTGAGCCTACTAGGGCCTGTTGGCCGTGCGTTATTCGAATGAAGAACAGTCGCATCATAACCATGACACAACCGCATCATTTGGTCGTACCCTAAGGATTCCTGTTTAACCGCCTCCCGACCACCTAACGCAGGGATGCGTCCTGCGGGCGGCCGGGTTATTCCTCGTTGACGCATCGGCGCGTCATCTCGCGAGACGCGAGATTTCCTGTGAACGCGCGCTCACAGGAGCGCGCATTCACAGGATCGCAAGGTAAACTAGTTGATCTACAGCCTGCCAGCGGCGATCATTTGTTAACAGCGTCTAATATACCTGGTACCTGGTCCTCTGGTGGTCCCTTTTGCTTGGATCGACCACCAGAGGACACAGGCAGCTCTGTAAGTAGCACCAATCACCACACTACACAACACCTTCCCCCTGTCACTTATTAACCCCTGATCACCCCATATAGACTCCCTGATCACCCCCGTCATTGATCACCCCCCTGTAAGGCTCCATTCAGATGTCCGTATGTGTTTTGCGGATTCACGGATCTGCGGATCCGCAAAACACGGACACCGGCAATGTGCTTTCCGCATTTTGCGGATCCGCACATTGCCAGAACTATATAGAAAATGCCATTTCTCGTCCGCAATTGTGGATCAGGCCTGATCTTGTGCGCACACTTGTGTTCAGTCCGCCCCACCGTTGTGACAGAATTTTTTTTTTCTGATCACTGCAAAAACACAGTAAAATCGCTGCGGCGCTATAAAGATCACTTTTGAGAGGCATGGCGAGTTCATAGAAGATTTTTTTTTTTTTTGGGCACAAGTTAGCGGAAATAGATTTTTTTTGTTTTTTTGTTTTTTCTTACAAAGTCTCATATTCCACTAACTTGTGACCAAAAAATAAAATCTCACATGAACTCACCATACCCCTCACGGAATCCAAATGCTTAAAAAAATTTAGACATTTGGATTCCAGACTTCTTCTCACACTTTAGGGCCCCTAAAATGCCAGGGCAGTATAAATACCCCACATGTGACCCCATTTTGGAAAGAAGACACCCCAAGGTATTTCGTGAGGGGCATGGCGAGTTCATGTAAAAAAACAATTATAATTTCCGCTAACTTGTGCCAAAAAAGAAATATTCTAGGAAATCGCCATGCCCCTCACGGAATACCATGGGGTGTCTTCTTTCCAAAATGGGGTCACTTGTGGGGTATTTATACTGCCCTGGTATTTTAGGGGCCCTAAAGCGTGAGAAGTAGTTTGGAATCCAAATGCGTAAAAAAATGCCCTGTGAAATCCTAAAAGGTACTCATTGGAAGTTGTCATTTACAGAGAAATATCTCTGTAAATGACAACTTTTAAAAAAAATTTATACAAAGTTGTCAATTTACAGAGATATTTCTCTCACCCAGAATGGGTATATGTAAAAAGACACCCCAAAACACATTGCCCTACTTCTCCTGAGTACGGCGATACCACATGTGTGACACTTTTTTGCAGCCTAGGTGCGTAAACTTACAACAGAAAGTGAAACTTACAACAGAAAGTGAAAAATTTATTTTTTTTGCAAAAATTTCGGTCATTTTTGATTAATATAAAAAAAAGTAAAAATGTCAGCAGCAATGAAATACCACCAAATGAAAGCTCTATTAGTGAGAAGAAAAGGAGGTAAAATTCATTTGGGTGGTAAGTTGCATGACCGAGCAATAAACGGTGAAAGTAGTGTAGTGCAGAATTGTAAAAAGTGGTCTGGTCATTAAGGGGGTTTAAGCTAGGGGAGCTGAGGTGGTTAACAAGCTGAGTTTGACATTTATACTGTAAATACATATACAGGGAGATTCACTCGAAAGAGGCCCCAAATATTCTGTAGTAACTCTTGTTAGGACGAAGCAATCTGAATGAAACAATGTGCAATGTGCTCCTCAATATATGGAGCTTCAAACAAGCCAGACTTTACCACCTCTCTTTGCATACTCCCACACCATAGAAAGAGAAAAACTATAAAGGACAGATACAACTTTTATTTTTTTTATTCACTTCTGGTTTTGGCTTCCAAAACTGTATCAGGAAACCTGACTGCGTGGTAGTCTGGCTTACTCTGACAATTGGCGATCTCCCTGCAGCTTCAGACTCAGGAAATATTTTCAGAAATGTCCTTGCAGAGTTGCAGAATTTCAAGGCATTTTAAGTTAACAAATCAGAGGAAATGTATGAAATTGTACCCACATACCTTTCTCTAAATAAGATTTGAAAATTAAGGCTTTATTTACTCATTGTATATTTGGTATTTTGCATCAGTATTTTGAAGCAAAACCAGGAGTGGGTCCACATAATAGATTAACTATAATGGAGAGATATACATTTCTCTTCTTTGTATCCTTTTCTGGTTTGGGTTTCAAATAATCATGCAAATTACTGATCAAATATACAATGAGTAAAAAAGTGTCCAAAACATAAAGTACATTTGGAGACAGGGCCCCGTCTCTGACACAATTAACCCCTTCAGGACACAGCCTTATTTCACCTTAGGGACCAGGCCATTTTTTGCAAATCTGACCAGTGTCACTTTAAGTGCTGATAACTTTAAAACACTTTGATTTATCCAGGCTATTATGAGATTTTTCATCACATATTGTACTTCATGACACTGGTAAAATGAAGTCAAAAAAATGTATTTTTATTTATAAAAAAAATACCAATTTTACCCCAAAAATTAAAAAAATTGCAAATTTTCAATTTCTCTACTTCTACTGTATGATACATAGTATTACCTCCAAAAATAGTTATTACTTTACATTCCCCATATGTCTACTTCATGTTTGGATCATTTTGGGAATGATATTTTATTTTTGGGGGATGTTACAAGTCTTAGAAGTTTAGATGCAAATCTAAAACCCAATTTTTAGGGACCAGTTCAGGTCTGAAGTCACTTTGCGAGGCTAACATAATAGAAACCACCCAAAAATGACCCCATTCTAGAAACTACACCCCTCAAGGTATTCAAAACTGATTTTACAAACTTTGTTAACTCTTTAGGTGTTCCACAAGAATTAATGGAAAATAGAGATACAATTAGAGGGGCAAAGGTTTAAAAGTAATATAAGGAAGTATTACTTTACTGAGAGAGTAGTGGATGCATGGAATAGCCTTCCTGCAGAAGTGGTAGCTGCAAATACAGTGAAGGAGTTTAAGCATGCATGGGATAGGCATAAGGCTATCCTTCATATAAGATAGGGCCAGGGACTATTCATAGGATTCAGATATATTGGGCAGACTAGATGGGCCAAATGGTTCTTATCTGCCGACACATTCTATGTTTCTATGTTTCTATGTTTAAAAATTTAACTTTTTTGGCAGATTTTCCATTTTAATAATTTTTTTCCAGTTACAAAGCAAGGGTTAACAGCCAAACCAAACTCAATATTTATGGCCCTGATTCTGTAGTTTACAGAAAAACCACATACAGTCAGGTCCATAAATATTGGGACATCGACACAATTCTAACATTTTTGGCTCTATACACCACCACAATGGATTTGGAATGAAACAAACAAGAGGTGCTTTAACTGCAGACTGTCAGCTTTAATTTGAGGGTATTTACATCCAAATCAGGTGAACGGTGTAGGAATTACAACAGTTTGCATATGTGCCTCCCACTTGTTAAATAACCAAAAGTAATGGGACAATTGGCTTCTCAGCTGTTCCATGGCCAGGTGTGTGTTATTCCCTCATTATCCCAATTACAATGAGCAGATAAAAGGTCCAGAGTTAATTTCAAGTGTGCTATTTGCATTTGGAATCTGTTGCTGTCAACTCTTAAGATGAGATCCAAAGAGCTGTCACCATCAGTGAAGCAAGCCATCATTAGGCTGAAAAAACAAAACAAACCCATCAGAGAGATAGCAAAAACATTAGGCGTGGCCAAAACAACTGTTTTGAACATTCTTAAAAAGAAGGAACGCACCGGTGAGCTCAGCAACACCAAAAGACCTGGAAGACCACGGAAAACAACTGTGGTGGATGACTGAAGAATTCTTTCCCTGGTGAAGAAAACACCCTTCACAACAGTTGGTCAGATCAAGAACACTCTCCAGGAGGTAGGTGTATGTGTGTCAAACTCAACAATCAAGAGAAGACTTTACCATAGTGAATACAGAGGGTTCACCACAAGATGTAAACCATTGGTGAGCCTCAAAAACAGGAAGGCCAGATTAGAGTTTGCCAAACAACATCTAAAAAAGCCTTCACAGTTCTGGAACAACATCCTATGGACAGATGAGACCAAGATCAACTTGTACCAGAGTGATGGGAAGAGAAGAGTATGGAGAAGGAAAGGAACTGCTCATGACCCTAAGCAAACCACCTCATCAGTGAAGATGGTGGTGGTAGTGTCATGGTGTGGGCATGTGTGGCTGCCAATGGAACTGGTTCTCTTGTATTTATTGATGATGTGACTGCTGACAAAAGCAGCAGGATGAATTCTGAAGTGTTTCGGGCAATATTATCTGCTCATATTCAGCCAAATGCTTCAGAACTTATTGGACGGCGCTTCGCAATGCAGATGGACAATGACATAAAGCATACTGCAAAAGCAACCAAAGAGTTTTTTAAGGGAAATAAGTGGAATGTTATGCAATGGCCAAGTCAATCACCTGACCTGAATCCGATTGAGCATGCATTTCACTTGCTGAAGACAAAACTGAAGGGAAAATGCCCCAAGAACAAGCAGGAACTGAAGACAGTTGCAGTAGAGGCCTGGCAGAGCATCATGTCTATGCGTTCCAGACTTCAGGCTGTAATTGACTGCAAAGGATTTCCAACCAACTATAAAAAAGTTAAAGTTTGATTTATGATTATTATTCTGTCCCATTACTTTTGGTTCCTTAACAAGTGGGAGGCACATATGCAAACTGTTGCAATTCCTACATCGTTCACCTGATTTGAATGAAAATACCCTCAAATTAAAGCTGACAGTCTGCAGTTAAAGCATATCTTGTTCGTTTCATTTCAAATCCATTGTGGTGGTGTATAGAGCCAGAAATGTTAGAATTGTGTCGATGTCCCAATATTTATGGACCTGACTGCATGCCCTCACTACAATGTTTTATAGGGTCCACTCGCTTTAAGGCCCTCACCTCCAATGTTTTATACGGTCTGCTCACTGGTAAGCCCTCACCTCTAAACTTTTATACGGTCTGCTCACCTGTAGGCCCTCACTACAATGTTTTATAGGGTCCGCTCACCTTCAGGCCCTCACCTCTAATGTTTTATACGGTCTGCTCACCGGTAGGCCCTCACCTCTAATGTTTTATACGGTCTGCTCACCTGCAGGCCCTCGCTACAATGTTTTATAGGGTCCGCTCACCTTCAGGAACTCACCTCCAATGTTTTATACTGTTTGCTCACCTGTAGGCCCTCACCTCTAATGATTTATACGGTCTGCTCACCTGTAGGCCATCACCTGTAATGTTTTATGCGGTCTGCTCACCTGAAGGCCCTCACATACAGGTGAAACTCGAAAAATTAGAATATCGTGCAAAAGTCCATTTATTTCAGTAATGCAGATTTAAAGGAATTGCATTAATGCAGCTTAAAATTTTAATTTTGTGAAAAGGTTCAATATTCTAGGCTCAAAGTGTCACACTCTAGTCAGCTAATTAATCCATACCCCCTGAGCAAAGGGTACCTCAAAATTGAGACTTTGGGGTTTTATAAGCGGTAAGCCATAATCATCTAAATTATAACTAATAAAGGCTTGGAATATCTCACTTTGCATGTAACGAGTCTATCTCATATGTTAGTTTCACCTTTTAAGTTGGATTACTGAAATAAATGAACTTTGCACGACATTCAAATTTTTTGAGTTTCACCTGTATAATGTTTTATAGCGTCAGCTGAACAGCAGGCCCTTACATATAATGTTTTTAGAAGGTCAGCTCAGCAGCAGGCCCCTAATTTTTTATAGGGTCACCAGCATTCCTTCTCTCAGAATGTTGGAAGGTCATCAGCAGGCCATCAAGGATAATTTTTCAAGGGTGTGTATGATGCCCTCCTTTATGTGTAAGAAAGGGTGTATTGGAGTGCCGGTTCCATGAAATATTTTGCAGCCCTTTCACTTAGTGCATAGGCTTTAGGAGTGTAGCAGTGTACCTGAACAATGTGAATGTGGCCCTCCTTTATGTGATATACAGGCTGTATCGGAGTGCTTCTTCCTTGTAACTTTTGGCAGCACTTACATTGTATATACAATTAAATATACAGGAAAGAATGTTTCCTAACAATTTTTCCTCTAAAACGTTATTTTTTTTGGGTGGGTCTGTAAAAGTGGCGTACAATATGGTTCCCAGCAGCGACATTGGAGTCCAAGATGAATCCAGACATGGTCCCCCTGCTGTTCCTGATCGATTTTAGAGGTGTTTCCATCACTTTCAGACCTTATCCTATGAACCAGGCACCCTCCCCTCATCCGAGCTACTAGGACAGTCTGGCGGTGTTATTTAGTCTCTGTATGTTGCTAATATATAGTTAGTAAATGTATTATTATTTTGGAGTAGGCCTAATATATAGTATATACTAGTAAAAGTATATAGAATCCAGTACTGTATATTATACTGTAGGGTGCCCTGTATTTTCAAATGGCGTAAATGAGCCTTGGGGAATGCAATTCTCACCACTTATCACCAGGTGCATTTTTTTTACCAGACTCTGCAGGATACAAAAGTGGGGTGTGCAGCACTTTTCTATCCCTTCTTTCCCAATGTATATGTTAAATGGATGGCAAAAACTTGATGTGAACCCACCCTTACATATGCACACAAGCGATGCCAGGATGGTCATGGGGGGGGGGCATACAAAAATTTGTTGTGGGGCCCAGTCAATTCTAGCTACACCCCTGTATGAGGTGTTTCTGTAAACTGCAGAATCAGAGTAATATACTGTATTGAGTTTTGTTTGGCTGTTATTAGTGATGATAGAGCATGCTTGGCCGAACACCTGTTCGGCTCGAGCATCTCTATGTTCGGCACATGGCAGTACTCGGCCTAGTACCGCATGTGCTCGAGCGCCATGCTCGAATCTCCTCTCCACTACGCAGCCAAGAAACGTGCAGGTGAGTACTGCCCTCACTGCAATGCCAGTAGCCATGTTAGCTACTCAGATAACATTGATTGGCTGGCCAGAACGAGTCATCGAGTGCTATATAGCACCCAATGACGCATGTTCGGCTCATTCGTAGTCAAGGAGAGCTGAGCATAGGAAGGGACAGAGAGTGTAGGGAGTGTAATTGAATTATTATTTTTTGGCTAAAATGTTTCAGAGACCCAAAAGTCCTTGTAAGGACTATTGTGTGTGACAGCAGCAATATATGTTTGTAGCGGAACCTGCGCTAAATTGCTCAGTGTAAGGCCTCATGCACACGGCCGTTGTTTGGGTCCGCATCCAAGCCGCGGACCCATTCATTTCTGGACCCATTCATTTCCGTGTGCTGTCCGCATCTGTGACTCCATTCCGCGGCACCGCAAAAAAAATATAACATCTCCTATTCTTGTCCGCGATTTGTGGACAAGAATAGGCATTTATATTGCCGGCGCCCGTTCCGTTCCCCAAATTGCGGAAGGCAACACGGACTCCTTCCGATTTTTGCGGATCCGCGGTTTGCGGACCGCAAAAAACGGCACGGTCGTGTGCATGAGGCCTTAGGGAGAGCTGTGCATAGGAAGGGACAGACAGTGTAGGTAGTGTAATAGGAAGATTTTTATACAAAAAACTTTTCAGAGACCCAAAAGTCCTTTTAAGGACTATTGTGTGTGACAGTAGCAATATATATTTTTGGTGCATCCTGCGCTAAATACCGTGTAATAGGCTGCTGCGGACAGTTAAATTATTCGTGTCACATCTCCTGTGTAAAGTGTGCTCATCCCTAAAATATCAGTGACATCCAGTGCACTTTTTCCATAGAAGGTGTCGGCTGTGGACAGTTAAATTATCAGCGCCACATCTCCTGTTTAACGTGTGCGCATCCCTAAAATATCAGTGACATCCAGTACACTTTTTCCGCAGACGGTGTCCGCTGCGGACAGTTGAGTTATCCGCGCCACATCTCCTGTTTAAAGTGTGCACATCCCTACTGTACGTGTGACATACTTTCAAGCATATATCACATTTAAAATGAAGAAGGCGAGCAGTAAGGGATGGGGAAGTGGTCGTGATGCTGATGGTGCATGCAGAGGCCATAGCCCTGGGCGCGGAGAAACTGTGCCTTCTGCCAGAGCACAAGAAAAATAATCATCCACGATACCTAGCTTCATGTCCCAGTTTGCAGGGCGGCGCAGGACACCACTCTTGAAGTCAGACCAGTGCGACCAGGTGGTCGGTTGGATTGCAGCAGATAATGCTTCCAGTCGGTTAAGCACCACCCTGTCTTCCACCAAGTCCAGTCTCAGTAACCAGGAGTCTGGTCAACACAATCCTCACCCTGATTATCCTTCCTGCCACCATGTACAGTCTGGCCAAAGAAGTGATTTCCACACTCGGATACTCCAAGGACCTCTGTTCATCGCCATTACTTGATTTGGCCCTCTCGCCAAGCAAGCTTGAAGAGGGACATGAGATCTTGTGCCCTGATTCTCAACCTCTTGAGCATCCACAGTCACAAGAACATGACGGTGGGGAACAGCAATTAATGTTTAATGAGGTGGATGATGATGAGACACAGTTGCCAATGAGTCAACCGCAATTACTATCTCAAGAGGTTGATGAAGAGGATGAGACACAGTTGTAATTCACTGAGGTTGTGGTTAGGTCAACAAATCAGGAGGATGATCAGAGTGAGGAAGTGGAAAAGGAGGTGGTGGACAATGAGGTCACTGACCCAACCTGGGAAGGTGGAAAGCCAAGTGAGGACAGCAGTACAGAGGGGGAGGGAACTGCAGCACCGCAACAGGCTGGAAGAAGCAGTAGGGTGGCAAAAGGGAGAAGGCGAGCCACACCAAACAGGCCCTCAACTGTTCCACGGAGCACCCCCTTGCGAAAATCTCCCTTGCCAAGGGGTAGATGTTCCATAGTATGGCTCTTTTTTGAGGAAAGTGCGGAAGACAAAAGGATAGTAGTTTGTAACCTGTGCTATACGAAAATGAGGCGGGGCGTGAACACTAGCAACCTTACCACCACCAGCATGATCTGCCACATGGCATCCAAGCACCGTAATAAGTGGGACGAACGCCTGGGTCCACAATCTGTGTCTGCGGGTCACACCACTGCCTCCTCTCCCCCTATGTTACGTGCAGGCCAATCCCCTGTCAAAGGCGCAGGCCCGGATACCTCCCGCCCTGCACCTGGACATTCACAATCACCATCAGCGACCACATCCACTTCCGTGTCCCAGTGCAGCATCCAAATGTCCTTACCCCAGGCCTTTGAATGCAAGTGAAAATACCCAGCCACTCACCCACAGGCCATAGCACTAAATGTGCAGCTTTCCAAATTACTGGCCCTTGAAATGTTGCCATTTAGGCTTGTGGATACTGAGGCCTTCCGCAGCCTGTCGGTGGCTGTCCTGCATTACGCAGTCCCCAGCCGCCACTATTTTTTATGGTGTGCCGTGCCCGCCTTACACCAACATGTGTCCCGTAACATCACATGTGCCCTGACCAATGCAGTTACTGAGAAGGTCCACTTAACCAAGGACACATGGACAAGTGCATTCGGCCAGGGACGCTACATTTACCTGATGGCACACTGGGTGAATGTTGTGGAGGCCGGGAGCAAGTGGTACCCTGGGATGGCACAGGTGCTTCTGACGCCTTACGTCGATCAGGTTTCCACCAGCACCTACCTTAGTGGCTCCAAACCCCACTTTTCCTCCTCCTCCACTTCCACCTCTGATTTATCCGCGTGCAGCACCAGTCATTCATCAGTCCGCAGCTGGAAGCAGTGTAGCACTTTAGTGGGGAAGTGGCAACAGGCCGTGCTTAAGCTGATATGTTTAGGGGACAAACAGCACACCGCCGCAGAGCTGTGGCAGGGGATATGAGACCAGACTGAGCTGTGGCTCTTGCCACTCAACCTACAGCCAGGCATGGTTGTGTCTGATAATGGCCGTAACTTAGTGGCGGCTTTAGAGCTCGGTAAGCTCAAACACATCCCATGCCTAGCCTATGTGTTCAACCTTGTGGTTCAGCAGTTTCTCAAAACCTACCCCAATTTTCCTGAGCTACTGGTAAAGGTGCTCCGCGTGTGTGCACATTTCTGAAAGTCATCGACAGCTTCAGCCGGTCTGTCAATGCTGCAGCAGCGCTTGAAATTGCCAGCTCACCGGCTGTTGTGCGACATGAGCACGTGCTGGAACTCCACATTTCGCATGTTGACCAGGCTTTGTGAGCAGCAGAGGGCAGTAGTGGAATACCAGCTGCAACATGGTCGTCGCCTTTCCAGTCAGCTTCTGCTATTCACAAGCGAGGAGTGGGCATGGATGTCTGACCTCTGTGAGGTTTTACGCAACTTTGAGGAATCAACACAGATGGTAAACGGCGATAACGCTATTATCAGCGTCACTATCCCACTTCTGTGTCTACTCAAATGCTCACTGCTCACAATTAAGGCCGACACTTTGCATGTTAAAGAGGTGGGAATAGGGAAAGACTTTACACAGGGTGATAGCCAGACCACCCTCTGTTCGTCTTCTCAGTGCAAATTGGACGATGAAGAGGAGGAGAAGGAGCAGGAGATGGTTGCCTCCGCTACAGAGGGTAGTACCCATGGAAGTTTAATTCCATCTGTTCACCGTGGGTGTTCAGAAGAGGAGGAAGAGGATGAGGAGATTGAGAGTGATCCTCCTGATGATGACAGCGAAGTCTTGCCTGTTGGTACTCTGGCACACATGGCTGACTTCATGTTAGGCTGCCTTTCCCGCGACCCGCGCGTTATACGCATTTTAGACAACACGGATTACTCGTTGTTCACCCTTCTTGACCCCCTCTACAAAGAGAACTTCTCATCTCTCATTCCTCTGATGGAGAGGACGTGCAATACCAGAAGATCCTTGTTGAAAAATTGCTCCAAAAATTTCCATCTGACAATGCTGGCGGCAGAGTCCGTAGTTCCTTGGCCAACCGAGGAGGGGAGACAAGGGGAACACATAGCAGTTCCAACAGAGGGAAACATTTTGGAAGATGGTAAAGGAGTACATAGCAGACCGTGTCAGTGTCCTCAATGATCCCTCAGTGTCCTACAACTACTGGGTGTCCAAGCTAGACACGTGGCACGAACTGGCGCTCTACGCCTTGGAGGTGCTGGCCTGCCCTGCCGCCAGCGTTTTGTCTGAGCGAGTATTTAGTGCTGGTGGCATTATAACAGATAAGCGTATCTGCCTGTCAACTGAAAATTCTGACAGGTTGACCCTTATAAAAATGAACAAGGTCTGGATCGACAATGACTTCTCGACTCCACCAGAGGAAAGCTGATGAACATAAAGGCACTTTAAATGTATTGTTTATAATGTACTGAATAGACTGTATTCCCATGCACCCCTTACACCACAAACAAGGGTATATGGTTGAATCTTCCTTTTCTCATCCTCCTTCTCCTCTTCCATCATATCAACATGCTTATTCGTCGCACATAATGCCTTTGCATATATGCCCTTCACATGTAATAGTTTACAGGGTCAGCTCAGCTGCAAGCCCTCGTATATAATTTTTTACAGGGTCAGCTCACCAGCAGGCCTTCACCTACAATGTTTTACAGGGTCAGCTGACCTGAAAGCCCTCGCATATAATGTTTTACAGAGTCAGATCAGCAGCAGGCCCTCGCATATAATTTTTTACAGGGTCAGCACACCAGCAGGCCTTCACCTACAATCTTTTACAGGGTCAGCTCACCTGAAGGCCCTTGCATATAATTTTTTAGAGGGTCAACTCACCAGCAGGCCCTCACCTACAAGTCCAGGCTCACTATCCAAGAGTTTGGTCAACACAATCCTCACCGCTGGGGGTTGCGTAACTAGTTATCACGGAGGAGTCTCGTTCATTATCGAAATTAAACAGACAAATTGCTCCACCAACTAAGAACTTCGATGCACCACCACCCATAGATTCGAAAGAGCTATCAATCTGTCAATCCTTTCCGTGTCCGGGCCGGGTGAGGTTTCCCGTGTTGAGTCAAATTAAGCCGCATGCTCCACTCCTGGTGGTGCCCTTCCGTCAATTCCTTTAAGTTTCAGCTTTGCAACCATACTCCCCCCAGAACCCAAAGAATAACGCCACCGGATGTCATAGTTTATGGTCGAACCTCCGACTTTCGTTTTTGATTAATGAAAACATTCTTGGTCCAAGAATTTCACCTCTAGTGGCACAATACGGATGCCCCCAGCCGTCCCTATTAATCATGGCTCCAGTTCCAAAAAACAACAAAATAGAACCAGAGTCCTATTCTATTATTCCTAGCTAAAGTATTGAGGCGACCCGGCCTGCTTTGAACACTGTAAATTTTTTCAATGGTCAGCTAAGCAGCAGGCACTCTCCCATAATTTATTAAATGGTCAGCTCAGCAGCAGGCCCTCGCATATAGTTTTTTAGAGGGTCAGATCACCTGCAGGCCCTCACCTAATTATACCTAATAGGTAATTTGCGTGCATGCTGCCTTGCTTGGAAGTGGTAGCCGTAGCTGTTTCTCAGGCTCCCTCTCTGGAATCAAACCCTGATACCCTGTTACCCATGGTCACCGTGGTTCGTGCTGAAAATAACATCGAAAGTTGATAGGGCAGACATTCGAATGGATCGTCGCCGTCACGGGGACGTGCGATCGGGCCCAGGTTATCTAGAGTTACCACAGCGGCAGCAGGCCCTCGCCCATAATCTTTTTTCGATGGTCAGATAAGTAGGCCCTTGCTCCAAATGTTTTTGAGGGTCACCTGCAGGCCTTCAATCATAATTTTTTAAGGGTGTGTATGATGCCCTCCTTTATGTGTAATAAAGGGTGTTTTGGAGTGCCGGTTCCTTGTAATTTTTGGTGTGGTTTAATGCCCGGGTTCTCCCATTGACTTCCATTGTGCTCGGGTGCTCGGTAGAGCACCCGAACATCCCGATATGTTTGGCCCGAGCCCCCGAGCACTATGGTCCTCGATTAACACTAGCTGTTATCTCTTGCTGTATTACAGGAAAAATGAATTAAAGGGGTTGTCTCACTTCCGTAAGCGGCATTTATCATGTAGAGAAAGTTGATACAAGCAACTTACTAATATACTGTTATTATCCATATTGCTTCCTTTGCTGGTTGGATTCGTTTCTCCATCACATTATACACTGCTTGGTTCCATGGTTACCACCACCCGGCAATCCAGCACGGGTGGTTGTGCTTGTACAATATAGTAAAAAGCACTAGTCTATGTGAGCTCCCTTGGTGCCGACCACCAGAAAGGTTAACGCTTTTTCCTATAGTGTGCAAGCACGAACACCACTGATGGATAGCAGGGTGGTCTGTAACCATGTAAACGAATGATGTATAATGTAATGAAAAAATGAATTCAGCCAGCAAAGGAAGCAATACGGACAATCACAATACATTAGGAAGTGGCTTGCATTAACTTCCTCTACATGATAAATGCCACTTGCTGAAGTGAGACAACCCCTTTAAAGAGGACCTTTCATGGGATTGTGTGTTAGAAACTGGTATGCTTAAGCAGATAGGGTGGCCCCTACAGATGCAAGCATTTTTTTCCCCCCTAAAATACCCCTCAGTTCTGCTGCTGTGTCACCCGCTGTTTTTGGTGATTGATATGTTAATTTAGACCATCGGTACAGGGAGGAGGAAACATTTGGTTTTCTCAGTCGTCGTCTCCTTCTCCCTGGCTGTGATGCCGTCCAATCGCAGCATACGACGTCCCAGCCAGGGAGAAGGAGACGCCCTTTGAGAAAACCAAATGTCTCCTCTTCCCTGTACCGATACTCTAAATTAACATATCAGGTACCAAAAACAGGAAGGGGGGGCAGTGGTGTAAGGGAGGGGTATTTTAGAAAAAAATAAAGTGTTTGCATCTGTAGGGGCCGCCCTACACCCAAAGTGTTAGCAAAGTTTGTAAAATCAGTTTTGAATAACCTGAGTGGTGTGGTTTCTAAAATTGGGTAATTTCCATTATGTAAGCCCCTCAAAGTGACTTCATAACTGAACCGGTCCTTACAAAAGTGGATTTTGGAAATTTACTTAGAAATGTGAAACGTCCTAAAAAATAAGATGACATCTACAAAATTATGCCAACATAAAGTAGAGGTATGGGAAATGTATAGTAATAACTATTTTATAAGGTATCACTATCTGTTTTAAAAAGCAGAGAAAAAGAAATTTGGAAAATTGTGAATTTTTTTCAAATTTTTTATACATTTTGGATTTTTTTTTTATAAATAAAGGTGAAATATATAGACTCAAATTTATCACTATCATGAAGTACAATGTGTCACGAGAAAACAATCTCAGAATGGCTTGGATAAGTAAAAGCATTCCAAAGTTACACATGTCAGATTTGCAAAAAATCTACCTCGTCCCTCACACAACCACTGTCCAGGGCCGTTTCTTGGGGCAAGCGGGCCGGGCAGCCGCCCGGGGAGCTGTCAGAAGGGGGGCGCCGGCAGGGCACAGCAGGAGATGAGCGCTGCGCTTCCATTGTGGAAGCGCTCACTCATCTCCAAAGTCATCTCATCTGTATCTCCGTCCTCGGGATAGCAATACAAATGTCTGTAATGCGGCAGGGCAGGGAGAGGTGTGTCCCCTCCCTGTTCCTCTGATAGGCTGCCAGCACTAGGCCGGCAGCCTATCAGAGGCCGGTGCAGGCGGGCCGCGATGACGTCATTGCGCTGCCTGAGCCAGCGAGGGACACAGGCCGATCCTGGAGGAGGTAAGTATACGTTTTTTTTTTTTTTATTATATGTAAAAATGACAATCCTGGCACATAAGGGGGGCTGCTGGGCTGGCACAGACATAAGGGGGACTGCTGGCACATAAGGGGGGATACTGGCTTCTGGCACATAAGGTGGCTACTGGTTACTGGAACATAAGGGGGGCTTCTGGCACAGACATAAGGGGGGCTTCTGGCACAGACATAAGGGGGGATACTGGCTACTGGCACATAAGGGGGGTTGCTGGCACATAAGGGGGGCTACTGGCTACTGGCACATAAGGGGGGCTGCTGGCACATAAGGGGGGCTACTGGCACATAAGGGGGCCTTCTGGCACAGACATAAGGGGGGCTACTGGCACATAAGGGGGGCTGCTGGCACAGACATAAGGGGGGCTACTGGCACATAAGCAGGGCTTCTGGCACAGACATAAGGGGGGCTGCTGGCACATAAGGGGGGCTACTGGCACATAAGGAAGGCTACTGGCACATGATAGGAGGCTACTGGCACTTGATAGGGGGGCTACTGGCACTTGATAGGGGGGCTACTGGCACTTGATAGGGGGGTTACTGGCACTTGATAGGGGGCTACTGGCACTTGATAGGGGGGCTACTGGCACTTGATAGGGGGGCTACTGGCACATGATAGGGGGGCACTCAGGCTACTGGCACATGATGGTGGGGGCTCTTATTACTGGCACATGATTGGGGGGCATCTATGGGGGCACATCTTACTGGCATATAATATGGGGGCACATCTTACTGGTACATGATTGGGGGGAATCTATTGGGGCACTTATTACTGGCATATTATTGGGTGGCACTATAGGGACATCTACAGAGGCTAAAAAGAAGGGGTATTTTATATGGGGGCTCTGTATAGGGGCATTTTATACTGGGACACATTATGGTGGGTACTATGGGGAAGAGGGGAGAGGAGCACTATGGGGTCATCTACGGGGCACTGAGAAGGGGTATTTTATATTGGCATATTATGGGAACATTAGCTCAACTGGGGGCATTACAAGGGGGTATGTTTTGCACATTATAAGGAGAATTATTTCTACTGGGGGCCATTATGGTGGGCTTTATTACTCACCCATGGTATGACCCCTAGTAGCAGCACCAGCCTCTCTCTGCTCTGCTATCCCTCAGCCCCCTAATCCTTATTATGAAATCTTTCTCATTAGGATAAAACACATCAGCTCCACGAGCCCCCAGCCAAAGTGTGGAAGTGGCGCCTGAGATATACCTCTACACTGTGCCACACAATATACAGTATACCTCTACACTGTGCCCCACAAAATACAGTATACCTCTACACTGTGCCCCACAATATACAGTATACCACTACACTGTGCCACACAATATACAGTATACCTCTACACTGTGCCCCACAATATACAGTATACCTCTACACTGTGCCCCACAATATACAGTATACCTCTACACTGTGCCACACAATGTACAGTATACCTCTACACTGTGCCACACTATACAGTATACCTCTACACTGTGCCCCACAATATACAGTATACCTCTACACTGTGCCCCACAATATACAGTATACCTCTACACTGTGCCCCACAATATACAGTATACCTCTACACTGTGCCACACTATACAGTATACCTCTACACTGTGCCCCACAATATACAGTATACCTCTACACTGTGCCACACAATATACAGTATACCGCTACACTGTGCCACACAATATACAGTATACCTCTACACTGTGCCACACAATATACAGTATACCTCTACACTGTGCCACACAATATACAGTATACCTCTACACTGTGCCACACTATACAGTATACCGCTACACTGTGCCGCACAATATACAGTATACCTCTACACTGTGCCACACTATACAGTGTACCTCTACACTGTGCCACACTATACAGTGTACCTCTACACTGTGCCACACAATATACAGTAGTATACTCTACACTGTGCCCCACAATATACAGTATACCTCTACACTGTGCCCCACAATATACAGTATACCTCTACACTGTGCCGCACAATATACAGTAGTATACTCTACACTGTGCCACACAATATACAGTATACCTCTACACTGTGCCCCACAATATACAGTATACCGCTACACTGTGCCACACTATACAGTGTACCTCTACACTGTGCCACACAATATACAGTATACCTCTACACTGTGCCCCACAATATACAGTATACTCTACACTGTGCCCCACAATATACAGTATACCTCTACACTGTGCCACACAATATACAGTATACCTCTACAATGTGCCCCACAATATACAGTATACCTCTACACTGTGCCACACAATATACAGTATACCGCTACACTGTGCCACACAATATACAGTATACCTCTACACTGTGCCCCACAATATACAGTATACCTCTACACTGTGCCACACAATATACAGTATACCTCTACACTGTGCCCCACAATATACAGTATACCTCTACACTGTGCCACACAATATACAGTATACCTCTACACTGTGCCACACAATATACAGTATACCTCTAAACTGTGCCCCACAATATACAGTATACCTCTACACTGTGCCCCACAATATACAGTATACCGCTACACTGTGCCACACAATATACAGTATACCGCTACACTGTGCCACACAATAT
This sequence comes from Bufo gargarizans, assembly GCF_014858855.1. Lineage (NCBI taxonomy): Eukaryota > Metazoa > Chordata > Amphibia > Anura > Bufonidae > Bufo > Bufo gargarizans. The sequence continues at coordinate 490,400,094 of NC_058080.1, read as the reverse complement.
ACAGTATACCTCTACACTGTGCCACACAATATACAGTATTCCTCTACACTGTGCCTCACAACATACAGTATACTCTACACTGTGCCCCACAATATACAGTATACCTCTACACTGTGCCACACAATATACAGTATACCTCTACACTGTGCCACACAATATACAGTATACCTCTACACTGTGCCCCACAATATACAGTATACTCTACACTGTGCCACACAATATACAGTATACCTCTACACTGTGCCCCACAATATACAGTATACTCTACACTGTGCCCCACAATATACAGTATACCTCTACACTGTGCCACACAATATACAGTATACCTCTACACTGTGCCGCACAATATACAGTATACCTCTACACTGTGCCACACTATACAGTATACCTCTACACTGTGCCACACAATATACAGTATACCTCTACACTGTGCCCCACAATATACAGTATACTCTACACTGTGCCCCACAATATACAGTATACCGCTACACTGTGCCACACTATACAGTGTACCTCTACACTGTGCCACACAATATACAGTATACCTCTACACTGTGCCCCACAATATACAGTATACTCTACACTGTGCCCCACAATATACAGTATACCTCTACACTGTGCCACACAATATACAGTATACCTCTACAATGTGCCCCACAATATACAGTATACCTCTACACTGTGCCACACAATATACAGTATACCGCTACACTGTGCCACACAATATACAGTATACCTCTACACTGTGCCCCACAATATACAGTATACCTCTACACTGTGCCACACAATATACAGTATACCTCTACACTGTGCCCCACAATATACAGTATACCTCTACACTGTGCCACACAATGTACAGTATACCTCTACACTGTGCCACACAATATACAGTATACCTCTACACTGTGCCACACAGTATACAGTATACCTCTACACTGTGCCCCACAATATACAGTATACCTCTACACTGTGCCACACAATATACAGTATACCGCTACACTGTGCCCCACAATATACAGTATACCTCTACACTGTGCCACACAATATACAGTATACCTCTACACTGTGCCACACAATATACAGTATACTCTACACTGTGCCACACAATATACAGTATACCGCTACACTGTTTTTTTGACACTCGCCCTGAGAGAAATTTTACCTGGAAACTGCCACTGTCCCTACCTACTTGTACAATCCATCCTAACTGATGGTCCACAACTGGTCGACAATCCCTCCCTATCTAAGTGCTTGGGCCTATAACGGATGGGAACCTCAAAGGTAAAATAATAAACAAGTGACAAATAGGCACTAACAAATTGAAATTGAATGTAAAACTAGGCAGAACAGACTAGTTGGGACAGACCAGGTGAGACAAACAGAACCAGATCAGGAGACACAAACCAGAACCTAAACCCCACCAAAGTCAAGACCAGGAGAAACAGACAGGAAAAGGTCAGAGATCAATAATTAGAAATTATACCAGGCCAAGGGTCAATACCAAAATGTTACATCAGGGTCTAAATTGTCAGTCGAGGGTCAGCATCTAGGTCCAAAGCAGACATCTGGAATCCAATAGGAATAAACCGACAGAACAGGGCAGGTGAGGAGCCAGAGGGATGACACAAATCACAGGCAACGGTGTGCAGCAGTTGCCTGTTTTAAATAGGCCGCGCTACGGGACACTTGATATGTGAGTCATCCTGTGACTACTGACCTCACCATCCTGGCGTAATCACTGATTGCCTGGCGCTCCTGCTTTCAGAGGCCTGTCCTGGTATCCATAGCAACTGTACGCCAGCGGTGCTGCCTATGGAGGAGCACGCGCGCCAGCCCCAGTGCCCTGGTTACAGATGACCTATCCGCTGATTGGGGGGGGGGGGTGTCCAAAGCTGTTTGAAGAGAACCGCGGTGCTCTGGTGAGCGCTGCGGCCTCCTCACAGCTTACCAAGCAGAACGCCATATACTGCATAGTGGCTGTACGTGGTATTGCAGCCCAGGCCCATTCACTTGAATGGGACTGAGTGGCAAATAGAGCATGTGATTGATGATTGGCCTCTTCCAACAGCTGATTGGTGGGGTTTCCAGATGACCGACCCCCACAGATGAGATATTAATGATCATCCATACTGAACTCCAGGAAAACCCCTTTTAGGTCTCATGCACACGACTGTACCATATCCTACGGTCCGCAAAGCAAGGATACCAGACGTGTGTGTTCAGCATTTTGCGGAACGGAACATCCGGCCCTATGATAGAAATATCCCCTTAATTGGGGAAAATTGGCTTCTGCCTCACAGTTTTTTTTTTTGCCTTCCTCTGGATCAACTTGCAGGATAACAGGCCGAACTGGATGGACAAATGTCTTTTTTCAGCCTTATATACTGTTACTAAATGCCTATTCTTGTCCGCAAAACGGACAAGAACATTACATGTTCTATTTAATTTTTTTTTGCAAGGCTGCGGAACTCCGTGTGCTGTCCTCATATTTTGCGGCCCTATTGAAGTGCAGGGATCTCAACTCTCCCGGAGGGTTAGGGAGTCTCCCGCTATTAGATAGCGGCTCCCTGACACCCGCATGGGAAACAATATCTCCCGGAAAGGTTTATCTCAGTCAGATAGCAGAGCAGAGAGATAAGAGAAGTGACAGGACAGAGTTTACATTACAGGTTGAATTAACCCTTTAGGGTCAAATTGGCTTCTCAAGGAGATATATATGTTAAAGGCATCCCTTCTGTCTCATTCAGTAGCTCTATAACTATTGAGAGAGATGCATTTTTAAAAAAAATACATTTACACATTTAACCCTCCATTTTAATTATATTATTTACCCCAGTGTTAAATTCACACCCCCTGGATGCTTTAATCATATATATAAATATGATAATTTGGGGCAGGGTAATGAGCCCGATCCTCCACACCATAGAGCAAAGTGTGCAGATACTTCATATGTTTGGAAAATGTAATAAAAAGTTCGTGAAAAAAAATAAAAAATAAAACCTCCCTGAAATGAGAAGTGCACCTCCCTGAAATGAGTTTTTGCAGGTTGGGATGTCTGGAAGTGAGCCCAAAAAACATTCGCTTGGATGTGGACCAAAACAATGGTTGTGTGCTTGAGGTCTTAACATAATACAACTAATACCTTACAACTAATACCTTCAGCACTCCAACTGCTGTGACACTACAACTCCCAGCATGCTAACATGCTCGGCTGTTCTTCTAACTCCCATAGAAGTGAATGGAGCACTCTGGGAGTAAAGTTTCAGAAGACCTGGAGGGCAGAGGTTGCCGATCCTTACAGTATATATATTTATACAGGACTTCCTACTGATCTGCTGCTGCTCCCTCACTTTCCAGTAATGTGACCACTCATGGGGGCAGGTGGACAGGGACCAGGAAGCAGATTGCTGAGGTGACTACTACTTCTTCTTTTATTATTTTACACCACTGTCAATGTTTCCTTATCTATCCCTACAAGACAGGCTCCAAACAGTCTTTTATTATTTTACACCATTGTAAAGGTTTCCTCATCTATCCCTGGCTCCGGTCAGCGCGCGATGCTTGTTCTTGAGCTACCAGTGACGGCCACGGGGTGGCGCTGGTCACATAGGTTCTTTCTTAACCACACAACAAGGCAGACATGTAACAAGCCCTTCCGGGCGCCCGTCCCGGGGTGACGCTTTAGTAATCCCACTCCAGCACCAAGGCAACATCACACCCAAGGAGTACGGACGTATCTAGTCCTGAGCGGGACTCTAGGTGCGGCTCTGCCTGGAGGTAGCTCATGGAGGGAGGCGCCTGCTGTGAGTGGATGCTGGCAGAGAGGGCGGGCTGGGGAGGACAGCGCTCTCCTCACTAGTAGCGTCTGCGCCGGGGGGACTTTAGCGGCACTTCGCTACACGGCTGACCTCATGGACGTGCCGCCAGGTAAGATGGATGGAGCATGTTCTGAGGGGACAGTTCTATGTGCCCCGGTGTAGCGACATGTTCTCTTGGGTCCTGAGGAGACAGTGCCCGTTAGAACGTGCTGCTGGCATAGTCGTGGCGCCTGTCTGAGGTAAATGTCTCAGTACGGGAGGAATATGTCGCAGGACACTGAGGACTGTAGTGCTATATCCCTGCTTTACTGTTGAAACCATTTTAGAGTTGTGCTTTAAGGTTTGGGTCCCCACACACATCAATTAGGTATATATATATATATATATATATATATATATATATATATATATATATATATATATATATCTCTTACCACCTGCTATTTCTAATATTTTTTTTTTTCAGTTATTTTTTATTTTTATTTTTTTACACAGTGGCCCAAATTGACTGTTGTGTCTGGTCTGGAAACCGTCGTAAAGGTGGGGTTTCTACGCTGTTCTCTGGCTTGCTGAGATGCGCGGTTTTGTACCACGTTTCTAGAGTAAAACTGTACAAGCAATATCTGGTAGCGAGGGACAGCCCGGTGACATAGTGCTGGCCACCCGACATACTGCCTCAGGGACCTGATGTGCTGCAGGTCGCATGTGACTAATGCTCCTATTGCGACAAGTGACTCACCTGCGACTTTTTTAATTTTTTGGGAGAAATCACAGGTCTATAGAGGAGTCGCACACGACTTACACTAAAGTCAATGGAGTAAGGCCACAGGTATACGTTATTTAGGGAAAACCGGAGGAAACTTGGGCTGAAATGTCCCTGTCCTTCAAACAATCCTGCAAGCGTCTATGTCAGTGATGGTGAACCTTTTAGAGACCGAGTGCCCAAACTGCAACCAAATACCCGCTTATTTATCGCAAAGTGCCAACACAGCAATGTAACCTGAATACCAATGTAGTATATCTTCCATGTACTTTATCATTTAGCTATAATAGCTTAATAGCCTACATTCAGTGCGCTGCCTGTGCTGTTCATAGTACGTCCTGTGCTGATGAATGGCAGGAAAAGTCTAAAGCATATTGGTACGCCATAGACTTTTTCCAAGGCGCGGGTGCCCACAGAGAGGGCTCTGAGTGCCGCCTCTGGCACCCATGCCATAGGTTCGCCATCACTGGTCTATGTGAACGGAAAAATTTAAAATGTTATGGGTCCAGGAAGGTGGGGAGTGAAAAATGGAAAATGGCCTTGACAGGAAGGGGTTAAATGTATGAATTACACGCTATACTGAATCTTTTCCCATCATACTGCATACATCTGCTCTATAACACCGCGCCTGCAGACCTGACAATGTGACCTGTCCCTTTCTATGGAGGGGTACAGTGACTGTGATGTTGGCTATTGTGCCATCGCCCTTATTTCTCACTAGTCCGATCGGCTGCTCAGGAAATGTGTTTATCTCCACTCCGTTTTCTGATATCGCTCTCTCGCAGTGACGTCCGGCAGCTCCCAGCCTTCTTATCTGACTGACTTCTCTCTCCCTTTCAGGGCCCTTCCTCCACGTGAGTCTCTCATGCAGCCATACCCCCACCCTATTGCCCTCCCGTGGTTGCCAGGACAAAATCTTTTTGGAGCCTATACCTCCCCTAGCCTCACTCTAGATACATGTGTGTACACGGACACGTCCATAACAGGGGTCTCCGTTTTTGTATAATCCATAGAAGATGCAACAGGACCCTTCCAAACATTGCTTCAGTTCTTAAGGTTGGCAAACTTCCTCTCCTGGGCAGATCAATGAAGGCTGCCCGTTCCTTCACTCGCTGCTCTGCTGGGTCCCTGGATGTAAACTTCCTGTTTGACGTCACCCCAGCTGTGACTTTCTCCCCTTGTGTCATGACAAATGGCCATATAATGCAAGGGGAGCAGGTCACTGCTGGGGCGACGTCAAACGGGAAGTTTACATCCAGGGAGCCCCTCTCCCGTGCCATCAGCTGCGCCCCCTCCCGTGCCATCAGCTGCGCTCTGAAAAATAAAATGGAATCTACTTTACACAAATTTAATAATGTGAGTAAAACAGAAAAAGGTAGAAATTAGACTGGAGAGCAGTGTCTTTTTAGATCCATATATTTAAAGGTTTATTTGATGACGAATGTAAGAAATGAAAATCAGACATCATATAGTACATGACAACCTCTTTCTAACAAAGCTAGAACCAGCCCTGTACCTCACATGGATCCAGAGATCTCCCCAGTCACTGCTCCAATTGTTTTGTTAGATTTTTGTAAGGCTACATGCACACGACCGTGTGCCCCCCCCGTGGCACCGTGTGCCCCCCATTCACTTGAATGGGTCCGCAATCACGGAGATGCAGAACGGAGGCACGCACTACGGAGTGCTTCCGTGGTGTTTCTGGCTGTGCCTCCGCACCACAAAAAAGTAGCGTATGCACTACCTTGTTTGCGTTGCGGACTATCGGATGCAGATCGCGGACCCCATTCAAGTGAATGGGTCCGCGATCCGCATTTGGCTGCCCCACGGTCTGTGCCGTGCATTGCGCTCTGCAATTTGCTGTCCACAGCACGGGCACGGAGTCCTAACGTTCGTGTGCATGTAGCCTAAAGCTGGTAGTTCATGGGACGTGTCCGCCTTTATGCAGCTCTCTCCCTGTAACAGATAGAGCTGGTGGCATTTAATTGAAGGATGAAACTGAGCATGTGAGGTGGACAGAGAAATAAGGAAATGAACAAACAGCAGGTGGCGCTATACAGATAGCTTTCAAGTGGTTATACAAAATTTTTAACTACATTCAATTACAAATGTATTTAGATCCAGGTGCTGGTTTAAAAAAATGTAGAATATTTTTGTGGGACAACACCTTTAACATAATGGTGTGTATTAGGCTGCTTTCACACTAGTGTTAAAGTTTTCTGGTATTGAGATCCGTCATTACTGGGAAAAAACGCTTCAGTTTTGTCCCCATTCATTGTCAATGGGGACAAAACTGTACTGAAGTGAACGGAATGCTCCAAAATGCATTTGCATTCCATTCCGTTCTCATACCGGAAAGCAAACCGCAGCATGCTGCGGTTTTCTTTCCGTCCTGGCAGGCAGAAAGAAATCTGCCACAATAGAAAACGGATCCGTCCCCCATTGACTTTTAATGGTGTTCCAAACGGATCCGTTTTGAGTATTTATTTATTTTTTTGTAAATTCTTTATTTTGAGAGAATTTTCATAGTTAAAGTAACAGTGATACATATACTTTTGGTCTAATACAGATTGATACAAAAGAATATTTCGGCATCTCATATTAAGGCACATGTTGCAATTACAAGTAGTATGTACATGTGAAGCCTATTCCTATGAGTATGAAAGTTGAGGCCAATACATACACACCCAGTACAAATATAACTACAGTTAGCATGAGGGTACCTTTTAAATAAGATCTCATCTTTATAGTGGATGCCCCTGGAGAGGTTACCAAAAGGATTGTGTATCGTGAAAATAAAGAAATAAGGTATTATAAATTAAAACAAAAACAGAACAAGAACTAGGGTCATCATATAGCATCTAAGACCTTCCCTTTAGAGAGCTATAATATATCTATTGTTCTCTGGAAGGGCGAGCCAGATAAGAAGTTCCGGGTTAATATTGTTTGACAAGTATGGGCGATCATAAAATGAGTCAAAAGTTAGATACGTTTTACACCATGGGTGCTAACATAGGTATATAGGCAGAAGTGAAAAACATAAAAAATATAAATAAGGAATATCATGAACCTGAGTTATCTGTAGGTTTGTGTTTCCATTTTATAAAAGTCTAGCCAAGGTTGCCATGTTGCTAGAAAGGTTTTTCTGCATCCCCTATCCCATCCCACCATTTCTTCCATGAGACGGATTTGGTGAACTCTGTCTATCCACTCATTTAGGGTAGGGGGCTCTGAATCCCTCCATTTGGTGGGTATGATATATTTTGCAGCTGCAATCAAGTGTGTAATTAGGCAGTTGGCTTTGGGTTTAAAATCTTTCTGTGGTTTCCACAGTAGAACCAGTTCCGATCTGAGGGTTAAAGGCCTCTTACAAATTTTATTGATAGTGTCTTCAACACTCTTCCAAAACACCTTGATTTTATCACATAGCCTCCAAATGTGAGACACAGTTCCTGACTCCGTCATACACCTCCAGCACTCATCAGTAGGCGCAAGTCTAATGCTGTAAAGGGTTGAGTATTTTAAAGGGAACCTGTCATCAACTTCATGCTAGTGAGGAAGTATTGAGGCACTCAGGTTAAGGTTTTGCAGTTAAAGTATAGCTTCATTTTACATCAATCTGCATCATCCATTTGCCCAGTGGTACATATCAATAACAGAATATTTCTGACCGGACGTTTTGGTCACGATGGACCTTCATCAGCGGGTAAGTGGGTAAAGGCATTCCTGGCGCTGCTGGATACTCTGAAGAGCACATTGTGTATCAGGGGCAGGCGTTATCTTGTTGGATCTACATGCCTCCTGAGTAAAAACAATAAAAAAAAGCAGTAGAACTGTCTCTTCGATGTCCTGGATATACTGAAGACATCCCAGACCATGGCACCTGGTGTTGGTCCTGCGTGTCTTAGTGCTACACATGACGTGAGTAGGCGCTCTCCAGTCCTCCTGCAAAATCCGATACCGCCATCAGTAGCAAGCAATAGTGTTCAGTGATGAAAACAGGTTCTTGATACTACTGATGAATTTAAGCCACTTTCACATCTATGCTTTTGCTTTCTGGTTTTGAGATCCGGCAGGGGATTTCAAAACCACTGCAAAACGCTTCCGTTATACGAACGCAACTGGCTGCATCTATTCTGAATGGATCCGGTTGTATTATATTGAAAATGAAGAAACCAAGCAGTGTTTTTGCATGCGGCACGGGAAACTGAAGAAGTCAGATCCAGCACCAAAAACAATGTTAGTTAATGGTACTGGGTCCGTCCTGACACAAAATATTATCAGGATTGGTGTTTATGTGCCCGTGAGACCCCTCCATTGGGTTAGTATGGCACAGCAGTCCTGACAGCCAGAGTATGGGTGGACATTAGGAAAATAAAAAATGGCACTCTGGATTTCTTATCTGCAGTAGTAACATAGTTAGTGTATAAGGCCAAAAAAAGACATTTGTCCATCCAGTTCGGCCTGTTATCCTGCATGTTGATCCAGAGGAAGGCCAAAAAAAAAAAAACTGTGAGGTAGAAGCCAATGGGTCTGCAAATCCGGAGATACGGAACGGAACCCTACGGGAGCACTACGGAGTTCTTCCGTGGGGTTTTGTCCCGTACTTCCATTCCATAAAAAGATAGAACATGTCCTATCTTTTTGCAGAATGGCCGGATTGCGGACCCATTAAAGTGAATGGGTCCGCGATCTGCTGCCCCACAGATGGTGTTTGTGTATTGCGTCCCACAGCCTTACCTTTAAAGAATCATCTTCTATTTTTGTATACAAACCTTCTTTCCTCCAGACGCAGAGGCTGTCACAGTCCTGGGGATAAATAGCTGATGGGAGAGATCTCTGTACTGACCCCTGACATATTCATACATAGTAATTAGATCTTCCCTTAGTCGTCTTTTTTTCTAAAGTGAATAACCCTAATTTTGATCTTTCAGGGTACTGTAGTTGCCCCATTCCAGTTATTACTTTAGTTGCCCTCCTCTGGACCCTCTCCAGCTCTGCTATGTCTGCCTTGTTCACTGGAGCCCAGAACTGTACACAGTCCTCCATGTGTGGTCTGACTAATGATTTGTAAAGTGGTAGGACTATGTTCTCATCACGGGCATCTATGCCCCTTTTGATGCAACCCATTATCTTATTGGCCTTGGCAGCAGCTGCCTGACACTGGTTTTTACAGCTTAGTTTGCTGTTTATTAAAATTCCTAGGTCCTTTTCCATGTCAGTGTTACCGAGTGTTTTACCATTTAGTATGTACGGGTGACTTGCATTATTCCTTCCCATATGCATAACCTTACATTTGTCAGTGTTAAACCTCATCTGCCACTTCTCTCCCCAAGCCTCCAGTCTATCCAGATCCCTCTGTAGTAGTATACTGTCCTCTTCAGTGTTAATTACTTTACACAGTTTAGTGTCACCGGCAAAAATTGATATTTTACTATGCAAGCCTTCTACAAGATCATTAATAAATATATTGAAGAGAATAGGGCCCAATACTGACCCCTGAGGTACCCCATTAGTGACAGTGACCCAAGCTGAGTGTGTACCACTAATAACCACCCTCTGTTTTCTATCACTCAGCCAGTTACTTACCCACATACAGATGTTTTCTCCCAGTCCGAGCATTCTCATTTTATATACTTACCTTTTATGTGGTACAGTGTCAAATGCTTGGGAGAAGTCCAGTCCATTGATTCGCCGCTGTCAAATCCAGAACTTGCCTCCTCATAGAAACTAATTAGTACTAACTCCTTTATTGCTGCAGGCCCAAGGTAGCAGGGTACAGAGTGGGGAGCACTTTATAAAATACAGTACTGCTTTGTATAAAGACAATTATTGGAAGTGCTAGGGCGTCTACGTGCTCAGAGCAAAGCAGGAAATCAGAAGACGTTTCACAATAGAAATCATTTGGCATGGAGGAACAGGTGATGAGAATAAGAATTCCTGACCATGTTTCATCATGTTTGCGATTCTGTGGTGATTAGCTAGTGAGTCACCCTGTGACCCAATCAGGTCCGTGACTTCCCTGCTACACGATGATCTTTGGTTGCGCAGCAGACAGGGTCTCTGTGTGAGAGCATGATTCACTGTTATTGACACTGTTGGTTTGGGAGGAGTGCATGGTATTATACTGAGTTATACTGGCATAATGTGGTCCGACACACAGCATTATAAATCATTATTATACCGTGAGCTGCTGAGAAACGAGCAGTGTCCAGAATGGGGAATCGCGCTCACACACAGGCCCTTAAAGGGCTTCTGTCACCCCACTAAAGTGATTTTTTTTTTTTGGGCTAGTGAAATTAGTTATATTGCGATATATCACAATATAATTGTGTTACTTACTTTGATCCAGCAGTTTCGGCAAAAAACAAAGTTTTATAATATGTAAATTCGGTCTCTAACAGCAAGTAGGGCGGCTACTTGCTGCTAGCTGCTGCAGAAAACCGCCCCCTCGTCGTGTTGATTGACAGGGCCAGCCGGGATCTCCTCCTCCGGCCAGCCCTGTCGGCATTTCAAAAATCGCGCGCCTCTGTTGATTCGGTGCAGGCGCTCTGAGATGAGGAGGCTCGTCTCCTCAGCACTCCCTCAGTGCGCCTGCGCCGATGACATCACCGAAATAGAAGACGTCATCGGCGCAGGCGCACTGAGGGAGTGCTGAGGAGACGAGCCTCCTCATCTCAGAGCGCCTGCGCCGAATCAACAGAGGCGCGCGATTTTTGAAATGCCGACAGGGCTGGCCGGAGGAGGAGATCCCGGCTGGCCCTGTCAATCAACACGACGAGGGGGCGGATTTCTGCAGCAGCTACCAGCAAGTAGCCGCCCTACTTGCTGTTAGAGACCGAATTTACATATTATAAAACTTCGTTTTTTGCCGAAACTGCTGGATCAAAGTAAGTAACACAATTATATTGTCATATATCGCAATATAACTAATTTCACTAGCCCAAAAAAAAATAATCACTTTAGTGGGGTGACAGAAGCCCTTTAAGGGTGCCTTTTACATTAAAGACTGATAACTGTAAGCTGCAGGGCACCACCGCTTCTTCTCTTCTGCCTCCCTACCCTTGCATGTCTAATTTTATTTTTACAAAAAAATAATCATCTTTGTTTCCATACGGTATTTCCTATGCTGCAACACTGACCACAGTGCTCCCCTCTACCGTTATAGCATATTGTAAGGGCTCATGCACGTGAACATGTGCAGCCTGCAAACGGCAGATCTGCAATATATACGGGCACCGGCCATGTGCGCTCCAGATCACTTGAATGGGTCTGCAATCCACAAGATGCAGAGGTACGGAGCTGAAGCACTATGGAGTGTTAATGGGTCTGCATCCGCGAACTGTGGGCACGCAGCGGAAGCCCATGCGTAGCAGACCGCTATTTGCAGTCACGTACATGAGTCCTTAGCTGGAAAGAAGCTGGGCTGGCAGTAGGTGCACTATGCCCCTGTATACTTACCATATGTTCACATGATGGATTCTGAAAAAATGCCTCAAAAATCTGCCCCAAGAATGGGCATTTTTAAATGCACGGACACATGCAGCGTGCAGATTCCGCCCCAGAATAAGGCATGTTGCTTCTTTCCACGCGGAAAGTGCTGCTTGCTTCTAAAATGAATGACGGCTGTTTTAAGGCATTTTTAAAATCTTGTGTGAACTTGGCCTTACTGTTGGGGCAAGATAAAAAAGGCAGGCTGAGAAGCCTCTGCAGACCTCAGTAGACTTCGGAGACAGCATTTTCTTGGTGATGCTCAGTTAGAGGGCTGCTAAGGGAATATTTTACAAGCTGCTTTCTAATATAACTTAACATAATTACCTAATAAGGTGCATTAGATAAACTATATAATAAAAGAAATAAATGAAACTTCAGGCTAGGGCTACAAGACCACATTAGTTGTGTGACTATGTGTCACAGTAATGCTGTGTGCCATTCTTTTGTAATGATAGTCTATGGTGTCGCACAAAAATCCACCATAGACTATCATAAAATAAAGTTGCGCAGCACAGTTCGCAGTGTAGTTGTACCTTTTTGGCGTTGTGTAGCCCTAGCCTTCCACTACCATGTCTCTGGGCTCATTAGCATGGAAGTTATTGCTTGCTAATATCTGCTACTCTTATTCCGCAGGGCATACTGCGCTGTATAGCTTTTTACAGTATACCAAGTCACCCCATGGAGCACACGTATAGCAGTTTCTTTAGGAAATCTCCCACTACATCTGCACATAATGTAATGACTGGATTTTTCTGCCTGTTATTAGGATAGACTGAGGATCTTTTTATTGCTTCATATAGGTCTTTGTTGCTTCCTTTATTTTTACTCACTTCCTTTTGCTGCCTGCCCTGGCATCCTCTTTCCTAGCAGCGGAAATTGTCATCTGTCAGTGCACCGCACACTTCTTAGTAAGGAAATGATAGTCATACATTTGCAGTGTTCTGTGACATAGGCCTATTACCAGTATGATACCCGACCTTCCTATATTGGCATGGTGTGATGTATACGGTGTGCGGAATGAATGGAGCCAGGGCATCTTGCTCGCTTATTTTGGTTAGATATTCTGACAGGATCAAAAATCTACTTGGCATGTCGGCTGGAAGCCTTGAAAATATGAGCAGCATCTTTGCAGCCTGTCATTTGACAATGGCACTTTTAACCCATTCACTGCCAAGGACACATGTAATACAGCTTGCCGTTAGGCCTCTTTCACACAAGCAATTGTTTTCCGTCCGGATGTGATGCGTGTTGTGAACCTGAAATCTGCATCTCAACTGAATCCTGACCCATTTGTTTCAATAGGTCTGTGCACGTGAGCATGGTTCGTCACTGATCATACTTGTGGATGTTCCTCAGGTGGAGTCTTGTCAGGTACCACCTTGCCTCTAGTCAGCTTTCGATCTTTATGGCTGTTTCTCTAACGTATCCCTGCAATTTGTAAATTTCTTATTTAATCTATGATCTATAAACGGCTAATGTAGCTCCGTAATCCACCAATTTCATATTTAAAGGGGTATTCCGGTTGAGGGATAGGGGATAACTATTAGATTGGTGGGGGTCCTGCTGCCAAGACCCCCCCCCCCCCCCAACCTATCATGAAAACGCGGGGCCCCTGTACCCCCTGCAGCCTCCTGAAATGAACAGAGTGGCTGGTCATGCATGTGTGCGGCTACCCTTTTAATTTCTGTGGGAATTCTGGAGATCGTTGAGCGCTGTGCTCCAGTTCATGCTGTAATATGTAGGTAGAATGTCTCCCATATATGCCTCTTTACAGCCTATGAGCGTGTATATTTCCTAGGAAATACAGTAGCTACTAAAGCAGTATATTGTGCTGTGCACACGTGATGGTAGTAATTAGGGATGAGCATCCGAAGTCAATTTGCATAATACTTTGATACTGTACAGAGAAAGCGCTCCATACAGTATTAGAATGTATTGGCTCCTATGAGCTGAAGTTATCACTTCGCAATGTCTCGCAAGACTTCACATAATTACTTCAGAAATACATTTCTACTGTAAAAAAATATATATTTTTTCAGAACTCTGGTTCAGTTCAAAGGTACCACTTGAAACTGAACCAGAGTTCGGGAAATAGTTTTTTTTTTTTTTTTTTTTAAGTAGAAATCGATTTCTGAAGTTATTATGCGAAGTCTTTCGAGACTTTGCAAAGTGCTAACTTTGTCTCATAGGAGCCAATACATTCTAGTACTGTATGGAGCGCTCGCTCCATACAGCATTCAAACAAAGTATTATGTACTTCCAAAGTCGATTCGCTCATCCCTAGAAGTGATGTGCACATCCTTCATATTACATCGTTTTTCCATCCTCCTCTCTCCTTGAGTAACTCGCACCCAGAGTGTGAACAGCCTGACAAGAGGACCACTTAATCCGCAGTGGAAAATAGCTGCACTCTCTGGCATTGGGATTGTACAGCATTCTCTTATTCTACCAGAAGACATTGGGACTTAATTGAATTGCTGCTCCACCTACAAAATACAATTACAGCAAACTAGTTATTAAAAGACAGCACCTTGGTCAACAGCTTATATCCTTCCTGCTCATTATCTTACAAGTGGCCTCCAGCAGCCTGTTTTCTGTCTAGGAAACAGAAGGCAGGTGGAAAAAAGAGAACTTGATCTAATTTCCCAGTATATTGTATGACAGCACATACCTGCTTTAGGGTCCATTCACACGTCCGTTGTTTCTTTCCTGATCTGTTCCGTTTTTTGCGGAACAGATCTGGACCAGTTGCGTTCCCATTCATTTTCAATGGGTCCTGAAAAAAATGTGTGCTGTCCGTTTCCGTTGTTCCATTCCGCATGTCCGAAAAAATATAAAACTTGTCCTTTCATTGTCCGCAAAATCGGATCCTGGTACAATACCAAGTCAATGGATCCGCAAAAAACGAATGACATACGGAAACATTTTCAGGAACAACGGATCCGCAAAAAACGGACCGAAATTCGGGATATAGAAAAATACTGACGTGTGAATGTAGCCTTATGGTGAGTTTTCTTCCAGTAACTTGAGTCTGCTGCGTGAAGAAAACGCACCGAAACTGCAGGTATTTTGCCACAAAAACTGTATGTGTTTCTTTCAGGGTGGATTTGATTTAAATCGCTAGTCAGGCTTGATTTAAATCAGTTTTCTACATAAAGACTAATTCTTGCTGGTATAACTTATAATATGCAAGTAGATGAAAATTTTTAGAATAACAACTTTTCGTATTAGGTTGATTCTGTATTCATAGGTTTGTAGAAGTTAGGATTAAAGGGAACCTGTCACCGGGATTTTGGGTATAGAGCTGAGGACATGGGTTGCTAGATGGCCGCTAGCACATCCACAATACCCAGTCCCCATAGCTCTGTGTGCTTTCATTGTGTAAAAAAAAAACGATTTGATACATATGCAAATTAACCTGAGATGAGTCCTGTCCCTGACTCATCTCACGTACAGGACTCGTCTCAGGTTAATTTGCATATGTATCAAATCGTGTTTTTTTTTTTTTTTTTTTTACACAATAAAAGCACACAGAGCTATGGGGACTGGGTATTGTGGATGTGCTAGCGGCCATCTAGCAACCCATGTCCTCGGCTCTATACACACAATCCCAGTGACAGGTTCCCTTTAAGGTCTTTTTCCCAACTCTGTCAATGTTATAACATTGTTGCTGTGAAGAAGAGGCATGTGATCTCTGCTGAGTCAAATACAGTTTTGAGAACTGCAAAAGTAAACCAAGCATCTGTGATAACATCTTGTAGGCAGAGAAACTGCCCAATAATCTTACAAAAACCGCTGGGTGAGCATGACATTGTGAATGGACAAAGGGTAACTCTCCTTAGGGAGAGAGCACCTTAATCAGTGTGAGGAGACTTATAGGCCATACATGCTCCTCTGGAATTCTGGGAGGGTAGGGATGCAAATGAGCTCTTAACAAGCTGTGCCTCTAATGCCACCAGATGTAAGGCAGCTATCCTATAAGTCAATGTTCAGGCTAAGGCCTCATGCACACGACAGTTTATTTTCACGGTCCGCAAAAACTGGGTCTGTGGGTCCGTGATCCGTGACCGTTTTTTCGTCCGTGGGTCTTCCTTGATTTTTGGTGTCCGCCTGGCCGTGCGGAGCAGAACGGATCCGTCCTGAATTACAATGCAAGTCAATGGGGACGGATCCGTTTGATGTTGACACAATATGGTGCCATTTCAAACGGATCCGTCCCCATTGACTTTCAATGTAAAGTCTGGAGTTCTTTTATACCATCGGATTGGAGTTTTCTCCAATCCGATGGTATATTTTAACTTGAAGCGTCCCCATCACCATGGGAACGCCTCTATGTTAGAATATACTGTCGGATATGAGCTACTTCGTGAAACTCAGATCCGAAAGTATATTCTAACACAGAGGCGTTCCCATGGTGATGGGGACACTTCTAGTTAGAATACACTACAAACTTTGTCCAAGACTGCCCCCTGCTGCCTGGCAGCACCCGATCTCTTACAGGGGGATATGATAGCACAATTAACCCCTTCAGGTGCGGCACCTAAAGGGGTTAATTGTACTATCATATTCCCCTGTAAGAGATCAGGGCTGCCAGGCAGCAGGGGGCAGACCCCACCCCCCCCCTCCCCAGTTTGAATATCGTTGGTGGCACAGTGTGCGCCCCCCATCGGGCCCCCCCTTCCTCCCTCTAATGTTAGAAATCGTTGGTGGCACAGTGTGCGCCAACCATCGGCCCCCCCTCCCTCTATAGCAGTAACAACATTGGTGGCAGTGTGCGGCCTCCCATTCCCCCCCCCCATCATTGGTGGCAGCGGAGTTCCGATCGGAGTCCCAGTTTAATCGCTGGGGCTCCGATCGTTAACCATGGCAACCAGGACGCTACTGCAGTCCTGGTTGCCATGGTTACTTAGCAATAGTACAATAGTAGAAGACTCGTAGTTACCTGCTTGCTGCTGCGATGTCTGTGTCCGGCCGGGAGCTCCACCTACTGGTAAGTGACAGGTCTGTGCGGCGCATTGCTAAAGAACTGTCGCTTACCAGTAGGAGGAGCTCCCGGCCGTTCAGACATCGCAGCAGCAAGCAGGTAAGTATGAATCTTCTACTGTTGTACTATTGCTAAGTAACCATGGCAACCAGGGCTGCAGCAGCTTCCTGGTTGCCATGGTTACCGATCGGAGCCCCAGCGATTAAACTGGGACTCCGATCGGAACTCCGCTGCCACCAATGATGGGGGGAGTGGGAGGCCGCACACTGCCACCAATGTTGTTACTGCTATAGAGGGAGGGGGGGGCGATGGTGGGCGCACACTGTGCCACCAACGGTATTCAAACTGGGGAGGGGGGGGGGGGGGGTCTGCCCCCTGCTGCCTGGCAGCCCTGATCTCTTACAGGGGGATATGCCGCACCTGAAGGGGTTAATTGTGCTATCATATCCCCCTGTAAGAGATCGGGTGCTGCCAGGCAGCAGGGGGCAGTCTTGTACAAAGTTTGTAGTGTATTCTAACTAGAAGCGTCCCCATCACCATGGGAACGCTTCTGTGTTAGAATATACTGTCGGATATGAGTTTTCACGAAGTGAAAACTTAGATCTGAAAAAGCTTTTATGCAGACGGCTCTTCGGATCCGTCTGTATGAAAGCAACCTACGGCACAACGGCCACGGATGCACACAACGGTCGTGTGCATGAGGCCTTATTTTAAGAGCTGAACATTGACTTATAGGATAGCTGCCTTACATCTGGTGGCATTAGAGGCACAGCTTGTTAAGAGCTCATTTGCATTTCTTCCCTACCGTTGTGAATGGAATTTATTTATATAACATATACAGCCTTATTCTACATAATTAAAAAACTAATCTTTATTTCATGATTGAATAACCTTTGGATGGTAATATATTTTCCTCAAAAAGCATTTTATAAAAAAAAATATCTTTATAAAAAAATTTTTTTTATATATTATATTATATTATTTTATTTTTATTTATTTTTTTATAAGTCATTGATTTTTATCCACCCTGGTTTCTTTTAATAGAACGTTTAAACTTTTACCCCAATGCCCATACATTTTCTGGGGGCAAAAAAGTGTCTCATCACATAAATAAAATTCTAGATATGTCTACTGAATTTTAGCCAAACATTAATGTAAAAAGATAGATCGATCTACTTGACAAAACATGTAAAAGTATTACCTGAGTGGAAGACGTTCATATGTGTCACTTAAAGGGGTTTTCCGAGACTTTAGAACTGATGAACTATCCTCAGGATAGGTCATCAGTATCTGATTGGTGGGGGTCCTAGACCCGGGACCCCTGCCAATCAGCTGTTGGAGAAGGCAGCGGCCTTCTCTCTGCTTTTCCTAGGCCGAGTGATGACATGTTCATGTGGCCTAGGCGCAGCTCAGCCCTGTAGAAGTGGATGGGGTTGAGCGCGATTCCAAGCACAGCTCTGCTATACAATGTACAGCTCTGTGCTTGGTGAGCTGAGAGAAGGCCGCGGCGCTCACAGGAGTGTCTTCTCAAATATCTGATCGGTGGGGGCCCCGGGTGTCAGAACCCTACCGATCAGATACTGATTACCTAACCTAAGGAAAGATCATCAGGATTAAAGTCTTGGAAAAGCCTTTTGTCTGCATGCACATATCTTTACAAAAGCAGCAAAACAAAAAAGGCTAAATCAGTCTGAGTCCAGATGCCAGTAATTTGATGCTCTACTTCTTGTGTCCTCACCCCTTTTGTAGAGAAAAATATTGCCCTTAAAGAGGACCTTTCACTTGTATAAACTATGTGAACTGAGTATGCTGCCATATAGAGCGGCGCCCGGGGATCTCCCAGCACTTACTATTATCCCCGGGCGCCGCTCCGTTCTCCCGTTATAGGCTCCGGTACCTTTGCTCCTTAAGTTATAGTAGGCGGGTCTTCCCTTGTCCTGTGGGCGTCTCCTTCTCCTAGGCTGCAGCGCTGGCCAATCGCAGCGCACAGCTCACAGCCTGGGAGGTTTTTTTCTCCCAGGCTGTGAGCTGTGCGCTGCGATTGGCCAGCGGTGCAGCCTAGAAGGAGACGCCCACAGGACAAGGGAAGACCCGCCTACTATAACTTAAGGAGCAAAGGTACCGGAGCCTATAACGGGAGAACGGAGCGGCGCCCGGGGATAATAGTAAGTGTAGTGAGATCCCCGGGCGCTGCTCTATATGGCAGCATGCTCGGTTCACATAGTTTATACAAGTGAAAGGTCCTCTTTAATGTGAGCATCTACCAACATAACCAAGGTCTACCATGCTATTCTGTCTGGCAGAAAAGACTATGCAAACTGCTAGATAGGGAGGGTGCTGGTGACAGACCGTGTGAACCCGGCCTAATTACACCTGCATCTAAGTTTCTGGCTAGAATATAATACCAAGAGCTCTTCTATTCTGGTCACACTTAATTAAGTGACAGTGGGGAAAAGCTGTAGTGATCTCTTCCTAGAACTGCCTGGAAAGACAGCCGTCTATGAATTCCCTTGGATTGTAATTATTATCTGTCATTTCTGTAGCGTTGCCGTATGTGTTTTGCCCATTGGCCGTATACCGCTTGCTGCCATGGAACGGTGTCTTGGGCTTGCCTAATGAGAACCTGCTATGGAAACTATTACTAGGCTGATTCCTCTAGTCCTGAGCCTCGTGCTGCATCACGGTAATATGCAGATAATTATCCTCTGAACGCACAATGCGCTGGAAACGCAATGTGGCCGTAGAACTTCTTCAGTGCTACAGCTTACCGCAAAGTGTGAACACACCACAAACCTTACCACATCAATGTCACATCCACCTTTTTAAAAGTCCACTTTCAGACAACAGTTTTTGTTTTCCTTTAAACATATCCATTTTTACTGAGGAACCGTGTTACAATGAATGCGTTAAACAGATACGTAGGCTGTGTTACAATGAATGCGTTAAACAGATACGTAGGCTGTGTTACAATGAATGCGTTAAACAGATACGTAGGCCGTGTTACAATGAATGCGTTAAACAGATACGTAGGCTTCTATCGAAAAACCATACCAAATGTGCATACACTTTGTATAGTTGGTGTAACAACTACAATATTCCATCCAGCAAAGTAAAAAATAACTAATAAATCTGAAAATGGAAAGAACATCCAAATGGGTGCCATTTTTGGAATGTATCCAGGTTTTCGAAAAAACGGATTCCTTGCTGATAATAAAAAACAAAGGGATGTGATTCCCCCTAGGCATTTTAACACTGCCAGGCTTTTCTTAGGGGGGGTGTGTGTCTGAATACCTGACAGTATTCAAATGTATACCACCATGCGTCCATTCACTTTAATGTGTATTCAGAGGCTTTTAGAGGGGTGTAATATAGGGCCTTTTTGGTGAACTGCAGGAAGTATTACTGGTTTGTCTCACTGTCTTTAGTGTTTAGAGCCCTCGTACATTATATATGAGCAAACCTCTGCTTTAATGTGAGTTTTAGCTTCATATGTTTATCTTGATGCATTTTTTAAATTCTGTTTGTCAGAAAGTTACATGGAGGTGGGCATTGGTTGTCAGCACCCCATCAAGGCAACCACAGTAATAAGGCGGTCTGCTTTCAGCAGAGATATAGGTTTTGAGGACATACTTACTTTTCAAGGAGTAACTTACAGATTACCAGCTTTTTGGTCTGTCCAGCTTTGGTGATTTCATGAAAATACATGCTTGTAATTATAGTATTAAAGGGGTTTTGCCCTAGGATATGCCACCATTGTCTGATAGGTACGGGTCCCACCTCTGGGACCTGCACCTACAATGAGAACAGAGCGGGGAAATGGCCGGAGGGTGCACTATGCATGCGCAGCCGCCCTCCATTCATTTCTATGGGGCCGCCGAAAAAAGCCGAGCGCTGGCTCGGCTATTTCCGCTGCCCCATAGAAATGAATGGGAGCAGGGGCTTCATGTGCGCTACCATTCACTTCTATGGGAGCAGCGATTGGCAGTGGACGGTGGTGCTCCAGCCACAGCTCCATTCTCCGTGTAGGTCCCAGAGGGGACACCTGCACCAATCAGACAATGGTGGCATATCCTAGCTATATGCCCCCATTGTATGTGATGAGAATACCCCTTTAAGTTCTATGTATGAACCTTTTTAAGGAGGGTTGGTCGATATGACTTTGTGCTTGGGTCACACTTTATGCCATTTTTTGTGAAAATGCCATTTTGATGAAAATTGACGGTGTCTGTGTGTATAAAGTGCTGAGTGGTATTTTGGTGTGTGGGTTAGGGCTCATGCACACGACTATATGAATGAGTTCACATCCCTTCCACACCCATTCATTTCAGTGGGGCCGCAAAAGAGTAGGCATTTTCCATGATAGCTGTAGCCATGTGTGGTCCGCAAATTGCGAAGTGCACATGGGCCAATATCCGCAAAACCCTACGGTCGTGTGAATGTAGCCTTTTTTTTTTTTTTTTTTTTTTATATGTAATTTAAGTTTCATTTGCACATGTCAAAACTGAAAATTGCCCTGCCTACCAGAGGTGCAAACTGTCCAACACCGCCCCTTCCCTATTCTGTGTGTGAAGAAACTGAAAGTTTCCAGGGACTGTTCTCAGACATGCTAGCTAAGGCCGCTATTTAAACATACACTGCAACGGGTACAATCAGCTAGCATGTCTGAGAACGGTCCCTGGAATTGTCTGTAGGAAACTCGTCACTTATATCATATCCTTCATTGAAGGGTCTCCTTCACCGGTGTAGCGCATAATGGCCCACATCAAGACATTGCTAGAAAATCCAGAGTGTAGGCCACGCACATAGTATGAATGCCATTAGACTAGATAATACAGGACAAGAACTGTGTCCCTTATCTCAAGCCCAGTATGCTATTGTAACCTATGTATGAGTGCGTAGGAATGCCAGAGCACATTTTGCAATCAGTTGCTTAGCTGACATAGTGGCATTTAATTAGGAAACTGAAGAGAGATGAGGAGGAAGGTGGAAACCTGTCAAAGCTGCATCTGATGTTATGAAACCTACCATGCGGCTTAACCTCTCATGTGCTAGTTTTCTTTATACTTTCGCAGATTTAGTACAACACATACTGTATTGTAGTGTCCCAGAATAAATGTACCCACATCATATCCTTCATCATAAAAGCAGCACAGTCACAGTAAGGCTACTTTCACACTAGCGTTCGGGTGTCCGCTTGTGAGCTCCGTTTGAAGGGGCTCACAAGCGGCCCCGAACGCATCCGTCCAGCACTAATGCATTCTGAGTGGACGCGGATCCCCTCAGAATGCATCAGTCTGGCAGCGTTCAGCCTCCGCTCTGCTCAGCAGGCAGACACCCGAACGCTGCTTGCAGCGTTCGGATGTCCGCCGAGGCGTGGGCATCCGTCCAGACTTACAATGTAAGTCAATGGGGACGGATCCGTTTGAACATGGCACACTATGGCTCAATCTTCAAACGGATCCGTCCCCCATTGACTTTACATTGAAAGTCTGGAACGGATCCGTCTGAGGCTACTTTCACACTTAGAAATTTTTTAACAATATAATGCAGACGGATCCGTACTGAACGGAGCCACCGTCTGCATTATATGAGCGGATCCGTCTCAGACGGATCCGCTCTGAACGCAAGTGTGAAAGTTGTAACTAAACTTTAAGAATAAATTACGGTAAAACTGCCTGCATGTAATGGTGCAGTAAGGTACACCTCAGGGCTGCATTGGTGGTGCAGAGGTTACCTTAGATAGCCAGCCACATTGGACCCCGCTGTCCTTTCTCTGAATAAGAGGCACTGAGCAGATCAAAGGAGAATAACTTGATTTTCTTTAATTCCTTTACTTAGGAGTCCAGTGGGTGGTCCTACTCTGTAATTGGTAGCTTTCCTCTATGACTGTGTGTGCGCAGAGAGAGAGGTCCGTCACTGTGTAGGACCACCCATGGGACTCCCAAGCCGAGGTTCAAACTGAGTTATGGCTCATGCACACGACCTCACCGTGCTATGGGGTCTGCAAATTGCAGATCCAAAAAACACAGCAGATGCCGGCTGTGTGACCATGATAGAAATGCCTATTCTTGTCCGCAAAACGGACAAGAATAGGATATACTCAATTTATTTTTTAATTTTTTTTTTTTTTGCGGGGCCACAGAAGCAGTGGATGCAGACAGCACAGCTGAGTGTTGTCCGCATCTTTTGCGACCCCATTGAAGTGAATGGGTCCAGATCCCAGCCCCAAACAGTTGTGTGGAGAAATATTACTTGATCTGCGCAGCTCCTTCTCTGACATTTTGCCTGCAGATCAGACTGCATGATTGATATGACAGGTGCATTTTAATGGGATCTATGGGGGCCCCAGCAGTTGGACCCCAACCAATCCCCAAGCTAGTGGATAAGACTGTATTGTGGCCAAGTGCACAAGGCCTTAGCCTGACACTGTAGCAGCAGAGCTTTCCACATAATTATGTAATTATTTATATATATTTTTTTTATATGGACATATACTGTGGATTTGTGGTTTTAAAATTTTGAATACCCCCCCATATTTTGAGGAATCTGAAAATTTGTTGGAAAGCAGAAACACTATTAAATTGAAAGCCTTTTTAAGGAACGTTGCCTTTCACATCTGGATAAATATTAAGTTACTAGGTAACCTTACACTTTGCAGAAAGGCAGCACATATTCAGCTAGTGCTGAAAAAAAGCCCTTTTCCTTGCTGACATAAAGCCCTGCTTTCATACCGGCCCGCTGGCTGGCTGCATGCTTTTAGAAGTGAATAATGCAGCTGTTCTGGGCTGGGGACACCTCACCCGCATGTTGCCCAGCTCGTACCACCCTGATTTCCCTCTGCAGTATTCTAATGCCGTTCAGTAACGGGGGCTCGATGTTCCATGGCTTTCTCTTGCTTCAGTATTATTTTTGGGACGGTTGGTCTGAGCTATTGTCATGTCAGATGTATTTTAGCCAGGGTGTATGCCCACACACAAAATGGCATCTGTAGTGTCCTAGGTGACAGAATGTCAGCTTTTGCCATGTGCCAATTAGCTGCATGGAACACTGCGTTTTTGGCCTCAGAGAATGCACCTTTGCATTACCAGCCATAATGATTTAAAAATGAAACTTTTAAGTCATTTATAAGCAGTATTTAAGCCCATGGATGAGTGTTATACAAATGTTTAATATTGCAGTCATAGGAGTGCTACTTTAAGGGGTAGATGCCTCCTAATAAATTTGGCACTCTATGCACCCGAAACTCAAACCAACACCAGCGCACAGACCCCACACCCTTACAGATTTACTAGAATTTCTAGAAACTGACATCAATTATAGCTCAAGCCTTTTCTGGTCCAGGGTCTGCCATGCACCTCTTCATAAAACTTGCCATGCCTTTCTCCAGGACACTTTTTATTCTCACTAGCGTGTGAAACGCCAGTCTGCAGAAATTGCCCCTATTAAGTGGCGGTTACTGCCACTTTTGCCTTTAGCTTCTCTGCACTTTGCGTAGACCACATTGCAGATTTCATCGGCAGATGTTAGGGTAGCCTGCATTCTGTGAATGGATAGAGCTGATGGTCGTCACCACAGCCTCTCCGTTTTTTCCATTCAAAAACTAAAGGCCCTGTAAAAAGTGCTGGTTTTCTGCGGACAGTCGCAGCACAGCCACTCTGTAAAATCGGATTTTCTTGCTGCTGTTTCCTCTGATGACTATCCCTACTGTTTTTAGGCTCAGTACACATGATGCAACAAGCGTGTGAGGCCGACTCACTTCAAAATCCTGTGGGTGAGGTTTCAGCTGCGAGTAGTGTTGAGAGAACTTGTGTCTTCAAGGTTCGGGTTATCTAAGAATTCAGTTAAGGATTCCACTACCACGTACCATAACTTATGGTCCGTGGAAGCGGAATCCATCAAGGAATTCATAGATCACCCGAATCCTGTATGCCAAACTTGAAGACACAAGTTGCCTCAACACTAGCTGCGAGCACTTGTTGCCATGTGTGTCCATACCCCATATGAAACTTTTTAAGTAACATATGCATGCTAATGAATTACTGATGGAATTGGGTTCTAACTGATGGTAAACCCAGCTGGTCTGTGTAGAAGCTGGGGTGAAAAAAACCAAACTAGTGCTGTTAGCGAACCAGTCAGACCATCTCTTGTATTTTATGGTTTTCTCTAAAAATGAAAGTTGGAATCTGGTTGTAAAGGGGACAATATCTTTATAATGTGCTATCTACCAAACTGCAATGGGCGAGGCGTTCTACAGGATATAGTGTGCAGTCAATTATATGCTTAGCTACTATAGTGTTGTATCTATTAGCACAGTACAATATGTTCTCTGTGGTCACACGTGTCTGATCTGTCCTTTTCTTTATTTAGGATGTATATGGTCCATATTGCCAAGAATCCCATAACTGCGGCCGTCCTCTGCTGAATGACAGAAAGAAAGGGATATTTTTCATCTCCTGTGTTAAATGTGCTCAAGATTTTGAGATGCTGAAAAGAAAAATACGCCACTGTAAAGTCAGACGCATAGCCTTTTTGCTCTTTGTCGTACTCACTGTAGCAACCCTGACAGTGGTGAAGAACCACAGCAAAACGTCAGGTTTTACCACCAGAAACCTAGAACTTGGAGGGGAGAGCCCCAGTAACAATGTGAACTGTACAAAGATCCTAAGAGGTGACAATGAGGCGCTAGAGGGGGCTAAATTAGAGCTCATAACTGTGAAAAATAGGAAACAACAGCAAAGTCTGACTGAAAATGACTACATAAATATGACCAAAGACTGCTACTCTTTCACCCGAGATCGCAAGTATATTTTATATCCACTTAGCAATGAAGAGCGGGAATTCCCCATAGCCTATTCCATAGTGGTCCACCATAGAATTGATATGCTGGAAAGGCTTTTACGTACAATATACATGCCTCAGAATTATTACTGCATCCATGTCGACAAGAAGTCTTCAGAAGCTTTTGTGGCCGCAGTAAAAGGAATTGCCTCCTGTTTTGAAAATGTCTTCATAGCCTCCCAACTGGAGAATGTGGTATACGCATCATGGAGTCGCGTGCAGGCTGATCTCAACTGCATGAAAGATCTTCACCGTGCCGATGCCCCGTGGAAATACTTAATAAACCTCTGTGGCATGGATTTTCCAATGAAAACCAACCAAGAAATGGTACAGCTGTTAAAAGCATTGCAAGGTGAAAACAGCCTGGAAACAGAAAAGATGCCGCCACACAAGGAGGTCCGCTGGAAGAAGCACTATGAGATAGTTGCTGATGGTATCAAGAAAACGGAGGTTGACAAGGCGCCGCCACCATTTGCAATCTCAGTGTTTTCTGGCAGTGCCTATTTTGTGCTCAGTAGAGCATTTGTTATCCATGTCTTGGAAGATGACAAAATCAGAACGTTTCTCGATTGGTCTAAGGACACTTTCAGTCCAGATGAGTTTGTATGGGCCACTCTGCACAGATTTCCAGAAATGCCGGGGTCCGTCCCAGCCAATAGTAAATACGATGTTTCGGACATGAATTCCATCGCCAGGTTTGTGAAGTGGGTGTACTTGGAAGGAGATGTCACTAAAGGAGCCCCATACCCACCGTGTAGTGGAACTCACGTTCGCTCCGTTTGTGTGTTTGGTGCAGGGGACTTGCAGTTCATGCTGGGGAAGCATCACTTGTTTGCTAATAAATTTGACGTTAATGTGGATCCTGTTGCCATTCAGTGCCTAGAGGAACATCTTAGGCACAAAGCGCTGTATCCAGAAATACATGGGTGATCTATGGACAGCCGTGATGCTCTGAATACACACATTGTTGTTGCACAGTATTTTTTTTGTATACTGCAGGAGTATCTTTAGAAAATGTATTCCAAGAATTGTGCAGTGTACAGTGAAGTACAGCTGGGGAGCTATTAACTCCGTAGGAGTTGTCGTGCAATAATTACCCGGCTGCTTTATTACTCCCGTCTCAACATAAGTGCCTTCTCTGTGATACCTAACCTCTTTACTGTGCACCTGATACGGGACCGCTGCCAATCCATCTGAATGCCATGCATATTTTCTACTATCCTTGTCAACAATTTCCTGTTACATTTTTGTATTGTTCACAGTGCTGCAAATACTAAGTACTTCAGTGCCCATGAAGGACACACAGGGCCTTAGTATTTTGGCATGTTTAGTAGCAGTTCTTTGCAGGTACACCAGTACTAGCTGTAACCATTATTTGGGGTGGGTTGAATTCACATAAGATCCGGATGAATTTCCGTGCGTTTCTGCACCATATCCGCACTGCACCAAAAATCCACAATATCTGACAGAGGTTTTAGGTGCGAATTTGATGCGGTTTTGCCGTAGATCTGACCCTTCCATTGAAAAGGGTGAAATCCGCAGCTAAAAACACAAGCAAAATTGACATGCTATTAAATTTGATAACCACAATGCAGGTCAATTTCCACACTGAAAAAATGCGCAAAATGTACATGTGATTAGTGTAATCTCATATGCTTTGTTGGTACTGTAATTTTTTTTTTTTTTTTTTTTGTGGAAAAACCATACATATTCCACACCTTAGGGTGCCTTCACACGCAGCAGATTTTGTTGCAGAAAATTTCTGCCACCATTCATCTGAATAAGGTTGTTTTGGCAGCAAGCACATGGATTTCTTGAAGTCCTATTCAGATGAATGGAAGTGATGTTCAGTCACAGGAACCGCAACAAAATCTGCCGCGTGTGAAGGCAGCCTTAGGCCTCATGCACACGACCGTATTTGGTTTCCGTGTCCGTTCCGGGTTTTTTTTCCGGATATGATGCGGACCCATTCATTTCAATGGGTCCGCATCAGTATGTCAGTTCCGTTGCTCTGCAAAAAAAATAGTGCATTTCCTATATTATTTTTTTTTCTAGTTTGCGGACAAGGATGGGCATTATTACAATGGATCCGCAAAAAAAAAACCTGATGCCATACGGAACATCATCCGTTTTTTTGTTTTTTTTTGCGGACCGCAAAACACATACGGTCGTGTGCATGTAGCCTTAGGCTGTAAGTGCCAAGAAATTCACACAACTTTCTACTTTTTCATTTAAAGGGGTTGTCCATATCCCCACCTTGACCCCTCCAGGCCCCCCTGATATGAAAATTGGAGCATTTCATGCTCCGGTGCTCTGCTTTGCCCTGCGCTGAATCGCGCAGTGCAAAGGCTTTTTTAGAAGATCCGGTGACGTACTGGGGCTCTCCATAGGGACTGGTAGACGGAGGCTTCCGCCCAGCAGTGAGCCCCCTGATGTCACCGGCACTAATGGGCAGGCTTTAGCGCGGCCCTAGCCTGTAAGGCTACTTTCACACTGGCGATTCTGGGTCCGCTTGTGAGATCCGTTTCAGGATCAGTTCAGCCCCAATGCATTCTGAATGTATAAGGATCTGTTCAGAATGCATCAGTTTGGCTCCATTTGCAGAGTTGGCTCCAACTCAGCTTGCAGTGTTTTGGTGACCGTCTGACAATGCGGAGCCAAACGGATCCGTCCTGACTTACAATGTAAGGTAATGGGGACGGATCCGTTTTTCACTGACACAATATGGTGCAATTGAAACCGGATCCGTCCCCCATTGACTTTCAATGTAAGTCAAGACTGATTAGTCTTGATATAATGCAAACGGATCCTTTCTGAACGGATACAAGCGTTTGCATTATTGGTGTGACTCCGTCTGTGAAGATACAAGATGGATCCGCACCAAACGCAGGTGTGAAAGTAGCCTAAGACGGGCGGAGTCATTCTTTGTGTTGTCCTATGTTGTGTGATACTATTTAATCTATTTCAATCACAGTTCATTTCTATTTGGAGAAGTGAAAAACAGGAATATGTTAGACTTGTATGAGAAGAACTTCTATTTAAAATGTAAATTACTGTTTAACTTATTTTTAAGATAAGAATCCATTTTAATAGAGCAAGCCTCCCCTGCGCAGAGGTTCATGTTATTGAGTAACATGAAGAATTTATTTTCTTGGGGCATATTTTATGAAGTGCCTGCCTGACGTTGGTATAGCCTTTATTTTTCTACATGATAAAACTGATGGCTTTATTTTTAAGTGTCTCAAATGGTATTGATTTAGATAATAAAGCAATGACTGGCTGTGTAAATTGACGGGTGTGTCCCTTGTTTCTTACATTACGAGCAGTCTACTCCTTGAGCATTAGTACACCTTAAGGGAAGTGTTTGGCAGCATGAAGTGGTGACAGACGCACTGATTTCAGCAGTCTCGGTGTGGACATCTTAAATGGGTATTCAAATCAGACATTTACGGCATATCTACGGGCTATACCATACATTTCTGATAGGTGCAGGTACAAAGCTATTCTGGGAACTCTCATAGAAGTGAATGGAGAGAGGTGCAGGTGCCCGTGCACTTTCAATTCACTGCAGCTGCTACTCCAGTCAGAACAGAGGCTAGTGGCCCCTTATTCTGGAGATAAATGTGGGTCTCAGAGGTAGGACCTACATCTGTCAGACATTTATGGAATATCCTGTGAATGTGCCATAAATGTCTGTAATGAGCATATACCTTTTAAGCCTCATTCACACAGTCAGTGTTTGGTCAGTGATTTCTATCAGTGATTGTGAGCCAAAACCAGGATTGGAGCCTTCACAGACATAAGGTATTAGGGAAAGATCTGCAACTGTTCTGTGTTTTGAGCCGCCCCTGGTTTTGGCTCACAATTACCACGGCCAGTGCCCATGCATTGCGGACCGCAATTTGCGGTCCACAGCACAGGCACGGAGCCCTTGCATTCGTGGGCATGAGCCCTTACTGTGAAAATCCTTGGTCAGATGCATATGCATACTCCTTCATAGGGAATTTAGTGATGGGTAGTCACTGTGTTAGATTCATCCTATAGAGCAGTGTTTCCCAACCAGTGTGCCTCCAGGTGTTGCAAAACTACAACTCCCAGCAGGCCTGCACAGCCAAAGGCTGTGCGGGCATGCTGGGAGTTGTAGTTTTGCAACAGCTGGAGGCACGCTGGTTGGGAAACACTGCTATAGAGCAAGGCTGGCCAACCTGTGGCTCTCCAGCTGTTGTAAAACTACAATTCCCACCATGCCCTGCTGTCGGTTGATAGATGTAGGCAGTCTGGGCATGCTGGGAGTGGTAGTTTTGCAACAGATGGATCATTACAAGGACGGTGTCAAGGATGAAGTAACATACAGCATCTCAGTTATATACAACGTGCAGTAGTAGCCCCAAATGAGATTTTGGATGTGGTACAGAATCTCTAAACTAACCCGTTGTTGACCCGTCTGTTTATGGCATTAGTGAGTTTTTCAATTTTTTTTCATAATCGCATTCAAAGAGCTAGAAATCTTTTATTTCCATTTCATCCACCATGACGTCCACAATGAGATTGACCCTTGACCTCTAGGGGCAGGAACACATAGAGAGTTTAAATTCCCCCCACCCCTCCACCTCCTCAGTGCTTTCCTGCCCCTACAGGGGCCAACATGTGGAGAGAGCCCTCCTTCCAGGAGGGTAGTAACATTATTCTTTTACAGGAATCTCATGCTGGCCTCCCACAGCATGGGCTAAGGCTGGCCAGCATGGAGCAACAAGGATCCTCGTCTTGGCTTATGCCGAGGCCTGCGGTCCTTCCCTACCTTCAGACCCTCTTCCGGGAAGCAGTCTGGGGTGCCGGCTTCACATGGTGTCTCGCGCGCTGCGCTTGGCGTCCTCCTTCCTGGACTTGTGACCGGCAGGGGAAGTAGATGGAGCGCATTAGGAGGCAGGCTGGGCGGCGCACGTACCTTTTAGCAGGCTGGTGTGCGGCGCAGGCACACGCCGTAAGCCGAGGCGCCGCTGGATGGGGCGGGGATGTATTTCAATTTTTTTTTCTTTGAATACTAATTGCAGCATATCTGGTTGCTTTCTCACATCCAGGGCAACAGAGTCTAAATCTAAAGTGAAGCTCTTAAAATGCTGTGCATGCTCTAAACGGCTCCCTGAGAATTACAAAAAGAGGCTGTGCAAACTTTGTACAGCGGAAATATGGAAAGAAGAGCAACCAGATATTCTTTCTGAAATGAAAACCTTTATTGTAGATGAGATCAAGTCTTCTTTGGCCACTATGTCTGCTCCCGCTAGTAACCCCAACCCTCCCAAGAAACGCAAGCTATCCGTTATCTCCTCATCTGATGGCGAGGATGTAGAGGAAGCCTCCGTCACATCCAGACAATTTCCTAATGAGGATCCCTTGTCAGACGGGGAAATTTTGGAGGAAGATAAAAAATATTTTTTCTCCGCAGATGAGATGGAGGAGTTACTAAGAGCGGTCAGGTCCACAATGGGAATTGAGGATACCCCTAAGCCCCATACCGTACAAGATGAAATGTTTGGGGGTCTTAGATCTAAAACTTTCATCGTCTTTCCCATAAACGAAAACAAACGGGAAATGATAATGGAGGAGTGGTCGGATCCAGAGAAAAGATTAGGGGTCCCCAAGGAGTTTAGGAATAGACTCTGCTTTGACCCAGCAGAATGTAAAATATATAATCAGACCCCTAAAGTCGACATACAGGTTGCCAAGGTAGTAAAGAAAACCGCTTTACCCTTCAAGGACTCCTCTCAGTTGGGTGATCCAATGGATAGAAAAGCAGACGGGCTCCTAAAAAGATCCTGGGAATCAGCAATGTTCGGAGTGAAAACAAATATTGCAGCAACATCCGTAGCCAGGGCTATGTATTAATGGCTAGGTGAACTGGACGAACACCTAAAAAGCAAAACTCCCAGAGAAGAAATCAGGGATTCTATCCCACTCCTTCGATCTGCCACAGCATTTTTAGCAGATGCCTCTGCGGAATCCATCCCTTTTTTTTTTTTTTAGCCAAAGACGCTGCTCTTTCTAATGCAGCCCGGCGAGCATCTCAGCCCAAAACAAAACAGAACTTCTAAAAATATGGCAGGGCGTCCAAGACCTCATAGATCTAGGGGTAATTCAAAAGGTCCCAATACTAGAAGAAAGGAGAGGATTTTATTCCAACCTCTTTCTAGTAAAAGAAAAAAAAAAACAGACCAATCCCTTCGAACCATAATAAACTTAAAACCTTTAAACAAGTCCATTTTTATACAGGAAGTTCAGGATGGAAACCATCCCATCCACAATCCCTCTGATCCAGAAAGGGGCGTTTATGTCGTCAATTGACCTCAAAGACGCATGCTACCATATCCCTATTCATCATCTCTCCCAGAAGTACTTAAGATTTGCTCTAAAAGGGACGGGCGGCTTGATCCACCATTTTCAATATGTCGCCCTTCCTTCCGGCATCTCCTCGGCACCCAGAATCTTCACACAGGTCGTGATAGAGATGGTGGCCTATCTTCGTCGGGTGGGCATAACAATTATCCCATATCTCGACGATTTCCTATGCTGGGGAAAACCAGAAGCCGAAAATCTGTCGGCAACTCAGAGATTCTCGGAGATTCTAAAAGATCTTTGTTGGATCATAAATATAAAAAAATCCGCTCTTATTACATCCAGAAGAATAAGGTTCCTAGGTGTAGAACTGGACTCAACCTTGTTGAAAACCTTTCTTCCTCAGGACAAAACAGCAGCGCTGATAGAAAAGGTCTGAATGTTCCAGAGTGCTCGCAATTGCTCCAACAGAAGGGCCATGAGTCTTCTTGGAAGTCTAACCGCCTGCATTCCCTCGGTTGCCTGGTGCCAAGGCCACACAAGGGTGATCCAAAGTTGGATTCTGAGTATATGGGATGGAAAACAAGTAAACTTAGACAGAAGTGTACGGATTCCACAGTCCGTAAAGACGGATCTAAATTGGTGGAAGGTAAAAAGACTGCTTGGAGGTCTACAGTGGCGGAACCATCCAGCCGTTCAAGTAATAACGGATGCAAGTCTCGAGGGCTGGGGAGCAAAAATAGGAGACCATCTTCTGCAGGGTACTTGGCCAGCAGATATAAGAAGAAGATCCTCCAATTACAGAGAGCTGTACGCTGTCCTCGAGGCAATAACAAAAGGACAAGACCTATTAAAAGGACAACACTTAAAGATAATGTCCGACAATACCACAAAGGTGGCATATCTGCGACACCAAGGAGGGACAAGGTCACTCCTTCTGGGTGCAGTAGCAAAGAGAATTTTCTCCTGGGCAGAAGAGAACACCTCATCACTCTCCGCCATCCACTTAAAGGGTTGCGAAAACACAGTAGCAGACTACCTGAGCAGAGAGAGAATAGATCCAGGAGAATGGTCTCTGAACAGGAATATCTTCCAGAGGATTTCAGAAAGATGGGGTCAACCGGAAATAGACTTATTCGCCTCCAGAAAAAATACTCAGTGTTTTTGCTCCCTAAATCTAGAGGACGGACCGTGGGCAATAAATGATCTATCAATACAATGGAAATGGAAACTGGCCTATGCATTTCCCCCAATACCTCTATTACCTTGAGTTATCCAGAAGCTCCTAGGAGAACCAACTACTCTCATCCTAATAGCCCCCCTATGGCCAAAGAGGAGTTGGTTCTCTACTCTGAAACCGCTATCGCTGGAGGACCCTTGGGAAATTCCTTTTCAGAGGGACATTCTAGTCCAGGGCCCTCTTCTTCATCCAGACCCAGGAATATTCAAACTGGCAGCCTGGATCCTGAGAGCGAGACCTTAAAGAGTAAGGGCCTTTCGGATAAAGTGATTCTCACGGTCAGGGCCAGTAGGAAAAAAGTGACATCTTCAATCTACCTAAAGATCTGGAAAAAATACTGTTCTTGGTTAGGGGTTGATCACCTGGACACCTCCTCTCCTCCCATCAACAAAATTCTGGACTTCCTCCAGAGTGGCCTGGAATTGGGCTTGAGACCTAGTACAAACCTGTAGCCCAGAGAAGCTGAAACCCCGCCCCTTGGGCAGAAAGAACAGGGATTACTTCAGGTTATAAAACACGAGTTTGCAGTATTCATAATGTGGACAGGGGGGATACTTAATTGTTTTAATTGCACATTAGAAGACCTGTGCATGGATATGTACAGCTAATTATGGTTATTGGGCCTGTCAGTGTCCCTTTAAAGAGTGAACTTTAAAACAAGACCTAGCTCATATGTCTACATGCTATACAATATACAGCCTGAGATATAAGGCCTTGAAATCAATGGTAGTTATACCTGCAGGTAAAACGTTGCAATCCCTACCGAAAGACCTTATATCTAGGGCTGTATATTGTATTGCAAAGCACTTATGGTCTTGTTTTTAAAGTACGGCTACACAGTAACATAGTATATAAGGCCGAAAAAAGGCATCTGTCCATCCAGTTCGGCCTGTTATCCTGCAAGTTGATCCAGAGGAAGGCAAAAAACAACAACTCCTGAGTTAGAAGCCAATTTTCCCGACTCCAATTAGGTAATTAGAATAACTCCCTGGATCAACGACCCCTCTCTAGTAGCTATAGCCTGTAATATTACACTCCAGAAATACATCCAGGCCCCTCCTCAGGCAAAGAGTTCCATAGTCTCACTGCTCTTACCATAAAGAATCCACCTCTATGTTTGTGTACAAACCTTATCTCCAGACACAGAGGATGTCCCCTTGTCACAGTCACATTCCTTGGGATAAAAAGATGATGGGGGAGATCTCTATACTGACCCCTGATATATTTATACATAGTTATTATATTGCCCCTTAGTCATTATTTTTTTTTTTCTAAAGTGAATAACCCTAATTTTGGTAATCTTTCAGGGTACTGTAGTCCCCCCATTCCAGTTATTACTTTAGTTGCCCTCCTCTGGACCCTCTCCAGCTCTGCTATGTCTGCTTTGTTCACAGGAGCCCAGAACTGTACACAGTACTCCATGTGTGGTCTGACTAGTGATTTGTAAAGTGGTAGGACTATGTTCTCATCACGGCATCTATACCCCTTTTGATGCAACCTATTATCTTATTTGCCTTGGCAGCAGCTGCCTGACACTGGTTTTTACAGCGTAGTTTGCTGTTCACAAAAATTCCTAGGTCCTTTACCATGTCAGTGTTACCCAGTGTTTTATCATGTAGTATGTATTGGTGAGTTGCATTATTCCTTCCCATGTGCATAACCTTACATTTGTCAGTGTTAAACCTCATCTGCCACTTCTCGGCCCAAGCCTCCAATCTATCCAGATCCCTCTGTAGTAGTATACTGTCCTCTTCTGTGTTAATTACTTTACAGTTTATTGTCAGATGCAAAAATTTGTATTTTACTGTGCAAGCCTTCTACAAACCGGATTCCAAAAAAGTTGGGACACTAAACAAATTGTGAATAAAAACGGAATGCAATGATGTGGAGATGGCAAATGTCAATATTTTATTTGTAATAGAACTTAGATGACAGATCAAACGTTTAATCCGAGTAAATGTATCATTTTAAAGGAAAAATACGTTGATTCAAATTTTCACGGTGTCAACAAATCCCAAAAAGTTGGGACAAGTAGCAATAAGAGGCTGGAAAAAGTAAATTTGAGCATAACGAAGAGCTGGAAGACCAATTAACACTAATTAGGTCAATTGGCAACATGATTGGGTATAAAAAGCGTCTCAGAGTGGCAGTGTCTCTCAGAAGCCAAGATGGGTAGAGGATCACCAATTCCCACAATGTTGCGCAGAAAGATAGTGGAGCAATATCAGAAAGGTGTTACCTAGCGAAAAATTGCAAAGACTTTGCATCTATCATCATCATCTGTGCATAACATCATCCGAAGATTCAGAGAATCTGGAACAATCTCTGTGCGTAAGGGTCAAGGCCGTAAAACCATACTGGATGCCCGTGATCTCCAGGCCCTTAAACGACACTGCACCACAAACAGGAATGCTACTGTAAAGGAAATCACAGAATGGGCTCAGGAATACTTCCAGAAACCATTGTCAGTGAACACAATCCACCGTGCCATCCGCTGTTGCCAGCTGAAACTCTACAGTGCAAAGAAGCCATTTCTAAGCAAGATCCACAAGCTCAGGCGTTTTCACTGGGCCAGGGATCATTTAAAATGGAGTGTGGCAAAATGGAAGACTGTTCTGTGGTCAGACGAGTCACGATTCGAAGTTCTTTTTGGAAATCTGGGACGCCATGTCATCCGGACCAAAGAGGACAAGGACAACCAAGTTGTTATCAACGCTCAGTTCAGAAGCCTGCATCTCTGATGGTATGTGGTTGCATGAGTGCGTGTGGCATGGGCAGCTTGCATTTCTGGAAAGGCACCATCAATGCAGAAAAATATATTCAGGTTCTAGAACAACATATGCTCCTATTCAGACGTCATCTCTTTCAGGGAAGACCCTGCATTTTTCAACAAGATAATGCTAGACCGCATTCTGCATCAATCACAACATCATGGCTGCGTAGAAGGATCCGGGTACTGAAATGGCCAGTCTGCAGTCAAGATCTTTCACCTATAGAGAACATTTGGCGCATCATAAAGAGGAAGGTGCAACAAAGAAGGCCCAAGACGATTGAACAGTTAGAGGCCTGTATTAGACAAGAATGGGAGACCATTCCTATTTCTAAACTTGAGAAACTGGTCTCCTCGGTCCCCAGACGTCTGTTGAGTGTTGTAAGAAGAAGGGGAGATGCCACACAGTGGTGAAAATGGCCTTGTCCCAACTTTTTGGGGATTTGTTGACACCATGAAATTCTGATTCAACATATTTTTCCCTTAAAATTGTACATTTTCTCAGTTTAAACTTTTGTTCCGTGATTTATGTTCTATTCTGAATAAAATATTAGAAGTTGGCACCTCCACATCATTGCATTCAGTTTTTAGTCACGATTTGTATAGTGTCCCAACTTTTTTATAATCCGGTTTGTACAAGATCATTAATATATTGAAGAGAATAGTGCCCAGTACTGACCCCTGAGGTACTCCACTAGTGACAGTGACCCAATATAAGTGTGTACCGTTAATAATCGCCCTCTGTTTTCTATCACTCAGCCAGTTACTTACCCTCATACAGACATTTTCTTCCAGTCCGAGCATTCTCATTTTATATACTAACCTTTTCTGTGGTACAGTGTCAAATGCTTGGGAGAAGTCCAAATATACGACATCCATTGATTCGCCGCTGTCAAGTCTAGAACTTACTTCCTCATACAAACTGATTAATTTGGTTTGACATGACCGATCCCTCCTAAAACCATGCTGATATGGCGTTATTAGCTTTTTTTTTTTTTTTTAATCATGGTACTCCAAGATGGCATCTCTTAGAAATCCTTCAAACAGTTTACCCTCGACAGATGTTAAACTTACTGGCCTATAGTTTCCAGGCTCTGTTTTTGGACCCTTTTTGAACATTGGCACTACATATGCGCTAATCCTGTGGAACATTCCCTGTCAGTATAGAGTACTTAAATATCAGAAATAAGAGTCTGACTGCTTAATTTTCTTAGGATACGGGGGTGTATGCCATCTGGTCCTGGTGATTTGCCTATTTTAATCTTTTTAAGACTCCACAATACTTCATCCTGGGTCAGACAGGGCACTTTTAATGGGAAATTTACTTTTACATAATACATTTCATCTGACACTTTATTTTACTCAGTGAATACAGTGGAGAAAAAGCAAAATAGCTTTGCTTTCTCTTCAGCACTCTCTGCAACTCCCCCTCATTACTCTGTAGAGGGCCGGCACCTTCAGATTTATACTTTTTACCATTTTTATAATAGAAGAACATTTTAGGGTTAGATTTGCTCTCTTGATTTTGGACACATGTCATGTGCAGTTTGGAGGACTGCCATAAGAATGAATGGGGTCACAGTGCGACTTACGTATTTGCTCCGCCACGTGTATTACAAAAAATCCAGCAGTGTTGGTATTTTTGCGAATCGTTTGTCACAGATGCAATAAAAATGTGAGCTGCACTTTAACCCCATTCATTCCAGTGGCAGCTCTCTACACTATACTTGCCCAAAATTGCTGTGTAGCCGTACCCTAAAGGTTAGAGCGTGAGGTTTTTAAACTAGACATAGCTCATATCTCTACAGCTATACATAGGTGTTTGAAGCAACTTAAGCCAGCCAGTCTGTCTGGAGCAGGATGGAAGGTGACAGGGGCGAACCCTGGCTCATGTGGATCATTGGAGGACAGAGGAGCAGGATAGAAGGTGGCAGGGGTGAGTGATGACACATGGGCATTATAGGAGGACTGAGGAGCAGGGGTTAAGGAGGGCAATATATGCATTAATAGAGCTGATCTTCAAAAGAAAACAGTGTACAATTACTTCAAATGGTAAATATAGTGGAACAAGCTCCTATTCTATCACTTCTGACGTGAGATGTAGGAGAGACATGTGGGGGGGGGGGGGGGAGCGTTGGACAGATTTACAGCAGGTTGCTTATTGGATGACCTTGTTAGCAGGCACATAAGACCGAAGGAGTGATTAAAGGGTAGTAAGGGCAGCTTCAAAGAATACAAAATGTACTGGAAAATGTCATTACAGCCCACAAGCCGAGCCGAAAAGGGGAAGTAAGTAAATTAAGCATGGGACCGTTGAGATGAAGTAAAACAACAAATAAAAAGGGTATGAAAGGCCGCTTAATGTACTAAAAAGGTTTAGGTAATAAGCAAATGATGAAGGAAATTTAGTCAAACAAACTGCAACCACAGCAATAAGATCTAAGTGCATATGAAAGGGGACGCAACACCCTACATATGCACTTCTATCTTATTGCTGTGGTTGCAACCACAGTATTTGCCGATGAGTGCATGGGACGTGACAGGGTGTCGCCACATGATGCAGGCTATGCCTGGTTGTTCAGCACGGATTTTGTGTGGAAAAGCCGCAGCGTAATACAGTACTAGAAAAACGTATGAGATTTCACAAATCTCATGTGCGGATTTTGAAATCTGGAGCATGTCAATGGTTACTTTTTTCATGTGTAGATTTTACCCTTTTCAATTGAGAAGCGAGACTTGCAGAAATTCTGTGTCACATCCGCACCAAAACCACGATAAATAGTGTGCATTTATGTGCATTTTGTGTGGTTTTGGTGCAGATTTTCTGCGCACAGATCTGCATTGTGTGCAGGCACCCTAAGGCCGCTTTCAGACGAGCGTATTTGCAATGTGTATATAGTCCGGATTTTATGTTCCGGAATCCGCTGTTAGTGAATAGAGCTATTCACATGGGCGTATAATTTCCGTCAGTATTTGAAATCCACGGCGTGTCCGATTTTTGTAAGATCCTGCAGGCTGTTCCGTCTGGGAACCATCTGCAGAAGCTCTCTGAATCCAGACACTGTCGCCGGATCTCTGAATGCTATTGTGAGACTAGCCTTAGAGTATGTTCACACATGGGGTATTTGCTGCCCTTTTTCTGTTTGATAATACAATACCAGCAAAGTGAATGAGCGTTTACTAAATCTCATCCACATGCACTGGAAAAAAAACTGTAGTACAAATTGATCTGATCTGATTGCAGATCTGAAGGCAAATTTTACATCTTTTGCCTGTCACTTTATGCTGTGGATTTCCACTTTGGATTTCACACTGCACGATGTTACATGCGGATTTTCATGTAAAATAATTCTACTTCAGGAATATTCTGCACCATGTGGCTGTACCTCAATGGTTTAATAGTTTGACAAATTCCTATGCCATTCTTGCCACTAGCTGTGGGGGTGGCACAGCCTAATTAGACCTTTGCTCACAGCATTTTATTAACAGGAATATGCAGATTTTATACATCATGTGGTCAGCGCTTTTTAAATGCTTTTGGGGGCAATTTATTACACCCTGTACTACAGAGTTCTTACTACTTAAAGTTGCCAAATAAGTCTTTAGCTATGTTTTGTCTTTAGTTACGTTTGTTGCGTGCACAAAAACTTTGCAACTTTTTGCATTTTTACGACACTCCAGTTTTGAAGTGGGATATGATTAGCTGTGTTAATGAAGTTCACTCCCGATTTATCACTGCAACCTTTTGAAATTGACTGACTATAATGGGGAAGGGGCGGAGCTCCGGCACAATTCGCGGTGAGAGGCCGCCGGACTAAAGTCGGACATGCAGTACTTTTTATCGTCAATGGGGACGGAGCGCTGGTCCAGTGGCACGGCAAAATAGCGGCAGGACGGATCCGGCAGGGTGAACAGCCTGTTGGATCCGTCCTGCCGCTAGTGTGAAAGTAGCTTAAGGGGAAGGGCGGGGGGGTTGTGTAAAATGAGCTAGATACTAAAGTAGCATTTCTAAACAAAAATGTTAGGTTGATGCATCAAATGTAAAGGGGATCTTGCGCCACAGCCTTGGAGTATTATTTACAGTAATACATGAGAAGCGGTGCAGATAAGGAGTCTAGGTCACCATTTTTGTTTTCCTACTGCCCGTAGGTCCCCCTGCTGTCAGTGCTCAAACTGCGTTGAAAGACACAGTCTGGACTACTGTGCTGGGCCAACGTAATGGAGAGGACTTGTGCGCATGCACAGCAGTCCTGGCAATGTATTTTAGCTCAGCTTTATACACGAACAGTGGAAAAAAGGGGTCAGTAGAAAGATTAAAACTGCGGTACTACTCATGAACTAGTGCAGATAATAGTCCAGGATTGTGGTGACAGGTTCCCTTAAACAACGCGCAACATTTGATAAGTTTGGCGCAAAGTACACCAACACATGTCCAAACAAGATTGACTTCAAATGTTACCCTCATAAATTCCCCCCTTCCTATTTGGATTTTCTAGTAGCCAGTCTAACCATCCGGCCTCTGTAAAATGTTTGACAAGTAACCAAAGCTTTAGAAGAACTGATCCGTGTAATGAGGTGCATAGCAGCGGGCCGATAGTGGAAACCAGAGCCTTCTATTAGACTGAGAGCAATTGAACACAAACAAAACTCTGAAGCTTGCAGAACAGGGCAGCCTAGTTCCAAATGCCAGTAAGGGAGGTTTATTTATTGGTATCCGCCATTAGAGGCGATTTGCATCCCTTAAGACTACTTGAAGGAGAATATTCTCAGATAATAAAATGTGATAGATGCATCTGTAATATGCAAATTACATAAGCCTATGCAAAACATTACCTTGGTTAAGGCTGCATTCACACGTCCGTGGTGTGTTGCGGACCCGCAAATTGCGGGTCCGCAACACACCAGCCCGTCACCCCCATAAAAATGCCTATTGTCCGCAAGCTGCGGACAAGAATAGGACATGCTCTATCTTTTTGCGGAGTTGCGGACCTAAAGATCGGGGCCGCGCACCGCAAATGCGGATGCAGACAGCACACTGTGTGCTGTCCGCATCCATTCCGTCCCCATAGAGAATGAATGGGTCCGCACCTGTTCCGCAAAATTGCAGAACGGATGCGGACACATTCTGCGGACGTGTGAATGGAGCCTAAGACTCTTA
Source organism: Bufo gargarizans (assembly GCF_014858855.1). Lineage (NCBI taxonomy): Eukaryota > Metazoa > Chordata > Amphibia > Anura > Bufonidae > Bufo > Bufo gargarizans. The sequence continues at coordinate 490,358,699 of NC_058080.1, read as the reverse complement.
TAATCTTCTGTAATGATGGCAGTGCTTCTCAGCACCTAAGGTATTTATTGGGGCCTACTTCGCCTCTTAGGGTCTTTACACTAGTTGGTACTTTTTCTAAAACGGCCTTGATGGCTTATTGGAAGCTTCTTGTTGTCAGAGAATATCCCGGGGGTTGTTTTCCTTCATCCAGTTAAATACATAGAATGATGCCTGCTTTCCCATAAAACTCTCAATTTAGCAAATTGTTAGCAAATTTCACTTCTTTATTTTTGTCATTGGGATTTTTGTGTCTATATGAACATTTTCACAGTTTTAACCCCAAAATGAACAGACCTAATAAATAAAAAAAGGCCTGAATGACCAGCAACATTTTTTAATTTCTCTGATAACTTTTTTTTTCGTTTTTTGAGGCTTTGTTTAACTTTTTATTTTTTTTATTTTTATCTCACATATGGTATTACTATTTTATGACTATTTCAAATTTATAATTTATCAGCATACTCCTGTATACTAATAGGTTATGCTTTATGTCTCCATGACACAGGGTGCTATTAGGGTAACAACACTAGTGTGCCTGAACAGTAGGCTTCCCGAACAGACATTCTAGGGGCCCTTTGTAGGTCCTCAGGGTTTAATGCAGATGGCACTGCCACCCCCAGTGACCTGATTGTAGGGAAGAGTTACCTTTTCATCATGATGCAGCATCAAGGACAGAAGCAAAGGTTTAACAGCCCGGAACGGAGCTTCCTCTGATCCTAGCTGTTAAGAAGGAGCCTGCACTAAGAACCGCAGCTAATAACAGCCAGGTTCTGAACACAGGAAAGCTCTAGAAGCAGCTACCACCCCTCTGCAATGCCAAAAGTCATTGCTGAAGACTAAGGCTGTGCTCAGCCAGCCGTCAAAAAAACTGAGTGATTGTTAGGGGTTAAATACATACAAAGTCACACTAGGGGGAGATTTATTACAGACCGGCATTTTACAAAATTTGCCATAAATTGAAACCACACAACCTTTATTACCTGTGTAAACTTGGCCAGTATTTTTTGTTGGGAGAAGTGACAGCCCTAGATATGCTCCATCCATAATGACTCCTACTGTAACCTTAAAACATGAATTATGGGTCACATAAACACTGTAAAAGCCTGAAAAATAATACCAGAATAGCTGTCTGCTGTTCATCTCTCTTACCAAAAACAGAAAATAAGCGGTCAAAAATGCCAATGAAAACTACACATCGTCCTGAAAAAAAGTCCTCATACAGTTATGCTGTGAGAAAAATGGAAAATGTTATGGATCTTGGAAGACACAAAAACATTATTTTGTAAGAGTTTTTTTTATTGTGAAAATAGTGTAACATAATAAAAAGCTATGTAAGTGGGGAAAATCTGAGGTTTAGAAGAGCAGGGAGCTGGTCCAGACCTCGGTCATAATCTAAGCCAGTTTCCTGCCCTAGATTATAATTAAGGGTGAGCGAATCAACTTCGGATAAAACATCTGAAGTTGATTTGCATAAAACTTTGTTTGAATGCTGTACGGAGCGAGCGCTCTGTACTGTATTGGCTCCTGTAGCGGGAAGGGTGATATACAGACGTGGACAAAATTGTTGGTACCCTTTGGTCAATGAAAGAAAAAGTCACAATGGTCACAGAAATAACTTTAATCTGACAAAAGTAATAATAAATTAAAATTCTATAAATGTTAACCAATGAAAGTCAGACATTGTTTTTCAACCATGCTTCAACAGAATTATGTAAAAAAATAAACTCATGAAACAGGCATGGACAAAAATGATGGTACCCCTAGAAAACACAGAACATAATGTGACCAAAGGGACATGTTAATTCAAGGTGTGTCCACTAATTAGCATCACAGGTGTCTACAACCTTGTAATCAGCCATTGGGCCTATATATATGGCTCCAGGTAATCACTGTGTTGTTTGGTGATATGGTGTGTACCACACTCGACATGGACCAGAGGAAGCAAAGGAAAGAGCTGTCTCAAGAGATCAGAAAGAAAATTATAGACAAGCATGTTAAAGGTAAAGGCTATAAGACCATCTCCAAGCAACTAGATGTTCCTGTGAGTACAGTTGCACATATTATTCATAAGTTTAAGATCCATGGGACTGTAGCCAACCTCCCTGGACGTGGCCGCAGGAGGAAAATTGATGACAAATCTAAGAGACGGATAATCCGAATGGTAACAAAAGAGCCTAGAAAGACTTCTAAAGAGATTCAAGGTGAACTTCATGCTCAAGGAACATCAGTGTCAGATCGCACCATCCGTCGTTGTTTGAGCCAAAGTGGACTACATGGGAGACGACCAAGGAGGACACCATTGTTGAAAACGAATCATAAAAAAGCAAGACTGGAATATGCCAAACTACATGTTGACAAGCCACAAAGCTTCTGGGAGAATGTCCTGTGGACAGATGAGACAAAAATCGAAGTTTTTGCCAAGGCACATCAGCTGTATGTTCACAGACGAAAAAATGAAGCATATCAAGAAAAGAACACTGTCCCTACTGTGAAACATGGAGGAGGCTCTGTTATGTTCTGGGGCTGCTTTGCTGCGTCTGGCACAGGGTGTCTTGAATCTGTGCAGGGTACAATGAAATCTCAAGACTATCAAGGAATTCTAGAGAGAAATGTACTAGCCAGTGTCAGAAAGCTTGGTCTCAGTCGCAGGTCATGGGTCTTGCAACAGGACAATGACCCAAAACACACCGCTAAAAACACCCAAGAATGGCTAAGAGGAAAAAATTGGACTATTCTAAAGTGGCCTTCTATGAGCCCTGACCTCAATCCTATTGAGCATCTTTGGAAGGAGCTGAAACATGCAGTCTGGAAAAGGCACCCTTCAAACCGGACACAACTGGAGCAGTTTGCTCATGAGGAGTGGGCCAAAATACCTGCTGAGAGGTGCAGATGTCTCATTGACAGTTACAGGAAGCGTTTGATTGCAGTGATTGCCTCAAAAGGTTGCGCAACAAAATATTAAGTTAGGGGTACCATCATTTTTGTCCATGCCTGTTTCATGAGTTTATTTTTTTACATAATTCTGTTGAAGCATGGTTGAAAAACAATGTCTGACTTTCATTGGTTAACATTTATAGAATTTTAATTTATTATTACTTTTGTCAGATTAAAGTTATTTCTGTGACCATTGTGACTTTTTCTTTCATTGACCAAAGGGTACCAACAATTTTGTCCACGTCTGTATATTTAGATTTCTCCAAAAAAGAGCCAGCACTCCAATATAAAAGTTTATATTGGAGTGCTGCCTCTTTTTTTGGAGAACTATAACCATTGATGACCAGTTTGCCTGTGGTCGGAGGAATTTGCACCAGGATCCACCATTAGTGCTGCTGTTTTTCTTTGTTGGGGATATATATATATATATATATATATATATATATATATATATATATATATATATAGAGAGAGAGACACACTTAGGTTGCTGTCAGATTTGATATATAGATATGCCCCAATTATCCACACTTATAAGATGCACCCCCCCCCCCCCCCCCCTCTGGAATGCGCCTGCAGGAAGTAAGGAGGACAACTGCACAGTGATGTCCAGTTTTGGCCACTTCAAAGGACAGAGAATCAATACAGATCCTGTCTTTTGATAACATCTCCAGCATGGCTGGAGATGTTTTACATGGCAGGGGGGAAAAAAAAACTCCCCCGCCTCTGTATGGCACATACTTCCGGTCAGGGGTGTAGCTATAGGGGGTGCAGAGGTAGCAGTCGCTACCGGGCCCAGGAGCCTGAGGGGGCCCAAAGACCCTTGGGCCACATAAGAAGACACCAGTATTATAGAAAGTGCATGCTGGTCAAGGTACACCTCTGGCTGGAGGGAAAGGGTTAGGTCAAGAATTTGACATGGGAGGAGTGCTGTTTAAATTTTTGCCTCAGGGAGCACAAAGGTTATGTGCTTCCCTGCTCCTGGCCACAAAGCACTGAGGGAAGGGGGGCCCAAGCTGAACTCTCGCACCAGGGCCCATGAGCCTTCAGCTACGCCCCTGCTTCCGGTGCTGTAATTATGGCACCAGAGGTACAGTGGATATAAAGTCTCCACACCCCTGTTAAAATTGCAGGTTTCTGTGCTGTAAAGAAATGAGACCAAGATAAATCATTTCAAAACTTTTCCACCTTTTAATGTGGCCTATAAACTGTACCACTCAATTGAAAAACAAACTGAAATCTTTTAGCTGGAGGGAAGAAAACAAATAAAAACACTAAAATAGCGTGGTTGCATAAGTGTGCATAACGGGATGAAGCTGTGTTCAGAATTAAGCAATCACATTCAAAATCATGTTAAATAGGAGTCGGCATACACCTGCCATCATTTAAAGTGCCTCTGATTAACCCCAAATAAAGTTCCCACAGGAAAAGCCATGGTCCACAGAGAGCTTCCAAAGCATCAGAGGGATCTCATTGTTAAAAGGCATCAGTCAGGAGAAGGGTACAAAAGTATTTCCAAGGCATTAGATATACCATGGAACACAGTGAAGACAGTCATCATCAAGTGGAGAAAATATGGCACAACAGTGACATTACCAAGAACTGGACGTCCTTCTAAAATTGATGAAAAGACGAGAAGAAAACTGGTTTGGGAGGCGACCAAGAGGCCTACAGCAACATTAAAGGAGCTGCAGGAATATCTGGCAAGTACTGGCTGTGTGGTACATGTGACAACAATCTCACGTATTGTTCATATGTCTGGGCTATGGGGTAGAGTGGCAAGACGAAAGCCCTTTCTTATGAAGAAAAACATCCAAGCCAGGCTACATTTTGTAAAAACACATCTGAAGTCTCCTAAAAGCATGTGGGAAAAGGTGTTATGGTCTGATGAAACCAAGGTGAACTTTTTGGCCATAATTCCAGAAGATATGTTTGGCGCAAAAACAGCACTGCACATCACCAAAAGAACACCATACCCACAGTAAAGCGTGGTGGTGGCAGCATCATGCCAAGGGGCTGTTTTTCTTCAGCTGGAACTGGGGCCTTAGTAGAATTATGAACAGTTCCAAATACCAGTCAATATTGGCACAAAACCTTCAGGGTTCTGCTAGAAAGCTAAACATGAAGAGGAACTTCATATTTCAGCATGACAACGACCCAAAGCATACATTCAAATCAACAAAGGAATGGCTTCACCATAAGAAGATTAAGGTTTTGGATTGGCCCAGCCAGATCCTAGACCTGAATCCGATTAAAAAATCTGTGGGGTGAACTGAAGAGGGCTTTGCACAGGAGATGCCCTCACAATCTGACAGATTTGGAGTGTTTTTGCAAAGAAGAGTGGGCAAATCTTGCCAAGTTAAAATGTGCCATGGGCTCATACCCAAAAAGACTGAGTTCTGTAATAAAATCAAAAGGTGCTTCAACAAAGTATTAGTTTAAGGGTGTGCACACTTATGCAACCATATTATTTTATTTGTATATTTTTTCTTCCCTCTACCTAAAAGATTTCAGCTTGTTTTTCAATTGAGTTGTACAGTTTATAGGTCACATTAAAGGTGGAAAAAGTTCTGAAATAATTTATCTTTTGTCTCATTTTTGATATCACAGAAACCTGGCATTTTAACAGGGGTGTGTAGACTTTTTATATCCACTTGTTCATATATATCCAGACCTGTTATTTCAATAGATTCAGTGTGGATTAAGCCCCAAGATAGGGCATGCTGCTCCACATGGAACAAAAAGCAGAAAACTGCTGCTTTCCATTGAAATGAGTAGGGGGCCGTTTTGAGGCTTTTTTGGAGCTGATTTTGAGACGGAAATGCTCTAAAATCTGTTCCAAAAATCTGTGTGTGAATTGGCCCATGTTTATACAGTCAATCTTTGTTTGCTATAGAGAGTATCAAACTATTTAGGGCTGGTTTGTAGTCATCTCAGTTTTGTAGTTCAGTCTGTAATTACAAATTTCTTCAGTGAGTGCAGGTTATTATTTGTATGTTCCTGGCAGTTACTATGTATCTATGTGCTCACTGTATTTAATGGAAATGTGTCACCAAAAATGTTATCTGCCATTTAAAGCAAGATAGTAACACATATTCTTTATTTATTTATTTATTGTTTCCTGAACATGATTATGGGGGCGGACTTCTTGCTTGAGACGTTCTTAACAGCATTTAGAAAGCATTAAGAAAATAGCTTTATGGCACCCACATGGTCCATAGCATAGACACAATTGTCAGGAGGGGACCTCATTGACTTCTATAGAGCATTTTCTAGGCATGCTCTGTCACCTGTGCAGAGGTCATTGTACAAGGAAAGTATAGATGAGCTTTGATAATCACCTATTGTGAATGGTGGATCCTGTCTTATCTATACACAGAGGTGATATCATTACAGGCAGGATTAGAATGACAGATGAGCAGGTAACTGCAGTGAAATAATCTGTACAGACCAGGAAGTAGTGCCAATCATTAGGCTCAGTGGCCAGTGCAAAAACTTCCATATCTTATGATATTTGTTTAAATATAGATGGTGACATGGAAAATAAAAAATGTCATCAAAAGTTCTTAGAAATATGTTAAACATAAAAACGTGATTTAATGGGGTTGTCTGGCTTCAGAGCTGAACCCGGACATATCCCCATTTTTACCCAGGCAGCCCCCCTGACTTGAGCATCAGGGCAGTTCATGCTCCAATGCTCTCCTTTGCCCTGCGCTAAATCTGGAGTTCCGGTGATGAACCGGGCTCTCCATAGGGCAGCCAGGTGGAGGCTTCCGCCTAGCAGTGAGCCTGGTGACGTCACTGGCACTGATGGGCGGACTTTAGCACTGCCCTAGCCTGTAAAACTGCTAGGGCAGTGCTAAAGCCTGCCCATCAGAGCTCAAGCCCGCCCAATGCTCTAGTCAGGGGGGCTGCCTGGGTAAAAATGGGGATATGTCCGGCATCAGCTCTAAACCCGGACAACCTCTTTAAACAATATGTCATTTTCTGATTGAATATTCCCTTTAATTAGTATCTTGTACAGCTTTACCTCTACTAAATAAGCGAATACACAATTATTGTCTGCAGATCTGTCACACTGGTGATCTATTCTCAAGGTTTATTCCATCATGTGAAATTTGAAATGTTGGTTTTCATATGAGAGCTGGTAGCAAGTGTGGTTTTGGTTTTATAGGTTTTATATAGTATAGTGGAATTTGGTCTCATATGTGACAGAGTGTCTGGAGAAGTAGTGGATGGAGTCTATGTGTGCCCAAGATTTCTCACTTCTGTCATTTAAAAGCAACCAGGGAAATGTTCAGGAGAGGTCTGTGCAATTCGGGTTTGCATAAAACCTGTTCTTAGGGCCTGTGTTGCTGGAGTGGGGAGAGAAGGGTGGGCCCCACTCCATCCGGACAGTCCGGCTTTTGGGCTGTCAGGTAATTACTCCTCAGGTGTGCTGGCCTGATATAAGGCTGAGAATGCAGACACAGCTTTCTCAGCCTGGGAACAGGTTACCTGCATGGAGCCTGTGAGAGCACTTCAAGAGGTACGGACTTTGCTATTTTGGGTAGGTGCTTGGTGTTAGGCCGGCACTTGGTCAGGGAGGGTTCATGCTGTATAGTTAGAGCCGGACAGGCATAGGATTTTTGTTTGCTATGTTTTATGTTCTGTACCTCAACCTGACAATAAAACTGGCTGAGGTCAGTTAGACGAAGTTCCTGCCGTGTGGACTGTAACTTCTTCGGTGTGCCTGCTAAACTGTGCCTGTCTACCCAGGAGACGACAGCCCCGCTACCTAATCCCTTACACATAGTTTCCAACTCTTGATACATTTTTTAATTCTACCTCCTCCCCACTGGACTTGTGGAGTCAACCATACTTGCCTACTCCCTGCCCCTTGGTTCCTGACCCTTTAGTCCAACATTCTCTTTCCCTTCACCCATGACAGCACCAGTGAGACAGGTAACTGCCCCCTTCAGCTGGACGGGAAGCCTTAGAGCAATTAAAAAGGGGAACACCCAGTTCCTCTTTCTGTGGGTTTCCTGTCCTATGGATAGAGGAGCCTAAAACTTGTGGCAGGGAATACCTTATTAATGAACTGAAATCGGGATCTAAAAAAGAACATTTGACTCTCGTGGGCCTTGGGCACTTAGTCTTCCATTTAGGGAATTGTCTAGCAGTTTGTATATATTTGGTGTGGTGTAATTATTTTAGCTGGCAGAATTTGTGCATGTTGATTCACTTTTTCCTTTGGCATGGCCATGGACCTGGCTGACTGCCTGATGGCCATGGACCTGGGTGACTACCACATGGCTAGGCACCTGACTGGCTGGCTGCCTCATGGTGCTTGGGTTGGACTGGCAGTCCCTTAGCCGTTGGGTTGGACCTGCTGCCATGTGCTTCCTGGGCTTGGCTGTCTGTGACGTGCTTCCTGGGTATGGCCACCTGCCATATGGCTCCCGGCTTGGCTATCTGCTACGTGATTCTGGCCCTAGCCAGCTGACATGTGCCTCCTGCCCTGGCATGCTGCCACTTGCACATGGGATGCTTCTGCATCTTGCCTGGTTCGATCTGTCAGGCCCCTGCTGCACTTGGTTGGCTGGGTTTGCTGTATACTTTGGCCTATGTTTTTAGTCTGGCGTCTAATACCTTTGTGCCTGTGTTGATGGATGACCTCTACCTCTGGTCCTGAGTTGGCGGGCTGGTGCAGCCAACACTAGAGGCCAAGTGGCACAACAACCACATCCTGATGCTGTGCCTGAGCCAGAGCTCACTCTACAAGTCTCACATCAACAGTTAATGGCGGCAATTACCGGTTGTCAAGCCTCCCTTACAGGGAAGATAGAAGAGGTCAGGGTAGACCTAGGACTCCTACGCCATGATGTACAACACTTACATGAGAGAGTCAAACTCACTGAAACACGTGTGTCGGACCTGGAGGATCTGACTGGAGGATCAAGACTCGCTGCAGTGGAGGCGTCAGTGGACTTGTGGCAACAAAAATGTGATGATCTGGAAAACCGTGCAAGGCGCAACAATGTGCGCATCATCGGCGTGCCAGAGCAGGTGGAGGGCTCAGATCCAGCGGCCTTCTTGGAGGGGTGGTTCAAGTCAGTGTTTCCTAATGCGGCCTTCTCATCCGCATATACAGTGGAAAGGGAACACCGCGTACCTGCCAGACCACTTCCTCCCGGTGCCCCTCCAAGGCCTTTCTTAGCTCGCATGTTAAACTTGCATGACAGAAATCTCATTTTCGCGCAAGCCAGGATCACACAAACCATCACTCTTGGGTCGGCGAACGCCTTCCTGCACCCAGATTTTTTAGCTGAATTACAGAAAAGGCGCGCTACCTTTGTTTCCATCAAATGACTGCTTAGAGAGCGCAATCTCAAATATTAAATGGCATATCCTGCCCGCCTGCGGGTCGTTAACGGCGACAAGTCGATTTTCTTCTCCAACCCTACAGAAGCGGAGCACTGGCTCTCTAAGAGGCCTAACAGATCTTCTCCCAAGTAATCCCTCCTGGGAATGTGTTCTCTGTTGATATGATGAGAGGGAGGTGAAAAATATCCTGCAAGGATTATGCTGGGACAGTTGACCCTTTCTGTTCGTGGTTCAGTAACGTATGGCACCTGATATGGGTGTGGGCTCGGGGACACTGAGGCTACTTTCTTTGCCGCTTAACACTGAACTTGCCTATATAGCCTGCAAGTGACACTATTATTGTGGGGAGCCAGCTACTTTACCTGCACTGGAATTCCACCTTCCTACTCTGTGCAGGTCCCCCATGCACATGGCCACTTGTTATTTTGATTATGCTTATACAGGTCCTTCTAAAAAAAATTGCATATTGTGATAAAGTTCATTATTTTCTGTAATGTACTGATAAACATTAGACTTTCATATATTTTAGATTCATTACACACCAACTGAAGTAGTTCAAGCCTTTTATTGTTTTAATATTGATGCTTTTGGCATACAGCTCATGAAAACCCAAATTTCCTATCTCAAAAAATTAGCATATTTCATCCGACCAATAAAAGAAAAGTGTTTTTAATACAAAAAAAGTCAACCTTCAAATAATTATGTTCAGTTATGCACTCAATACTTGGTCGGGAATCCTTTTGCAGAAATGACTGCTTCAATGCGGCGTGGCATGGAGGCAATCAGCCTGTGGCACTGCTGAGGTGTTATGGAGGCCCAGGATGCTTCGATAGCGGCCTTAAGCTCATCCAGAGTGTTGGGTCTTGCGTCTCTCAACTTTCTCTTCCCAATATCCCACAGATTCTCTATGGGGTTCAGGTCAGGAGAGTTGGCAGGCCAATTGAGCACAGTAATACCATGGTCAGTAAACCATTTACCAGTGGTTTTGGCACTGTGAGCAGGTGCCAGGTCGTGCTGAAAAATGAAATCTTCATCTCCATAAAGCTTTTCAGCAGATGGAAGCATGAAGTGCTCCAAAATCTCCTGATAGCTAGCTGCATTGACCCTGCCCTTGATAAAACACAGTGGACCAACACCAGCAGCTGACATGGCACCCCAGACTATCACTGACTGTGGGTACTTGACACTGGACTTCAAGCATCTTGGCATTTTCCTCTCCCCAGTCTTCCTCCAGACTCTGGCACCTTGATTTCCGAATGACATGCAAAATTTTGCTTTCATCCGAAAAAAGTACTTTAGACCACTGAGCAACAGTCCAGTGCTGCTTCTCTGTAGCCCAGGTCAGGCGCTTCTGCCGCTGTTTCTGGGGAATGCGGCACCTGTAGCCCATTTCCTGCACACGCCTGTACACGGTGGCTCTGGATGTTTCTACTCCAGACTCAGTCCACTGCTTCCGCAGGTCCCCCAAGGTCTGGAATCGGTCCTTCTCCACAATCTTCCTCAGGGTCCGGTCACCTCTTCTCGTTGTGCAGCGTTTTCTGCCACACTTTTTCCTTCCCACAGACTTCCCACTGAGGTGCCTTGATACAGCACTCTGGGAACAGCCTATTCGTTCAGAAATTTCTTTCTGTGTTATACCCTCTTGCTTGAGGGTGTCAATGATGGCCTTCTGGACAGCAGTCAGGTCGGCAGTCTTACCCATGATTGCGGTTTTGAGTAATGAACCAGGCTGGGAGTTTTTAAAAGCCTCAGGAATCTTTTGCAGGTGGTTAGAGTTAATTAGTTGATTCAGATGATTAGGTTAATAGCTCATTTAGAGAACCTTTTCATGATATGCAAATTTTTTTAGATAGGAATTTTGGGTTTTCATGAGCTGTATGCCAAAATCATCAATATTAAAACAATAAAAGGCTTGAACTACTTCAGTTGTGTGTAATGAATCTAAAATATATGAAAGTCTAATGTTTATCAGTACATTACAGAAAATAATGAACTTTATCACAATATGCTAATTTTTTGAGAAGGACCTGTATTTATCTAGTTCACCCAATGTTCAGGGGGGAAGGGGGGGGGGGGTTGAGATTAATTTTCATGTTATATGTTGCAGCTGGAGTATATTGTAATCATGCACTGAGCATTCAATCTATCATATACCTCACTTGCCATTGTGAACCCCAGTGGATAGATGTCCATTCTCATCACATTGCCTGGATTCCACTATGGCAGATCTTAGAGTAAGTGTCATGAAATGTGAGGGGTTTGGGAGGGCCCAGGAAGCGAATGGCAGTATTTACACATGTCCGTGGTTATGCTCCACATATGGTCTAGGGTTGCAGGGAACTCATCTCACCGTGGAAATGGGATGGAGAGTCAAGAAACCATGGGCACAGTGGGTGGAGAGTCCTTATGGTAATTCATACTCTAAAGGGGTTTCCCTATTGATACACCGGACAATCCGTTGGGAACCGCATCACAGTATTGACCCAGAGGGGAAATATGTTTTTGTATATGCCCATATTAATGGAATACCATATGTAATACTTAATATGTACAACCCTACTCCGGCTGATCTCTCGCTGCTTCAGACAGCGGCGGGGTTTGCCGCACAATTCCCATCAGCCAGGATTCTTGGCATGGGAGATCTTAACCTGCTGCTGGATTAATCAAGGGACATGTTCCGTAACCCATCCCATAGCTCTACCCACCGGTCACCCAGTGGCGTAGCTACAGGGGTCGCAGCGGTCGCAATTTCGACCGGGCCCCTGAGTCAGGAGAGCCCATGCCCCTCCTATTCAAAATCCAGGCCACTAAGTTGTGATCCTGATAGGGGCCGCCCCGGGGGCAGTGCGCACGGCGCAGCGCAGGCTGTTGGCAGCTCACGTGTCAGAGGGGGCGGCCGCAACATTGAGTGAGGTCTGACTGAGTGAGGAGGAGCCGGAGGCGTGGTTTCCGCGCATCTCCGGCTCCCAGTCAGACACTCAGAAGCAGGCGGACGTGCGGTGGCTGGCGGCGAGGTGAGTTTTGACTAGTGACAGTCTCTACTCTGAGTGGCATGCGGCGGCAGCGCAGCGCAGAGCAGAGCCCAGCCCAGGGCCCAGCTTGATGATTGGATGGGAATGGAATGGGATTGGGATCATGGAGTGAGTGGGAGTCTGGGACTGAATTCTGTGGAAGTGGGAATCTGTCTCTGTGGCTGAAGTGGTTACTGGGCACGCTACTTACTGTGTGTGTGTGTGCCAGGCCCAAGGGTCAGACTCAGGCCGCAGGCAGGCAGTGTGTGGGCCTGCACAGGCAGGGGCACTGGCCCCTGGCCTGGGCAGGCCAGGCAGTGACTGCTGTTACTGTGAGCCAGGAGAAGCAGTGCACTGCAAGCAAGTGTGGGTGCATGCCACTGTGCCAGCCTGCCAGGGGCTGGCTGCAGGCAGCAGCCCAGGCACCCAGCGTGATGCCCACTGTCTGTTGCTGACTGGTGCTGGGCACTAAAATTAATGACAGTGTGTGTGTGTCAGGGGGCAGACCACAGGCAGGCAGTGTGTGCGCCTGCGCCAGGCGCGGGCACTGGCCCTGGGGTAGGCAGTGACTGTAAACCTTGTGTGCAATAATGCTGGACTGACCCATACATCGGCTATATACGATATTACCAGCAGTCCGTATATAGCCGGTTGATGGGTCAGTCCTGCATTATTGCACACCATGTGCTGTCTGAAGAATTTTTTCACTGCACATCTATCAAATTTCGCCCTGAATTTAATTTGTAAATATATTAGCAATTAAAATCGGGGTCTGGTGGTGTTATGAAACGGTATTGAGGGTAGGGGGGGCCCAAACTGAAGCCTATAGCTACGCCACTGCGGTCACCTATTGCTGCTCTGGCGCGACTGCTATCCGAGCTGGGATGGCTTGACATTTGGAGGGAGAGGTATCTGGACCGAATTGAATTTTCTTGCTTCACACCCTCTAGGGGAGAGCTATCTCGGATTGACTACCTCCTGGGTACCGCTGGCACATTTATGGCAATACGAGACGTACATTATGGCACCCAGGGTCCATCTGACCACGCACCTATAGTGGCTTTGGTCGCTAACCCTGATACTACTATTCGAATCCCCAAACAACGCATTCACCCTTTTGGTTGTCTTTGATGTCTCTAAACGATCGTATACCTGACCAGCTCCAAAGCTTCCTAGCAATCAATTCAGTTGACACTGACCCGGCCGTACTGTGGGAGACTCTGAAGGCCTTCCTGCGTGGCTGCCTCCGATCCTCCATCTCTTACATTAAGAAATTCTCCCATCGCAGGGAGGAGGACCTGGGCACCCAGTGCAGGAATGCGGAACTCACATATGTTGCTAACCCTACAGAAGAGAATAGGGTGGACTGGATGTTGAAAGGCAGACAATACATGGCCCACCTGCAAGAAAAAAGTGACCGTAAGATGTTATTCCTACAGCAGCAGACCTTTTGAGCAAGGTAGCAGGGTGGGTAAGGTACTGGCGCAGGTAGTACGCAGCAACAATATGGCTCCACCAATACTGCGTATTGTGGGCAATGATGGGGTAGTGATTTCTGAACCTGAGGGGATTCTAGATCGCTTTGGGGAAGTTGACCAGGACTTATATCAGTCCATTGCTCAATATTCTGCTACTGCGCTGGAGGAATACCTCCAGGAAGTTTCTCATCCGCAGTTATCTGCTCCGGACAGAGAGATGTTGGATAGGGAGATTACATTGGAGGAGGTGACAGATGCGATCTAGGGGTTAAATCTGGGGAGGGCCCCTGGACCGGACAGGATACCGTTGGAAGTTTATTCTAAATATATCCCGGAATCACTATATGAGGCCTCCATTGTGGTGCTACTAAAGCCTGATTAGAACTCTTTGAAGTGTGGGTCATACCCTATATCATTGCTAAATCTAGACTATAAAATACTGGCTAAGATTTTAGCGAACAGATTGAATGGGGCAATATCATCCATAATTCACGAGAAGCAAACGGTTTCATTTCTGGCCGTTTTACTTCTAGTAACATAAGAAGGGCACAGGTTATTGCCCAGCTTGGATGTGCGGATCGAAGACAATGGGCTTTGGCTGCATTGGATACGGCCAAGGCGTTCGATTCTGTAGAATGGCCTTACTTAGTACAGGTCCTCCGGTATTTTGGCTTTGGCTCCACATTCATCGGCGGGGTTAGTATCCTCTATAAATCTCCCACCGCAAATATCATGATAAATGGCTCCCTATCATCAATGTTCAAGCTCTACAGAGGGACCAGGCAGAGATGCCCTTTGTCTTCTGTTTTATTTGCGGTGGCTATTGAGCATTTGGCACTTAGGATCCGCCAGGACACTATATTTAAAGGTATATCTCTAGGGAACAGGGAGGACCGGCTAGGCCTGTACGCTGATGATATTATTTTATACATGGACACAGTAGAGTCTACACTGCCCAGGGCAATAGCCGTTATTGAACAGTTTGGCTTCTTCTCTGGACTTCGCATCAATTGGGCGAAATCGGCCGTCATGCCCTTATGGTCCCCGGATTGGCCATTCGCATATCATAACTTGATGGTAGTAGACAGATTCAAGTACCTAGGCGTTATTATTACAAAAGAACCCCATATGTCGCACAAACTAAACATAGTCCCCCTTGGATACTATTTCATGGATAAATTCAGATCCTCGAACACCCTGCCATTGTCCACTATGGGACAGATAAACCTAATCAAAATGATTCTTCAACCCAAGGCACTATACTTACTAGAGCACGCCTGTGTACCAATCCCCTGCGCATTTTTTTATAAATTCCATTCTATCATAGCGATTCCATTCTATCATTTTTTGATAAATTCCATTCTATCATAGCGACGTTCATATGGGGCAAGAATAGACATTAAAACTGGTTCTGCATTCTGCAGTCTCTATCTCCATGGATGACCCAGGATGTACTCCCTAACTCTGAATATTAACACATTTGCGACTTTCCAGCCTCTGGCCCGTTTTAGAGGGCCCTTTGACTATACCGGGTCCACTCCTGCAGGTCCATAGACTTGCACACCAGGTTTGGAAGGCTGCAAAACTGCAACAGTATAGTGACCTGCCAGATGATGTCCCAATGTGGAATAATCCACTGTTTCCTCATCTGTTACATTGTGAGGGGAATAGTGTCTGGAAAGGATATAGAGTGCACCATCTGAAAGACCTATACGAAAATGGACTATTATTATTTTTTTTCTTTCTCTCAGCTGCAGACCAAGGCTTGGATCATACGCCCACATTTCTTTAGATACCCTACAGTTGAGACATGCCCTTCAGGTCCAACTACGGGTTCTCAAAAGATCAGTCTTTGCCTACCCACTCATCGGTGTCTTCAGAACTCACCTGCTTAACCTTAAACTCTCTTCCTCTCCCTTGGGTGCTGAGGGAAAGTGGAGAAACAACATCTCCACTTTGTCAGCAGAGGATTGGAGTGAGCCATTAGCTACCCGTGTAGCTGTATCACCATCTCTCATTAATAGATTAACACAACTCTTTATTTTACACAGATGCTACTTCACTCTGACCAGACTTTTCAAGATGGGCAGGATGCCCCATACGGGTTGCCATAGGTGTCCACAGTTGAATGCGGATTTCTGGCACCTCATATGGGACTGTAGCTATATTCGATCATTCTGGAGAGCAGTGGTGGATGTCATGTCCATTATGATTACTCTAGAAGTCTGCCCCAAGGCTTGTCTCCTGAGGATAGTTGAGGATGAATAATTCTTTTGAGGGAAACAGTTTTTTTTTTTTCCCAGAAAGGCGATTGCTCTCCGGTGGATGGCGGACAGTCCTCCCACGGTTGGCCGATGAAAAACTCTAGTAAACAACATCATTCCCTTGGAGAAGATTCTCGTAGAGGATGCCCTCAAAAATTTGAAAAGATATGGGGACCGTGGCACAATGTGCCTCTCCACTTACTGTCATGCCAGTCCACTTACACTCTGCTGCTTAGAAGCACTTGTGTCTTTCTACCTCTCAACCCAGAGTATAGGAATCTACTCAATCTAGGTGTCACCATTTATTATAAGCATGTTGGTAGTGATATGCTTCTGCCATTTGGGGTTACTGATGTATCATTGATTACGCCTTGCGACGAGCTTATGCAGTTAGGAGGAGCTACTCCTGGAACTGCTGGCAAGAGCTTTGGTCATATGATGGCAGTCTGTTTTTGTTGTGGGAAAAAAGGAACATTTTGTGAAATTTTTGTCTGTACGTCCAGCGTCAAGGTGAAAACAATTTTTTTTTTTTTATCCCAAACTTACTATAAGCCAGAAAACTTACTTTTTATATTTACTGGTAGTACCCGATTTCTCCTGTCAGCCGAGGTGGCGCTAGACTCCAAAACGGTGGGAATTGAGGTGTTTATTGACACTGGGGCCGGGGTTAACCTAGTTGATGGTCAGTTTGTTCATATGCATGGTTTGATAACTAACGCATTAGACAAAAAATGTTTGGTGTTTGCAATGGATTCCGCTCCACTCAAAAATGTTTATTAAGAATTGTGCAGGACATCCGTTTAAAGGTGGGTGATTTTCATCAAGAATACATCTCATGTTTTGTGGTGGAGGGTCTGCCTGCTCAGGTGGTGCTAGTTTTACCATGGTTAAGTAAACATAATCGTACCATTGATTGGCAAGCGAGACAGATTCTTGATTGGCGTGATTATTGCATAGACAACTGTCTTAGCACATCGCTTTCTTTAGTAACCACTAAAGCTGTACCTTCCTTTATTTCTGATTTTGCTGATGTATTCTCTGAAAGTGGAGACCAGGAGTTACCCCCACATCGAGAGTATGATTGCCCCATCAACCTTATTTCCGGAGCTAAATTGACCAAATCTCAGTTGTTTAATCTTTCTGAACCTGAAAGAACAGCCATGCGAGGGTATAAGTGCAATATTGAAGTGACACATTGTCACACAATTGGAAGCACATAAATCAATTTATTACAATAGGCAATGCGGTCTTTCTACAGTGGATGAACTATTCGCTACATTTTAACCCCTGCAGCTCCCCTGTGGATGAAGTAACCATTGGAGAAACTTTTTCTACACTTGTTTTCCCCTTTTAGAGGGGAACTTTTACAGGTGGAACTTTCTTTTCTTTTTATTGTCCATATAGGTGGAAATACTTCATACCTAAACACTAGGTCTCTCTTCAATTGATTTTATATTTCCTAAACAGGTGGACTCACTTTAATGTATTTAATATTTTTTGTATTACACATCCACATTTGTGTTTTTTCTTTGTGGTCCCATTGTGGATATATTACACATTTTTCATTATTGTTCTTTGGTCCTATTGTGGATGAATTATTGATCACTATATTGATGAATTTTGCCTAATGTCTGTATCTAACTGATGAGTGTTGATACATCTTTTTTACTTTTCCTGAATTGTCAGAGGGCTATATAGCCACTTGAAGACTATCCGAGATATTCATTACAGAGACCCCAATACTTTATGGTCCACCTGACCTTGATCCGTACCGTTGAATATCTCTGAAATTCCCTGGACATTGGACACTGTCACACATCCGTTTTTAACATTTTAACGTTATTATTTTGCACCAGGAATTTGTTTTATATAAAAATGTTAGATGAACCCCTCCAAATGAGGTGTGCACAACCACTGTATACTTTATGCGAGAGTATATCACTGAGAGTTTGGCCAAATCCCCAGTTACAGCTGTGTTTTTCTTTAAGAAAAAGGATGGAACTCTTAGGCCATGTTTGGACTTCCGTGAGTTTAATCGTATCACTGACCCTTACCCCCTTCCTTTGTTCCAAGATTTGTTCAATCAGATTGTCGGTGCCAAGGTGTTCTCTAAGTTGGATTTGAGAGGGGCATATAAACTTGTAAGGGTCAAGGAGGAGGACAAATGGAAGACGGCCTTCAATATCCCTGAAGGTCATTTTGAGAATTTGGTCATACCTTTTTCAACATTTCATCAATGACATCTTTCATCATCTGGTAGGCAGGTTTGTGGTTGTGTATTTAAGTGATATTTTAATTTATTCCCCTGACATGGAGAAGCATCAGGATCATGTGAGACAGGTCTTACAGATCCTAAGGGAGAATAAATTGTATGCTAAAATGGAGAAGTGTGAATTTGCAGTTCCGGAAGTGCAATTCCTGGGTTACCTACTCTCCTCTTCGGATTTTCGCTTCGATCCGGAAAAAGTCTGTGCTGTGTTGGACTGGGATTGACACAAAAATCTTAAAGCGCTCATGCGATTTTTGCGGTTCACCAACTACCACTGTAAAGTTATCTTGAATTACTCGACTGTTGTTAAACCATTAACAGATATGACTAAGAAAGGTGGGGATTTCTCAGTCTGGTCTGATGAGGCACAATATGCCTTTTCAGCAGTAAAGGAATGTCTTGCTTCGGCTCCTATATTGGTGCAGCTGGATGTGTCACGGCCATTTATTGTGGAGGTTGACTCATCCAAGGTAGGGGTAGGAGCAGTCTTGTTGCAGGGTCCTTCACCTAGTAAATGGCATCCATGTGCTTTCTTCTCGGCTGCTGAAAGAAATTATGACGTAGGCAATAGAGAATTGCTGGCCATTAAGATGGCTTTTAAGGAATGGCGTCATTGGTTGGAAGGAGCGGTTCATCCCATTACAATAATTACCAATCACAAAAATCTGGCTTACCTGGAGTCGGTTAAATGTCTGGTCCTATCTGATCCTGGTCTTATCTTGTCTAAAGGGGTAGTAATATCCACTCTTTATCCCGACCTTGAGGCAGAGGTGTTGGAGGCCCAGGGAGATGCACCGGTTTCTTGTCCTCCAGGAAAGTTGTTTGTTCCTTCGGAATTACGGCACAAGATGTTCGAGGAACATCACTGTGCAGTTCTTACAGGACACCCTGGGAGCAGATCCACGGTCGATATCATCTCTCGTAGATTCTGGTGGCTGGGGTTGCATAAATGTGTGGAGGGCTATTTGTCAGCCTGTAGTACTTGGGCACGTGCTAAGGTGACACATACTCTGCCTTCAGGATCTCTACTTCCGTTGTCCATCCCATCCAGACCTTGGATTCATTTGTCCATGGACTTTATCACAGATTTGCCAAATTCCTCAGAAAAAACTGTGATTCTGGTGGTTGTTGATCGCTTCAGTAAGATGTCGCACTTTATAGCATTAATGCTAAAACTGTCACACAAGTGTTTGTTGACAACATCATAAAGCTACATGGTATTCCCTCTAATGTGGTGTCTGATAGGGGGACTCAATTTGTTTCCAGATTCTGGAAGGCTTTTTGCACTCGCTTGGGGGTACAATTGTCCTTCTTTTCGGCCTTTCACCCTCAGTCGACTGGACAGACTGAGTGGACTAACCAGAATCTAGAGACTTATTTGAGATGTTTTGTCTCAGAGAATCAGGAAGAGTGGTCCTTTTTTTTGTCTCTGGCCGAGTTCGCTATAAATAACCGTAGGCAGGAGTCCACAGATAAATTGCTGTTTTTTGGGGCATATGGGTTCCATCCTCAGTTTGGCACATTTTATGGTACTGAGACTTCTGGTATACCAGAAGAGGAAATATTTTCCTCCTCTTTATCATCTATTTTTTTATTTGGTTTTTCATTGAAACATTCCAAGAGCCTTAACATTATTTTTCCAAAAGCAATTTACTAAAAACAAAAAACAAAAAAAAAAACCTCCAACATAACACTGAAAAAGTTCATATGAGGTTAGGCATAGCTGACTGCAAGACACAGCCAGAAACTAATGGATTATGATGTCAGTTGCCCTTTTTTTTTATTTTTCTGTAGATTTTTTTTCAGAAACAGTTGTAGGTTTTATTGGAACCTGTTTTGGGGTATACAGTGCCTTGCAAAAGTATTCACCCCTCTTGACTTTTTTCGTATTTTGTTACATTACAGCCTTAAATTCAATGTTTTGTTAATCTGAAATTTATGTGATGGATCAGAACACAATAGTCTAAGTTGGTGAAGTGAAATTGAGAAAAATATATCAATAAATAAAACTATTGTTTAGAAATAGAAAACATAAAATTGGCATGTGCATATGTATTCACCCCCTTTGTTAGGAAACCCATAAAAAGCTCTGGTTCAACTAATTACCTTCAGAAGTCACATAATTAGTGAAATGATGTCCACCTGTGTGCAATCTAAGTGTCACATGATCTGTCATTACATATATACCTTTTTTGAAAGGCCTCCGAGGCTGCAACACATAAGAAGGAGGTATCACTAACCAAACACTGCCATGAAGACCAAGGAACTCTCCAAACAAGTAAGGGACAATATTGTTGAGAAGTACAAGTCAGGGTTAGGTTATTAAAAAATATCCAAATCTTTGATGATCCCCAGGAGCACAATTAAATCTATCATAACCAAATGCAAAGAACATGGCACAACAGCAAACCTGCCAAAAGACGGCCGCCCACCAAAAGTCACGGACCGGGCAAGGAGGGCGTTAATTAGAGAGGCAGCACAGAGACCTAAGGTAACCCTGGAGGTGCTGCAGAGTTTCACAGCAGAGACTGAAGTATGTGTACATAGGACTACAATAAGCCATACGGTCCATAGAGTTGGGCTTTATGGCAGACTTCCCAGAAGAAAGCCATTACTTTCAGCTAAAAACAAAAAGGCATGTTGTGAGTTTGCGAAAAGGCATGTGTGAGACTCCCAAAATGTATGGAGGAAAGTGCTCTGGTCTGATACTAAAATGTAACTTTTCGGCCATCAAAGAAAACGCTATGCCTGGCGCAAACCCAACACATCACATCACCCAAAGAACACTAACCCCACAGTGAAACATGGTGGCGGCAGCATTATGCTGTGGGGGTGTTTTTCAGCAGCCAGGACTGGGAAACTGGTCAGAGTTGAGGGAAAGATGGATGGTGCTAAATCCAGAGATATTCTTAAGCAAAACCTGTACCACTCTGTGCATGATTTGGGGCTAGGATGGAGGTTCACATTCCAGCAGGACAATGACCCTAAACACACTGCTAAAGCAACACTTGAGTGGTTTAAGGGGAAACATGTAAATGTGTTAAAATTGCCTAGTCAAAGCCCAGATCTCAATCCAATAGAAACTCTATGATCAGACTTAAAGATTGCTATTCACAAGCACAAACTATCCAACTTGAAGGAGCTCCAGCTGTTTTGCAAGGAACGGGCAAAAATCCCAGTGGTGGGATGTGGCAAGCTCATAGAGCCTTATCCAAAGCGACTTGGAGCTGTGATTGCTGCAAAAGGTGACTCTACAAAGTATTGACTTTAGGGGGGTGAATAGTTACCGTATTTTTCGCCCCATAACACGCACTCCGGCCCCCCCCAAAAAGGGGGGGAAAGTGCCACAGCGTCCTATGGGGCGAATGCTGGCAATTTACATCGCAGTCTGCGATGCTGCAGCATTGCAGACTGCAATGTATTAGTGAGGAGGCAGGAGGGGCTGTAGTAGGCGGGGAGAGCGGCGGGCAGTTCAAGGACTGTACTCTGGCCCACCGCTCAGTATGTACTGTATTATATCTAGTGTTAATCATAATATCTAAACTACGCCTTCACTCCGTCTCCTGTAGTAAGCGCTAGCAGGCAGGCCAGGCTGCAGGCGGCCGTAACTCACTGAGGTCACGTGCCTGCTCCGCCTACTTTATGAATGAAGCAGGTGGAGCAGGCATGTGACCTCAGTGAGTTACAGCCGCCTGCAGCCCAGCCTGCCTGCTAGCGCTTACTACAGGAGACGGGAGTGTGACATGTACCGGTAAGTACAGTACAGATGGGGAGCAGAGGGAGCGTAGTTTAGATATTATGATTAACACTAGATATAATACAGTACATACTGAGCGGTGGGCCAGAGTACAGTCCTTGCACTGCCCGCCGCTCTCCCCGCCTACTACAGCCCCTCCTTAGGGATCTATGGATGGGATAATGATGGGGGGGGGGTCTGGGGGTGGCATTATGATGGTGGGGGGGTCTGGGGGTGGCATTATGATGGTGGGGGGATCTGTGGATGGGACTGTTATGGGGGGGATCTGTGGATGACACATATAGCAGTGTCATCCACAGATCATCCCCACCATCATAATGCCATCCACAGATCCCCCCCACCATCATAATGCCATCCACAGATCCCCCTTCCCCAGGGCCGGACTGGGGATAAAAACCAGCCCTGGAAAAAGTTGCATAGCAGCCCCACAGCATTGCGTCATTATTTACTTTATATATAGTTTATAAAAGGCGAAAGCATTCATTTTAACCACCTCCCGTCACACTAACGCCGAATCAGGCCTGATCTTGTGCGCACACTTGCGTTCAGTCCGCCCCACCGCAGTGACAGAATATTTTTTTTTCTGATCACTGCAAAAACACCGTAAAATCGCTGCGCCGCTATAAAAGACCACCACACATCTGGTATCGCCGTACTCAGGAGAAGTTGGGGAATGTGTTTTGGGGTGTCATTTTACATATACCCATGCTGGGTGAGATAAATATCTTGGTCAAATGCCAACTTTGTATAAAAAAATGGGAAATGTTGTCTTTTGCCAAGATATTTCTCTCACCCAGCATGGGTATATGTAAAATGACACCCCAAAACACATTCCTCAACTTCTCCTGAGTACGGCGATACCAGATGTGTGACACTTTTTTGCAGCCTAGGTGGGCAAAGGGGCACACATTCCAAAGAGCACCTTTCGGATTTCACCGGTCATTTTTTACAGATTTTGATTTCAAACTTCTTCTCGCGCATATGGGCCTCTAAAATTGCCAGGGCAGTATAACTACCCCACAAGTGACCCCATTTTGGAAAGAAGACACCCCAAGGTATTTTGTGATGGGCATAGTGAGTTCATGGAAGTTTTTATTTTTTGTCACAAGTTAGTGGAATATGAGACTTTGTAAGAAAAAAAAAATCATCATTTTCTGCTAACTTGTGACAAAAAATAAAAAGTTCTATGTACTCACTATGCCCATCAGTGAATACCTTAGGGTGTCTACTTTCTGAAATGGGGTCATTTGTGGGGGTTTTCTACTGTCTGGGCATTGTAGAACCTCAGGAAACATGACAGGTGCTCAGAAAGTCAGAGCTGCTTCAAAAAGCGGAAATTCACATTTTTGTACCATAGTTTGTAAACGCTATAACTTTTACCCAAACCATTTTTTTTTTATCAAAGACATGTAGAACAATAAATTTAGCGAAAAATTTATATATGGATGTCGTTTTTTTTTTTTGCAAAATTTTACAACTGAAAGTGAAAAATGACATTTTTTTGCAAAAAAATCGTTAAATTTCGATTAATAACAAAAAAAGTTAAAATGTCAGCAGCAATGAAATACCACCAAATGAAAGCTCTATTAGTGAGAAGAAAAGGAGGTAAAATTCATTTGGGTGGTAAATTGCATGACCGAGCAATAAACCGCTAAAGTTGTGGAGTGCCGATTTGTTAAAAAAAGGGCCTGGTCACTAGGGGGGTATAAACCTGTGGTCCTTAAGTGGTTAAAACATGTGTAAACACGAATATGAATTTTGCCCCACGATAGCTCTTTTGTAGAACCCCCATTGTTTATATTATCACAGTAGACCAGCTTTTCCCAAACAGGATGCGATAACGATATGCGATGCGATATTTTAAGGGAATTGTGCTAGAGGTCTATTTGCAGTGTTATGGGGGATCTGTGGATGCCACTGTTATGGGGGATCTGTGGATGCCACTGTTATGGAGGGGATCTATGAATGACACTGTTATGGAGGGGATCTGTGGATGACACTGTTATGGAGGGGATCTGTGGATGGCACTGATATGGAGGGGATCTGTGGATGGCACTGATATGGAGGGGATCTGTGGATGGCACTGATATGGAGGGGATCTGTGGATGGCACTGATATGGAGGGGATCTGTGGATGTCACTGTTATGGAGGGGATCTGTGGATGTCACTGTTATGGGGATCTGTGGATGGCACTGTTATAGGGGCGATCTGTGGCTGGCACTGTTATGAAGGATCTGTGGATGGCACTGTTATGGAGGGGATCTGTGGATGACACTCTTATGGAGGGGATCTGTGAATGACACTGTTATGGAGAAGATCTGTTAATAGCACTGTTATGGGGGATCTGTGGATGGCACTGTTATGGGGTATATGTGGATGGCACTGTTATGGGGTATATGTGGATGGCACTGTTATGGGGTATATGTGGATGGCACTGTTATGGGCTATATGTGGATGGCACTGTTATGGGGTATATGTGGATGGCACTGTTATGGAGGGTATCTGTGGATAACACACTGTTATGGAGGGGGATCTGCGAATGACACTGTTATGGAGGGGGATCTGCGGATGACACTGTTATGGAAGGGATCTGTGGATGACACTGTTATGGAGGGGGATCTGTGGATGACATTGTTATGGAGGGGATCTGTGGATGACACTGTTATGGAGGGGATCTGTGGATGACACTGTTATGGAGGGGATCTGTGGATGACATTGTTATGGAGGGGATCTGTGGATGACACTGTTATGGAGGGGGATCTGTGGATGACACTGTTATGGAGGGGGATCTGTGGATGACACTGTTATGGAGGGGGATCTGTGGATGACACTGTTATGGAGGGGATCTGTAGATGGCACTGTTATGGGGATCTGTGGTTGGCACTGTTATAAGGATCTGTGGATGGCACTTTTATGGGGATCTGTGGATGGCACTGTTATGGGGGATGTGTGCTATGACACATAGGGCCATGAGGGGGGGCAGCATAAGATGAATGACACACATATAGCACATTATGCTGGCCCCTCTCATGGCCCTATGTGTCACAGCATTGCTTTATATTAATGTCCCCTCATGTATCCTTAACCGCGCACATAACTGTCTTTTTATGCAAAGTCTTTCTTTACTGCTGAAACAATCGCTCTCCTATTGAAACTCCTATTGATATTGAAAATCACCAGCCTCCCTGTACTCAGCCTCCTACCAGACACCCAGCCCTGAACAGCTGGGTGACAGCTCTGCAGTCCAGTGGCATTGCTAGGGCTGGTGTCACCCGGTGTCACCCCCCCCCCTTATAGAACAGTGCTTATAGAACAGACTACACAGTGTATCGGTATACTGTATATTGTGTGGCACAGTGTTGAGGTATACTGTATATTGTGTGGCACAGTGTATGCTATATGTGTATAACATAAACATATTTCATATGAAAACTTAGTTACTTGGCTTGGCCCTTGGGGATCTCGGACGCCACTTCAACACTTTGGCCGGGGGCTCGGTGGAGCTGATGTGTTTTATCCTAATGAGAAAGATTTCATAATAAGGATTCGGAGAAGGGGCAGAGGGATAGCAGAGCAGAGAGAGGCTGTGCTGCTACTAGGAGGTCATACCATGGGGGAGTAATTAAGCCCACCATAATGCCCCCCCCCCCAGTAGAAATAATTATCCTTATAATGTGACAGTGCAAAAAATATATATATATAGTGCCCCAGTAGATGCCCTCAGTGTCCGGCCTCTGATAGGCTGCCGTTCTAGTGTCCCCCATAATGCTCCCCTATAATGTGCCAGTAAGTGTCCCCATAGATGCCCCCCATCATGTGCCAGTATCAAGTGCCTCTCTCCTCCCCCCCCATATGTCCCAGTATCATAGTGCCATCTCCCCCCCCCCCATGTGCCAGTATCAAGTGCCTCTCTCCTTCCCCCCATGTGCCAGTATCATAGTGCCAAACCCCCCCATGTCCCAGTATCATAGTGCCATCTCCCCCCCAAAATAAAGTGCCAGTATCAAGTGCCTCCCCCCATGTGCCAGTATCATAGTGCCATCTCCCCCAATGTGCCAGTATTAAGTGCCTCTCTCCTCCCCCCCATGTGGCAGTATCATAGTGCCATCTCCCCCCCAAAAGTGCCAGTATCAAGTGCCTCTCTCCTTCCCACCCCCATGTGCCAGTATCATAGTGCAAAACCCCCCATGTGCCAGTATCAAGTGCCTCTCTCCTCCCCCATGTCCCAGTATCATAGTGCCATCTCCCCCCCCCCCAAAAGTGCCAGTATCAAGGGCCTCTCTCCTCCCCCCCCATGTGCCAGTATCAAGTGCCTCTCTCCTCCCCCCCCCCATGTGCCATTATCAGGTGCCTCTCTCCTTCCCCCCTATGTGCCAGTATCATAATGCCAACTCCCCTATGTGCCAGTATCAGGTGCCAAACCCCCTCCCCCCATGTGCCAGTATAACACTTATACTTACCTCCATGTCAGCGATGCGATGCAGCCTCTTCTTGTGTCCCGCCCTGTATCTCCATATATGGAGTCACTGCTTGTGTATTCTAATTTAGCCTGTATTTCAAAAAAGTTTCTGCTGGGATTCAAACCCACGACCTTCTGTATCAGAGGCAAAGCACTTACCCACACAGCCATAAGAGCTGCATTGCCACTGACTGAAAAAATATGAGACTTCTACTGTTATAGCTGGCTAAGTGTACATCTATACACATGACAGTTGCCCTAACACACCCAGCAGTGCTATATCTCTATATGACAGCTGTCCCAGCACACTCAGCTCTGCTATATCTCTATATTAGAGATTCTACTTAGCCAGCTATAACAGTAGAAGTCTCATATTTTTTCAGTCAGTGGCAATGCAGCTCTTATGGCTATGTGGGTAAGTGCTTTGCCTTTCATACAGAAGGTTGTGGGTTCGAATCCCAGACACATCCTCTCGTAAATTAGAAGTGAGCAAATGGCCGGCCAGCCCTGCTGGTTCCTCTTTCTGTCAGTCACTCTGTGTAATATACTGCTCCTCGCTGTTGGCACGGCCGGCCATGTGGCAGTCAAGGCTACCGGCCTAACGGGAATTTTCCAGTCCGGCCCTGTCCCCCCCACCATCATAATGCCATCCACAGATCCCCCCCCCACCATCATAATGCCATCCACAGCTCCCCCCATAACTATGCAATCCACAGATCCCCCACATAACAGTGCCATCCATGAATCCCCCACCCCATAACAGTCCACAGATCCCCCATAATAGTGTCATGCACACCTTTTGGTTAAAAAAATGTTTTTTCTTATGTTCCTCCTCAAAAACCTAGGTGTGTCTTATAGGGCGAAAAATACACTATGCACATTTACTTTTTCAGTTATTTTGTCCTATTTGTTGTTTGCTTTACAATAAAAAAAATAACAAACATCTTCAAAGTTGTGGGCATATTCTGTAAATTAAATTATGCAAATCCTCAAACAATCCATGTTAATTCCAGGTTGTGAGGCACCAAAATACTTTGGCAAGGCACTTATGCAGTTATGGCCTTTTAAACTGCATTTACCAAGCACATTAAATAACATCATTACTTTATTCTCTAGTTTAGCACGATTACAGTGGTGAAATGTTTATTTTTACATTGTACTACTTTCGCACAATAAAAACGTATTTTAAAAGTGCCAGTTTCTGACTTATCTCTTTTAATTGCATTAGTTTGGTAGAAGGAAGAACAAAAAAAAGACTTTCTTGAATTATTATTATTATTCTTGTTAAAAGGTTTACCATGCATGATAATTTTATATTTGGGGTTGTTCCATCCATGTGGCAATACCAATTACCGTATTTTTGGATCTCAAAAACGGAATTAACAATGCTGATGTGAAAGTAGCCTCATGCAGTATAGTAGAAAAAAAAAAAAGTAGGCTCACACCATGTTTTTACTGCATACTTAAAACTAAAGCTAAAAACAAAACAAAAAAGTACAGTATACTGCTAGAAGAGGAAGCAACTGCCTGTACAGTTGGATGCTGCTGCCATTATAGAAATGGGTGCTGTCTTTAGATATGGACAGGACACAAACCTGCAGCCTGTTTCTCTGTAAAAAAAAAAAGTGTTTTTAATTTTGTATATAATCTAACGGTATAGTCATGCTGTTGTAGGAGTATACATTTTTAGCAGCTTTTGGAATGCATCAACAGTTTTGCAAAAATGTGGTGTTGAACTTAGCCTAAGGAAATGTATGATTAATGAATGTTTATTTTCTTTATTTTTCATAGATATCATAGTAGCAATCCATTTGATCACATCTCACTTATGATTCAGTTATATAATTGGGTGAGAGAGCCTATTTCTGTGCAGTGGTCTGTGGTTTTCTGTAGCCTTTTTAATTATGTGTTACTATAAGGAGGACTAATTACAGAGAGGCCTAGAAAAGAGTGAATTTATATTATTTTTAGCTAGAACTAATCACAGTAATATAAGGTCTGGTAAATGTGTGGGGTGTAATAACTCTGTGTGTGTTTTCTGTTATGTAGATAAAGATACATGTCACATTTGTGTAGGAGGCTCCTTTAGGGGCCTTCATCGCAGATGCCATCAACAATGCTGGACAAAATGCTGTGGCATGCTGTTGTGTCACATGACAGAAACCAAGAAGAATGTAAACTTCAGTTTGTGCGATATAGTAGATTTCATTTAATCAGAAGTGCAGTAAATCATATACATGTGTGACGTTTCGGTCAAAATCCGTCCGTCATCAGACTGGTACCGCTATAGGAACTGCTCACATGATGGGCAGGGACGTAGCTATAGGGGGTGCAGAGGTAGCAGTCGCTACCGGGCCCAGGAGCCTGAGGGGGCCCAAAGACCCTTGTGCCACATAAGAAGACACCGGTATTAAAAGTGCATGCTGGTTAAGCTATAGCTCTGGCTGGAGGGAAGGGGGTAGGTCAAGAATTTGGCATGGGGGGGTGGTCTACTGTTTCAATTTTTTGCCGCATGAAGGCTATGTGCTTCCCTAGCCACAAAACACTGAGGGAAGCAGGGGGCCCATGAGCCTTTATCTACGCCCCTGATGATGGGCGTAGTATTGGTAGATGCAGACACAAGTCTGCCAATGGATATAATAACGCCCTATACTATGGCCGTCATCTGAGCAATTCCTATAGCGGTACCAGTCTGATGAAGGCCGGATTGTGGCAGAAACGTCACACATGTATATGATTTACCGCACTTCTGATTAAATGAAATCTACTATATCGCACAAACTGGAGTTTACTTTCTTCTTGATACAACGGGGTGGGAACCCAACCTCCAGTAGCGTACCTGCAAGAGAGTGCCACAAGCTTTTCTCATCAATACATGACAGAAACCGTCAGACTCCATTATAGTCGGTGGGGTCCGTTAGGTGCAGTTTGTGTCCATCATATGAGAGATCAGGACCAATTTATTGAAAAATAGTGCACTTTTTTTTAAAATCTCTCTATTGATAAAGAAGCTTAACAGACAGAGGTAAATTGACAACAATAAGACAGGATAAGGGATAATTGAGGAATGAGCTGGCCAAAGATTACTACAACATAAGGTGGATTTAGACATGCAGATAATCGGGCAGATTATTGGGAATGAACGTTTCTGCGAATGCTTATTCCTGACAATCTGCCGTGTAAAGGCGCAGCAGATCACCTGATGAATGAATGAAACACTTGTTCATCAGGTAAAACTAAACGATCCTTTCTGGACAGCAGATCGTGCTGTATAAACAGTGATCTGCTGCCCAGAAACAATGTGGCTGTATAGGGACGAGAGATTGCATTAGCGACCCCTCGTCCTCATACTGTAAAGGCAGCAGTTCACCTCCACTGAACGAGCAGCTGACAGTTGTGCAGGAGGGCTCCCTTCCCGACAATCTGCTGCTCAATGATACATGTAAATCCACCTATACAGTAGCAGTTTGGACACACCTTTTTAATCTGGTTTTTCTTTTATTTGTTTTATTTTTTTTACTTTGAAGAATCTAGAATATAAAACACATTCTGTATTTTTTTTATATACTATTTTGTTTACTACTTAATTCCATATGTGTTCCGTCATCATTTTAATGTCTTCAATATGAACCTACAATGTAGAAAAAATTAAAATAAATAAGAAAGCCGTTGAATAAAAAGGTCTTTGGAAACTTTTGACTGGTACTGTAAGTATATAGTAAAAGAGAGTGAGAGAACAACCATAAACTTCAAATTCCCTGACAGAAGAAAAGCCGCTCCTTTCAATAAAGCCTCTGAGATGGGTCTCGTGGATTGCATTAATGGGAAGCCTATGACAACCATTAGAAGGGAACTTTTTAAGCAGAGAATATTTGTGTTTGATCCAAGACTCCATAGCACAGAGAATTAGTTTTCATTTGTTTTGTACTCCCAGCTGACTAGTTCTTTAGTCTGTACGCTTGGTGGACATTTTCTGTCCATATAGACAAAGTTGTATGCTAATCTATTTTTAGGTAAGTACTTAGGTCTTATTTAACATGACAAAAATGTAGCTGGGGGGGGGGGGGGGAGTGAGTATCAACTTCATGTAAGGTATTTACATATTTTTGCATTACCAATTTGCTACCAGCATTCATTAGTGTTGAGCGCGAATATTCGAAAAGCAAATTTTTATCGCAAATAACAGCACTTCGAGAATTTGCGAATATTTAGAATATAGTGCTATATATTCGTAATGACGAATATATATATATATATATATATATATTTTTTTTTTTTAACACAGTACACATCATGTGATCATCCCTCCCTTCGTCTAGCTTGTAGGCCAATGAGAAGGCTTTGTCACAGCTTAGCAACATCCCTAGCAACCAATAGAAAAGTTGCCTGCCCCTTACTATACAAGTTGCACGTATTGCGAAAAAAATATGCACATCATTAATTGCAAATATATTGGAGCACTCTATCTGCATATAAAGCTATTCTAATGTTCTGCCGTGCCAACCATTTTCTCCATTCTCAGGAAACTTATACCAGCTTGAAAAATGTAGCATAAGTGACCCACGCCGGTATTTTGCGGTCATTACACAAATAATACATTGCGAATTTTCGCAAACAAGAATATAATCTCGAATTCACGAATATTCTACAAAATATTCACGAAATATTGCAAATTCGAATATTGCCCCTACTGCCTCACTACTGTTCATTTATGACAATCCCATCAAATGTTTAAGTAGCTACGAAGCTACTCCCTGCACCTCCAACATACTGTAGGGCAGCACGGTGGCTCAGTGGTTAGCACTGATACTTTGGGGTCCTGGGTTAGAATCTGCATGGAGTTTATATGTTCTCCCCATGTTTGCCTGGGTTTCTTCCGGGTTCTCCTGTTTCCTCCCACACTCCAAGACATACTGATAGGGAACTTAGATTGTGAACTTCACTGGGGACAGTAAGTGATGATGTCTGTAAAGCGCTGTGGAATATGTCAGCAGTATATAAGTTAGTAAAATAAGTTTTATTGTGTCAGGTTTATTTTGTACAAATACTGTGGGGTTATGTAAAGCACCTTTTATACCATTTTGTCAATATATAAAATGTAATATATATATAGGAATGTTTTAATGTCATTTTACACCTAGAAAAGCCTTTTGAGTGTTGCATGAAGTGTCTATCTGATGTAGTGAATTTAGTATAAAAGCGACCTCCCGCGATCCCCCTTACTAGATACTACATATGCAGTTATATGATAATCTTTTGTAACTGGTGGTTTAGTAATCAGTACTGTATAATCATTCTGCCCTTTCTATACTAGAAAACAGCTCTCCATGCTGTGAGGCAGTGACAGGCCTCATATATGTATGAAGGAAGGTATGTGTCTCCTAGAGTGGTGCAGGAAACCTATTAGAGGAGATGCATGTCATGGTTTGCTGTGTTTTCCCCACGATACACTCCAGGTTTCACAGGTGACCTATGTCCACGGTTCATTTGAAAGGCAGCAGCAATCCTCAGGTGGGGGAGTCTGAAGAGGGAAGCTTGAGAGGCTTGGTGTGGTCACATCCAGGACCATATGGCTGAGTAGAGCTGGAACTAAGGTGAGTTAGTAACCTATATGTTAGGCAGGTGTTTATTTTGTATTTATGCTTTCTGGTGCTGGAACCTCACCCAGTGACGTTATAGCTGGAAAGATTACCTGTACTGCTTAAAGTGACACAATAAAGCACTGTTTGGGCTTGGAAACCCCTCGTTGATGAGAAGTCTGTCATTGCCAACCCCCTGTGAGATTGCGATCCCTTACAATGCACAGTATTGATCCCCCAGTGAGCCTGTGATAGATTTGTGTCATACTCAGTAGCCAATAGGTAAAAAGAGAGCAGCACTCTGAACCAATGGTAAGACAGGAGGGGGGTCTCAGACTACCTTGGACTCCGTAAAGTGGCCCACAAATCACAGCTCTCACCCCGATGGAGCTGAGCTAAAATGCAACAAGCACTGAGGAAAATCACTTTGACTTTAACCCCTTCATGACCGCAATCCGTATATATACGTGATAGCTGCACATACCCCGTGCAGCTACCACGTGTATAGACGTCATGACAGCTCTTTAATCCAAGCGCTGCAAAGCGCTTGGATTAAAGCTTCTGCCCCTGTCCTGCTGCTGTCACTTTGCTGATCAGAGCCTGAAATCAGATAGTGTCCTCGTGCCCCCCCCCCCCCCGATCTGTGCCCCTCCAAGTCCCCCCTTGTGGCCGCCTGCCCCTGAAGCTCATCTCCACATTCAAGCAGCCTGCCCAGTGCCCTGATGCGGTCCGCCCCCTCCCCGCCCCATACATTCCTCCGGCCCCCATTTCGTGCTGCCTCACCTCCCTCAATGTTGGCTGTGACATCTCAATGTTCGCTGCCCCCGGTCCCCCATTCCTGAGCCGCCGCCATCAGCAGAGAGTGTCAGCTCTATGCTGACACTCTGCTGTAACCCCAAAGATGCCGCGGCAGCGGAATCCATGGGGTTAATAGAGGGAGGGGGCTCCCTCTCTCCACCATCAGGGCTGCCGTGCTGCGATGGCAGCGCCCGATGTTTGCCGTGGCAACCGGACACTTTGCAAAAGCGTCCGCTGTTGCCACCTATAGGGCATCTGAAGAGCATTGCAAAGTATAGTACAGCCATCAGCCCCACTGGATCTTCAAGATTCAAGAGGGACTTGATAAAAAAAGAAATATGTGAAAATAATAAAAGTAAAAATAAATAAATAAAAATGTCAGATTAAAAAAATAAATTGCCTTTTCCTATAAAAAAATTACACATATTAGGTATCACCGCGTCCGTAACGACCGTCTCTATAAATATATTACATGATAAACCCCGTCCGAAAAACTCCATAAAAAAAATAAAATAAAATAAAAACTGTAAAAAAAGCTATTTTTGTCACCTTACATCACAAAAAGTGCAACAGCAAGCGATAAAAAAGGCTTATGACCCCCAAAATAGTACCAATCAAATCGTCACCTCATCCTTCAAAAAATGATACCCTATTTAAGACAATCGCCCAAAAAATAAAAAAGCTATGGCTCTCAGACTAAAACATCATTTTTTTTGTCTTAGAAATGCTATTATTGTGTAAAACTTAAATAAGAAAAAGTATACATATTAGGTATTGCTACGTCCGTAAAGATCTGCTCTATAAAACTGTCACATGACCTAACCCCTTAGATAAACGCTGTAATAATAAATAAATAAAAACTGTTCCAAAACTGCCAATTTTTGGGTCACCTTGCCCCATAAAGTGTAATAATGAATGATCAAAAAATCCTATGTACGCAAAAAAATGGTACCAATAAAAACCTCAACTCTTTCTGCAAAAAACGAGCCCCTGCACAAGATGATCGGCAGAAAAATAAAAAAACATATGGCGTTCAGAAAATGGACACACAAAAACATAATTTCTTTTTCAAAATTGCTTTATTATGTAAACTGAAACAAACAAAGAAAGTAGACATATTTGATATCATTGCGTCCGTAACAACCTGCTCTATAAAAATAGCACATGATCTACCCTGTCAGATGAATCTTGTAAAAAAAAAAGTGCCAAAACAGCCATTTTTCAGTTACCTTGCCTCACAAAAAACGTAATATAGAGCAATTAAAAATCATATGTACCCCATAATAGTACCAATAAAACTGGCACCTTATCCCCTAGTTTCCAAAATAGGGTCACTTTTTGGGAGTTTCTACTGTAAGGGTGCATCAGGGGGGCTTTAAATGGGACTTAAATTCTGTAAATTGCAGAATCAGGGTAATAAATGTTGTTTTGTTTGGCTGTTAACCCTCAATGTGTTAAAGAAAAAAATGTAATAAAATGGAAAAAAATCGGCCAAAAAAGTGAAATTTAGAAATTTCATCTCCATTTTCCTTTAATTCTTGTGGAACACCTAAAGGGTTAACAAAGTTTGTAAAATAAGCTTTGAGTAACTTCAGGGGTGTAGTTTCTACAATGGGGTCATTTATGGGGGGTTTCCGCTATGTAAGCCCCACAAAGTGACTTCAGACCTGAACTGGTCCTTAAGAAGTGGGTTTTGGAAATTTTCTTAAACATTTTAAGAATTGCTTCTAAACTTCTAAGCCTTCTAACGTCCTAAAAAAATAAAATGACCTTTCCAAAATGATGCCAACATAGACATATAGGGAATGTTAAGTAATAAATATTTTATTAGGTATGACTTTCTGTTTTAGAAGCAGAGAAATTGAAATTTTGAAAATTGTGAATTTTTCATTTTTTTTATAAATTTGGGATTTATTCATAAATAAAGGTGAAATATATTGACTCAAATTTATGACTATCATGAAGTAAAATATGTCACGAGAAAACAATCTCATAATGGCGTGGATAAATAAGTGTTCCAAAGCAATTACCACATAAAGTGACCCATGTCAGATTTGTAAATTTTGACCTGAACACTGGGGCATCAATGACCCTTGGTCATGAAAGGGTTAATGTAGGAAACAATTTTCTTAGCTTCACAGTAAAGGTAGCCAGTAATGGGATAAATGGGAGTGCATAAAGTCAATGGGGGTAGGTTGTGAGTTATCTGGTTTAACTGGTACAAAGGAAGACTGGCCTAGGTGCCCATAGCAACCAATCAGACCCCAGCTTTTATATTTAGAGCTCCTTTGGAAAATGAAACGATCAATGTGATTGGTTGCTATGGGACAGTTTTTCTTTGCACCAGTTTTGATAAATCTTGACCAATGAGTGATTTAATTGCATCCAGTAACAGCGCCCCAGTTGTCAAGGCAACCAGGTTCCCAGCAATATCTGTGCATGCATTGCTGTCATACAGTTCTCTGCGCGTGCGCTCACGATGTACACCATCAATATGAGACTGTAAACAAGACGTATAGTAATATCAGCGCATGAGTTGCTGGCAGCTTCCTTTACCATATACAGATGGACAACAACTCTATGTTGTATAGATCTAAAGTGAAACCACAAGTGCATTATCAGGTATACCTAGCAGATGCAGGTTTAACCCATCTGGTTCCAAAGGCAAACCAGAAACTTACAACTGCTTGTTATAAATAAGTGACAGGTACTTTATTATTCAGTAGTGGAGACTCTTGGCCCGCTTAGCACACACATTTTGTGCATTTTATATTATAGATGTTCCCCCCCCCCCCCCCCCCCCATAGAGATGGGGATGGGAAGACTGCCTGAAATACTCTATTGCTGTATTAAAAAAATAAATAAAAAAATGATGAACCCCCAACTGAAAAAAAAAAAGCGGTAAAAAAAGTTCATCTGGAGCAGGCATTTTGCATAAAGCCGCAATTAAAAACTTAAGTGTGAACCCATCCTGATTCAATTCTAAGGGCATAAAATAATTTATCAATATGATAACATTACAATGATCTCATTAAATTTATGTCATCATAAAATTTAAATATTTTATAACAGTGTATATTATCTTATTTCCAGGAAAATATAGATAAGGATGACAGTGATGCTTTATGCATATGTATATTTATTTTATTTAATGGTAACCTGTCACCAAGAAATGCAGTACAATCTGCAATGCAGAAAACTATTCGCCGCTGTGAAGGTGCTGCTGAATACCCAATGAATGAGCAAAACTCTTGTTTATCAGGTAATTGAATCTTTCATGCGGTCACCTAAATCTCTGCTGCCAGCAAATAATGATTCTGTATGAGCATGAGCAATGGCATTAGCGATCTCTCGTCCCCATACTGAGGAGATCGCTGCATGTAAATATCACCTCCACTAACAAGCAGGACATTGTCGCAAAGGAATGCTTCCTTCTCGACAATCGTCTGTTCAATTGAACAGTGTAAAAGGGGCCTTTAGACTAGCACCTCCAAACAATATGAAATAAACACTGGAAGCATGGACTAATCTGATTTGCATTACTGCTATACATACTACACATAAAAATTAGAAGCTATTTGTGCACCTTTTTGATAAAAATTGTGTCAGGTCCATCTACAAACGTCAAGGTGGCTTCTGTAGACAGGAACCTACATGCACTATCAGACTTGCCTTGCCATGAAATAAAATGCAGTACAATCTACAGGCAGCAGGTTATAGAGCAGAAGAAGCGGAGCAGATTGGTATATATAGTTTTGTGGAAATTGAATCAAATAGCTTGCAATTTTATTCATTTAAAGGGGTTGTCTCACTTCAGCAAATAGCATTTATCAAGTAGACAAAGTTAAAGGGGTTTTCCGAGACTTTTATACTGATCCCTAGTCTAAATAGGTCATCAGTATCTAATTGGTGGGGGTCCGACACTTGGGACCCCCGTCAATCAGCTGTTTGAGAAGGCAGCGGCACTCGCAGTAGCACCATGGCCTTGTCTCTGCTCTCAAAGCACAGTGCCAAACTTTGTACATTGAATATACAGGGTGGGCCACGAAAAAGTAGCCCGCCTCCAGCGATAGTATGGCAAGATGAACGAGCAAGTAGATTATTATTTTTTTATTACACACAAGTCACAAAAGATGCTTAAGTGGTCCCGGTTCACGTCTGTGCATCTGTGGGCACGTCGGATTATGTTGGCTGATACTGCTTGTGACACTGCGGATAGTGTTTGTGATGTTTCCCTTGAGTTCATCCAGGGGATGTGGATTGTTAGAGGACACTTTCTTTTTTAAATTTCCCCAAAGATAAAAATCCCATGTGGACAAGTCTGGGGAACATGGTGGCCATAACCCCTTGCTCACAGTTTGGTACTCCGTAAACCGCTTATGAACCTGTACCAGTGAGTCCCATGAGGTGTGCCATGATGCCCCATCTTTTGGAAAAAGCAGGACATTTTGTCTTCTGGTGTTAGTTGGTTTTAAAACTGTTTAAAGATATCCAGGTAAATTGCGGTATTCACAGTTGATATGAAGAAAATTGGGCCCACTATTCCTGTTACTGACACTGCGCACAAAACGCCAATTTTCTGGTCGTGAAGTGGTGTTTCGTGAGTCAAATAGGGATTTTCAGCAGACCAGTACCTCGTATTCTGGGAATTTACGTGACCTGATAAATGAAACCAAGCTTCGTGCATCATGAAGAACAGAGATGGGTCCAAATGTCTGTCAGCAATCATAGTCAGCAACCAATTTCCGTGTTCCCTTTGTCAGACTCTTTCAGTTCCTGCACATGTTATTCAGTATGGTTTCAGGTTCGTGATACACCAACTTGCTGAGACAGTCTTCTAGTTGACTTTTGGGGGATACCTGCAATCTGCTGCTAAATTTCATGCACAACTTCAGCCATCCTGATCGATGAAGGTCTCGGTTTCTTCATATTAGCAGCAGAGTTTGATGTCATTTCCGAGCCAGACTCTGAATACAACTCTTAGCTGGTGGATTTGTTCCTGGGTACTTGTCGGTAAAGGTCTCTTACATTTACTTACTGTAATCGTTCTGCTTCGCAAATAGCCTCCCACAATCACTATTCGCCGTTCCAGTGAGAACCACACCTTTCTGACACAGTAGGCCACTTTTATTAAACTGAATAATAGATCAGAACTTAGCTTTGGGTTCCTACAGGGCTCTGAAAAAATAAAAAGTTGAGCTCTGATTGGTCATTATGGACAACTAAGACAGATTTACTATTAGGCAGTTCGATTTGGAGATATTGGAGGTGGGCAACTTTTTCATGAGTCAACCTGTATATACCTGATGCACTTGCACTCACAATTAATAAAAAAAATTCTGACATATATTTTTAGTTACATACTGACATACTGTCAGAATATGCTTGTGTGCAGTAAGAGTATACTCACATGTGAAGGACATGCTGAAGACTTTCCACTGTGGAACTGTGGTTGGAAAATCTTCACGGGGTTACAGTACTGGAACAGTGGGTAACAGTTTATAAAAATCTCATACATGTACTGCAGATAAAATCCACAGAAGCAGAAATTGACTTGTGATGTGGATTTTCAATCCATAGCATGTGTATAGAGTTAAATAAAGTCCATAACAAATCTGCATGTAACACATGGGTTTTGCAACTGAATTGTGACAAAATTTACTGCTGCGGAAAACCTTAAAAAAAAAAAGTCTGTGCCCTTATAACGACAGGTTTAATTAAGCAAATCTGAAATTGAACATGCAACATTTCTACATAGGTGTGGAGTAGGATCCTATAATCAGTTTCACTGGTGAGCCCTAAACTCTTCACTCTGACACTGTTGACAGCTATCTCTATGACTGTGTATTCATAGATATCTGTCAATCAGTGGGTAGAACCATGTATTGGATTCCTAAGCCCAGACTGAGCAAAGATTTCAATGTATAAGCTACAAGTTACATGAATCTTATCACGCAGAACTATATATCAATCTGCTCAATCACCTCTTGCTCTATAGCTTGCTCCCTGCAGATTACACTGCATTTTCATGGTGACCGGTTCTCTTTAAGTTTATTGGAGATTTAACTTAATATAATTTAGCAGGTCGTTTAGGGTTGCTTATTTTAAACTGTTATTAAAAGTTCATTCACCTAACAGCATTAACTTGCCCTATACTATAGTGATAATTTATTGGTTGTTAGATGCTAATGTGAATCGATCACATCCTGGATTTTAAGACAGTGTTAGGATGCTATCAATTCTAGCAAGCCCCATGGTCCCCTGAAGACACCAGTTTCGGTGAAACACGACAGGAGTCCTTAGGCTATGTTCACATCATTTTAGATTTTTTTTTTTACATATCATTTAAAACCATATAGAGCCCTAGTAATTTGGTTCCTAAAATAAGACATACGTTTATATACAACATAGAATTGTCACCTGCCCAAACCCCATCCTTCACTCACAACCAGAGGTCAGTGGCGAGATATTATCTACCCTAGCAAGAAAACTCTTGAAGCTCAGTCTTTGAAAATATCTTCTCTAATCCTGGGTACAAAAATTTCAACCAACTATCTCTGTTTTGATCCTGTCAGTTCTTATGCCTATCCAGCCATTCACAATATAAAAACTTCCTAACTTTTACCACCAGTGGATCGAATTCAGAGATCCACTCCATAAGAACTTTTTATTTATTTATTTTTTACTGAGAATACCAATAAATGAGAAAACTCTGAAAGCTGTCTATTCCCTTCTTTAGATGTGTAATGAAACTAATACATCCATTCATCAGTCATTGGTGGACATCCATTTTCAGGTCTCCCCTGAAATGTTCAATTGGGTTTTTGTCAAGGACATTCATAGGGCAATCCCTAAGCCACTCCGAGTTGTCCTGGCTGCGTGCTTAGGGTCATTGTTTTGTTGGACGGTAAACCTTCTGCCTTGTCTGAGGTCCAGAGCATTGTGGATCAGGTTTTCTTTAACAATATTTCAGTATTTTGCTTCATTCAGCTTTGCTTCAGCCCTGACTATTTTCCCTGTCACAGCTGCTGAAAAACACCCCCACAGCATTATGCTGCGACTGTAAGGATGGTATTGGCAGGTGATGAGCAGTGTCTGGTTTCCTCCAGACATGAAACTTAGAATTCAGCCCAAAATGTTCAATCTTGGTTATATTAGAACAGAAAATTGTGTTTGTTACTGCCTGGAAGTCCTTTTGATGCATTTTTTTTTTATAGCAAACTCCAGGTGGCTTTTCTTGTCTTGATAGGCTTTTTCCTCACAATTTTGCCATAAAACTCAGATTGGTGGAGTACTGCCGTGATAGTTGACCTTCTAGAAGCTTCTTCCATTTGCATGCAGTATCTTTGGAGCTCGGCCAGAGTAACCATTGGGTTCTTGGTCACATCTCTTACCAAGGCCCTTATCTTACAACTTAGTTTGGTGGGTGCTCATTTCTGGTAAGACTCCTGGTTGTTTAAACCTTCTTCTATTTAAGAATTATGGAGCCCACTGTGCTTTTCGGAACTTTCAGTGCAACAGAAAGTTTGTGCACCCTACCCCAGATCTGTGCCTTCACACATGGCAATACATGCCATATATGTGCCAAATACATAAACATTACCTTAAAGCAGAAACTCATAACAAGAATAAAAACACACACCCAGAGAGTGGAGGTAAACGGCCATGGCCTGTTAAACAAAATAACAACTTTAACTTTAAACTTACAACATGAGCCTAGTCATAAACTCGGACTCCACTAGATATTAACTGTACATCCGAGTCCATCCTATTACGGGATGACTATTAAAATCACCCACCAGGCCCGAGCCACTTCAACAAAGAGACAAGGATCCCACCTACAGCTAATTCCACCATAGCCTGTAGGTTCAAATAAAAAATGTCATAACCGACATCTGATAAATGCACACCATCACTAAAAAACAGGCCAGCCTCTCCACTCTGTAGGTCAATGTGCCTGAAGGAAAAACCCCATAATGAAGGCATAAAACGTGCCATCGTACGGTTAAGGCCTCTTTCACACTACCGTTTTTTTTTTCCGTTTAGCCGTCCGTTTTTAGCGTTCCGTATACGGTCCATATACGGAACCATTCATTTCAATGGATCCGCAAAAAAACGGAATGTGTTCCGTATGCATTCCGTTTCCGTATTTCCGTTTTTCCGTTCCGTTGAAAGATAGAACATGTCCTATATTTGGTCGCAAATCACGGTCCGTGGCTCCATTCAAGTCAATGGGTCCGCAAAAAAACGGAATGCATACGGAAGGCATCCGTATGTCATCCGTTTTTTGCGGATCCGTCACTAACAAATGCTAGGCCCAGCCCACTGTGGCCATGTGTTTCTTGTTGCCAAACTTTTGCTGAGCACAAGTGCAGGTGCTGAAACCGGTTTGAACCAGTCTGGCTTGGCTGCAAACCAACTGCACAAAGATGGATGTTGGAAAGCTTCTGGCCCTGATCCAAGAGCGCCCCCAGCTCTGGGACACACGATCAGATCTCTACCATGATAAAATGTTGAAGGAGCATGGCTGGGATGAGGTCACCCAGGAGATGTTGGCCCGAGAGTGGGAGAAGGGCAATTCTGCCAAACGCAGAAAGTTAGGTAAGGTAATAGTATGTATTAAGTTTCAAACAATCTGTTTTAATCACCGTCCTTGAAAGCATTATTAGTAGGGATGAGCGAACTCGAACTGTATAGTTCGGGTTCGTACCGAATTTTGGGGTGTCCGTGACACGGACCCGAACCCGGACATTTTCGTAAAAGTTCGGGTTCGGTGTTCGTCGCTTTTGTGACGCTTTCTTGGCGCTTTTTGAAAGGCTGCAAAGCAGCCAATCAACAAGCGTCATACTACTTGCCCCAAGAGGCCATCACAGCCATGCCTACTATTGGCATGGCTGTGATTGGCCAGAGCACCATGTGACCCAGCCTCTATTTAAGCTGGAGTCACATAGCGCCGCCCGTCACTCTGCTCTGATTAGCGTAGGGAGAGGTTGCAGCTGCGACAGTAGGGCGAGATTAGGCTGATTAACTCCTCCAAAAGACTCCATCCAGTGATCGATCTGCAGCTGTGGATCATTGAGCTGCTGATACTCAATTGCTCACTGTTTTTAGGCTGCCCAGACCGTTTGTCAGTCACATTTTTCTGGGGTGATCGGCGGCCATTTTGTGTCTTGTGGTGCGCCAGCACAAGCTGCGACCAAGTGCATTTAACCCTCAATGGTGTGGTTGTTTTTTGGCTAAAGCCTACATCAGGGTGAAGCTGTCACACCAAGTGCATTTAACCAGCAATAGTCTGTTTATTTTTTGGCCATATACTACATCAGGGGCAAGCTGCGCCTGTCACCAAGTGCATTTAACCCTCAATGGTGTGGTTGTTTTTTGGCTAAAGCCTACATCAGGGTGAAGCTGTCACACCAAGTGCATTTAACCAGCAATAGTCTGTTTATTTTTTGGCCATATACTACATCAGGGGCAAGCTGCGCCCGTCACCAAGTGCATTTAACCCTCAGTAGTGTGGTTGGTCAAGCTATCACACCAAGTGCATTTAACCAGCAATAGTCTGTTCATTTTTTGGCCATATACTAAATCAGGGGCAAGCTGCGCCCGTCACCAAGTGCATTTAACCAGCAATAGTCTGTTCATTTTTTGGCCATATACTACATCAGGGGCAAGCTGCGCCCGTCACCAAGTGCATTTAACCCTCAGTAGTGTGGTTGGTCAAGCTGTGACACCAAGTGCATTCAACCAGCAATAGTCTGTTCATTTTTTGGCCATATACTACATCAGGGGCAAGCTGCGCCCGTCACCAAGTGCATTTAACCCTCAGTAGTGTGGTTGGTCAAGCTATCACACCAAGTGCATTTAACCAGCAATAGTCTGTTCATTTTTTGGCCATATACTAAATCAGGGGCAAGCTGCGCCCGTCACCAAGTGCATTTAACCCCTTAAGGACCGGGCTCATTTTCACCTTAAGGACCGGGCCATTTTTTGCAAATCTGACCAGTGTCACTTTAAGTGCTCATAACTTTCAAACGCTTTGACTTACCCAGGCCGTTCTGAGATTGTTTTTTCGTCACATATTGTACTTCATGACACTGCTAAAATTGGGTCAAAAAAGTTATTTTTTTTGCATAAAAAAATACATTTTTTACCAAAAATTTTGAAAAATTAGCAAATTTCAAAGTTTCAGTTTCT
The DNA here is from genome assembly GCF_014858855.1 of Bufo gargarizans. NCBI lineage: Eukaryota > Metazoa > Chordata > Amphibia > Anura > Bufonidae > Bufo > Bufo gargarizans. The sequence continues at coordinate 490,315,569 of NC_058080.1, read as the reverse complement.
CTACTTCTGTAATACATAGTAATACCCCCAAAAATTGTGATGACTTTACATTCCCCATATGTCTACTTCATGTTTGTAGCATTTTGGGAATGATATTTTATTTTTTGGGGATGTTACAAGGCTTAGAAGTTTAGAAGCAAATTTAGAAATTTTTGAGAAATCTTCAAAATCCCACTTTTTATGGACCAGTTCAGGTTTGAAGTCATATTGTGAGGCTTAGATAATAGAAACCTCCCAAAAATGACCCCATTCTAGAAACTACACCCCTCAAGGTATTCAAAACTGTTTTTTCAAACTTTATTAACCCTTTAGGTGTTCCACAAGAGTTAATGGCAGATGGAGAAACAATTTTGAAATTTCTATTTTTTGGAAAATTTTCCAATATAATAAATTTTTTCCAGGAGTAAAATAAGGGTTAACTGCCAAACAACACTCAAAATGGGTTGCCCTGATTCTGTAGTTTGCAAAAACACCCCATATGTGGTCGTAAACTACTGTTTGGCCGAACGGTAGCACATAGAAGGAGGGGAATACCATATGGGTTTTGGAAGGCAGATTTTGCAGGACTGGTTTTGTTTATACCATGTCCCATTTGAAGCCCCCTGTTGCACCCCTAGAATAGAAATTTCAAAAAAGTGACTCCATCTAAGAAAGTACACCCCTCAAGGTATTCAAAACTGGGTTTACAAACTTTGTTAACCCTTTAGGTGTTCCACAAGAGTTAATGGCAGATGGAGAAACAATTATGAAATTTCAATTTTTTGGAAAATTTTCCAATATAATCAATTTTTTCTAGGAGTAAAATAAGGGTTAACTGCCAAACAACACTCAAAATGGGTTGCCCTGATTCTGTAGTTTGCAAAAATACCCCATATGTGGTCGTAAACTACTGTTTGGCCGAACGGTAGCACATAGAAGGAGGGGAACACCATATGGGTTTTGGAAGGCAGATTTTGCAGGACTGGTTTTGTTTATACCATGTCCCATTTGAAGCCCCCTGTTGCACCCCTAGAATAGAAATTTCAAAAAAGTGACTCCATCTAAGAAAGTACACCCCTCAAGGTATTCAAAACTGGGTTTACAAACTTTGTTAACCCTTCAGGTGTTCCACAAGAGTTAATGGCAGATGGAGAAACAATTATGAAATTTCAATTTTTTGGAAAATTTTCCAATATAATCAATTTTTTCTAGGAGTAAAACAAGGGTTAACTGCCAAACAACACTCAAAATGGGTTGCCCTGATTCTGTAGTTTGCAAAAACACCCCATATGTGGTCGTAAACTACTGTTTGGCCGAACGGTAGCACATAGAAGGAGGGGAACACCATATGGGTTTTGGAAGGCAGATTTTGCAGGACTGGTTTTGTTTATACCATGTCCCATTTGAAGCCCCCTGTTGCACCCCTAGAATAGAAATTTCAAAAAAGTGACTCCATGTAAGAAAGTACACCCCTCAAGGTATTCAAAACTGGGTTTACAAACTTTGTTAACCCTTTAGGTGTTCCACAAGAGTTAATGGCAGATGGAGAAACAATTATGAAATTTCAATTTTTTGGAAAATTTTCCAATATAATCAATTTTTTCTAGGAGTAAAACAAGGGTTAACTGCCAAACAACACTCAAAATGGGTTGCCCTGATTCTGTAGTTTGCAGAAACACCCCATATGTGGTGGTAAACTACTATTTGGCTAAACGGCAGGACATAGAAGAAGGGGAACGCCATATGGTTTTTGGAAGGCAGATTTTGCTGGACTGGTTTATTTACACCATGTACCCTTTCAAGCCCCCTGATGCACCCCTAGAGTAGAAACTCCATAAAAGTGACCCCATCTAGGAAACTACGGGATAAGGTGGTTGTTGTTTTGGGACTATTTTTGGGGTAAATTTGATATTTGGTTGCTCTATATTACTCTTTTTTGAGGCAATGTAACAAAAAAATTAAAATCTAAAATTGTTTCTACATTCGCTATTTAGTTTTGTGGAACACCTAAAGGGTTAACATAGTTTGTAAAGTAACTTTTGAATACCTTGAGGGGTGTAGTTTCTTAGATGGGGTCACTTTTTTGGAGTTTCTAGTCTGGGCTACATCAGGGGGGGCTTCTAATGGGACATGGTGTCAAAAAAAAAACTGTCCATCAAAATCTGCCTTCCAGAAACCGTATGGCGTTCCCTTCGTTCTATGCCCTGCCGTGCGGCTATATAGCCATTTACGACCACATATGGGGTGTTTCTGCAAACGACAGAATCGGGGCAATAAATATTTAGTTTTGTTTGGCTGTTAACCCTTGCTTTATTACCGGCAAAATGGATTTAAATTGAAATTTTGCCCAAAAATAGGTGTTTTGGCACCGTTTTTATTTTATATTTTTAACACCGTTCATCCGAGGCGTTTGGTCAAAAGTTATTTTTATAGCGACGACTTTTACGCACGCGACGATGCCCAATATGTATGGCTCTCAGACTTTGGAGACACTAAGCAGGCATCCTAAAACTGCGGCCCTCCAGATGTTGTAAAACTACAATTCCCACCATGCCCTGCTGATGGCTGTAGGTTGTCTGGGCATGCTGGGAGTTATAGTTTTACAACATCTGGAGGGCTGCAGTTTGAGGATGCCTGCACTAAAACTAATATTTTTGGGGGAAAGAAAAATAGTTTTCGTGTCTCCAAAGTCTGAGAGCCATAGTGTTTTATGTTCTCTAGTGAACTGTTGGGGATTATAAAAATTTAGTACTCCATGGAAGTGTGATACTCCCTGAAGCAATCGATAACGCAGAGGCCCGGATGATCGGGGCACGTGTCGCACTGAGTGGTGGTGTCCTTCCGTATCCCCCTCCTGCGACACACTCTGCACTTTTTTTGGGTTCGTCCCTTCTTTCCAGTATGGGGGACCACACCTGGAAAGTGTTGGCCAGGGACGATCCGGGCGCCTCCAGTTCCCGAGGTACTCCGGCCTGCTCTTTCCCGGTCCGAAAAGATCAGGTCCTTGAGGACTGCCTCATAGAATTGGAGGAATGTCCCTGTGCTGCCAGCGCTTCGGGATAGTACAAAAGAGTTGTACATGGCAACCTGCACCAAGTAGACCGCAACTTTTTTGTACCATGCCCGGGTTTTGCGCATGGCGTTATATGGCGTGAGGACTTGATCCGAGAGATCAACTCCTCCCATATACCGATTGTAGTCGACGATACAATCGGGCTTGAGGACCGTTGCCGCGGTACCTCGCACAGGGACTGGGGTGGTGCCGTTACCGTGGATTGTGGACAGCATAAGGACATCCCTCTTGTCCTTATACCTGACCAGCAACAGGTTTCCACTGGTAAGTGCACGGGTCTCACCCCTGGGGATAGGTACCTGGAGGGGGTAGGCAGGGAGGCCGCGCTGATTTTTCCGCACGGTCCCACAAGCGAACGTAGATCTGGCGGCAAGGGACCTGAACAAGGGAATGCTGGTATAAAAGTTATCCACGTACAAGTGGTAACCATTATCCAGCAGTGGGTACATAAGGTCCCACACGAGTTTCCCGCTAACACCCAGAGTGGGGGGACATTCTGGGGGTTGAATACGGGAATCTCGCCCCTCGTACACACGAAATTTGTAAGTGTACCCTGAGGTACTCTCACAAATTTTGTATAGCTTCACGCCATACCTCGCTCGCTTTGTGGGAATATATTGGCGGAAACTGAGTCTCCCCTTGAACGCAATGAGCGACTCATCAACCGCGACCTCCCTTCCAGGTACGTAGGCCTGCTGAAATGTGGCCCCAAAGTGATCGATGACAGGCCGTATCTTATACAGCCGGTCATAGGCAGGATCACCTCGGGGTGGACATGCTGCATTATCGGAATAATGCAGACATTTCCGGATGGCCTCAAACCGGGAGCGTGTCATGACCATACTGTACAGTGGGGTCTGGTACAGGACGTCCCCACTCCAGTATTGCCTGACACTGGGTTTTTGGACTAGACCCATATGCAGCACGAGGCCCCAAAATGTCCTCATTTCGGCTGCACTGACCGGCGTCCAGCCACCGGGTCTAGCCAAAACTGAGCCTGGGTTTTGAGCGACGAACTGTTGGGCGTACAGATTCGTCTGCTCCACCATCAAATTCACCAGTGGGTTACTGAAAAAAAAACTAAAATAGTCAATTTCAGTAAACCCCACTGTGGGAATCTGGATTCCAGGATTGCCAGCGAAATCCGGAATCTCAGGCTCAAAGTCCACTGGGGGACACCAGCTAAGTTCATCGGCAGGGGTCTCCGGTGAACTTATTTGGTGGGCCGGGAAACCAGTACGAACCCCAGGGCGGCTCGTACTAGGGTGGGCCACAGGATCCCTAGCATGTGCGGCCCCTGGCTCCGCCTGGCGGCGTCTCCGCCGCCTTGGTGGCTCATCGTCATCCGATGATGATGAGGAGGATGCTGATGATAAGAGGAATGTGGGGTCATCCTCATCCTCACTGGGGCTCTCGGAGTCGGAGGCAATCTGGGCATATGCCTCCTCGGCCGAGAACACCCGGCGGGCCATGGGTGTGTGTGCGTGTAGGTGTGCGTGTGTGTAAAACTTTATTATATGTGCGTGTGTGTGGGGGCAACGGGTGTTCGCGTACTAAAAAAAGGAAAAAAGGGCAAGTGTTAGGAAAAAAAAAAAGTTGCTGATTAGCGGTACAACGCTGATCAGCGGTGGGGCAGGCGATGCGCTAACAGTGGACGGACGCTAAAAAGTGCCGACCAGTCAGCGAACGCAGAAAAAAAAGTGGTGGTGAGGGGGCTAGTGGTGGTGGTGGGGGGGGGGGGGTTGGGGGGAGTGGTGGGGGGATGGGTGGAGGGGGTGGGGGGGCTGGTGGTGGTGGGGGGCTGGTAGGGGGGGGCAAGTGGCAGGGGGGGGTCTGGGGTCTGATAGATGGATCAAAAAAAGTTTTGTGTAAAAGTTAAGTTTTTTTTTTTTTTTTTTTTTTCCTAACTAACTTTTCCCTTCTTTCCCTGCCTAACGATGCCTCTCCCTCACTGACCCTAACCTACCTGGGTGGCGATGGGTGCAGGAGGGTGATGGATGGCGATTAGGGGGACACAGGAGCTGGTGCTGGACGATGCTGCCGGGTGCTCGTGCAGAACAGGAAGAGGAGGGGAGAGAGGAGCGCAGGAAGTTTGAATCTCGCGCCTCTCTCCCCTGCACCAATCAGCACCCTGGACAGCAGTGTTCAGCACCAGGGCCAGCACCGCCTCCTCAAATCCTCGGACTGCGATTGGTGGTGTATAATTACGCCACCGATCGCAGTCTTTTTCCGGTTCATCGGGTCACCGGACACCCGAATGGACCGGAAACGCAGAAAACCGCAGGTCTGAATTGACCTGCGGTTTTCTGCGATCGCCGATACGGGGGGGTCAAATGACCCCCCCCTGCGTTGTTACGGGATGCCGGCTGAATGATTTCAGCCGAAATCCCGTTCCGATTAACCCCCGCGGCGCCGGAATGCCGATTTTAAGTCAGGACGTACCGGTACGCCCTTGGTCCTTAAGGACTCGGGAAATAGGGCGTACCGGTACGCCCTGTGTCCTTAAGGGGTTAACCAGCAATAGTCTGTTCATTTTTTGGCCATATACTACATCAGGGGCAAGCTGCGCCCGTCACCAAGTGCATTTAACCCTCAGTAGTGTGGTTGGTCAAGCTATCACACCAAGTGCATTTAACCAGCAATAGTCTGTTCATTTTTTGGCCATATACTAAATCAGGGGCAAGCTGCGCCTGTCACCAAGTGCATTTAACCAGCAATAGTCTGTTCATTTTTTGGCCATATACTACGTCAGGGGCAAGCTGCGCCCGTCACCAAGTGCATTTAACCCTCAGTAGTGTGGTTGGTCAAGCTATCACACCAAGTGCATTTAACCAGCAATAGTCTGTTCATTTTTTGGCCATATACTAAATCAGGGGCAAGCTGCGCCTGTCACCAAGTGCATTTAACCAGCAATAGTCTGTTCATTTTTTGGCCATATACTACATCAGGGGCAAGCTGCGCCCGTCACCAAGTGCATTTAACCCTCAGTAGTGTGGTTGGTCAAGCTATCACACCAAGTACATTTAACCAGCAATAGTCTGTTCATTTTTTGGCCATATACTAAATCAGGGGCAAGCTGCGCCTGTCACCAAGTGCATTTAACCAGCAATAGTCTGTTCATTTTTTGGCCATATACTACATCAGGGGCAAGCTGCGCCCGTCACCAAGTGCATTTAACCCTCAGTAGTGTGGTTGGTCAAGCTATCACACCAAGTGCATTTAACCAGCAATAGTCTGTTCATTTTTTGGCCATATACTAAATCAGGGGCAAGCTGCGCCCGTCACCAAGTGCATTTAACCAGCAATAGTCTGTTCATTTTTTGGCCATATACTACATCAGGGGCAAGCTGCGCCCGTCACCAAGTGCATTTAACCCTCAGTAGTGTGGTTGGTCAAGCTATCACACCAAGTGCATTTAACCAGCAATAGTCTGTTCATTTTTTGGCCATATACTACATCAGGGGCAAGCTGCGCCCGTCACCAAGTGCATTTAACCCTCAGTAGTGTGGTTGGTCAAGCTGTCACACCAAGTGCATTTAACCAGCAATAGTCTGTTCATTTTTTGGCCATATACTACATCAGGGGCAAGCTGCGCCCGTCACCAAGTGCATTTAACCAGCAATAGTGTGGTTATTTTTTGGCCATATCCCAGTCTAATTCTGTCACTAAATCCATACCGGTCACCCAGCGCCTAAATACTAGGCCTCAAATTTATATCCCGCTAAATCTGTCGTTACCGCTGTACTGTTGTGGCTGGGCAAGTTATTTAGTGTCCGTCAAAGCACATTTTTTGTTCAGGGTTGAAATACAATTCCCAATTTAGCAATTTCATAATTTAGTGGTTTCTGCTATATCAGAGCTATTTGAAATCTATCCCTAAAAGGGTATATAATATTCAAGGTGCACATAGGGTCATTCAGAATAACTTCACACACACGCTACTGTGCATTTCCAAGTCCAATTCTGTTAGTAAAACCATACCGGTCACCCAGCGCCTAAATACTAGGCCTCAAATTTATATCCCGCTAAATCTCTCGTTACCGCTGTCCTGTTGTGGCTGGGAAAGTTATTTAGTGTCTGTCAAAGCACATTTTTTGTTCTGGGTTGAAATACAATTCCCAATTTAGCAATTTCATAATTTAGTGGTTTCTGCTATATCAGAGCTATTTGAAATCTATCCCTAAAAGGGTATATAATATTCAAGGTGCACATAGGGTCATTCAGAATAACTTCACACACACGCTACTGTGCATTTCCAAGTCCAATTCTGTTAGTAAATCCATACCGGTCACCCAGCGCCTAAATACTAGGCCTCAAATTTATATCCCGCTAAATCTCTCGTTACCGCTGTACTGTTGTGGCTGGGAAAGTTATTTAGTGTCTGTCAAAGCACATTTTTTGTTCTGGGTTGAAATACAATTCCCAATTTAGCAATTTCATAATTTAGTGGTTTCTGCTATATCAGAGCTATTTGAAATCTATCCCTAAAAGGGTATATAATATTCAAGGTGCACATAGGGTCATTCAGAATAACTTCACACACACGCTACTGTGCATTTCCAAGTCCAATTCTGTTAGTAAATCCATACCGGTCACCCAGCGCCTAAATACTAGGCCTCAAATTTATATCCCGCTGAATTTGAATACAATACATTGGGCCAAATAATATTTTTGTTGTTGTGGTGAACCATAACAATGAGGAAAACATCTAGTAAGGGACGCGGACGTGGACATGGTCGTGGTGATGTTAGTGGACCCTCTGGTGCTGGGAGAGGACGTGGCCGTTCTGCCACATCCACACGTCCTAGTGTACCAACTACCTCAGGTCCCAGTAGCCCCCAGAATTTACAGCGATATATGGTGGGGCCTAATGCCGTTCTAAGGATGGTAAGGCCTGAGCAGGTACAGGCATTAGTCAATTGGGTGGCCGACAGTGGATCCAGCACGTTCACATTATCTCCCACCCAGTCTTCTGCAGAAAGCGCACAGATGGCGCCTGAAAACCAACCCCATCAGTCTGTCACATCACCCCCATGCATACCAGGGAAACTGTCTGAGCCTCAAGTTATGCAGCAGTCTCTTATGCTGTTTGAAGACTCCGCTGGCAGGGTTTCCCAAGGGCATCCACCTAGCCCTTCCCCAGCGGTGACGCACAACCACTTATGTTTCCTGATGATGAGGACATGGGACTACCACCTCAGCATGTCTCTGATGATGACGAAACACAGGTGCCAACTGCTGCGTCTTTCTGCAGTGTGCAGACTGAACAGGAGGTCAGGGATCAAGACTGGGTGGAAGACGATGCAGGGGACGCTGAGGTCCTAGACCCCACATGGAATGAAGGTCGTGCCACTGACTTTCACAGTTCGGAGGAAGAGGCAGTGGTGAGACCGAGCCAACAGCATAGCAAAAGAGGGAGCAGTGGGCAAAAGCAGAACACCCGCCGCCAAGAGACTCCGCCTGCTACTGACCGCCGCCATCTGGGACCGAGCACCCCAAAGGCAGCTTCAAGGAGTTCCCTGGCATGGCACTTCTTCAAACAATGTGCTGACGACAAGACCCGAGTGGTTTGCACGCTGTGCCATCAGAGCCTGAAGCGAGGCATTAACGTTCTGAACCTGAGCACAACCTGCATGACCAGGCACCTGCATGCAAAGCATGAACTGCAGTGGAGTAAACACCTTAAAACCAAGGAAGTCACTCAGGCTCCCCCTGCTACCTCTTCTGCTGCTGCCGCCTCGGCCTCTTCCTCCGCCTCTGGAGGAACGTTGGCACCTGCCGCCCAGCAAACAGGGGATGTACCACCACCACCTCCGTCACCAAGCGTCTCAACCATGTCACACGCCAGCGTTCAGCTCTCCATCTCACAAACATTTGAGAGAAAGCGTAAATTCCCACCTAGCCACCCTCGATCCCTGGCCCTGAATGCCAGCATTTCTAAACTACTGGCCTATGAAATGCTGTCATTTAGGCTGGTGGACACAGACAGCTTCAAACAGCTCATGTCGCTTGCTGTCCCACAGTATGTTGTTCCCAGCCGCCACTACTTCTCCAAGAGAGCCGTGCCTTCCCTGCACAACCAAGTATCCGATAAAATCAAGTGTGCACTGCGCAACGCCATCTGTAGCAAGGTCCACCTAACCACAGATACGTGGACCAGTAAGCACGGCCAGGGACGCTATATCTCCCTAACTGCACACTGGGTAAATGTAGTGGCAGCTGGGCCCCAGGCGGAGAGCTGTTTGGCGCACGTCCTTCCGCCGCCAAGGATCGCAGGGCAACATTCTTTGCCTCCTGTTGCCACCTCCTCCTTCTCGGCTTCCTCCTCCTCTTCTTCCACCTGCTCATCCAGTCAGCCACACACCTTCACCACCAACTTCAGCACAGCCCGGGGTAAACGTCAGCAGGCCATTCTGAAACTCATATGTTTGGGGGACAGGCCCCACACCGCACAGGAGTTGTGGCGGGGTATAGAACAACAGACCGACGAGTGGTTGCTGCCGGTGAGCCTCAAGCCCGGCCTGGTGGTGTGTGATAATGGGCGAAATCTCGTTGCAGCTCTGGGACTAGCCAATTTGACGCACATCCCTTGCTTGGCGCATGTGCTGAATTTGGTGGTGCAGAAGTTCATACACAACTACCCCGACATGTCAGAGCTGCTGCATAAAGTGCGGGCCGTCTGTTCGCGCTTCCGGCGTTCACATCCTGCTGCTGCTCGCCTGTCTGCGCTACAGCGTAACTTCGGCCTTCCCGCTCACCGCCTCATATGCGACGTGCCCACCAGGTGGAACTCCACCTTGCACATGCTGGACAGACTGTGCGAGCAGCAGCAGGCCATAGTGGAGTTTCAGCTGCAGCACGCACGGGTCAGTCGCACTACAGAACAGCACCACTTCACCACCAATGACTGGGCCTCCATGCGAGACCTGTGTGCCCTGTTGCGCTGTTTCGAGTACTCCACCAACATGGCCAGTGGCGATGACGCCGTTATCAGCGTTACAATACCACTTCTATGTCTCCTTGAGAAAACACTTAGGGCGATGATGGAAGAGGAGGTGGCCCAGGAGGAGGAGGAGGAGGAAGAGGGGTCATTTTTAGCACTTTCAGGCCAGTCTCTTCGAAGTGACTCAGAGGGAGGTTTTTGGCAACAGCAGAGGCCAGGTACAAATGTGGCCAGCCAGGGCCCACTACTGGAGGACGAGGAGGACGAGGATGAGGAGGAGGTGGAGGAGGATGAGGATGAAGCATGGTCACAGCGGGGTGGCACCCAACGCAGCTCGGGTCCATCACTGGTGCGTGGCTGGGGGGAAAGGCAGGACGATGACGATACGCCTCCCACAGAGGACAGCTTGTCCTTACCCCTGGGCAGCCTGGCACACATGAGCGACTACATGCTGCAGTGCCTGCGCAACGACAGCAGAGTTGCCCACATTTTAACCTGTGCGGACTACTGGGTTGCCACCCTGCTGGATCCACGCTACAAAGACCCACCTTACTTCCTGCACTGGAGCGTGATAGGAAGATGCGCGAGTACAAGCGCACGTTGGTAGACGCGCTACTGAGAGCATTCCCAAATGTCACAGGGGAACAAGTGGAAGCCCAAGGCCAAGGCAGAGGAGGAGCAAGAGGTCGCCAAGGCAGCTGTGTCAATGCCAGCTCCTTTGAGGGCAGGGTTAGCATGGCAGAGATGTGGAAAACTTTTGTCAACACGCCACAGCTAACTGCACCACCACCTGATACGCAACGTGTTAGCAGGAGGCAACATTTCACTAACATGGTGGAACAGTACATGTGCACACCCCTCCACGTACTGACTGATGGTTCGGCCCCATTCAACTTCTGGGTCTCTAAATTGTCCACGTGGCCAGAGCTAGCCTTTTATGCCTTGGAGGTGCTGGCCTGCCCGGCGGCCAGCGTTTTGTCTGAACGTGTATTCAGCACGGCAGGGGGCGTCAATACAGACAAACGCAGCCGCCTGTCTACAGCCAATGTGGACAAGCTGACGTTCATAAAAATGAACCAGGCATGGATCCCACAGGATCTGTCCGTCCCTTGTCCAGATTAGACATTAACTACCTCCCCTTAACCATATATTATTGGACTCCAGGGCACTTCCTCATTCAATCCTATTTTTATTTTCATTTTACCATTATATTGCGAGGCTACCCAAAGTTGAATGAACCTCTCCTCTGTCTGGGTGCTGGGGCCTAAATATATGCCAATGGACTGTTCCAATGTTGGGTGACGTGAAGCCTGATTCTCTGCTATGACATGCAGAATGATTCTCTGCTGACATGAAGCCAGATTGTCTGTTACGGGACCTCTCTCCTCTGCCTGTGTGCTGGGCCTAAATATATGCCAATGGACTGTTGCAGTGGTGGCTGACGTGAAGCCTCATTCTCTGCTATGACATGCAGACTAATTCTCTGCTGACATGAAGCCAGATCCTCTGTTACGGGACCTCTCTCCTCTGCCTGGGTGCTGGGCCTAAATTTATGAAAATGGACTCTTACAGTGGTGGGTGACGTGAAGCCTGATTCTCTGCTATGACATGAAGACTGATTCTCTGCTGACATGAAGCCAGATTGTCTGTTACGGGACCTCTCTCCTCTGCCTGGGTGCTGGGCCTAAATATATGCCAATGGACTGTTGCAGTGGTGGCTGACGTGAAGCCTCATTCTCTGCTATGACATGCAGACTAATTCTCTGCTGACATGAAGCCAGATTCTCTGTTACGGGACCTCTCTCCTCTGCCTGGGTTCCGGGGCCTAAATATCTGAGAATGGACTGTTCCAGTGGTGGGTGACGGGAAGCCAGATTCTCTGCTATGGGACCTCTCTCCAATTGATTTTGGTTAATTTTTATTTTAATTCATTTCCCTATCCACATTTGTTTGCAGGGGATTTACCTACATGTTGCTGCCTTTTGCAGCCCTCTAGCCCTTTCCTGGGCTGTTTTACAGCCTTTTTAGTGCCGAAAAGTTCGGGTCCCCATTGACTTCAATGGGGTTCGGGTTCGGGACGAAGTTCGGATCGGGTTCGGATCCCGAACCCGAACATTTTCGGGAAGTTCGGCCGAACTTCTCGAACCCGAACATCCAGGTGTTCGCTCAACTCTAATTATTAGTAATATTTTGGATGACTACGGATATATTTGAATGCATTGTAAAATGCACATGTAAATGAATGATGCAATAACTGTTTTTTCCATCTATAAAAGCAAGCTTTTTTTATGTATGGAATGAAAAGGCTTTATTGCTGGTTACTTAGTGATTGATGTCAGCAGCCTTGACCACTGTGGTATGTCCTGCTGTAGGGATAGTATAATTTCCATCATGGCCTGCTGTAAGCCGGTAGCTATATTATGTCTGGACATGCTTTGAGTTGTAGATTCTTAATAAACAGCAGTATATCTGCATATATTTAGTCCCTGTATGTAAACATAAAACACTTTTTAAACATTTTCAAATCCCTGTCACGTGTCCGTGGTGACACCAACCCTGCGAAACATCAGTAGTGCACATGCTTGGTTAGTATTGTGAAAACGTGCGACGCGATCATTTGGCTGGTAACAGTATAGCTTGGATACATCCGCTATTGTACCTGTACTGTGCAAGCATGGTCACTGCAGATGGGTTGGATGGTTTTATTGTAACCATTGAGACAATAACAGTATGACGCTAGATAAAAAAGTGTGGGTAACAAGATTATGGCGTCATTTTTTGTAAACCACAGATATTATAAAATGTTTTTTTTATGAATGTCCCATACTTTAATAAATGATACCTAACGACTTTTGGCCTAAAGCCCTTTATATTCAAATGCATAGCTAATATATGTTTTAGTATTTTGTATTTTCTATGTGCCGTTATCATTGCATATCTATATAATAATCCTATTGAAAGGTTGTTATGTCATATTTCTACAGTCCAACGTGTGAAGACCTGCTGGCAGTCCTGCCGAGACCAGTACCGGCGGGAACGTGTGCAGGCCCTTGGACATAGTGGCGAGGGTGGGCGCCGAAAGAAGCCCTATCTATACACCCGGCAACTGCACTTTTTGAGGCCAGTGCTGGATGTGAGGACGTGAGTATATTTATATTTTGTCATGTTTATAATTTGTACACGAACAATTAAACCTAGCTTCTGGCTTAGATTTTAGTTATAAATTTAGACCGTACGAGAAGAATTTTTTATTTTATCAAGTGGCTTTCCCATCTTAGACAATGGGTGCATATTGCAAGGATATGCCCCCATTGTCTGATATGTGTGGGTCCCCCCCCGCTGGGACCCGCACCTATATCGATAAGGATCGGGGAGCACTGGAAATGCAGGAGCCCAGATTTCATGGCCACCGTCTACCACCAAGCGCTAATCCCCTCCTCTCCCATATAGAAGTTGAATGGGAGTGTGCCGCCCATGTGCGCCTCATGCTCCCATTCATTTCTATGGGGCAGACGGCAATAGCTGAGCCAGCGCACACACATAGAAATGAATGGAGGGTGACTGCGCATGTGCAGTGTGATGTCGTTCAATTTCAGGGCTCTGTTCTCTGGATAGGTCTAGGTCCCAGCATTGGGACCACACACCTAATAGACAATGCCCCCATTGTTTGAGATGGGAAAAGACCTGTTTATTAAAAGGTTATGCAGAAACTTTACCTGGTTTGCACATGCCTGGTACACTTTGGTATGTGTAAAGTACTATACTGCCCTTGTCCACACCATGCTACACTAATATTACCATCTTGCATTGCGAAAATACTGACATGACCTGCACAAATAGAAGACATTCTTTAAACAGTTGAGAAGTGCGCTAAGGAGCATCCATAAAGTGTCAGTCCATTTGCCAGGTGGTCACAATTGCTCAGAGGAAGGCACTGTCTACCATATTGTTGACAAGGACAGTATATCACTGGCAGTACCAAAACAGAGCTTGACGTATGCAAATTAGCATCTGGCTATTGGAAACCGTGTACCAATACATGTTCAAATTATATAATGTCTTTATCCTCCCCTAAACATTCATGGCCCATATAACAGTAGTGCATACACATTATTATATATAGTAGGAATAGTCTATATTAAAGGTCAAGGGGACAGCTAGCCATGAGTGGTGGTGCTAAGACTGCTGACTAGCGGATGCTGTCTGTGGCTGAGAGTGCTGGGAATATGTTTTATAATTATTAGACACTTCATATATGCACATGGTTTGTTTCAAATTATCTCTCTTTCCACAGCACTGTTGACAGCCTGGAGCCACAGAGGGAAACTGGCAACACCAGCAGTGAGTCGGACCAGGCAGCGTATGGCCAGGACTCCCCTCGTCCTGGGGAGCAGGAGGTGGAACCTGTCCAGCAGCTTCCAGAAGAAGAGAGGGAGGAGTCCTCAGCTCTGGAAGGACCATCTCGACCCCTCGAATCCAGTCCACAGCCCCGAAGGAGACAGACACGCAGGAGAAGGGTGGCCCCTCCGAACCCTGATTCTGCCGCAAATACTCAGGCACAGGTACAGACTCAGGTGCTTGAGTATTTGCGGCAGAGACATTTAGAAGGGAGTGAGGAGAGGATGCTAAGCGGGCTAGCTCATCTTTTTAACCCCTTAAGGACCGAGGACGTACCGGTACGCCCTATTTCCCGAGTCCTTAAGGACCGAGGACGTACCGGTACGTCCTGACTTAAAATCTGAATTCCGGCGCCGCGGGGGTTAATCGAAACGGGATTTCGGCTGAAATCATTCAGCCGGCATCCCGTAACAACGCGGGGGGGGGTCATTGGACCCCCCCGTATCGGCGATCGCAGAAAACCGCAGGTCAATTCAGACCTGCGGTTTTCTGCGTTTCCGGTCCATTCGGGTGTCCTGTGACCCGATGAACCGGAAAAAGACTGCGATCGGTGGCGTAATTTTACACCACCAATCGCAGTCCGAGGATTTGAGGAGGCGGTGCTGGCCCTGGTGCTGAACGCCGCTGTCCAGGGTGCTGATTGGTGCAGGGGAGAGAGGCGCGAGATTCAAACTTCCTGCGCTCCTCTCTCCCCTCCTCTTCCTGTCCAGCACCCTGACCGTGCAGCATCGTCCAGCACCAGCTCCTGTGTCCCCCTAAATCGGCATCCATCACCCTCCTGCACCCATCGCCACCCAGGTAGGTTAGGGTCAGTGAGGGAGAGGCACCTTTAGGCAGGGATAGAAGGGAAAAGTTAAAAAAAAAAAAAAAAAAAAAAAAAAAAAAGCACATTTATTCCAAACTTTTTTGTTTCAACTTTCAGACCCCAGACCCCCCCTGCCACTTGCCCCCCCCGCATCCCCCCCACCACCAGCCCCCCCCCCACCACCAGCCCCCCCCCCCACCCACCAACCCCCTCCCCCCCCCACTCTGAGAGCCCCAGTGAGAATGAGGATGACCCCACGTTCCTTTTGTCATCCGCATCCTCCTCATCATCATCGGATGACGATGAGCCACCAAGGCAGCGGAGACGCCGCCAGGCGGAGCCAGGGGCCACACATGCTAGGGATCCTGTGGCCCACCCTAGTACGAGCCGCCCTGGGGTTCGTACTGGTTTCCCGGCCCACCAAATAAGTTCACCGGAGCCCCCTGCCGATGAACTTAGCTGGTGTCCCCCAGTGGACTTTGAGCCTGAGATTCCGGATTTCGCTGGCAATCCTGGAATCCAGATTCCCACAGTGGGGTTTACTGAAATAGACTTTTTTAGTTTTTTTTTCAGTAACCCACTGGTGAATTTGATGGTGGAGCAGACGAATCTGTACGCCCAACAGTTCGTCGCTCAAAACCCAGGCTCAGTTTTGGCTAGACCCGGTGGCTGGACGCCGGTCAGTGCAGCCGAGATGAGGACATTTTGGGGCCTCGTGCTGCATATGGGTCTAGTCCAAAAACCCAGTGTCAGGCAATACTGGAGTGGGGACGTCCTGTACCAGACCCCACTGTACAGTATGGTCATGACACGTCACCGGTTTGAGGCCATCCGGAAATGTCTGCATTATTCCGATAATGCAGCATGTCCACCCCGAGGTGATCCTGCCTATGACCGGCTGTATAAGATACGGCCGGTCATCGATCACTTTGGGGCCACATTTCAGCAGGCCTACGTACCTGGAAGGGAGGTCGCGGTTGATGAGTCTCTCGTTGCGTTCAAGGGGAGACTCAGTTTCCGCCAATACATTCCCACAAAGCGGGCGAGGTATGGCGTGAAGCTATACAAAATTTGTGAGAGTACCTCAGGGTACACTTACAAATTTTGTGTGTACGAGGGGCGAGATTCCCGTATTCAACCCCCAGAATGTCCCCCCACTCTGGGTGTTAGCGGGAAACTCGTGTGGGACCTTATGTACCCACTGCTGGATAAGGGTTACCACTTGTACGTGGATAACTTTTATACCAGCATTCCCTTGTTCAGGTCCCTTGCCGCCAGATCCACGTTCGCTTGTGGGACCGTGCGGAAAAATCAACGCGGCCTCCCTGCCTACCCCCTCCAGGTACCTATCCCCAGGGGTGAGACCCGTGCACTTACCAGTGGAAACCTGTTGCTGGTCAGGTATAAGGACAAGAGGGATGTCCTTATGCTGTCCACAATCCACGGTAACAGCACCACCCCAGTCCCTGTGCGAGGTACCGCGGCAACGGTCCTCAAGCCCGATTGTATCGTCGACTACAATCGGTATATGGGAGGAGTTGATCTCTCTGATCAAGTCCTCACGCCATATAACGCCATGCGCAAAACCCGGGCATGGTACAAAAAAGTTGCGGTCTACTTGGTGCAGGTTGCCATGTACAACTCTTTTGTACTATCCCGAAGCGCTGGCAGCACAGGGACATTCCTCCAATTCTATGAGGCAGTCCTCAAGGACCTGATCTTTTCGGACCGGGAAAGAGCAGGCCGGAGTACCTCGGGAACTGGAGGCGCCCGGATCGTCCCTGGCCAACACTTTCCAGGTGTGGTCCCTGTAGGAGAGTACCTGGGGTGGTAATAGACGGCAGGTACGTGCCACCGGGGGTCCTGGCCCCGGTGGAGTAAGAGCCAGAAAAGTGCATATTGCAGCGGTTATGCTGTTAACACAGCGGATCCGGGCCGGCTCTTATTGGGAGCAGGCAGATATGCGGGCGGGTGCCTGTCTCCCCACGGTCCAGGCCAGGTTTTGCAGGGAAGGGTTAAAACCTGACCAGCAACAAGGGTGTGGTGTGCAATGTGGAGCTTCTGTGTTCTCTGGCTGTGAGAGTGAGAAGTGGAGGTGAGCTGGGCTGTGTGCTGAGGCCTATGGAGGACTGTGCAGGATCCTGAAGCTGAAACCAGGAGGGATCCATGTCCTGTGGCTAGAAGCAAGACCCAGGGACTTACTTCACCAAGGAGAAAAAGGTGACATTACTCCTGGCTTTAAATAGACTTTGCTTTATGTGACTGAAACAGGCCTCAAGTAGCCGGCAGCAGGGACTTGCTGTGTTTGAACTATTATTTTGCTGTTGTGTGTGACCACCCTCCCTATGAACTGCGCCGTCTTTCACTTGTATGCACCGCGTGAATAAACAAAGCATCGTGTTTTACACCAAGACCGGTCTGTGTTGCCTCTATACTGCACTCGCTACCACTGCCTACCAGAGCGGATCCCCACAATTGGTGGAGGATGCGGGCAAACGGCAGTGAGGCTGAAAATTGTGCTGTTTGGACTGTATGTCATATATTAAGCCAGCAAGTTTTGTGGCTCCAGATAAAATGGAGGAGGCTATTAGACACTTGGTGCAAAGTAATGAGGAGGCTACTCGGAGACATGAGGAAGCCCTGAGAGACCAGCGGCAGTTGAATAGTCTACTGGCCCAGCAACTGGCGACTATGCAGGAGTCCATGCGGGTGTTACAACAACAAGCCGTCCCGGGGGGGACCGCAATCCTACCTGCTGCCCGGGATAAGGTGCGCTCAGCGTTAAGAAAGATGGGCCCCGAGGATGATATCGAGGCGTTCCTGATGGTCTTCGAACGCACTGCGGAACAGGAAAGGTTACCGGCAGAACAGTGGGCCGAAGTAGTGGCGCCATTTTTAGTGGGTGACGCACAAAAGGCCTACTTCGACCTCAGTCAGGAGGAAGCCAAGAGCTATGAGAGGCTGAAGGGGGAGGTGTTGGCTCGTCTTGGGGTTAATACCTATGTGCGTGCACATCGAGTCTACCAGTGGGCTTTCTCAGAGTCCCGGCCTGCTCGGTCCCAGGCCTATGACCTGTTACACCTCGTAAAAAAATGGCTGCAGCCTGAGACATTGAGCCCCTCGCAGATGGTGGAACGTGTGGTGGTGGATCGTTTGGTGCGTACCCTCCTAAGAGCAATACAGCGCTGGGTGGGACAAGGTGATCCAGGCACCCTGGATCAGTTAGTAAGCCTTGTCGAGAGGTATGTGGCAACCCAGGACTTGGTGCGGGACTCAACGCAGGTGCAGGAATCCCGTCGGGCTCCCTCTCAGGCTAGGGATCCGGAAAAAGGGTCCCAACCACAAAGGGGGGGGAAGGCTAGTCCTACTCCAGGGAAGAGAGACCGGGGAGGGACCACGGGGATTCAATGTTGGCACTGCCACGGCCTGGGACATAGGGCAGCGAACTGTCCTCAAACACCTGAACCCATGGACTGCGGGTTCGCTCGCCGGTCCTCTTTCTTTGCCCGGCCTGTATGTACCGCGGATGCCAGGCCGACCACCGATATGCCACCTCTGTGCCAAGTCTTGGTCGATGGGCATCCGATTAATGCTTTGCTGGACTCTGGGAGCCTGGTGACCCTAGTGCATGAGTCCTTAGTGTCTGAGACACTCCCAGAGAAGCAAACCCTGTCCATTGTCTGTATCCATGGGGACCGCCGGGAGTACCCCACTGCCAGGGTTACCATGTCCGTGTTGGGCAAAGAGGTGCAGCATGTCGTCGGAGTGGGACGCCAAATCCCTTATGCCGCCATACTGGGAAGGGATTTTCCTTTGTTCTGGACTCTATGGAAGAGCAATATGCCTTCCCTTAGGGACAGACGACAATCGGGCCCAGTGCCCGAGGATCCCGATGCAGGGATACCAGCTGTAGGGGTCACCACATCACCTGTAGAGTGTCATCCCGATAGGTTTCCCCTAGAGGTGTTGGCAGGCGAATCCGTGGAAACCCCGTCCATCCCGGACCTGGAGGTATCCCGTGACACGTTCGGGACCGCCCAGCTCCAGGATCCGACATTATTACGGGCGAGGGAAGGGGTGACAGTGGTAAATGGGGTGGCTCAGCACCCAGGGGCCGACTCGGTGTTTCCCCATCTGGCTTTTAACCAGGACCTGCTGTATAGGGTGGACAAAGTGCAGCACGAGGTAGTGGAGCAGCTGGTGGTACCCCAGCCATACCGCCGTGTGGTACTGGACTTGGCCCACTCCCACGTGCTGGGAGGACATTTGGGCGTAAAAAAAAAACCAAGAGCGGATTCTGCAAAGGTTCTATTGGCCCGGGGTTTATGAGGAGGTCAAAAGGTTTTGCCAATCCTGTCCAGTGTGTCAGATGACGAGCCCCCAGCCCCACTATCGCAGTCCCCTAGTACCCATGCCCATCATCGAGGTCCCCTTCGAAAGAATAGGGATGGATCTGGTAGGCCCCATAAACAAGTCGGCCAGAGGGCACCAGCATATCTTGGTGGTCTTAGACTATGCCACCAGATATCCTGAAGCGATCCCACTACGTCATACTTCTGCTAAGCTCATAGCTAAAGAACTCATGGGTATGTTCGCAAGGGTGGGGATTCCAAAAGAGATCCTGACCGACCAGGGGACGCCCTTCATGTCTAAGGTGACGAGGGAGCTCTGCAAGCTTTTAGGGGTTAAACGGTTGCACACGTCCGTATACCATCCTCAGACCGACGGACTAGTGGAACGCTTTAACAAAACCCTAAAAACTATGCTTAAAAGAACCGTAGCTAAAGACGGAAAGGATTGGGACCTGTTGCTGCCGTACGTATTGTTCGCAGTGCGAGAAGTGCCCCAGGCATCTACGGGATTCTCGCCCTTCGAGCTATTATACGGTCGACGGCCAAGAGGGTTGCTGGACATCGCTAAAGAGGCGTGGGAGCAACAGCCCACCCCCCACAAGAGTATTATAGAGCATATAGAAAAGATGCAGGACCGTATAGAGACAGTCCTACCAATCGTCCGGGAACACATGGAAGCCGCCCAACTGGCACAGAGCCGGGTATACAACCGGAGTGCCCAGGTCCGGACATTTAACCCGGGTGACCGGGTACTGGTGCTAGTCCCCACCATTGACAGTAAGTTTTTGGCACGGTGGCAAGGTCCCTACGAGGTGAAAGAGAAGGTAGGGTCAGTGAATTACAAGATATCCCAGCCAGGCCGGCGGAAGCCAGAACAGGTATATCATGTAAATTTACTGAAATCGTGGAGAGATAGGGAGTGTCTCATTGGGGACAGCCCAAGCACTGTCTTGTCTGCGGGGAAGATCCCAGCTCCACCCGAGGTCCCAGAGGGCACCTCCGCGGTAAAGATAGCAGGTGGTCTGTCGACTAAACAAGCTCAGGAAGCCAAAGAGTTAGTGAGTTGAAATAGGGACGTATTCTCTGAGCTTCCTGGTCGAACTTCGGTAGTCCGACATGACATCGTCACCGAGCCCCACGTCAGGGTACGGTTAAAGCCGTATCGTGTACCGGAGGCCCGGCGACAGGCCATTTCAGAAGAAGTAAGGTCCATGTTGAGGTTAGGGGTGATTGAGGAGTCAAGGAGCGAGTGGGCCAGCCCCATAGTCCTCATCCCAAAACCTGACGGTACTCTGCGCTTCTGCAATGATTTTAGAAAGCTCAACGAAGTGTCGAAATTCGATGCCTACCCCATGCCCCGGGTAGACCAGCTCATAGAACGGCTAGGGAAAGCTCGCTATTTCTCGGTCCTCGACCTCACAAAAGGATATTGGCAGGTGCCTCTCACGGAGGCGGCAAAGGAGAAGACTGCCTTTGTCACCCCCGAGGGGTTATTTCAGTACCAAGTTTTGCCCTTTGGCCTACATGGCGCTCCAGCCACCTTCCAGCGATTGATGGACGTCATCCTACGGCCCCATCGTCCATATGCTTCGGCATATCTGGACGACATCATCGTGTTTAGCCAGGACTGGGAGAGTCACCTGCCCAAGGTACAGGCCGTAGTCGATTCACTTAGAAAAGCTGGACTGACGGCCAACCCAAAAAAGTGTTCGCTCGGGTTCGAGGAGGTCCGGTACCTGGGATACGTGATTGGGCGGGGAGTTGTCAAACCCCAGGTAGACAAGGTTGAGGCGATCAAGAGCTGGCCCAGACCTCTTACCACCAAGCAAGTACGTTCGTTCCTAGGGATGATAGGATATTACATGCGCTTTATCCCCAACTTTGCCACAGTAGCGGCCCCATTGACAAGACTTTTAAAGGGGAGGAAGACGGTGATGGTCCGCTGGGATGAGCAGGCGGAGGAGGCATTCTCCCGTTTGAAGTCGGCTCTGTGTGGGTCCCCGGTTTTGGTGACACCCGACTTCACACGGGAATTTGTCGTTCAGACGGACGCCTCTGGAGTGGGCCTAGGGGCAGTACTCTCTCAGGAAATCAGTGGGGAGGAACACCCTGTTGTCTTCCTGAGTCGCAAACTCACCCCAGCGGAAACCAGGTACAGTGTGGTAGAGAGAGAATGCCTGGCCATTAAGTGGGCCCTCGAGTCCCTTAGGTACTATCTGTTAGGGAGAAGGTTCCGTCTGGTGACCGACCATTCCCCTCTCCAGTGGATGAGCCGGGCCAAGGAGGGGAGTGCCCGGGTCACCAGATGGTTCTTGTCCCTCCAGAATTTTAAGTTCAGTGTCGAACACAGGGCAGGCCGCTTACAGGGGAATGCCGATGCCCTTTCCCGGGTACACTGTTGTACATGTGTCCAACCCCTCAGTATTGAACAGGGTGTGCAACCCTTCAGGGTTGAACAAAGGGGGGGGATATGTAGGAGAGTACCTGGGGTGGTAATAGACGGCAGGTACGTGCCACCGGGGGTCCTGGCCCCGGTGGAGTAAGAGCCAGAAAAGTGCATATTGCAGCGGTTATGCTGTTAACACAGCGGATCCGGGCCGGCTCTTATTGGGAGCAGGCAGATATGCGGGCGGGTGCCTGTCTCCCCACGGTCCAGGCCAGGTTTTGCAGGGAAGGGTTAAAACCTGACCAGCAACAAGGGTGTGGTGTGCAATGTGGAGCTTCTGTGTTCTCTGGCTGTGAGAGTGAGAAGTGGAGGTGAGCTGGGCTGTGTGCTGAGGCCTATGGAGGACTGTGCAGGATCCTGAAGCTGAAACCAGGAGGGATCCATGTCCTGTGGCTAGAAGCAAGACCCAGGGACTTACTTCACCAAGGAGAAAAAGGTGACATTACTCCTGGCTTTAAATAGACTTTGCTTTATGTGACTGAAACAGGCCTCAAGTAGCCGGCAGCAGGGACTTGCTGTGTTTGAACTATTATTTTGCTGTTGTGTGTGACCACCCTCCCTATGAACTGCGCCGTCTTTCACTTGTATGCACCGTGTGAATAAACAAAGCATCGTGTTTTACACCAAGACCGGTCTGTGTTGCCTCTATACTGCACTCGCTACCACTGCCTACCAGAGCGGATCCCCACATCCCCCATACTGGAAAGAAGGGACGAACCCAAAAAAAGTGCAGAGTGTGTCACAAGAGGGGGATACGGAAGGACACCACAACTCAATGTGACACGTGCCCCGATCATCCGGGCCTCTGCATTATCGATTGCTTCAGGGAGTATCACACTTCCATGGAGTACTAAATTTTTATAATCCCCAACAGTTCACTAGAGAACATAAAACACTATGGCTCTCAGACTTTGGAGACACGAAAACAATTTTTCTTTCCCCAAAAAATATTAGTTTTAGTGCAGGCATCCTCAAACTGCGGCCCTCCAGATGTTGTAAAACTATAACTCCCAGCATGCCCAGACAACCTACAGCCATCATCAGGGCATGGTGGGAATTGTAGTTTTACAACATCTGGAGGGCCGCAGTTTTAGGATGCCTGCTTAGTGTCTCCAAAGTCTGAGAGCCATACATATTGGGCATCGTCGCGTGCGTAAAAGTCGTCGCTATAAAAATAACTTTTTACCAAACGCCTCGGATGAACGGTGTTAAAAATATAAAATAAAAACGGTGCCAAAACACCTATTTTTGGGCAAAATTTAAATTTAAATCCATTTTGCCGGTAATAAAGCAAGGGTTAACAGCCAAACAAAACTAAACATTTATTGCCCCAATTCTGTAGTTTGCAGAAACACCCCATATCTGGTCGTAAATGGCTATATAGCCGCACGGCAGGGCATAGAACGAAGGGAACTCCATACGGTTTCTGGAAGGCAGATTTTGATGGACAGTTTTTTTTTTACACCATGTCCCATTAGAAGCCCCCCCTGATGTAGCCTAGACTAGAAACTCCAAAAAAGTGACCCCATCTAAGAAACTACACCCCTCAAGGTATTCAAAAGTTACTTTACAAACTATGTTAACCCTTTAGGTGTTCCACAAAACTAAATAGCGAATGTAGAAACAATTTTAGAATTAAATTTTTTTGTTACATTGCCTCAAAAAAGAGTAATATAGAGCAACCAAAAATCTAATTTACCCCAAAAATTGTCCCAAAACAACAACCACCTTATCCCGTAGTTTCCTAGATGGGGTCACTTTTATGGAGTTTCTACTCTAGGGGGGCATCAGGGGGCTTGAAAGGGTACATGGCGTAAATAAACCAGTCCAGCAAAATCTGCCTTCCAAAAACCGTATGGCGTTCCCCTTCTTCTATGTCCTGCCGTTTAGCCAAACAGTAGTTTACGACCACATTTGGGGTGTTTTTGCAAACTACAGAATCAGGGCAACCCATTTTGAGTGTTGTTTGGCAGTTAACCCTTGTTTTACTCCTGGAAAAAACTGATTATATTGGAAAATTTTCCAAAAAATAGAAATTTCTAAATTGTTTCTTCATCTGCCATTAACTCTTGTGGAACACCTAAAGGGTTAACAAAGTTTGTAAACCCAGTTTTGAATACCTTGAGGGGTGTACTTTCTTAGATGGAGTCACTTTTTTGAAATTTCTATTCTAGGGGTGCAACAGGGGGCTTCAAATGGGACATGGTATAAACAAAACCAGTCCTGCAAAATCTGCCTTCCAAAACCCATATGGTGTTCCCCTCCTATGTGCTACCATTCGGCCAAACAGTAGTTTACGACCACATATGGGGTGTTTCTGCAAACTTCAGAATCAGGGCAACCCATTTTGAGTGTTGTTTGGCAGTTAACCCTTGTTTTACTCCTGGAAAAAATTGATTATATTGGAAAATTTTCCAAAAAATAGAAATTTCAAAATTGTTTCTCCATCTGCCATCAACTCTTGTGGAAGACCTAAAGGGTTAATAAAGTTTGAAAAAACAGTTTTGAATACCTTGAGGGGTGTAGTTTCTAGAATGGGGTCATTTTTGAGAGGTTTCTATTATCTAAGCCTCACAATATGACTTCAAACCTGAACTGGTCCATAAAAAGTGGGATTTTTCAAAAATTTCAAAATTTGCTTCTAAACTTCTAAGCCTTGTAACATCCCCAAAAAATAAAATATCATTCCCAAAATGCTACAAACATGAAGTAGACATATGGGGAATGTAAAGTCATCACAATTTTTGGGGGTATTACTATGTATTACAGAAGTAGAGAAACTGAAACTTTGAAATTTGCTATTTTTTCAAAATTTTTGGTAAAAAATGTATTTTTTTATGCAAAAAAATTAACTTTTTTGACCCAATTTTAGCAGTGTCATGAAGTACAATATGTGACGAAAAAACAATCTCAGAACGGCCTGGGTAAGTCGAAGCGTTTTAAAGTTATGAGCACTTAAAGTGACACTGGTCAGGTTTGCAAAAAATGGCCTGGTCCTTAAGGTGAAAATAAGCCTGGTCCTTAAGGGGTTAAAGAGCTGCCCGCTTATAAGCAAACCCTCTTTGTGGATGTAATGACATCGGTGTTCACAATCTTCAAAACACCTTTAGATCCACATGAGGTTGTGTGTTGTGTGGATAACCTCAAAAACCGTGCTTTCAGGTTATTCCCACAACCACAACCAGGGCACAGCATGGTCCCTCAACATGCTATGCCCAGCTCAGGTTCCCAGCCCCTTTTTTCCCAGGAGCAGGCATTTAGGCCCCAACAAAGTTTACCTGGCCCAGTCACCTACCCACCCCAAAGTCATGTGGCTGCCCCTCATCACCAGGGGCAAGGTCCTTTTACCCAGGATCTTTTCAACCTATAATTTGTGTGTGTTATTATTTCTATTATTTTTTGTTTCAAAAAGCTGAATGTAAAGCCATATTTTTGTTGGTTATGTTTTAATTACCAAAAACATTTCAAAAAAACCTTTGATGTGTCGACTTTTATTCAATCATTCACTATAATCTCTAAGGTTAGACTTTTAAGGTATTTGATCACATGCATACAGTGAAAATATTGTACAAAGTCTTTATTTGAATATACACATACATACAACAAGGACAGGGCATCTATTCTTTGACATCTAGGCTCAACCTGATAGGCTCCAACTTTATTACTATACAAACTATTCATCCCGGCATGTAATAATTTTATAAACTGTAGGATGTGCAGCCATGCTGGCCAATGAAGTTTGCAAACAGCCGGAGGGCCGCAGGGCCATCATTTCAGATGCAATCCAAACATACATATGGGTCATGGATTGCTAGCCAATTGTAGGAAAAAAAGGTGCGGACATCAACTGAAATGGTAGGACCTTGGACAGCGGTGGGAAATCCTCTGCCTGCGTAAAGAAAGAAAAGATGTGTTACGATTTTAATGAAGATCATTGCATGTCTGATAACTCTACAAACCTATTACAACATTACATATTTTAGAGGTATTAGAGGGTTATTGTAGTACACCCAAAATAATATTTGGATCACTAACATGTTATCATTGAACTTGATTGACAACATAGAGAATTTTGTGTAATGGGCCTACATTTTAACCCCAGCCCACAAGCCCACGTCAAGGGTCCTCTTTGTCTTGTGAGTCCCTACACTATCTACATAGAACACTCCCCCCCCCCCCCAAATAACTCAAAAAATCACTAGAAAACAAAAAATACTACGATGACCAGAGTCCAGACACTTCATAGTCTGCCATGAACTAGGTCCATCTGCCACGGCAATGCTCCCTCAGAACTTGAAAAATATTGCTCATAGAGAGCCCGAACTGCAAGCCCTGCTGTTCCAGGTCGTCCATGTAGGGTCTGGTCCAACACTCCAGATGATGAAGAAGTACCAGGCGCGAATTCATCAACTTCTGATGGAGCATCATGAATCCTGACGAAGTTATGCAGGATCACACATGCTTTAATAACCTGGGTGGCATTGTCCGGCGACATCTGTATGGATGACAGTAATACTCTCCATTTGTGTGAGAGTATTCCAAATGCACATTCAACATACCGACGTGCTCGACTCAGCCGATAGTTAAATATACGTCTGCTGTCATCCAGGTTGCGTCTGGCGAAAGGCCGCATGACATGTGGTGACAAAGCAAACCCTTCATCAGCCACAATAACAAATGGAGCCGGTGGTCCCGCAGAACGTGGCAGCAATCTGGGCTCTGGTAGGGCAAGCTGGTTGGCTCGAAGTCTCTCACACATTCTAGAAGTACTGAAAATGCGCGCATCTGCAGTGCTCCCATAGGCCCCAATATCCACAATGATAAACTTGTATGTACTGTCAGCCAAGGCCATTAGCACAACAGAAAAATACTGTTTATAATTGTAGTACCGGGACCCTGAGTGAGGCGGCTTCTTAACACGTATGTGTTTGCCATCCAGTGCCCCAATACAGTTAGGAAAATGAGCATTGACATGAAAACCCTCAGCAATTCGGATCCAATCCTCAGCCTTGGGCTCTGGCATCACCGCTTCCCGAAGTCGCTGCCAAATCAAATCACTGGTTTGACTAACGATCCCAGAAATTGTTGAGACTCCCAGCAGGAACTCATAATGCAGAGATGAAAATGAATTCCCAGTTGCCAAAAATCTGAAAGACACAATCCAAAAAAGCGTCATGCAACACACATAATATACAGTAACTCCCCACATTTGACATTTATTATCATTAGATGCACATGATCACATTGCATCTACACTATCACATCAATTTAAAATTAATTATAAATATACATACCTCAACGTGACAATGAGCCGTTCCTCAGGAGAAATGCAGCGCCTCAGATGTGTGTCCTGGTAGGTGAGGCCAGGGCGCAGAGACGCTAACAACAAGTCAAAGCTGCTCACAGACATACGACAATACCCATAAAATTTCTCGGGATGCTGTCGCAGGTCCATGTACAGCGTGTGAAAATGACCCTTCCTGCGCGGCCCAATGCCTCCTCCTCGGTTCCACGTTCACCATAGTAGGCTGATGTCCGTGTTCCTGAGAAATCAGCCAGCACAAGAGAACCATTTCCTCCTCAGCCATGATGCAACAGAAAATTGTAGCCAGAAACCAATGTCTGCCAAACACAGGATTCCAAGTACGCTCTCAATGCTGCACAAAGCTGAAGCTAATGGAGTCACAACGATCACATGACCAAGTTAAATAGGGGGAGTGAAAAAGGGGATGTGTTCTAAATGATGATGTCACTTTTTTTGGCTTCCGTTTTTGATCCGTGAAAAACGTATCGTATACGGGAACCATACGGAAACCATACTGAAAGGTTTTTGCGGACATACGGAACGGAAACGGAGACACAACGGAACCAAAAAACGGAACAACGGATCCGTTAAAAACGGACCGAAAAATACTGAATTCAACATACTGTAGTGTGAAAGAGGCCTAATGCTTTTTTTAACTTTGTCCTTAAACCTCTGGACCGGAGACAACTTCCAACACCTCGTATAAATTATCTCGGAAAAAATCTATTTCGTGTGGGGAAAAAACCGTCTCAACTCCACCATTGAATTCTTCAGGTAGTGATAAGTTCAGTCCATAACAACGCTCTGCAGCCCTCCTATTTGCCCAGTGTACATAGGAGTGACCCAGAATCCAGACCGAATAACCTGCAATGACTAATAAAAAAGAAACATTAATCAATTAGTAACTGTGGTCTCACATACAGCTGGTATCTCTTAGAAGACCATCTACCAATGTGCTTGATTACAGACTCATGCAGGCCCGCTTGAGCAGCTGCCGTCACTGCCCCAATCCGAAAGGAATGTAAAGAAAAATACTTTGTATTCAGATGTAATCCATTTAAACACCTAGATAACACTGCTCTAAATTTAAATTGAGATAAAGGAGATAAATCTTGATGCACAAGAAAAAAGGAATCATTCCCTCTTGGATGACACGCTAAATAGCTCCTCACGGCATTGACGGGGCAGATACCCTTTTCTGAAATAGCACAAACCCCAAATTGATCTGTTTTTGACTTATTTATTAAAATGAACACTGATGACTTTTTTAATAAAACATTCTTCAATGCTAAACCCGCATCCTTATCGCAGGACCGGGGTAATAGCTCACCAATTCTTAAGCCTGCAAAAAACATAACACTAAAAGCTGTCCTAAATAACAGTGATTCAAACTGATTAAAAAAAAACGAACCTGTAATGCTACATAACTTAAATAATAGATCCGGAGAAATAGGACATCTACCATCTGGCAAATCCCGCACAGATTTGTACCCCTTTAACAGCTGTCTGATCAAGAACAATTCAGATAACGATCTTGAACCAAACAATTTAAGAAAAAAATAATATTGTATGCCAGCTTCTCCTCAAACAAACTTAAACAAAAGGATAGCGCCGCCACATAATCATTAACCAGCAAGGGAGATAATGAGAGATTACACACAAATGATCCCAACGTAGCCATGATGCCATATAATTCTTCCAGGTGGATACTGCAACCGAATGACTCAGCTGATCCAGAGTTACGTCCAAATTAACCTCCACAGGTGCTCCGGACAAGGACGCAAACATCTGCCGACGGAACCAAGCTGTGAAAGCGGTGCATCTGTAAGCGGGACAAGGCATCAGTGACATCATTATTGATTCCTGGAATATGCACTGCCTTAACCCAAATGTTCAATTTCAAGCAAATTAAAACCAGATGTCTTAAAAGCTTTACCACTAATGGATTCTTAGAGGATAAACAATTGATCGCGAACATAATGCCCTTATTATCCGTATGTAATAATACGTTTATGCCAGGCCTCTGCGCACCAATGCCCCTTCCAAAAAGCACCAAAACCAACATTCCCAGCTGCATCAGTAAACAAATTCAACTGGGGAGCATCTACAAAGTCCTCCTGCCACAATGACCGACCATTAAAATCCTTCAAGAAGTCCAGCCAAACTAACAAATCATCTTTTATATCCTTATTAGGGATGAGCGAACTCGAACTGTATAGTTCGGGTTCGTACCGAATTTTGGGGTGTCCGTGACACGGACCCGAACCCGGACATTTTCGTAAAAGTCCGGGTTCGGGTTCGGTGTTCGTCGCTTTCTTGGCGCTTTTGTGACGCTTTCTTGGCGCTTTTTGAAAGGCTGCAAAGCAGCCAATCAACAAGCGTCATACTACTTGCCCCAAGAGGCCATCACAGCCATGCCTACTATTGGCATGGCTGTGATTGGCCAGAGCACCATGTGACCCAGCCTCTATTTAAGCTGGAGTCACATAGCGCCGCCCGTCACTCTGCTCTGATTAGCGTAGGGAGAGGTTGCGGCTGCGACAGTAGGGCGAGATTAGGCAGATTAACTCCTCCAAAGGACTTGATTAACTGATCGATCTGCAGCTGTGGATCATTGAGCTGCTGATCCTCAATTGCTCACTGTTTTTAGGCTGCCCAGACCGTTTGTCAGTCACATTTTTCTGGGGTGATCGGCGGCCATTTTGTGTCTTGTGGTGCGCCAGCACAAGCTGCGACCAAGTGCATTTAACCCTCAATGGTGTGGTTGTTTTTTGGCTAAAGCCTACATCAGGGTGAAGCTGTCACACCAAGTGCATTTAACCAGCAATAGTCTGTTTATTTTTTGGCCATATACTACATCAGGGGCAAGCTGCGCCTGTCACCAAGTGCATTTAACCCTCAATGGTGCGTTTGTTTTTTGGCTAAAGCCTACATCAGGGTGAAGCTGTCACACCAAGTGCATTTAACCAGCAATAGTCTGTTTATTTTTTGGCCATATACTACATCAGGGGCAAGCTGCGCCTGTCACCAAGTGCATTTAACCCTCAATGGTGCGTTTGTTTTTTGGCTAAAGCCTACATCAGGGTGAAGCTGTCACACCAAGTGCATTTAACCAGCAATAGTCTGTTTATTTTTTGGCCATATACTACATCAGGGGCAAGCTGCGCCCGTCACCAAGTGCATTTAACCCTCAGTAGTGTGGTTGGTCAAGCTATCACACCACCAAGGGGCGTGGCCTGAGCATGCAGCCGTGAAGACGTACCTTTTAGAGCTCCCGGATCCCAGGCCCTTCTAAACGATATTAAGGGCAGCAATTGGACTCTGACTGACTCGCACAGGATGGTCAGACGATCGGGTCGTCGCGGGTCCACTTACATTGCCTCAGAACCCCATATCGCGAGGTTCTTCTCCGTCACGCCAGCTCCCGTTCCGGAACCCTCTAAGATGGCGCCGGTGGAGGGCGCCGAGACGCTGCAGGCCCCTCCCGCTGCTCGAACGGGTGATTGCTTCGTCCAGACGGGAGTGATCCCCTCAACGCCGCTCTCCTCTTCTTCGGACTGGCCAGTGATATCGGCGGCCACATCGGATCCCTCATACTTGCCGGGCAAGAGGTCCTATGTCCAGGCGGCCTCATGGTCCAAGATGGCGGCGGAAGGTACGCCAGGGATGGGGGCTACCTCCGCTACGGCCGTTCGAGATGGTTCTCGGGACTCTCCTATGCAGGCCTCACTGCAGCAGGCCCTGGTGCCTCTTACTGGCGGTGGTCCGCTCCTGCAACCCTCAGCGCCTGACACCGGGCCCATGAACTCCGGCGCATCCCCCAAGCTTACTCCGGTGAGTGAGGCGTGTGGTGACACTACACCTACACCAGCCGCCGTCGAACTGCAGGCACAGTCTCCGATGCCTAGTCGCCCTATACTACCCGAACCCTCTTCCATGCAGCTAGGGGGACGCAACTCCATACGGGACTCTCGTGTACTTAATCAGGAGGCCCAAAATGGCGCGCAGGCCGCAACGAGGGATGTACAGCCTTCACAGGCTCTTTCTGTGGACCTCTCCTCTACTCCTGCCATTTTCCACCCTCCAGACGCCTCAGATTTGTCTGACGCTTCATCATCCTCCTCCTCATCTCAAGGTAGGAGGGCAAAGCGGCCTAGGCTGAAGGACATTTGGTCTCTCCTCAGTATGCTCCCAACTAAGTCGGATTTGGAGGTGATCTTACAGAGGGTAGAAGCCAAACATGACCAGGCTATAGCTGAAGTCAAAACTGACCTATTGGCTGTTTCCACTAAAGTGACTTTGCA
Organism: Bufo gargarizans; assembly: GCF_014858855.1. Taxonomy (NCBI): domain Eukaryota; kingdom Metazoa; phylum Chordata; class Amphibia; order Anura; family Bufonidae; genus Bufo; species Bufo gargarizans. The sequence goes on along the minus strand of NC_058080.1, from coordinate 490,283,964 downwards.
GAATCAATTTTCGGCCGAGCTGGATGCCCGCCTCACCGCCGTGGAATCGTCGGTCACCTCCCAACAGGCATTAAACAGGCACCTGCTGTTACAGCTAGATGACCAGGAGAACAGGGGTCGACTAAATTATGTCAAGATCCGCGGGATCCCTGAGGATATCAAGGCTATGGATTTACGGAACGCGGTGACCGCTATCTTCAACTCTCTCTTAGACAGACCTGAGGAGTCTGAAATTGAGCTGGACAGAGTGCACAGGGTCCAGGGACCCAGACGTTCAGAAAATTCTGCTCCACGTGATGTCTTATGCAGGGTTCACTTCTTCAGGGAAAAGGAGGAACTCATTCAGAGAGCTTGGAGACGGGGCCCAGTCTCCTTCTACGGCGCACAGATTAAAATCTTGCCGGACGTGTCCAGAAGGACCCTGTTCATGAGGCGCACTTTGAAACCTCTGCTGCAGGTCGTCACCACCTCTGGAGCCACCTACCGATGGGGTCACCCGTTTCACCTGATAATTCGCAGAAATGGTGCCACTTTTGCTCTACATTCTCCAGATCAGGCGGGTGAGCTTAGCCAGTTCCTGGACAGTCCGCCTATCGCTCTACCGGACTGGCTTGATGTGCCGATTTTCTTGACCCCAACAACTAGCTCCCTGCCACGCCTGAATAATGGCTCCCAAAGAATCCGACCTCAGGTCCCGCACTCTCCAGGATAGGGGATTGTGCTTCTTGACGAGTTGTTCCTGTTGATAGGGGATGGAGCCTTACCCTTCTTATAAGTTCTACTGTACCTGGAACTGTTCTAGTTGGGGAGCAGACACAGAGGACAGCGTGATTTATCTTTGCTCTCACTGTCTTCCTGTGTCTCCTCCCGATTCCTTTATAATTGCTGTTCTTTGCATCAGAATGTTTAAAAACAGATTCTGGGCCTGGGGAAAGGGTAGCCTCATAGTCTGCTCTGCTTAACCCCCACTAGGTCCGTGAGTCTTGGCTCGCTCATTTGTTTTTGGGCTTTCCAAGAGTCGCATAGTGGATACCACTTTCCACTGTATTGGTTCTTATTAGTTTGGTCTGAACTGGGCTAGCCAGTTCTGATTGCTCGCCTTCCTTTTTTTTTTTTTGGGGCGTATTGATATCTGTTGAACTGGTCTGTTAGTGTGGTTTGTCTGGCCTTTTGTTTCCTGTCTCGTCTTCTTCTTCCCCCCCCCCCCGATTGTTTTCTCCCTTATTTTTTTTGTTTTCCACAGTCTTTGGTCATGTCTGAACTCACCTTCGCATCTATCAATGCCAATGGGCTGAATACGCCTGAGAAGCGTTCCTCCATTCTCCGGCTCTTATGGTGTAAAAAGGTGCAGATTGCCTTCATTCAGGAGACCCACTTTCGCAAGGACTCTATGCCGAAATTTGGTTCCCCCAGATACCCGGATGCCTACCACAGCTGCTACGACTTATCCAAATCTAGGGGTGTGAGTATCCTTATTGCCAGATCTACTCCCTGGGAATTCCTAGATTCGAACTCGGATGATACCGGTAGGTTTCTGTTTGTCAAAGGTAAACTAGGTGGCCAGGTGTACACTTTGGCTAACATATACCTCCCTAACACAAAACAACTGAGAGCCCTAACTAGAATTTTAGCTAAATTGGATGATTTTGCTGAAGGCACTCTATTGGTCGGAGGAGATCTAAATGTCGCACTGGATCCGCTTGTGGATGTATCGAAGGGTTCCTCTCACTTGGCCTATTCCTATATCCGCCGTATCAGGAGCCTTCTCCATACTCATCAGTTGATAGACGTTTGGCGTACAGTCCATCCGGAAACCAGAGATTATACGTTCTATTCGGCCCCTAGAGATGTGTATTCTAGATTGGATTACTTTCTAATTAGACACTCGGCTGTTCCACTAGTAGCTTCCTCCTCCATTGACCCTATTACTTTCTCTGACCACGCCATGCTGCATGTCTCCTTGAAATCTCCTCTTCCTACGGCTAGATCTTGGCAGTGGCGTCTTAATGAGTCGTTAATGCAGGATCTGGTAATCTCGCAAGACATTGACCTAGCTCTCTCACGCTATTTTGAGGAAAACCAGGTTAATGATACCTCTCCTTTGACTGGTGTGGGCTGCCCATAAGTGTGTGATTAGAGGGGAGTTCATCAGACATGGAGCTCGGCGTAAGAAGGAAAGGGCACTGGAAATCTCTCAAATCCTGAAGGAGATTTCAGATTTGGAGCAGTTGCATAAACGCTCCCATGCGCAATCAGCTCGTTCAGCTCTTGTACTAGCTAGGTGTAAACTCAAGGATAAGTTAGACACCCGTACAAATTTTCTTTTATCCAAGGGTAGGAGGCATTTCTTTGAGTATGGTAATAAATGTGGCAGGCTACTGGCCAGATCTTTGAGGGAACAGAGAGCTAGGAATTACATTCCCCGTATCACTCCTCCTAGAGGTCACGCTCTGAGTAACCCCGATTCCATAACGGAGGCTTTTGCCCACTTCTATCGAGACCTTTATAACTTACCGCAGTCTACCCAAGCTGGTTTGTCATTGGACTCAGTCATGAGTACATACCTGTCAGCTTCAGGTTTACCTAAACTACCGAGTGAGGCCCTTGAGGGTCTGAATGGCCAAATTACTACTGAGGAGATAGGTGTAGCCCTAAAGTCGATGCAACCTAGTAAGGCACCGGGTCCTGACGGGCTTCCGGCCTCATACTATAAGAGATATCTCTCCCTTCTTCAAACACCTCTTGCTAACGCCCTGAACTGTGTGAGCTCTGGTACTCCCCTCCCTAGGGATATGTTACACGCTCACATTACTGTGATCCACAAGGAAGGTAAGGACCCGACCGCCTGTGCTAGTTACCGTCCCATATCTCTGCTTAACGTGGACATTAAGTTGTTTGCAAAAATTTTGGCCACACGTTTATCCCCCTTCCTATCTGATCTCATACATACTGATCAAGTTGGATTTGTCCCTTCAAGGGAGGCGAGAGACAATACCACGAAAGTGCTGAACTTGATTCATTGTGCCAAACTACAACGCTCCCCCCTGTGTCTTTTATCTACTGACGCCGAAAAGGCGTTTGACAGGGTGGGTTGGCCTTGGTTATTTGCAGTACTTAGCCATGTGGGTATCGAAGGTCCTCTGTTATCATGGATAAGTTCTCTCTACTCCTTCCCCTCAGCGTCCACGAAAGTGAATGGAGTGCTCTCGCCTCCCTTTGAAATTAGGAATGGCACCCGTCAGGGTTGCCCTTTATCACCCTTAATTTTCATCCTGACTTTGGAGCCCCTTCTGAGATCGATAAGGAAAAACCCTGACATTTCGGGTCTGGTGGTGGGGAATCAGGAGTTTAAGATAGCAGCCTACGCTGATGATTTGTTGTTTATGATTACAAACCCCAGGATCACCCTCCCCAACCTTATAACGGAATTTCAGAAGTTCCATAACTTGTCAAATTTGAAAATTAACTTACAAAAATCTGAGGCCCTTAATGTTTCCATTCCAAATTCCCTTGAGGCGGATCTGGCGGGCTCCTTACCTTTCAGGTGGACGAAAGATGCCATCAAGTACCTGGGCACGATGATCCCCAAGGATCTGAAGGAAGTGTTTTCTAGGAACTTTATTCCCCTACTGAGTCGGATTAGGGTGGACCTAAAGAGATGGTCCAAAGGCCTGTATACCTGGTTTGGTAGGTGCGCTATATTCAAGATGAATATCCTCCCACGCCTGTTATACTTATTCCAAACCCTTCCTATCCAGCTACCAGCTAGTTTTTTCAATTCTGTTCACCGTGACCTCTTCAAATTTATTTGGGCGGGAAGACGTCCAAGGATGTCTAGATCCTTGCTGCATGTCCCGAAGGACAGGGGGGGTTTGGGGATACCGGACTTAAGGAAATATTATGCTGCCTCCATGTTTCAGCGTGTATTAGACTGGTGCCGACACGTCCCTTTTAAACAATGGATCTCTATTGAGCAACTCTCTTCCCGTACCCCGTTGGCTTTACTACCATGGGTGGACAGGAAGACCCCTACTGAAATTTCCTCACACCCTATCATAGGCCCTACTCTACTCCAATTTAGTAAATACCGAAGCATTCCTGCGATATCGCCTACGCCATCCCCATTGTTCCCAATTTTGGGGCACCCGGACTTTCCGGCAAGTATTTCGGGAGGCCCTTTTGTGCAGTGGAGACGGAGTGGGAGGTGTCGGGCGCCTTTCTTTAGGAAAACGGGACGGTGGCTTACTCACACCGAACTGCTGGAGCAATCCGAGCCATGTTCTTTCGGTCCATGGAGAGCTATGCAACTGCATCATTTCCTTTCTTCTATTCCATCTTCTCCGGATTTTGATAGAGCCCTCACTCCCTTTGAAAAAATATGCATAGGTTCAGGTGTCTATCGCCACTCTCTCGCTGAGGTATACAAGACACTGGTACTGCCTGACAAGGATTTCCGCCCTTCTTACGTACACAAGTGGACTCAGGATCTGCAGCTGGATATCTCCTCTGACCAATGGCTTAGAATCTTCCAATTGGCTCATAAGTCTTCCATTGCCAGTAAATATCAAGAGGCTAGTTACAAAATTCTGTCACGGTGGTACTATGTTCCGACACGTCTCCAAAGGATGTTTCCGACAGCGTCCCCTCTGTGCTGGCGTTGTGAATCGTCTCAGGGTTCGCTTCTACATATTTTCTGGCAATGTGACAAAATTAGGCCCTTCTGGGACTCAATTCACAGGGCTTTATCTTCCATTTTCCCTTTCGACATTCCGAATTCGCCTGTTTTTTTCTTACTACTCCATTCGGATTTGCCCATGAGCTTACTCAGACGCTCCTGTTTGCGACATACGGTCATTGCGGCTAGGTCTTGCGTCCCGGTGAAGTGGAAATCCCCTGTTCCACCTTCCGTTGGAATGTGGATTCAAAAAGTGGAGGAGATCCGGAGAATGGAGGAACTCACGGCATCCTTGAGGTGCAACAATAAGACCTTTGTTACGTCCTGGACCCCTTGGTTCACCTTCCAAGATTCAGCGGAGTACAAGTCGTTACTTACCTGAGCTGTCCTTTATGCTTGATTGGTCTATGTAGTCTCCCTTCGTTGGCTGTGTTCCCCTCCCCCCCCTTTTTTTTTTTTTCCGTATGTGGTGTGTCTTTTCCTTTTTGTCGGTCTGATTACTGTTCTCAGGTCTTGATAGGTGTTCTTCAAGACTAGCTACTTTTGAAGGATAGTTTCTATTTGTCCGCCATGTCCTTTATTATTTTGTTTGGTTGCTTTCATGATTGCCGTCGGTAATGTATATTAAGACTATATTGTCAGGATACCTGTGTGTCACCTGTATTAATATGCTGGACGGGTTTCGGCTATGCATATTTGTGATATGTGATGTAACATGTCGCAAGCTTTGTAATACTTTTGAAACATATAAATAAAGAATAAAAAAAAAAAAAAAAAAAAAAAAAAAAGCTATCACACCAAGTGCATTTAACCAGCAATAGTCTGTTCATTTTTTGGCCATACCCTAAATCAGGGGCAAGCTGCGCCCGTCACCAAGTGCATTTACCCAGCAATAGTCTGTTCACTTTTTGGCCATATACTACATCAGGGGCAAGCTGCGCCTGTCACCAAGTGCATTTAACCCTCAATGGTGCGTTTGTTTTTTGGCTAAAGCCTACATCAGGGTGAAGCTGTCACACCAAGTGCATTTAACCAGCAATAGTCTGTTTATTTTTTGGCCATATACTACATCAGGGGCAAGCTGCGCCTGTCACCAAGTGCATTTAACCCTCAATGGTGCGTTTGTTTTTTGGCTAAAGCCTACATCAGGGTGAAGCTGTCACACCAAGTGCATTTAACCAGCAATAGTCTGTTTATTTTTTGGCCATATACTACATCAGGGGCAAGCTGCGCCTGTCACCAAGTGCATTTAACCCTCAATGGTGCGTTTGTTTTTTGGCTAAAGCCTACATCAGGGTGAAGCTGTCACACCAAGTGCATTTAACCAGCAATAGTCTGTTTATTTTTTGGCCATATACTACATCAGGGGCAAGCTGCGCCCGTCACCAAGTGCATTTAACCCTCAGTAGTGTGGTTGGTCAAGCTATCACACCAAGTGCATTTAACCAGCAATAGTCTGTTCATTTTTTGGCCATATACTAAATCAGGGGCAAGCTGCGCCCGTCACCAAGTGCATTTAACCAGCAATAGTCTGTTCATTTTTTGGCCATATACTACATCAGGGGCAAGCTGCGCCCGTCACCAAGTGCATTTAACCCTCAGTAGTGTGGTTGGTCAAGCTATCACACCAAGTGCATTTAACCAGCAATAGTCTGTTCATTTTTTGGCCATATACTACATCAGGGGCAAGCTGCGCCCGTCACCAAGTGCATTTAACCCTCAGTAGTGTGGTTGGTCAAGCTGTGACACCAAGTGCATTTAACCAGCAATAGTCTGTTCATTTTTTGGCCATATACTACATCAGGGGCAAGCTGCGCCCGTCACCAAGTGCATTTAACCCTCAGTAGTGTGGTTGGTCAAGCTATCACACCAAGTGCATTTAACCAGCAATAGTCTGTTCATTTTTTGGCCATATACTACATCAGGGGCAAGCTGCGCCCGTCACCAAGTGCATTTAACCCTCAGTAGTGTGGTTGGTCAAGCTGTGACACCAAGTGCATTTAACCAGCAATAGTCTGTTCATTTTTTGGCCATATACTACATCAGGGGCAAGCTGCGCCCGTCACCAAGTGCATTTAACCCTCAGTAGTGTGGTTGGTCAAGCTATCACACCAAGTGCATTTAACCAGCAATAGTCTGTTCATTTTTTGGCCATATACTACATCAGGGGCAAGCTGCGCCCGTCACCAAGTGCATTTAACCCTCAGTAGTGTGGTTGGTCAAGCTGTGACACCAAGTGCATTTAACCAGCAATAGTCTGTTCATTTTTTGGCCATATACTACATCAGGGGCAAGCTGCGCCCGTCACCAAGTGCATTTAACCAGCAATAGTGTGGTTATTTTTTGGCCATATCCCAGTCGAATTCTGTCACTAAATCCATACCGGTCACCCAGCGCCTAAATACTAGGCCTCAAATTTATATCCCGCTAAATCTCTCGTTACCGCTGTCCTGTTGTGGCTGGGAAAGTTATTTAGTGTCCGTCAAAGCACATTTTTTGTTCTGGGTTGAAATACAATTCCCAATTTAGCAATTTCATAATTTAGTGGTTTCTGCTATATCAGAGCTATTTGAAATCTATCCCTAAAAGGGTATATAATATTCAAGGTGCACATAGGGTCATTCAGAATAACTTCACACATACACGCTACTGTGCATATCCCAGTCTAATTCTGTCACTAAATCCATACCGGTCACCCAGCGCCTAAATACTAGGCCTCAAATGTATATCCCGCTAAATCTCTCGTTACCGCTGTCCTGTTGTGGCTGGGAAAGTTATTTAGTGTCCGTCAAAGCACATTTTTTGTTCTGGGTTGAAATACAATTCCCAATTTAGCAATTTCAAAATTTAGTGGTTTCTGCTATATCAGAGCTATTTGAAATCTATCCCTAAAAGGGTATATAATATTCAAGGTGCACATAGGGTCATTCAGAATAACTTCACACACACACGCTACTGTGCATATCCCAGTCTAATTCTGTCACTAAATCCATACCGGTCACCCAGCGCCTAAATACTAGGCCTCAAATTTATATCCCGCTAAATCTCTCGTTACCGCTGTACTGTTGTTGCTGGGCAAGTTATTTAGCGTCCGTCAAAGCACATTTTTTGTTCTGGGTTGAAATACAATTCCCAATTTAGCAATTTCATAATTTAGTGGTTTCTGCTATATCAGAGCTATTTGAAATCTATCCCTAAAAGGGTATATAATATTCAAGGTGCACATAGGGTCATTCAGAATAACTTCACACACACACGCTACTGTGCATATCCCAGTCTAATTCTGTCACTAAATCCATACCGGTCACCCAGCGCCTAAATACTAGGCCTCAAATTTATATCCCGCTGAATTTGAATACAATACATTGGGCCAAATAATATTTTTGTTGTTGTGGTGAACGATAACAATGAGGAAAACATCTAGTAAGGGACGCGGACGTGGACATGGTCGTGGTGGTGTTAGTGGACCCTCTGGTGCTGGGAGAGGACGTGGCCGTTCTGCCACATCCACACGTCCTAGTGTACCAACTACCTCAGGTCCCAGTAGCCGCCAGAATTTACAGCGATATATGGTGGGGCCCAATGCCGTTCTAAGGATGGTAAGGCCTGAGCAGGTACAGGCATTAGTCAATTGGGTGGCCGACAGTGGATCCAGCACGTTCACATTATCTCCCACCCAGTCTTCTGCAGAAAGCGCACAGATGGCGCCTGAAAACCAACCCCATCAGTCTGTCACATCACCCCCATGCATACCAGGGAAACTGTCTCAGCCTCAAGTTATGCAGCAGTCTCTTATGCTGTTTGAAGACTCCGCTGGCAGGGTTTCCCAAGGGCATCCACCTAGCCCTTCCCCAGCGGTGAAAGACATAGAATGCACTGACGCACAACCACTTATGTTTCCTGAGGATGAGGACATGGGAATACCACCTCAGCATGTCTCTGATGATGACGAAACACAGGTGCCAACTGCTGCGTCTTTCTGCAGTGTGCAGACTGAACAGGAGGCCAGGGATCAAGACTGGGTGGAAGACGATGCAGGGGACGATGAGGTCCTAGACCCCACATGGAATGAAGGTCGTGCCACTGACTTTCACAGTTCGGAGGAAGAGGCAGTGGTGAGACCGAGCCAACAGCGTAGCAAAAGAGGGAGCAGTGGGCAAAAGCAGAACACCCGCCGCCAAGAGACTCCGCCTGCTACTGACCGCCGCCATCTGGGACCGAGCACCCCAAAGGCAGCTTCAAGGAGTTCCCTGGCATGGCACTTCTTCAAACAATGTGCTGACGACAAGACCCGAGTGGTTTGCACGCTGTGCCATCAGAGCCTGAAGCGAGGCATTAACGTTCTGAACCTGAGCACAACCTGCATGACCAGGCACCTGCATGCAAAGCATGAACTGCAGTGGAGTAAACACCTTAAAACCAAGGAAGTCACTCAGGCTCCCCCTGCTACCTCTTCTGCTGCTGCCGCCTCGGCCTCTTCTGCTGCTGCCGCCTCGGCCTCTTCCTCCGCCTCTGGAGGAACGTTGGCACCTGCCGCCCAGCAAACAGGGGATGTACCACCAACACCACCACCACCACCTCCGTCACCAAGCGTCTCAACCATGTCACACGGCAGCGTTCAGCTCTCCATCTCACAAACATTTGAGAGAAAGCGTAAATTCCCTCCTAGCCACCCTCGATCCCTGGCCCTGAATGCCAGCATTTCTAAACTACTGGCCTATGAAATGCTGTCATTTAGGCTGGTGGACACAGACAGCTTCAAACAGCTTATGTCGCTTGCTGTCCCACAGTATGTTGTTCCCAGCCGCCACTACTTCTCCAAGAGAGCCGTGCCTTCCCTGCACAACCAAGTATCCGATAAAATCAAGTGTGCACTGCGCAACGCCATCTGTAGCAAGGTCCACCTAACCACAGATACGTGGACCAGTAAGCACGGCCAGGGACGCTATATCTCCCTAACTGCACACTGGGTAAATGTAGTGGCAGCTGTGCCCCAGGCGGAGAGCTGTTTGGCGCACGTCCTTCCGCCGCCAAGGATCGCAGGGCAACATTCTTTGCCTCCTGTTGCCACCTCCTCCTTCTCGGCTTCCTCCTCCTCTTCTTCCACCTGCTCATCCAGTCAGCCACACACCTTCACCACCAACTTCAGCACAGCCCGGGGTAAACGTCAGCAGGCCATTCTGAAACTCATATGTTTGGGGGACAGGCCCCACACCGCACAGGAGTTGTGGCGGGGTATAGAACAACAGACCGACGAGTGGTTGCTGCCGGTGAGCCTCAAGCCCGGCCTGGTGGTGTGCGATAATGGGCGAAATCTCGTTGCAGCTCTGGGACTAGCCAATTTGACGCACATCCCTTGCTTGGCGCATGTGCTGAATTTGGTGGTGCAGAAGTTCATACACAACTACCCCGACATGTCAGAGCTGCTGCATAAAGTGCGGGCCGTCTGTTCGCGCTTCCGGCGTTCACATCCTGCTGCTGCTCGCCTGTCTGCGCTACAGCGTAACTTCGGCCTTCCCGCTCACCGCCTCATATGCGACGTGCCCACCAGGTGGAACTCCACCTTGCACATGCTGGACAGACTGTGCGAGCAGCAGCAGGCCATAGCGGAGTTTCAGCTGCAGCACGCACGGGTCAGTCGCACTACAGAACAGCACCACTTCACCACCAATGACTGGGCCTCCATGCGAGACCTGTGTGCCCTGTTGCGCTGTTTCGAGTACTCCACCAACATGGCCAGTGGCGATGACGCCGTTATCAGCGTTACAATACCACTTCTATGTCTCCTTGAGAAAACACTTAGGGCGATGATGCAAGAGGAGGTGGCCCAGGAGGAGGAGGAGGAGGAGGAGGGGTCATTTTTAGCACTTTCAGGCCAGTCTCTTCGAAGTGACTCAGAGGGAGGTTTTTGGCAACAGCAGAGGCCAGGTACAAATGTGGCCAGACAGGGCCCACTACTGGAGGACGAGGAGGACGAGGATGAGGAGGAGGTGGAGGAGGATGAGGATGAAGCATGGTCACAGCGGGGTGGCACCCAACGCAGCTCGGGTCCATCACTGGTGCGTGGCTGGGGGGAAAGGCAGGACGATGACGATACGCCTCCCACAGAGGACAGCTTGTCCTTACCCCTGGGCAGCCTGGCACACATGAGCGACTACATGCTGCAGTGCCTGCGCAACGACAGCAGAGTTGCCCACATTTTAACCTGTGCGGACTACTGGGTTGCCACCCTGCTGGATCCACGCTACAAAGACAATGTGCCCACCTTACTTCCTGCACTGGAGCGTGATAGGAAGATGCGCGAGTACAAGCGCACGTTGGTAGACGCGCTACTGAGAGCATTCCCAAATGTCACAGGGGAACAAGTGGAAGCCCAAGGCCAAGGCAGAGGAGGAGCAAGAGGTCGCCAAGGCAGCTGTGTCAATGCCAGCTCCTTTGAGGGCAGGGTTAGCATGGCAGAGATGTGGAAAACTTTTGTCAACACGCCACCGCTAACTGCACCACCACCTGATACGCAACGTGTTAGCAGGAGGCAACATTTCACTAACATGGTGGAACAGTACATGTGCACACCCCTCCACGTACTGACTGATGGTTCGGCCCCATTCAACTTCTGGGTCTCTAAATTGTCCAAGTGGCCAGAGCTAGCCATTTATGCCTTGGAGGTGCTGGCCTGCCCGGCGGCCAGCGTTTTGTCTGAACGTGTATTCAGCACGGCAGGGGGCGTCATTACAGACAAACGCAGCCACCTGTCTACAGCCAATGTGGACAAGCTGACGTTCATAAAAATGAACCAGGCATGGATCCCACAGGATCTGTCCGTCCCTTGTCCAGATTAGACATTAACTACCTCCCCTTAACCATATATTATTGGACTCCAGGGCACTTCCTCATTCAATCCTATTTTTATTTTCATTTTACCATTATATTGCGAGGCTACCCAAAGTTGAATGAACCTCTCCTCTGTCTGGGTGCCGGGGCCTAAATATATGCCAATGGACTGTTCCAATGTTGGGTGACGTGAAGCCTGATTCTCTGCTATGACATGCAGACTGATTCTCTGCTGACATGAAGACAGATTCTCTGTTACGGGACCTCCCTCCTCTGCCTGGGTGCTGGGCCTAAATATATGCCAATGGACTGTTGCAGTGGTGGCTGACGTGAAGCCTGATTCTCTGCTATGACATGCAGACTGATTCTCTGCTGACATGAAGACAGATTCTCAGTTACGGGACCTCCCTCCTCTGCCTGTGTGCTGGGCCTAAATATCTGACAATGGACTGTTGCAGTGGTGGCTGACGTGAAGCCTGATTCTCTGCTATGACATGCAGACTGATTCTCTGCTGACATGAAGACAGATTCTCAGTTACGGGACCTCTCTCCTCTGCCTGTGTGTGTGCTGGGCCTAAATATATGCCAATGGACTGTTGCAGTGGTGGCTGACGTGAAGCCTGATTCTCTACTATGACATGCAGACTGATTCTCTGCTGACATGAAGCCAGATTCTCTGTTACGGGATCTCTCTCCTCTGCCTGTGTGTGTGCTGGGCCTAAATATATGCCAATGGACTGTTGCAGTGGTGGCTGACGTGAAGCCTGATTCTCTGCTATGACATGCAGACTGATTCTCTGCTGACATGAAGACAGATTCTCAGTTACGGGACCTCTCTCCTCTGCCTGTGTGTGTGCTGGGCCTAAATATATGCCAATGGACTGTTGCAGTGGTGGCTGACGTGAAGCCTGATTCTCTACTATGACATGCAGACTGATTCTCTGCTGACATGAAGCCAGATTCTCTGTTACGGGATCTCTCTCCTCTGCCTGTGTGTGTGCTGGGCCTAAATATATGCCAATGGACTGTTGCAGTGGTGGCTGACGTGAAGCCTGATTCTCTGCTATGATATGCAGACTGATTCTCTGCTGACATGAAGACAGATTCTCTGTTACGGGACCTCCCTCCTCTGCCTGGGTGCTGGGCCTAAATATATGCCAATGGACTGTTGCAGTGGTGGCTGACGTGAAGCCTGATTCTCTGCTATGACATGCAGACTGATTCTCTGCTGACATGAAGCCAGATTCTCTGTTACGGGATCTCTCTCCTCTGCCTGTGTGTGTGCTGGGCCTAAATATATGCCAATGGACTGTTGCAGTGGTGGCTGACGTGAAGCCTGATTCTCTGCTATGATATGCAGACTGATTCTCTGCTGACATGAAGACAGATTCTCTGTTACGGGACCTCCCTCCTCTGCCTGGGTGCTGGGCCTAAATATATGCCAATGGACTGTTGCAGTGGTGGCTGACGTGAAGCCTGATTCTCTGCTATGACATGCAGACTGATTCTCTGCTGACATGAAGACAGATTCTCTGTTACGGGACCTCCCTCCTCTGCCTGGGTGCTGGGCCTAAATATATGCCAATGGACTGTTGCAGTGGTGGCTGACGTGAAGCCTGATTCTCTGCTATGACATGCAGACTGATTCTCTGCTGACATGAAGACAGATTCTCAGTTACGGGACCTCTCTCCTCTGCCTGTGTGTGTGCTGGGCCTAAATATATGCCAATGGACTGTTGCAGTGGTGGCTGACGTGAAGCCTGATTCTCTACTATGACATGCAGACTGATTCTCTGCTGACATGAAGCCAGATTCTCTGTTACGGGATCTCTCTCCTCTGCCTGTGTGTGTGCTGGGCCTAAATATATGCCAATGGACTGTTGCAGTGGTGGCTGACGTGAAGCCTGATTCTCTGCTATGATATGCAGACTCATTCTCTGCTGACATGAAGCCAGATTCTCTGTTACGGGACCTCTCTCCTCTGCCTGTGTGCTGGGCCTAAATATATGCCAATGGACTGTTGCAGTGGTGGCTGACGTGAAGCCTCATTCTCTGCTATGACATGCAAACTAATTCTCTGCTGACATGAAGCCAGATTGTCTGTTACGGGACCTCCCTCCTCTGCCTGGGTGCTGGGCCTAAATATATGACAATGGACTGTTGCAGTGGTGGCTGACGTGAAGCCTGATTCTCTACTATGACATGCAGACTGATTCTCTGCTGACATGAAGCCAGATTCTCTGTTACGGGACCTCCCTCCTCTGCCTGTGTGCTGGGCCTAAATATCTGACAATGGACTGTTACAGTGGTGGCTGACGTGAAGCCCGATTCTCTACTATGATATGCAGACTGATTCTCTGCTGACATGAAGCCAGATTCTCTGTTACGGGACCTCCCTCCTCTGCCTGGGTGCTGGGCCTAAATATATGCCAATGGACTGTTGCAGTGGTGGCTGACGTGAAGCCTGATTCTCTGCTATGACATGCAGACTGATTCTCTGCTGACATGAAGACAGATTCTCAGTTACGGGACCTCCCTCCTCTGCCTGTGTGCTGGGCCTAAATATCTGACAATGGACTGTTGCTGTGGTGGCTGACGTGAAGCCTGATTCTCTGCTATGACATGCAGACTGATTCTCTGCTGACATGAAGCCAGATTGTCTGTTACGGGACCTCTCTCCTCTGCCTGTGTGCTGGGCCTAAATATATGCCAATGGACTGTTGCATTGGTGGCTGATGTGAAGCCTCATTCTCTGCTATGACATGCAGACTAATTCTCTGCTGACATGAAGCCAGATTGTCTGTTACGGGACCTCTCTCCTCTGCCTGGGTGCCGGGGCCTAAATATCTGAGAATGGACTGTTCCAGTGGTGGGTGACGGGAAGCCAGATTCTCTGCTATGGGACCTCTCTCCAATTGATTTTGGTTAATTTTTATTTATTAAATTTTTATTTTTATTCATTTCCCTATCCACATTTGTTTGCAGGGGATTTACCTACATGTTGCTGCCTTTTGCAGCCCTCTAGCCCTTTCCTGGGCTGTTTTACAGCCGTTTTAGTGCTGAAAAGTTCGGGTCCCCATTGACTTCAATGGGGTTCGGGACGAAGTTCGGATCGGGTTCGGATCCCGAACCCGAACATTTCCGGGAAGTTCGGCCGAACTTCTCGAACCCGAACATCCAGGTGTTCGCTCAACTCTAATCCTTATCTATCTATAGCAACATGAAAGCTAGGATTACGGAAACCAGAAATTCTTAGCGACAACTGTCTACAAAATATGCGTCCTATAGGCATAACTCTACAACAAAACGTCAATAAACCTAATAATGACTGAACCTCCTTAACAGTAACCGAATGACGAGACAAAGACCCATTTATCAGACCAACTGCTTTCTGAATCTTCTCCACAGGTAACCTAACTTCCCCAACCCTAGAACCTATAATAATACCTAAATATTCAATACAACACATAGGCAATACAGTTTTTTCAAGGAACGCCAAACTCAGAACAAACAGAAAAGAAACCTGCCAACACATCAAAACAAGCTGAATCCTCAGCAGAACCAATAAACAAGAAGTTGTCTAAATAATGAACAATACCCCCTTTCATAACACTTACAGATTCAACCCATTCCAAAAAGGTTGAAAATGCTTCAAAATAGAAACAAGAAATTGAACACCCCATGAGAAGACATTTATCAAAATAAAAACGGTTTTGAAAATGAAAACCTAATGAGTTAAAAGCCGCAGGGTGTATGGGCAGAAGCCGAAATGCTGAGTTGATGTCTACTTTCGCCATCAAAGCCCCCACACCAAAGGATTTCACCAAAGAGATTGCTGAGTCAAATGTACAGGGTGGGCCATTTATATGGATACACCTTAATAAAATGGGAATGATTGGTGATATTAACTTCCTGTTTGTGGCACATTAGTATATGTGAGGGGGGAAACTTTTCAAGATGGGTGGTGACCATGGTGGCCATTTTGAAGTTGGCCATTTTGAATCCAACTTTTGTTTTTTCAATATGAAGAGGGTCATGTGACACATCAAACTTATTGGGAATTTCATAAGAAAAACAATGGTGTGCTTGGTTTTAACGTAACTTTATTCTTGCATGAGTTATTTACAAGTTTCTGACCACTTATAAAATGTGTTCAATGTGCTGCCCATTGTGTTTGATTGTCAATGCAACCCTCTTCTCGCACTCTTCACACACTGATAGCAACACCGCAGGAGAAATCCTAGCACAGGCTTTCAGTATCCGTAGTTTCAGGTGCTGCACATCTTGTATCTTCACAGCATAGACAATTGCCTTCAGATGACCCCAAAGATAAAAATCTACCGGGGTCAGATCGGGAGACCTTGGGGGCCATTCAACTGGCCCACGACGTCACCAGACATCAATACAATTTCTATCCGCTCTGCACGTGTTAACCTCGGCGACATGTGAATGGCTGTAAACAAAGAGAAACTTGTAAATAACTCATGAAAGAATAAAGTTACGTTAAAACCAAACACACCGTTGTTTTTCTTGTGAAATTCCCAATATTGATGTGTCACATGCCCCTCTTCCTATTGAAAAAACAAAAGTTGGATTCAAAATGGCCGCCACGGTCACCACCCATCTTGAAAAGTTTCCCCCCTCACATATACTAATGTGCCACAAACAGGAAGTTAATATCACCAACCATTCCCATTTTATTAATGTGTATTCATATAAATGGCCTACCCTGTAGAGTAACACACCATAGACAGAGAAGTATCAATCTCATAATTTAACAAATTTCCAAAAGGATAAGACAGATGATGTATTATCCTAAATGAATTAGGTTCCTTTCAGAGGAGACAAACAAAAATTCTCAAAGGGTGGCTCCACAAAAGGACCAGCCACTCTACCTGCAGAAGTTTCAGCATTCAACTTGTCAACTACTAATTGAGGAAACTGACTCACTGACAACAAATTCTTTGCCTTCATGCAACCTTGACCTGAAAATGGCGGCAAAATAAAACCTTCCGAAAAAACTGAAATTAACAAATCAGCTAGATTTGGAAACCTGCCTAACCAAGGCAGCATTTTCATTAGTCTTACCATGCTTGTATATACAGCTAGCGGGCCATCTACAATGCGATTCAGTGAATGCAAAACATAAACCGCGTTTCATCAAACCAGTACTGGAGGATCCCTTTTGACTAACTGCTGGCGACTTTTGGGGAACCAACAGATTGAGCCCACATCCTTAGTACCCCACCGCAACTGAGGATACACTGCCATTTTTTGTCTAAAGTTCTCATTGTATTGGTACCATCCGAAACCTTCAAAACTTTGTAAGCCTCCAACACAATATCTACATGTTGAAACAAACCGGAACATTTCTCCGGCTGCTTCTCTCCCAACACGCTGGCAAAAATACAAAATGCCTGCAACCAATTATGGAAAGAACGCGGAATAGGACGCTGTCTCTCATCCTCTGATTTCTCCTCCATGCACTCCATCTTTAGAAACAAGCTCCTTAGAGGCAGGGAGGAGACATATATAATATCTACAAATTCACCATTCCATATCTTTTCCCTAATGGCAGCAGACAAGTGGAAACCAAGAGGAGAAATAGCACATGGCAACACTTCCTTAAAGCAGCTTTCTGCTATACCCTTTGATCTACTCAATACAGGCATAGACAAAGGTTCTATTACACTGTCAGCCTCCCCAGCCCCCAAACCGTCAGCTGCAAGCCAAGCAGAAGAAACATTAGGGAACAAGGGCTCACAAAATGCCGCTTGAGGAGGGGGAAGGGGAGGGGGCTAAGAGATAGGACCCTCAAGAGAGGATAGAACTTTAGAGAGAGAGGAAATGACAGGGGCAAGCTGGGCAGCAGACCACTCACCAGACTGTTGACCGGATCCAGATAAGGGTGCTGCAGCAGCTTGGGTGATGTCCTCTGATGCTCCTGCAGTGGTTTCTCTTCAGCCCAGCTGGGGAAAGGCTGGCAATGTACCTGTCCTCCAGCAGGTCCCTCCGCACCCCGAGACCCACCGCCCATGGGTCCTCGAGGGGAAGTTAGAAACCTGCATTGCCACGCTGTTTGATCCGGCAGAACCAGGAACATGTCGCCTCCTAGATGACATTGACGCCTCTCTCCTCCTCGCGATATCCAGGGCGAGAATTTGGCCGCGCCTGCGCAGAAGGAGAAAATCTCCTCTTCTGTTCCTCACGCGAGAACCCGACTCCGGCGCCGCCTTGCCTCACAGATGGTGAGGAACTTCAGCCGCAGCCACCGCTCCCACAGATGCTCCCAGATGGTGAGGAAGTTCAGCCGCAGCCACCACTCCCACAGATGCCCCGCCAACAAACTCCTGGGCCTCTGCCGATGCAGTCACACACAAGGGGGGCTCCGAGACATCTGGGAGGACTGGACCACGAGTAGGCAATCATTAATCCAGGATGGGGCCCCTTCTTCCGCGGCACGGTGGCTAATTCTTTCAGCAAGGCTTCCATCTCACGGTACAGACCCAGGAACCTTGTACGGACCCAGGTTCCATAAATTCCGGCACGAATTATCCAGCTCCATGGGCACGATGTAGATAACAGGCACCCTGACCCGTGGAGCATGACTTCTTATAGCCTAGAACCCTCCCGACCAACTAATCATAATATTGTCTCCAGGGTTTGGGCAAACTTACCTGGACCCTGGGGATAAAAATAGGCCAGATTAACTGACCAATCAAACAGCTGATCACCGGGCAGAGCAAATTCTGTCCAGAGATCCTGAAAACGGTGGAAAGAATTTTCCCTCCAAAACGTCAGTCTAATAATAGCCAGACCGTCACTGGGCAGAAAAACCTTCTCACCCAGTGAGGGTCAAAAGGAGGTCAGCAGGCAATGTCAGTATTGCCATGTTTCCCCCTCCTAAATGTCTGGGGGCTATTCAATCCTGTCTCTGAGTTCTACAGGCAGTTCTTTCCTTCTCATGGCTTGGTTTTTGCTCCAATAAACGTTATCAGACCATATATAGACAGGGTGGTTTCTTTCCAAATAATTTCCATTCAACTAAATTTACCACAGGTGAACTCCAATCAAGGTGTAGAAACTAGGGATCGACCGATTATCAGAAGTACCGATATTATTGGCTGACATTAAGGATTTTGCACACTAACGGTATCGGCATCTAACCTTGCCGATAATGCGTATAAAGCGAATACTAGTGAGCACTCATGGAAGCGCTCACTAGTATGCATCGGGTGCCGGGAGCAGTAAAGAAGCGTGGCAAGCTCCTAAACTCAACCTCCCTGGTCTTCTTTGATGGTGCCCGTGCTGCACTGTCCTGACCCTGTGCAGTGTCAGGTCATAGTGCTGTCAGGTGACAGTGCAGCGTGGGCCGGAGAACACAGGGGAGTGCAACACCGGACCCGGAGATGAAGAGGAGCTGCGGCTCAGGAGAGGTGAGGAGTTTTTTATTTTTTTCATCTGAGGTCTGATCAGGGTTAAATAAACTCTGATCTGAGGTCCGATAGGGGTTAAAGTCTGATCTGAGATCTGATCGGGGTTAATTAAAGTCTGATCTGTGGTCTGATAGGGGTTAATAAAGTCATTGAGAAGGGGGGGATGTTGTGGAAATTGGCATTTAGCACTAGTATATTATAAATGTAAATTATAAATTGACTACCAACTAAGGGCTTTATTAATTTATAATTTACTGTACATTTATAATATACTAGTGCAAATGCAAATTTCCACCACCTCAGTGACTACCAACTAATATAATATATTATTATCGGTATCGGCTCTAAAAAATCTATATCGGTCGATCCCTAGTAGAAACATCTCAAAAGAAATTGGAGGCCCCTAGAGAGAAATTGAAGTGTCATAGCAGAGGATCTGTATACTTATGTAAATGAAACATTTTAGCTGCTCTTTCTTAATAAATTAGCAAATATTTCTAGAATTCTGTTCTCACTTTGCCATTATGGGTTATTGAATGCAGATTGTTGTGGGGGGTGAGGGGTGGAGGGGGATGTGTGTGGAGCAAAGCTGCACAACAACAAAATTTACAGATTATCCTAATTATTTTAAATTCTGCCAGCTGTCAGCTCATGTGAAGCCTTATCTCTGATCTCCTGATCTCATAAACACTTAACTTAGCTATACCTTTATCCAACTCATAAGAATATGGCTTAAATGAGTGTTTCAGGAGATTAGAAATAAAACTTCGCCTGAGCCCGTCAACAGAACTCAAGAGGGCCAGTTTGCAAATAGACTGACTTTTAACATCATGTCTTACAAAAACTGCAGAATTTTTTTAATAAAGACCAATAAAAAAAAAAAAATTTATCCAAAATTTGTAAAATGCAATCATAATAGATTGCCAAAAATGTGTCCATCGCTTTAAAAGGATGGTTGCTATGGGCAATGCCACAGATAGATTGTTAATACCTGAATAAATCTCTACCAAGATGTTGGATTGGCCGACCCAGAATAAATGATTCACCAGTGTTGCTGTGGCCTCCATGATCACCAGATCTACCACCACAGGAACTCAGTGTATCTGCCACTGTAACCACAGGATCTGAATGAGTTGAGACAACGCATCACTCAAAAAGTGGAGTCCATATCTGAGGATATGGCACACATCTGGACAAAACTAGACTCTACCACCTATACATCTTTCGTGTCACCAATGGAGACACTCTTGTATAGATAGTGTGTATTTAATACATTTCAAAAATGGTTACATAGTGCAAATACACTGCCCCAGTGGAACCAAATATCACAGTGAATCACAGTATACTGCCCTAGCAGAACCTAATACCACAGTGCAGCACAATATACTGCCCCAGCAGAACCTAATACCACAGTGCAGCACAATATACTGCCCCAGCAAAAGCTAATACTACAGTGCAGCACACTATACTGGCCCAGCAGAACCAAATACCACAGTGCAGCATAATATATACTGCCCCAGCAGAACCTAATACCACAGTGCTGCACAATATACTGCCCCAGCAGAACCTAATACCACAGTGCAGCACAATATACTGCCCCAGCAAAAGCTAATATTACAGTGCAGCACACTATACTGGCCCAGCAGAACCAAATACCACAGTGCAGCATAATATATACTGCCCCAGCAGAACCTAATACCACAGTGCTGCACAATATACTGCCCCAGTAGAACCTAATACCACAGTGCAGCACACTATACTGGCCCATCAGAACCAAATACCACAGTACGGCGCAATATACTGGCTCATCAGAACCAAATACCACAGTGCCGACAATATACTGCACCAGAAGAACCTAATACCACAGTGCAGCACAATATACTGCACCAGAAGAACCTAATACCACAGTTCAGCACAATATACTGCCCCAGCAGAACACAATGCGGCACAATATACTGCCCCAGAAGGACCAAATACCACAGTGAACACCATACACTGCCCCAGCAGTACACAATACCACAGTGCAGCACAATATACTACCCCAGCAGAACCGAGTACCAAAGGGCAGCACAGTATACTACCTGGCAGAACGAAATACCACAGTGCAGCACACTATACTGGCCCAGCTGAACCAAATACTACAGGGCCGTGCAAATTACTGCCCCATCACAACCTTATACCACAGTGCAGTACAATATACTGCTGCAGCAGAACACAATACCTCAGTGCAGCACAATATATCGCCCCAGCAGAACCAAATACCACAGTGCCGCACAATATACTGCCCCAGCAGTACCAAATACCACAGTGCCGCACAATATACTGCCCCAGGAGAACCAAATACCACAGTGCAGCACAATATACTGCCCCAGCAGAACCTAATACCACAGTGCAGCACAGTATACTGCCCCAGCAGAACCAAATGCCGCAGTTCAGCACAATATACTGCACCAGAAGAACCTAATACCACAGTTCAGCACAATATACTGCCCCAGCAGAACACAATATGGCACAATATACTGCCCCAGAAGGACCAAATACCACAGTGAACACCATACACTGCCCCAGCAGTACACAATACCACAGTGCAGCACAATATACTACCCCAGCACAGTGGCGTTGCTAGGGCTGGTGTCACCCGGTGCGGTAGAAAATGGTGTCACCCCCCCTGGGTGACACCTGACAGTGTAGGCTATATGTGTATAACAAACATATTTCATATGAAAACTTACAATTACTTGGCTTGGCCCTTGGGGGTCTCGGACGCCACTTCCACACTTGGCCGGGGGCTCGGCGGAGCTGATGATGTGTTTTATCCTAATGAGAAAGATTTCATAATAAGTATTTGGAGAAGGGGCAGAGGGATAGCAGAGCAGGGAGAGGCCAATGCTGCTACTAGGGGGTCATACCATGGGGGAGTAATAACGCCCACCATAATGCCCACCCAGTAGAAATAATTCTCCTTATAATGTGTCAGTGCAAAAAATACCCCCCTGTAATGTCCCCAGTTGAGCTAATGTCCCCATAGTGCCTCCATAATGTGCCAGTATAAAATACCCCTATATAGTGACCCCAGTAAATGCCCCCATAGTGCTCCTCTCCCCCCTAGTGCCCCCATAATGTACCAGTATAAAATGCCCGATATATAGTGCGCCAGTAGATGCCCTCAGTGTCCCCCATAATTTGTAAGCATAAAATACCCCTTCTCAGTGCCCCCGTAGATGACCCCATAGTACCCAACACAATGTGTCCCAGTATAAAATGCCCCTATACAGAGCCCCCATATAAAATAACCGTTCTTTGTGGCCTCAGTAGATTCCCCTATAGTGCCACCAATAATGTGCCAGTAAGAAGTGCCCCCATAGATGTCCCCCAATAATGTGCCAGTGAAATGTGCCCTCATAGATGCCCCTTAATCATGTGCCAGTAGCCTAAGCCCCCCATCAACATGTGCCAGTAGCCATAGGCGCCCCCCCCCTATCATGTGCCAGTAGCCATAGGGCCCCTCTATCATGTGCCAGTAGCCATAGGGCCCCCCTATCATGTGCCAGTAGCCATAGGGCCCCCCTATCATGTGCCAGTAGCCATAGGGCCCCCCTATCATGTGCCAGTAGCCATAGGCGGCCCCCCCCCCCTATCATGTGCCACTAGCCATAGGGCCTCTCCTATCATGTGACACTAGCCATCAGTATTGTACAGAAAAAAAAAAAAGGAAAAAAACACTTACCTCCTTGGCAGCGATGCGATGCAGGCCTCTTCTGGCCTGTGTCCCGCGCTGTGTACGGCTCAGGGCTTAGGTGGCGCGATGACATCATCGTGCCGCCTGTGCCGGCCTCTGATAGCAGGGCTCCAGACTAAAAAAAATACCTAGTAGCCATTGGCTCCTGAACTGAAAAATTTAGGAGCCAAATTACATTTTTAGTCGCCAAATCAAAACCGAATGAAAATTTTGGTATCGTGACAACGCTACGCCGATCAGATCAGCATAGGGTTGTTTCAATAGCAAAATTTTGATTCGCTTTCATCACCATAAAAAAGTATTGCGATACTCAATACCACGCAAAAAAGCCAATTGCATTTTGCATTTTATGAAACGTTCGGCCCATAGTAGAACAGTCCTATCCTATTTTTTGGGGTGACAAGGTGACTAAAAAATGGCGAATGCTCACCGCATAGGAGAGATTTTTTAATAATTTAATAGTTTGGACTTTTCGGACGCAGCGCTATGTAATATGTTTATTGTATATATTTTTTATATGTAAAATTGGGAAAGGGGGGATTTAAACTTAATATTTTAGAGTACTTTCACACTAGCGTTTTTCTTTTTCGGCATAGAGTTCCGTCACATGGGCTCTATACCGGAAAAGAACTGATCCGTCATATCCCCATGCATTCTGAATGGAGAGTAATCCGTTCAGGATGCATCAGGATATCTTCAGTTCAGTCATTTTGACTGATCAGGCAAAAGATAAAACCGCAGCATGCTACGGTTTTATCTCCGGCGAAAAAAACTGAAGACTTGCCTGAATGCCGGATCTGGCATTTTTCCCCATAGGAATGTATTAGTGCCGGATCTGGCATTCAGAATACCGGAATGCAGGATCCGTCCTTCCGGTCTGCGCATGCCGGTAAAAATGTGTAAAAAGATACAAGACGGATCCGTCTGTCCGCATGACAAGCGGAGAGATGGATTCATTCTTGCAATGCATTTGTCAGATGGATCCGCATCCGGATGCATCTCATAAATGCTTTCAGTCACATCAAGATCGGCGGATCTGGCAGGCAGTTCTGACAACGGAACTGCTTGCCGCATCACACTACCGCAAGTGTGAAAGTAGCCTTAGTGTTTGTGTTTTATTTTCACTTACTATTAGCCCCCTTAGGGGCTGGAACCCTTGTCCTATTCACCCTTAGGCCCCTATCACATGGGTGAGATTTCTGCGGCGGTGCAATGTGTGAGGTGAACGCATTGCACCCGCACTGAATCCGGACCCATTCACTTCTATGGGGCTGTGCAGATGAGCGGTGATTTTCACGCATCACTTGTGCGCTGCGTGAAAATCGCAACATGCTTTATGTTGTGCGTTTTCATGCAACGCAGGCCCCATAGAAGTTAATGGGGCTGCGTGAAAATCGCATTGTATCCGCAAGCAAGTGTGGATGCGGTGCGATTTTCACGCTTGGTTGCTAAGATGACAGTCTATTCACTGTGTTATTTTCCCTTATAACATGGTTATAAGGGAAAATAATAGCATTCTGAATACAGAATACATAGTAGAAGGTCAATATAATAAACATTGAGTGCGCCCCCCCAGTATAATAAACATTGAGTGCGCCCCCCCCAGTATAATAAACATTGAGTGCGCCCCCCAGTATAATAAACATTGAGTGCGCCCCCCTGTATAATAAACATTGAGTGCGCCCCCCCAGTATAATAAACATTGAGTGCGCCCCCCAGTATAATAAACATTGAGTGCCCCCCCCAGTATAATAAACATTGAGTGCGCCCCCCCAGTATATCAAACATTGAGTGCGCCCCCCCAGTATATCAAACATTGAGTGCGCCCCCCCCAGTATAATAAACATTGAGAGCGCCCCCCCAGTATAATAAACATTGAGTGCGCCCCCCAGTATAATAAACATTGAGTGCGCCCCCCTGTATAATAAACATTGAGTGCGCCCCCCCAGTATAATAAACATTGAGTGCGCCCCCCTGTATAATAAACATTGAGTGCGCCCCCCCAGTATAATAAACATTGAGTGCGCCCCCCAGTATAATAAACATTGAGTGCCCCCCCCAGTATAATAAACATTGAGTGCGCCCCCCCCAGTATAATAAACATTGAGTGCCCCCCCCAGTATAATAAACATTGAGTGCGCCCCCCCAGTATAATAAACATTGAGTGCGCCCCCCCTGTATAATAAACATTGAGTGCGCCCCCCCAGTATAATAAACATTGAGTGTGCCCCCCCCCAGTTTAATAAACATTGAGTGCGCCCCCCCCAGTATAATAAACATTGAGAGCGCCTCCCAGTATAATAAACATTGAGAGCGCCCCCCCCAGTATAATAAACATTGAGTGCTCCCCTCCAGTATAATAAACATTGAGTGCGTCCCCCCCCAGTATAATATACATTGAGAGCGCCCCCCCAGTATAATAAACATTGAGAGCGCCCCCCCCCAGTATAATAAACATTGAGTGCACCCCCCAGTATAATAAACATTGAGAGCGCCCCCCCAGTATAATAAACATTGAGAGCGCCCCCCCCAGTATATCAAACATTGAGAGCGCCCCCCCCCCCCAGTATATCAAACATTGAGAGCGCCCCCCCCCCAGTATAATAAACATTGGTGGCGCAGTGGGAAGTGCCAATGAGGGTTAAAAAAATAAATAAAAATTAACTCACCTCCTCCAATTGATCGCGCAGCTGCCGGTCTCCTGTTCTTTCTTCAGGACCTGTCAAAGGACCTGTGGTGACATCACTGTGGTCATCACATGGTACATCATATGATCCATCACCATGGTAATGGACCATGTGATTAGCTCAGTGATGTCACCACAGGTCCTGAAGATAGAACAGGAGACCGGCAGCTGCGCGATCAATTGGTGGAGGTGAGTTAATTTTTTATTTCTTTTTTTAACCCTCATTGGCACTTCCCACTGTGCCACCAATGTTTATTATACTGGGGGGGGGGGGGGGTGCACAAAATGTTTATTATACTGGGGGGGGGGTGCACAGAATGTTTATTATACTGGGGGGGCGCACTCAATGTTAATACAAATACAGGAGGCGGGTGCCGGAATGAAATAGCCAGCACCCGACCTCTATGATAGGGGGCTGCGATCAGTGGCAGTTAACCCCTCAGGTGCCGCTCCCTGTCATAGAGGTCGGGTGCCGGCTATTTGATTCCGGCACCCGCCTCCTGTATTTGTATTACAGGTCAGTTTTCTTCATTGGTGGCGCAGTGGCCACAGCCCCTCCCCTCCTCCTCCCATCCCTCTTCTCATTGGCGAAGGCAGCGGCAGCAGCCTCTATGGAAGCGCCGGCCCTGCCTAAAGTTAGTTAGTCAAGGAGAACTCCGGCGGCCGGCGGGTGACACCCCATCAGACTGGTGTCACCCGGTGCGGCCCGCACCCCCTGCACCCCCCTCACAACGCCACTGCCCCAGCAGAACCTAGTACCAAAGTGCAGCACAGTATACTACTACCTGGCAGAACGAAATACCACAGTGCAGCACACTATACTGGCCCAGCAGAACCAAATACTACAGGGCCGTACAAATTACTGCCCCATCACAACCTTATACCACAGTGCAGTACAATATACTGCTGCAGCAGAACACAATACCACAGTGGAGCACAATATATCGCCCCAGAAGGACCAAATGCCTCTTTGCAGCACAATATACTTTCATAGCAGAACTAAATTCCAAAATACAGCACAATATACTGACCCAGAAGACCAAAGTACCACTGTGCAGATCAATATACTGCCAAGGAAGAACCTCTTACCACAGTGCTGCATAAAATACTGCCCTAGCAGAACCAAATCCGCATTCACTTGGGATATTCATCAGGTTTCCGGCAAGAATGAAGGCTATCTGCTGAAAGGTGAGTGCAGTATGGTGGAAAGGAATTTGGTGGGCCCTAGCATTATCCAGCTATGCCGGATACAGTAACGTGTATCATTTAGAGGTATGTTATCATATATAGAAAACTGTATTTTTTTAGAGGGGAGAAGGTGGTATATATCTTTATACACCATAGCAACTCCACTAGGTTTTCGCCATCTGGGAAACAGGTGGTCTGCAATTATAGGAAGCGTTTGATTGCTGTAATAGCCAATAAAGGCTTCTCTATTGCTTATTGAGAAGGGTATGAATAATTTTGGACTGGACACTTTTTGCTCAAATGTAAATAAAAGCTGAGAAATGTTTTTTTTCCACAATAATGCCTCTTGTACATCATCTTATTATCTTTTTGGGAGTCAAAATTTGCCAGGGGTATGAATAATTATGGGCCGCACTGTAAGTGGCCCTCCTGTTTCTTACCCTTTCACTCCTATACAGGGATAAGGACTCTGCTGCAAGGGAACTACCGGCCTTTTTTCCAGAAGAGAAACAATACTCCTTTTAGCAGTTTTGAGGAGTATTTTCAGCCAAAAAGGAGTATTCAATCAGTGGCGTTGCGAGGGGGGTGCGGGCCGCACCGGGTGACACCAGTCTGATGGGGTGTCACCCGCCGGAGTTCTCCTTAACTAACTAACTTTAGGCAGGGCCGGCGCTTCCATAGAGGCTGCTGCCGCTGCCTTCGCCAATGAGAAGAGGGATGGGAGGAGGAGGGGAGGGGCTGTGGCCACTGCGCCACCAATGAAGAAAACTGACCTGTAATACAAATACAGGAGGCGGGTGCCGGAATCAAATAGCCGGCACCCGACCTCTATGACAGGGAGCGGCACCTGAGGGGTTAACTGCCACTGATCGCAGCCCCCTATCATAGAGGTCGGGTGCCGGCTATTTCATTCCGGCACCCGCCTCCTGTATTTGTATTAACATTGAGTGCGCCCCCCCCCCCCCCCAGTATAATAAACATTTTGTGCACCCCCCCCCCCCCAGTATAATTAACATTTTGTGCACCCCCCCCCCCCCCCAGTATAATAAACATTGGTGGCGCAGTGGGAAGTGCCAATGAGGGTTAAAAAATAAATAAAAAATGAACTCACCTCCTCCAGTTGATCGCATAGCTGCCGGTCTCCTGTTCTATCTTCAGGACCTGTGGTGACATCACGGAGCTAATCACATGGTCCATTACCATGGTGATGGATCATATGATGTACCATGTGATGACCACAGTGATGTCACCACAGGTCCTTTCACAGGTCCTGAAGATAGAACAGGAGACCGGCAGCTGCGCGATCAATTGGAGGAGGTGAGTTAATTTTTATTTATTTTTTTAACCCTCGTTGGCACTTCCCACTGCGCCACCAATGTTTATCATACTGGGAGGGGGCCGCACTCAATGTATATTATACTGGGGGGTGGCCGCACTCAATGTTTATTATACTGGGGGGGGGGCGCTCTCAATGTTTATTATACTGGGGGGGTGGCCGCACTCAATGTTTATTATACTGGGGGGGGCGCTCTCAATGTATATTATACTGGGGGGGGCGCTCTCAATGTATATTATACTGGGGGGGGGCGCTCTCAATGTTTGATATACTGGGGGGGGCGCTCTCAATGTTTGATATACTGGGGGGGGGGGCGCTCTCAATGTTTATTATACTGGGGGGGTGGCCGCACTCAATGTTTATTATACTGTGGGGGGGGCGCTCTCAATGTTTGATATACTGGGGGGGCGCTCTCAATGTATATTATACTGGGGGGGCGCTCTCAATGTTTGATATACTGGGGGGGCGCTCTCAATGTATATTATACTGGGGGGGCGCTCTCAATGTTTGATATACTGGGGGGGGCGCTCTCAATGTTTATTATACTGGGGGGGGGCGCTCTCAATGTTTATTATACTGGGGGGGCGCTCTCAATGTTTATTATACTGGGGGGGGCGCTCTCAATGTTTATTATACTGGGGGGGCGCTCTCAATGTTTATTATACTGGGGGGCGCTCTCAATGTTTATTATACTGGGGGGGCGCACTCAATGTTTATTATACTGGGGGGGCGCACTCAATGTTTATTATACTGGGGGGCGCTCTCAATGTTTGATATACTGGGGGGGCGCACTCAATGTTTGATATACTGGGGGGGCGCTCTCAATGTTTATTATACTGGGGGGGCGCTCTCAATGTTTGATATACTGGGGGGGCGCACTCAATGTTTATTATACTGGGGGGGTGCTCTCAATGTTTATTATACTGGGGGGGCGCTCTCAATGTTTGATATACTGGGGGGGCGCACTCAATGTTTATTATACTGGGGGGTGCACTCAATGTTTATTATACTGGGGGGGCGCACTCAATGTTTATTATATTGACCTTCTACTATGCATTCTGTATTCAGAATGCTATTATTTTCCCTTATAACCATGTTATAAGGGAAAATAACACAGTGAATAGACTGTCATCTTAGCA
Organism: Bufo gargarizans; assembly: GCF_014858855.1. Classification (NCBI taxonomy): domain Eukaryota; kingdom Metazoa; phylum Chordata; class Amphibia; order Anura; family Bufonidae; genus Bufo; species Bufo gargarizans. The sequence continues at coordinate 490,254,934 of NC_058080.1, read as the reverse complement.
ACCAAGCGTGAAAATCGCACCGCATCCACACTTGCTTGCGGATACAATGCGATTTTCACGCAGCCCCATTAACTTCTATGGGGTCTGCTTTGCATGAAAACGCACAACATAAAGCATGTTGCGATTTTCACGCAGCGCACAAGTGATGCGTGAAAATCACCGCTCATCTGCACAGCCCCATAGAAGTGAATGGGTCCGGATTCAGTGCGGGTGCAATGCGTTCACCTCACGCATTGCACCCGCGAAGAAATCTCACCCATGTGAAAGGGGCCTAAGGGTGAATAGGACAAGGGTTCCAGCCCCTAAGGGGGCTAATAGTAAGTGAAAATAAAACACAAACACTAAGGCTACTTTCACACTTGCGGTAGTGTGATGCGGCAAGCAGTTCCGTTGTCAGAACTGCCTGCCAGATCCGCCGATCTTGATGTGACTGAAAGCATTTATGAGATGCATCCGGATCCATCTCACAAATGCATTGCAAGAATGAATCCATGTCTCCGCTTGTCATGCAGACAGACGGATCCGTCTTGTATCTTTTTACACATTTTTACCGGCATGCGCAGACCGAAAGGACGGATCCTGCATTCCGGTATTTTGAATGCCGGATCTGGCACTAATACGTTCCTATGGGAAAAAATGCCAGATCCGGCATTCAGGCAAGTCTTCAGTTTTTTTCGCCGGAGATAAAACCGTAGCATGCTGCGGTTTTATCTTTTGCCTGATCAGTCAAAATGACTGAACTGAAGACATCCTGATGCATCCTGGACGGATTACTCCATTCAGAATGCATGGGGATATGACGGATCAGTTCTTTTCCGGTATTGAGCCCCTGTGACGGAACTCTATGCCGAAAAAGAAAACCGCTAGTGTGAAAGTACTCTAAAATATTAAGTTTAAATCCCCCCTTTCCCAATTTTACATATAAAAAATATATACAATAAACATATTACATAGCGCTGCGTCCGAAAAGTCCAAACTATTAAATTATTAAAAAATATCTCCTATGCGGTGAGCATTCGCCATTTTTTAGTCACCTTGTCACCCCAAAAAATAGGATAGGACTGTTCTATTATGTGCCGAACGTTTCATAAAATGCGAAATGCACGTGGCTTTTTTGCTTGGTATTGAGTATCGCAATACTTTTTTATGGTGATGAAAGCGAATCAAAATTTTGGTATTGAAACAACCCTACACCGATCTGATCGGCGTAGCGTTGTCACGATACCAAAATTTTCATTCGGTTTTGATTTGGCGACTAAAAATTTAATTTGGCTCCTAAATATTTCAGTTCAGGAGCCAATGGCTACTAGGTATTTTTTTTAGTCTGGAGCCCTGCTATCAGAGGCCGACGCAGGCGACACGATGACGTCATCGCGCCACCTAAGCCCTGAGCCATACACAGCGCGGGACACAGGCCAGAAGAGGCCTGCATCGCATCGCTGCCAAAGAGGTAAGTGTTTTTTTCCTTTTTTTTTTTTTTTTTCTGTACAATACTGATGGCTAGTGGAACATGATAGGAGAGGCCCTATGGCTAGTGGCACATGATAGGGGGGGCCGCCTACGGCTACTGGCACATGATAGGTGGGCCTATGGCTACTGGCACATGATAGGGGGGGCCCTATGGCTACTGGCACATGATAGGGGGCCATATGGCTACTGGCACATGATAGAGGGGCCCTATGGCTACTGGCACATGATAGGGGGGCCCTATGGCTACTGGCACATGATAGGGGGCCCTATGGCTACTGGCACATGATAGGGGGGGGGCGCCTATGGCTACTGGCACATGTTGATGGGGGGCTTAGGCTACTGGCACATGATTAAGGGGCATCTATGAGGGCACATTTCACTGGCACATTATTGGGGGACATCTATGGGGGCACTTCTTACTGGCACATTATTGGTGGCACTATAGGGGCATCTACTGAGGCCACAAAGAACGGTTATTTTATATGGGGGCTCTGTATAGGGGCATTTTATACTGGGACACATTGTGTTGGGTACTATGGGGAAGGGGGGAGAGGACTACTACGGGGCACTAAGAAGGGGTATTTTATGCTTACAAATTATGGGGGACACTGAGGGCATCTACTGGCGCACTATATATCGGGCATTTTATACTGGTACATTATGGGGGCACTAGGGGGGAGAGGAGCACTATGGGGGCATTTACTGGGGTCACTATATAGGGGTATTTTATACTGGCACATTATGGAGGCACTATGGGGACATTAGCTCAACTGGGGACATTACAGGGGGGTATTTTTTGCACTGACACATTATAAGGAGAATTATTTCTACTGGGGGAAGGCATTATGGTGGGCGTTATTACTCCCCCATGGTATGAGCCCCCTAGTAGCAGCACCAGCCTCTCCCTGCTCTGCTATCCCTCTGCCCCTTCTCCAAATACTTATTATGAAATCTTTCTCATTAGGATAAAACACATCATCAGCTCCGCCGAGCCCCCGGCCAAGTATGGAAGTGGCGTCCGAGATCCCCAAGGGCCAAGCCAAGTAATTGTAAGTTTTCATATGAAATATGTTTGTTATATACATATAGCCTACACTGTCAGGTGTCACCCAGGGGGGGTGACACCATTTTCTACCGCACCGGGTGACACCAGCCCTAGCAACGCCACTGTATTCAATAAAGCGTCCAGTTGCTGTTTTTTCTCTGGACATAACTTTTTTATTTTTCTGTCTTTGTAGCCATATGAGAGGTTGTTTTTTGCAAGACAAATTATATTTTTTTGTGACACCATTTTGAAGTCTGTCCAGCAGTTGTGCACACCTTGCTCTTGCTTTCCTTCCAGCTCGTCAGTATTCTCCCAACCACCAGGACGTTCAACATTGAATAGTGCTGACATCTTGGCTTAGGTGCATAGTGACCTGCCATACTGATAAACTAAGATCTCTCAGTCCAAGAATTCTGTCCCTCTCAGTTTGCAGCAAGTGGTGGTAACTGGCACATGGATGAAGAGGAGGCACAACTTAATCCGATTTTAAAGTTTTATGTGACTAAAAAACTTTGCTTTCAATCTGTATTTTTTTCCCTGCCACATGCCACAGATTGGAGCTAGATTCTTAATTATCTACAGATCTTAGCAACCCCTGCTATTTCCTTGATTTGCTAAACTTTACGGCTTGTCCTTCTTGGTGCTTCAATTTCAGTGTTGGAGATTGTATAATCCTTAGCCCAAGTCTAGTCTAAGCAGTCCTATACAGAATAAAGCTCAAAATCCTTCTAATAGCTTCCATTTCCATACACACAAATGCATTGGGAACACTACACATTCTATTCATAATCAAAACATGAAGAAAAATATATCAAATTTGTGTTGTTCCTCTAAAAAAATAGAAGAAAAGTGAATATTAGACTGTTCAAAAAAATAGCAGTGTTTGTATTCTTCTTTACAAACTCAAACATTCACTGTATAAACTGAAAAAAGTTTGAAGATTTTGCTTTCCTTTCAATCACTTAACTAATATGTAGTTGTATAACCACTGTTTCTGAGAACTGCTGTACATCTGTGTTGCATGGAGTCAACCAACTTCTGGCACCTGTGAACAGGTATTCCAGCCCAGGATGATTGGACTACATTCCACAGTTCTTCTCTATTTCTTGGTTTTGCCTCAGAAACTGCATTTTTGATGTCACCCCACAAGTTTTCTATTGGATTAAGATCTGTGGATTGGGCTGGCCACCATATAACGTCAATCTTGTTGGTCTGGAACTAAGCTGTTGCACGTTTACTGGTGTTTGGGGTCGTTGTCTTGTTGGAACACCCATTTCAAGGGCATTTCCTCTTCAGCATAAGGCAGCATGACCTCTTCAAGTATTCTGATGTATTCAAACTGATCCATGATCCCTGGTATGCGATAAATAGGCCCAACACCATAGTATGAGAAACATCCACATATCATGATGCTTGCGCCACCATGCTTCACTGTCTTCACAGTGTACTGTGGCTTGAATTCAGTGTTTGAGGGTCATCTGACAAACTGTCTCCGGCCACTAGACCCAAAAAGAACAATCTTACTTTCATCAGTCCAAAAAATGTCTCTTTAGGCCAGTCAATGTGCTCTTTGGCAAATTGTAAGCTCTTCAGCACATGTCTTTTTTTCAACAGTGGGACTTTGCGGGGGCTTCTTGCAGATAGCTTGGCTTTACATAGGTGTCTTCTAATTGTAACAGTACTCACAGGTAACTTTAGACCTTCTTTGATCTTCCTGGAGCTGATTGTTGGCTGAGTCCTTGCCATTTTGGCTATTCTTCTATCCATTTGAATGGTAGTTTTTTGCTTTCTTCCACATCTTTCAGGTTTTGGTTGCCATTTTAAAGCATTTGCGATCATTTTAGCTGAGTGTTAGGGCAATAGGCCCTTCTCTATGGTTGCTGGGGTCCGAATTAAATTACAGAGTTTTATATGCACAGAGAAAACTGATACAGACACAATGGCTGCATCAACTAATCTGTTTAATTTAAAGACAAGCTCACGATAATATAGGCTTCAAACCATCATATGAGGAAATTTGCATTTACAAGACACAGATCATAAGACCATATAAGACCATACATATGATCTCCATTCCTCACCCCCCCACACACACACTTCCTGGCTCAGACTTGTTTCTGCTTAAGAGGAAACTGTTGTGTGGGTGCTATCACACACACATCTTATTCTAATCTGCATATAGCCTTTTTCACCCTCTCCATCTCCCACAGTGCCATGTCAGCATTCTGTATTTTTCCACCAAGAACCTTTGTACTCGGAGACAAAATGTATTCCCATCTCTCACACTGAGTAGCCTATCCTTTTCTGCACTTCTTTATATGTTTTCCCCTCTCCAATCAGTTTTTTAATCAAGGTACGCAGTTCTTCTGAACAATGTCTGGAACGACCCATTTTCCTCCGAATTTCAGAGAGAAATGCACTGTAACCACCATGTACAACATTTGCTGCCTTTCTTCCTTAAATAAGGGCAATAATTGCCACCTTTTTTTCAAAGAATTAATGACCTCACTAATTAAACTCCACAATGCTATTATTTTGAATATGCCCCTTTCAATTAGTGATTCAATTACACAGAATCATCAGCATGCATGTCATGACTGTTGGGTCTGTTGGGTTTCTATTACTCTACTACACCTGCTAATAAATTATTTGCCATGTAGAAGGTTAGTGATTTCTGACTGCTATTATTTTGAACACAACTGTATTTAGTTGGTTGCAGTTAAGTCGTTTTTATTACCTGTTTCCGCAGGTTTTCGTCAGTGTTCAATTGCATGTGTTGTCTTTACCCTCAAGAGCATGCCAAGCCACTTCGTCCATAAGCTTAACACCCTTCAAACCTTCACTCCCACCTGAGGTTATTTCTCACATGCCTCTGGTCTCAGGAAATCATGCTGGATGTAAACCTGCTCATCCACCACGATGCACCCAACTCTGTTCTGACACCAGCACTTGCAGACAGACAGGTATTCACTCCACATATAAGGGGAAATTACAAGGAGAGCCACCTAATCCAATGTCCAGCAAAAATTCTGTGCCAGGTTTCAGACAAAGCTACAGCATAGCCATGTGCAGTCGATATCAAGGAGCCTGGTCCGACATGGAGACTGCTCACCACACAATCAGGGGGTACGTCATCAGATACCACCTCCGGAAGTCTCCACATCATTTTGGTGATGTACTTTTAACCTATACTTCAAAAAAGCTTCTGATTTTACAGTACTGTGCAAAAGTTTTAGGAAAATGTGGGCAAAATGCTGCAAAGTAAGAACGCTTTAAAAAATAGAAGCATTATTTATTTGTGCATATACAAAAGAGAAATCTAAAATCAATATTTAGTGTGACCACCCTTTAATACATCATTAAAGGGACACTGACAGGCCCAATAAGCATAATTATCTATATATATATATATATATATATATATATATATATATATATACATTTTTATATATATATATATATATACATATATACATGCACAGGTCTTCTATTGTGTATTAAAAACATATAAGTCTAACTCCTGTCCACCTTATGAATACAGTAAACTCATGTTTTATAACCTGATGTAATCGGTCTTCTTTCTGCCCAAGGGCAGCTCCACTTGCGCCCAGCCAGCCACCCCCCAACCGCCGTTTTGAAGCGCCGCCCAGCTCATCAATATTCACTTCGCTGGGTGGCTTCTGCTGTCCCTGACGTTCCGAGATCCCATAGCTTTCTATTGGGCATGCGCAGGATCTCGGAATGTTGGGGACAGCAGAAGCCGCTCAGCGAAGTGAATATTGAGCTGGGTGGCGCTTCAAAACAGCAGTTGCGGGGCGGCTGGCTGGGCACAAGTGGAGCTGAAACGCCGGCCCTTGGGCAGAAAGAAGACCGATTACATCAGGTTATAAAACATGAGTTTACTGTATTCATAAGGTGGACAGGAGTTAGACTTATATGTTTTTAATACACAATAGAAGACCTGTGAATGCATATATATAGCTAATTATGCTTATTGGGCCTGGCTTCTAGGTAGACATGAGCATAGTTTAAAAGGAATTTGGCAGGGAGGTTGTTCTAAACATCTTGGAGAACTAACCACAGATCCTCTGGATGTAGGCTTGGTCAGATCCTTCTGATGATAAATATCCCTCCTTGTTCTTCTTTAAGCTGAAGGTAGTTATTAATGATATTGGCTGTATGTTTAGAGTTTTTGTCCTGCTGCAGATTAAATTTGGAGCCAATCAGACACCTCCCTGATGTTATTGCATAATGGAAAAATATCTGACTTTCACTGTATGGCATCATTTGTAGCCAATTAAAGGCTACATATGTACTGTCGTGTACATTCAGAAGGGAATCCACAGTTGCCTTACAGTTATTAGTGAATTAGTCATCTATTCAAGCACAGGAAACTCATAAAAAGATAGCAGCAGCTACAGTATCATTTCCTCTTTATTGGCCACTTCTCATTTTCTTTGCTATTTATACTGTACCTAAAAGCAACTCTTGCACAAAATGAACTACCGTATTTTGAGATTTGGAGGAGGAAAATAAGAAAAAAATATTTTCCATCAGCCTCAGTCAGACCCCTCAACCTCCATCAGCCTCAGATCAAACCCTCCATTCTCCATCAGTCTCCCATCAGACCCCCTGCCTCCATTTACCTCAGATCAGCCTCCCATCAGACCTCCTCCAGTCTCCTTCAACCTCAGATCAGACCCCTCCAGCCTCCATTAGCCTCAGATCAGCCCCCTTCAGACTTAGATCAGACCCCCAATCAGACCCTTTCAGCCTCAGATCACACCCTCCAGCCCCACTCAGTCTGAGATTGTACCCCCAGCCCCCATCAGACTCAGATCAGACCGACAATCAGACTCTATTAGACTCTGATGGGACCCACCGGCCCTCATAAGACCTCAGATAAGAAGTTTAAAAAAAAAATATTGCTTACCTTGCTTGCTCCAAACAGCACAGTATATCCAGGACTCACCACTCCATTGCTTCTTCTAGGTCCCACTGTGTACTGTGACCTGAAGGCACACAATGTCAGGCCATAGTGCATGCTCACGTGCACTACGTCCTGTAGCTGTGCACCATCAGGACCCAGAAGAATACAAATAGTGCAGTGCTACCCTCACCTTCCTGTGCCTCCTGCATGCTAACGACTGCTTCCATAATGTAAGTGGTCATTAGCATTCAGACTACAAGACGCATTGCCACTTTTCCCCCATTTTTTGGGATAAAAAGTATGTGTTATAGTCTGAAACATATGGTAATAACTACCTAAAGAAAAAAATAACTACTGTAACTAGATAAACGTTACCTTGCATGGGCAAGTGACTCTATTGTTCTGTTGTATATTTTTACAATGCTTGTTATAGATCAGAAAATTAGGGCTTAGGGCTCTTTCACACTTGCAGTCTTGTCTTCCGGCATAGAGTTCCGTCGTCGGGGCTCTATGCCGGAAGAATCCTTATCAGGATTATCCTAATGCATTCTGAATGGAGAGAAATTCGTTCCGGATGCATCAGGATGTCTTCAGTTCCGGAACGGAACGTTTTTTGGCCGGAGAAAATACCGCAGCATGCTGCGCTTTTTGCTTCGGCCAAAAATCCTGAACACTTGCCGCAAAGCCGGATCCGGAATTAATGCCCATTGAAAGGCATTGATCCGGATCCGGCCTTAAGCTAAACGTTGTTTCGGCGCATTGCCGGATCCGACGTTTAGCTTTTTCTGAATGGTTACCATGGCTGCCAGGACGCTAAAGTCCTGGCAGCCATGGTAAAGTGTAGTGGGGAGCGGGGAGCAGTATACTTACCGTCCGTGCGGCTCCCGGGGCGCTCCAGAGTGACGTCAGGGCGCCCCAGGCGCATGGATGATGTGATCGCATGCCATTGTTAAGCCTCCGGGTGCCATAAAACCATTGACACCTTTATGTGGGGACAATAGGGGAAAATGAGAGAGCCCCTAGCTCTGAAACCACTCAGATGCTGTGACCACTATTAACAGTGGCATGTAAGGGGTTAAATGTCCAGGATCAGGAGCTCAGCTGTTAATAGACAGCCAATTACCAGCTTTACCTGGCACAGTAAACCCATATCAGGCTATATCTATAGTGCTATAAATAGATGTATGTGAAGGTTTAAAGTGTAACTGTCATATTTGTTTTATTTGCTAGTTTATTAGAGCTAAGCATATATACCTCAGTTAGTCTGTCAATGATTGCCAAAAGATCTGTAATCTATATATATATATAGAAGAATGTATATATCTATGTATGCAGAGGTCGCGCTACATTTTTTCTGGAAGAGTAAAAATACTCCTCTTGACATTTTTTAGGAGCACGAAAGTTACAGTAAATCAAATAGTTAATATGAATGCCTACATAACATTAAGGAGTTGCTATTACTAGTACTCTAGAACTGTCTTCCATGCATAAATAGCAAATTTAGACAATTTTAAATTTAGCTGAGGGTACTGTTACGCTGAGGGGTCGGCGGCACCACTGAGGTCACTGTTGCAGTGATTTTATGAGGTTTAAAGGGTTTGTCCTAAGATCAATATTTATCACCTGTCGTTAAAGAGGACCCCTCACCTCTCCGGATTTGTCTGTTTTGGTAACTACTTGCATCCCCCATGTAATAACAATCCTGGAGCATCTATTCTTATGACTTTATGTTGCCTGATATTTTTCAATCAGTGCTGTCAACTGGTAACACCCCACTGGACCTTTATTGCAGACTACTAGCAATTTGTTCATACGTTCTAGTAGGAATAATAGAGGAATGGTACAATATAGAGTCAGAAGAATTGATTCCCCAGAATTGTTATTGCATGGGAAATGCAAGTAGTTACTAAAACAGACATGTCCCCTTTAAGTACATGATCCCTGGGGGTCCCACCTTGGTTACCATGTTCTAGTGTTTTCTGGGTCAAGTATGGATAAGTTAATCGTGTTGATCTTGGGAAAATCCCTTAAATTTTTGCTGCGGTTTCCTGGTCACTGGGGTTTCCCATCCATCACGTGGCCATTGCTGCCCACCAAAGTTACGTCCTTGTAGATGAGCTCTCAGGTGGGTATGTCGTGCCACCGGGCTGTTGGTAGACTCTGAAGAGACTGAGGCACTGGCAGAGCAGGACACAGGCTCAATGGATGGTGGTGCATGCTGGTGCCATGGGCACAAGCAAAAGACCAGGGCCCATACCTCTGGTGCCAGGTGCTCGCACCGCCACATTCACTTATTGTGGATCTGGATGACGTCATCACGCAATCATAACCACCAGGCTCGCCTGTAGATCTAGGGGGCAGCAACTACAACACCCAGCATGCACACTTTCTCAGCTGTTCTTGTAACTCCTAAAGAAGTGAAAGGAGGATACAGGGAGTTGTAGTTTCAGAACAGCTGGAGTTCCGGAGGTTGCTGATCCCTGATCTAGAGGCTGTCATTTTGTGTTGTGCTTGATCTTGCTATAAAGGGGAGTTCGTCTTCCATGACCCATTGTCCTATCTCATGCCACCAGATAATGCCACAAAATTGCCACCACCACTGTGGTTATTGGGTTATACAGTCTTACAGTGAAGACTTCATGTGCTTGGCAGAGGGACTGTATGTCATGGAGGCTGTAAATGGCCACATGCAGTCCTTGTAGCACCATGTGCTGCCATATTACAGAAGAAATCCTTATAGCAAACAATATGTCTAGTTCAGCATCTGATGGAACATGCTGCAATGAATTATCCTTGATGGATTCATAGGAAAGCTGACAGGTGACATAGAGGTCTACGGGTGACAGGTCTGTCCATTATGGAGGTCTCCTGTTGGCGTGTCCAGTGCTGAGACCCTCGCTGACTTCTATAAGCAGGAGTCTGAAGCGCTCAGCCACTTTTCCTCACTGGTAAGCGCGATAGTGAAGACGGTCCCGTAGACCTTCTATTGAGGCCGTCTTCACTACCGCACTCAGCAGGGAGGAGAGACAGCACTCGGCTTAGCGCGACAGACTCATCATTATAGAGAAAAACAAGGCGCTCAGATCCCCACTTAATTTCACAGCAAGGCCACTTACCCCGCCAGTGAGGATCGCGCACCTCCTTTCTCACTTCAGAGCGGTGTGTCATAAGCTCCGGCAGCCCGCTCACACTGACCAATAACAAAGCTCCTCACTGTAAGGAGACTTGTTATTGGTTGTCTCAGGCAGCAGCAACATCGCTGCGCTGCCTGTGCCGTTCACAGCGCTCACTGCACTGATGAATGGCAGGGAAAAGTCTAAGGCGTATTGGTATGCCTTAGACTTTTTCCAGGGAGTAAAATGGCCTGAATAGGCGTCTATGACGCTTGTACGGGCGTTGTTGCGACCTCTGTATGTATGTATGTATGTATGTTCCGCGATCACTCAAAAACCATTGATTTTAGCAAAACTTGGTATACACATCCCTTGCTACCTTGAAAGAAATCTTGTGGGGGTCACAGCTCTCTAGGACGTACCGTTCCTGAGATATTCCCAAAAAAATTACCTGCCTTAGCCAGTACAAGCCTGCAAGTCTTTCTCTTCATATCCCAACTGCCATAAACACAGTCACATGTCCCTTATCAGCCAATAGAAGCTTGCAGGACCTTAGTCTCTACATACGCACAGTTTTACTCCAGGTTTCCATAACAACCCAGTCATTTTTCTTCACTGCCTTAGGTCAGCTTTAGGCTAGGGCTACACGAAGACATGTGTCGTGTCGCACGACACATAGGGCACAACTAGACTGTTACATGTGTCACACGACAATTTTTATAATGATAGTCTATGGTGTTGCACTGCGACATGTGACATGCTGCGACTGCGACGCGACAGTCGCTGAAAAATCCATCTTGGATGGATTTTCAGCAACTGTCGTGTCGCAGTCACAGCATATCACATGTCGCAGTGCGACACCATAGCCTACCATTATAAAATTAGTTGAGACAAAATGTTGCACGATACATGTCGTCGTGTAACCTTAGCATTAAAGGGGCAGGGCGCTGTGGAGGTTACTGTTAAAGGGGCGGGCACTGTGGAGGTCACTGTTAAAGGGGTGGACACTGTGGAGGTCACTGTTAAGGGAGCAGGGGCCGCTTTTAAAGGGGCAACTGCTGTGGAGGTCACTGTTAAGGCAGCAGGGTACTGTGAGGTCAGTTTTAAGGCAGCGGGGTACTGTTGAGGTCACTGTAAAGGGGGTGGTTCCCTGAGGAGGTCAATGTCAAGGGAATGGGGTGCTGTGAAAGTCACTGTTAAAGGGGCGGGCTGCTGTGAAGGTCAAAGTTAAGGGGATGGGCTGCTGTGGAGGTCCCATTTTAAAGTGGCAGGAAACTGTAGGAGGGGTCAGTTTTAAGCCGTGGGTGACTGTGGAGTTCACTGTTAAAGGGATGGGGTGCTGTGATGGTCAAAGTTAAGGGGATGAGCTTCTGTGGAGGTCAAAGTTAAGGGGATGTGCTGCTGTGGAGGTCACATTTTAAAGTGGGGGGTCGGTGTTAAGGGGTGAGGGACTGTGTAGTTCACTGTTAAAGGGGCGGGGTGCTGTAGAGGTCACTGTTATGGGGGATACTGTCGATATGTTTAAACGACACACACAAACATTAAATGAAATAGATGAAATATACCCTTGCGAAGCCGGGTCCTTCTGCTAATTACCTTATAATGCCAGCTTTCATTAATGTCCTCTGTCCCTTTCCACTGCTCCCTTAAAAGACAGTTGCTATGGCTTGTCTGTCCCTGGCTAAGAAATCAGGAAGACGGAGGGGCGGTCCTTCACACTGCATGCCTGCATTAGGCTTCAGAGTGAGGAGGCGTGTCTCTCAGTAATCCAATCTGATTGGCTGGCAGGGAGCTGCTGGCTACAGCAAGTGTGTATGGGAAGTGAGGGAAAGCAGTTTTGGCCTCAGAGAACTGGCAGAGGAGCCATCTTGAGAAGGCCCTTATATTGTAAATGTTTAAACAGACGTAACTAAGAGAAAAACTCAAGGAAAACAGTGGTATGTGAAGAAACTAAAGATTGCTTTATGCATAATGCTGCTGCAGCAGTAACATATGCTAAAATGTATTTTTGGATGAAAACATGACAGTTACCCTTTAAGACTTATTAGTGACTGCCATAAATGGCATATTGGGGTTCACTAAGGTGTCAATAAACTACATAATGGCACAGAGCTAATGCTAGATTTCCTATTTGGCACAGATGTTGTCTTGCTAAATGGAAAACCTACTTATTAATACATCGGTCAAGATAATGTAATAACGGGATGGTTCTTTTATCAATGTGATGGGAAAGAAGAGGCAGAAGACAGTAACTTAATCAGAAACAGTTTATTTCAGGCCCCCAACTCATATGTCTCTAGATGGGAGGCCTAAAATACAGCACTTGGGTTTGTAGGAAGGAGAGGGTACAGAACACCCTTGCATTCTTCTAACTTTACTGCTGGACAAGCCCAACACTACTGGTTCTGCTCTCTGGACCCAAGTAGCTACTTTAGCCAATACTGCTCTGGCCACTTCTGTTGACTATGCATACACTGACTCTTTGGTGGAAACAGGGACCTATTTCTAGGCACCCTCAGATTCCTCCTAGAGGGGTCACGCCGTCCAATGACTTGCATGCCCACAATGGTGAGCTAGAGCACATACACAACGGACTGTCTAAACCCCTATGTGTTTGGACCAGCAATCAGTAATTTATTGTAACAAACATCATGGCTTGGGACACATTTTCCAAACATGGTGTGTGCTTCCCCACACCCTTATGACAAAATATATGATTTTCTTCTGTAAACAGTCATCTTCTCAAAGCATTTTCTTTAAGTTGGCATTACAATTTCCAAGAATCTGGTAGTGTAGTAAAAGTTAATGAAACTAAGATATTTTGAAATGAAATTAAACACTGTGAAATAAGATTTTTGAATCATACAACATATTTATAATGTTTCTGTTGCTTTTTTTTTTTCATTTTTACTATACTGTTTTAAATCATGTTTATACATTTTTCCTCAAAGAAAAGCTGGTTACTGAATGACAGGTTTATGCAGCTTTAGCGATTATCCTGATAACTGTAAATTGCTAATAATTGCTGTGTTCATTATTCCGTTATTAGCAATTTCTCCACCCAAATCTTAATTCCTCTAAGGCCATGTTCTAGTGTTACAGAAATCACTGTAAATCTTACATTTTTTTGCATGTAACATAGGCTGAAACAAGACATACTGTACTTCGATCCAGTTCAGTCTGTCATCCTGCAAAGTTTATTGAGAGGCAGGCAAAAGACTCTCATGAGGTAGAGGCCAAAAATTCCCTTTAGACTCCAATCAGAATAACTCTCTGGATCAATGACCCTTCTCCAGAAATATAATAACTGTTAACCTGTAATATTATTACACTCCAGAAATACATCCAGGCCCCTCTTAAACTCTTTTAGTGAGTTCACCATCACCACCTCCTCAGGCAGAGAGTTCCATAGTCTCACTGCTCTTACCGTAAAGAATCCTCTTCTATGTTTGTGTACAAACCTTCTTTCCTCTTCATGCAGAGGATGTCCCCTCGTCACAGTCACAGTCCTGGGGATAAATAGATGATGCTAGAGATCTCTGTACTGACCATTGATATATTTATATTTATACATAGTTATTAGATCTCCCCTAAGATGTCTTTTACCTAAACCAAATAACCTTAATTTTGATACTCTTTCAGGGTACTATAGTCTACCTATTCCAGTTATTACATTAGTTGCCCTCCTCCGAACCTTTTCTAGCTCTTCTATGTCTGTCTTGCTCCCATGAGATTAGAATGATACACAATACTCAATATGCAATCTGACTACTGATTTGTAAAGTGGCAGGACTATGTTCTCATCACATGCATCTATTCCCCTTTTGATGCCACCCATAATCTTATTGGCCTTGGCAGCAGCTGCCTGACACTGGTTGTTACAGTTAAAAAGTTTTTCCCAGATTTTAATACTGATGACCTATCCTCAGGATAGGTCATCAGTATCTGATCAGTGGGGGTCCAACACCCAGGGCCCATGCCAATCATCTGTTTAAGAAGGCACTGGCGCTCTTTGCAGCTTACCAAGCACATATACACGTGTGAGGACTGAGGAGATGGGGCAAGGAACTCTGGGAAGGCGGAATCACCCATATTGACATGCCTCCAGCAGCCAGCCAGCCCTGTGATGTAACAGCACTATAAATACGGCAGCCATTTTAGATTCTGACATTTTCCAGTGTTCAAAGTGCGGGGACAGGCGTGTGAAGGCGCTAGGGACAGCTATTGGAAAAACCTCTACGTTTTACTTTTTATTTTTTAAAAGGATTTATAAGTGCAGGGAAAGAATAGGGAGGAATAATTTCACAGCATTTTAGTGCAGAGAGAGACGTCAGAAGGCGCTAGGGACATTGATAGGAAAGTTATTTACAAGTGCAGGGAAAGATTATTTGTAGATCCAAATAGTCATTAGACAGCTCTGTCATTACAGCTTTTTGTTATTGGGCTGCAAGTGTTATGTTGGAAAGCCTTTAGTGGCTTATATCTTAGTATGTTATTCAGTACAACAAGAAAAATATATACACACTGCACTACACTTATTTCTGGTGAAAGCATATAGGGGCATATTACACAAAAAAAAATTATATATATGTACTGCACTGTTGCGGTTATTTTTGTTGAAAGCGTATAGGGGCGTATTACAATAAAAAAAGAAAAATATATACCGTCCGTACTGCACTGTTACAGTTATTTCTGTCAAAAACATATAGGGACATATTACAGTAAAAAAAGAAAAATATATATGTACTGCACTGTTGCACACTTAATATACACACTTTACTCTTTAATTTTTTTTCTGGTCATAGCGTACAGTGGCCTAATTTAGTCCAACAAGAAATATATATTCTCAGTTCACTGCTGCAGTTATTTCTGGTGAAAGCGTATAGGGGCGTATTTCAGTACTGCAAGAAATATATATAAATATATATACGCACTTCACTCTTTAACTTTTTTCTGGTCAAAGTGTATAAGGTCGAATTTTAGTATAACAAGAAAAATATATTCTCAGTGCATTTCAGCTGTTAATTGTGGTTAAAGCGTTTAGTGGCCTATTTCAGTACAAAAAGAAAAAGATATTCGTCGCTTTTAGGGGTGTTTTAATTTCCATTTCATTTGTTTAGTTCAGCTACAAGTATGTCAGGCAGAGAAGTGCCAGGCCATGCACAGAGGAGTGGCATTGTATGGCCTGAATGTTTCTGGCGCAAGCAGAGGTCGCAGCAGAGTAAGGGGTCGTGGCAGCAGTAGTTGCAGCGAGAGGCCTGAGCTCCCGGTGTCATCTAGAGGTCGTGTCTCGACCAGCAACCCTGCGGTTCTTGATTGGTTAACTCAATCATCCACGTCATCCCAAGTGACATCAGACACCCCCAGCCAACAGTCGGTGGGTACAACGCTCAGTTGGCATGGCCGGGAGCAAGCCCTGTGCCCTCACCTGTCCTCAACCTGCCTCTGGCCTTTTCTGTTCCATCACCGCAAGAAGTACTACATGCAGTGGGCTCACTTTTCAGCCAGGATGAGCTACTAGAGGACAGTCAGCAGCTACTGCCCAGCCAAGATGTGGAGGAGATTTCCACCACTTCCTCCGCTAGGCAGGCAAGTAATGATGAGGAGAGTGGCACGGGAGCTTGTGTTGCGAGTGGTCAGGCTCCTGACCCAGAGGCCATTGAGGAGGACATCAGTGATGTGCAGACACTACTCGATGATGATGAAGCCAATCGCACTTGGGAGCCGGGTGAAGAAGGGGCTTCGTCATCATCAGGAGAAGAGGGTGGCAGCTTGCCCGTCAGGCAATGGCTGAGCCAGCAAGTCGTAAGCGTGACCGGGAGTCAGCAGGGTGGCAGCAGTGGGAGGTTGGGAGCCAAACGTGCTTTGCAGCAGCCTATCTGCCCGGGAAGTAGTGGTGCATGGGTTCAAGGAGACAGCTGCAGTAGCAATCAGTCAGTGTGGACTGTTGGGGGGAAAATCACCTACTCGGCGGTGTGGCAGTTTTTTTCAAAGCGCCAGAGGAGGTGAACGTGGCCATATGTCGCATCTGTGGGCAGAAGGTGGAGCGTGGCCAGGGAGCCAATGTTAGCACTACGGCCCTGCGTCAACATATGCAGCATTGCCATACAGTGGCCTGGGAGTGGTGGTCCAGCTGCATCAGCCAGTGACACGCACCAGGTTTCAGGCAGTCAAGGCTCCACCACCTCAGCCGAAGGGAGATATCTGTCATTCCCATCTTCTGCTGGTCCAGGTGCTCCTGCTCCTCCTCAGTCATTCCGTCAGCAATCGATCACCGAAGCGATTGCCAAAAGACAGCAGTATACGTGCATGCATTCAACGACACAGAAGCTGAACATGCTCCTGTCCAAGTTGCTGGTGCTGCAGTCCCTCCCTTTCCAAGTGGTGGACTCCACACCTTTCAGAGAACTGATGGCTTGTGCCAAGCCGAGGTGGAGAGTCCCAAGCCGTCATTTATTTTCGAAAAAGGAAGTACCAGCCCTGCACAAATATGTAGAACAGAAGGTGGGCCATTCCTTGAGCCTGTCGGTGTCTGGCAAAGTGCATGGCATTGCCGACGTGTGGAGCTGTCAGGGACAATAAATGTCTTTTACGGCCCACTGGGTGAATGTGGTTCCTGTACAGCCACACCAGCAACTTGGCCAGGTCATGCCGCTTCCGCCTCCACATTGTCCTGCAACAATGTCCATCTCTGCCTCCTCATCCTCCACCATGTCCCTGCAGTGGAGGCTGAGGACAAGTCACAGTGCCCCTCTAGCATACCACATGTGCATGTGTGGATAGGAGGTGGTCCTTACATGGGACCTGCACCTATCTCCAGAATGGGACCCCTAGAGATAGGTGCATGCCTGGCCACCCTTCGTTCACCATTATAGGACTTTCAAAAATAGCCAAGCCCACATGCTTGAATATTTTTGGAACTCCCATAGCAGTGAATGCAGAACATATGGCGCATGCATGGTGTGCTCTCCTTCACTTCGGGAATCCCTTCCTGGAGACAGATAGGTGCAGGTCCAGCCCTGACACCGATACCCATCTAACATTAATGGCATATCCTAGTGATATGCCATTAATGCCTGGCATGGGAATACTTCTGTGTATATCGTGTGTAATACTGTGTATCTGTAGGATAGGCATGTAAAATTAGCCACACATAGGCTATACAGTGGATTTGGCTCAGGTTGTGTGATAAATCTGACCCATGTTTAGACTGCCTAAGTTTAAAGCATCTAGTGGTTGGGATAGTGTAAGTGGTTGGGAAACTGCATTTTCTCACATTTTAGGCATTGCTCCTTTACTGTGAAGACATGTCCCCTTCCCAGTAAGATTCATCCTCTTAGAGCTAGTCTGAAGAAATTGGAGAAAGCCTAGTTGTGCCAAATTGTGCCCCCCTTTTTTTTTTTTTTTTTGACAGATTTCAGTATAGACACAATTTTAAATCTGGGCCACTGGCTTTAGCAATATATGGAGGTATGAGGTCTGCAGAGCAAAGAATGAATAAATAAAGCCGATAAGGGGAACAAAACAACAAGTACAAGAACAATATATTATACAGTTTCCCATTACACAATATATAAACATACAGTTAAACTGGTTTTCCAAGACTATGTAAAAGAACAGACTATGTGCAAAGAACAGTTTTTTTTAATGCACCTACTAGAGATCAGTAAACTTCTTAAAAATTCGATTCGGTCTGTTAGCCAAATTTTCCCAAAAGATTAGATTCGAATTTATTCATGGTGAATCTCGTTAAAAAACAGCTATTTCCTGGCTGCAGAGAGCCTGTATAGAAACATAGAAACATAGAATGTGTCGGCAGATAAGAACCATTTGGCCCATCTAGTCTGCCCAATATACTAAATACTATGGATAGCCCCTGGCCCTATCTTATATGAAGGATGAAACATGCATAGGGAGTCTGCTGTGATAGTGAAACAATACTGTGAGTCAGTATGACACGCAGATGACAGGCGTCGTTCTTAGAATCACTTCACCCTTATTTAGGCATTTATGGGGCCAAAACTGACCAAATAACTCAAGTGAGAACTAATCCTTACAGGGCAATGTTAGTGCCAGGTATAAAGAACCAGGCAGTGGCCCAAGATTCTACTGTAAAGTGAAAAAGCACACTCCTTTTACACTGTTATCTGCTGATTTCTACAGAACCTGTTCTATTAAAGTCTGATACAAGTAGAGCCCCCCTGACAGAGTGGAGAGGGTGTCAGCAGTAAGTTTGTGTTGACGTCACTGAATATTTTGCTCTTCCTCTGATCCGTGAGAACAATAACCCCCAAAAAACAGATCCTGTCTGTTGATTATCCGCCTTCACATGGTCAGTAATGCATATAAAAAAAAAAGAGTGGATCCAAAACAGAGATGACACGTGAATGGAATATTTGCATGTCTTTTGTGTTTTGTATCTACTCCTGCTTTTGGCTATAAAATCATAAGCCAATTGTGATGCATAAAAGGGACCATGTCATACAGGCCTTACAGCTGCTACATATACAGGATCGTTGTGTGTCTCATTTTTCCTTCCCTCTGACAGATCAGAAGAAGGGTCAATTAAATGGTAATGTCGTCTAGGCCAAAAAGGATAAATAGTGGCGTGGGGAGAGTGGGAATAGCATGAAATGTCCACAGTGACATTGTAATGAGGTGGCAGCAGTATGAGGAATCTACAGAGTGGTAAGGTGGCAGCAGCATGAGAAGACCACAGAGTGGCCAAGTGACATAGTGTTGAGCTGGCAGCAGCATGAGGAGACCACAGAGTTGTGAGGTGGAAGCAGCATGAGGAGACCACAGAGTGGTGAGGAGGCAGCAGCATGAGGAGACCACAGAGTGGTGAGGTGGCAGCAGCATAAGGATACCACAGAGTGGTGAGGTGGCAGCAGCATGTGGAGACTACAGAGTGGTGAGGTGGCAGCAGCATGAGGAGACCACAGAGTGGTGAGGTGGCAGCAGCATGAGGAGACCACAGAGTGGTGAGGTGGCAGCAGCATGAGGAGACCACAGAGTGGTGAGGTGGCAGCAGCATGAGGAGACCACAGAGTGGTGAGGTGGCAGCAGCATGAGGAGACCACAGAGTGGTGAGGTGGCAGCAGCATGAAGAGATCACAGAGTGGTGAGGTGGCAGCAGCATGAGGAGACCACAGAGTGGTGAGGTGGCAGCAGCATGAAGAGATCACAGAGTGGTGAGGTGGCAGCAGCATGAGGAGACCACAGAGTGGTGAGGTGGCAGCAGCATGAGGAGACCCCAGAGTGGTGAGGTGGCGGCACCATGAGGAGACCACAGAGTGGCCCAGTGACATAGTGGTAAGGTGGCAGTAGCTTGAGAAGACCACAGTGTGGTGAGGTGGCAGCAGCATGTCAAGACCACAGAATGGTGAGGTGGCAGCAGCATGAGGAGATCACAGAGTGGGCCAATGACAGAGTGGTCAGTGGCAGCAGTATGAGGAGGCCACAGAGTAGTGAGGTGGCAGCAGCATGAGGAGACCACAGAGTGGCTAGGTGGCAGCAGCATGAGGAGACCACAGAGTGGCTAGGTGGCAGCAGCATGAGGAGACCACAGAGTGGCTAGGTGGCAGCAGCATGAGGAGACCACAGGGTGGTGTGGGGGCAGCAGGGGCGTACATAGAACTCACTGACCCCCATAGCAAGAATCTGAATTGGACCCCACTAACCCCGCCCACTACCCACCCTTACCCATCCCACCTCCTGTCCTGGCTCCTCCCCTCCAACACCCCTATTTGCCAATAAAGAAATGCATACATGACCTACTGAGATACATCTTTTCTTTTTTTTATTAACCAACTTTGTTGCAGTAACTTAAAAAAAAAATGTATACATATTTTCAAATAAGGTTTTTTTCTGTGAAATAAAACAGAAATCAAATATTATTGATAAGCTATATTTAAAATATATTTTTTATTCAATACATTTGTTGTCAATAGTAATACTGGCTTTACCTCCTGTTATATTAGCCAAAACAAATGATCCTGGCAAGTTTTGCACAAAGTAAAAAATTTCAAAACCTAAAAACTGATTTTCTAGGCAGTGTTCGTCTGCGAACACATGCGGGCTGCCATCTTGACGCACAAGTCCGGCAATGCACAGGTAAGCTCTTACATGTGCCTGTCCCGCGAGCCGGTCTGAAATCAAATGCGGTCAGCGGGAGCAGGCAGTTCCGAGAACAGCCCGATGAAGGCCACCGGCGGCTGTTCTCGGAACTGCATGCTCCCGCTGACCGCATTTGATTTCAGACCGGTTTGCGGCACATGCTTACTTGTGCATCGCCGGACTTGTGTGTCAAGATGGCAGCCCGCATGTGTTCGCAGTCGAACACTGCGAACTGGCCATCACTGTCTATATGTCTGTTCCGCAAAGGATAGAACATGGGTCCACATCAAAATGTGGATGCCAAATAGACTGCAAAATACATAGGGCCAGATTTATCATTAGCTAAGGTCAGAATAATGGAGTGAAAAAGTCCCCCAAAAAGTCCCAAACGCTAAAACTGCACACAAATTTGCGACTTTTTTCTGCTCTGCACTATGCTCGCCAGTTTTCTGAAAGTGGGCATGTTTTCTTATGTAAATTAATCTCTAGACAGATTTACTATTGGGACTATTTAAAAAGTCGCAAAAAAGTCGCAATTTCACTCCAGTGAGGACCATGCTTATCTTATGAGACTTTTTAATAGAACATGCAACTTTTTCATAAAAACGTGCGACTTTTTCGTAAAGATGTGCGACTTTTGTAAAGCTGCTTACTGACGGATAAACTGCTACCGTCAAATCACATTTATTACAGTCTTAAAGGGCCGATCATAAATATGACTTGGCTAAAACTGACTTTAGCCATATGCTAAAGTGGAGTCAGCTGTCAGAGTCATGATAAATCTGGCCCATAGGGTTGTATGAATGCACCCATAGACTCAGAATACTTACAGTATTTACTGGTGAATTTTCAGATATAAACCAAGTGACATTTTTCATCCAGAACCAACAGTAGAGCTACAGATTTTCCATATTCAACAAAGTTTGATAACTTTCAAATAGTAAAACGAAATGCCAACCTGTAACACAAATAAGATATAACATAGTAACATAGTACATAAGGCCGAAAAAAGACATTTGTCCATCCAGTTCGGCCTGTCATCCTGCAAGTTGATCCAGAGGAAGGCAAAAAAACCCTGTGAGGTAGAAGCCAATTTTCTTTACTTTAGGGGAATAAAAATTCCTTCCCGACTCCAATCAGGCAATCAGAATAATTCCCTGGATCAACGATCTCTCTCTAGTAGCTATAGCCTGTAATATTATTACGCTCCAGAAATACATCCAGGCCCCTCTTGAATTCCTTTATTGTACTCACCATCACCACCTCCTCAGGCAGAGAGTTCCATAGTCTCACTGCTCTTACCGTAAAGAATCCTCTTCTATGTTTGTGTACAAACCTTCTTTTCTCCAGACGCAGAGGATGTCCCCTCGTCACAGTCACCGTCCTGGGAATGAATAGATGATGGGATAGATCTCTGTACTGACCCCTGATATATTTATACATATTAATTAGATCTCCTCTCAGTCGTCTTTTTTCTAAAGTGAATAACCCTAATTATGATAATCTTTTAGGGTACTGTAGTTGCCCCATTCCAGTTATTATTTTAGTTGCCCTCCTCTGGACCCTCTCCAGCTCTGCTATGTCTGCCTTGTTTACAGGAGCCCAGAACTGTACACAGTACTCCATGTGTGGTCTGACTAGCGATTTGTAAAGTGGTAGGACTATGTTCTCATCACGGGCATCTATGCCCCTTTTGATGCAACCCATCATCTTATTGCCCTTGGCAGCAGCTGCCTGACACTGTTTTTTGCAGCTTCGTTTGCTGTTTATTAAAATTCCTAGATCTTTTTCCATGTCAGTGTTACTGAGTGTTTTACCATTTAATAAGTACGGGTGACTTGCATTATTCCTTCCCATGTGCAAAACTTTACGTTTGTCAGTGTTAAACCTCATCTGCCACTTATCTGCCCAAGCCTCCAATCTACCCAGATCGCTCTGTAATAGTATACTGTCCTCATCAGTGTTAATTACTTTACACAGTTTAGTGTCATCTGCGAAAATTGATATTTTACTATGCAAGCCTTCTACAAGATCATGAATAAATATATTGAAGAGAATAGGGCCCAATACTGACCCCTGAGGTACTCCACTAGTGACAGTGACCCAGTCTGAGTATTTACCATTAATAACCACCCTCTGTTTTCTATCATTGAGCCAGTTACTTACCCACTTACAGACGTTTTCTCCCAGTCCGAGCATTCTCATTTTATATACTAACTAGAGTTGAGCGGACACCTGGATGTTCGGGTTCGAGAAGATCGGCCGAACTTCCCGGAAATGTTCGGGTTCGGGATCCGAACCCGATCCGAACTTCGTCCCGAACCCGAACCCCATTGAAGTCAATGGGGACCCGAACTTTTCGGCACTAAAAAGGCTGTAAAACAGCCCAGGAAAGGGCTAGAGGGCTGCAAAAGGCAGCAACATGTAGGTTAATCCCATGCAAACAAATGTGGATAGGGAAATGAATAAAAATAAAAATAAAATGAATAAAAATTTACCAATATCAATTGGAGACAGGTCCCATAGCAGAGAATCTGGCTTCACGTCACCCACCACTGGAACAGTCCATTCTCAGATATTTAGGCCCAGCACCCAGACAGAGGAGAGAGGTCCCGTAACAGACAATCTGGCTTCATGTCAGCAGAGAATCAGTCTGCATGTCATAGCAGAGAATCAGGCTTCACGTCAGCCACCACTGCAACAGTCCATTGTCATATATTTAGGCCCAGCACCCAGGCAGAGGAGAGAGGTCCCGTAACAGAGAATCTGTCTTCATGTCAGCAGAGAATCAGTCTGCATGTCATAGCAGAGAATCAGGCTTCACGTCATAGCAGAGAATCAGGCTTCACGTCATAGCAGAGAATCAGGCTTCACGTCAGCCACCACTGCAACAGTCCATTGGCATATATTTAGGCCCAGGCAGAGGAGAGAGGTCCCGTAACAGACAATCTGGCTTCATGTCAGCAGAGAATCAGTCTGCATGTCATAGCAGAAAATCAGGCTTCACGTCAGCCACCACTGCAACAGTCCATTGTCATATATTTAGGCCCAGCACCCAGGCAGAGGAGAGAGGTCCCGTAACAGAGGATCTGGCTTCATGTCAGCAGAGAATCAGTCTGCATGTCATAGCAGAGAATCAGGCTTCACGTCAGCCACCACTGCAACAGTCCATTGTCAGATATTTAGGCCCAGCACCCAGGCAGAGGAGAGAGGTCCCGTAACAGAGAATCTGGCTTCATGTCAGCAGAGAATTAGTCTGCATGTCATAGCAGAGAATCAGGCTTCACGTCACCCAACATTGGAACAGTCCATTGGCATATATTTAGGCCCCGGCACCCAGACAGAGGAGAGGTTCATTCAACTTTGGGTAGCCTCGCAATATAATCGTAAAATGAAAATAAAAATAGGATTGAATGAGGAAGTGCCCTGAAGTACAATAATATATGGTTAAGGGGAGGTAGTTAATGTCTAATCTGCACAAGGGATGGACAGGTCCTGTGGGATCCATGCCTGGTTCATTTTTATGAACGTCAGCTTGTCCACATTGGCTGTAGACAGGCGGCTGCGTTTGTCTGTAATGACGCCCCCTGCCGTGCTGAATACACATTCAGACAAAACGCTGGCCGCCGGGCAGGCCAGCACCTCCAAGGCATAAAAGGCTAGCTCTGGCCACGTGGACAATTTAGAGACTCAGAAGTTGAATGGGGCCAAACCATCAGTCAGTACGTGGAGGGGTGTGCACACGTACTGTTCCACCATGTTAGTGAAATGTTGCCTCCTGCTAACACGTTGCGTATCAGGTGGTGGTGCAGTTAGCTGTGGCATGTTGACAAAACTTTTCCAAATCTCTGCCATGCTAACCCTGCCCTCAGAGGAGCTGGCCGTGACACAGCTGCCTTGGCGACCTCTTGCTCCTCCTCTGCCTTGGCCTTGGGCTTCCACTTGTTCCCCTGTGACATTTGGGAATGCTCTCAGTAGCGCGTCTACCAACGTGCGCTTGTACTCGCGCATCTTCCTATCACGCTCCAGTGCAGGAAGTAAGGTGGGCACATTGTCTTTGTACCGTGGATCCAGCAGGGTGGCAACCCAGTAGTCCGCACACGTTAAAATGTGGGCAACTCTGCTGTCGTTGCGCAGGCACTGCAGCATGTAGTCGCTCATGTGTGCCAGGCTGCCCAGGGGTAAGGACAAGCTGTCCTCTGTGGGAGGCGTATCGTCATCGTCCTGCCTTTCCCCCCAGCCACGCACCAGTGATGGGCCCGAGCTGCGTTGGGTGCCACCCCGCTGTGACCATGCTTCATCCTCATCCTCCTCCACCTCCTCCTCATCCTCGTCCTCCTCGTCCTCCAGTAGTGGGCCCTGGCTGGCCACATTTGTACCTGGCCTCTGCTGTTGCAAAAAACCTCCCTCTGAGTCACTTCGAAGAGACTGCCCTGAAAGTGCTAAAAATGACCCCTCTTCCTCCTCCTCCTCCTGGGCCACCTCCTCTTCCATCATCGCCCTAAGTATTTTCTCAAGGAGACATAGAAGTGGTATTGTAACGCTGATAACGGCGTCATCGCCACTGGCCATGTTGGTGGAGTACTCGAAACAGCGCAACAGGGCACACAGGTCTCGCATGGAGGCCCAGTCATTGGTGGTGAAGTGGTGCTGTTCCGCAGTGCGACTGACCCGTGCGTGCTGCAGCTGAAACTCCACTATGGCCTGCTGCTGCTCGCATAGTCTGTCCAGCATGTGCAAGGTGGAGTTCCACCTGGTGGGCACGTCGCATATGAGGCGGTGTGCGGGAAGGCCGAAGTTACGCTGTAGCGCAGACAGGCGAGCAGCGGCAGGATGTGAACGCCGGAAGCGCGAACAGACGGCCCGCACTTTATGCAGCAGCTCTGACATGTCGGTGTAGTTGTGAATGAACTTCTGCACCACCAAATTCAGCACATGCGCCAGGCAAGGGATGTGCATCAAACCGGCTAGTCCCAGAGCTGCAACGAGATTTCGCCCATTATCGCACACCACCAGGCCGGGCTTGAGGCTCACCGGCAGCAACCACTCGTCGGTCTGTTGTTCTATACCACGCCACAACTCCTGTGCGGTGTGGGGCCTCTCCCCCAAACATATGAGTTTCAGAATGGCCTGCTGACGTTTACCCCGGGCTGTGCTGAAGTTGGTGGTGAAGGTGTGTGGCTGACTGGATGAGCAGGTGGAAGAAGAGGAGGAGGAAGCCGAGAAGGAGGAGGTGGCAACAGGAGGCAAAGAATGTTGCCCTGCGATCCTTGGCGGCGGAAGGACGTGCGCCAAACAGCTCTCCGCCTGGGGCCCAGCTGCCACTACATTTACCCAGTGTGCAGTTAGGGGGATATAGCGTCCCTGGCCGTGCTTACTGGTCCACGTATCTGTGGTTTGGTGGACCTTGCTACAGATGGCGTTGCGCAGTGCACACTTGATTTTATCGGATACTTGGTTGTGCAGTGAAGGCACGGCTCTCTTGGAGAAGTAGTGGCGGCTGGGAACAACATACTGTGGGACAGCAAGCGACATGAGCTGTTTGAAGCTGTCTGTGTCCACCAGCCTAAATGACAGCATTTCATAGGCCAGTAGTTTAGAAATGCTGGCATTCAGGGCCAGGGATCGAGGGTGGCTAGGTGGGAATTTACGCTTTCTCTCAAATGTTTGTGAGATGGAGAGCTGAACGCTGCCGTGTGACATGGTTGAGATGCTTGGTGACGGAGGTGGTGGTGGTGTTGGTGGTACATCCCCTGTTTGCTGGGCGGCAGGTGCCAACGTTCCTTCAGAGGCGGAGGAAGAGGCCGAGGCGGCAGCAGCAGAAGAGGCCGAGGCGGCAGCAGCAGAAGAGGCCGAGGCGGCAGCAGCAGAAGAGGCCGAGGCGGCAGCAGCAGAAGAGGTAGCAGGGGGAGCCTGAGTGACTTCCTTGTTTTTAAGGTGTTTACTCCACTGCAGTTCATGCTTTGCATGCAGGTGCCTGGTCATGCAGGTTGTGCTAAGGTTCAGAACGTTAATGCCTCGCTTCAGGCTCTGATGGCACAGCGTGCAAACCACTCGGGTCTTGTCGTCAGCACATTGTTTGAAGAAGTGCCATGCCAGGGAACTCCTTGAA
This sequence comes from Bufo gargarizans, assembly GCF_014858855.1. NCBI lineage: Eukaryota > Metazoa > Chordata > Amphibia > Anura > Bufonidae > Bufo > Bufo gargarizans. The sequence continues at coordinate 490,228,145 of NC_058080.1, read as the reverse complement.
GCTGCCTTTGGGGTGCTCGGTCCCAGATGGCGGCGGTCAGTAGCAGGCGGAGTCTCTTGGCGGCGGGTGTTCTGCTTTTGCCCACTGCTCCCTCTTTTGCTACGCTGTTGGCTCGGTCTCACCACTGCCTCTTCCTCCGAACTGTGAAAGTCAGTGGCACGACCTTCATTCCATGTGGGGTCTAGGACCTCATCGTCCCCTGCATCGTCTTCCACCCAGTCTTGATCCCTGACCTCCTGTTCAGTCTGCACACTGCAGAAAGACGCAGCAGTTGGCACCTGTGTTTCGTCATCATCAGAGACTTGCTGAGGTGGTATTCCCATGTCCTCATCATCAGGAAACATAAGTGGTTGTGCGTCAGTGCATTCTATGTCTTCCACCGCTGGGGAAGGGCTAGGTGGATGCCCTTGGGAAACCCTGCCAGCAGAAACTTCAAACAGCATAAGAGACTGCTGCATAACTTGAGGCTCAGACAGTTTCCCTGATATGCATGGGGGTGATGTGACAGACTGATGGGCTTGGTTTTCAGGCGCCATCTGTGCGCTTTCTGCAGAAGACTGGGTGGGAGATAATGTGAACGTGCTGCATCCACCCAATTGACTAATGCCTGTACCTACTCAGGCCTTACCATCCTTAGAACGGCATTGGGCCCCACCATATATCGCTGTAAATTCTGGCGGCTACTGGGACCTGAGGTAGTTGGTACACTAGGACGTGTGGATGTGGCAGAACGGCCACGTCCTCTCCCAGCACCAGAGGGTCCACTAACACCACCACGACCATGTCCACGTCCGCGTCCCTTACTAGATGTTTTCCTCATTGTTATCGTTCACCACAACAACAAAAATATTATTTGGCCCAATGTATTGAATTCAAATTCAGGCCTTTTTTTACAGACACCTAACACTATCTGGCTATCTATTTAGGTACCGTATTACACTAATACAGGCACAGCAGTAACCACCGATTTAGCTGACTATGAATTTGAGGCCTAGTATTTAGGCGCTGGGTGACAGGTATAGGTTTACTGACAGAATTAGACTTGGAAATGCACAGTAGCGTGTGTGTGAAGTTATTCAGAATGACCCTATGTGCACCTTGAATCTGATATACCCTTTTAGGGATGTATTTAAAGTTGGCCTGATACAGCAGAAACCACTAAATTAGGAAATTGCTAAATTGGGAATTGTATTTCAACCCAGAACAAAAACTGTGCTTTGACGGACACTAAATAACGTGCCCAGCCACAATAGTACAGCAGTAACGACAGATTTAGCAGGATATAAATTTGAGGCCTAGTATTTAGGCGCTGGGTGACAGGTATAGGTTTACTGACAGAATTAGACTTGGAAATGCACAGTAGCGTGTGTGTGAAGTTATTCAGAATGACCCTATGTGCACCTTGAATGTGATATACCCTTTTAGGGATGTATTTAAAGTAGGCCTGATACAGCAGAAACCACTAAATTAGGAAATTGCTAAATTGGGAATTGTATTTCAACCCAGAACAAAAAATGTGCTTTGACGGACACTAAATAACTTGCCCAGCCACAACAGTACAGCAGTAATGACAGATTTAGCTGGATATAAACTTGAGGCCTAGTATTTAGGCGCTGGGTGACAGGTATACGTTTACTGACAGAATTAGACTGGGATATGGCCAAAAAATAACCACACTATTCATGGTTAAATGCACTTGGTGTGACAGCTTGACCAACCACACTACTGAGGGTTAAATGCACTTGGTGACAGGCGCAGCTTGCCCCTGATGTAGTATATGGCCAAAAAATAAACAGACTATTGCTGGTTAAATGCACTTGGTGTGACAGCTTGACCAACCACACTACTGAGGGTTAAATGCATTTGGTGACAGGCGCAGCTTGCCCCTGATGTAGTTTATGGCCAAAAAATAAACAGACTATTGCTGGTTAAATGGACTTGGTGTGACAGCTTCACCCTGATGTAGGATTTAGCCAAAAAACAGCCACACCATTGAGGGTTAAATGCACTTGGTGACAGCTTGCCCCTGATGTAGTATATGGCCAAAAAATAAACAGACTATTGCTGGTTAAATGCACTTGGTGTGACAGCTTCACCCTGATGTAGGATTTAGCCAAAAAACAACCACACTATTGAGGGTTAAATGCACTTGGTGACAGGCGCAGCTTGCCCCTGATGTAGTATATGGCCAAAAAATAAACAGACTATTGCTGGTTAAATGCACTTGGTGTGACAGCTTCACCCTGATGTAGGCTTTAGCCAAAAAACAACCACACCATTGAGGGTTAAATGCACTTGGTGACAGGCGCAGCATGCCCCTGATGTAGTATATGGCCAAAAAATAAACAGACTATTGCTGGTTAAATGCACTTGGTGTGACAGCTTCACCCTGATGTAGGCTTTAGCCAAAAAACAACCACACCATTGAGGGTTAAATGCACTTGGTGGCAGCTTGTGCTGGCGCAACACAAGACACAAAATGGCCGCCGATCACCCCAGAAAAAAGTGACTGAAAAACGCTCTGGGCAGCCTAAAAACAGTGAGCAATTCAATAGCAGCAGTTCAATCATCCACAGCTGCAGATCGATCAATGGATGGAGTCTTTTGGAGGAGTTAATCAGCCTAATCTCGCCCTACTGTCGCAGCTGCAACGTCTCCCTACGCTAATCAGAGCAGAGTGACGGGCGGCGCTATGTGACTCCAGCTTAAATAGAGGCTGGGTCACATGGTGCTCTGGCCAATCACAGCCATGCCAATAGTAGGCATGGCTGTGACGGCCTCTTGGGGCAAGTAGTATGACGCTTGTTGATTGGCTGCTTTGCAGCCTTTCAAAAAGCGCCAAGAAAGCGACGAACACCGAACCCGAACCCAGACTTTTACGAAAATGTCCGGGTTCGGGTCCGTGTCACGGACACCCCAAAATTCGGTACGAACCCGAACTATACAGTTCGGGTTCGCTCATCCCTAATACTAACCTTTTATGTGGTACAGTGTCAAATGCTTTGGAGAAGTCCAGATACACGACATCCATTGATTCGCAGCTGTCAAGTCTAGAACTTACCTCCTCATAGAAACTGATTAAATTTGTTTGACATGATCGATCCCTCACAAAGCCATGCTGATATGGCGTTATTTGCTTATTTCCGTTAAGATGCTCTAACATAGCATCTCTCAGAAAACCTTCAAACAGTTTACCCACAACAGATGTTAAACTTACCGGCCTATAGTTTCCATGCTCTGTTTTTGGACCCTTTTTGAATATTGGCACCACATTTGCCATGCGCCAGTCCTGTGGGACATTCCCTGTCAATATAGAATCTGCAAATATCAGAAATAAGGGTCTGGCTATGACATTACTTAATTCCCTTAGGATACAGGGGTGTATGCCATCCGGTCCTGGCGATTTGTCTATTTTAATCTTTTTAAGTCGCTGTTGTACTTCTTCCTGGGTCAGACAGGACACTTTTAATGGGGAATTTATTTCAACATTCGGCATGTCATCTGACAGTTTATTTTCCTCAGTGAATACATTGGAGAAAAAAATATTTAACAGCTTTGCTTTCTCCTCGTCGCTCTCTGCGACTCCCCCCTCATTACTCTTTAACGGGCCGACACCTTCAGATTTATACTTTTTAACATTTATATAATTGAAGAACATTTTAGGGTTAGTTTTACTCTCTTTGGCAATTAATCTCTCAGTCTTTAGTTTGGCCGCTTTTATTAGTTTTTTACATGTTCTATTTTTTTCCTTATAGTTTTTTAGTGCTTCCGTGCTACCTTCCTGTTTTAGTGTTTTATATGCTTTCATTTTGTCATTTATTGCTTTCTTTACAGTTCTGTTTATCCACATTGGTTTATTTTTGTTCCTTAACCTTTTATTCCCATACGGTATGTACCTCTCACACTGAGATTTTAGGATGCTTTTAAAGATATCCCATTTTGTGGCTGTATTTTTATTTGTGAGGACTTTATCCCATTTAGTTAGGCCTATGGCCTCTCTTAGTTGGCTAAATTTAGCTTTTTTGAAGTTTGGTATTTTTGTTCCTCCCTGTAGAAACGCTCTTTTGAATGATAATTGGAAGGTTATTACTTTGTGGTCACTATTTCCCAGGTGTCCCCCAACCTGCACGTCTGTTGTTCTGTCAGGCCTATTGGTTAATACTAAGTCCAGTATGGCCGTCCCTCTAGTCGGGTCCTGAACCAGTTGGGACAGGTAATTGTCTTTGGTTATTGCCAAGAACCTGTTTCCTTTATGAGATATACAAGTTTCAGTTTCCCAGTCTATATCTGGGTAGTTGAAGTCCCCCATAATAACCACCTCATTATGATTTGCCGCCTTGTCTATCTCGTTTAGTAGTAGATTTTCTGTGGACTCTGGTATATTAGGTGGTTTATAGTACACCCCTTTTAGTAATTTATTATTGTTTTTAGCGCCATGTATCTCTACCCACAGTGACTCCACATGTTCATGTCCCTCACTTATATCTTCCCGGAGTGTGGGCTTTAGACAGGACTTTACATAAAGGCAGACCCCTCCCCCTCTCCGGTTTTGACGATCCTTTCTAAACAGGCTGTAACCCTGTACATTAACTGCCCAGTCATAGCTATCATCCAGCCATGTCTCAGTTATTCCCACTATGTCATAGTCCTCCTCACACATCACTAATTCCAGTTCACCAGTTTTATTAGTCAGGCTTCTGGCATTAGTATACATACATTTGAGAGGTTTATGTATATTTTTTACTCTACACCTTTCCTTCTGAACTGTTCTAGTCCCTCCTTCCATTCCTCCCCCAGTCTCACTACCTTGCCCCCGGTCTCTATCTGCACTATCTTCCCATTCTATAACATAATTACCCTCCCCCCAGTCCCTAGTTTAAACACTCCTCCAACCTTCTAGCCATCTTCTTCCCCAACACAGCTGCCCCTTCCCCATTGAGGTGCAGCCCGTCCCTACGATAGAGCCTGTAGCCGACTGAGAAGTCGGCCCAGTTCTCCAGGAACCCAAACCCCTCCTTCCTACACCAGTTCTTGAGCCACTTGTTAATCTCCCATTGCCTTTCTTGTGTGGCTCGTGGTACAGGCAGTATTTCGGAAAATACTACCTTTGAGGTCCTTGCCCTCAGCTTTTGACCTAAATCCCTGAAATCATTTTTAAGGACTCTCCACCTACCTCTAACTTTGTCATTGGTTCCGATATGGACCATGACCGCTGGATCGTCTCCAGCCCCTCCCAGTAATCTGTCAACCCGATCCGCGATGTGTCGAACTCTAGCGCCAGGAAGACAGCACACTGTTCGGCGATCACGGTCTTTGTGACAGATTTCCCTATCTGTTCCCCTAATAATGGAGTCTCCCACTACCAGCACCTGTCTGGCCTGCCCTGCTCTCCTGGTTCCCTGCTTACTGGAGCTGGCATTCCCCTGACTGGCAGAGGAAGTTTCCGGCTGCAGCAGTGCCATCCCTGGACTGACATCCCCCTCATCTGCCAAACGTGCAAACTTTTTGGTGTGTCTCAGATCAGGGCTAGCCTCCCTGCCACTCTTCCCTCTACCCCGCTTTCTAACTGTTACCCAGCTAGCTACCTCACTTTCCTCAGCCTCCTCTCTGTCACCCTCCCCCTCATCTACCCCAAAGAGTGCTTGCTCGGTGAGAAGCAAACTCTTTTGCAAATTATCAATGCCTCTCAGTGTTGCAACTTGCCCGTTTAGAGACTCGATTTGCGATTCCAAACGGGTAATTTGCTCACATCTTGAACAAAGATATGCACCCTGGAACTGCAGTTCCAGGACTGCATACATCATGCAAGATGTGCACTGGACTGCGTTGTAAATTGTGCAACACATACTAAATGGGGATTACAACAGTAAAAATGTAAAACAGTATATATGATTTAGATTTAGACCCTGTCTGCTGTAGTTGAAGGACTACGTAAAATTAAGCCAACAACACACAAGGAAATGATATCCAACCTTAGTTTCAAAATTCCTTTTCTTAAACTCCTTGTTTTTTAACTCCACTTAATAAGAAGCCTCTTAGTAGAGCAAGCCTCTGGAAGAGCAGGCTCAGGAGAGTGTAAGTGGATCAATTTATAGCACCTGGTTGCCCAGGGCACTCCCCTTAATTAAGCAGAGAAAAAAAAAAAAAAAAAAAAAAAAAACAATTGGAATTTCTGTTCCCATGTTATACGGTATGTACGGCTGCTTTACAGGGCCGTCTTTAATATTGATTGGACCCTGGGCAAAAATTTACTTGGGCCCCCTGGATCCCGCCTTCCCACACCTTAGCAAGCAATCACGCCCTCCACCACAACACAAAAAATCCACACATCTGGTAGAGTACAGTGAATGACTGTAAATACTTCCAGTTCTAAAGACTCCAGCGGCTCAGGATCAGTGCTCTAGGCAGCTGGGATCAGGCTGGAAGTGGGCACCGCTCTGCTCTGCAACCCACAGTATGCAGTATAGCACCCTATAGTATACAGCACCACACAGTATGCAGTATAGCACCCCACACTATACAGTACCCCACCGTATATAGTAGAGCAGTATAGCAGCCCACAGTATACAGCACCCCACAGTATACAACACCTCACAGTATACAGTAGAGCAGTATAGCACCTCACCATATACAGCACCCCAAACTATACATGATACAGCACCCCACACTATACAGCCCCCCACACAATACAGCCCCCCACACTATACAGTACAGCAGTATAGCACTCCACACTATACAGCACCCACAGTATACAGTATACAGCCCCCCACAGTATACAGTACAGCAGTATAGCACTCCACAATATACAGCACCCACAGTATACAGTATACAGCCCCCCACACTATACAGGCCCCCCACACTATACAGGCCCCCCACACTATACAGGCCCCCACGCAGTGTACAGGCCCCCACACAGTATACAGGCCCCCACACAGTATACAGGCCCCCACACAGTATACAGCCCCCCACACAGTATACAGCCCCCCACACTATATAGGCCCCCCACACTATACAGGCCCCCACAGTATACAGCCCCCCCTACAGTACACAGGCCCCCCACAGCATACAGGCCCCCCACAGTATACAGGCCCCCCACAGTATACAGGCCCCCCACAGTATACAGCCCCCACAGTATACAGGCCCCCACAGTATACAGGCCCCCCACAGTATACAGGCCCCCACACAGTATACAGCACCCCACTATACAGTAGTTTACAGTATATTAGCATAACAGCCCCTGTCACCTTTTTCTGATGTAATCTTCACAAAAAAAAGCTCCACAGTTAAGGTAAACTCCTCCTGCAACACTCCTGGTAAGACATGTGATGACCTCATAGCCATGTGACCAGGAATATTGCTAGGTTACTGGTCACATGGTGATGATGTCATCTAAGGTCCTAGATCACAGCTCTAGTCTCACAGTACGCTGCCTGGACTCAGTGCCGGCAGGCATGGCAGCACTACCTGTGTAGCTGACAGCCTGACACCCGGGGCAGTGGCTAGCAGAGCTCAAGAGGCAGCTGCCTTGGGCCCCCCAGGAGCAACTGGGCCCGGGGCAGCTGCCCCTTTTGCCCCTTGGTAAAGACGGCCCTGCTGCTTTATACCCTATAATCAAAATCTTTAATATTGTCAGGTATTATTGTGATCCTATTTTAGATCATACACTGATAAATTTGCAAATACATTTTAGTTAGGCCTGAAAACCAATCTAAAAAATTGTACTAATCCTTGTAATTAGTGGCATCTACAGAATCAAATTTAAGAGCTAGATTCATGTGAAATATGTTTTTTTCCATTGTTATTTCACATGCTACAAGCAAGGGCATGTAGTTATATGACATAAGGCATCACTGTATACATATCTGGAAAAATATAACGTTTAAGAGTTGCAAGGAGCAGAGCAAAGAAAATAACGGAAATGCTGGATAGGGCACATAACTGACACAAAGTTGAACAGATTCCATTGACTACAATAACTGAAATAAAGTGGCCTAAATGGGAGGAAATGCTCAAAAACCCCAAACACTAGCGTGTTTATAACCGAGAGAGAAATTCCTCTGCATGTGAGCCGTTGCTAACGGCAATCCCCAGCAAAAATGCATACAATGGAGGATGTCGGCAGCGGACCACATGCACCACAATGGCACCCTACACAAGATGGGATAATGTGTGGATGCTAATATAAAAATACATAAATCACTGGGAAAGGTGCACCACAATGATATGCAACTGACAACACTGGCTAACCTCTCAAGCTGATGTTAACTGAGACTGTAGCCAATGTATTCCAGTCAGGAACACATCAGAGCCCTTTTGCATCGTCAAGGTATCTCAGTGTGGCATGGGTTCCTACCGCTAAACTACCTACGGAGTGTGAACACGGTTTGAGAGGTGCCAAGATACAACTTACAGCCAGATAGTTTGTTTTCAAAATGTGGAGAAATGTTCCAAGTGCTTGCTAGTGAGACAGCTCTTTCTTTGGCCATTTCAAAATAGTTTTTGTAGCTTGAAAGTTCATCAGCTACATTCTTTATCAAATGTGTTCCTTTCGATCCATGCTTTTAGCCTGGCAGAGCATTAACACTCAGAAAAACTTTTGTCTAGGGACAATCAGGAAAACAAACTGAAATGACTCCATTTTCTTTTTAAGTCTCATTGCCTCATCTCTCACTTTTTTTGGAGGAAGTAAGAATACGTTTTGACAATGATTTCGAAACATCTGGAAAGGGAAAACAAAGGGCAAGCAATGCTTCATAGCGAGATGAACATTGTGTTGGGCACAATTTTTTTAAGGTTACAGAAGACTGACTTTGGAATGAAGAAAGAATTTCCCAACGCCTTTCCCCAAAAAATTTGTACAATGCTTGTACCATATGATTAAAACTGTACAGCAGCGGCTGCATGAAGTGCACGGCGTCATAGCAACAAATGGCGCCGTGCGCTCATGCTGTCAGCAGGAGTCCCGGCCGGGTTTCCACGGTCCGCTCTCGGCCGCGGAATACGGCCGTGCGCATGAGGCCTAAAATGTGATTCTGCACACCAGAGTAGACCCCAGTCATTGTGGCAGCTCCATCATAACCCTGACCACGACACTCATCTAAAGAAAGACCATGCCTATCAATACATTCCAAGATTTCATTTTCTATACCAGCAGCACTCTGGTCATGCACTGCCTGAAAGCCAAGAAAACTTGTGTATACAATCTTCTGTGGCTCTCATGTTATTATCTCTCTCTATAGATACATATCTCCCCACCTGACTCATCTGGTCTATCTTTACAGCCTCTTGTGTCATTAATCAGGGAATAAAAATGAGATTGCTTCACTTCCGATAAAATCTGATGTTGAACCGTTTTTGATAAAATTTCTATTAATTCATTTTGAATTCGGGGACTTAGGTATTTTGCTGCGCGCTCTGGTAATTGTAGCATTTATTTAAGAAAAGGATCATAATCCGCTAGCAACTCTATGATTGCAAGGAAATTACCATTTTTTCCAACATTTTCTCAGTGACCACAAAATGCCATATTTGCCATTGCCATTGTCCAGGTGAAATTACGTATTTGAAAAAAAAATTGCCTTTAGAATTTTTTTTTTCTTTTTTAATTTGGCTTTCAGTTTCCTGGTCAATTGTTCCCTCCCTTCGCCACTGATCATAAACAACACAAGCTTCAATATGAGTCTGTGAACTTTCATGAAGCTGTATTTTGGTGGATAAGCCTTTCCAATTTTGTATGTCTTTGGCCCAAGCTGGGTTTAACCCCAATTTCTTGCGATCATCGGACAGCCAACATGACTCACAGTAGGCTGCATTTAATTTTGGAGAGTAATAAGTAATTGGAAATTTGTGGCCAGTCTTAGTTACTCTTTCATAGTAGGTCACAGAAAATTACCTTTTTTGCTAATCTTTATCTCTTGGGAAAGGTCCTGGAGGTCTACAAGGGCCGTTGGCAATAACAAATCTCTTCACACTGGCATCAGTTATAGTTACTGGAAAGTGTGCTCTGTCTGTCACCTATTTTTCAGAAGCCAAATCTATATTTATACCACTGGCATCAGAACCGATAGCTATATCACTGCTAGATAATTCAGCATCAGAGCAACTTGGCTCACTTTTCACCAAGTTCTGTAGTACTTAATTCAGGAATACTGTGCAAGTCGGCTGAAGTACTGCGTTCGCTGACCTGTACAGACTCCTGCACTATGGCAGCTGAGCGGCTAAGACTTTCTGGCATGCCTTCTACATTCTGAGTGGCTCCAGTAACAGAAGAACTTTCACCACAGCTAGGAGCTTTAAAGAAACTAGTAATTTTTGGAAGATTTCCAGTTTTTTGGCTTTCCTCTCTCTTTTTTTTGTGCTTTTGAGCACTACTGAAATTATGGTAACTTGACATTTGGTCAGAAACAGTATAAATAACCTTTAATGGTTAGTAACTATTTCATAACTTTTAAGCTAAGGCTATTTTCACACTAGCGTTAGTGTGATCCGGCAGGCAGTTCCGTCGTCAGATCTGCCTGTCAGATCCGCCGATCAGTGTGACAACTGACAGCATTTTTAGACGGATCCGGGTGCGGATCTGTCTACAAATGCATTGCAAGAACGGATCCGTCTCCATTTGGCAGTCTTTTTCACAGTTTTCCTGGTCTGCGCATGCGCCGACTGGAAGGACGGATCCGTCCTTCAGTTGTTTTGTAATGCTGGATTCGGCACTAATGCAAGTCAATGGGAATTAATGCCGGCATTCCGGCGGCTGATCAGGCATTTTGGCCGGACATAATACCGCATAATCAACCCCTCTTGTATTTTACCCTGGGTGACAGTGCTTGACTATTGTTGGTTCTCCACAAAAGCACGTAAAGGAGTGAAGAAGGCTTCAAGTGGCTTTCGAAGTTTACCCATGTCCATCAGTTCAAATGGCTCTGACTTGATGAATTTTCTTCTGTGACTTTCTGAGGCAGTGCGGTCCAACCAAAAACACGAAAAAAATGAGCCCCCACACAACTCAGTAGATATAACTATAAAAAAGTTATGGGGGTCAGAATACAGTGATATATAAAAAGTATATAACATTTTTTTTTCAAAGTTTTAATTAATTTTTACACTATATAGACAAAAAACCTATACATATGTGGAATCATTGTAATTGTACTGACCCAAAGAATGAAGGGCACAGGTCGGTTTTGCTGCAAAGGGAATGCTGTAGGAACAAAACCCTGTAGGAGAGTCCCCGGCATAGTAATGGACGGACGATACGTGCCACCAGAGGTCCTGGCCTCGGTGGAGTAAGAACCGGATCATTCTGGTTACAGCGGCGAATGCTGCTGGCGCAGCGTGTCCGGGCCGGTTCTTACTGGGAACAGGTAAAGAGCTGGGGGGGGGGGGGGGGTGCCTGTTCCCCACGGCCAGCCCAGGTTTTTGGTGGAGCTGGGCCTTTAAAGAACCCAGCCTGCTGATGATGGGGGTGGGGTGTGTCTTGCTGTGCTGGAGATTTCCACAGACAGAGTCAGTGCTGGTGAAGGAGAGTCTGGGCGCAGCACACATTGAAGGATAGCCCTGGGACCTGTGGTGCTACGAGCCGAAGGGGCTCTGGCCTGAGGGAGACAAAGGCAGATAGCCTAGAAGCCTGCAGAACTGCTGTGGTCTGTCCAAAACAAGGTGACTCAAACCTGCTGTTTATTTTCTATGGAAGGACTTTTGTTCTATGCACTATGTGGATATGCACCTGTGTGGTCTGCACATTGCCTGTTATGCCGTTGGTGTGAATAAAGTCACAGTGTATCACAAAGACTGTCTATGATTGACTCAATACTGCCGCCGCTACTGTAGCCTACCACGAGCACATCCCCACAATTGGTGGAGGATGCGGGCATTCCTGCAGTGAGGCAGGCCTGAGGCAAAAGTTGTGTTGGACTGCATTTCATATATCAGGCCTGCAAGTTTTATGGTTCCTGACAAGATGGAGGAGGCCATTAAGCACCTGATTCTGAGTAATTTACAGCAGCAACAGGCATTGCAGGCTCAGAGGGAAAGTAATGAGCTACAGCAAAAAAGACATGAGGAGGCTATGTGTGCACAGCAGCAAACGAACAATCTCCTAATGCAGCAGCTGATAGCCATGCAAGAGTCGGTGCGAACATCCCTGCAAGGAGTTTCAACCGCAACAACCCCGACTGTGTCTACCGCCAGGGACAAAGTCCGATCCGCCCTGAGGAAAATGGGTCCGGAAGATGATATAATCCATAATTTCAGGACCAACCTGGGCAAGGTTAATTAAACACGTATTTACAGAAGCCTATACAGGCAATGAAAACCTATCTTGGCCCGGGTCAAATTAATACTTCACTTTTATTAGATACATTGTTAAAAAGTGTCACTATACATTGTGAATCACATTTAAAGAAAGCACACAGACAAAAACACACAAAATAACTACTGTGGTGTTAGAAACACAGTTGTGGCCCACCGCAAAAAATACTGTATGTCATCACATAGAGGCGATATATTGGGTCGCTAGCTCTAAAGTTGAGGACAGCAGTGTCAATTCTGTATATCGACAAAAAATGATATTGATTTGGGATATTAATGAAACCACTACTTTGCCAGCATACAGGCCTCTTGACAAATACGCCCTGGACTAAAAGGTGAATGAACCTAATAGTACCAAAGAAATAGCTGTGACCTAGACACACTCGCTACTTGTCCATTAGCAAGATATATGACCGCATCTTAGCGTGTTCGTAACAGCACCAATTGTTTGGTACCCATAGGCAACAAATCAGCGATTTGTGACACACCAGATGTATCGGGGGATTTATTGCATCCACCCACTATACAAATAGGCTTGTTCTAAACAAACCAAAAGACTACTTAGTGTCAATTGGGTATATTCTAACGTCCCAAAAGCCCTGCTACCAACGGATCTGGTTAACAGCACAGAAGGTGGCAATTGACTAATGCTACCCTCTGTTGAGGAGGATTTATTGCATCTACCTTCAACAAACTTGGGACTTTATCATGGTGCAGTTTCACACTAACCAGAGGCGATCGCTATACTAATGTGGCCTAGATTGACCTTGGCCTGACCTTTTAGATGATGTCAGTGCAATCAGACTGATGTGTACTGTATTTGACTAGAGACCACCGCCAATTAGTACTGTTGGTACAAATCAGATGGTATACACAGAGCTGGCAAGACTGCTGTCCTCATACACATGTGACCAGTCATTTACGTGAGACGGGTCACTACTGATGATTATCAAGTGAGGGCCACATAACTGCTAGTTAAAACCTAGAACTGCTCTATGTGATGACATACAGTATTTTTTGCGGTGGGCCACAACTGTGTTTCTAACACCACAGTAGTTATTTTGTGTGTTTTTGTCTGTGTGCTTTCTTTAAATGTGATTCACAATGTATAGTGACACTTTTTAACAATGTATCTAATAAAAGTGAAGTATTAATTTGACCCGGGCCAAGATAGGTTTTCATTGCCTGTATAGGCTTCTGTAAATACGTGCGGAAGATGATATAGAGGCGTTCCTGACTGTGTTCGAAAGAACCGCGGAGCAAGAGAGGCTGCCATTGGAGCAGTGGGCCGAGGTGGTGGCGCCTTTTCTGGTGGGGGACGCGCAAAAGGCCTATTTTGACCTCAGCCGCGATGAGGCCAAGGACTATGAGAGGCTAAAAGGTGAGGTGTTGGCCAGGTTGGGGGTAAACACCTATGTGCGAGCGCACAGGGTGTATCAGTGGGTGTTTGCCGAGTCCCGACCCGCCCGGTCACAAGCCTATGACTTACTTCACCTAGTAAAAAAATGGCTTCAGCCTGAAATATTGAGCCCTTCTCAGATGGTTGAAAGAGTCGTGGTCGACAGGTTCGTGCGTACCCTCCCGAGAGCCATACAGCGCTGGGTGGGACAAGGCGATCCAGGCAACCTGGAACAACTGGTTAGCCTGGTGGAGAGGTATATGGCCACTCAGGATTTGGTGCGGGACTCAGCGGTACTACCAAAGTCACGTCAGCTCCCGTTGCCGACCCGGGATCCTGAAAAAGGGATCCCACCTCATAAGGAGGGGAGTGGATCTCCAGTCCGTGGGAGAAATACCCTGGGGAGGAGGGAGGCTGCGAGGATCAGATGTTGGCATTGTCAGGACTGGGGACATGTGGCAGCCAACTGCCCTAGGGCATCCGAACCCATGGACTGCGGGTTCGCTCGCCGGTCCTCTTTTTATGCCCAACCGGTATATATAGCTGACCCCCTGCTGGCTGCAGACACCCCTCCGGTGTGTGATGTCGTTGTTAATGGACACTCCGTGCAGGCCCTGCTGGACTCTGGGAGCCTGGTAACTCTGGTCCATGAATCGCTGGTAACGAAAAAACTCCCAGAAAGGCGAACCCTTACCATTGTCTGTATACATGGGGATCGCCGGGAGTATCCCACCACTAAGGTTACCATGGCGGTGTGTGGGAAGGAGGTACCACATGTCGTCGGAGTGGGGAGACGGCTCCCTTATGCCGCAATATTGGGGAGGGACTTTCCCCTGTTCTGGACTTTGTGGAGGAACAGGTTGCCTACCTGTGGGGAAGAAAAATGTCCGGGTCCCGAGCCCGAGGACCCCGAGGCAGGGGCCCCAGCTGTAGGGGTCACCGTAGGGGAGGTAGAGTGTAACCCTGACCAGTTTCCCCTAGAAGTATTGGCGGGTGAGACAGTAGAAAGTTCGTCTATCCTGGATCTGGAGGTACCCTGAGAAACCTTCGGGACCGCACAGCTCCAGGATTCGACGTTATTGTGGGCTAGAGAAGGTGTGTCGGTGATTAATGGCGTTGCCAAGCGTCCCGGCGCCGATACCGTATTTCCTCACCTGGCCTATAACCAGGACCTGTTATATAGGGTAGACAAGGTGAGGCAGGAGGTGGTGGAACAACTAGTGGTGCCCCAGCCTTACCGGCGAATGGTCTTGGATTTAGTGCATGCGCATGTGTTGGGTGGTCATCTGGGGGTTAAGAAAACGCTGGAGCGAATTCTACAACGGTTCTATTGGCCTGGGATATATGAGGAAGTCCGGAGGTTCTGTCAGTCCTGTCCAGTGTGTCAGGTGACTAGCCCCCAACCTCAGTATCGCAGTCCACTCGTACCTATGCCCATTATAGAGGTGCCCTTCGAAAGGATCGCCATGGATCTGGTAGGCCCCATTATTAAGTCAGCCCGAGGTCACCAACACATACTGGTAGTGTTAGACTATGCCACTCGCTATCCGGAGGCAGTCCCATTGCGCCATACGTCGGCCAAGGTAATAGCTAAAGAGCTCATGAGTATGTTCGCCCGGGTGGGGATACCAAAGGAGATTCTGACGGACCAGGGGACACCCTTTATGTCCAAAATAACAAAGGAATTGTGTAAGCTATTAAATATTAAACACCTGCACACGTCCGTCTACCATCCCCAAACCGATGGGTTAGTAGAACGGTTTAATAAGACCCTGAAGTCCATGCTAAAAAGAGTCGTAGCTAAGGACGGGAGATATTGGGACTTACTGTTGCCCTATGTTTTGTTTGCGGTACGGGAAGTGCCCCAGGCGTCCACGGGGTTCTCGCCTTTTGAGTTGTTATATGGGCGACATCCCCGTGGACTACTGGATATCGCTAAGGAGGCATGGGAGCAACAGCCTACGCCTCATAAAAGTGTGATAGAGCACATAGGAAAAATGCAGGACCGAATAGGGGTCGTGTTGCCGATTGTCCGTGAGCACATGGAAGCGGCGGAAGAATATATAACCGATCCGCCCGGGTAAGGACATTTCACCCAGGTGACCGAGTTCTTGTACTCGTGCCCACGGTCGAGAGTAAATTCCTGGCCCGGTGGCAAGGACCCTATGAAGTTAAGGAGAAAGTAGGCCCAGTTTATTACAGGATATACCAGCCAGGGCGGCGGAAGCCCGAACAGGTATATCATGTGAATCTTCTAAAACCTTGGAGAGACAGAGAGAATTTGTTTGGAGACAGCCCGCCCTCTGTCTGGACGGCAGGGAGTGACCCAGGGTCACCAGGTGTTCCGGAGAACGCCGCTGGGGTGACGATAGGGGACGGACTGTCGACTAAACAGGCACAAGAGGTGAGAGAATTCGTTAGTCGGAATAGGGACGTATTCTCTGACCTTCCTGGAAGTACCACCTTGATCGAGCATGACATTGTCACCGAGCCCCGGGTGAAAGTCTGCCTAAGACCATACCGAGTACCGGAGGCTCGGCGACAGGCCGTTTCGCAGGAGGTAAGATCGATGCTACGTCTAGGGGTCATAGAAGAGTCAAAGAGTGAGTGGGCTAGCCCGATTGTCCTTATTCCCAAACCGGATGGTTCATTACGGTTCTGTAATAGTTTTAGGAAATTAAATGAGGTATCAAAATTTGACGCCTATCCCATGCCTCGGGTGGACGAGTTGATAGAGCGGCTGGGAAAAGCCCGGTATTTTTCGATCCTAGATCTCACGAAGGGCTACTGGCAGGTACCTCTGACGGAGGCAGCAAAGGAGAAGACGGCCTTTGTCACCCCGGAGGGGCTTTTTCAGTATAGGGTGTTGCCTTTTGGGTTGCATGGCGCTCCGGCTACGTTCCAGCGTCTGATGGATGTCGTCCTGAAGCCCCATCACCAGTATACCTCCGCGTATCTGGATGATATAGTCGTGTTTAGCCCGGACTGGGAGGGTCATTTGTCAAAACTTCAGGCAGTGATAGATTCTCTAAGGAAGGCGGGGTTGACTGCCAACCCAAAAAAATGCTCGGTGGGACTAGAGGAAGCTCGCTATTTGGGGTATGTGATTGGTCGCGGAGTCATTAGGCCCCAAGTTAATAAAGTTGAAGCAATCCGGAATTGGCCCAGGCCTCGTACGTCCAAGCAAGTACGGTCATTTTTGGGCCTGATTGGGTACTACATGAGGTTCATTCCCCATTTTGCCACCTTGGCAGCCCCGTTAACCGGCCTCTTGAAGGGTAGAAAGTCGGTGATGGTTCGCTGGGGGGAGCAGGAGGAGGAGGCGTTCTCCCGTTTGAAGTCGGCCCTATGCGAGTCCCCGGTTCTGGTGACGCCCGACTTGAAGCGGGAGTTTGTAGTTCAAACAGATGCCTCGGGAGTAGGACTATGGGCTGTGCTTTCCCAGGAGCTCAACGGGGAAGAGCACCCCGTGGTTTTTCTAAGCCGCAAGCTTACCCCAGCAGAAACCCGGTATAGCATTGTGGAGAGAGAGTGCCTCGCCATCAAGTGGGCACTTGAGTCTCTCAGATATTACCTTCTGGGGAGAAGGTTCCGTCTGGTGACCGACCACTCCCCTCTCCAGTGGATGAGTCGGGCTAAGGAGGGGAGCGCTCGGGTTACCAGGTGGTTCTTGTCCCTCCAGAACTTTAAGTTCACTGTTGAGCACAGGGACGGCCGCTTACAGGGGAACGCAGATGCCCTGTCCTGGGTACACTGCTGTGCATGTGTTCACCCCCTCAGGCTTGAACAGTATGTTCAAGCCCTCAGGGGTGAACAAAGGGGGGGGATATGTAGGAGAGTCCCCGGAATAATAATGGACGGACGATACGTGCCACCAGAGGTCCTGGCCTCGGTGGAGTAAGAACCGGATCATTGCGGTTACAGCGGCGAATGCTGCTGGCGCAGCGTGTCCGGGCCGGTTCTTACTGGGAACAGGTAAAGAGCTGGGGGGGTGCCTGTTCCCCACGGCCAGTCCAGGTTTTTGGTGGAGCTGGGCCTTTAAAGAACCCAGCCTGCTGATGATGGGGGTGGGGTGTGTCTTGCTGTGCTGGAGATTTCCACAGACAGAGTCAGTGCTGGTGAAGGAGAGTCTGGGCGCAGCACACATTGAAGGATAGCCCTGGGACCTGTGGTGCTACGAGCCGAAGGGGCTCTGGCCTGAGGGAGACAAAGGCAGATAGCCTAGAAGCCTGCAGAACTGCTGTGGTCTGTCCAAAACAAGGTGACTCAAACCTGCTGTTTATTTTCTATGGAAGGACTTTTGTTCTATGCACTATGTGGATATGCACCTGTGTGGTCTGCACATTGCCTGTTATGCCGTTGGTGTGAATAAAGTCACAGTGTATCACAAAGACTGTCTATGATTGCCTCAATACTGCCGCCGCTACTGTAGCCTACCACGAGCACATCCCCACAACCCGTAAAACGGTGGAGAAATTGCATTTTTTTTTTTTTATTCCACCCCACTACATTGTATGCCATATTAAAGTACAACTTCTCATATTAAAGAAAATGTAAAAATGAAAAAACCTCTGGTATCCTAAGGGTTAAAGGGGCTAATTAACCCCTATTATGCCCCCCAAAATGCACTGGCACCGCATACAGATAATACTTATGCCCAATGGGGGGGTGCAGCCAATAGCAGGCTGCATCGGAAATTAACCTCCCTAGCGTCACTCGCGATGCTAGGGAGGTTCGTTCCCATCTTGGTCTGCTATTGACTGCCCCCCATGTTGCTAGATGTATTCATCTGCATGACCTGACACAGGCAGTCGCGGCTGTGCAGGCATCAGGAGCAATTCGGATGCCGGGGAATGAGGTAAGTGGTGTGCCTACAAGTGGTGGGCCAGTTTGTAGTCTGGTGTGCAGCAGCCAGCAGAGATGATGTAGACAGAGGGGGCAGGGGCTTCCAGGCACTCCGGGCCCCCTGTGCCGCGGGCCCCATAGAAACAGTGTGGTCTGCCTATATTGACAGTACGCCACTGGGTGGCAGCAGCATGAGGAGACCACAAAATAGTAAGGTGGCAGCAGCATGAGGAGACCACAGAGTGGCCCAGTGATATAGTGGTGAGGTAGCAGCAGCATTAGGAGACCACAGAGTCGTAAGGTAGCAGCAGCATGAGGGGACCGCAGAGTGGTGAGGTGGCAGAAGCATAAGGAGACCACAGAGTGGTGAGGTGGCAGCAGCATGAGGAGACCACAGAGTGGCCCAGTGACAGTGGTGAGGTGGCAGTAGCACTAGGAGACCACAGAGTGGCCCGGTGACAGTGGCGAGGTGGCAGCAGCAAGAGGAGACCACAGAGTGGCCCAATGACATAGTATTGAGGTGGCTGCAGCATGAGGAAACCACAGAGTGGCCCAGTTACATAGTGTTGAGGTGGAAGCAGCATGAGACGATAGAGTGGCCCAGTGACATAGTGGTGAGGTGGCAGCAGCCTGAGGAGACCACAATGTGACCCAGTGACATAGTGTTGAGGTGGCAGCAGCATGAGGAGACCACAAAGTGGCCGAGTGACATAGTGTTGAGGTGGCAGCATGAGGAGACCACAGAGTGGCCCAGTGACAGGGTGGGGCGGTGGGAGGCAATACCATTACCAGCTGAAGATGGTGGGTGGCAGTAGGAGCACCTGGCAGCAGGTGTGTGGCATCAGATGGGTGGCAGCATCAGAATAGTAACTGATGCAGGTTGCCAGAATAAACAGGTCTCTTTTGACCAAGTTTAGGTGTGGCATTGTGGAAGATCTAGTCTATGTTTTAGCAGAGTGGGCACAGGACAGTTGACACAGGGAGCAATATGTATGCGAGCACAGCTGAACGAGTGCAGGGCAGAAGCCCACATACACATCGCTCCTCCTGCCTGTGTCCACTGTGCTAAAGCCTGACATAGCCCATTCCCCACATCCTAACTCCTTTTCTACCAGCGCCATTTTTTCATCACTTCTTTTACCCCCAAAAATGTAATAAAATGTGATCAAAAAGTTATACACAGTCCAACTTGGTATCAATAAAAACTACAGTTCATCACGCAAAAGATGATCTCTGTATAAACTGCTTTTATTCTATTAAAACATTGTGAGTATAATAAATCCGTCTTGTATTTGACCCTGGGTGACAGTGCTTCACTATTGTTGCGACCTTTGGTTCTCCACAAAAGCACGTAAAGGAGTGAAGGAGGCTTCAAGTGGCTTTCGAAGTTTACCCATGTCCATTAGTTCAAATGGCTCTGATTTGATGAATTTTCTTCTGTGACTTTCTGAGGCAGTGCTGTCCAACCAAAAACACGCAAAAAATGAGCCCCCACACAACTCAGTAGATATAACTATAAAAACGTTATGGGGGTCAGAATACAGTGATGTAAAAAAGTACATTACTTTTTTTTTTTCAAAGTTTTAATTTATTTTTACACTATTTAGACAAAAAAACCTATACATATTTGGGATCATTGTAATTGTACTGACCCAAAGAATGAAGGGCACAGGTCGGTTTTGCTGCAAAGCGAATGCCGTAGGAACAAAACCCGTAAAACGGTGGAGAAATTGCATATTTATTTTAAAATTCCACCCCACTACATTGTATGCCATATTAAAGTACAACTTCTCCTGCAAAAATACGCCCTCATACATCTATGTGAACGGAAAAATAAAAAAGTTATAGCTCAAGGCAGATGGGGGAGAAAAAAGAAAATGAAAAAACCTCTGGTATCCTAAGGGTTAAAAGGGCTATCTAACCCTTATTATGCCCCCCAAAATGCCCTGGCACCGCATACAGATAATACTTATGCCCATAGGGGGGGTGCAGCCAATAGCAGGCTGCATCGGAAATTAACCTCCCTAGCGTCACTCGCGATGCTAGGGAGGTTCGTTCCCATCTTGGCCTGCTATTGACTGCCCCCCATGTTGCTAGATGTATTCATCTGCATGACCTGACACATGCAGTCGCGGCTGTGCAGGCATCAGGAGCAATTCGGATGCCGGGGCATGAGGTAAGTGGTGTGCCTACAAGTGGTGGGGCTGTCTCAGTGCCGAAAAAAACTGTCTGTAGTCTGGTGTGCAGCAGCCAGCAGAGATGATGTAGACATAGGGGGCAGGGCCTTCCAGGCACTCCGGGCCGCCTGTGCCGCGGGCCCCATGGAAACAGTGTGGTCTGCCTATATTGACAGTACGCCACTGGGTGGCAGCAGCATGAGGAGACCACAAAATAGTAAGGTGGCAGCAGCATGAGGAGACCACAGAGTGGCCCAGTGACATAGTGGTGAGGTAGCAGCAGCATTAGGAGACCACAGAGTCGTAAGGTAGCAGCAGCATGAGGGGACCGCAGAGTGGTGAGGTGGCAGAAGCATAAGGAGACCACAGAGTGGTGAGGTGGCAGCAGCATGAGGAGACCACAGAGTGGCCCAGTGACAGTGGCGAGGTGGCAGCAGCAAGAGGAGACCACAGAGTGGCCCAATGACAGAGTGTTGAGCTGACAGCAGCATGAGGAGACCACAGAGTGGCACAATGACAGAGTAGTGAGTGGCAGCAGCATGAGGAGACCACAGAGTGATGAGGTGGCAGCAGCATGAGGAAACCACAGAGTGTTGAGGTGGCAGCAGCATGAGGAAACCACAGAGTGGCCCAGTTACATAGTGTTGAGGTGGCAGCAGCATGAGACGTTAGAGTGGCCCAGTGACATAGTGGTGAGGTGGCAGCAGCCTGAGGAGACCACAGTGTGACCCAGTGACATAGTGTTGAGGTGGTAGCAGCATGAGGAGACCACAAAGTGGCCGAGTGACATAGTGTTGAGGTGGCAGAATGAGGAGACCACAGAGTGGCCCAGTGACAGGGTGGGGAGGTGGGAGGCAATACCATTACCAGCTGAAGATGGTGGGTGGCAGTAGGAGCAACTGGCAGCAGGTGTGTGGCATCAGACGGGTGGCAGCATCAGAATAGTAACTGATGCAGGTTGCCAGAATAAACAGGTCTCTTTTGACCTAGTTTAGGTGTGGCACTGTGGATGATCTAGTCTGATGCATCAGACACTGGTATGTGGAAATCCTGGCTGATCCATGCCTGATTCATCTTCACAAAGTTCGGTTTCTCTACATTTTGGGTGGAATTATCCTTGGGGTAACTATGGCCCCCGCAGCACTAAACACCCGCTCTGATGCCACACTGCTGGCCGGGCAGGGAAGCTTGTCCAGCGCAAACTTGACCAGTTGCGGCCACAAATTGAGTTTGGCTGCCCAGTAGTCCAGGGAATCTTTGATGTGGGGTGGCAGGGTGCAATCCAAGTATGCCACAACCTTCTGGTTCAGGTTCTGCTCTATCTCTACCTGCTGCTGCTGGTGAGTATTTTATTCTGTAGGCGGGTGAAGAAAACTGCTCATTAGCGACTCTAGACTTAAGTGCTTTGCGGTGTACGAGTGGCTGAAGTGCACGCAAAGTTTCCTGGGCATTTTTCAGGATTTCTTGCAGACTTCAGGAACCGCTATACAACCAGATTGAACACGTGCACCATGCAGGGCGCATGGCTCAGCCTTCCTTGACACAGCGTCGACACCATGTTTTTCCAGTTGTCCGTCACCATGGTTCCGATTTTGAGTTGTCGAGTAGAAAGCCAAGATTCGATTTCATGATGAAGGACACAGAGCAGTTCCTCCCCCATGTGACTCTGTTCGCCCAGGGAAACTAGGTGCAGAACAGTACGACACCGCCATGCCCTGCACATGTGGTATGCTGGAGGGGCACTTTGAATTGTCCCTGAAGTGGAGGCTGAGGGCACGGTGGAGGACGAGGAGGCAGAGCCGGACATTGTCGTGAGAACGTGGAAGCAGAAACTGCATCACCTGGCAAAGTTGCTGGTGTGGCTGGGCAGGAACCAAATTTACCCAGTGGGCCGTAAAGGATATATATTGTCATTGACCATAGTCATAGCTCCATACGTTGCGCTGCCGTGCAATTTGGCAGACACCGACAGGCTCAAGAACTGGCCCATCTTCTGTTCTACATATATGTGCAGGGCTGGTACTGCCTTTTTCGGTAAGAAATTATGGCTTGGGACTTTCCACCTCGGCACAAGCCATCAGTTCTCTGAAAGGTGCAGAGTCCACCACTTGGAAAGGGAGGGACTGCAGCACCAGCAACTTGGACAGTAGCCCATTCAGCTTCTGCGCTGTTGGTTGAGTGCAAGCATACTGTTGTCTCTTGGCAATCGCTTCGGTGATCGATTGATGACGGAATGACTGACGAGGAGGAGGAGAAGGGGCATCAGGACTAGCAGATGATGGGAAGGACAGACATCTCCCTTCAGATGAGGTGGTGGAGCCTTGACTGCCTGAAACTGGGTGCGTGCCACTGGTTGCTGCGGCAGGCTGGACCACCACATCGGAGCCACGGTTCTCCCAGGCCACAGTGACACTGCATGTGTTGATGCAACATTGGCACCTTCTGCCCACAAATTCGGTAAATGGCCATGTTCACCTCGGGCGGCTTAACAAAAAATTGCCACACTGCAGAGTATGCCATTTTCCCCCCAACACTCTGCACTGACTGCCTGCTACTGCTGCCTCCGTGAACCCCTGAACCTCTACTTTCCAGGCAGGCAGGCTCCTATGAAGTGGGTGGTTTACCCCGGGCACGTTTGGCTCCTGACCTCCCACTGCTGCAATCCTGCCAACTCACTGCCACGCTACCACCTTGCTGGCTCAGCCACTGCGATCGGCCACATCATCATCATCCGCTACTGTCTGCACTTCACTGATATCTCCCTCAACGGTCTCAGCACCTGACCGCTAGCAACACCAGCCCCACGCGACAGGTGGGGGCACAGGGCCTGCTCCCGGTGCATGCCA
This sequence comes from Bufo gargarizans, assembly GCF_014858855.1. Taxonomy (NCBI): domain Eukaryota; kingdom Metazoa; phylum Chordata; class Amphibia; order Anura; family Bufonidae; genus Bufo; species Bufo gargarizans. Next base: position 490,204,572 of record NC_058080.1, on the reverse strand, counting down.
ACTAAGCGTTGTGTCAGAGGAACCCACTGACTCTTGGCTGGGGGTGTCTGATGTCACTTGCCACGAAGTCGAAGACTGAGTCAACCATTCAAGCACTGCTGGGTTGTTGGTCAAGACACGACTGCTAACCCCCCTTGTTCTGTTGCTACTTCTGCCTGCGACAGAAACATTTTGTCCACTGCCCGTTCTCTTTGTCACTTGTCTGTCTTGACATACTGTAAAATAAAAGTATTAAATTAAAAGTAAATTAGTACGTCCCGTAAATGGCTGTATAGCAATGTAAATTCACTGCAGAACGGCAAATAAGACATGCTTTTTTCCCCTCCTATTAATACACCCCAAAAAAGGCTGTAGTACAACGTAACTTCACTGCAGAACGGCAAATAAGACATGTGTTTTTTTTCCTATTAATACACCCCCCAAAAAACTGTAGAACAATGTAAATTCACTGCAGAATGGCTAAAAAGACGTACATATATGTCCTATTAATACAACACCCCCCATAAAAACTATAGAACAATGTAAATTTACTGCAGAACGGCTAATAAGGCGTTCGTATATTTTCTATTAATACACCCTGTAAATGGCTGTATCACAGAGAACTTGCACCCCAATAACAAGCAAGGCTTGCTGGAATTACTGAGCTATCATATAGTGCAAACCTGAAAACAGCAGTATACCAGCCATTTGGATCCCCAGTTAGTGCAGCAAGGTGTAGTGGACCCTGTTCTCCTTTTATAGTGTAGATGATGCCCCCCTATCCTTTCCCTATACTATGAATAATCTTTCAGCACAATTAAGTCTTTCTTAGCGCTGTCCCTAGCGCCTGCTGACGTCTCTCCCTGCACTAAGTACACTGGAAAATGGCTGAATCCAAGATGGCTGAGGCTATTTATAGGGCTGTGACATCACAGGGCTGGCTGGCTGCTGATTGACTGCATGCATGGCATTGTGGGTGATCCCTCGTTCCCAGAGTTCTCTGCTTCATGTCCTAACATGTGCAGCAGCCATTTTAGGAAAAAAGACGATTCGTTACCATGAAGCGTGAGGAAGTTCGACTTCCATGCAAATCAAATTTTTCACGAAATTCGGATCGAATTCCACTACATCAACTTCGATTCGCTAATCTCTAGTACCTACCATTCCAAAGTGCCACTGATTCCTCCCTCTACATTCTGGTCACCAGTGTTGGACTGGGCTGTCTAGGGCCCACCAGTAAAATTTATTTTGGGGCCCCACCATATGGATACATCCAAATATTATCTGCTCACACAGCAGCAAAATGCCAGAAGATGATTGATTATGGGGTCCCTGCAGCAACTTTGGTCTCTGTGAATAGAGGACACTGGTTGTCCTGCCTCTGTCATCTAAGCCACATGAATGTCTATAATAATAAACTGGGTACTTTCCTAAATATTCTACACAGTTTTTTATTTGAACTTAGGCTGGTTAAGGTGCTGCACACAGTCTACTTATATGTAGTGCAGTAGGTCTACAGTGTTATGTGCCACTTGTGCAGGGGGTGGATGGCAAGGGGCCCACCGGGGACTTTAACTGTACCCCTGTGGGCCAGTCAGAGCCTGCTGGTCACTTTATTGCCTCAAATGCGTTTTCACCTCTTCCAGTGATGTGCTGTTCCTCTCGCAGTGCCTGCTCTTCTGGCCTGGGCAATATACAGGTGTCTTCATTGCAGCACTACACTGCAGGCCGGATGTTTCAGAGAAGAAGCAACACTGGTGCATACACAGTGTTATATCACTGTGAGGAATATGGATTAATATTTACTGTCAGCCATGTCCCCACACCAGCCATCAACTGAAAGGTAGCAGAGGTAGTGAACTCCACAGGGGGGCCCTGCTTCAAAGCCAGCAGATGGCAGAGGACCTCTAGCAGTCTACCAGTGTTTACCACTTTTAACACTTCCATTCAGCCAGCCAGCAACCCAGCTAATGGAACAGGAAAGACCTCTCTGCAGGAGGTCTAGTCCATTCCCCAGTTCAATGGAAATTATCAGACTTATTGGGGCTGACAGTTCATAAGGAATTATGAATCGCCCGGCCATCACAGGCACAAACCGGATACATATTTGTGTTCCTGTGGCCACGATGAACAGGCCCGTGGTCATAGTCTGGCGGTGGGAGGCCAGGGAAGGAAGATATACATATCTCCGCACAGAAACTAAATAACGGTACCATGCTTGGACTTTACTTGTAGCCGAAACCCAGGCGGGTCTGTTGGTCCCAGAACCATCTCCCTGTGACCTTCTGGTCTGGAGCCCTATAGTGTTTTGTGGGTAATTGAGCTGCCAGGATCGGCGGGAAGAGGAGGGGCCGGGAGGAGGCTTGTGCCAGCAAGCCGCCGTGTCTTTTCTCTGAAGAAGGGTCACATCGTGCCATGTATTTAGAGGGACCTGCAACCTGCTGACATCACTGCCCTCCATGTGAATACAGTTAATAGCTCATCACAACCTAAAAGGACTCATCCATCTAGTAAACTGAATTTTGTTCTGCTTAACCCTGTTTGTACCATACCACCTGTATTTGTAACCTCATACCACTGTATATATTCCTTGTGTGTATAGTGTTATTTCTAGTGAGCCCTTAAGGCGATTAAATATATAATTGAATCTTGTGCTGTTCTTGTATCTCGATCACGAATCCCCACGTCCGTGTTTCGGCCTACTAATACGCTACCGCGGGTTGGTTTCTTACCCTATATAATCCCGTTAGCGGAACGGGCTTATATCAAACAAGGAACTGGTGGCAGTCTTTCCGGGCTGAGAACACGCTATTTTACTGGGGCAGTGAAAAGGCTCTCTGAGCTTGTTGCCTCTCTGTGCCCGGGTGGACTGGAGGAATCTGTGAAAACTGTACCAGGACTGACCTTATCCACTCCTCCAGGAGGGTGTAACATCACGCCTTGGTAACACGTGACCATACTGTATCTTTCTTGCTCTACGTAGTTGACATCTGACGTCAGTCGGGCACGAGGGTACGGTATTCATCACAATCACTACTGCTCATACGTCTCGCTACTGACTGAAATCAGTACATTGATTACACCAGAAGTGGAGTGGGTGGGATTATAGTACAGGGAAATCTGGGGCAGTCAGAGCTAATGCTAGATGAAATGCCAGTTTATGTGTATTGGTATTGGTTTGCAAACCCAGCGAGAAGTAGCTGAACCTGCATGTTTATCAAGTAAACATCTAGGGCTTCAGCTGTGATAGTTGTAACACCAGAGAGGCGTGCGCACAGTAAGAAAAAAGGTATTTTAGTAGAGTGGGCAGGTTGTAAAAAATTACATAAGGGTCCCGTAGGGGAAGGCGCTTTAAATAATCTAGGGAAGGCTGCCATTGGCTGGGGACTAATTAGGCTATGCGCTTGCTGGCTCTTTAAGAGTTAGGGAGAGCATACATGCCCTATGAGAGTATAGAATAGAAAGCAGGAGGTGTCAATGCAACTTTATTAGCGGTGAAGTGACCATCCCTCTGCTTAGGAGCCTCATATACGGTAAACTATTATTGCAGACACACGTCTGGTAGCCCCCAGTTCATTTTGGTAGAGAGCTGCTCCATAGTGGCATGTCATCCATCTTCGAACATCTTCGTAGCTGACATTCAGCTCTCACATCAATGCCACATGGTGCTCCGCAGTTTCCATGTCACTTATTCACAATGTTGCCATTTGTGCACTCAGGATACACTTTCACAATAGTAGCACACAAACTGCACAGTTTCAGAAATACTGCCACCCTTGCCCCAAAAGCCAAGAATCATTACCCATGACAGCAGCAAGAGATATGTGTACAGACTACCTATCGCTCAAACAGAACAAAAGCACTATATTGCCAATCACATAAGAAATAGAAGCAGGCGGCACAGCATATGTCCCATAAAAAGGATATATCAACATGTCCCTGTATACTCCGTTTCACTTTACCAGGTGGTGCTCAGACTGTAAACATGTTTTCAAGTCCATAAATGAGCAGAATATAAAAGTCGGCACTCACCAATGTAGGAAAACACACTTCTTATTGTCTATAAAGACATGCCAATACAAAGCAGAGGCGGAACAGATCTCATACAGCCAGGTAAGCAGCGATGGCCGTTTCAAAAAATAAAAAGTTCTATGAACTCACTATGCCCATCAGCGAATACCTTAGGGTGTCTACTTTGTGAAAGGGGGTCATTTGTGGGGTGTTTGTACTGTCTGGGCATTGTAGAACCTCAGGAAACATGACAGGTGCTCAGAAAGTCAGAGCTGCTTCAAAAAGCGGAAATTCACATTTTTGTACCATAGTTTGTAAACGCTATAACTTTTACCCAAACCATTTTTTTTTACCCAAACATGTTTTTTATCAAAGACATGTAGAACAATAAATTTAGAGAAAAATGTATATATAGATGTTGTTTTTTTATTTTTTATTTTACAACTGAAAGGGAAAAATGTCTTTTTTTTTTTTGCAAAAAATTTGTTAAATTTTGATTAATAACAAAAAAAGTAAAAATGTCAGCAGCAATGAAATACCACCAAATGAAAGCTCTATTAGTGACAAGAAAAGGAGGTAAAATTCATTTGGGTGGTAAGTTGCATGACCGAGCGATAAACGGTGAAAGTAGTGTAGTGCAGAAGTGTAAAAAGTGGCCTGGTCATTAAGGGTGTTTAAGCTAGGGGAGCTGAGGTGGTTAAAGAATTACTTATAGTATAATATGTCAGTTAAATATGTCTTATAATTTATGCAGATAAACCTTGTGGGTCACAATCTTTCTTTTCACATCAAGCGATAAAGCCAATAGTTAATAATGCGCATAGTGTCCACAATAAATAATGCGCACAACACCAAGAAGGACGACAACAGTTAATAAGTCAAAATATATCTCGCAAAAAGGTAACTATAAGCCCTCTGACTTGCTGAATGAGTTAGATATATTCAGCTATGCATACAATGCAACCAAATAGCAACAATGTATCTCTGCTTTTGTAGAGCAACACCGTTTCTCAGTGTTGCGCTATTAGTTACCAGACAGTAATTAGGTAAGTATATGTTGTATGGCAGCCAGGTACTTATAAGATGCCTACGTGGCGTCCTACGTGGCATGCAGTACTCTGACCGCTGTTACCTCTATCCTGTAGTTCGACTGGTACCGCTTTTGACTCCGGCGGCCTCTCTCTGTAATTTCGCACTCTGTGCAGGATCCGTCCTTCTAGTCTGTGCATGCGAAGACCGGTAAAAATGTGAAAAAATATAGATAATGGAGACAGATCCATTCTTGCAATCCATTTGTAAGACGGATCCGGATCCGTCTACAAATGTTTTCAGTTTGCATGCAGATTGCCTGATTCGGCAGGCAGTTTCGGCGACGGAACTGCTTGCCGGATCACTCGGCCGCAAGTGTGAAAGTAGCCTTAGCTGACTTCTTCCTCAGTGGTTACCTGCATTTAGACTCCCCACCCCTATTTATAGTCCTGTTGTGGGCTAATACAAAACCCAAGATGGATTTTATTTGATTTTTTCAGACATTTTAGAGCAAGAAAAGTCCATCTTGTTCTGCTTATTTACTTCCAGATGTTTCAGATTATTCAAGTTATTGCTTCTTTATCATTTTATGTTCAAACTATCTCAAAAGGATTCATTGCGTTTATACAGTGTTTTCAATGCATTTTTCATTGTACATGCGTTTTTCTGTGAATCGCTGCCATTAGGTCTTCCTTATGTTACCCAATAAAGGTTTTTTAATTTAATGATTCACATAACGATATATATCTTAAAATGTCTAAGAAGTACCAACCAATAAAAGATATCAAACAATAAAATAAAAATATGGGAACAAGTAAAGGATTATTTTGGTTTTGAATAATTATATCTATATTTCTTTTTACTAGAATTAGTTTTATTTATATTTTTTATTTTTTGTTTCTTGTTTCTCGTTACTCCCAATGTGTTTATCTTTCTTCTCTGTAGGAACGGAATTGCTTTTTCAAAGAAGTGTTATGGGCACATTGTAAATATTAATTAATAATGAGCTATGGCTATCTGTCTTAAAGTAGAGAAATTCTAATTTTAAAAATTTAAAAATTGGCTAAGGAAATTGCAAATCTGGCCAAATCGTCATTCAATTTTGGACTTTTTATAAATAGAAAACATAATATACCGACTGAAATTATGTCTAACATAAAGTGCAGTGTGTCATGGAAAAAAAAATCTCATAATTGTTTGGATAAGTAAAAGCATTTCAAAATGATTACCACATTAAGTGAAACGTGTCAGATTGGACAAATGGAGCTGTGTCCTTAAAGGGGTTGTCTCACTTCAGCAATTGGCATTTATCATGTAGAGAAAGTTAATACAAGCCACTTAATAATGTATTGTTATTATCCATATTGCTTCCTTTGCTGGCTGGATTCATTTTTCCATCACATTATACACTGCTCGTTTCCATGGTTACGACAACCCTGCAATCCATAAGTGGTGGTCGTGCTTGCACAATATAGGAAAAAGCACTGGCCTATAAGCACTCCCATGGTCCCAGCCACCAGAGAAGCTGATGCTTTTTCCTATAGTGTGCAAGCACGACCACCACTGATGGATTGCAGGGTGGTCTGTAACCATGGAAACGAGCAGTGCATAATGTGATGGAAAAATTTATCCAGTCAGCAAAGGAAGCAATATGGATAATAACAATACATTAGTGTCTTGTATTAACTTTCCCTACATGATAAATGCAACTTACTGAAGTGACACAACCCCCTTAAGTCTGCGTGAAGGGGTAAAAATCGCCACCACACATTATAAGTGTGGTTTTTAAAGGCGGCAAAAAAAACAATGGAGGCCAGGCAATAGGTAAAAAACTTGGTACATGCTGCAATTAAAAAAAAATATTGACCCAAAAAAACGCACCTCAAGGATAAAAACAACACAACTACAAAAATGGCTTTGTGCCCTGTGTTTAATATTACCCATAGACTTCCATGCAACATCAAGAGCTGATGTGTTCAGCCTAAAAGACGTGGTAAAAAACACCAGCAAACAAATGTACCAAAAACAGAGAAATGCCAAAAAACCTATGTGTGACACCACACAGCCCAACCTGTCTCTAGTTTTAGAAAAACAGGATATGGATGCCAGTCCATGGATGGATTTGAATTTGTTCCCCGTCATTGCTTCCACTCCATGCAATGGAATGTGATTCGTTACAAAGTAACGATTCAAAACAATTCAAAATTCTTGTTGAAGTTCGGCAAAGCAGCCGAAATCAAATTTTTGAAAACTTCACTCATCGCTAATAGCTATCATTCTCTAAATACTACCCTGAGTCACGCTTTTCATTCTGGAAGTTATAAAGTGAAAAGAAGTAAACCCTAGAATTGTTTAAAGGATATAAATATCTACGTACTGTAACATCAATATATTGCATTAACCCCTTCTCACAGAACAACCGTATGAGAGAGAGAGAAAGAAAGAAAAGAGAATTTTAAGGAATTTTAAGAAATTAACTCATCTCTAATCTTAAAGGGACCCACAACTTTCTGTAGGATAAGGCTACCCTGACCTCATGCCAACTGGTTATGGTGGCCAGAGGAGGTCAGGGATACAGAAACAGCCAAACAGTACAGTGAGCTATGGTGTTTCTGCGTCCTACAAATTACAGAGACAGTCTAGCTTGCAATGGGTATGTCATAAATGTCTACGATAGGATTACTTCTTTCATGAATATTCTAAACATATGTAGGGTAGCTTAAACAATGTTTAAGTGCAGACTATAGACTGTCATAAAACAGGCTATAGTCTGTTGAGAGACTGAAGGATATGTGTGAAATTCTGATTCCATACAGCTTCCTTGAATATAACCTCAGTGATTGTGCTAGTTACAGCATATTATTTTACTCATATTGACATATTCCGCAGCGCTTTATAGACATTATAATCATCTCCAGTGGAGCTCACAATCTAAGGTCCCTATCAGTATGTCTTTGGAGTGTGGCAGAGGAGAACATACAAACTTCATGCAGATGTTGTCCTTGAGTTGGACCCCAGCACTTCAAGGCATCAGAGCTAACCACTGAGCCACCATTGAAGAATATAGTAAAATAATAAGAAGGGCATGAGGGGAGCCACCAAGAGATACCTCACAAATAAAAACATTGCAAGCTTCCACACAGACTATGTCTGAAGGAACTGTTGGCTTGGCAACTTACCAATTTCAGATTTACAGGAAAGGCTCAAAGATATATAATTTGTTAAATGGTATGTGGTAGATTCTGAAATATAGGGAAAATGATTCTCTTGTGTGTTGTGAGCAAAATTGAACTTTTTGGACACCGACACCACAAATAAAAATGCTATATTTGTCATTGGCCAAAAATAACTCACACCCAAAGCCAAGTCATCCTTATGATAAAGCAAAGGTGCTTTAAGGGGGACAAGTTATTCCTCCAGTGATTTTGTGTTTAATACTTGTTTTGAATATAGATGACTATAGGTGTACTTCCACTTTTACACACACACACACACACACACAATTAGGGAATTTGGTTAATAGAGGGGGTCCTCAGATCAAGATCCTCATCTATGGACAGAATGGGTCCAAAGAACACCTCTAGTTCTGGAGGACCTACACTGTCATGCATTACGCAGAGAGCCCATTGATATGAATGGGCACTGTGTAATGCTCAAGATGTATCTGAAATTGCAGGGGAATTTACAGATTACAACTGATCATTGGGGTCCTAGCAGGAGGACCCTTCTAACTAGTAGAGACTGTCGAAACTAGAGATCTCCATTAAGGGTATTTATGCTGATTACGCTATATAGCAAACTATACTATTTGAACAGGAGCTTACAAGGAGACTAATTTAGACTTATTACTGAAAATCTGACAAATATATAAACAATATTTAGTTTATTTTTTGACATCTTTTCTTTGGTACAAGATCTTGTAAGTAGAAAGCAATAAGATCCACCTGGCAAACGTGATAACGCCCAACGCTTGGTTCTTTGTATTGATTCATAACTTTAAGAAACTCTTTCATCTCACTGTTCTCACGGTATTGCATTACTTTGTTTGTTCATTAACAATACATTTCTCATCTTATTTGTTTCACAAAGCCTCATGCACATGGTCATTGCCCGGCCGTGCCCGTATTGCGGCCCGCAAACAGCGGGTCCACAATATGCGGGCACCAGCGGATGCGGACCCATTCACTTGAATAGGTCCGCAATCTGCAAGGTTGGTGCGGAACGGAGGCACGGAACCATTAAGGAGTGCTTCTGTGGTGTTTCTGTCCGTGCCTCCGCACCACATAAAAATAGAACATGTTCTATTTTTTTGCAGTGCGGACGGATCACGGACCTATTCAAGTTGAATGGGTGTCGATCCGGCTTGGCAGCCTCACGGAGTGCCCGTGCATTGGGGGAACGGCCGAGCAATAGCCATGTCTGACATTTGCAGTGGGAGCTTTCCCTGTCACTGAAAAACACCATGTGAAAGCAGCAGCACATTACAGACAAATAAATGAATGGTACAAAGCTGCAATACCGGACACAGCCCATGGACAAGAACGGCGCTATTTCTGGAAGAGCAGCCAACCATTTTTGTTGATCCTGTACAATCCGTGGAAATAGACATGGGAGGTAGTACAACACTTTAGTAAAAATGAAAATGTAATTATGTGTTGTATGTATTCTCTGGCATCGATGAACATATTTGTAGCTTTGAGTGTCCTGATGTATGATATTTTTATCAGGAATTGTGCATTTGTTAGTAAAATGGCACACGTGTTTAATGTTATCATGCATTTCAGCAGGCATAAGATTCATCCAATGCACTCAAAAAGACACAAAACTTTTTTTTTTTTCTCAAGGACATCTCTTTAATAAAACATTGACAATGAATTACGCAGTAATGGTACCATTAGCACATACAGCCATAACATGACATGTTAGGTGATAAATACATATGGCGTCATGAACTTTGGTTAAATTCATGTGCATATACCATGGATTAAGAACAGTGTTTTATATTTTTATTAGGTAACCAGTTCTTCTTGCATGACACTAAAATATAGCATATACCGTATAGTGTACACTGGATATAATATGCAAATGTACATGAGGCCTCACACATAGAAGAGCCTGTATGGAGGCTGTATACTGAGTCCCTATGGTTCCTTATTTAAGGCCTGCGTTATATGGAGATATTCTTCCCTTAATTATACTTCTGTCAAATTCATACACAGAAAAATGTCTATATGAATTAAGAGGCCTACAGAGACACTTTAGGAACATTGAGTTCTATGTGTGCCATGTAAGAGCTATGTAAAGTTGTGTATGAGTCCTAAATGTAATTTGAATATTACTTTGCCATAAAATATAGTTAATTATGTTATAAAGTACCTGCTCTAGTCTACCCATGAAAGAGTCATATTTTGGAAATCACCCTCTTGACAAACTGGGATTAATTGCAATAATACAGGGAGAAGTCAGAAAGTGCAAGCAAGCGTGCTCATCACAAAAAGGGATGCTATAGAATGATACAGTTGTTAAGCATACTTTTGTGCTTTTGTTGGATATGTTTAAATGATCACTTTCTTTCTTTTTTTGCATTTTATTGTTAAAAAGGTAACTTTTTTTTTAAATAGCCCAAAATCATTTTTGTAATATACTTTATTAATTGATTATGCTGTTTTCCATCTTAAAAGTCCTGGATTTTACCGCTTCTTAAAATTGTCATTCTGGTCAGCACTGGCTTGTCAATCCCGTAGTGGTGTATGGATTACTGGCTGCCATGGAGAACGCTGCAGAGGATGGAGCGGAGATCGCTGCTGCTGCCTGTGCTCCCCTCAAGCTAGTTCTGGCACAGCACATTGATACCCGGTACCCTATACCAATGTGCTAAGTCAGGATTTAGCTGAGCGGAGTGGCTGCTCCTCTCAGCTCAAGGCTTTCTATAGCACATAGGGTATATCCACGTGTTCAGGTTTTTTTATGCAGTTTTTTAAACCAAAACCATGAGTGGATTCCAAAAAAGAGTAGAAGTCTTGTGTGTTCTTAACAGCTTCACTCCTTTTTTGAGCCACACCTGATTTTGGCTTTGAAAACTGCTCCAGAATATCTGATTGTTTTAAGATATAACACATAGATAGTCTAGATAACAAGTGCTCACATATATCCAGATCAAAAATGACTCCTCAAATCCATGGCAGATGTTCAATACTGCTTGCTCATCAGTTGGCTGCATCATGTCAGTTTTCCATATGATATCAGAAGCTGGAGCTTGCAGGCTAAGTTATAGAGGATGTTGAGAACAAGGTTATGTACCCAGAGCTCTTCCTATCACATATCTTATGAAAACAATCTTCTTCTGCAGCCTATAATGAGCACGAAATAACACACTAGATTATCTGAAGATGTAGTAATAGAGAAGATGGAGCACTACAGTACAAGGAAAGTGAATGAGATATAACAAATCTCATTTACACTTTAGGGGTCATTTAATATCCAGAAATACGCTGATATTAGGCATATTTCTGGCGCAGATTGTGATACAACAGCTAGTTGTGCCGCAGTCTGCAATTTTTCCCCGCTAACGCCAGGTCTAAAAAATTTGGCGTGATGTGGGCGGGGAAGGGGATGACCCGTCTCATTCATCATTTTACGCCTGTTTTAGGCGTAAAATGATCTAAATAATCTAACTGATCTAAATGTAAGACAGCTAGGAAGCTGGTGTAGATGTTGTCTTGGGCTGGATGCGCCAAAGTTATTTAGATGCCTTCGCCTCTTCATAACTCTGGCGGATCCACCGCCAGATATATGGGTTATTAAGACTGGCAGCTTAAACGCTGGTCTTAATAAATGTTCCCCTTTGTGTATACTTTCTGAGTGGAAATTGACCTAATGTGCAGATTTAGAAATGCAAAGGGTGAGAGTGGGAAAAAAAATCTAAATCTGGAACAAAATACATAAGAAATGCATGTGGATTTTGGTGCAAAAACACAGAGAAGTCTGCACAAAAATTCTGTTTGAAAACCGACACACGTGTACAGGTAGCATTACTAACTGTTAGGTCAGGACAAGTAGTTCTTCAGTGTCAACTGTGACTATGTTATCAATTTGGGATGAATATATATTGCATCTCGCAGTTAGTAATGATTATTACCTGCCTATGTAAACCATTACAAGTCAGAGGTCTGTTGGAAAGATATAGATACATTATGTCCATAGGATCATTAGGAACTCACTGAAAACTCAGTCTGGCATGTGGTATTACGGATCAACTTGTCGGCACTGAACAGATTTTTTTTAATTTATACAGCTGGACAAAATTGGTGCCCTGAAAGGCTGAAAACTGGTTTGTCTGATGTAATGGATGAAAGGGCTGGTCTATTTATTATGGATCTGTCATCAGCTCCTGCCCTGTCTCAACTAATTTAACCACATTTGTAAATGTTATATGTTGTTGTTATTGGAGCCTAGTACTTAATAGAAATCTATATATTTGCTAAATATTCATTGGGATGGATGGATAGATCACATGAAATAGCTTTGATATCCACCAACAGCACTTTGACCAATATCAATTCTGAACACTGTGTAGGATGGAATCCACCTAGGTGTGAAAGTAGCCCAAGAATCTCTACACAATATGAGTCTCCCTCCAAATGCCAAATATAAAAGAGTAAGGGCTCATGCACACAACAGTATGGCTTTTTCAGTGTTTTGTGGTCCGTTTTTTACGGATCCGTTGTTCCGTTTTTTGTTTCCGTTTTTCCGTATGCCATATACAGTATACAGTAATTACATAGAAAAAATTGGGCTGGGCATAACATTTTCAATAGATGGTTCAGCAAAAACGGAACGGATACGGAAGACATACGGATGCATTTCCATATGTGTTCTGTTTTTTTGCGGACCCATTGACTTGAATGGAGCCAAGCACCGTGATTTGCGGACAAGAATAGGACATGTTCTATCTTTTCACGGTACGGAAATACGTAAATACTGAAATGGAATGCACACAGACACACTTCAGTATTTTTTGCTGACCCATTGAAATGAATGGTTCAGTATATGTACCACATACTGAACTAAAAAAATGTCCAGTATACTGAACACAAAATACTGTCGTGTCCATGAGCCCTGACCAGACCTGTTGTATAACATACTGTTTAGGTTGACTTAACGTCAGTCTGTCAGATGAACAGATAAAATGATCTATTAGTTTGGATGGGTATTTTGAGCATCCTTTGTGTCTATTGTCTGTCAAGTTTGTGTCAGTTCTATCCGGTTTCAGTTCCTTATGATGAAGAAAAGGTACAACAAACAGGACTATTTCTCCCATAAAAAATAATTGAAACCTGACAGAACGGAGACAAAATAAACCATTCAAACGAAGAGGAATTGAAATGGATCAGTTTTACCTATTTTTCTGTTGCGCTAATGGAACAGAAATCCAAAAAACACAATTCCGATATGGTCTTGTTGGAGCACCACTTTTTTTCTTTTCCTTGTAGAATGTTTTCAAAATATTATATAACAGAACTAGGAATATTAATTATCGATTAAAAAAATCATTAAGGCTGCTGTGAGTACATGATTAACAGAAAAATGGAAGGTTGCAATTTCTCATTTGATATTTTCTATAAAGGGGTTTTTAAGAGAGAAACATCAAAAAACGGGTTAGACAGTGTTAAAAATAATACAGAAGCATTACTCACCTCCACTGATACCCCATCAGTATAGTTCTGATGTTCCTCTCCACTTCCTGTGCCGGTCAAGAAATGTCCGCTCATCCAATCACTGGTTGAGTCAGGTCACTGCTAAGGCCAGTGATTGGCTAAGTTGGCCTTATCTGGCATCTCCAGTGGGTCAAATTGAGACAGGAAGTAGAGAGCAGTGGGCACCACAGCAGCTTTAAAGGAGCAACGGGTGCAGTTACACCTAGAGGCTTAGATCTCACTGCAAATTCTGCGCCCCCTGCACTTTGATTGACAGGGTCAGGTGTAATGATGTTTACACTGCTTGGCCCTGTCAATAAAAGTGGAGAGGGCGCAGCAGTTGCAGAGCGAAATGAGCCTGTAGGTGTAATGGTGAAGCCTCGTTTCTCCTACAGCATGGTTTCTCAACTCCAGTCCTCAGGGCCCACCTACCAGTCATGTTTTCAGGATTTCCTTAGTATTAACCGCCTCCGGACCGCCTAACGCAGATGTGCGGTCCGGAGGCGGCAGCCCTGCGCACGACGACGCATATACGCGTCATCTCGCGAGGGCCTGGATTTCCTGTGAACGCGCGCACACAGGCTCGCGCGCTCACAGGAACGGAAGGTAAGCGAGTGGATCTCCAGCCTGCCAGCGGCGATCGCTCGCTGGCAGGCTGGAGATCCGAATTTTTTAACCCCTAACAGGTATATTAGACGCTGTTTTGATAACAGCGTCTAATATACCTCCTACCTGGTCCTCTGGTGGTCCCTTTTGTTAGGATCGACCACCAGAGGACACAGGTAGGTCAGTAAAGTCGCACCAAACACTACACTACACTACACCCCCCCCCCGTCACTTATTAACCCTTTATGAACCCCTGATCACCCATGATCACCCCATATAAACTCCCTGATCACCCCCCTGTCATTGATCACCCCCCTGTCATTGATCACCCCCCTGTCAGGCTCCGTTCAGACGTCCGTATGATTTTTACGGATCCACGGATACATGGATCGGATCCGCAAAACACATGCGGACGTCTGAATGGAGCCTTACAGGGGGGTGATCAATGACAGGCGGGTGATCACCCATATACACTCCATGATCACCCCCTGTCATTGATCACCCCCCTGTCATTGATCACCCCCCTGTAAGGCTCTATTCAGACGTCCGTATGATTTTTACGGATCCATGGATACATGGATCGGATCCGCAAAACACATGCGGACGTCTGAATGGAGCCTTACAGGGGGGTGATCAAGGACAGGCGGGTGATCACCCATATACACTCCCTGATCACCCCGTCATTGATCACCCCCCTGTCATTGATCACCCCCCTGTAAGGCTCCATTCAGACGTCCGCATGATTTTTACGGATACATGGATACATGGATCAGATCCGCAAAAAAATCATACGGACGTCTGAATGGAGCCTTACAGGGGGGGTGATCAGTGACAGGGGGGTGATCACCCTGATCACCCCCTGTCATTGATAACCCCCCTGTAAGGCTCCATTCAGACGTCTGCATGTGTTTTGCGGATCCGATCCATGGATCCGTAAAAATTATACGGACGTCTGAATGGAGCCTTACAGGGGGGGTGATCAGTGACAGGGGGGTGATCACCCTGATCACCCCCTGTCATTGATAACCCCCCTGTAAGGCTCCATTCAGACGTCTGCATGTGTTTTGCGGATCCGATCCATGGATCCGTAAAAATTATACGGACGTCTGAATGGAGCCTTACCAGGGGGGTGATCAATGACAGGGGGGGTGATCCGGGAGTCTATATGGGTGATCACCCCCCTGTCATTGATCACCCCGCTGTCATTGATCACCCCCCCCCCCCTGTAAGGCTCCATTCAGACATTTTTTTGGCACAAGTTAGCGGAAATTTTTTTGGGCCCCTAAATTGCCAGGGCAGTATAACTACGCCACAAGTGACCCCATTTTGGAAAGAAGACACCCCAAGGTATTCCGTGAGGGGCACGGCGAGTTCCTAGAATTTTTTATTTTTTGTCACAAGTTAGCGGAAAATGATGATTTTTCTTTTTTTTTCTTTTTTCCTTACAAAGTCTCATATTCCACTAACTTGCGACAAAAAATAAAAAATTCTAGGAACTCGCCGTGCCCCTCACGGAATACCTTGGGGTGTCTTCTTTCCAAAATGGGGTCACTTGTGGCGTAGTTATACTGCCCTGGCAATTTAGGGGCCCAAATGTGTAAGAAGTACCTTGCAATCAAAATGTGTAAAAAATGGCCTGCGAAATCCGAAAGGTGCACTTTGGAATATGTGCCCCTTTGCCCACCTTGGCTGCAAAAAAGTGTCACACATCTGGTATCGCCGTACTCAGGAGAAGTTGGGGAATGTGTTTTGGGGTGTCATTTTACATATACCCATGCTGGGTGAGAAAAATATCTTGGTCAAATGCCAACTTTGTATAAAAAAATTGGAAAAGTTGTCTTTTGCCAAGATATCCTCTCTCACCCAGCATGGGTATATGTAAAATGACACCCCAAAACACATTCCCCAACTTCTCCTGAGTACGGCGATACCAGATGTGTCCCACTTTTTTGCAGCCAAGGTGGGCAAAGGGGCACATATTCCAAAGTGCACCTTTCAGATTTCACCGGTGATTTTTTACACATTTCGATTGCAAAGTTCTTCTCACACATTTGGGCCCCTAAATTGCCAGGGCAGTATAACTACCCCACAAGTGACCCCATTTTGGAAAGAAGACACCCCAAGGTATTCCGTAAGGGGCATGGAGAGTTCCTAGAATTTTTTATTTTTTGTCGCAAGTTAGTGGAATATGAGACTTTGTAAGAAAAAAATTAAAATAAAAAATCATCATCATTTTCCGCTAACTTGTGACAAAAAATAAAAAGTTCTATGAACTCACTATGCCCATCAGCGAATACCTTAGGGTGTCTACTTTCCGAAATGGGGTCATTTGTGGGGTTTTTCTACTGTTTGGGTATTGTAGAACCTCAGGAATCATGACAGGTGCTCAGAAAGTCAGAGCTGCTTCAAAAAGCGGAAATTCACATTTTTGTACCATAGTTTGTAAACGCTATAACTTTTACCCAAACCATTTTTTTTTTGCCCAAACATTTTTTTTTTATCAAAGACATGTAGAACTATAAATTTAGCGAAAAATGTATATATGGATGTCGTTTTTTTTGCAAAATTTTACAGCTGAAAGTGAAAAATGTCATTTTTTTGCAAAAAAAGTAAAAATGTCAGCAGCAATAAAATACCACCAAATAAAAGCTCTATTAGTGAGAAGAAAAGGAGGTAAAATTCATTTGGGTGGTAAGTTGCATGACCGAGCGATAAACGGTGAAAGTAGCGTAGTGCCGAAGTGTAAAAAGTGCTCTGGTCATGAAGGGGGTTTCAGCTAGCGGGGCTGAAGTGGTTAAGCAGGTGATATAATTAGTGTCCGTGCATCAGGACTTACCACAGGTATTTATTCTGTGGATATTCTAAAATCCTGACCGGTAGGTGGGTCCCGAGGACCACAGTTAAAACCCTGTCCTAGAGGCTAATTTGCATACATTAAAACTTAATTTTTCTCAGCAATGGGGACACATATGAAAATGGGACCAACACAGATGACTTCAGCTGCCAAGTGCACATGCAACAGGTCAGCCAGTGTCATAGCTACAAATCTGCTGACAGACGCCCTGGTAGAGGTGATTCATGCTTTTTCGTTATTTTAACATTGTCTGGTCCTTTTTTTTTTTTTTTTTTTTTTTTTTAACTTTTTCCCTGGAAAACCCTTTTAAAGTGCTGAATTTCTCAAACAAGTCTTTCTCATTATGGCAGATGACACAATTATGAACAAAGCAATGCCATGTATACATTTATTCTTTATGCATATATGATATTCTGAGATTATTAGCATGCAGACTGTGATTCATGGTTTTATTTGTGCACAAACATGTCACAAGTGTCACCAGTTTATTACAAAATAAAGAGCTATACTGTATGTTTATGTATGTATTTTGCAGGTTACAGCGCCTTACAGGTTCCTTTCAATATAAGTATAGAAGGATTCAATAGTTACTATGGTGCACACAGCCCCTGCTCTGCTGAATGGGGTCCCACTGACATCTAAGGCTTGTGACCACCAGGAATGTTGATGTTAATTCTAACCTAGTATTATTTAACCATTTTATAGCACTTTCATTAATTGCTTTGTGTATGGATCTGGTAATTGCTCTCTGTATATAGGTATTAGGTTAGCACTATATGGTAGTATTGGTTGAAGCATTGTGTGACACTGCTACTTAGGCACAGTAGAGTATATTATTTTTGCAGTATATGGTGCTTGTGGCATGGTATATTGGTAAATGTATGCTGTTTGACTACTGTTTGGGCATACAGTGTGGTTGCTTTTGTATACTGTATTATGGCTAGTATACCGACGACCCTAATGATACATATTGGAGCAGATATAGTAAGACTAAGTTGTACATCTGTCTTAGTATAAAGTCTGATTATAATTGACGCCAGTTTCTGCCTTAAGTTATAGTAAAGCTGAGAAACTGTGGGAACCTACATCCCTTCATCTAAGCCCCTGCCACTTTTCTGGCCACTTTTGAAAAGTGGAGAGGAGAGTAAAAAGTAGCAAATTATGATGCATCTATAGCTTGCACTATCATTTTTTACTCTTTTATGGCACTTTTCTGGAGTAAAACAATTTGTAAATGTGCCCCACTGGTCTAGAGGTTAAATGTATAAAGAGGTGTCTTGGATGTCTGTATGTGTTGGGATCTTGTCATTGCTTAGTAACTTTCTTAATAGCTATTTTTTACTTTGGTAGTACTGAAAATACACTTACATGGGTTTATAGTTGCCTAAAACCCCGCAACCATGAAAGCAAAACATGATTTTACCACCAAAAGTAAATGTGTCACCATAGCAAATACTGAATCACTTTGTTTTCTTCTGAGCTGCAAGTCTCATGAAATACAACACGTTCCCTCTAAGCAGAGTGACTCAACGTGTTCTCATGTTGATGCCATTTTAGATTAAAGAGATTTCCTTTTGCGTTCTATTATTAATTTACACTTTTAAAAAATAAAATACATAAGATATCCCGGCCTATACAACCACAAGATAAAACTAGAGTTATCCATGAAGATTCTCAGCCTCTGTGTTCCATAGTGTTATACGTTGTCTTCAGTTTTCTTCTCGAAGCTTAAGGAAAACAGAAAAGGTCATTGTCAGCATACTGTCTTACGTGTATAGCATGTACATGTAATACAATACAGCGGCCCATAGAAGATAATGGTGGTTACACTTGCAAAAACATATGTACAGGTGCCGGAGGGATGAGCTCATTTTAATAGTTTTTTTTATGGTTGTTTTTCAGCTCTGCTAAATCTGCACTTAAAGTGTCAATATATTTCTTACAATGTTTTTTTCATCTAAAGGTATAAGGCCCCATGCACATGACCATATCTGCAAAATATGGATGGGGTCCCTGTGCTATCTGCATTTTATTTGTGGATGCGTTGTTTTTAATGGGTTTGTGGTCTGCATTATGCTTATGTAGTCTATCTTTTTGCGGAACAGACATACTGCTGATTGCCAGTTCCATCCATAGTTTTCTACCTAGGAGAGAACTGTCAATCATCAACAAGTGGGCAGGGAGAGGAGGAACTCATGAATAAACTGCACTCTTAGGGCTGTTTCACACGAGCGGATGCCGTGCGTGACATCCGCTCCGTGAATGACAGCCAAGACCTGATGCAGACTGCAGAAGCACGGAGCAGTAACATGACTGATAATGCTCCGTGCCTCTCTATGATCTCTTTACTACGAAATCACAGTGAGATAAAGTTGTCACTGTGATTTCGTAGTAAAGAGATCACAGAGAGGCACGGAGCATTATCAGTCATGTTAATGCTCCGTGCTTCTGCAGTCTGCATCGGGTCTTGGCTGTCATTCACGGAGCGGATGTCCCGCACGGCATCAGCTCGTGTGAAACAGCCCTTATCTGGCAGCGTGTTCCTCTTCTCCAGCATGCACTGTAAGTTCTCAGCAGCGGTGATACTTTAGCAGATACTGTAAGTGACTTAAGCCTGTCAGTGACAGCAGCATGAAGGAGGTGACTGGTGCCCTTTAAGGGATTGTGGGTGTCTGTGGTAGAACATTGCACATTTCTTTGCATTACAAGACATATGACTATATCTGAGAAGAGTCTTACTCCTGATCCAGAGACGTCATCTCCGGCTCCATGGGCAAACATCCAGCTCTGCTTGCAATAAAACAGAACAAGTGGCAAGGCATGTGAATTACGCAAAATGTTTTTTGGGGAAAGGATGATCATGCAATATTTTTTATGTGAACATGGAAGCTAAACAATAACATTGCTTTACACAGACACAATATCATGGCAGAAAAGCATAAGAACCTAAGAACCTGGGCAGCCAACATAGAAAGGAAGCCATTTTTTGGGCTAACTCAAAAACACAAAGGTGAGGAATGATTTGTTACATGACATTTACACTGATACAATATGCCAGGATGAGCTTGTAGAAGAGGTAGGAATCGCCCAGCCCTACTACAACAAAATTAAAATACAGCAACTTTCCATACTGTGCAGTGATTAAATACAGGTGATCTGATGACCTTTTCAGAAGAATTCAGTTAGTCATGTGATATAAATGACTTAAAGGGGTTCTCCGGGAATTAAGAAAAGGAAAATACTTAAATATTACTTTATTCTAAATATATTCTCAAATACCTTTCATTATTTATAATGGCTCGTTTTGTCTGGGGAGCAATGATTAGGAGAAATAAAATGGTCGCCGTCCTATTAGTACACACAAAACCTGCCCTAATCACACAGGCGGACAAGTTACTTCACCACAATGAGCAATAGTGCTGCCTCATCCTCCTCTCCTACTTGTCAGGGATTATGATCCTGAATACTGATAAGATCTTCAGCTTAATCTCTATAGGAATGGAGTTCATGAGGAGACATGAAGTACAGAGAGGATGGACTGGACAGGCTGTGGTAATGTGTTGCTGTGGTAATGGTGACTGCATACAAGAGCTGCTGCTCATTAGCCGCACCTCACCCTCCTCTCATGTCTCCTCATCATCTCTATTCCCACAGAGATTCACCTGTATTCAGGATCATGATTCCTGACAAGCAGAGCAGAGAAGAGGATGTGGCAGCACTATGGCAGATTGTGGTGCAGTAACTTGTTCTGCTGTGTGGACAGGTTTTATGTGTACTGATAGGACGGTGGCCATTTTATTTCTCCTAACGATTGCTCCCTAGACAAAACAAGCCATTATAACTAATGAAAGGTGTTTGTGAATATATTTATTATAAAATAATATTTAAGTATTTTTTTTTATTTTATTTCTGGAGAACCCCCTTTAATATCTTTTAAATACTATAGAACTGTATGTTTTACATTAAAAGTACTGGGACCTTTAAAAGAGAAAAAGGGAAAAGTTTATCTTTTGATAAAATCCAACTTAAAGGGGTTGTCCAACCATGGTCCCCAGTGGTCCTTGCTGGACAGGAAGAGATGAAGTCCCGTTCTTGGCCACGAGTCCACTGCAGCCACTCACCAATTTTTAGAACAGTGGGCTGTGCAGGGTGGGCCGAGAAGGCCAGCATATTTATTACGTTTATACTAGGAAACTGGTGTAAAATTATACCTAAAATTACCTGAATTTCAGTTCCGGCTCACAGATAACCCGAGGTGCCTCTTAAAAGCAATATGTTTTTATTCAAAATTCAAGAAAAATATTTATTTCAGTTGGTCGATGAACCGGCCAGAGGAGATGATGTGTTGGATCTGATCTTAGAAAATAGACCAAACGGAATATCATATGTGCAGTTCTGGGAGCGTTTGGGCAGCAGTGATCATAATAATGTAAGTTTCAAAATAATATTCAATAAAGAAGCAAGAAATGGTATGATAAAAACCTGGAACTTTAGAAAAGTAAAATTCTATGGACTAAATGAAGACCTTGGTCTTGTATACTGGGATCACATACTGGTTAGTAAATGTAACAAAATGTTCAGGAAGAAAGGAAAAGCAAAATGGCTGAACAAGAAAGCAATGATGTTGTTAAAACAAAAAGAATTCCAGGCTATCAAAGAGCTCAATAGGAAAAGTAAATCAAGCCAGCAAAGTTAGTCACAGAAAAACAGATCAAAATGAATGCCTAAATGTTTGTTGTGTTTTTTTTTTTTCAGTTTTCATTTTCTTTTTATGGTCTGTCCCTCAAAGGTCAGAAAAGACCACTGGAGAATTTTATTGTCATTTTTTCTACTATACTGCACAGCAACACTAGTTACACAGGAAATGTACATAGCTGCTACTGCTAGGGCTGTGCTATGTCTAAATTAGACCCAGCAGCAGCCTTTTAGAACCAGTCACACGGCCACTGGGGTGACTAGAGGCAGCATTCGCTTCTGTCTTTATGTCAGGTCTCTGCATTCTCTGACAGTGAGAGAGATGACATTCAATCACTCGGGCTGCTGGCTAAAATCCGTGCCACAAATATGCTGGACCACCCGCCTTAAATATACAGCTGGATTTACTTTTCACCAGTTCAGCAGTGAGCTGCCAATGCCAGATGTCATTTTGAGGCACAGTAATCACTGTTCCCTTTCAAATATTGATAAAGCCCCAACCCAGATGTCATTTATCCATGGGTACTTAGGGAATTGAGCTCAATAACTAATAGACCATTGCATCTTATCTTCTTCGAATGTCTTGTCACAGGGTCAGTGCTACAGGACTGGAGGACAGTTGTTGTACCAGTCGTTAAGAAGGGTAAAAAGGTGGGACCGTATCAATACCATCCGGTAAGTCTCACACCTGTTGCATATTAAATATCTGAAGGTATTCTAAAAGATGAGCTGCAGAAGTATACACTCACCTAAAGAATTATTAGGAACACCTTTTCTATTTCTCATCAATGCGATTATCTAGTCAACCAATCACATGGCAGTTGCTTCAATGCATGTAGGGTTGTGGTCCTGGTCAAGACAAACTCATGAACTCCAAACTGAAGGTCAGAATGGGAAAGAAAGGTGGGCTACAACAGCAGAAGACCCCACCGGGTACCACTCATCTCCACTACAAATAGGAAAAAGAGGCTACAATTTGCACGAGCTCACCAAAGTTGGACTGTTGAAGACTGGAAAAATGTTGCCTGGTCTGATGAGTCTCGATTTCTGTTGAGACATTCAAGTGGTAGAGTCCGAATTTGGCGTAAACAGAATGAGAACATGTATCCATCATGCCTTGTTACCACTGTGCAGGCTGGTGGTGGTGGTGTAATGGTGTGGGGGATGTTTTCTGGGCACGCTTTAGGCCCCTTAGTGCCAATTGGCCATTGTTTAAATGCCACGGCCTACCTGACCATTGTTTCTGACCATGTCCATCCCTTCATGACCACCATGTACCCATCCTCTGATGGCTACTTCCAGCAGGATAATGCACCATGTCACAAAGCTCGAATCATTTCAAATTGGTTTCTTGAACATGACAATGAGTTCACTGTACTAAAATGGCCCCCACAGTCACCAGATCTCAACCTAATAGAGCATCTTTAGGATGTGGTGGAACGGGAGCTTCGTGCTCTGGATGTGCATCCCTCAAATCTCCATCAACTGCAAGATGCTATCCTATCAATATGGGCCAACATTTCTAAAGAATGCTATCAGCACCTTGTTGAATCAATGCCACGTAGAATTAAGGCAGTTCTGAAGGCAAAAGGGGGTCCAACACCGTATTAGTATGGTGTTCCTAATAATTCTTTAGGTGAGTGTATAGCGGTCAATAATCTCATAACTATAACCAGCATGAACAAACAAAATAAAGTATCACGGCACTAAAACGGGGTTTAACACTGATAAATGTAAAGTTATGCACATGGGAAGGAAAAATGCAAGTCAACCGTACATACTAAATGGTAAAACACTCAGTAACACTGACATGGAAAAGGATCTAGGAATTTTAATAAACAGCAAACTAAGCTGCAAAAACCAGTGTCAGGCAGCTGCTGCCAAGGCCAACAAGATAATGGGTTGCATCAGAAGGGGCATAGATTCCCGTGATAAGAACATAGTCCTACCACTTTACAAATCGCTAGTCAGACCACACATGGAGTACTGTGTACAGTTCTGGGCTCCTGTAAACAAGGCAGACATAGCAGAGCTGGAGAAGGTCCAGAGGAGGGCAACTAAAGTAATAACTGGAATGGGGCAACTACAGTACCCTGAAAGATTATCAAAATTAGAGTTATTCACTTTAGAAAAAAGACGACTGAGGGGAGATCTAATTAATATGTATAAATATATCAAGGGTCAGTACAGAGATCTATCCCATCAGCTATTTATCCCCAGGACTGTGACTGTGACGAGGGGACATCCTCTGCGCCTGGAGGAAAGAAGGTTTGTACACAAACATAGAAAAGGATTCTTTACGGTAAGAGCAGTGAGAATATGGAACTCTCTGCCTGAGGAGGTGGTGATGGTGAGTACAATAAAGGAATTCAAGAGGGCCATGGACGTATTTCTGGAGCTTAATAATATTACAGGCTATAGCTACTAGAGAGGGGTCTTCCTCTGGATCAACTTGCGGGATAACAGGCCGAACTGGATGGACAAATGTCTTTTTTCGGCCTTATGTACTATGTTACTATGTTACTATGTTAAAACAATTCTTGCTTAATCAAATGTGTTTTATTTAAGGGCAGACATCCAGTATAGTCCAGGTACAACTACATACAACTTGACAGCCACTTATAACTGAATGTTTCAGTCGTACGTTGACCTTCCTCACCACAGTGGATCTGTTGCTCAAGAAAGAAAAAACTGCCGGGCCGTTTGGCCAAAATGTTCAATTTTAAGTGGCTGTCAATTTGTATATAATTTACATCTGGACCATACTGAATGTCTACCAATTTTTTTTTACATTTGACTGAGCAAGAATTGTTTGAGTTGCTGTAGTACTTTACTTTGTGTACAAAGCCCACCACTGGCACCATCACCTATATGGATGTGCAGGTATCATTTGTAAGAGGCATAACCAGCGTGAATTCATAAAACACAGGTTGTGCCTACCCAACATGCTTGGTTTCTGTGAGGAGGTAAGTGCTAATCTGATTGTTGGCCATGCTGTAGATGCGAAAGCAGTTGATACATTGCCAAACAAGAGACTTGTACTGAAGCTACAAATGTAGGGACTAGATGACAATATTTGCAGATGGGTAAAAAAAAATTGGTTATGGGACAGAAAACAAAGAGTCACTGTAAATTATATATACTCAAAATGGACTAAAGTCAGCAGCAGGGTACCACAACGATGTGTGTTAGGCCTGATTCTCTTTAATCTATTTATTAATGATCTTGGACATGGGACTGAAAATAATTTTTTTTTGCTGATGCCACAAAACTGTGTAGGATACTTAAAACCTAGCTTGATTGTAAGAAAATACATAAAGACCTAGATAAACTGGCAGCATGGGCAAGGACATGGCTGACTAATTTTAATGTGAATAAATGTAAAGTAATGCACATAGGCCACAGTAATCATATTGCTGCTTATACATTAAAATTTGTAAAAATGGGGACAACAGAAGAAGAAAAAGATCTGAACATTCTGGTAAAAAGTAAACTAAGCAACAGTCCTCAATGTCAGGCAGCAGCTGCAAAAGCAAATACGATTCTAGAGTGTATAAAATAAGAGATAAAAAGTAAAAATCTGTGATCCCAGTGTTACTCCTCTCTTAGTTCCTTGTAAAATAAATTGTAAAATGGATATAGGAGCACAGGAGAGGGCTCAAAGGTGTGCCACTAGCTTATCAAGCATAATGAAAGGACTCTCTTGAGAAGCTAGAACAATTGGTCTTGTTCAGCTTGAAACAAATCTGTGGAGAAGATCTTATGAACATGAATAAATACATGTGTGCTCAGGAAATGGCATGACTTAAAGGACCTGTGTCTTTTCGTAAACCAAATAAAGATTATGATAAAGAAACGTGTGTATACACTCCCAAGAGTTTATGCATTCTAGCTATATTTATTGAAGGAACACAAGTACTTAATATCAGCTAAAATTAACTGGCCAAATAAAGCACATCAGTCATTAAAAACTATGTAAGTAAATACTTAAACGCGTTGATAACCTGCTAATTATTTCCAACAATATTTACTGCTTGGCTGCATGTTAGCTTGCTACATTAGAGCAGAGCCGTGATCAGTGACTACAGCTTAGCTTCATTGTCTATAGGGAGTACAAGGTAGTCTAAAATCTACCTTCTGTCTTATCATTGGTTGAGGCTGCTCCCCACCCCCACCCCATTGCAGTTCTGCCTCTCAGATTGATTGCTGTGCACAAACACAAGTCTATCACAGCCTCACATGGAAGGGGGAGATAGTGTCACAACTGAGGATGGGGGAAACCCTCAACCGTGCGATATTAAATGTATGTGGAAGCTGCTTGGCCAGGACAACAGAATTAGGGAGCAGGTTACCTCCTACAGCGTCCCTAACTCTGACTCCTAACTGTATGAGCCAACCCTGATGGTAGGAGGGCTCATACTCAGGAACCTCGGGTCCCTACTAGCCCTCAGCAGATCCCTGAGTTAGGAGCTGGGTAAGACAACCTGTTCCTCCTAGACACGGAGGAACAGGAGTCTAAACTGGCCAAACTGCAAGGAAGGGGAAACATAAACAGCCTATGGATATGGCAGGTGAGTGAAACCACTTCCACACCTACCTGCCACAGACACACTGACTGGATCCCGTGCGCACATGCTGAATGTCCATACCAAACATAAAAGGACACAGCACACACACATAAACACACAGGAACCCAGATCCATAGCTACAGTAAGATAAGACATCACAAGAACATAAAATAAACATCACGCATAACTTTTATGACCACAAGGGTGGCCCTCACTGGCAGATGGTATAAAAGACCAGGAGGATGATTTCAGCTTACAACAAGGCTGGAGTACCCCTCAGCTTCAGATCTCAGCAGAGGCTAAATAGCCCAAGTAGCCACACCCACACAGACACACAGTGGAAAGGGAATTAACCCTTCCAACGCCAGACAGGGTAGTGAAGCCACTTAAAGGAAAGTACACACACACACACACAAACCCCGTGTACACCAAACAGATAAAAGGCACACCTACAAAGACAGGTTGCCAGGTGCAACCGCATGCACCTGACAGCAAGCTGCCTAGCAACAGCTCAGGCTGCTATACTGCCGATACAACATGTTGCCGGTGGCAACCACACGTGAGGCAACATACTTCAGCCCTCACCTGTGATTGACCACAAGACAAGACCGCAGGCAACTGCATGCGGTATCAGGAGTCACGGCCATGACCATGGTCGTGACACTCCCACCTCTCAAAGCCCCCCCACCAAAAAAAAAAGGGAAACTAGTGAGGAACTCAAAACAGGGATGGGAGAAGGGAAAAAATAGGAAAATCAGCGTCAGTGCATGCGAGTCTCCCCAGGACTGCTGCCAGCCCCTGGAGCAACACACAGGAACCAGGGAGCCGACTGCCAGCCTCTGGAGCAACACACAGGAACCAAAGACCAGCAAAGAAACAGCCCGGAGAGACCGCACTGACACTGCGTCCACTCTCTACTCACGTTCCCACTCCAGTCGCTGCCAACAGCCACTCCTAACCAGCACACAGCCAGAACACCAATGGAATGCTGCCAGAGCAGATGACCAGAGATAAGAACATAGAGAGGGACAAGGGATCACCAACACAGACATGGAAGGCAAGGTGGCGGGGAATAAGCCACCAACCGCGCCGCAAACTGTGAACCCCATAACGCTCTCCCTCCGGAGAACGCACATGCACCCCAAAAGCAGATGGTGATGCATGCTGCACCCTCTTTTGAAGGTAGCCAGGTAAGGAGCCATTGTGGTCATACTATCACAGCTGAGGATGGGGGAAATCCTCAGCCATGCGATGTTACACGTATGTGGAAGCTGCTTGGCCAGGACAACAGAATTAGGGAGCAGGTTACCTCCTACAGCGTCCCTAACTCTGACCCTGACTCCTAACTGTATGAGCCGACCCTGATGGTAGGAGGGCTCATACTCAGGAACCTCGGGTCCCTACTAGCCCTCAGCAGATCCCTGAGCTAGTTGCTGGGTAAGACAACCTGTTCCTCCTAGACACGGAGGAACAGGAGTCTAAACTGGCCAAACTGCAAGGAAGGGGAAACATAAAAAGCCTATGGATATGGCAGGTGAGTGAAACCACTTCCACACCTACCTTCCACAGACACACTGACTGGATCCCGTGCTCACATTATGAATGTCCATACCAAACATAAAAGGACACAGCACACACACATAAACACACAGGAACCCAGATCCATAGCTGCAGTAAGATAAGACATCACAAGAACATAAAATAAACATCACGCATAACTTTTATGACCACAAAGGTGGCCCTCACTGGCAGATGGTATAAGAGACCAGGAGGATGACTCGAGCTTACAACAAGGCTGGAGTACCCCTCAGCTTCAGATCTCAGCAGAGTCTAAATAGCCCAAGTAGCCACACCCACACAGACACACAGTGGAAAGGGAATTAACCCTTTCAACGCCAGACAGGGTAGTGAAGCCACTTAAAGGGGAAGTGCACACACACACACACACACACACACATAAACCCTGTGTACACCAAACAGATAAAAGGCACACCTACAAAAGACAGGTTGCCAGGTGCAACCGCATGCACCTGACAGCAAGCTGCCTAGCAACAGCTCAGGCTGCTATACTGCCGATACAACATGTTGCCGGCGGAAACCACACGTGAGGCAACATACTTCAGCCCTCACCTGTTATTGACCACAAGACAAGACCGCAGGCAACTGCATGCGGTTCCAGGAGTCATGGCCATGACCATGGTCGTGACAGATAGCTTAAGAGTCATTTTAACATTAATACCTGGTTGCAACAAAATGTTTCATATAATTGGAAATAATTCTTGAAAATATTACTATTGAAGTATGTTACCCCATCTTCTATGATGTTCTTTGTGTGAAATGCTGTACTTGCTAAATGTAATAGAATATATGTAGTCAGAAGACAGCTTGGCGATCGTTCGTATTTAGTATTTTTTTCTGACTGAGCCACATTGATGACACTTTTAAATAGCAGTGGTTTCAGCATAACTAGTTTCCCATAAATCCTATTATTGTCCAGCTTCTGAATATGTTTTTCCTCTGTCTTAGTCATTCTTGGAGGCCAGACGCTCTTGGGAAGATTCATCACTATTTCATTATCTCCATTGGGAGAAAATAACTATGGCTGTGGTCTGGAAAAGTTTCAGCGGCTTAGAAATGGATTAGTAACTGCTTGTAGACTGATAGATTTCAACAACCATTTTCTCTTAATCTCTGGGAACCGCCTAACTTTCAGTTAAATGACTGCAAAAATCTCTTTCTAGAAAGGTTAATTATACAGTAAAGTTTAGATTCAAAAAGAATGTGAAAGACTGATATGGAATTATTGGAGGTCCTTGGTCTTAAATAAGTTTAAAGTGTACCTGTCATTTAATAATTTTTTTGTAATGTGTAGGGAAGAGCCAAGGAAAGTTTTTGTAATATACTTTATTAAGTGAATGTGTACATTTGTGTGAAGAAAACTGGCTCTGAAGTGTCCCTTAGCAGCGCTCTCTGAATCAGCATTACTAAGCAATATCCATCTTCATGAGAAGTGACATTTATATTCTTTGTTTTAGAACTGTGAAGACACTGGGCTCACTGCTATGAGTACTATATAGTCACTGTAACTATAAATAATGTGGCGAACAGGAGGAACCAGAGATCATCTGAGGTGCTCTCAGTAGAGTAAGTTCACCCAATCTACTCAATTAAATGGCAATAAGAACAGAATGAACTGGCCACTCTCAGATATCTCAACCAATACCAAATTTATTATAAGATAAACCTAGTACTACCCAATGAAGGGGTAGACTAAAAACAATAAAATGTCGGCTAGAGCATAAAAATCGAGGACATCTACAATGAAATACAATATCACAATAAAATCGATAATAGAATCAATAAAAAAATCGCTGGATAAATCAAAGTGCATATACCGATGTCTCTGACTAAAACAATAATGGAACAGCATACACAATAGCAGCAATCATAGTGTGCAATGAAAGATCTCAAGATCTTGAGGATTGAGGCTTATTCGAATATAGATATGAGCATGAAGATAAAAGTCTGAATCCCATAAGAATCGCTGTTTGATCGAATAAGGTTGGTTAATAAGAACTCAATCGCATAGAAAAACTTGTGTTTAGCTCTTCCCCAACAAACTACTAGCGGCGTCCCGCTATGTTGAAGTCTCAGCGGCGTCCCACTAAAATAATTCACTGTGTGTTCCCAGCACACATAAGCCGGCAAAAAAAATTGAACGATCTTACTAGTCGATGGAGCAAGTGCCCAAAAATTGCTTACCGTTTCGGGGTATTGAATAACCCCTTCCTCAGTGGCACCACTGAGGAAGGGGTTATTCAATACCCCGAAAACGTGTCTTGTTTTAATCCCCCAAAGGACCACTTGCTAAGTGTGATGTAGAAAATCTATACGAAAGTGGCCCATTTAATACCGTCTGCCGCGCAGTAGGTGACTGAAATCTTGCTGAACCAGAGACCGTGTACAATTATCGAGGTCCATGTGCAAACAAGTCGCCGGCGTGGGAGTTTAGACGGAAGAAATTCGTAAGTCTACGGTCGATTACACTCAAAGACCAACACCCAGAGCAACTTCTCGGCACTTGCTCCATCGAATGGTAAGATCGTTCGATTTTTTTGCCGGCTTATGTGTGCTGGGAATTATTTCAGCGGGACGCCGCTAGTACTGCTTGTTGGGGAAGAGCTAAACACAAGTTTTTCTATGCGATTGAGTTCTTATTAACCAAACTTATTCGATCAAACAGCGATTGTTATGGGATTCAGACTTTTATCTTCATGCTCATATCTATATTCGAATAAGCATCGATCCTCAAGATCTTGAGATCTTTCATTGCACACTATGATTGCTGCTATTGTGTATGCTGTTCCATTATTGTTTTAGTCAGAGATATCAGTATATGCACTTTGATTTATCCACTGATTTATTACTGGATTTATTGATTCTATTATCGATTTTATTGTGATATTGTATTTTATTGTAGATGTCCTCGATTTTTATGCTCTAGCCGACATTTTATTGTTTTTAGTCTACCCCTTCATTGGGTAGTACTAGGTTTATTTTATAATAAATTCAGTATTGGTGGAGATATCTGAGAGTGCCCAGTTCATTTTGTTTATATAGTCATTGTGGTGAGCACTGGTGTATCCACTGTCTGCTGAATTACAACAAAAAAGCCGCTGGAAGATGCAGGAACACAGCAACCAGCGCTTGCTATTGTCAGTAAGTATGAGAGAGACAGGGATCAGCTGTTCTACAATATATAGGGACAGTTATATTGACTATATGCTTTCGACATCAGCAGCGAGTAGCTAATGAAGGAAGTCACGCGTCGTGAGCTGGCTTGGTGGGTATATAGGAATATGATAGGCTGTCTGAACACATATCCCTCGTTGCTGTCAACTCTTTCGTGCCAAGGGTGGCAGTATTTCTGAAACTGCCCAGTTTGTGAAATGTTCATGTGCTGCTGGGGTGAAAGTCTATTGCCTTCCCTGGGCCGTACGGGATCTTCCAGTAAGACAAAGCGACATATCACATGGTTAAAAATGTCCTACATTTGTTGGAAGAGCATGACCAAGACTTCCAAGTACTACCCTCACCCCCTAATTCCTCAGATTTGAACCCAATTGAGCATCAGTGGGACCACTTTGATCACCGTGTTCGCTCTATGGATCCTCCCCCACAAACCCTCCAGCAGCTGTAGGATGCACTGCTGTCAGCATGGCTCCAGATACCTGTGACAACCTACCAGGACCTTTTTGAGTCACTCCCTACACTCTGGATATTGGCTGGTGGTCATAATAATGTGACTTGACTGTGTATAATATCCTTTATTAGAAATGAAATGCCAGGTAATATTTTTTAAGCAATATCTAAATAATAAATGGGTTGAGTGGGTTAATTTACATCTATGTCTAACAAGATATACTACTAGTTAGCGTGTTCTAGGCAACCCAGTGATGAATATGTTGATTGAAATGAAAATATGTATTCTATCATATTGTAGGTATTATATTTGCCTACAGGCATGATTTTACAAGATCAGGTTTTACAACCTTGTCATTTTTGTTGGTTCATTTGGGATAGTGGGTGGTAAGAACAAAGCATTTTGATCTATACATGTTGTAAAATACGGTATATATTACATCAATGTGTGCCTGCACAGTTGCTCTTGCCTCCAGGTGTTGCACAACTAAAATTCCCAGCATACCTGGACAGCCTACTGCTATTAGGGCATGCTGGGAGTTAAAATTTTGCAACAGCTGGAGGGCCGCAGGTTGAGCATGCCTGGTTTAGTATATAAAGTACCATGTGCTCTAATTATACAGTCATACCAACGTCTGTAAAAAGCTCTAAAACAAAGAATAGAAATGTCACTTCTCATTAAAGGGAACCTGTCACATTGAACATAGATATAGAGCAGGAGGAGCTGAGCAGATTGATATGTAGTTTAGAAGGAAAAGATTCAATATAACCTGTATTTCAACCATTTAACTTTCTGTTCTTTTTGGTCTTTGAAGTCAAGAAGATGGTTCTAATAGTGATTGACAGTCTTCCTTCTAAGAATGTATACAGAGAGAGCTGCCAGTCACTGATAGGACCTCCTCCTTGACTTCAAAGAGCAGAAAGTTAAATGGTTGAAATACAAGTTAAATTTAATCTTTTTCCATAAAACTAAATATCAATCTGCTCAGCTCCTCCTGCTCTGTAACATGCTGCTGGCAGATTACATTGCATTTTCATGGTGATAGGACCCCTTTAAACCTCCAGTCCTCTAATGAGATTGAGAGGACTCTGCTAACCTTGACTCAGTCTACAAAGGAAAGCTGAGAAGTGAGCCGCAGCAAACATAAAGTGTCTATTTTTTTCTTTTTCGTGGCCAGAAAATTTCAAGATTCTTTATACAAAATAAATTACAGAAAATTTAAAATCACCAAACTGAGTAATAAAAACCTGGTTTAATTAATATGTAATTTTCTGAAGATACAATGCCTTTTAAATAGCTCAGTATTTACCTATGGTAAATCCGTTACTATTAAAAGAAATGTATATAAAACAGGCACTCACCAACTGGTATGTCTATAGTAGATAGTTTATAATTACTAAAAATCACACATAAAATGTAAAATATATCATAAAACAATGTACACTGAGGTCAGTAGTCTGGGTACATGTGACTGTCACGTTAACTATATAGCTGGATAGCAATAATTTACATAGAAATAAAGCTGTGCATAAGTTAGTGATAAATGATAAACAATAAATATATAAGGTATGATATCCTGTAAATATTTAATAATCAATATCCTGAGAAAAAAATATATATAAATGTTCTGTGAAGGAATGAAGATAGGATTATCCTGTGAAAAATTATGTGAAGAAAAACTTGTGATAAAAACTTGTGATGAAAACTTGCAGAAATTTGGTATCTTCTTATGGAGATATTATATAATATAGCGCTAATATAGCAGTGAATTTAGTTTTCTTGCATGGAAACTGTGTCCAATAACGCTGCTATAGCAATACAGATCCTCCGCACTCCGTAGTCTCGCGATAGCTTACGCCAGCTTCTATTTTACTAGCGTACAGATCAACATAGAGATCTTCTAGTGACCGATAGTAAGTGGATCTTAGCTCGGGTTCAGGTGGGTAGTTTGTCGCTCACAGGACCAGCCAGATGCGTTTCGAGGGATCTCCCTCTTCCTCAGTGGCTAGAGTGGAAGAGGGAGATCCCTCGAAACGCGTCTGGCTGGTCCTGTGAGCGACAAACTACCCACCTGAACCCGAGCTAAGATCCACTTACTATCGGTCACTAGAAGATCTCTATGTTGATCCGTACGCTAGTAAAATAGAAGCTGGCCTAAGCTATCGCGAGACTACGCGATTCCTGCTGAGTGCTTCCTGGAAGGTGAGACGCAACCATACCACGTGGAACGCCGGGACCTGAGAGCACCAAGCAGCACATACAAAGTATCGGATCTCATACTAAGTGATACAAAGGACTTAGCAAGTATTGGAGCGGCAACTATACAAGCGAGAGACACCCTGAAGGCAAGGTAAGAGGGTTGATGAATAGGGGGACGCCCCATTTATTAAACCCGATTCCCTTTTATAAACTAATACAAGCCTTATTGAATCGTGAGTGCGGACTCTGCACGCTGGTGCAACCGGAGGATCTGTATTGCTATAGCAGCGTTATTGGACACAGTTTCCATGCAAGAAAACTAAATTCACTGCTATATTAGCGCTATATTATATAATATCTCCATAAGAAGATACCAAATTTCTGCAAGTTTTCATCACAAGTTTTTATCACAAGTTTTTCTTCACAGAATTTTTCACAGGATAATCCTATCTTCATTCCTCCACAGAACATTTATATATATTTTTTTCTCAGGATATTTAATATTCGCAGGATATCATACCTTATATATTTATTGTTTATTGTTTATCATTTATCACTAACTTATGCACAGCTTTATTTCTATGTAAATTATTGCTATCCAGCTATATAGTTAACGTGACAGTCACATGTACCCAGACTACTGACCTCAGTGTACATTGTTTTATGATATATTTTACATTTTATGTGTGATTTTTAGTAATTATAAACTATCTACTATAGACATACCAGTTGGTGAGTGCCTGTTTTATATACATTTCTTTTCATTTGTTGGTTATATCGGATGAACAGGTGATTCATCCAAAAACAGAGCACCTTTACCATATCAGCAGATACGGGTGAGCCACGATATAAATTTAACTAAAATCCGTTACTATGTATAAACCTAGGGCACTGGACATGTTATTGACATAAAGCTTATTTTTACCATTGGCATTAAAGTACATACACTTTTTAACCATTTCTGTCAACCAGTCTGTAAATTTATACTTTACATCATCACCAGAAGAAAACATTTTTTTCCTGATGTTCATAAAAAGTCTCCCAGAATTAACCAGTTAACTTCAAGTTCTGCTCTGTCAAAATGTCCTTAGCAAGAGAGGCAGAGCATCTAAACTATTTACTTCAGAGCCTACTCAGAACAGGAATGGTATACCATATGGTCATACTGGAGGCATAATAAGTAGTGTAAACATAAGGAACGTGCAATGTACATGGTATTAGTCTCATAATTTAACTTAATCTACACAATAGTGATGCTATTGTTACTGGCAATGGAATGAATGACACCATTCTGGAAACAGAGAGCGCACAGTATAGAACATGTGTACTGCGTACAGTGTCTGAACGCAGACTATGTGGATCACTAACAATTTAATGACTTGGAACCAGCAGCAGGGTGGAGAAGGCACTAGTCATCCACTAGACAGGGAGGGTTACTGTAAAATGCATGTGTCTTCAGTTATATATGCCAAATGAATTGCCAGAGCTGGTTAGGAGGTTAGTAACTGGCAATAAAAACTCTTATGAAAGCCAAACATGTCCTCATGCTGTTGTATATAAAGTTGATTTTTACCTTTTTCTTCCACATATTTCTAAATACATAAGCTTTTTGAAGGAAAAAATAAAATATATTGAAGAAAAGAGAAACACGGTCAACACAAAAGGGGAGATTTATCAAAACTGGTGTAATGGGAAAACTGGCTTAGTTGTCCATAGCAACCAATCAGATTCCAACTATCATTTTTCAGAGCTCCTTTGGAAAAGGAAAGGTGGAATCTGATTGGTTGCTATGGTGTCACGGCCATGGCCATGGTCGTGACTCCTGAACCGCTTGCTGTTGCGGTTTGCTTGCTTGTTCAATCACAGGTGAGGGCCGCTAGTTTGTTGCCTCACTTGTGGTTGCCGCTGGCAACATTAGGTATGTGGCAGTAGAGCAGATGGAGCTGGTTGCTAGGCTGCTCGCTGTCATAGCAGGCGGTTGTCTCTGGCAACTTGTGTGATAGGTGTGCACTTTCCATGTTTGGTGTGCACGGGGTTGTTTGTGTGTTCACTTCCCCTTTAAGTTGCTGTCTTCCCTTGTCTGGTGTAGGAAGGGTTAAATCCCTTCTGTGTGTGTGTGAGCACTGGGTGTGTCTGTGTGTTTCTCCGCATCCAGGAGGAACAGGTGGTCTACCCAGCTCCTAGTTCAGGGATCGGCGGAGGGTGAGTAGGGATCCGAGGTTCCTGAGCATGAACCCTCCTACCTTGAAGGTCGGCTCATGCAGCTAGGAGTCAGGGTCGGATTAGGGATGCGTTATATACTGTCACGGCTGAGGATGGGGAAAACCCTCAGCTGTGCGATGCCACGAGATGTTAGTCGCTGCTCAGCCAGAACAACAGAATAAGGGAGCAGGTCATCTCCTAACGCATCCCTAATCCGACCCTGACTCCTAGCTGCATGAGCCGACCTTCAAGGTAGGAGGGCTCATGCTCAGGAACCTCGGATCCCTACTCACCCTTCACTGATCCCTGAACTAGGAGCTGGGTAGACCACCTGTTCCTCCTGGATGCGGAGAAAGAGAAACAGGAGTCTAAACTGGCCGAGCTGCAAGGGGATATAAACATAAACTTAACATCACATAACAACATTTATGACCACAAGGGTGGCCCTCACTGGCAGATGGTATAAGGGACCAGGAGGGTGCCTCCAGATTACAAACAAGGCTGGAGTATCCCTCAGACTACTGATCTAAACTGAGGCTATATAGCCCATGTAGCCACACCCACACACAGACACACCCAGTGCTCACACACACACAGAAGGGATTTAACCCTTCCTACACCAGACAAGGGAAGACAGCAACTTAAAGGGGAAGTGAACACACAAACAACCCCGTGCACACCAAACATGGAAAGTGCACACCTATCACACAAGTTGCCAGAGACAACCGCCTGCTATGACAGCGAGCAGCCTAGCAACCAGCTCCAGCTGCTCTACTGCCACATACCTAATGTTGCCAGCGGCAACCACAAGTAAGGCAACAAACTAGCGGCCCTCACCTGTGATTGAACAAGCAACCAAACCGCAGGCAACAGCAAGCGGTTCAGGAGTCACGACCATGGCCATGACATATGGGTAACTATGCTAGTTTGCCTCTACACAAGTTTTGATAAATCTCTCCCAAAATACTTATATGTATTTTGATATGTTTCTTAATATTCAGTTCTCCCAAGAGTGATTACAGAGAAGTACTCCCTGCAAGATGGGGAGCTGTAATAAATTCTGATTCCTTTGGTCCAAGAACATAACATTTTACAGACAAATATTAGTTTAATGCTTAATAACACAAGTTATTGTTTTTCTCCAAAACCCCTGTAAAAAATAATTCTTGTCCAATCATCGCATAGAATATACTGCATTGGAAAATGGAGGACTATAACATGAGACAGATAAAACATGAACAAAGTGAAAATGTAACATGGCAGCATGTAACAGATATTTAGGACTTTGTAAAAAGCCACTTGAAGCAGTTGACATATTGAAATGATGAATTATAATATTGTATAGTAAAGGTTTTTTTTTACATGGGCTGATTGCCAGGATAATTAATTGCCCTGAAGCCTCCAGTCATCCGATGAATGAACAAAAGCATTCCTTCACGACAATCACCTGTGAAGGAGACTGCAGCAATCGCCTCCACAGTATGGGGAGGGGTGATCGCTAATGCCATCACTTGTCCCCATACAGAATCACTATTTTTCAGCAGCAGAGCA
Organism: Bufo gargarizans; assembly: GCF_014858855.1. Lineage (NCBI taxonomy): Eukaryota > Metazoa > Chordata > Amphibia > Anura > Bufonidae > Bufo > Bufo gargarizans. The sequence continues at coordinate 490,166,979 of NC_058080.1, read as the reverse complement.
TGACTAGAGGGTAAGTGATTAGACGAGTAGCGATGAGAGGGTAATTGGAGGCACCTTTATACTGGTAGATCATCGTTAACGATCGTTCCCACGAATGCTTGTTAGCGATGATCTTGCTGATACTCGGCCAGTGTAATACAGCCCTAAGTGCTTGATAATTGCCTATAAATCTGCCTCTGTAAAAGGACCATTACACTGGTAGCTTTATTAAGTGACAGAACCGATGACATAGCTGTACACCTATACACAGAAGGCCATTTACAAGTCTACAAAAGTGTGCTTTAAGTAGTTCTTTGGTGTAAGGCACTGTGAAGAGATTTACCTTCAATAATGCGCTAGTACTACCAATAAAAGGCACCTGCCTTAAAGACAATGGTGTTAACAATTTAAGTATTTAGGGTTGATTCTGTACGCATTAGTGCAAATTGAGCATTTAATGTATTTAAAGAACATCTGTCATCAAACTGTTGTTTTTGGACCAATCATGTTATAGTGACATAATAAATATATGTGTGCATTATGTGATGGTTCCTTTCATTTAAGACCTTAAATAATGACTCCTTAAAGTGTCAATCAAAATAACCACTGATTAAGGGTGGGACATCCTAGAACAAATTGTTTAAAAAGGAAATACACCCAAAAGTTCATAAAGATGTGTTGGAGAACCACCATAAAATGCATGTTTAAGAGCAGGAGGAGCAGAGCAGATTGATATATGGTTTTGTGGTAAATGTTTCAATAAAACTCATAATTTATACATTTTTAAAATGTTTTTAAACCATTTACAGCAAAAAAGATACAGGTTTCTACATATATGTATGCTGTATCTCCATTTTTGTATTTTGTAAAGGACCTTCATAGTATTCTGTCACCATTCAGGAAGCACAAACACAAAGGGGGTCATTTACTTACCGGGAAATATGCCTATATTCGTTTTTGGTGCAGATTGCGGCGCAAAATATTTGCGACTTTTCCCCGCTAATGCCAGGTCTAAAAAAGTGCGCTTGGTGTGGGCGGGGGTAGAGCGCGGGCCGGCACGCCAGTCTCATTTACCATTTTCTATACCTGTTTTAGGCATAGAAAATGGTCTAAATGTAAGACAGCTACAAGTGGCGGTGAGTGCCCCTACATAACTTGGATGGATCCACCACTAGCAATAGGGACTAGTCTTAATAAATGACCCCCATAAAGTTTTATGCTTGAAATGACCTTGTTGTCATGTAGGCAAATGATTTCTTACTTTGCTGCTTCAGTTTCTTTCAATTCTTCATCCAGTCTGCATCAGTAATGATTTATTGAGGTATTAAAAGAAAAAAAAAAGAAAAAAAGGGAAAGAAGCAAGCAGAACATAAGCAAAACAAAGCCAGGTTTGAGGGCAGTCATAAATATTTTTCCTATTGAAGTTTGGATTGTCCTGTACTGCAGGGAATGAAGAGGTATAATCTGGGACCTGTTACATCTACTGTAGTACACATTCACATGTATTGGCAGATCTTCTCAGTTCCTAGCATATCTACAAAAAATGCTCCATCACTTTAGACATTTCTAAACTTTGTTTGTCTGGGTGATTGAACATCTTTTAATGGGAGAGGTCCATGGGAAGTTACAGTAGTAATTGTACCATGACCAAGACCATTTGGACAGTGTTTCAAAAGAAAATGTTCTTTATTGGAATGTAAAGATTTGTGGTAAATAAAATACATTTCTAATAAGAAAGCACCTAAAGTGGCCTGTTTTTGTTATGCTTTGTTACAAAACATAGCATATCTCATATAATTTTCAGTTGGGGAGTTCTCCTAAGCCCAGTGTCAATGGCTGAGATTATGTTCCATAGATACTGGGTGCTGGAGAATGCCAGCTCTTGACAAGGGAAGTTAGGGAAGTTCCTGCTGTAATATCGGTATACAGTCAGTTTCAGTTCTGTCAGGATGAGACTGGTCTTTTTCACTGTTCACCCCAGCGCTGATGTCCACTTAGTTAGGTTACCAATGATTTTGGTTGATAAGAATAGCGTAGTCTGTAGCTTTATTCTTGATATCCAAAAATTTAAACTCAAACAGAAACCTGACTGACCCCAAATAGTCAACAGGATCTGTTACGATTCATTGGGAACCTTTGTAGTCATGGCTCTTTTAAGAATAGAAGCTATGCCACGAGGGTGAACACAGGTTTACTGCTGCCTTGTAAGACCGCAAATTCCTTATCGGTTAATATGGATAATCCCTCTAATTCTATTTGGCAGGAATTTTTATTAAGTGAACCTTGATAAATCACTGAGTGAGTGTTAGCAGGTTGAAAGATCTAGAAGTGTTACAATATCATCTGGAAATTAAGCAATGAACATTTCAAGCTTGTTCTTATGCCACACATGTTTTCTAACCCGGTTATAGAGGGCAATCAGGCAGCATGATTGTGACAACTCCTAACTATTCACCAGATACCAAATATGCATCTATTACGACAAAAGAAAGGTGAATCAAAATGATAAAGGCCTGTAAATAAAGTGTAGATTTTAAATATAGAAAGGGGGTATGTGAAGGTATACGTACAACTTATTAGTACCTCAAACAAATATCATAGAGGACGTTAAAAGCTAAAAAAAAAAAGAAAGAAAAAAGGTTTATTTGTTTATTGTCATTAAAAAGAGGGGTATAAAACCCAAATCGTTATATGTTATAGGCCAAATAAATTGTTATCTGTTATAGGCCAAGTGGAGGTGAATATACGTTGTCCACAATTGACTACACAGGTGTATTTCAGTTAAATACTGCACACCATAGTCATGTGTGTGAGTCACGTGAACTGTTCCTCTGGATGTAACCTGCAAGCCCAATCTGATCCGTAATGCAAACAGACACACAGATCACTGCTGGAAATATTGACTGATACTGTCCATGCACACAGTGGACTATGTGGATGTCGCATAGACTAGCACTGCGCATCAGTTGGTAGCTATCAGTCAATAAGATCAATGTGCCAGCAGCGAAAGTATCCACTACAGGCTTGGTCAGAGCAACAGTGTTGCAAATGGATAAAAGAGAGTCACTCAGATGCTGGTCGTGCACTTAGCCAGCAACCAAGGACTCCTAGTAATTAGTGCTTCACTCAGAACCAGTCTGGTGACACACTGATATGGCTCATATACAGCCAAACATCAGTGATAGCTGGCAAGAGTGATAAAATGCTCGATGCGTTTCCATGCGTCCCATTTGCGCGAACTTCCTCAGGAGCAAACTTCTTAAGCACAAATTAAATCGCCTGCCTAAAGCCGTGCTCCTCTAGTTTGAGAGCAGGCATTACTAACAAAGGTCTCTGATGTGAGCCTTGGCACTATGACGGCCACAAAGCGGCCTCCTATGTGCCGAGATTTAAAGGGCTGACACCCCGCCCCAGGGGTGTGCCTCCGCTCACCTAGCCAACCCGGCGGGAGACACAGCTCTGACATCGCTGGTCAGCTGGTGAGCAGGGGAACCAACGTACCACCCGGGGAAAGCAGCGCTACAAGTAATGAAGGGAACATATCACGGTGGCTAATAAAAGAAAACCAATAGTTGTGATAAAGGGATCAGGTGATCGGAAACCAGTACAGATGTCTACTCTGTATAACAACACATGAATGCCTATACAAAAGGGGTGAAAGGTGAATATAGAACATAAATATACGTGTACTGTCTTGAATGCATATAAGAGCTAAATCTACACATGAGTCCACACAGGGTACATCATAGGCAGTATGAGCAGAAGCAATTGTTAAAAATGAAGGATGCCAGACATAGATCATACAAGGGGCTAGATAAACGATGTATAAGAGATCACATCATTGAGGCCTAAGCCTGAAGATCCACCGAGCCTCTTTTTGTAACAAGAGGCGATCCACATCACCCCCTCTTGAAGGCGATCACCTCCTCACATTTATGGCGATCATAGGTAGTAAAGAACTTAAGCCATTTAAAATTATGGGCAAAAAGGTGCAGATCGTTCACCCACCCAAAGAGATCAAATCTCTGGATGGGGACAAATGAAAGACCTTTCTATAGGTTTGGGAGCTTCATCCTATCCCTGAATATTTGGGCTCAGTCTCACACTCTGAGGATGATGGTTCAGTGTCTAATTCGAGCGCATCAGAGTGTTTAATGCTATATATGCTCTCTCCCACCATCCCAGGTAGAGATTCGCAAAAGTTGGGGTACAGGGGCTCCCCATTGCAACTCACCTGAGCTGGTGGAAGATCTGACCATCAAAGAGAAATACATTGTGTGTCAAAATGAACTCCAAAAGTTCCATCAAGAATGCGTTATGTCGTTTTAGATGTTCCACCCTCTATTGTAAAAACATCATTACTGCTCTACAGCCAAGATCGTGGGAATAGAACTGTAGAGGGCCTCAACATCTAAACTCGCCAATTGTGTACCTGTGTCACACTGGATGCCATTAAGACTGCCCAGCATGTCCATGGTGTGCCTGGTTTCCGATCACCTGATCCCTTTATCACAACTATTGGTTTTCTTTTATTAGCCACCGTGATATGTTCCCTTCATTACTTGTAGCACTGCTGCGCTTTCCACGGCTGGTACATTGGTTCCCCTGCTCACCAGCTGACCGGCGATGTCAGAGCTGTGTCTCCCGTCGGGTTGGCTAGGTGAGCGGAGGCACACCCCTGGGGCGGGGTGTCAGCCCTTTAAATCTCGGCACATAGGAGGCCGCTTCACGGCCGTCATATTGCCAAGGCTCACACCAGAGTCCTTTGTTAGTAATGCTGGCTCTCGAACTAGAGGAGCATGGCTTTAGGCAGGTGATTTAATTTGTGCTTAAGAAGTTTGCGCAAATGGGACGCATGAAAACGTGTAGAGCATTTTATCACTCTTGCCAGCTATCGCTGATGTTTGGCTGTATATGAGCCATATCAGTGTGTCACCAGACTGGTTCAGAATGAAGCACTAATTACTAGGAGTCCTTGGTTGCTGGCTAACTGCACGACCAGCATCTGAGTGACTCTCTTGTATCCATTTGTAACACTGTTGCTCTGACTGAGCCTGTTGTGGATACTTTTGCTGCTGGCACATTGATCTTATTGACTGATAGCTACCAACTAATGCGCAGTGATAGTCTAGGCGACATCTACACTGCCTGTCCAAAAAAAAGTCACAAGCAAAAAAAAGCCTTTAACTTTGATTACGGCACGCATTCGCTGTGGCATTCTTTCGATAAGCTTCTGCAATGTCACAAGATTTATTTCCATCCAGTGTTGCATACATTTTTTAACAAGATCTTGCATTGATGATGGTAGAGTCTGACTGCACATCCCAAAGATTCTCAACGGGGTTAAGGTCTGGACTCTATGGTGGCCAATCCATGTGTGAAAATTATGTCTCATGCTCCCCTCTTTCACAATTTAAGCCCGATGAATCCTGGCATTGTTATCTTGGAATATGCCCGTGCCATCAGGGAAGAAAACATCCATTGATAGAATAACCTGGTCATTCAGTATGTTCAGGTAGTCAGCTGACCTCATTCTTGGAGCACATACTGTTGCTGAACCTAGACCTGACCAACTGCAACAACCCCAGATCATAGCACTGCGCCCACAGGCTTGTACAGTAGGCACTAGGCATAATGGGTGCATCACTTCATCTGCCTCTCTTCTTACCCTGATGCGCCCATCACTCTGGAACAGGGTAAATCTGGACTCATGAGACCACATGACCTTCTTCAGAGTCCAATCTTTATGCTCCCTAGCAAATTGAAGCCTCCCTTCGCATTGTGCGCATGGAAATGCTTTTACTTTCACTATTAAACAAAGCCCTGAGTTCTACTGTTGTTTTTCTTCGATTTGATTTCACCAAAGGTTTAAGCGATCGCAGATCACGATCGTTCAGAATTTTTTTCCCTCCACATTTATTCCTCGAATACGACACGGAGGCGAGTATTGCTGTCTCTCTCTTTACTGTGTTTCCATAGCAGCAAAGAAAAACACTTTAAACATGCAGTAACTATGGCAACAAGCCCCACCCTGTCACTCCCAGTGTCCATATAACCCCTAGTCACACTGGAGCAGTCCTCTTTCTTTGCTGCTCCAGTTAAGTATACACTTCCGTAGCAGTTGTTTTATGCCCTGAGGGGTTCCCAATGGGCATCCCTTAGGGCATTATATCGCTTTGTATCTCGTTATTGTATATTGTGATATCTACTGTTTATTTCCTGAAGGTTTTTTCCTTACTGGTGTGCGTTTTTTTGATTACTTATCGATTCTATATATACAGGTCCTTCTAAAAAAATTAGCATATTGTGTTAAAGTTCATTATTTTCTGTAATGTACTGATAAACATTAGACTTTCATATATTTTAGATTCATTACACACCAACTGAAGTAGTTCAAGCCTTTTATTGTTTTAATATTGATGATTTTGGCATACAGCTCATGAAAACCCAAAATTCCTATCTCAAAAAATTAGCATATCATGAAAAGGTTCTCTAAACGAGCTATTAACCTAATCATCTGAATCAACTAATTAACTCTAAACACCTGCAAAAGATTCCTGAGGCTTTTAAAAACTCCCAGCCTGGTTCATTACTCCAAACCGCAATCATGGGTAAGACTGCCGACCTGACTGCTGTCCAGAAGGCCATCATTGACACCCTCAAGCAAGAGGGTAAGACACAGAAAGAAATTTCTGAACGAATAGGCTGTTCCCAGAGTGCTGTATCAAGGCACCTCAGTGGGAAGTCTGTGGGAAGGAAAAAGTGTGGCAGAAAACGCTGCACAACGAGAAGAGGTAACCGGACCCTGAGGAAGATTGTGGAGAAGGACCGATTCCAGACCTTGGGGGACCTGCAGAAGCAGTGGACTGAGTCTGGAGTACAGGCGTGTGCAGGAAATGGGCTACAGGTGCCGCATTCCCCAGGTCAAGCCACTTTTGAACCAGAAACAGCGGCAGAAGCGCCTGACCTGGGCTACAGAGAAGCAGCACTGGACTGTTGCTCAGTGGTCCAAAGTACTTTTTTCGGATGAAAGCAAATTTTGCATGTCATTCGGAAATCAAGGTGCCAGAGTCTGGAGGAAGACTGGGGATAGGGAAATGCCAAAATGCCTGAAGTCCAGTGTCAAGTACCCACAGTCAGTGATGGTCTGGGGTGCCATGTCAGCTGCTGGTGTTGGTCCACTGTGTTTTATCAAGGGCAGGGTCAATGCAGCTAGCTATCAGGAGATTTTGGAGCACTTCATGCTTCCATCTGCTGAAAAGCTTTATGGAGATGAAGATTTCATTTTTCAGCACGACCTGGTACCTGCTCACAGTGCCAAAACCACTGGTAAATGGTTTACTGACCATGGTATTACTGTGCTCAATTGGCCTGCCAACACTCCTGACCTGAACCCCATAGAGAATCTGTGGGATATTGGGAAGAGAAAGTTGAGAGACGCAAGACCCAACACTCTGGATGAGCTTAAGGCCGCTATCGAAGCATCCTGGGCCTTCATAACACCTCAGCAGTGCCACAGGCTGATTGCCTCCATGCCACGCCGCATTGAAGCAGTCATTTCTGCAAAAGGATTCCCGACCAAGTATTGAGTGCATAACTGAACATAATTTTTTGAAGGTTTACTTTTTTTGTATTAAAAACACTTTTCTTTAATTGGTCGGATGAAATATGCTAATTTTTTGAGATAGGAAATTTGGGTTTTCATGAGCTGTATGCCAAAATCATCAATATTAAAACAATAAAAGGCTTGAACTACTTCAGTTGGTGTGTAATGAATCTAAAATATATGAAAGTCTAATGTTTATCAGTACATTACAGAAAATAATGAACTTTATCACAATATGCTAATTTTTTGAGAAGGACCTGTATATCCTTTTTTCCTTCGGTTGCCTCTCCTCTCCCCGCCTTTGCGGCGTTCCTGCTTCGGCTGGGGAGGAGCAGGCGCACCGTTCTGCCTTTCTTTCGCTGGGGTATTACCCTCTTACCCCTCGTTATCCCCAGGCCTGCGCTGCTAGTCCGCGCTTCGGGAGGAGGCGGCGCCATTTCGCGCGCTTCTTCTCCTTCTTCTTTGTTCTCCTCCTAATCTCGCGAGATCTCGGGTGCTAACTGCGGCCGAGGTCTCGCGGGATTTCGTGCGGCGCGCTGTTCCGGAGCGGTTCTTCTGCCTCATTGGAGTCTCCTGCAGCGCCGTTCCTGGATTTGTGCGGTCTGGTTTTTTCTTTTCCAGCTGTCTTGCTTCCGTTCTCCTTCTGTCCCTACAGGGTGACTAACCCTCTTCATGTCGCGCCATTCTCGCTCCCGCTCCCCTAATGTCGGCCCCTCTCAGGACCTGGAGTCCAGGGGTCACGTTTCTCCCTCATCCAGGAGATCTAGTGTCCCTACCAGGGAACCTCCTATGGTGGATGCCCAGAGCTTGGCCATTCAGCGCTCAATATCAAGCGCTATCATGTCTGCCATGGGGTCCATGTCCACTGCAATTTCACAATCTGTGACTCAAGCCCTAGCTGTCCAGCCCCCTCATGCCTCCAGAACAACAGAGAATGATGGCATTGTTCCATCCACTGACGACGCGCTAAGGTCGCGTAAAAGAGCCTGTCCGCGCCAGGCAGAACGTGCGCGAGGTTGGAAGTCGGCGCGGTCACAGCCCGAACATGTTTCTGACTCTGATAGAGAGTCTGATGAGGAGGCACAGCGCTACTCCCTGCATGGCTCAGAGGAGGATTTGACTGGGGTCGCGGTTAACCCTATTGATGTAGATTTGCCGCCACCCCCTGCTGCGGCATTCCCGGATGCCTCGTCTGGGTCTGCGGATCCTCTTGTGGATCCTTTGGGGGATCCTATGTTTGACCCCAATGCTTTACACCACCCGCGGTCTTCTGAGTGGCTTCCTGCCACGCATGTAGCCCACTACATTGAGTCAATGGCCCGTAAGCCTCTCACAAAGGAGGCACGTACAAAACTGCGGGCTGAATGCCCTAGACCCCTGATCCTGCATAAAGTTTGTGAGACGCCGGTGGTGGACCCAAAGATGGTCCAGTTCTTGACTAAAACAGGGTTTAATCCCCGCAAAGGCCTGGATTCCGCCCTTAGGGCATGCCAGGCTAAAGTTTTGGACATCATGGGGCCACTGGCCAAAACTCTGGATATGGCCGAGGCGGCCAGGGCGGCTGGTAATCAGGTCGACCCTGAAGAATTAACTGGATGGGCTCAGAGAGCGGTTTGCCTTACGGGCAACGCTAACACCTCGTTAGCTATAGAACGGCGCAAAGCGCTTCTTATGAAAAGTGAGCCGAAACTGGCTAACTTGGCTATTTCTGAGGCGGGCAAGGATGCCCAGGGGCTCCTCTTTGGAGAGCCTTTTATTAAAGAGCTCGGTAAATACATTGGGGCTTTTACGGCCCTTGATAAAGCGCAAGCCTCTATGCGCAAGGTTTTCCCAAACCGTTTTTCAGCCAGGGCCGGCAGTTTCAGGGGCCGTCTGCCCGGCCGCTCCTCCTCCTATGCCCGTGGTTCGGGCAGAGGCTCCTTTGTCCACAGACCCTCGTTGCAGGACCAGCAACATCAGCCCTCCTTTTTTCCCACCCGGGGCGGCTACAACCGCGGCAGAGGATTCCGTGGACACCCTAGCTCCAGGAAACCATACGGTGAGTCAGCTATTCAATGTTCCTCCTATGTCCAATTGTCTGGTGGGGGGAAGACTCCAGTTCTTTTCCCATGCGTGGAGAAAAGTATCTTCCGACCCGTGGATTCTTTCTACGGTCAGGAGATTCGTGATCGAATTAGTGTCAAACCCTGTGGGTCTTGCTCCCCCTTGTACCCGCGTGCAGTCCGGGTCCGCTCGCGCCCTCATAGAGTCGGAGCTCTCGGCCCTTTGGGACAAAGGGGCGATAGAGTTGGCTCCCGGGGACTCCTTTGGGGTCTTGAGCAGCATCTTTCTGGTGCAGAAAAAAGGGGGTCAGCTGCGCCCCGTCATCAATCTGAAGGCACTGAACAGTTTCGTCAGGTACCGCCATTTCAAAATGGAAGGGATTCATCTTTTGAGGGACATGCTCCTTCCAGGAGATTGGATGGCGAAAGTGGATTTGAAAGACGCCTACCTCACGGTGCCGGTGGCACCGGAGTCAAGGGATTTGTTACGTTTTGCCTGGAGAGGTCAAGGGTGGCGCTTTACGTGCCTTCCCTTTGGCCTCTCCTCCGCCCCCTGGTGCTTCACCAAGCTATTACGCCCAGTGGTAGCCTGGTTGCGCAGTCGGGGGGTGCGTCTGATAGTATACCTGGACGACATTTTGTTCATGGCGTCCAGTCCGGCTTCCCTTCTGTCACACCTTCAGTTGGCCACCTCCCTCATCTCCGGTCTGGGGTTCGTCATCAATCAGGAGAAATCTTGTTTGATTCCGTCCACCACTATGGAATTTTTGGGTTTCCAGATCGACTCGGTCTCACAATCTCTCAGTCTGCCGCAGTCGAAGGTTCTGAGTATTCGGAAGGAGTTGAGGCACGCTCTGTCATTACCTCAGTTATCCCTGAGACATCTGGCCCGGATAATAGGGCTGTTGGCTTCCTCCATCCAGGCAATTTTTCCCGCGCCCCTCCATTACAGGGCGCTTCAGCGCCTCAAGATTGCTCACCTTCGGGAGGGTGCATCTTATGCCGATACAATCGTGCTGGATACGGAGACCAGGCACAAGTTGAGCTGGTGGATCCACAACCTCTTTATGTGGAACGGCAGAGCCATTTTTGGGCCTCAGCCGGACCTCATCATCGAGTCGGACGCCAGTCTCCACGGGTGGGGCACACATTGCAACGGCGTCTCCACCGGGGGTCCATGGTCCCGGAGCGAATCCCGGCTCCACATCAATTCTTTGGAGCTGCTGGCGGGATCTTTGGCTATCCGCAGCTTTGTCAACAACACGGTCAAGGTTTGTGTCAGACTCCGCATGGACAACGTGTCGGCGGTCCGGTACATCAACTTTATGGGTGGAACGCACTCGTCAGTGCTCACTCATTTGGCCATGGATTTTTGGGACCAATGTTTCTCCAGGGGGATCATGGTGGTCGCGGAATACCTTCCGGGTCTCCACAATGTGAGAGCAGACTGGAGTTCGCTGTATCTTTCGGATGCCAGCGACTAGAAATTGGATTCCGGGGTTTTCGATGCCGTGTCATCTCTATGGGGTCCATTCTCCATCGACCTGTTTGCATCACGCCTCAACGCGCAGCTACCCAGATTTTTCAGCTGGCGTCCGGATCCGGAGGCGGAGGACGCTTTCCTCCAAGAGTGGTCGACTCCTGTACGCATTCCCTCCATTTGCTCTGATCCCGAGGGTTCTTCTCCAGATCCGTCGCCAGTCAGCGGAACTGGTTCTCATTTTGCCCCTTTGGAAGTCGCAGTCGTGGTTTCCCCACCTTCTGGATCTTCTCATCGCCGAGCCAGTTTTGCTCCCCGTTTTTCCCCACCTGCTCAGGGATCCGGCGGGTCGGTTTCATCCGCTACTCATCGACGGAACTTTGCACCTCCTCGCGTGCAGAGTCTCAGGGGTCCCTGGGAGGTCTCAGGAGTTTCGGAAACGGCTCGTTTCTTGCTGGCAAGCGCTTGGGCACCCGGAACCAGACGAGCTTATCGCTCGTCTTGGGTTTCCTGGGCTCGTTGGTGCCTCTCAGGGAATCTGGATCCCACTGAAGCTCCTGTAACGGCTATTTTATCATTCTTGTCTGCCTTGTTTGATGAGGGCAAGGCATATCGGACTATTAATCTTTATAGGTCCGCCATCTCGTCTAGGCACTTGGGGTTTGAAGGTCGTCCGGCGGGCCAGCATCCCCTGGTCTGTAGATTGCTGCGGGGTTCTCGCCTTTCTCGTCCTCCGAGGCCGCGTTTTTCCGCTACTTGGGATATTTCCATCGTTTTGTCCTTCCTCCAGGCTTGGCCCTCTAATAACGGTCTGTCGTTGAGGCAGCTATCGGCTAAGCTGGTCACCCTCTTGTGCTTGATCTCCTGCAAGAGGGTTGACGTCCGGGAGTTGGATCATGACGCCCGATCCTTCTCGCCTGTGGGCGTGACGTTTAATATCTCCCGACGTACGAAGACAAACATTCGCTCGGTGTCCTATCCGTATTTTCCCGAGTCTCCGCAACTTTGTCCTGGCATTTGTCTGCAGGAATATGAACGTCGTACCTGTTTGTTGCGTGTTCCCGAGTTTCCTCATCTCTTTATATCTTTTCGTAGACCTTTTCACCCGGTGACCAGTGTTACCCTTTCGCGTTGGGTCAAATGGGTTTTATCCCTGGCGGGTATTGATACCTCCATTTTTACGGCTCATTCGGTTCGCAGTGCCTCTGCCACCTCTATGACGGTTTCTGGTGCCCGTTTGGAGGATGTTATGAGGTTAGCGGATTGGTCTAGGGCGTCTACCTTTCGTGAATTTTACTTTAGGCCACCATCTCATGCTTTCTCGTCTGTGGTGGCCCAGCTTTAAACTTGCAATAGGAGCCTCCCTGTCCTGGAATAAAATTTCATGATTTTACTATTCCATGACGTAAAGTCATGATTTTATAAAGGACACGGAGGCGAGTATTGCGCACCCGTTTTTCCCTCCCTGGAATATCGATTGTTTTATCTGTCATTTGGATAGCTTGCTTTAGTTCATTTATATGAATCAGTTGATATGTGTCTTCCTGTGTCTGAATTGTATACTACCGTATGTTTTTGCTTGGTTCTCCTAGGTTGATGTTCAAGCAGGGCCGGTGCAAGGATTTTTGCAAACACAAGCGAAGCAACATTTTGGCGCCCCCCCCCCATCCCCCACGCTTCTCCTCTCTGTGGTCCTGGTATCTTCTCTCTGCTTCAGACAATGGCTGGTTTAAGGACCATATTTTTCGCCCTCTAAGACGCACCTAGGTTTTAGAGGAGGATAATAAGTAAAAAATATTTTCTCAGGTCAGACCAGCAATCAGACCCCCAATGTTAATCAGACCTCAGCTCACAGCCCCAATCAGACCCCCAATGTTAATCAGACCTCAGATCAGAACCCCATGTCAGACATCATCCCCCAGCCATCAGCCCCCAATGTCAGCCATCAGACCCCCATGTCACATTTCTCCCCCTCCATGTCACATTTTTACACCCTCCCCCAGGGTGCGCCCTAAGGCGGCCGCTTGGTCTGCCTTATGGTAGCACCGGCCCTGTGTTCAAGCCAAGATGTCCGGAATGTTCGCAGTTTTGTTGATCGAGGTTCCAGTCAGGATGTCCGGAGTGTACACAGTCTCGTGGACAAGTCGGATCCGGACCTCCGTTCCAGTGGTCGGTTTCTAGTTCGGGAGACCTGACGTCTGTTCGTCATTCATGTTTGGGCGTCCATCAGTTTTCAGTTTTGTGGACCACCAAAGAAAGAGGATTGCTCCAGTGTGACTAGGGGTTATATGGACACTGGGAGTGACAGGGTGGGGCTTGTTGCCATAGTTACTGCATGTTTAAAGTGTTTTTCTTTGCTGCTATGGAAACACAGTAAAGAGAGAGACAGCAATACTCGCCTCCGTGTCCTTTATAAAATCATGACTTTACGTCATGGAATAGTAAAATCATGAAATTATCTAATAGGAGGCGTATAACTATTTGCTTAGGTGGCTTTTTTGGACAGGCAGTGTACATAGTCCACTGTGTGTATGGACAGTATCAGTCAATATCTCCAGCAGTGATCTGTGTCTCTGCATTACAGCTCAGATTGGGCTTGCAAATAGACACCCAGAGGAAAAGTTCTTGTGACTCACACACATGCCTATGGTGTGCAGTATTTAACTGAAATACACCTGTGTAGTCAATTGTGAACAACGTATATTCACCTCCACTTGGCCTATAACAGATAACGATTTATTTGGCCTATAACATATAACGATTTGGGTTTTATACCCCTCTTTTTAATGACAATAAACGAATAAACCTTTTTTTTTTTTTTTTTTGAGCTTTTAACATCTCTATGATATTTGTTTGAAATGTAGATTTCCTTTAATAAAGTATCTTTAATGTATGCAATTTCATAAATAACATTGTGTACTTTAACCCCCACAAACACTAACTTCTCTGATGGGATCAATCTGATAATATGGGATATGTCTACATGGCTTCCTGAGAGGATGAGGCTCAGTAAGATCTTAGTCCTCAAGCCTGGTTAAGCAGGAGGGACAAAGAACAAAGCAGCAGGGATTAGAAGACATGCTAACTGCATAGAAAACATCATGTTATCGTAAAGCAAGCTGCAGCCAAAAAGGAGAAAGTGAAATTTTACTGAAGCTATTTCAGTTATTAGTATTGAAATAAAAATTTAGAATCTGTACCTTGCAGTGCATGCATGTATAGGCTGGCATTCTTACTGCAGAGAACACAAGCCAAAATGATGCGCATTCTTGCACTGGTTAGTGCAAGGCGTATAGGCTGCTTGTTATATTTACCTTACATTCCTTGGAAAACACCTTGATTCTTCATACCTTCCAAGAGAAAAGTGATTGAGTGGGGATATTATGGAGTGGGGATAGGAACCAGTGGGTAAGAAATGCTGGTGTGCAATTTCATATACTCAATATATTGTGCCTTTGAATTTTGCAGTTTCACAAAATACACTCAGGCAGCACTTTCTATAATCCATTGACAATTACCATTAAACAGTCACTGTACTGTCACACAATTTCATTTCATTTAATAGTGAATGGTAATAACAAATTTCTAAATCACTCCATTTAAATAATTTGGGGGTCATTTATCAATCTGAAATATGCCTAAATTAGGCTTATTTCAGGTACAGATTACGCCACAATCTGCGACTGCTCCCCGCTCACGCCAGGTTTAGAATTGTGGGCGGAAAAAAGGGATGGGCCACCTCATTTAGCATTTTCTACGCCTGTTTTAGGCTGGCACCTCTCCATAACTTCAGCGATCCCCCGCCAGCGATGGGGCTTATTAAGACCAGCATCTAAAAACCCAGTCTTAATAAATGTGTGCCTATGCCTGCATCCACCTGAATAAAAGCTGTAAAGTCATGGCCACTAGGGGTCTCACTTCCACCTTGTAGCCCACTGCCTGTTGTCATCCATCTGCAGTAACAGACTCAGAAGATGGCTTATAGGAAATGGGGGGGGGGTCTCAGAGCTAGTTGAGATCCTGGGCTTGATAAAAGAACTGCTTTTCTGATCTCCCCCTCTTTATCTGTTCTGTGAGCTCCAGAGTGTGCCTATTCAGCAGGCTTTTAATGATATGCACATTTTAACCAATGTTTGTGAGTAAAATATAGCACTTTATACATTGTTCTCCTTCGTTGTAATATTTCACTGGATATCCCTACTTGCGTTCCGGAGTGGTATCTAGAGGAAGATTGAAGGTGTCTAAAGCACTGGAGGACTTGGATGCAGTGATGGTCTGTGAAGCTTAATGTATGGGAAGATACCTGCAGAAAGATCACAGTGGATGTTCCTTTCCTGACCTCTTGTCTATGGATTTTAAGGCAGCGTGTTCTCAAAATGAAATTGCAACTCTGTCCCAAAAGTGAATGGAACTCAGCTGTAATACCAGACACAGCCCAGACACAAAAGTGGCACTGTTCCTGGAAAAAGTACTCCGAACATCCTTACGGAATGCTGAGCTAGCAGTAATCCCCTCAGTTCCACTGGCGCAGTTTGTGTCACGTACACCTGTAATTAGGGGGAATGTCAGACAGAACTGAGGGTTGGGCACCTGTGACTCACAGGGCACTATAACCAGAGTTTTCAGAGGTGATACAGGTAAAGTAAAGGTGCCATTCATCTTGGTTAATGTTCATGTTCAAGTTAAAGTAGTCAATTCATTTGTCTAAACAATGCAAATATAGTTAGCAGGTAGTTCTGTGGTTATACTGGGGAATTACTGATGAGCAAGTGGGGCCCACTCTCCTGGACCCTGATATATAAGCCAGCTCTTGCACTGAAGAAGCACATTGCTACTGTTTTCAGTGCTTCATTTTCCCCAATTTTAGCTTACCTACATGGACTCTATCTTAAAGGTTGTACAAAGCAGACATAAGTATTAATAAGGAAAGTTTAAATAAACAACACTTTTCATTAAGATTTTTCATCAACATATATATTTAGAAGAACACAAGTCATATGTCATTTCAGTAATGGCTTTAAGAAAAATGTACATACTATTATAGTATATTCCACTGCAGCCTAAAGCCTTGAAGGACAGCACACAATGATGAGGATGCAAATTAGTGCAAAACACATTGAGACTCCAATGTCACCAGCATAGAAAGCAGTGATGTTTCACACAATGATGTCCCTTATGAAGCTGATATGGGTGGCAGATGAAAGTGGACCAATGGTTGCCGCATTAAAGGACATCATTGTCCTAATCAATGCTGCATTCTGTGCTGGAGACCTTGGCGTCTCAATAAACTTTGCATCATCTGAGTTATACACTGTCCTTTGACCCTTTATGCTACAGTGGATTTAAACACGACCAGTCACCATAAATGCAGATTAATCTGCAGGCAGTCTGTTATAGAGCAGGAGGAGCTGAGCTGATTGATGCATTGTTTTGAGGGAAAAGATTCAGTAAAACTTGTAATTTAGGCCTCTTTCACAAGAGCGAGTTTTCCAGCTGGGTGCGATGCGTGAAGCAAACGCATAGTATCTGGACTGAATCCTGACCCATTCATTTTAATAAATCTGTGTACACGAACGTTGTTTTTCACACATCATTTTTGCGTTCAGGAAAAATCACAGCATCTTCGACATTCTGCATTTTTCATGCAGCCCAGGCTCCATATAAGTGAATGGGGCTTGCGTACTGATCAAAAACTGATTGCACCCGCACGGAAAAACCAAAACACTGACAGACAAAACTGACTGAACTTGCGTGCAAAACCATCAGCTCTTTCCTGAACAGATTCTCACACAATCCGTATTGTTCGTGTGAAAGCGACCTATACATTAAAATCTCTGTGTTACAATGGCGGCTCAGGCTGCCTGTGCTTAAATTGGGACTAGCTCAGTGTTCAGTTTCAGCACTGCATGGGTTAGCACCCTCCTCTCCTAGCTCTGTGTGTTGTTGTCCAGCTGCTGATTAATGAGCCCACCAGCTGTCATATATGCTGGGCTCTTGGCTCCACCCCTGATCAACAGGTTTTGCTTGTGTCTGCTAGGTTCTCCTGGCTTTCTGCAAAAGAGCTATATTGTCTGCTTGTGTACCAACCTCTGCCTGTTCATTGTTCTGATCCTGAGCTGTCTGCCCTGAACTCTACCTGTTCCTGACTATGAACCTTGCCTGACTCACTGATGCCCCACAATGGTGTCTCTGACTCCTGTAGGTCAGTAGCCAACTACTCCTAGTGGTTAGCACAGTGGTACCACATCCACAGCTGTAACTCTCTGCTCTTTATGACTTCATTGGTCACGTGGGAGGTATCAATGATAGCATTCTCTGTTTAAGTGAGTATTCATAGATAGCTGTCAGTCACTGATAGTTCTACATAGGGAAGGTGTTATCAGTGATTGATAGCATTCGCTGTGTAAGTGTGTATACATAGATAGCTGTCAGTCAATGATAGCTGTACAAAGGGGAGGTGTTATCAGTGATTGATATATTACATTGAAGGCAATATGGGGCATCACTCTGGTGGGGGGCACTTAAGGGGGCCTGGTTACTATATGGTGTAATGATAGGCAGGATTGTCATTTCAGTTTCATTCTCTATTGTTTTTCCTCTATTTTTCCTTTCCATTAGTAGGGTATGTCTGTTTATTTGATTTATTTCTAATTTCTGTTGTATCAATTTTATTTTATCATAACCTTTATGTTCAAATTTTTTCTGTAAAAATTCTGCCTCCCTTTCGTATTCTTTTATTTCTGTGCAATTTCTTTTGAGTCTCATAAATTGGCTCCGTGGAATGTTTTCCAATCATCTAGGAAGATGGCAGCTCTCCATGGCAATAAAGCTGTTTCCATCATACACACAATGTGGGGGGTCAGTTTTAAGCGGTGGGGGGACTGTGGAGTTCACTGTTAAAGGGGTGGGGTGCTGTGAAGGTCAAAGTTAAGTGGATGGGCTTCTGTGGAGGTCAAAGTTAAGGGGATGTGCTGCTGTGAAGGTCCCATTTTAAAGTGGCGGGTCACTGTGGGGGGGTCAGTGTTAAGGGGTGGGGGACTGTGGAGTTCACTGTTAAAGGGGCGGGGTACTGTAGAGGTCACTGTTATGGGGGATACTGTTGATATCTTTAAAAGACACACAAACATTAAATGGAATAGATTAAATATACCCTTGCGAAGCCGGGTCCATCTGCTAGTTACCTTATAATATTAGCTTTCCTTAATGTCCCTTTCCCCTGCTCCCTTAAAAGACAGTTGCTATGGCTTGTCTGTCATTGGCTAAGAAGACAGGAAGACGGAGGGGTGGTCCTTCACACTGCAAGCCTGCATTAGGCTTCAAAGTGAGGAGACTTGTCTCTCAGTAATCCAATCTGATTGGCTAGCAGGGAGCTGCTGGCTACAGCAAGTGTGTATGGGAAGTGAGGTAAAGCAGTTTTGGCCTCAGAGAACTGGCAGAGGAGCCATCTTGAGAAGGTCCTCATATTGTAAATGTTTAAACAGCCGTACCTAAGGGGAAAAACTCAATAAAAACAGTGGTATGTGAAGAAACTAATGATTGCTTTATGCATAATGCTGCTGCAGCAGTAACATATCCTAAAATTGATTTTTTTGATGAAAACATGACAGTTACCCTGTAATAAAATTTTCCCTTTGTGATGGGACTGCTCCTTTAATGACATTACTCTGCCTAGACCTTAGAACTGAACTTGGCAACAAATTCAAGCATGAATGCCGTAACTGTAATGTCATCAGATAATTTCACCAATTTAATAATTAAATGATAGCTGCAATTAGAACTCTCGAAGAAATTAGCATTTTGCTCTGCAAATTGTTTGGCATAGTTAGTAAAAGTTTGGAACTACCGTAGTTTGGTTTCTCACTCATACTCAGTACAATTAGAGGAAAACATTTTTTGTAGTGATTCTGAATTACATTATTTTTCAATCCATACATAAATCTACATTCAGAATTCTCCTGGGTTTCTGTAATCCAAGAGCAGTATCTTGTGGGACCTCAGATGACATTTACAAAATTGGGCAGAAGATTAGTGATGAGCAGCAGGGGCTATATTCTAATTTGCGATATTTCACAAATATTTTGTAGAATATTCGTCATATATTCACGAATTCGAGATTATTTTATTGAATGTGAAAAATTGGCAATGTAAAAATCGCGAATTTGTAACGCGAAATACAGGTGTGGGTCACTTTGGCTACATTTTTCAAGTTGCTAGAAGTTTCATGAGTTTCTCATGAGACTGGGGAAAATGGTTGGCATGACAGAACATTACAATAGCTTTATATGCAGATAGAGTTAAGTGCTCTAATATATTTGCGATTGCGCTAATTGGCAGTGATTAGAATATTTTTTCGCACTACGTGCAACTTCACATTTTAGCAGGTCTGACTAAAGATTACTGATTGGTGCACTTATTGTTGTGAACTTGACATTGCTTCCTTTTCATTGGCCCACAAGCAAGAAGCAGAGAGGAATCAGGTTTTCAGATTGAAAAAAAAAATGCTGAATATTCGATACAACGAATACATAGCACCATATTCTAAATATTCGCGAATTCTCAAAGTGGCGATATTTGCTATAAAAATTTGCTATTCGAATATTTGCGCTCAGCACTATGGGAGGAGATACGCACAAGTAAAAAATAATGACAAGGAAATTACTGTCATGATGTAACTTCGTGTCTGACAGCAAAGCTCAACCCCTGTCTGTTTCCAAGGGCAACTAGCAGACTTTTGAAAGCAGCTCTGTATCTGCATCAGTGAAAAGTACTAATTATCAAGGAAAAGATTTGAATGATACGTTCCTTCTGGGTCTAGAGAGTTCTGTTAATTTAACTGACATTGTCACACAAGTGTATTGAACTTAAATTACTAGTCCACCTTTAAATATCACATTTAAATTGTTGGAATGGTTCAACTGAGATTGCACTCTGAAATTAGCAACCTTACGACAAACAAGTTAGGATGCAACATAGCCAGGCATTTATTAGGTCCTAGTGGCTTAGCGAGTTTATGGGATCCCAAATTAGCAGTGAGGTGTGGCAATAGCCGGGACAACCTTGACCCTCTCAGAGGAGTCTTAGCTGTATGGTCTAAGATGTCTGCACTTATTCGTCCTTCTCCTTGCTTGTCACCATTTACACCCATATGTTATATCCCGTACTTAGTTATGAAAGGTTTTCAGGACGATTTGGGACTATGGGCGGCATTAGGCACAGGGGCAATAGGAGACATACTGCAACAACGAACGGTCCCTCCCATCCACAGCCTCCAGTCGAGGTTTCCACACATACCATGGTCTCCCCTGCACTATTCACAATTTCGGAAAATATGTAACCAGTACATAGCCTGCACACCTGATCGTCTTGATCCCTCTTGGTATGACAAGATCTTGCTTCAACAAACAAACAAAAAAGGGGCCATTTCTAGGATATACAATAAGATACTAGATAGTGAAGATCTCGCTAGGCCCCTATTTATCTCCCAATGGGAAAAGGATTTGAGTACCACCTTTGACTCTAGCACGGTAGATAGGATCCTATGTCATTCTCACGGGTACTCCAGATGTATCCGGATTCAGGAAAATGCCTATAAGCTGGTTACCAGGTGGTATAACACACCGGTCAAACTTCATGCCATGGACTCCTCCCAGTCAGATAGGTGTTGGAGATGTAAGGAAGCAAAGGGAACTCTATTGCACATATGGTGGGATTGCCCCTTGATTTCCCCGTTCTGGGATATGATTTCTAGACATATTCAAGAGATCAGCCCTTCCTCCTCTCCACTTACCCCCATAGGGGTCCTACTCAATTTGCCTACTGTCAATTTCATATTAACAAAACACTCACTGCTGGCTTCATTAGTCGCAGCGGGGGAAACTTTTAATTCCAATGTACTGGCTCACCAACAGATCACCGGTACTGACTGATTGGATTGATAGAGTGCAAGAGATACGCCAAATGGAGAAACTATCTAGTTGGAGTTCCCTGGCTCATGACAAATATTTGAGGGTTTGGACTCCATGGCTGAAGTGGCAGAAAAGTCAATGCACCACTACCAGTGGAGTAGGTTCTGCCCCTGCGTAGCCAAATTCTACGCTGCTCCTTCTCTGGCTCATGGGTATGGGACTTAGTTCCTTATTTCTTACCTGTGTGGTTTCACATAGGACTAAGGGATCTTGAGACTGATGCTTGAAAATGTATGACTCTCTGCTTTGCCGTGCTTAGTTAGGGGGAAGTGCAACTGTTACAATTCACGGGTTTCCTGGATGATTTAGTAACCACGTTATTTAAGTTGTATCACTCATTTAAAACCTTTATCACTGCTATCTGTGAATTCATACATGTCTTTATGCTGTCTCTATATCAGATCAAGGATGTACTGTTATGTCGTTGTTCTTGAAGTACACAAGTCTTCTTTTATGCAACTGTCATGATGATGAAAGAAAATCTAAATAAAGATTTGTTTAAAAAATAATAATTGTTGGAATGGCAACTACTGTAAGGGATCACTTTCCCAAGCAGGGCAGCGATGGCAGACTCCTCCTCAGACAACAGGGTTAAAGTCCAAATGGTGCTTTAATTTTGGCACTTCAGTAATACAGATGATCACTCAGTTATATCGTCACTGGGTGAGGTGAGGTTCCAGCACCTCAAAACACAAACACAGCAAAATAAACTCCTGCCCATCTGGGCTCTAACTAACACAAAGTTGTCTGTAGCTTACCTATTGAGCGCAGATCACACACGGGAATCAGGCTTTAATAGCCAGCAAGTCAGCCAGCTTCCTAGGCTTTCCAGGCATAACTCCCAAACTGATAGCCTGTGTTGTGCTTTATTTCCCACTAACAATCCCATTTGGACTACACCTCGGGATCCCTCAGGCTAGGGGAAATCATGTCCTGGAAGGGGGGTGGACTGGGAAGATCCTATTACCAAACCTACCTTCCCAGTCCAAATAAAGTCCAGTCCTTGAACTTTAACTACGTTTGCTGAAGTCAGTGCCATCTTTCTGGATTTTACTTACCTCACCCAGTTGAGGAACCTGGGTGGGGCATACACCCCTTCCAGGACTTTACCGTACACTTTACCACACTACATAAAATGTGGTAACTTTATAAATTCATACCATTACTTTGTTACAGAGTTACTGCTATCATAGTCCACTGCAGAAGTCACATGTGCCTGTGTCGGGCCATCATCACTAAAGCAGGTAGTAGAGAAAGGCAGTGGAATGGGTACCCTCAGAACAGAAGTGATGAGGGATAACTGAGATGAGGACAACGTTATTTAAATGTATTACCACAGCGAGC
This sequence comes from Bufo gargarizans, assembly GCF_014858855.1. Taxonomy (NCBI): domain Eukaryota; kingdom Metazoa; phylum Chordata; class Amphibia; order Anura; family Bufonidae; genus Bufo; species Bufo gargarizans. The sequence continues at coordinate 490,144,563 of NC_058080.1, read as the reverse complement.
CATTTTAAAGCAACCCAAAGGTTCAAGAAAATAATTAACAAAAACTGAGGAATGAACAGAACAATTACACAGTCTTTTTCAATTTTTTGTTGCAGTTCCCCTAATTCTTGTTCTCCTCTTCTGCCATCCAAGACTGTTCAATGGTAGCTCAAGGTACCTTCTACTTGTGCAGACCTGCTCTTGGATTGGCCAGTACTGTTTACATGAGCAGTGCCAGCTAATCCAAGGGAAGCAGGAAGTAGTATGCATCAAGTAGTTCGAAAGGCAGTGCAACCATCTTGGATGGCTGAAGAGAGGCCAGGGAATTGGCAGATCTGCATCTGAAAAGATGAAAATGAGGCCATCATGTTAGTGTTCTATTTGTTCCCCAGTTAATGTGATTTTTTTTTCTTGAACCAAAGGGCCACTTTAAATATATTTTTCCCTAGCAAACCCTTTTAATGCACAGTTATTCTGTATTTAAACTTTCAATAATGTCCAAAGGTGATGTGGTAAAGTATATGGTAATGTCCCAGATTCCTCAACTGCATAAGGTAAGTAAAATCCAGGAAGATGGCGCTGGCTCCAGCAAACGTAGTTGCTGGAGCTATTTTTTGTTAAAGTTCAAGGGCTGGATTTTATTTGGACTGGGAAGGTAGGTTTGGAAGTGAGACCTCCCCAGTCCACCCCCATTCCAGGGCATGTTTTCCCCTAGCGTGAGGTATCCCCAGGTGTAGTCCAGCTGGCTGGGATCATTAGGGGGAAATAAAAGCACACCCCAGGCTGTCAGTCAGAAGGAGGTATGCCTGGAAAAAGCCTAGGAAGCTGGCTGCCTTGCTGGCTAGGGAAGCCTCCGAGTGTGACCTGCGCTCAATAGGTGAGCTAGAAACGAATTTGTATTAGCTAGAGCCCAGATGGTCAGGAGTTTATTTTGTTTGGTTTATGTTTTGGTGATGCTGGAACCTCATCTTACCCAGTGAGTTATAACTGGGTTCACCTGTAATTGCCAAAGTGCCATAAAATAAAGCATTGTTTGGACTTTAATCGTGTTGTCTGCAAGGGAATCTGTCATTGCCGCCTTGCTTGAGACAGCAATCCCTTACAATTGGTGAAGAATGAGTGCAACAGCAAGTTGCTGAGGGCAACAGCGTGACAAGTTGGTGCTTTGTGTCCTGGGTTAACGCTGGAGTTACTATGCAAAGCTCAAAAAAAAGACCATGGAGGAAATCATGAAGCTGTTTTTGCAGGCCAACCTTGAGGATAAAAAAAAGGCATGAAGAGGCCTTACATGCACAACGGAAGGCTCAGGTGGAGACCCAGGCCCAGCAGCAGGAAAACAATTGTTTGCTGTTGGAGCAGATTGCTGCATTGAGAGAGACTGTTGTAGCTCCAGCCCGACTGGAGGTAAGCCCCCCAGAGGCTTTTCATGTGAGGAGGGCTGTGCAGCGGGCCTTGTAAAAGCTGACGCCTGATGATTACATTGAGGCCTACCTCACCGTGTTTGAGAGTGGCAGAGAGTAAGAGACTGCCAGTAGCAGAGTGGGCAGAGGTCTTTGCACCCTTTCTACTATGCCTACTATGACCTAAGAGAGCAGGATGTCCGGGACTATGCCAAATAAAAAATGGAGGTCCTTGCTCGCTTGGGCGTTACACTGGCAGTTTGTGCCCGGTGGAGCTACACCATGGACATGCCTGCCCGATCTCAGATGTATGACCTTATCCACCTCGTCTGCAAGTGGCTGAAACCTGAGTACTCTACACCAGCCCAGATCATGGAGAAAGTGGTGGTGGATTATTATTTCAGAGCCCTCCCTGCGGAGCTACAACTGTGGGTCAGACATCGAGACCCCAAAACTGCTGACCAGCTCGTCAACCTGGTGGAAAGATTCCTGGCGACTGAGGACTACCTCTGAGATGTCGCTGCCGCACCAACACCTCTCCGGAGTATCAGACCCATGTCATCTGTGGGTAAGAGAGTTCAGGCTGTTGGGGGTGTGTGGAAGGGTGCAAGAAGGAGCAAGGCTCTAGAGGTTGGGTGTAGGCATAAGACTGAGTCCCACGGGCAGTCTGTTCCCGGAGAGGTCTTTCCAACGAGGAGACTGGGGATGCTCCAGTGCTGGAGGTGCCATGACTGGGGACACATTGCTGCCCATTGCCCTCTTACCTCAGAGCCTATGGAGTCTGAGGCTAGCCAGAGACAGTCGCTGTATGCGGTGCCAGTTTGTGCTGCCTCCCCAGGACTAGAGACCGCAGACATGTACTATTGTGGTAAATGACTGCTTCGTCAGGGCTCTTTTGGACTCCGTTAGTCTAGTCACCTTAGTGCATGCCACATTCGTGGCTGGGAACTATGTCCAAGATAAAAGCATAAATGTGCTGTGCATTCACAAGGATGCCAAGTCTTACCCGGTGGCTCAGGTTAAGTTGGTGACCCTCGCTGGAACTGTGACATATGAAGTTGGGGTGGTCAAAAGACATATGCATGATGTGATATTGGGCCAGGACTTCCCATTGTTTTGCAAGTTATGGGAGAATAAAAACTCTTCTGCAACCAGTGAAGAACTCCTGCAGAATCTGTGCATTCCCCTTTAAATGGTCATTTCAGTGAACTGCCTATTGAAATCCATTGTTCAAATGAAATGCATAGTGAAAATGTAGGCTTATGTGAAATGCATGATGATGATGATGACACTTTTCCGATGCAAGTGTTAGCTGGGGACAAAGCTTCCTCATCTGGGCAAAATGTGTTGGACTTAGAAGTGTCTCGGGGTAACTTCGGTACTGAGCAATGGAGAAACCCCACTCTTGTGAATGCTCGAGGAAACGTTACCGTGTTAGATGGTGTACCGCAGGAACAAGAAGCTGACCAGAAATTTTCACACTTTGCCATGAATGGAAATCTAGTGTATCGGGTTACCAAATGCAACACTGAAATTGTGGAGCAGCTTTTGGTACCAAAACACTACCGACTTATGGTACTAGACCTAGCACATAACCACGTACTTGGGGGTCATTTGGGGACTAGCAAAACACAGGAGAGGGTACTACAAAGGTTTTACTAGCCTGGAGTGTATGAGGGAGTAAAATCATACTGCGAGTCGTGCCCCACCTGTCAGATAAGTGCCCCAGCATCACACTTCCATAGTCCCTTGGTACCTCTTCCAGTCATTGAGGTACCATTCGAAAGAATTGCTATGGATTTGTTGGGTCCCATTGTCAAGTCAACTAGGGGACACCAATACATTTTGGTCGTATTGGACTATGCCACTCGGTACCCAAAGCAGTTCCCCTACGAAATATGGCGTCCACAAATATTGCCAGGGAATTATTTCACACGTTTTCCTGCACAGGGATACCTAAGGAGATTCTTACTGACCAGGGTACACCATTTATGTCTAAGCAGGGACGGTTTTAGACAAAATGTGGCCCTTTGCAAAATCAAAAGTGGGGCCCCAAACAGGGGCTTACATAAAAATCATGGGGCCCCATAGAAAAACTCAGTATTGGGCCCCTCCCTCCCCACACTAATATAAAGTACAATTTAAGTTTTATATATGTGTATATATATATATATATATATATATATATATATATATACATATACACAGTACTGTCCATAATTATTCATACCTCTGGAAAAATTTTACTTAAAGTTACTTTTATTCAACTAGCAAGTAATATTTTTATGGGAAATGACATAGGTGTCTCCCAAAAGATAATAAGACAATGTACAAGAGGCATTATTGTGGGAAAAAAAAAAAAACATTTCTCAGCTTTTATTTACATTTGAGCAAAAAATACAAGATGTTCCGCACTGTGGAAAATCTCAGAGGACGTGGTCGGAAGCCAAAAGGGACACCTGTGCTGGGCAGAAGAATAGTTAGAGAGGTAAAAGAATCCAAGGATCACCACCAAGGCCATCCTGGTGAATCTGGGCTCTGCTGGTGGCAATGTCTCAAGGCAGACAATGCAACAGACACTGCACACTGCTGGGTTCCACTTCTCCAGATAAGGCACACAAAAGCTCGCTTGGCCTTTGCAAAAGCTCATCTGGAAAAAGAAGAAGACGTTTGGTCTTGTGCGTTATGGTCAGATGAAACAAAAATGTAATTGTTTGGTCACAATGATGTTTTCTTCATTTGGCGTAAAAAAGAAGAAGCCTTCAACCCAAAGAACACCATCCCCACTGTCAAACATGGTGGTGGGAACCTAATGCTTTGGGGTTGTTTTTCAGCCAATGGACCAGGGAACCTGTGCCAATATTGACTGGTATTTGGAACTAGCTTAACTTAAGGCCTCAGTTCCAGCTAAAGAAAAACAGCCCCAAAGCATGATGCTGCCACCACCATGCTTCACTGTGGGTATGGTGTTCTTTTGGTGATGTGCAGTGTTGTTTTTGCGCCAAACATATCTTTTGGAATTATGGCAAAAAAGTTCAACCTTGGTTTCATCAGACCATACAACCTTTTCCCACATGCTTTTGGGAGACTTCAGATGTGTTTTTGCAGAATGTAGCCTGGCTTGGATGTTTTTCTTCGTAAGAAAAGGCTTTCGTCTTGCCACTTTACCCCATAGCCCAGACATATGAAGAATACGGAAGATTGTTGTCACATGTACCACACAGCCAGTACTTGCCAGATATTCCTGCAGCTCCTTTAATGTTGCTGACCAGTTTTCTTCTCGTATTTACATAAATTTGGAGGGACGTTCAGTTCTTGGTAATGTCACTGTTGTGCCATATTTTCTCCACTTGATGATGACTGTCTTCACTGTGTTCCATGGTATATCTAATGCCTTGGAAATTATTTTGTACCCTTCTCCTGACTGATACCTTTTAACAATGAGATCCCTCTGATGTTTTGGAAGGTCTCTGTGGACCATGCCTTTTGCTGTGGGATGCGACTATGAAAATTTCCGGAAAGACCAACTAGAGCAGCTGAACTTTATTTGGGGTTAATCAGAGGCACTTTAAATGATAGCAGGTGTATGCTGACTCCTATTTAACATGATTTTGAATGTGATTGCTTAATTCTGAACACAGCTACATCCCCAGTTATAAGAGGGTGTGCACACTTATGCAACCACATTATTTTAGTTTATTTTGTTTTCTTCCCTCCACCTAAAAGATTTCAGTTTGTTTGTCAATTGAGTTGTACAGTTTATAGGTCACATTAAAGGTGGAAAAAGTTCTGAAATGATTTATCTTTGTCTCATTTGTCTCATTCATCCATTGCATGTATGTATGTATGTATCTGTTGTTTCTGAGCTGGTAGGTGTAGACTGGTTGTAATGATTTTGTTCCCATACAGTATACATAGAGAGAGGATATTCTTCATCATAGCTGTCTCTCATTCACTTGGGCCCCTTTCGCACGTGCGTGACGGATTAGGTCCGGATGTGTTCAGGGTGCGTTCAGGGAAACTGGCACCATTTTGCAAGCAAGTAGTCAGTTTTGTCTGCGATTGCATTCAGTTGTTCAGTTTTTTCAGCGTGGGTACAATGCGTTTTGATGCGTCTTTCACGCAAGTGATAAAAAAACTGAAGGTTTAGGCTACTTTCACACTAGTGGCACGGACCTCCGGCAGGCTGTTCCGTCAGGTGAACAGCCTGTCGGATTAGTCCTGCTGCTAGTGAACGTGTGCCCCGGACGGCTGCTCCGTCCCCATTGACTATAATAGGGGCAGGGCGGAGGCACGGCAGCGCATGGCGTAGTTTTATTCCGATAGCCTCTCACCGTGCGCTGCTGTGCCTCTGCCGGAACTCCGCCCCCGCCCCCACTATAGTCAATGGGGACGGAGCGCAGTGCGGGGGCACACGTTCACTAGCGGCAGGACGGATTCGACAGACTGTTCACCCGTGTGAAAATATACAGGTGAAACTTGAAAAATTTGAATATTGTGCAAAGTTCATTTATTTCAGTAATGCAACTTAAAAGGTGAAACTAATATATGAGATAGACTCATTACATGCAAAGCGAGATATTTTAAACCTTTATTTGTTATAATTTGGATGATTATGGCTTACAGCTTATGAAAACCCAAAGTCACAATCTCAGGTACCTTTACTCAGGGGGTATGGATTAATTAGCTGACTAGAGTGTGACACTTTGAGCCTAAAATACTGAACCTTTTCACAAAACTCTAATTTTAAGCTGCATTAATGCAATTCCTTTTAATTTGCATTACTGAAATAAATGGACATTTGCACGATATTCAAATTTTTCGAGTTTCACCTGTATATTACAATATATTACAAATGTTCTTAGATTCTTGGTCTTTTACCCACCCAAAAAAGTCAAGTACTATATTCTCCTAAGATTGAAGTATCGTATTTGGAATCATGACTAGTAAATTATACATAATATAAATAACGTGTGGTAAAACTATCATTTTAAAGGGCTTCAGTCACCCCCAAAACTAATTTTTAATTTTTGGGCATATTAAAATCCTTATTGTATGACTATTCCCTATATAGGGCTCTTACCTTGTTCTGTGGCTTTATTTCATAAAAAATCAAGCTTTTAAAATATGCAAATTACCTCACTACCAGCAAGTAGGGCGTCTACTTGCTGGTAGCCGCCGCATCCTCCTTTTAAAAAAACGCCCCCTCCTCCTCCAGTTGATTGACAGGGCCAGCGAGCGCTCTCCTCCTCCAGCTGGCCCTGTCTGGAATTCAAATCCCGCGCCTGCGCCTTATGAGTCTTCATTCAGCGCAGGGGCTCTGACGTCTTCTCTTTCAGGTTTAGAGGTGACATCAACAGCGCAGGCGTACTGAGGGAGTGCTGAGGAAGTGAGCTTCCTTCTGTCAGAGCACCTGCGCTGAATGAAGACACGTAAGGCGCAGGCGTGGGATTTGAATTGCAGACAGGGCCAGCCGGAGGAGGAGAGCGCTCGCTGGCCCTGTCAATCAACTGGAGAAGGGAGCGTTTTTTTAAAAGGAGGATACGGCGGCTACCAGCAAGTAGACGCCCCACATGCTGGTAGTGAAGTAATTTGCATATTTTAAAAGTTCGATTTTTATCTATATAGCACCATCATATTCTGCAGCGCTTTACAATCAGATCTATGAAACAGTTGACATGATGACTTACTTGATAATACTTTCTGGAATCTGCACATGTTCCATTGGAATCAACTCCCTGAGCTCAGCTAGACTGGAGACATACTTTATTTTGCTGCTGAACTTGGTGCTGAGAGAAAAAATATATTTAAGTATCGAAATACAGTATTAATCAGTTATTCCTAATGCCACATTTGAGCACATTTATTAATATTGCCTAACATAAACACACTATAAACCTAGAGGAGACAGAAGATGAACCAAATTCATCCCCGTGGTGCATGCAATGTGGTAGATTTGATAGATACTGTATGCTCGATTTTTTAAACCTGGTTGCCTTTAGACCAGTATTTTGCTCCAAGATTGTGGTGCAAATCATTAAAGGGGTTAGACACTCTCTGGCTACTTGTGAGCAATGTGTATATAAGATGATTATGTGGCACTTACTAATATAGCCTTTGTTGAAATTCTGAGCCATTTACTACATTTCATAAGGTATGCCCCCTCGTTAGCCAAATTTGTTGTACTGTCCACAGGGAGGTCCTGTCTATAAAAAGGCTGCTGATGGAGAGTCATGTGACCAGGCAAATTACCTCCATTCAAATATACTGCACCTGCCATCTGCACTTGCACTGCTGGAAATTTAGTGAAGGTGCAGTGTTTGAATGGAGAAGACTGAATGATCTGGTCACAGTACCCTCCATCAGCGGCCATTTTATAAACAGGACCTCAATGCAAACAGCACTAAAGATTTGCAAAACAAGGGGGCATACATTATGAAATATAGAAAATGGTGCAGAATTTCAACAAAGACTATATTAGAAGTGCTCTATATACACATTGGTCAACAGTAGCCAGAAAGTGGCCAACCTCTTTAATAACTTTGGCACATTTTAGGACTCCATTTAGTCACTCCCATTTGGAAAGTGACAAGTGAGGCACAAAAAGTATCTACAACATGTAGCAAAATGTGGTGCACAATACTGGCACCATTGTCTTAGTAAATTTGCCCCATTATTTTCATCTAAAGGTTAATGTATTCACAACTAAGCACATGGCATTATCTATAGGACATGTTTAATACGCAGGCTATTTAAAAACATTACTTTACAAAACTTTTATACTTCATTCAGAATTTATACAGGAATCAAAACACATCATAAGGTTTTCCAGATTTGTATAGCACAACGTCTCCCAAATAAAGGATCAGGGGGTTAAAAAATGGAACCCAGGCCTCTGAGAGCAAGATGGTGCTTAGCATTCTCACCAGAATAACTTGCACTTGCTGGGTTTGAATTTGGAACTGACTATAAAGCCTTATTACGCCATTGTTCATAACTATAGAAGAATTTCAAAAGGTCATAAAAATACAATAAATGGGGAAACGCTACCATAATCATCTTACATAGAAATCCGCTTCACCTCAATCTTGATGGTGTCCAGGGTATCCAGTGTAGTGTTGGGGGCACTGCACAAACTAAGCCTGAATTGACCTATTTGGGTATCTGCCCCAAGTTTAATAAAGTCATAAATACATTATTTTTTATTTTTACATTCCAATCAGGTGTGAACTGTATGTAATTTAGGAATGTCTACTACGTTACCTGGTAAATTTCTTTGTGTCACTGCACAAATTAGCATCAAGATTTCTCCACAACCCTTATGGCTATTTGTATCAGAATTTTGCTGAACTAATGTCAAAAAGTATGGAACACGATATCATCAAAAACTGTAAAACACAGTAAACTTTGGCTCCCCCATTACATACTATTATAGCAGATATTGATAGGATATGCTACAAATGGCCCAACAGTTGTCTCTCCCATAGACTTTAATGAAGAATTACAGGGCATGTGTGGCCTTAACTTCTAGTATTGGGGACTGGGAATGCTTGTTCATGAGAATAGTGATAGTATCAACGGATATGATATCGAACAATGGGTGGATCAAGTCAATAGATTCATATTTACCTTATGAAAGGACGTGTCACGGCTAATATAGTTCTGATAAACCAAGATGGATGAACGATAATGAATGACTTTAGGTTCTTCCTTAGCCTGTGATAAGGCATAAAGTAGTTAATGCATGTGTGTTGGCCATCCAAGATTTACATAATTTATTACCATAGAAACATTTTTGTGAAACAGTCATAGCAGCCTGTGCAAACATTACATGACCTGGAGAAGAGCAGCTTGAGCTAATAACACTTTGCAGAGAGCACACAATGTACTGATACTCACCGTCTATCTATCATTTGGTAACACTTCTTCATCCATCCAAGTCCTGGCATCTTTCTTCTTGGCGTGGCTCCATTTAAGTAGACAATCATGTAGTCCTCTGCTACCATGAGTTCCAAAGTGCTTATTACATATCTAGAAAACATTTGGAAACACAGCAAAATACTATATTTTAGTACTGTATATCATAGAGTTGTCTCATGTTCCTTCACTTTCGCATCATCTGATCGTGAGAGCCTTGTTTTTGAAATCCAGGGCAATATAAGCTGTTCAAAAATGTTGACCAACTAAGCAATTCCACATGGTGAAAGCTTCTTTTTGTACGTGGCCCCCCTCTCTATGTAATAGACCACGTTTATGATGTTTATAAACCATATGCCCCCTATTCATTTGGAAAGGTGCAGTCATTGTGAAATAACCTCTTAAACGGACCGAGAAAGAACATTTCACCATGAAATGCAGTCAAATATGCTAGTGGCATGTTATAAAGCAGAGGGAACTAAGCAGATTGATTGACAGCTTTGTAAGAAAAGATGCAGCAAAATTAGCAATTTGTACATTTAATCTCTGCTCCTTTTGAACTTAGGCCTCTTTCACAATCTGCGTTCTTTTCTTCCGGCATAGAGTTCCGTCGTCGGGGCTCTATGCCGGAAGAATCCTGATCAGTTTTATCCTAATGCATCCTGAATGGAGTGAAATCCGTTCAGGATGCATCAGGATGTCTTCAGTTCCGGAACGGAACGTTTTTTGGCCGGAGAAAATACCGCAGCATGCTGCGCTTTTTGCTCCGGCCAAAAATCCTGAAGACTTGCCGCAAGGCCGGATCCGGAATTAATGCCCATTGAAAGGCATTGATCCGCATCCGGCCTTAAGCTAAACGTCGTTTCGGCGCATTGCCGGATCCGACGTTTAGCTTTTTTAGAGTGGTTACCATGGCTGCCGGGACGCTGAAGTCCTGTTTGCCATGGTAAAGTGTAGCGGGGAGCGGGGGAGCAGCATACTTACCATCCATGCGGCTCCCGGGGCGCTCCAGAGTAACGTCAGGGCGCCCCACGCACATGGATGACGTGATCGCATGGCACGTCATCCATGCGCATGGGGCGCTCTGACGTCATTCTGGAGCGCCCCGGGAGCCGCACGGACTGCAAGTATACCGCTCCCCGCTCCTACTATGGCAACCAGGACTTTAATAGCGTCCTGGCTGCCATAGTAACACTGAAAGCATTTTGAAGACGGATCCGTCTTCAAATGCTTTCAGTACACTTGCGTTTTTCCGGATCCGGTGTGTAATACACGCCGGATTCGGACAACGCAAGTGTGAAAGAGGCCTTAGTTGTACACGGTGGCCACCTTATCTGCAATGGATAGCCTTCATTGTGTAAGTATGTATCCATAGATAGTTGGTCAGAAAATGCAGAAATGTAAATGTATAAATTACACATTTTCCCGAATCTCTTCCCACAAAACTATATATCAATCTGTTCAGCTCTTCCCGTCCTATACCATGCTGCCTGCAGACTGCACTGAATTTCGTGATGACAGGTTCTTTTTAAGGGAATACTAAACTGAGTCCATTGCTCCAGAATACAGGTATGATGTGGTTATCCTATGTATGTGACTACCTCTCTGTGACATTCCTATCACTAGGAGGATATTTCACTGAAGCCAAACTTTTTACATTTGACCATATTGAGTACACAGGGCCAGATTTCTAAAGGCATCTTAATAGATGAAATTCTTTTTATTTTATACTACGCTCTGTAAATGAATTGATCCGGCAGAGGTCAGTGTGCAGCGGTTTGTATCCAGTAATGTGGTCGGATGTCTGTGGGTGGTGCACTGCATTGTGGGAGTGCAAAGCATCCTAGGAAAGAGAAGTCTCCAGGACACATCAGCAGAGCTGTCCTATGCATGTCTCCTCAAACTCCACCAACCTTGTAAAAGCATATTTGGCAATATGATTTGGTAATAAGATCTACCTTTGTTTCAGGGATATTGTGTGCTGCAGAGCTGTTCAGCTAGTTGTAATTGGCAGTTGTTGTTACTGTTAGCTAGCAATGCAATCTTATGTACAGACAGCCATTTTACTACGTGCTTCAGAGTTAATGTAATGTTATAGTACATGATATGCTTAATACTTATTCATGTTATTTGTATTCTTGTAGTTTTTCCAAACAATCCTGTTTTACCACTCAATCAATCACATATGTACGACGTGTTGACCAATAAACAAGTTAGACTACAGAACACAGTCCTCTTATTTGGAAGACGGGAATAGTTTATGCTGAATGTCAGACTGCACACTGTGTGAACGTGTATGAAGACAGAACACTAAAATAAGAAGTAAATCGCTACAGCAAGTTGTGCTCTATAGCAACTGATCCTTACTATTTGTTCATTTCACATCTAATCCTCAAATACATGCCTTCCGGCCTCTCATGTCATCTGAGTATGGCAGAATAGAAAGGGCAGCTTTGTGTTTCTCTAAATCCTAACAATGGGTTTTTATAGTGTTTTTCCAGGTGACTGAGCTATTCTGGAAGCAGCATTGTGAATTTCATCTTATATGCAGGTGTAAGGAAGGCTATTTGCATCTAGAATCACATGCGTTTATGACCAGTGCTAGTATACTTGGTGCAAAGGGAGTTGGATTACACTTGGCTCGCTCTATCCTTGTTAATAATTACAGAACATAAGTACATGTACAGTAATTACAAATTTAGCCTTAGTCACACTTGCATATTTAGGTAAGTATTTTGCATCAGGTAAAAAAAAATGTTTTCCATATTTTTTCTATTTTTAGGTTCCACTCCTGGTTTTGGCTTACAATTACTGATGCAAAATTTTCACCTGAAAATGTAAATGTCAATAAAGCCTAATAAGGAGTGTACATTAGGGAAGATTCAAAATTGAATACATTCTTCCTGTTAATTTCTATACAGTCAGTGCACTATATTTGCAAACCATTTTGTTTTTTATACTGCAACAAGCCATTAACAATTGTAATACAGGCTGATCAGTTGCTACATGCCGAAATACAGCGTAATTAACAAATGTATAGCAGTTTGGCAAAATAAAGGTCCACACAAACAACAGAATGTAGACCTGTCCCACCAACCTGTCATCAGTATAACGTATACGCTGAGGACAGTAATTGGCTGTGGCCGTGACGCTAACCTTACTCATATGCTTTGCAGCACTTAATAATCTCAAAATTTAAAGCCACTACTGGACTTGACAATATTCTCACATGACACATAAATTATCAATGGATTAGAGCTGAGAGAATTTCCCAAAATTAGTTTCAGGTCCAATTCGGTCAAATCAGCCGTTAGATCAAAAGTGCCCTATTTGCCCTGAAAAGTCATGTTTAAATAGCACTCCAGATTTATTTTTTTTATGTTTTATTTTACATACAGTATATTGCAAACTCAACACCAGTATACTAGTCGTGTAATTTTCTACACTTTAACTCAATTGCATCCATATATTTTGAACCTTTTCATTATAGGAACCTGGTCATGTGACCTCAAGTCTGACCAGCAGCCCTGGTGGCTCTCTCCTTCCCTCTCCATCCTCATGTTCTTATGTATATAGTATCTAGTTAATGCAATGAAAAGAAAAGGAATACCGTATTCAAGAATGCACCTCCTATTATAAAAATATGAAATGTATTAGAAAGCACAAAAACTCAAGAGATAAAAACATTGTATACTATTGAAATTATGTGTGTGGACTGAATATGTATCCAACACACAACCCTACACACCCCAGTTTCTATATGGAAACATACAAGTACCGCCAGAATGATGCAAAAATGCATGAATGTGACCAAATAAATAAGCCATCAAAAATCGCTAATACTTATCATGGTGTACAAATCAGCAGGCATGGTGTGTAGGGAAATACGCCCCACGTGTATCGCCAGATCAAACTGGCTTCCTCAGGGGTCCATGGGCTAGAGTAAATGTGCAAGGTATATATACATGTTGGTAACTGCATCCCTGGATTTAATAGAGGCCGTCATGGCACCAAAAATTGTAAAAGGCAGAGTGGACCCAGCATGCATGTGGAACCTGCACTCCCTGAATTTTATGGCACATAACAGGTAGGATTTAGTGTTAGGTTCCCGTCTGATAGAGATCGCCTTGACGTTTGGCAGACGGGTCCAAATAATTTAGTACAAAATGTATTTGCCAAGAATCTCAAATTTGCTAAATAAGTGTAGCATTAGCACCAGAATATTTTCTATAATTATGGCATTATTGTACTTTATTTGTGTTTGCAGAGTGCTGTTGCATTATCCTTTTTTTTCCTGTGCAAAGTATATATACATACACAATTAATTGCAAATAAGCATGACCTGTACAGAGAATAAACGTGCCGGAAGCAAGGAGAAGGATTCATTGTGGTTCCCGGTGCATAACCCATGCCAGATCATAATGGCGCCGCAAAGTGTATTCCGGCATCTCCGATGGTGAAATGGGCACACGCAAGAAGGCGCATGACCGGAAGTGAGTAAGCGATATGTTCCAAAGACCGTAAACACATCATACCGATAGAAATTAATGGATGCCGGATACAAACTATGCGTGTCATCATGCATGCCAGACAAGAGTAATGGGAAGAGCAAGTTAAACTAAAATATTTTTTGTATAAAGTAATAAAAATATATAAATAAATGCAAATTGGGCACCACCATCCAAAACACAAAAAAAGTATATATAAATAAATCATGAAAAAGATCACATGTTATAGAAAATCGTAATAATACAGATCAAAGATATACTTTAAAAAGCACCACCATACATATGTGCATATATATATATATATATATATATATATTTATATTTATTTAATAATGTGAAAAAATAATGACATTGCATGATTCATCATGATAAGGATTTATTACGACAGACCAAATTAAGATTGGGTGATCTGGAGACTAAACTTGTGTTGTGTGATAAGGACAAAGTGGATATGTTTTATGTGAAACTGAAGAAAACTTTGGAAAATTATGATAAGGAAATTATGGTGGGCAAGAAATCCAAATTCCATCGGGATAAATTGGATTTTCACAGGAAACACGCCTATAACCACTTCACGACCGCCCATTAACTATAAACGTCCTTGGGCTGGTCGTTTATCTCTGAGTGGACGTTCTGGAACGTCCATTCAGAGATGGCAGCTGCATGCTAATCATCCAGCTGCCGAACAGGGTGCCCGCTGTCAGTGACAGCAGAGCAACCCAGAGAGAAGGCAGGGACAGTTCTCATGTGTCCCTGCCTTCTAGATTGCTGTATACACAGCCCTCTGTGATGCCAGAATATGACGTCATTCCTGCCCCGGCATACTAAACGGTGCGCTGGAGGACTGAGGAGCAGCACCACACTGGACCCCAGGGAGGTGAGTGTTTAAGTGTTTGACTGAGTGAGTGTCTGCCTGTGTATTTATGTCAGTGAGTGAGTGAGTGTATGTATATCTGTCTTTCTGTCAGTAAACGTATGTGTGTCTGTCATTGAGTGTCTGTGTGTGTATGTCAGTGAGTGTGGATGTCTGTTGGTCAGTAATTGTCTGTGTGTTTGTCAGTAAGTATGTGTATGTTTGTCAGTGAGTATATGTGTGTGTTTGTCTGCCAGTGAGTGAGTGTCTCAGTAAGTGTGTGTCTGTCAGTGAGTGTATGCGTGTCTGTCAGTGAGTTTCTGTGAACGTCATTCAGTGAGTGTCTGAGTGCGTGTCTGTCTGTCAGTGAGTGTATGTGTGTCTGTCAGTGAGTGTATGTGTGTCTGTCAGTGAGTTTCTGTGTACGTCATTCAGTGAGTGTCTGAGTGCGTGTCTGTCTGTCAGTATGTGTGTGTGTGTGTCTGTCAGTGAGTGAGTGACATGAGGGGGCGGCAAAATGGATCTTTGCCTAGGGCGGAAAAGAATCCTTTCACCGGCCCTGCGTCTTCCACAGACCTAGATCAGCCCTGCACTGAGGCTGTACATCCACTCTGGGGGGTGTATTTACCCTGTAACTGGGGCTACTATGTCAGCCCCAGTTACAGGAGAAATCAATAGTGAAAAAAAAAAAGTGAAGTTAAATGTCCCCCAGAGGTCTTGTATGACCTTATGGGGGATGCAAAGTGTAAAAAAAAAAAAGGTTTCACATGTAGAAAATAATATATATAAATATCTAAATAAATATTTATATTTGTGGTAGGAGCTAATCGAGGAACAGAGTAGGCATGCCTATGTACTGCCCTTAACCAACTGGCTGGAGTGTGCCCGGTGCCAGTGACGAGGTAAGGCCTAGATAAGTGGGCCACCCAGGAGGAGTGAATGAAAAAGGGGATGGGAGGGAGGGGCAAAGAACGGGCGCCCTCCTGCTTGTACCAGGGGGTTTAAATAGGGTAAGTCGCTCCACCCACAATTACAGGCTGCACGCAGCCTTAACTATTTGTGGTAGGAGCTAATCGAGGAACAGAGTAGGCATGCCTATGTACTGCCCTTAACCAACTGGCTGGAGTGTGCCCGGTGCCAGTGACAAGGTAAGGCCTAGATAAGTGGGCAAATAGAACCGGCCCGGAGTAGGGTGCAATGTATTTATTGGAGCATCATGGAACCCATAAAGCCAAAAAAACGAAAGGCTCCGGCAATCTCAAATCGCGGATTGGGAATGTACCTTGCGTATCAGGACGACCGCTAACGACCCACCTTGCGGATGACGTGTGCTGGTACCTGATGGCTGGATGCTGTGGAAGCGGCCCCTACGCGAGAGGAGTGCCCGGATACCGTGCTAGGGTTGAACCCCAACCCTGCCGCCAGGGTGCGGATATTGGAGACAAACTGGGCCGAAGAAGGGGGGCCTACCGTTAATCGGGAGCAACGGGTCGTCTAACGCGGGAGACTGGAGTGAGGCCAGAAGCTCTTGGAGCGCCTTGACGGGACACCAACAGTTGGCCGTAGGGAAGAACTCTACCTCGGTGGGAGGACCAGCCTGATTGGACTTGGTGGCTGGGATGGACAGTATGAAATGGACCGCTCGGTTGATCGCTCGGTTGACCGTGCCGCAGGTGAACTCCCCGGGTCTAAGAACCCATAGAACCCTTGGTACATGGCTGCTTTGGTGATGATGCTTGCTGAGAAAAGGGAGACCGTCTAGGGCTACGGACAATCTGCGGAAAAGCTCGCCTGACACTGGTTGCCTACGCACCTGGACCGCCGCGCTAACCCTGAGGGTGGCTTTGATGGCCTGATACGAAAAATGGATTTGGCAGAGGGGTCGCCGAGCATCTGATGGTGTTGAATGCCGGCCAAATACAGCTTGATGGTGTTAAATGACAGGTGGCGGTGCGTGTGGCAATGGGCTATACAGCCATGAAAAACGTGACCTCGTCCACCTCCCCCCGAGGATGGGTGTTTTTTTTTGTTTTTTTTTTGGAGACTGAGGAGCCGGGAAGTGAAAGACCTGCACTGGGCATGATCGTAAATGCACAGTTGAGGAACCCTAACAGGGACTGGAGCTCCCACTTGGACAGGACCCTGGAAGAAGCTCCGGATGAAACGGCGGCCTGGATCTTAGCCAGCTGGGCGGCCGCCATGGGGGCCTCAAGCCTGGCGAAAAGCTGGAGCAACTAGCCTAGCCCGAGGGGACGCCCTGAGGTCCCTTGATGATCAGGAATCAGGGTGCAGACTGCCCAGGTGAGATTGAGCAAAACCATGACGTAGCAATGAACAGGCAAATGCCGCTTGAGTGGGAGCAGAGTACAATACCTGATGTAACAACAATTGTCGAGATAATGGATGACCATGTCCAAACACCCGTGATGAACCCGGATCCAATGCAATCAGGGATTCAAACATGCGGAACCCGAACCGGGTAAACAGGAACCACTGGATACTGCTGGAAAACCCTGAGCGTTTCAAATATATCGGATCCTGAGTGATTCAGGCAAATGTGTACCACCAGTGGGAAAAGACCTGAGCGATTCAGGCAACTGCGTACAACCTGTGGGACAAAAGACCTGAGCGATTCAGGCAAATGCGAACAACCTGTGGGAAAAAGAGCTGAGTGATTCAGGCAAATGCGAACACCTGCGGGAAAAAGACCTGAGCGAATCAGGCAAATGCGAACAACCTGTGGGAAAAAAGACCTGAGCGATTCAGGGAAATGCATGAACCTGAGCGATCCAGGAAACACGTAAACCTGCGCGACTCCAGGAAATTAGACCTGGGTGAATGGGTATAAACCTGAATTTTGGGCTAATCCGGGAAATACATGAAACCTGAGAATCAGAAGGAAACAGGAACGAACATGGTATAGAAAGGATCGCAACCTAACCGAATCAACGGACAGCGCTGCCAACTCTCCGGCGATACTGAAGACTTAGGAATGGAGGCTTGTGATGAACGAAGGAAGGCTCTGAGCTGCGGAGAAGCGTCACGCCGCCACTCTTCTGGAACTTACGTGAACCCGGCACCGTGGAGTGACCGAGCATGGAGGAGCCCTGCGACACAATTGAGGATGGATCGAAATTCCGGTGGCCTGAGGCCCTGCTCCCATGAAAAATAAGCTTGCGTTGGCACGAGACCCGGAGAGAGGTGTGATCTGGTGGCACTGGAAAGAGGCGACGGAGAACCAGGATGCAGCCTGGGCGCCATGGCCAACTGCTGGGTGACCCTGGACAGCCAGAATAAGAGCCCGAAGTTGCGCCGCATGCAACAAACCTGCGGAAAACAGGAATCCGGACACGAGTCGGGTAACCAGGAACCAGCCGTACACTGCTGAACAAACCCCCGAGCGTTACAGGCTGATGCATGGAACCCGCGTAATTCGGGCGATACACTGAATCCTGAGCGGTTCAGGCAACATGGAATCCTAAGCAAAGCAGGCAATTACATACACCTTCATAAGGAGGACGGACACCTGGGTGGGTCGGGCAGTACCTTGAACCTGGTTGGACCTGGCCACTACCTACCCACTGGGAGACCAGGGAAAAACAGAAGCCTGGGTGAATCAGGCCAACCTGACCTGAGTGAATCAGGGGAATACATAACCAGACTGTTCAGGAAAATATGCAACCTTGGAAACAACCAACCTGGAAGAGGTAGGAAAAACAAAACTCGAATCAGGGAGAACATGGCACCTGAGTGATTCAGGGAATACATGACACCTGAGCGAATCAGGGAACACACAAGACCCGAGCGATTCAGGGAACACACAAGACCTGAGCGATTCAGGGAACACACAAGACCTGAGCGATTCAGGGAACACACAAGACCTGAGCGATTCAGGGAACACACAAGACCTGAGCAATTCAGGAAACACACAAGACCTGAGCGATTCAGGGAACACACAATACCTGAGCGATTCAGGGAACACACAAGACCTGAGCGATGCAGGGAACACACAAGACCTGAGCGATGCAGGGAACACACAAGACCTGAGCGATTCAGGGAACATTACCCCTAAGTGACTAAGGGGAGGCATAACACCAGAGCAATTCAGGGGACCTGACCCCTGAGTCACTTAGGGAAGACATGACACATGCAATTTTTGGGAACATGACACCTGTGCATTGAAGAAAACATAACCCTGAGCGATTCAGGGAAGACATGACACATGCGATTTTGGGAACATGACACCTGTGATTTGGAGAAAAACACGACGCTTGAGCGAATCAGGGAAGACAAACCTGAATGATTCAGGGAAGACATGACACCTGCGATTCCGGGAACATGACACCTGCGATTTGGGGAAAAACATGATACCTGCGATTCCGGGAACATGACATATGCGATTTGAGGAAACATGACACCTGAGCGATTCAGGGAAACAAAACCTGAGTGATTCTGGGAAGACATGACCTGCGATTCCGGGAACATGACACCTGTGACTCGGGGAAAAACATGAAACCTGAAGACATAACACTTGAGTGGTTTAGGGGAGACATAACACATGAGCGATCAGGGGAGACATAACACATGAGCGATCAGGGGAGCCATACTACCTGAGCGATCAGGGGAGCCATACTACCTGAGCGATTCAGGGAAGACATACTACCTGAGCGATTCAGGGAAGACATTACACCTGAGCGATTCAGGGAAGACATTACACCTGAGCGGTTCAGGGAAGACATTACACCTGAGCGGTTCAGGGAAGACATTACACCTGAGCGGTTCAGGGAAGACATTACACCTGAGCGGTTCAGGGAAGACATTACACCTGAGCGGTTCAGGGAAGACATTACACCTGAGCGGTTCAGGGAAGACATTACACCTGAGCGGTTCAGGGAAGACATTACACCTGAGCGGTTCAGGGAAGACATTACACCTGAGCGGTTCAGGGAAGACATTACACCTGAGCGGTTCAGGGAAGACATTACACCTGAGCGGTTCAGGGAAGACATTACACCTGAGCGGTTCAGGGAAGACATTACACCTGAGCGGTTCAGGGAAGACATTACACCTGAGCGACTTTAGGGAAGACATTACACCTGAGCGACTTTAGGGAAGACATTACCCTAAGCAATTCAGGGAACATATGACACCCGGTGGTTACAGGGACGACATAACATCAGAGCGGATCGGGGAACAAGTGACACCTGAGCGGTATCAGGAATGACATCACACCTGAGCGATTCAGGGAAGACGGGACCCCTGGGCAATTTTAGGGCAGCCGTAATCCTGAGAGGTTCAGGGAACACCTGGCCCCTGAATTCAAGGAATACCACAGCCCCCAGCCCCCAGGGGGTGAAGATTTATAAACGTAATAGCGTGATTGGCATAGGAGCCCAGGGTGACCGGGGCCTGCACCTGGCAGTAAATCACAATTTTCCTTTTCTCAGCAGTCTGGGGGTTAAGGGCAGCAGGCCAACAGCCAGGCAGCCAGCGACTCGCCCGCACGGAGAAGCGGCGCCCACTGCAGACAGGGCGGCTGTGCTGCTAGTCCTGCCGCCCGGGACCCCCGCACTGGGTAAGACATTCAGGAAAAAGGCATGACTGCCACAGTGCCAACCTTTCCTAGCAGCCACAACAACCCAAACTGGTCAACAGATGACTTAACCACAGTGCCGCATCTAAACTTCCTAACCTTGGTTGGCTTGCAGGCGTCTGCAAGGTCTTGCAGTATAGAGCCTACAACAACAGCCCCATCATTCACACCTGCGGCGCCGTCCCCGCCCGCCCCCCTTTTTTTCCAGGCCGCGCCGCACCAACTTACGGCGCATGCACCGGAGGTGCCCGGTACCTGGAGGGGGGAGGCGACTGGGCGATGCATGCTCCGGAAGCCGGCGTGAGGCAGGGGGCCTGACGTGAAGCTACCGGCCGAGCTGTGAATCGGTGTAACACGAGGTGTCGGTGGCAGGCGCGTCCGCCCGGGCCGCAGAGCGGTGATACTCTGCTAGGCTGCAGGGAGAGAAGCGGGGGTGCGTCCGCACTGCCAACAGGGCTCGGCTACCCAGCCGGGACCAACTTACCGGAGGCGCCGTGATCTGGATTCCACGAGGACGCTAAACCGGAAGTGACGTCACAGCATGTATCGAAACCGGAAGTGACGTTACGGACGGGCGGAACTGCAAAGAACGGGCGCCCTCCTGCTTGTACCAGGGGGTTTAAATAGGGTAAGTCGCTCCACCCACAATTACAGGCTGCACGCAGCCTTAACTATATATATCACATGATCCACCCCGTCTGATAAACACCAAAAAAACTGTGTAAAAAATGCACCATTTTTGTCACCTTACATCACAAAAAGTGCAACACCAAGTGATCAAAAAGGCATATGTCCCACATAATGGTACCAGTAAAACCGTCACCTCATCCCACAAAAAATGAGCCCCTACATAAGAAAATCGCAAAAAAAAAAAACTACATCTCTCAGAACATTGAGACATTAAAAGATCATTTTTTTGTGAAATAAATAAAAAAGTATACATATTAGGTATCACCGTGTCCTAACAACCAGCTCTATAAAAATATCACCTGACCTAACCCCTCAGGTAAACAATGTAAAAAATAAAAATAAAAACAATGGCAAAAAAGCCATTTTTTGTCACCTTACATCACAAAAATTGCAACACCAAGCGATCAAAAAGGTGTATGCCCCCCAAAATAGTACCAATCAAACAGTCACCTCATACCGCAAAAAATTAGACCCTACTTAAGACAATCGGTCAAAAAATATAAAAAACTATGACTCTGAGACAATAGAGACACTAAAATATGTTTTTTTTTGCTTAAAAAATGCTATTATTCTGTTAAACTGAAATACAAATAAAAAAGTAGACATATTAGGTATTGCCGCATCTGTAACAACCTGCTCTATAAAAATATCACATGATCTAACCCCTCAGATGAACACCGTGAAAAAAATAAAATAAAAACAGTGCCAAAAAAAGCAATTGTCCCCCAACATCACATAAAGTGCAACACCAAGAAATCAAAAATGTGTATTCCCCCCAACATACTACAAGTCAAGCCGTAAGCTCATCCCGCAAAAAATGAGATCCTAACTAAGACAGTCTTTCAAAAAATAAATAAGATATGGATCTCAGATTATGGAGACACTAAAACATCATTTTTTGGTTTCAAAAATGCTATTATTGTGTAAAACTTAAATAAATAAAAAAGTATACATATTAGGTATTGCCACGTCCATTACGATCTGCTCTATAACAATGTCACATGACCTAACCCCTCAGCTGAACGCTGTAAAAATAAACAAAAACTGTGCAAAATCAACCAATTTTGTCACCTTGCCCCATAAAGTGTAATAATTAATGATCAAAAAATCATATGTACCCAAAAATGGTACCAATAAAAACGTCAACTCTTCCTGCAAAAAAAATAGCCCCTGCACAAGACGATCGGCAGAAAAATAAAAAAATATATATGGCGTTCAGTTAATGGAGACACAAAAACAATTTTTTTTCTAAAATGCTTTATTATGTAAAACTGAAACAAAGTAGACATATTTGATATCATTGCGTCCGTAACAACCTGCTCTATATAAATAGCGCACATGATCTACCCTGTCAGATAAATGTTGTAAAAATAAAAACACTGCCAAAACAGCCATTTTTTCATTAACTTGCCTCACAAAAAATGTAATGTAGAGCAATTCAAAATCATATGTACCCCAAAATAGTACCAATAATACTGTCACCTTATCCCCATATCCAAAATTGGGTCACTTTTTGGGAGTTTCTACTGTACGGGTGCATCGGAGGCGGGGGGCTTCAAATGGTACATGCCATCTAAAAACCAGTTCAGCAAAATCTGCCTTCCAAAAATTATATGGCACTCCTTTTTTTCTGTGCCATGCCGCATGTGGGGTGTTTATGTAAACCGCAGAATCAGAGTAATAAATATTAAGTTTTGTTTGGCTGTCAAACGTCGTGTTAAAGAAAAAAATTAATTAAAATCTGCCAAAAAAGTGAAATTTAGAAATGTAATCTCCATTTTCCTTTAATTCTTGTGGAACACCTAAAGGGATAACAAAGTTTCTAAAATCAGTTTTGAGTAATTTGAGGGGTGTAGATTCTACAATGGGGTCATTTATGGAGGGGTTTCCACTATGTAAGCCCCACAAAATGACTTCCGAACTGAACTGGTCCTTAAAAAAGTTGACTTTGGAAATTTTCTTAAAAATTTCAATAATTGCTTCTAAAATTATAAACGTTCTAGCGTCCCAATTTTTTTTTTATTACATTACCAAAATGATGCCCACATAAAGTAGATACAGTCAGGTCCATAAATATTGGGAAATGGACACAATTCTAACATTTTTGGCTCTATACACCACCACAATGGATTTGAAATGAAACTAACAAGATGTGTCTGTGAAGGTTCTCATTTATCCAGGTCATGGTATATATCTGTAAAGAATAAATCAAGGCAACTGGACGTACTGTAGATTTCTTGAAAACGTTTCACTCGTTCTTCCAACAAGCTTTCTCAATTCTGAGTGACTACAAAAATTCTGGGAATAAATATGTAACTGAATCAACATCTGGTAATTATACCCAGCATTGGGTCAAAGGTGTTGATTCCATTATCCTATGGAAGTATTCAAGAAAAAATTGGACAAGCTTTTAACCACAGCAATTAATATAAATATAATCACAAAGAGAGAATTCCAGTTTTTGGAGGTTTGTCATCCCATCATTCCCATCTTTTACATGCTCCCCAAGGTCCATAAGAGTCTTAAAAACCCTCCTGGCCATCCGATTGTGGCTGGAATTGGTGGCCTTTGTGAACAGGCCTGTATTTACTTAGATTTTTTTCTTCAACCTTATGTTTTAGGTTTAAAGTCGTATGTTCGCGATTCCATGCATTTGATTGGAAATTTACATGATGTTATTCTATCACCAAATATTTTGTTGGGTACATGTGATGTTGAATCATTGTACTCCAACATAGCACATACGGATGGTATTGCTGCTACAAAATATTTTTGGTCTAAATCATCGATAGGTGATCCAGCTCACCATACTTTTCTGGTAAGTCTGTTGGAATTAATACTCAACCACAATTATTTCCAATTACCCCAACTCCCCGGTCGAAGGCGCATCACAGTGAAACATGTCGGGTGGGGTAGTGACAATCTATAATTTTTAGACAGGTTGCAGTATAGGGCAAGATCCACAACCAACAGGGTCCCAATCATTGTCCAGCTCAATACATTTTGTGCAAATGTTCGGAGGCAAACTGCCTGATCTCCCAGCGTGTGAGATATGTGAATGAATGATGGATGTCTGTCGCATAGGGATATAGGAATACATCTCATCTATTTACAATAGAAACTCTTATATTTAGGACCTATAGGGACACCAAACAATTCACCATTGAAAACACACTTGCTAACCTGTGGTGATACATGGCCACACAGTATCCATGAGGTAAGCCACCTCTTAAATAGAATGTAGAGCTAGCGACAGCGGCCCAAAAGACATAAACGCACCAACTTAGCCCATAACTGTAACCTGATATTTTTAAATTGCAACCTGATATTTTTAAATTACCTTGTAGTATTGGTTTCTCTGAGTATTTTTCGTTTTAAAAGTAAATAATAAAGGTTAAAGTTTTAACATATAGATAGGACCCCTAAAAGAAGTTTTTGGTCAGGTGACCGTGGTTTGATTTTTGTTACAATCTCCTGAGGGCCCTATAGGGACATAAATAACATATCAGTAGAGGGGATACCCCAAAAAAACTATCTCACAAGTATATTATTTGGCCAGGGACTCGAATCGCTTTGACTTATTTCAGCCACGGCCTCGGATCAGCGATAACAAAGTACATAACAACCAATGGACTGATCTATATAAAATCTTGGTCACACATTGGTTCTTACTTACCTCGGATAAGAGACTAACCTGATACATTGATGCTAAACCGAAAATTGTTGACGGCCGGGCATCCAACTTGAATGACAAATTGGTGCGTAGTCACATTCAGCATCTGACTGTATCACTGTTGATTAATCTACTATTTTATATATTGAATTAAGCATCTATACATTCTTCATATCTTTTGCACTAATTATCATAAATCATGTAACTCATTATTTGTTTAATAAATAATATAATTGATATATGGTAATTAATCATAATTATAATAATTTATTCAAGCTACTTTTATTATCACAGGTGTCGTTCTGTTTTGATATTTCAGTTATGTATCATGTGATGTTATTTATTAGTTTTTCATATTAAATATATATATATATATGCGCATATATATGTGGTGAACCTATTTAAAGTATGTCTTTGATCTGTATTATTACCATTTTCTATATCATGTGATCTTTTTCATGATTTATTTATATATACTTTTTTTGTGTTTTGGATGGTGCTGCCCGGTGCATTTGCATTTATTTATGTATTTTTATTACTTTATACAAAATATAATTTCATTTGACTTGCTGTTTCCATTACTCTTGTCTGTCATGCATGAGGACAAGCATAGTTTGTTTCCGGCATCCATTCATTTCTATGGGTATGATGTGTTTCCGGTCTTTGGAACGCATCGCTTACTCACTTCCGGCAATGCGCCATCTTGCGCATGCCCATTTCCCATCAGAGATGCCGGGATACACTTTGCGGTGCCATTATTATGTGGCATGGGTTAAGCACCACAATTAATTCTTCTCCTTGCTTCCGGCACGTTTATTCTCTATACTCATTTGCAATTAATTGTGTATGTATATATACCTTGCACATTTACTCAAGCCCATGGACCCCTGAGGAAGGCAGTTTGACCTGGTGATACACATGGGGCGTATTCCCCTACACACCTTGCCCACTGATTATTACACCATGATAAGTATTTGCGATTTTTGATGGCTTATTTATTATTTATTATGTCACATTCATGCATTTTTGCATAATTCTGGCAGTACTTGTATGTTTCCATATAAAAACTGGTGTGTGTAGGGTTGTGTGTTGGATACATATTCAGTCCACATATATTGTTTCAATAGTATACAATGTTTTTATCTCTTGAGTTTTTGTGCTTTCTAATAAATTTCATATTTTTATAATAAGAGGTACAGCCTTGAATGTGGCATTCCTTTCCTTTTTCTCCCCTATCTATCTAAAGAACCAGGGTTAGAGATATATAGTAGGTAGCTGTATAAATTGATTAGCTGCAGTTATTTAAACCTCCTGACTCACACCGCCTGTCTATACAGTGTGTGCTGACTCTCCAGTGTAGTTCTATGGAATTTAGCTTCACACTAGTCTCCCTGCCTTCTTCATTTTAGAGCTTATAGGGGAGAGCGATGACAGGTAGGCTCAAGCTGCGTCCCATAGAAAAATATGGAGACCTTGCAGTGTGAGGGGACAGCAGTTGTGACATTTATCTATTATAGCTGCCCTCAGAGGACTCAGAAGAATGCTGTGTGGTGCCCCTCTGTCTCTGTAAAGCCAAGCATGATAAAAAATCTAGGATTTATTATGAAAACCATATCTGAGGAAAGAACGAATCAAGATGGCTGCCAACCCACAAATTACACATCAATTAAAGCAGGTATACACAAGGCACACACAAGGGGTTCTATGTTATTCTTTAATAATGTCCTATACAGCATTATATAGGCAAATAAAAAATATTCCTACAGTGCATCTTTAAAGAAGATCTGTCTCCAATCCCAAAAAGTGATATATTTATATATTTTAGTTGGCCATGCTTCCCTGAGTATTTAGACCAGAGTAAAACTCTGCCACAGATAAGAGGGCTCTTCTCTACCATAGTGTCTCACTATGCTGCAAAGAAGGTTCTTCTCCTGTGTCGGTGTCTCATTCCGGTATGAAAAAACCTTAAAGTGGAGAGAACCATCCCTAGAAAAGAGGAGAAGTGACTAGCCACACCTCTGTGGCTAGTCACTGAAAGGGGTTGTCCGGGTTCAGAGCTGAACCCGGACATACCCCCATTTTCACCCAAGCAGGAGCTGTGATATGAGCATTGGAGCATTTCAGGGCATTTTTGTTTATATTTTCACACAGCGGTATATTCGGTGACATCATCGGCTCTGATGGGCCAGCTTTAGCGCTGCCCTAGCCGTTTTACAAGCTAGGGCAGTGCTAAAGCTGGTCCCTTAGTGCTGGTGATGTTACCTCACTGGATCTCCCAAAAATGTATTTGCCCTGCGCGATTCAGCGCAAGGCAAAGAAGAGCATCGCAGCAAGAAATGCTCCCATGCTCATATTATAGGGGCTACCTGGGTAAAAATGTGGGTGTGTCAAGGTTCAGCTCTGAACCGGGACAACCCCTTTAAGACTGACATGTGTGGTGCCAGAAAATCTTGGGGGACATTACTGCAGAACGAGGGGGATGCATATTCATAGGTGTAAGCATGCCATGCTCAGGGAAGCAAGGACAACTAGAATATATAATTATCTCACTTATTTGGATTGTGACAGGTCATCTTTAACACTGAGGTCTTGTAGGACTGGTTTCAACTCTTTTTAAGCCATGACAATGTAACGTCTAAGGGAAAGGGTAACAAACATTCTATTTAACCTCCTCAGGACCGCCGCACGCAGGGATGCGTCTTTGCGGCGGCCCTGTAATTCCTCCTGGACGCGCCGGCGTGTCATCTCGCGAGACGCGAGATTTCGGTCAGAGCCGGCCCGCACATGAGCCCCTAAAATGCCAAGGCAGTATAACTATCCCCCAAGTGACCCCATTTTGGAAAGAAGACACCCCAAGGTATTTCGTGATGGGCATGGCGAGTTCATGGAAGTTTTCATTTTTTGTCACAAGTTAGTGGAATATGAGACTTTGTAAGAAAATAAAATAAAAAATAAAAAAAATTTCCACTAACTTGTGACAAAAAATAAAAAGTTCTATGAACTCACTATGCCCATCAGTGAATACCTTAGGGTGTCTACTTTCCAAAATGTCATTTGTGGGGTTTTTCTACTGTCTGGGCATTGTAGAACCTCAGGAAACATGACAGGTGCTCAGAAAGTCAGAGCTGCTTCAAAAAGCGGAAATTCACATTTTTGTACTATAGTTTGTAAACGCTATAACTTTTACCCAAACCATTTTTTTTTTCTACCCAAACATTTTTTTTTAGCAAAGACATGTAGAACAATAAATTTAGAGAAAAATGTATATATGGATGTCGGTTTTTTAAAAAAAATTTACAACTGAAATTGAAAAATGTCATGTAATTTCGATTAATAACAAAAAAAGTAAAAATGTCAGCAGCAATGAAATACCACCAAATGAAAGCTCTATTAGTGAGAAGAAAAGGAGGTAAAATTCATTTGGGTGGTAAGTTGCATAATCGAGCAATAAACGGTGAAAGTAGTATAGTGCAGAATTGTAAAAAGTGGTCTGGTCATTAAGGGTGTTTAAGCTAGGGGAGCTGAGGTGGTTAATAACACAATGTGCTTGTCAGATTTTTTATAATTAAAAATTATAAAAAAAAGTCTTAAAAGAATCCCTTTGTGGTAGAAGATGCCTTCCTCTGTGTTCTGACCTATAAAATAGTGGCTGCAATTTTGAGATTTGTGTGAGATGAATCCCAAAGAATTCTGATTTGGAAATTTAGAAATGATTGGCTCATCTGGGTCATTCTAAGACATTAAAATGTGTGTGTTATTCAGAACATCTTTGTTCAGATATTTTATGTGTATGAAGCTCTATAACAGCTGTTTTTATCTTGTTTTTCCAGAAAACTATCTAAATGCATTATTTTTCATATTACCCACACCTATCCTTTTTGTCTTCTACCATTTTGCAAAAAATTATGCATTCTTTGTTTAAATAAACTGAAACCGTATGTTTTCATAAGCATTGCGCCAAAATGTTACTGTTGACTTGTCACAATAAGGAATGTGACCGTGTTTATGGGAAGTACTCACAGGAAAAGATTTTCCATGACATAATTGTAGTCAGCGCGGCTACTGTCAGGCAGAAAACAGGCAGCAAACACAATAATGGCGTTCACACCCTCGCCATAGTAACCTGCAGAGAAAACACAGCTCTGTTACAAAAGACAATAGTCATAAGCATTTTGGAGAACATCACCTAGGCTGAGTCACGGCAGTGCAATAACGTATGATAAGATGTAAAAAAAAAAAACATTTCATGATATATCGTACACAGGCAGTGCTATTATGTATATGGAACATGTGTACACTAGTGATGGACGAACATCGGCCAGGACAGTTGGCAAACACGATCAGGGGACATTTTTATACGTCTTAAAGGGAAATTCTCTGAAATGTGCCCTGTCAGAGCCAAGAGATTATTTTTTTAGACAATACCCCCCCCCCCCCCCCCCGTGTCCCAATATGTGCTCTGGAACAAGAAATAACTAGCTGCTACACCACCTCCACTACCAAGGACGCCCTACAGGTGGTAAACCGGTCATCCCGAGTATTATCTAATCTCGAAATGCAGGTTCTTTGTAAGGGCCTCTCCTTTGTGCCCATCCAAAGATTCAACTTTTTGGATGGGTAAAAGATTTACACCTTTTCGCACGCAAGCTTAAATGGCGAAAACATTTTATGCATAATGATCGCGTAAATGCCAGATACTGGGGATCGAGGAGGAAGACCTCCCAGATTTCAGAATTCTAGCAGACCTTTATGCTGAAAGTCAGCGAGATGAGGGAGATGACCCCTTTACCACCTTACTACTCCCCTCTAGGAAACTTCCACCCATTGGTGACAACACACCAGTTGATACATTTGTGTCTATTGTCACCAATAAGCTTTGTTCTTTGGAATCATGCATATGTGGGTCAGACAATCTCAAATCTTTAGAAAGAGAGGTATTAAGGGGACTTCAGCAGGACAGTGACATTGTTATAAAACCATCTGATAAAGGCAGTAACACTGTGATCCTAGGACATGATCAATATCAAAATATGTGTTCATGGATCCTAAATGATAAACACAGGTATAGGAAGCTACCGTCAGATCGTACATTAGTGTTCAAATATGTACTGTCGCTGATCCTGCATAAGGCTCTTGATGCAAAATTTATCAATAAGTCTGAGCTACTGTTCCTCCTTCCAGAATTCCAGATTCTGGCCGCCTTCTACAGCTTGCCAAAATTGCATAAGGGGGTGACCTCCTTAAAGGGTAGGCCGATGACAAAGTCCATAATGAAGTGAGGCACAGCTTATCATAAAATTGGGATATTCTGCTATCAGGCCCTGATTTAGGCAGCGTATTTCCTGCACAACCAGCTATATTATATCACCATAGCCAAAATCTGAGAGACAGCTTGGTTCATAACTTTTATCATGGCGTGCAGCCATCCTAGCGCCGATACTTCCACCAGAGTATCATAGTTACTTTCAGGCAGGGATATTATGCAAGCAAGGTCTCCTGTGTATGGCTCCTGACTAAGTGCTAACAATAAGAGCACAGAAACACATTGAGCCACGTGTATTTGATCTTATCCTAAAACCTAGGATAGATCCACTGTACTGGCCATAGTAGATGCCAGACTTTAAACAACATTGAGACTTATAGTTGCAAATCCTAGGGAGGTTACTAGTTAGCCAGTGTACTACAGGCCCCAAAAATTATGCATTCAGCGTACATAAAAGAACAAGTAAGTATGTGGCTGGAGGTCTATTAGACGACCAATGGATATAAATTTTACTGAAGGCCAGTACAAATACAGGTCAAATACATATGTTTAAAAAAAACTAAAAATATAAAATTGGATTAAAAACATGGCTAACAAAATCTCTTGAAAAAAAAACTAATGATAATAGTTGAAACAAGTGGTCGTCACAGGTGTTGAATTCCTCCGAGGCCCAAAACATTAGGCATTCAAAAGACAGAAAAGGCCTCTTATGCCGCTGTATTTACCTAAGACAAATACCATGGTTCCGATTTTGAGTTGTCGCGGAGAAAGCCAGGATTCGATTTCTGGATAAAGGACACGGATCAGTCCCTTTTCTGTGTGACTCCGTTCGCCCAGGCAAACGAAGTGCAGAACAGTGTGACACCGTGCCCTGCACATGTGGTATGCTGGAGGGACACTGCGAATTGTCCCTGCAGTGAAGGCTGAGGACACGGTGGAGGATGAGGAGAGGCGGGCATTGTCGCAGGACCAACAGCGTGAGAACATGGAGGCGTAAGTGGCGTCACCTGGCCATGTTCCTGGTGTGGCTGTGCAGGAACCACCTTCACCCAGTAGGCCTTAAAGGACATGTATTGTCCCTGACCGTAGTTACAGCTCCACACGTCTGCACTGCTGTGCACTTTGGCAGACACCGACAGGCTCAAGGACTGGCCCACCTTCAGTTCGACATATGTGTGCAGGGCTGGTACTGCCTTTTTGGCAAAGAAATGATGGCTTTGGGACTCTCCACCTCAGCTCAAGCCGTCAGTTCTCTGAAAGGTGCAGAGTCCACCACTTGGAAAGGGTGGGACTGAAGCACCAGCAACTTGGCCAGGAGCACATTCAGCTTCTGCGCCGTTAGATGAGTGCACGCATATTGTTATCTCTTGGCAATCGCTTCGGTGATCGATTGCTGACGGAATAACTGACGAGGAGTAGGAGGAGTAGGAGCATCAGGACCAGCAGATGATGGGAAGGGCAGACAGCTCCCTTCGGCTGAGGTGGTGGAGCCTTGACTGCCTGAAAATGGGTGCATGCCACTGGGTGATGCAGCGGTGGCTGCGGCAGGCTGGACCACCACATAGGAGCCACGGTTCTCCAAGGCTACTTTATGGTGACGCTGCATATGCTGACGCAGGGCCGTGGTGCCGATATTGGCACCCTGGTCACGCTTCACCTTCTGCCCACAGATTCTACAAATGGCCATGTTCACCTCCTCCGTCTGCTTAACAAAAAACTGCCACATCACAGAGTAGGTGATTTTATTTTTTTAAAGTAAATTAACAACTCTTTTGTTGCCAAATACAGTATAGCAATATAAGATAGAAGACCTATGTGGTCCATATCTCTTAATGCAGACAGTTATATAAACAACAAAAATACAGCAACTGTGTAAACAATTTCTCTAAATCAGCCAGTGCATTGTCATATATTCCCTATTCTTTCAGATAATTTATTGAAGTAAACCGACTGAGCCACGTTTCCTCGAGCTGCTGATATAGCTTGTCGCAGACTGGAGGTTGAGTACGTGGTTTGTGCTGCCCCACACCATAGGCCCCAAACTCTATCAAACTTTTACGGTTTATTGCGATGCTTGTATACTAGTACTATATATGGTAGAATCTGATTTATCTGCATTTTCCACATGGTCAAGTTCGGTGTATTAGGGCTGTACCATCTCAAAACAATACATTTGCGTTCCATAAACAGGGATTCCCTCAGGAAGGTTGTCATGTAATGATCCCATTTGTCTTCATTCAGTACCCTTAAACAGGCAGACTTCAGGTATACAAGGCATTTGAACCAGAAGTAGATGGGAAAGAAAGTCAGTCACATCCCTTCAAAATATGGCTATTGGATTGCAGCTCCATATCAGATGCCAAAAGTCCGCCTCCAATTCCCCGCACTGCAGACATGCTGTGGATGACACTCTGCCCATTCTATACATCATAGTTGGTGATAAATATGTCTGATGCATGATGTTTAATTGGATCATTTTATTACTGATTGAGGGAGATACCTGTAAATGTGATTCTAATGAATCTGTTATGGATTCATCAGTTAGGGTGGTAATTTTTCTTTTCCATTTGTAAATTACTGGAAGAGTGTTTGCACTAATCTTTCATGCACCAAATGCGAATAAATTGCCGATACTAATCCTCTGGGGCCCTGGGTTTTGACAACTCCTATGAGTGGATATTTGGATACTCTGGAATGAGTATGTGGTATATTATACTTTTGTGCCAAAGCCTCGAAATTCATTATAATCCCTTGTTCATAGAAATCCCCAAGGGTATTAGCTCCTGCCAATTTCCATTTGTCTGCTCCTATCACCACCTGCATATTTGGTAAGGACTGATCAAATATATAAAGCTGAGTGTATGTGTGTGTGTGTGTGTATGTCCGATAAAAGAATCTGCACCATCGCATTTACAATCACGAAATTTGGCACACAGGTACATCAGGTGTCCGGGAAGGTTTTAGACCAGGTCACAGCTCTCTAGGACGTACCATTCCTAAGATACAGTTGCAAGAAAAAGTATGTGAACCCTTTTGAATGATATGGATGTCTGCACAAATTGGTCATAAAATGTGATCTGATCTTCATCTAAGTCACAACAATAGACAATCACAGTCTGCTTAAACTTTTGAACACACCATGTAAACATTCACAGTGCAGGTGGAAAAAGTATGTGAACCCTTGGATTTAATAACTGGTTGAACCTCCTTTGGCAGAAATAACTTCAACCAAATGTTTCCTGTAGTTGCAGATCAGACATGCACAACGGTCAGGAGTAATTCTTGACCATTCCTCTTTACAGAACTGTTTTAGTTCAGCAATATTCTTGGGATGTCTGGTGTGAATCGCTTTCTTGAGGTCATGCCACAGCATCACAATCGGGTTGAGGTCAGGACTCTGACTGGGCCTCTCCAGAAGGCGTATTTTCTTCTGTTTAAGCCATTCTGTTGTTGATTTACTTCTATGCTTTGGGTCGTTGTCCTGTTGCAACACCCATCTTCTGTTGAGCTTCAGATGGTGGACAGATGGCCTCAGGTTCTCCTGCAAAATGGCTTGATGATAGCAATCCGTCCAGGCCCTGATGCAGCAAAGCAGCCCCAAACCATGATGCCCCCACCACCATACTTCACAGTTGGGATGAGGTTTTGATGTTGGTGTGCTGTACCTCTTTTTCGCCACACATAGTGTTGTGTGTTTCTTCCAAACATCTGTCCACAGAATACTTTGCCAGTACTGCTGTGGAACATCCAGGTGCTTATGTGCAAACTGTAAATGTGCAGCAATGTTTTTTTTGGGGACAGCACTGGCTTCTTCTGTAGTATCCTCCCATGAAATCCATTCTTGTTTAGTGTTTTACGTATTGTAGATTCGCTAACAGGAATGTTAGCATATGCCAGAGACTTTTGTAAGTCTTTAGCCGACAATCTAGGATTCCTCTTTACCTCAATGAGCACTCTGCGCTGTGCTCTTGCAGTCATCTTTACAGGACGGCCACTCCTAGGGAGGGTAGCAGCAGTGCTGAACTTTCTCCATTTATAGACAATTTGTCTTACCATGGACTGATAAACAGCAAATTTAGGTGACCCCTCTAATACCGACCATAGGGTATCGCAGTTTAGGTAGGTTTTTAAGAAGTACTCAGAGGTCGGTATGTCCACTGTTGTGAACCAGGTGCTAATGATTCGCATCTGACCGGCTAAGTAGTATGTGAAATAGTCCGGTAGGGCCATTCATCTCTCTATTTTTGGGCTTTTCAGTGTATCCAGGCTGAGTTTAGTTTGGGATCTGCCCCATATAAAAACTCTAGTCGTGGCATCCAGTTCTTTAAACATTGATTTGGGTATATGCGTTTCTGCATGCTGGACAGCATACAGAACCTTTGGAAGTATGATCATTTTAACTAAGTTAATATTTCCTGCCTCTGAGATAGGTAAGGATCGCCAGCTTTTAAATTTGTTCCTTATGTGTTCAATTAGTGGGCAGATATTAAATGATAGCGCCTGGAAGTGCTGTTTAGTAATCATGCCTCCTAGATATTTAAATGAGTCCACTACTTTTAGATGAGCTACATGAGACGAGCCATTCCAATCGGTCCAGCCCAGTGGCATGTACACCAATTCTCAATCCTGAATAATCCCCAAATTCGTCTATCAAAGACACTGTACTACTGAGTGACGAATCAGGTGAGGACAAATACAAGATTCTTTTTTTTTTAACCGGCCTACTAGGTATAGCAGTGGTACTATACACCCAAAAATTGGTTAATTTCACACGTACAAAAAAAAGATTTGTGAGGTGGAGTTCCATATGGAGTAGGAGTTTGAGGAGGCGGTGGACGTAGCGGAGTAGGTGGAAGCGGCGGTGGAGGAGGACGAGATAGCCAACAAAGGTTTTTGGTTTTAATTTAATTTAGTAAAATTAAGGTACACTCCAAAAGAGTGTGAAATATCCAAAATACAACTATGAGCAATTGCGCTGCAGTATAACAATGGCTGCTTAGTGCCGGTATACATGTCTAGTCTGCACAAGGTACAGACAAGTCCTGAGGGATCCATGCCTGATTCATTTTAATAAACGTGAGCTTGTCCATATTGGCTGTGGACAGGCCAGTGCGCTTGTCTGTGTTGACACCCCCTGCCGTGCTAAACACATGTTCAGATAATACACTGGCTGCAAGGCAGGCCAGCACCTCCAAGGCGTAAAGGGCAAGCTCAGGCCATGTGCCCAATTTGGAGACCAAGAAGTTGAAGGGGGCAGACCCGTCATTCAGTATGTGTAGGCGTGTGCACACATACTGCTCCACCATGTTGGTGAAATGCTGCCTCCTGCCAAGACGTTCCATATCAGCTGGTGGTGCTGGTTGTTGTGGCGTGCTGACAAAGCTTTTCCACATTTCGGCCATGCTAACCCTGCCTTCTGAGGTGCTGGAGGTGCCCCAGCTGCGTTGGCGACCTCTTCCGCGTCCTCTGCCTTCGCCTTGTGCTTCCACTGTGCCCCTGCTGTCAGGTGGGTATGCCACCAGAGGTGCGTCTACCAGCGTGCGCTTGTACTTGCGCATCTTACAATCACGTTCCAGTGATGGAATTAAGGGCAGTATGTTGTCCTTGTAACGGGGATCCAGCAGCACGGCCACCCAGTAATCAGCACAAGTTAGAATGTGGGCAACTCGGCGGTCGTTGCGGAGACACTGCAGCATGTCCTCTGTGGGAGGTGTATCGTCTGTGTCCTCTGTATCCCCCCCATACTCGCACCAGTGATGGCCATGACCTGGTCTGGGTGCCACCCTGCTGTGAACATGGTTCCTCATCCTCCACCTTCTCCTCCTCAATCTCCCCCTCGTCATCCTCCTGAACTGTGCCCTGGCTGGACAATTGTGTACCTTGGGTTTGTGGGTGCAGGAATCCACCCTCGGAGCCACTGGCCGACTGGAATGACTGGCCGGAAACTCTACGAAATGATCCCTCTTCCTTCTCCTCCTCATGTGCCACATCCTCTTCTATCATCGCCAGGAGCATTTTTTCAAGGAGGCATAGAAATGGGATAGTAACGCTGAGAACGGCGTTATCGGCACTGGCCATGTTGGTGGAGTACTGGAAACAGTGCAGCAAGGAACACAGGTCTCGCAAGGAGGCCCAGTCATTGGTGGTGAAGTGGTGCTGTTCCACTCACCCGCGTGTGCTGCAGCTGAAACTCCACTATCGCCTGCTGCTGCTCGCACAGTCTGGCCAGCATGTGCAAGGTGGAGTTCCACCTTGTGGGCATGTCACATATGAGGCGGTGAGCGAGAAGGCCGAAGTTACGCTGCAGCGCTGACAGGCGAGCAGCAGCAGGGTGAGAACGGCGAAAGCGCGCACAGACGGCCCGCACTTTATGCAGCAGCTCTGACATATCGGGGTAAGTTTTAAGGAATTTCTGCACCACAGATTCACCACAAATTCAGCACATGCGCCAGGCAAGGGATGTGCATCAAACCGGCTAGTCCCAGAGCTGCTACAAGATTTCGCCTATTATCGCACACCACCAGGCCGGGCTTGAGGATCACTGGCACAAACCACTCATCGGTCTGTTGTTCAAGGGCCGTCCACAGCTCCTGCGCGGTGTGGGGTTTGTCCCCCAAACAGATACGTTTTAAAACTGCCTGCTGTCGTTTACCCCTGGCTGTTCTGAAGTTGGTGGTGAAGGTGTTATGCTGACCGGATGAGGAAGCATGGTAGGAGCAGGAAGCAACAGGAGGCAAACTGAAGCGCCCTGCAATCCTGGTGGTGGAAGGACATGCGCCAAACTGCTATCCGCCTCAGGCCCAGCCGCCACTGCATTTACCCAGTGTGCTGTTATGGAGATATAATGTCCCTGACCGTGCTTACTTGTCCACGTAGTCAGGTGCACCTTGCCACAGATGGCGTTGCACAGTGCACACCTGATTTTGTCCCCTACTTAGTTGTGAAGAGAAGGGATGGCTCGCCTTGAAAAGTAGTGGCGGCTGGGCACGACGTACTGTGGGACAACCTCCACCATAAGGCCTTTAAAACTATCTGTCTCCACCAGACGGGTATTTCAAAGACCAGTAATTTAGAAATTCTGGTGACCCAGGTGTTGGTGTTGCTGGCAGATCCTCTGTTTGCGGGGTGGCAGGTGGCACTGTCACTCCAGAGGTGGATGAAGAGGCCGCGACTGCAGCAGAAGAGGAAGCAGGAGGAGCCAGAGACCTTTCTTGGTTTTTGAGGTGTCTACTCTGCTTGTGCTTTGCACTTAAATGCCTTGTCATGCAGGTTGTGCTCAGGTTGAGAACGTTTATGCCTTGCTTCAGGCTCTGATTGCACTGCGTGCAAACCACTCGTGTCTTGTCGTCAGCACATTATCTGAAGAACTGCCACGCCAAGGAACTCCTTGGAGCTGGCTTTAGTGTGCTCAGTCCCTTGCTGCGGCAGTAGGAGGCATACTGTCTAGAGGATGGCCGCTCCGCTTTTGTATCCTGCTCCCTCTTATGCTGTGCTGGTGGCTCTGTGCGACCACCGCATCTTCCTCCGAACTACATAGGTCACTCGCATGACCTTGATTCCATGTGGGGTCGAGGACCTCATCGTCCTCCACATCATCTTCCACCCAGTCTTCACCCCTGACTTCCATGTCGGTCTGCACACTTTCAAAGGCCCCAGCAGTTGGCACCTGTGTTTCATCATCATCCGAGATGTGCTGCGATGGTCCTCCCATGTACTCATCTTGAAAGATAAGTGGTTGGGCATCGGTGCACTCAATCTTTTCCAGTTCTGGGGCAGGGCTAGGTGGATGGCCCTAGCAAACCCTGTTAACCGAGCCATCAAAAAGCAGAAGAGACTGCTGCATGACTTGGGGCTCAGACTGATTGGCTGATTTGCAAGGAAGTGAGGTGAAAGACTGATGGACATCGGCTGCAGGTGCCAACTGTGGTTTTTCAGCAGGAGACTGGGTGGAAGACAATGTGAAGGAACTGGATTTTTCAAGGAGGCATAGAAGTGGGATAGTAACGCTGAGAACGGTGTTATCGCCTGTACTTCTTCAGGCCTCACCATTCGTAGAGCAGCATTAGGCCCGACCAAATAACGCTGCAGGTTTTGTCACCTACTCGCACCTGAAGAAGGGGTTTCACTTGTGCGTGTAGCTGGCACAGATCAACCACGTCCTCTCCCTGCAACAGGAGCTCCACCAGCAGCACCACGACCTGGGCCATGCCCCTTATTTAACGCTCTCCTCATATTTTTCGAATTTAGGATCTTGCCCTAAAAGGGTGTTTAATTAATAGTAGAATAAAACGACAGTATGTAAAGGGTGTATCTCACATGGTCTGAACCAGTGTAGGCCTGAATTAAATATTTATTTGCACAAAATGGCTGCATTTCAAATCCCTGACTCAAACCCCTGTATGTAGAGGGAGTATCTCACAGGGCCTGAACCAGTGTAGGCCTGAACTAAATATTTATTTGCCCTAAATGGCTGTATTTCAAATGGCTGTATTTCAAATCCCTGAATCAAACCCCCTTTCAGAACAGGAAAATAAAAAAATGTCTTTTTAAAAAAAGTGTGTTTTTCATACCACAGAAAATGATGGGTGTATTTCTAGCTTAAATTGCACACTGACTAATACAGATGTTGTAGATTGCCAAAAAAGTGTTTTTTTGGTAACAGAATATGAAAGCTGTATATATTAAACTTGAATTTAACACTTGCAGATCTTGAAAATACTGTTTTTTGAAAGAAAAAAAAAAAGTGTGTTTTTCAAACCACAGAAAATGATGGGTGCATTTCTAGCTTAACCGCCTCCGGACCGCCTAACGCAGGATCGCGGTCTGGAGGAGGCTGTCTCAGGCAGAGTCGCGCATCGCGGGCCGGCAAAAGTTAGAGGGGTATTACATCATCAGCCTGCCAGCCAATGATCGTGGCTGGCAGGCTGATGATTTTCAAAAAAAGAATCACAAGCCATATAACACCTTATCCTTTTGGTCGGTTGGTTCCAGCAGAGGAGCAGACATCACAGTGAGTACACACAAAACATTACACTTAGCCCCAGATCACCCCCCATCACCCCAATTAACCCCTTGATCGCCCCTGTCAATCACCTAGTGAAAGGGAAAAAAGTTATCAGTGTAAAATGTCACTTTTATTTTTCACTGGTATTGACTTGTTTTAGGATAGTTTAGGCCGTTTGGTTAGGCAGTTAGCGATCGTTTAGCGCCCAGCCCACCGCACCGCAGACACTGATTCGCTGATTAGCGCATCGCTAATCAGCATTTGTACTTTTATAGTATCTGTAAGTGATCAAAACTGATCACAGTCAGATCTATAATAGTATTAGTGTCACCTTAGTTCGCCCTCCACCCAAAACGCAGTGTTTGCCCGATCAGGCCTGATCGGTCGCCCACACGTGCGTTCCCCCACGCCCGCCCCGCCGCAGTGGCAAAAAATATTATTTTTTTTGATTACTGCACAATCACTTTACAAGCGCTGCGGCGATAAAAAAAAAATCTGTTTTGATATTTTTTTATCAATCGCAGCGGCTTCCGGTACTTCGCTAGCCTCCCATTTGTAAGATAGGCTTGCTTTTTTTCTTGGGTAGTCTCAGGGAATACCCCCTAAATTTAGTAGTCCAAATGTCAAACAAGGGGTATTCTTCTAAAGAGGCCTACAGGCTTCTGACCCAGTCGGATGAGGAATGGAAACCCTCATCTAACGAATCCAGCGGGTCAGAATATGAACCTGTAGAAAGCAGTGGCAGTCTGACCCAAAGTTCGGACGAGGAGGTTGAGGTCACTGATACCACCAGGCGTACCCGGCCCCGTGTTGCTACTCCACAGGTTGTGCAGGATCCACTTCAAGGGCAGCAGAGTGGGTCTGGCACTGTCGGATTACGTGGTGAGGCATACACC
The DNA here is from genome assembly GCF_014858855.1 of Bufo gargarizans. Taxonomy (NCBI): domain Eukaryota; kingdom Metazoa; phylum Chordata; class Amphibia; order Anura; family Bufonidae; genus Bufo; species Bufo gargarizans. The sequence goes on along the minus strand of NC_058080.1, from coordinate 490,104,787 downwards.
AGCAGCACAGCCCACCCTGGACCTAGTGCCAGCACTGCCATACAACATGGTGAAGTTGCGAGTACCAGAAGGGCAGTTGAAGCTGGTACGGTGGCACGTGCAATAGTTACCCCATCGCAGCCAGGCCCGTAGAGCCCCTAGAGTCCCTGAGGTGCTGGCAAACCCCGATTGGCAGTCCCCAACTTCAGCCGCACCATTAGTTCCCCCTTTCACCACCCAGTCTGGAGTTCGGGTTGAGACAGCTCAGATCGGTTCGGCACTGGGATTTTTTGAGCTGTTCTTGACTGCGGAGCTCTTGGACATAGTCGTGGCAGAAAAAAAAAACGGTATGCCACTCAATTTATAGCCGCCAACCTGGGAAGCTATTATGCCCAGCCTTTCTGGTGAAAATCCGTCCAAGTTTCCGAATTAAAAAAATTTCTGGGCCTTCTCCTCAACATGGGTCTAACCAAAAAGCATGAATTGCGGTCATACTGGTCCACAAACTCAATTCATCACATGCCCATGTTCTCTGCTGCCATGTCCAGGGCACAATTTGAGGCCATCCTGCGTTTTCTGCACTTTAGCAACAACACCACCTTCCGTCCCAGAGGCCATCCAGCTTTTGACCGGCTCCACAAAATTCGGCCCCTCATAGACCACTTCAACAACAAATTTGCAGATTTGTATACCCCTGAGCAAAACACCTGCGTAGACGAGTCCCTTATACATTTTACCGGGCGCCTTGGCTTAAAACAATACATCCCAAGCAAGCGCGCCCGGTATGGGGTCAAATTGTATAAGCTCTGTGAAAGGGCCATAGGCTATACCCACAAATTTAGGATCTGAGGGTAAGGATCAGACTGGAGCCGGTCGGTTGCCCTGACTACCTGGGGAGCAGTGGGAAGACAGTCTGGGACTTGGTGTCACCCTTATTTGGCAAGGGGTACCATCTTTATGTGGACAATTTCTACACAAGTGTGCCCCTCTTCAGGCATTTGTTCCTAGAACAGATTGGCTGCTGTGGCACCGCGCGACTTAGTCGCTGGGGCTTCCCCCAAACGGCTCGTTACCACCCGTCTTGCACGGGGGGAGAGGGCTGCCTTGTGTAATGAAGAACTGCTCGCGGTGAAATGGAGAGACAAGCGTGACGTTTACATGCTCTCCTCCATTCACGCAGACACGACAATCCAAATTGAACGAGCAACCAGTGTCATTAAAAAGCCCCTCTGTGTCCACGACTATAATTCACTCATGGGAGGGGTGGACTTATGACCAGATGTTGGCTCCTTATTTAGTTTCCCGACGCACCAGACGCTGGTATAATAAGGTGTCTGCATATTTAATTCAATTGGCTGTATATAATAGTTTTGTTCTCTACAGTAAGGCTGGGAGAACAGGATCCTTCCTCAAATTTCAGGAAGAGATCATCGAGAACCTCCTGTATCCAGGAGGTTCCGTGGCCCCAACCACTAGTGTAGTGGTTCCGGAAGTACCACACACAGGTACACTTAGCATAGGGATTGCATCTCACAGGACAGGCACACAGGGCTATTAGGGCCCATTCACACAGAGCTGCTGCAAACCTCTCTTTTCACCTGGGACATAATATACTTGGCCACATCTCTGGGCGATTTGCACTTTGCACATTGTCCCATGGGGAAGGAGAGGTTTGTCCTATAAAGGTAAAAAAATAAAAATCACCAGTAAGCAAAAAAGTTAACATTCTGTTCAAAAAGTTAAGAAAAGTTTATATGTTCTGTTCAAATGTTATTATAAAGTTAATAAATGTATTGCGTTGCGGCCTGGTTTTTACTTTTTTGTTTTGTATTTTTTACCTTCCAGGTGGACCAACCGATCAACTAGCTGCAGCACTGATGTGCATTCTGACAGAAGCATTGCGCTGCTGTCAGATTACACAAAAGTCGGTGTATGCGGCGCTGCAAGACGAGATTTCTCCTCTGCAGTAAAAGATACGTTTGCCGAGGCATATGAGCTGAGGGGGCGGCGGTGTTCATATGCTTTGGCAAACACTTTGTGTGTATATATATATATATATATATATATATAAAAAAAATCCCGGCAATGATTTATTCATCCACATCGATTGATGTGAATGGAGAAATCGGGTTTGCCAGGGCATACGAGCTAAGTGGGTATGGATGTTGGGCGGAGCTCCTAAGTCCTGGCAGACGGCTTTCCCCTCCTTTTTTTTTCGGCAGAGATTTTTTCATCCACATTGATCGATGCGAATGAAGAAATCTGTGCCGTTCATTTTTTCTTTCAGCCCAGAGGCTGAACGGAAAAAAATAAATCTCATTACCTATATGCTCAATATAGGGAGAATAGCAGAAACTCCTAATGCTGGTCATACATGTAATGACTGCGGAGACCCTCAAATGCCAGGGCAGTACAAACACCCCACAAATGACCCCATTTTGGAAAGAAGACACCCCAAGGTATTCGCTGAGGGGCATATTGAGTCCATGAAAGATTGAAATTTTTGTCCCAAGTTAGCGGAAAGGGAGACTTTGTGAGAAAAAAAACACAAAAAACAAATCAATTTCCGCTAACTTGTGCCAAAAAAAATAAATTCGATGAACTCGCCATGCCCCTCATTGAATACCTTGGGGTGTCTTCTTTCCAAAATGGGGTCACATGTGGGGTATTTATACTGCCCTGGCATTTTAGGGGCACTAAAGCGTGAGAAGTCTGGGATCCAAATGTCTAAAAATGCCCTCCTAAAAGGAATTTTGGCCCCTTTGCGCATCTAGTCTGCAAAAAAGTGTCACACATTTGGTATTGCGGTACTCAGGAGAAGTTGGGCAATGTGTTTTGGGGTGTCATTTTACATATACCCATGCTGGGTGAGATAAATATCTTGGTCAAATGCCAACTTTGTATAAAAAAATGGGAAAAGTTGTCTTTTGCCGAGATATTTCTCTCACCCAGCATGGGTATATGTAAAAAGACACCCCAAAACACATTGCTCTACTTCTTCTGAGTACGGCGATACCGCATGTGTGACACTTTTTTGCAGCCTAGGTGGGCAAAGGGGCCCACATTCCAAAGAGCACCTTTAGGATTTCACAGGGCATTTTTTACACATTTTGATTTCAAACTACTTCTCACGCATTAGGGCTCCTAAAATGCCAGGGCAGTATAACTAGAAGACACCCCAAGGTATTCCGTGAGGGGCATGGCGAGTTCCTAGAATTTTTTATTTTTTGTCACAAGTTAGCGGAAATTATGATTTTTTCTTTTTTCTTACAAAGTCTCATATTCCACTAACTTGTGACAAAAAAATAAAACTTCCATGAACTCACTATGCCCATCACGAAATACCTTGGGGTGTCTTCTTTCCAAAATGGGGTCACTTGTGGGTTAGTTATACTGCCTTGGCATTTTAGGGGCCCTAATACGTGAGAAGAAGTTTGAAATCAAAATGTGTAAAAAATGCCCTGTGAAATCCTAAAGGTGATTTTTTGTCACAAGTAAGTGGAATATGAGACTTTGTAAGAAAAAAAATCATAATTTTCCGCTAACTTGTGACAAAAAATAAAAAGTTCTATGAACTCACTATGCCCATCAGCGAATACCTTAGGGTATCTACTTTCCGAAATGGGGTTATTTGTGGGGTTTTTCTACTGTCTGGGCATTGTAGAACCTCAGGAAACATGACAGGTGCTCAGAAAGTCAGAGCTGCTTCAAAAAGTGGAAATTCACATTTCTGTACCATAGTTTGTAAACGCTATAACTTTTTCCCAAACCATTTTTTTTTTATCCAAACTTTTTTTTTATAAAAGACATGTAGAACAATACATTTAGAGAAAAATTTATATATAGATGTCGTTTTTTTGAAAAATTTCTGAAAGTGAAAAATTTCGGTAAATTTCGATTAATAACAAAAAAAGTAAAAATGTCAGCAGCAATGAAATACCACCAAATGAAAGCTCTATTAGTGAGAAGAAAAGGAGGTAAAATTAATTTGGGTGGTAAGTTGCATGACCGAGCAATAAACTGTGAAAGTAGTGTAGTGCAGAATTGTAAAAAGTGGTCTGGTCATTAAGGGTGTTTAAGCTAGGGGAGCTGAGGTGGTTAAATTGCCCACTGACTAATACAGATGTTGTAGATTGCCCAAAAAGTCTTTTTTTAGTTACAGAATATGAAAGCTGTATATATTAAACTTGAATTTAACACTTGCAGATATGGAAAATACAGTTTTTGGAAAAAAAAAACAATTGTGTTTTTCAAACTCCAGAAAATGATGGGTGTATTTCTACCTTAAATTGCACACTAACTAATCCAGATGTTGTAGTTTGCCCAAAAAAAAAAAAATTGATTTGCAATGTCCCAAAAGCTCAGATGCAGTGCTGGTGCACTGAGCTTGCATAAAATGGCCGCCGCCGCCACATTTTTTGGTCAATGGCCTCAGGGCAGGGTAAAACGAATGTGTCCTGCACCCACACAACTATTTCTCTGTAGATCGCTGAGTTAGATTCTGTCCTATTCTCTCCCTGAAATCACAGGTCCAGCAGCATCCTCTCCCTACACTTGTAACAGCAGTGTGACGTGCAGTGCTACGTGACTCCAGCTTATATAGAGCCTGGGTCACATGCTGCTCTGGCTAATCACAGCCATGCCATTAGTAGGCCGTACAGCGTGGGACACAGGCCGGAAGAGGCCTGCATCGCATCGCTGAAAGCAGCAAGGAGGTAAGTAATAAGTATATCTGTTTATTTTTTTTATTTACACTTTGCTAGGGGCCCTATCTGGTACTCATTTGGGCATCTACTGGGGCCCTATCTTATGTACTGGCACACATGGGGGAACTGTGGAGGAGGAGGAGCGGTATGGGTGCCCGTTTTTAAATACTGACACACATGGGGGGCACCATGGAGGGGGAGTACTATTGGGGCCCTATTTATATACTGGCACACATGGTGGCACTATGGAGGGGGAGGAGCACTATGGGGGGCCCTATCTTATTTACTGGCACACATGGGAGCACTATGGAGGGGAGGAGCAATATGGGGGCTCTATCTTATATACTGGCACACATGGGGGCACTATATCGGGAAAAGAACACTATGGGGGTCCTATATTATATACTGGCAGACATGGGGGGCACTATGGAGAATGGGGGAAAAGGAGCACTATTGGGGTCCTTATATAGGGGCATTATACTGGCACACATTATGGGGGCATTTTATACTGGCACATTGTCAGTCACCATAGGGACAAGGGGAGGTGCACTTTTGGTGCACGATATAGGAGTATTTATACTGGCACAAATTATAGGGCACTATGGGGACTTTGGCTCAACTGGGGGCACTAAGAGAGTTTTTTGGGCACACAGTAGGGGGCATTGACACAGAATATGAGGGTACTATGGGGACATTGGCTCTACAGGGGGCACTAAGAGGAGGTATTTTTTATACTGCCACATAACAGGGCACTTTTATGTACTGGCGCACATTATAAGGGGGCATTTTTCTACGGTTACACAAAGAGTTATAAAGAGAATTATTACTACCGGGGGGCATTATGGTAGGCTTTATTACAGTTGAGGGACTATAAGGAACTTGCATACTAGTATGAGCACTATAGGAGCATTATTAATTCTGGGAAACAGTGGGGGCATTATTACTGTAGGGGCACTATTACTACTACGTGTTGTCTGGTAGATAATTATTTCTATTGGTGGGATTTTGGGGAGTACTGTTACTTTGGTGGGCACCCTGGCACAGTATCAGCTTAGCACAATTATTTTTGGGGAACATTAGGTTTACACTATTAGTGTCAGGGACACTGTTTCCTGGGCGCAGTTATTTTTTAGGACACTGTGTGCCAATAATTATTAAAGGGGAACTATCTGTGTGTAAATAGTATATGGAGCACAGCAGGCACAATATTAGAGGGGTGTTGATTAGGTGGCAGGATGATGGAAAACTAGGAAACTAAGATGTCTGTCTGTCAAACCCTGCAGAGAGAAGAGATGACTGAAAAAAATCATCATGGCGGTGTGGTCTGAAAGGAGAAGATGAAGACAGAGAACATCTACATCAAAGAATACGTCACTGGATGGAAGAGTTATGTGGACCTGTATTAGGCTACCTTCACATCTGAGTTATGGATTCTGGCAGGCTCTTCCAGCAGAGAACAGCCTCCGGAATGCTCCAGCACTGCTGGCCCCTTTAACTATAATGGGGTCTGGCAGAGAACCGGACACAATCTGGCAAAAATTCAGAGAATCAGCAGGACACAAACCGCTGCATGCCTGAGTTTGTGTCCGGCCATTCCTTGCATTCTTTGCCGGATCAGGTGTCTGGAGCGTATTGCTGGGGCCAGAGCGTGTGAAAGCAGCCTTAATCTGTATGTTTTGTATTGCCATAAATAATGTTAGGACGGAATTTGTTATGTTTAGAACTTGGCTTGGAGGGGAGGGGGCCCAGGCAGATTCTTTGCACAGGGGCCCTCTGCTGTCTGTGTCCAACCCTGGCAAATGGTCTGATATTCCTCTGGATATATATGTAATGGACTGTAAGTTTAACAATACCAGTTCATTACCAGTCTATCCTAGTTAAGGAGTTGTGACTGCTACTGTGAAAGGAGTTAACCTTAGACCTGGGAAATGTAGTTCTCCAGAGATCGTGCCACTGAAATTCTGTTAAGAATATTTTAAGTTGCGAAGGGGACCCTATATTTGATGGGCTTGCCATGTCAGTAAGTCTATCTAGTGCGGGATCCAACATCATATTCAAGTCTCCCATGCAGATTACTTTAGCATGTGGGTAAGCGACCACAAAGGTGGCTGCTAGATGTATGTTCTGCATGGAACCGGGGGGAGGGTCATAGATGCCTAGTAAAACATACTGTACGTTGTCAATAAGAGCATGAACAAAGACATATCTGCCTTCGGTATCAGTGACCAGATCTTTTGACTCCCATCTTAGTTGTTTGTGAATTATAAGTTTCAAATAGATACATTTAGAGAACTTGAAAAACAACTGCTAAAACAATTGCGTCAACAATGGGAAATCAATTCTCTAAGTCAATATCTCAAAATGGGCATCACACCACAAGGCCTCACTCTATATAAAACACCAGCAAGTGACTTATGTGGAGGAGATTTTGATTCCCAATGGGAGTGCTTTTTTAAGTTACAATCAACAGCGTTAGTACAGCTAGTAATTCAAAGGAGAGAACAATTAGTAAAGGATATAGAACAAAAGCTGAGCCAAATTAGGCAGACCATGGAGACCTTCACAAAAAATGAAGAATACTTCAAATTACAAACTGATTTGTTTAAAAAATTAGATAGTGTAGAGCAAGAAATTATACAGTAAAAAACTATAAAGTTTTCAATTACAGTCAATAAAGCTAACCAACTAAACAATGACATTAAGAAAGGAAAACCAACAAACATACAAGAATCATCTAATTATAGTTTACCTACAACTAATCATTATTAACTATTATCTAGTCCTTTTTTAGGCAAGAGACCACATGGCAAATCTCACAATCAAAAGGGTGCACACAAGACAAAATTCAAAACACATCACAATACTCACAGCACGGTAGCACAGAACAGGGAGAATGCACAAGTGAAAATAGGCACAAACCAGCATGTACCGTGGACATTTTCCTTTTCCATGGAAACACAAAGCTTTCAACATACACATCAGATACAAGAGACACTAACACCAATAATCAGTTAAACGGCACTGACATCACAGATAGGGCAAACAATGACAATTCACCCATGTCCCACACAATTAACACAACACAACAGAAAAAGAGAACACAGAAGGCCCAAAACACAAATTAGGGAAACTATAGGAGAAAATATAATAAATCTAAGTTTCCTGTCTCTCACAGATAATCACAATTTTTTTTTTTATTTGCTCCAAGTATACTGCTCAGCAAATTCGATGTCTATATAGGAATCGAGAAATATCCCAAAAATCTGTTGTAAAAAATATTTTCTGAAGAACCCCATATTGACAAACAGTGTGGGGATATCTAACTACCAACATCTAGACGTGAAGTCAAAACTACAGTACAGACCAAAAGTTTGGACACACCTTCTCATTCAAAGAGTTTTCTTTAAGTTTTCATGGTTGTCATGACTATGAAAATTGTAGATTCACACTGAAGGCATCAAAACTATGAATTAACACATGTGGAATTATATACATAACAAACAAGTGTGAAACAACTGAAAATATGTCATAGTCTAGGTTCTTCAAATTAGCCACCTTTTGCTTTGATTACTGCTTTGCACACTCTTGGCATTCTCTTGATGAGCTTCAAGAGGTAGTCCCTTGAAATGGTCTTCACTTCACAGGTGTGCCCTCTCAGGTTTAATAAGCGGGATTTCTTGCCTTATAAATGGGGTTGGGACCATCAGTGGCGTTGAGGAGAAGTCAGGTGGATACACAGCTGATAGTCCTACTGAATAGACTGTTAGAATTTGTATTATGGCAAAAAAAAAGCAGCTAAGTAAAGAAAAACGAGTGGCCATCATTACTTTAAGAAATGAAGGTCAGTCAGTCAGCCGAAAAATTGGGAAAACTTTGAAAGTAAGGGCTATTTGACCATGAAGGAGAGTGATGGGGTGCTGCGCCAGATGACCTGGCCTCCACAGTCACCGGACCTGAACCCAATCGAGATGGTTTGGGGTGAGCTGGACCGCAGAGTGAAGGCAAAAGGGCCAACAAGTGCTAAGCATCTCTGGGAACTCATTCAAGACTGTTGGAAGACCATTTCAGGGGACTACCTCTTGAAGCTCATCAAGAGAATGCCAAGAGTATGCAAAGCAGTAATCAAAGCAAAAGGTGGCTACTTTGAAGAACCTAGAATATGACATATTTTCAGTTGTTTAACACTTGTTTGTTATGTATATAATTCCACATGTGTTAATTCATAGTTTTGATGCCTTCATAGTCATGAAAATAAAGAAAACTCTTTGAATGAGAAAGTGTGTCCAAACTTTTGGCCTGTACTGTATATCCATGACATGAAACAGTAAGAGAGATAGCCGCGTTAAGATGTGCAGTGGAAGCTTATATTAGGAAGATTAATAATAGATATAAAGGTACAAAAACACTTAACAAATTCTGAGATTGAAATAGTAAAACAATTACAACAAAATCATGAAGTTACAATATGCCCCGCCGACAAAGGGGGGGGGGGGGATAGTTATCTTGGACACTAAAAAATATGAAGATGAATGCCTGCGTCACCTAGTAGACACCAGTACATATATAACACTTGAAAAATATACTAGAACTGATTACTAAAAGGAATTAACCCAATTATGTGAAGAGGCACACCAAAGGGTAATATTGAATTTGACTTTATCTTAGGGACAACATGTAGACTTCCAGTCTTCTATTGCATACCAAAAGTCCATAAAGACTCCCTCATTTCACCAGGGAAACCGATTGTTTCCGGCATAGGGTCTTTGACTTCAAACCTGTCACAATACTTAGACAGGTTCCTTTAACCTTAAGTCAGAAACATTCCATCACATTTGAAAGACACTATAATGGTAGTCAAATTGTTAGAAAAAACAACATATAAAAACCACTGGACTCTTGATGTCAGCTCGCTCTATACATTTATCAATCATAAACAAGGTGTAGAAGCCATTTCTAAAATTCTAAAACAAGAGGGTAAATTTAAAAAAGAACAAATACAATTTATATTAGATGGTATAAATTTTGTACTCCATCATAATTATATTTTTTTTAAGTCAAGATATTACCTGCAACCACCATGGGCACCAGGTTCGCCCCCAGCTATGCAAACCTATTTATGGCAGCTTGGGAACAAGAGACCATCAATCCCAGGCTGGGGACATACCTGGTGCTATGGCAAAGATGTATAGATGATATTCTATTAATCTGAGGAGGACCAGAACCGGCACTCCTAGAATTCATTGATATAATCAATAATAATAATTTTAATTTAAAACTTACTCCTAACATCAATTCTAGGTCCATTGAGTTTTTGGACCTAAGAATAGATGTACAGGATGGAAAATGTGTTTGTAGTACCTTCCAAAAAGATGTAGCTAAAAATGGTTTCATTTAAAGTACAAGTTGCCGTCTACCAATATGGCTACTCAATGTACCAAAAAGTCAATTAAGGCGACTCAAAAGAAACTGCACATTTGCAGAACAATTTGAAAGAGAAGAGCAACATCTAAAAATGCAATTTTTAGAAAAACAATATCCAGAAGTACTAGATAGGTCTCTCATTGACGTAAGGAGCATACACAGATCTACGTTTTTCAATCCCAAACAAAAAGATGAAGAAAAATCCACAACTGGCGCATGTAAAATATTGTTACCATTCAATGTGGACTATAAAAAAGTTTCAAGAATAATCTAAAAATCCTAAAAGAAGATAAACAAATAGGATCTTCTCTCCCCACCCAGCCACCGATAGTATATTCTCGAGCACCCAATTAAAGTTTAAAAATAGCACCAACAACTAAGAACCCACAAAAAAAGACAATACAAAAAAACTGGATGTATTTTACTGATGCGGACAATGTCAGAATTGTAAACAAAGTAATTTGCCCAAGAAAACAACCATAAGTCAATCGACAGTAAACAATTATAGGTGGGAAATAAAAGAACTACTTACGTGTAACAGTAAATCAGTCATCTATATAATAGAGTGCTTGTGTAAAAAGAAATACATTGAACCAACAAAAAGGGCTCTGAAACTCAGACTCGCTGAACATATTAGCAACATCAAAAAAGATGATAAACATACACTGTGGAGTCAATTTAAAACATACCATGCTAGTAATCCGTAGGACTTAAAATTTTCAGCAATTGAGTCAATCAGTGAAAATTAAAGGGGGGGGGGGGGGGGTGATTTTATTTCTTAAATGTCTAGAAGTGAAGCAAAGAAAATACATGACTTTGGTTCCTTGATGCCTAAAGGCCTTAATGCAGAACTAGAGATTTTTAGATTTCTATAGATGGATGTGGGGATCGAACACATTAGACGCCAATGTTATGTTACTATTAACACATTGGGGTTCCTTGTGTCTTCCCCCATCCCTATACTACAATAAACATATTTTTCCATATGTCCTATTTTTTATTATTATTTTTTATTTTATTCATAGAATGCTTCATATTTTTGATTCTCATCGTTGTTTCATTTTATTGTTTTTTCCTAATTTTCATTGGTTTTCTTTTACATATTCTTTCTATGCATATTGTTGCATCTATTTAAAAGGTAAATAAATCGCATAATGTGAATGATAGGGGAAGAATAATATTAATAGCCATGTTACATTTTAAAGTGATCCGATCCAGGTTTTGCATTTTACTTGATATTATTTAAGGTCCCAGTACCTCATTTGATTTTGAACTTTCTACCACTGAGGAAGGACTTCTGTCCGAAACGCGTCTGGTGGCGGTTGAGGAGTGTCGGTTGATTAATGTGAATGGAAACCTAGATGTCCAATTACGATCATAACTCTCAGCAAAGTATTAGTTCGCAGCAAAGACTGGCATCCCAGACATTTCTGAGCGCATGCGCCAGATAACGTCCGACGGAAGACTAAGCCGGCGAAAGCACACGTCTAGTGGAGAGCATTTCAGTAAGAGAGGATACAAACAAGCTGTGAACAAGCCGATTCAACAGTGAGTAAGACACACGTAGTGTAAAAAGGCAGTAGAAAGTGAATGTCACGATACTAAATGTCAGATTGATGACTGTGAAGCCCTATATGGACAAAACAGGTACAACATGAAGGAGGCATGCAGGCAGCAAGTGCCATGTGAATACATTGAGGGCTACACTAACACTGACTATTTGGATATATTTGTGACACACACAGCCAAACAGATTGTATGTGATGATATTTAATTAACTCACTAACTGAACTGGTGATCAGCAGCTTCATCAGAACTGAACCGTATAAGTGTTTCTATTAACATCTCAAACAGTAACTAACGGCTAAATTTTAAACTAATCTACTGATTATGTGAGGGGGCATTTGACTTTTGGCTTGGACTAACCATGAGTTTTCTGCTACAGTAACAAGTGGATTATACAAGTGTTTATAAATATCTTAAATCTGAAGCTGTCTGCTATATTACAGCGTTCTAAATTATCCAACAATGAAAACGCCGGCAGACAATAAAATGTGCCTTTCGGTTGTGTTCGACCAATATCACTATAAAATTTTAGCAAATCCGACCTCAAGTGATTATTAAAACAACACCAACTGCATTTTTTTTTTAAAAGGTCTTTAATATATATTTATATGCGTGAGCTCTCCATTTATAGGACTGGGATCACTGAACTAATTTTTATTTTTTATGAATTATATTGAGTTCCGTATTTTTTTCTCTATAAGACGCACCTGCCCATAAGACGCACCTAGGATTTTGAGGAGGCAAATAAGAAAAAAAATATTTTGAACCAAAAGGTGTGCTTTTGGTGGGTTTTGAACTAATGCTGGTCTGTGGATGACACTGTTATGGGGGATCTGTGGATGACATTGTTATGGAGGGGATCTGTGGATGACACTGTTATGGGGGCATCTGTGGATGACACTGTTATGGGGGATCTGTGGATGGCACTGTTATGGGGGGATCTGTGGATGACACTGTTATGGGGGGATCTGTGGATGACACTGTTATGGAGGCGATCTGTGGATGACACTGTTATGACGGGGATCTGTGGATGACACAGTTATGACGGGGATCTGTGGATGACACTGTTATGGAGGGGATCTGTGGATGGCACTGTTATGGGCGGGATCTGTTGATGGCACTGTTATGGGGATCTGTGGATGGCACTGTTATGCGGGATCTGTTGATGGCACTGTTATGGGGAGGGGAATCTGTGGATGACACTGTTATGGGGAGGGGAATCTTTGGATGACACTGTTATGGGGAGGGGGATCTGTGGATGGCAATGTTATGGGGGGGGATCTGTGGATGACCATGCTATGGGGGGGATCTGTGGATGACACTATATAGCATCTTATGCTATATGTGTCATCCACAGACCCTCCCATAACAGTGTCCCGCAATACACCGGGACCCGCTGCTCACAGCAGTGTTCTGTTCAGATCTAAACAGTAATCCTTAACCTCGAGTACAGCAACTTTAACTTTAAAGGGTTTCTGTCATCAGAAAAATCGTTATGTAGCTGGCTGACATTAGCGATGTGCTAATGTCAGCAGAACATAACTTTATGACTTATATCTCCCTGCCTGCCGCCGTTCACGCTAAATAATGACTTTTATAATATGCAAATGAGCCTCTAGGTGCTAGTGGGGCGTTGCTGCAGCACCTAGAGGCTCTGTCCTCTCACCGTTTGGCACGCTTTTGTAAAGGTGACTGACATCCTCGGTCTCCTCCGTGCCCTGCAAATCCTGTGCCTGCGGCGTCCATTTTAATATTAGGTGCAGGCACAGTGAGTGAAGGACACTCGCCTGCTGATGTCCTTTACTCACTGCGCCTGCGCCTAATACTAAGATGGACGGCGCAGGCGTGGAATTTGAGGGGCATGGAGGAGTCCGAGGAAGTCAATCACCTTTACAAGGGAGTGACAAACGGTGAGAGGACGGAGCCTCTAGGTGCTGCAGCAACGCCCCTTTAGCACCTAGAGGCTCATTTGCATATTATAAAAGTCATTATTTAGCCCGAACGGCAGCAGTCATACAGTTATGTTCTGCTGACATCAGCACATCGCTAATATCCGCCAGCTACATAACGATTTTTCTGATGACAGAAACCCTTTAAAGCAGCGCTATCCTCTTTAATGCCTTACAATCAAGCTCCCGTAGCAGGCAAAGCGGCCGGCAGCGTAACGTCACTCACTCATGTCACGCACCTGCTTCATTCATAAAGTAGGAGGAGCAGGCGCGTGATGTGAGTGAGTGACGTTACGCCGCCGCCCGCTCTGCCTGTTACCGGAGCTTGATTGTAAGGTAGTAAACAGGATAGCACTGCTTTAAAGTTAAAGTTACTTGAGGTTAAGGATTACTGTTTAGATATGTATACCGCTGTGAGTGGCAGGGCCCGGTGTAAGAGTACAGTGACTGCACCAGGCCCCGGTATTTCAACTTAGCCTAGCTAAGGTTCCCTCTTCTTGGTGATCTTCGCTGTAAGGCTAGCTACTCAGCAACTTCTCCGGGAGAGGTAAAGAAAACTGCTCTATCTCCATCTACCACTCTTAATTTCCCATGGAATAGGGTATGTTGGCCTCTCTCAGCCGACGTTTTACGTCCATGAAGGTGGTGCATTGTTTTTGCAGCTTCATGGAAAAATCTGGAAAGATGGAGACTGTTATTGTCGTATTAGATTTTTTGCCGTCTTCTGGCTAGAGCCAATATCTTGTCTCTATCTTTGCAATTGAGAAATCTTGCAAACATGGGACGAGGTGGGGCTACAGTGGTGGAGGTCTAGCTGGCACTCTATGAGCCCTTTCAACTGCAAAGGCCAAGGAGAAGTTTGCATCTGGGAAAAGTTATTTTATTCACTTTTCTATAAACTCATCTGGTGCTCGGCCCTCCGCTCTTTCAGGCAAGCCAATGATTCTTATATTATTTCTCCGGAGCCTATTTTCTAGGTCATCTGCTTTCTGTTTCCAGAGTTCTGCTTTAGTATTAAGCTCGGATATGGATCTGGGAACAGTGGCAGTCGCATCTTCCATGTGTGATATACGTTCTTCAGTATGTTGGACTCAGTCACGCAAGCTATGCATGTCTTGACGCAGGAGGCCTAGATCAAACTTAACTTCATGCAAATTTCCCTGTAAGAGATGTCTTGCAGGTCGTGATGGCCTGTTGTTTAAGGGTAGGTTCATCATAAGCTTCCTCAGGAGCTGTTGCAGGCACTGCAGTATCTGATACAGTGCTAGCCCTAGTATGCATACTTCGCTGTGGTAAAGGAGACCACGGCGCCTTGTCTGGTTGTCTTGAAAACTCTCTCAGTTTATCTGCAGCACTTTGTGCTTTTGTGGCTCCATTATAATATTGATTAAAAGGATGATATATCTGAAGCAGGGCTGTTGTGAGCACTTATATAGCATAATTATTATCTTTCTTATGATTATGGTGCCTGCCAGCGAAGTGTGCAGGATATCTGGAGGCTGCCTTGCCCTGCATATTAAGATTCTCCTCCCAACTGAGGGGGTAGAAGACTTTTTAGGGCACTGACCACTCTGTGGTGCAGCTGGATTCTCCGCTGTGCTTGACTGCTGCGCTGCTCAGGGATTCCACCTCCCTCCTGATGCCGCTGGGGAAGCTGGCAATATGGCCGACTGGCGGGAAAATCGCCAGGGACTCACATTGCCTGCTGCACCCAGTCTTCCTCTGTTTCTGTGCCTCTCTGCCCGCTCTGACTTCTCTCCCCGTGCCTCTCACCTCTTCACAGGCATAGCTGCACTGCGCACCTCCACTCCTAAGCTCTCCCCCCGGCGCTTGTGTTCCCGTTGTTCGCGCCGTTCCCTCCGGTTCTCTGCAGGGTGAGTCGGGTGTGCGCCGGCTTGCTGATAGCTGTAGGGCCCCTACAGGAGGTTTATTTTGCTGGTGCTGGCTATTTGGGATACAGGATTTATCCTATAGTGCTGAGCCTGCCACGGACCTCAGGTAAAACACTCCCCCTGAGTAAGTGATTTTACCAACACTCTGCAGTGACTGCCTGCTACCACAGCTGCTTCTGTGAACCCCTGCATCACTACTTTATGGGCAGTTAGGCTCCTGCAAAGCGGGTGGTCTTTCCCAGGGGCACGTTTGGCTCCCGACCTCCCACTGCTGCCACCCTGCTGACTCCCAGCCACACTAGCGACTTGCTGGCTCTGCCGCTGCCTCATAGGCAAGCTGCCACCTTCTTCTTCCGATGATGATGAAGCCCCTAATTCACCCGACTCCCAAGTGCGATCAGCTACATCATAATCATCGAGTACTGTCTGCACGTCACTGATGTCCTCCTCAATGGTCTCTGGGTCAGGAGCCTGACCGCTCGCAACAGCAGCTCCCACGCCACTCTCCTCATTACTACTTGCCTGCCTACCAGAGGAAGCAGCGGATGTCTTGGCTGGCCAGTAGCTGCTGATTGTCCTCTAGTAGCTCATCCTCGCTTTATAGTGGAGCTGAGCCTACAGCATACAGTATAATACTTCTCTGGCTGAGGGAAAAGAAAAGGACAGAGGCAGGTCGAGGACAGGTGAGGACACAGGGCCTGCTCCAGGGCCATGCCAACTAAGGGTTGTGTCTGACGAACCCACCAACTCTTGGCTGGGGGTGTTTGATGTCACCTGGAATGAAGTGGATGACCGAGTCAACTATTCAAGAACCGCTGGGTTGCTGGTCAAGACACGACCGCTAGATGTCACCGGGAGCTCAGGCCACTTGCTGCGACTTCTGCTGCCAAGCACCCTTGCTCTGCTGTGACCTGTTTCAGAAACATTTAGGACTCTACCACTCTCCTGTGCAGGGCCTGGCACTTCTCTGACATACTGTTAGATGAAATAAATAAATAAATAAAAAGGAAATTAAAACATTCCCAAAAAGTCTGGCATTTTCTCACTTCACCACACAACGGCTAATAATCCCTTTTTTTCCACTAATACACACCAAAAAGGGATTTAGAACATATAACTGCACCGCTGACCAGCAAATAGGCCCTTATTTTTTTCCACTTATACACGCTACAAAAGGCTTTAGAACATATAACTGCACCGCTAAATGGCAAATATATATTTATTTTTGAAACTAATAAAAGCCAAAAAGGGCTTTAAAACATATAACTGCACGGCTGAACGGCAAATATATATTTTTTGCCACTAATGCACGCCAAAAAGGGTTTTAGAACATATAACTGCACCGCTGAACGGCAAATAGACCTTTACTTTTTTCTACTTATACACTCCACAATAGGTTTTAGAACAGAAAACTGCACTGCTGAACGGCAAATAATATATATTTTTTTGCCAGTAATACATGCCAAAAAGGGCTGTAATTTTCTCACTTAACCACACAACGGCAAATACTTTTTTGTGCTACTAATACACGCCAAAAAGAGCTTTAGAACATATAACTGCAACGCTGAACGGCAAATAATATATATATTTTTTGCCACTAATAAGTGAGAAAAAGGGCTTTAGAACATATAACTGCACCACTGAACGGCAAATAATATTTTTTTTGCCACTAATACACGCCAAAAAGGGCTCCAATTTTCTCACTTCACCAAACAACGGCAAATGCTTTTTTTGTGCCACTAATACACGCCAAAAAGGGCTTTAGAACATATAACTGCACCGCTGAACGGCAAATAGACCTTTACTTTTTTCTACTTATACACTCCACAATAGGTTTTAGAACATAAAACTGCCCTGCTGAACGGCAAATAATATATATTTTTTTGCCAGTAATACATGCCAAAAAGGGCTGTAATTTTCTCACTTCACCACACAACGGCAAATACTTTTTTGTGCTACTAATACACGCCAAAAAGAGCTTTAGAACATATAACTGCAACGCTGAACGGCAAATAATATATATATTTTTTGCCACTAATAAGTGAGAAAAAGGGCTTTAGAACATATAACTGCACCACTGAACGGCAAATAATATTTTTTTGCCACTAATACACGCCAAAAAGGGCTCCAATTTTCTCACTTCACCAAACAACGGCAAATGCGTTTTTTGTGCCACTAATACACGCCAAAAAGGGCTTTAGAACATATAACTGCACCGCTGAACGGTAAATAGGCCCTTACCTTTTTCCACCTTTACACTCCACAAAAGGCTTTAGAACATATAACTGCACCACTGAATGGCAAATAGGCTCTTATTCTTTTCCACTTATACACTCCACAAAAGGTTTTAAAACATATAACTGCACCGCTGAACGGCAAATAGGCCCTTAATTTTTTCCACTTATACATGCCACAAAAGGCTTTAGAACATATAACTGCACTGCTGAACGTCAAATAATATATATATTTTTGCCACTAATACATGCCGAAAAGAGCTTTAGAACATATAACTGCACTGCTGAACGGCAAATAATATATATTTTTTCCACTAATACACTCCAAAAAGGGCTGTAATTTTTTCACTTCGCCACACAACAGCTAATAAGCCCTTTTTTCCCCCCCCACTAATACAAGCCAAAAAAAGCTTTAGAACATATAACTGCACCGCACGAGGGCAAATAAGACATATAAATATTTCCTTGTAATAAACCCTGTTAATGGCTGTATCAAACAGCACTTGCACCCCAATAACAAGAACGGTTTGCTGGAATTACAGAGCTGTATAATGGCAATTTGGAACCGCAGTCAGTGCAGAAAGGTATAATAGGATTGTTCTCATTACTCAGACTGTAAACTCCCCTACTGAACCCTGTTCTGCTTCAATACTGTAATGGTTCCTTCATATCATTTCCCTGAACTTCTCTAAATGCAGCAAAATAAAAGTTTTAAAGTCTTTTCTACCACTGTCTCTAGCGCCTGCTGACGTCTCTCCCTGCACTAAGTACACTGGAAATTGGCTGAATCCAAGATGGCTGAGGCTATTTATAGGGCTATGACATCACAGGGCTGGCTGGCTGCAGACTGGCTGCATGCATGGCATTGTGGGTGATCCCTCATTCCCAGAGTCCCTTGCTCCATGTCCTAACATGTGCAGCAGCCATTTTAGGAAAAATGAAATTCGTCACCACGGGGAATTTGGATTCCACTTTGTCAACTTCGATTCACTCATCTCTAAGGCCTCATGCACACGACCATTGTGTGTTTTGCGGTCCGCAAATTGCGGATCCGCAAAACATGGATGGCGTCCATGTGGTTTCCGCAATTTGCGGAACGGCACGGACAGTCATTAATATAACTGCCTATTCTTGTCCGCAAAACGGACAAGAATAGGACAGGTTATATTTTTTTGCGGGGCCACGGAACGGAGCAACGGATGCGGCCCCATTGAAGTGATTGGGTCTGCATCTGCGGCTCGGATGCGGACCAAAACAACGGCCATGTGCATGAGGCCTAAGTAAGATGCCTAAATAAGTGATAGAATCTGATGACCATTGGAATTGGTATATACAGGATCTCAGAAAAGTGAGTACACCCCTCACATTTTTGTACATATTTTATTATATCTTTTCATGGGACAACACTGCAGACCAATTTAATGAGGTGTGCGGCGTATGGTCTAAGCACTGACAGGCTGACCCGCCCACCCCTTTAACCTCTGCAGCAATGCTTGCAGCACTCATACATCTATTTTGAAAAGACAACCTCCGGGTATGACTCTGAGCACGTGGAGTCAACTTTAGTCGACCATGGCGTGGCCTGTTCTGAGTGAAACCTTTCTTGTTAAACCACTGTATAGTCTTGGCCAGCGTGCTGAAGATCAGTTTCAGGGTGCTGGCAATCTTCTTATAGCCTAGGCCATCTTTATGTAGAGCAACAACTCTTCTTTTCAGAGAGTTCTTTGCCATGAGGTGCCATGTTGAACTTCCAATGACCAGTATGAGAGATTGTGAGAGCAATAACACCAAATTTAACACACTTGCTCTCCATTCACACTTGAGACCTTGTAACACTAACAAGTCACATGACACCGGGGAGGGAAAATGGCTAATTGTGCCATTTTCAATTTGGGGTGTACACACTTTTGTTGACAGCGGTTTAGACATTAATGGCTGTGTGTTGAGTTATTTTGAGGGCACAGCAAATTTACACTGTTATATAAGCTGTACATTGACTACTTGACATTGATTAAAAGTGTCATATCTTCAGAACTGTCCCATGAAAAGATATAATTAAATATTTACAAAAATGTTAGGGGTGTACTCACTTTTGTAAGATCTTGTTCATTTAATGTGGACACAGACTTTCTCCAACACATGGAAAGATATTGGATTTGGTGACATTTAATTTATAATAAGAGATATTTAAAAACTGATCCAAAATACAAGTGAGCGTAGCCAAAGACACCATGAAGTCAGTAAGGGATAATATACCGTAATATCATCTGCATATAGACCAATGATGTGTGACTGATTACCTACAAGAGATCTCAGGTCAGGTAAGGATCATCGCAAAAACTGCCAGGTTGCGTTAGATGTTCGGAACTTGTCAGAAAGGAAGCCAGGGGCCAACACGCTTGCAGAGGGATTAGAATACAGTCCTAATATGGACCATAATATAGGACCCTGGAATCTGAACTTTTTTAAGACCTGTTCAAGGAACCCCCAATGCACCCTGTTATGTGCTTTTTCTGCATCTAAAGAGACAAAGGGTGTGGAGTCCCTGGAAAACTCTGCAATTTGTAAAAGGTTTATCATACATCTGGTTTTATCCCTACACTGCTGTCCAGCCCGAAATCATACCTGATCAGTAGTGACTAAAGAGGGAAGAAGTTTATTAATGCGTATCGCCAGAATTTTGGCAAACAATTTCAGGTCCATATTCAATAGAGATATGGGCCTTAAATTTGCGAAATTTGGGAGGTTTTCCTGGCTTGGGCAAGTTGTTACTGTAGCCATCAACATTTCTGACAGAATAGATCCCAATGTCATAAAACTATTATATAATTTACCCATATAAGGGAGAAGGAGGGAGTGAAAGGTTTTATAATAACCGAAAAGATAACCATCAGGCCCAGGAGCTTTGCTGGAGAAGACTTCAGGGAGTGCAAAATGTCCTCATCAGAGATAAGAGAACTTAGAGCTGCTAAGTCTGAGTGCGTTAGTGAGAGGAGAGAAATAAAAGCTAAAAAGGACGATATAGCTGCTGAAGAAGGCTGGCGTGTGGCCACATCCATGTGGAGGTTGTACAGTGGATAGTAGCAGGAAGCAAGAGCATTTGCGATCTCTTGTGGATTTGTGACAACTGTGGAGTTGGGCAGGTGTACACTCTATTCTGGAAGCTGCCACTTTGCAGTTCAGGTGACAGGCAAGTAGGGCCCCTGCAATGTCTGCATCTCAACACATGTTCATGCTTGTATACAAGGAGGGACTGTAAATGCGTGCGGATGGATTGCACCACTTGATATAACATGGGGGATGAGCAGGATTTATACTGCTGTTCAAGAGTGGCTTATGCAATGCATCTTGAAGCAATTGCTATCTATGTTTTTTAAGACTAGCAGCTGACTTGAGAAAAATCCCCAGCATATATGCCTTATGGGTAATAAGTATCTCATCAGTGGCATTAATGCTGAAGAATGCTAAAGAACTCGTCTAAATGAGAAGGATAGTCATCTACCCTCTGTGCACATTTAAGCTTCCATTGAGGTGGGCTAGGATTAATGATTCCATTGTCAATCAGAATGCTTACATGAGCATGATCAAACCAAGTGGTGCACCCAATGTCCATCTGGTAACCTTATGTTACAAATCTCTAGAAATCAAAAAATAATCTATACAAGATTGAAATGAATGCACTGCAGAAATAAAGGTAAAATATTTTTTACCGGCAAGTTGCTATCTCTAAATATCATGGTAGGATGTGTGTCTAATAACATCCCTAAGGCCAGCACAGTGACAGCCTGTGACACTTTGAAAATACATTCATAATTCATTGGAATCTGAAAATCCCCACCTATAAATACCACACCTCTGGCCTAATTCTGTACTTCTCTAAAAACCTGTCTGGCATCGGGCGTGTATACAAAAACGGACAAGAATAGGACAGGTTATATTTTTTTGCGGGGCCACGGAACGGAGCAATGGATGCGGCCCCATTGAAGTGATTGGGTCTGCATTCGAGACGCAAAAACTGCGGCTCGGATGCGGACCAAAACAACGGCCGTGTGCATGAAAGTAAGATGCTTAAAAAAGTGATAGAATCTGATGACCATTGGAATTGGTATATACAGTATCTCAGAAAAGTGAGTACACTCCTCAATTTTTGTACATATTTTATTATATCTTTTCATGGGACAACGCTGCAGACCAATTTAATGAGGTGTGCGGCGTATGGTCTAAGCACTGACAGGCTGACCCGCCTACCCCTTTAACCTTTTTTTAAAAGACAACCTCTGGGTATTTCTTGTTAAACCACTGTATGGTCTTGGCCAGCGTGCTGCAGATCAGTTTCAGGGTGATGGCAATCTTCTTATAGCCTAGGCCATCTTTATGTAGAGCAACAACTCTTCTTTTCAGAGAGTTCTTTGCCATGAGGTGCCATGTTGAACTTCCAATGACCAGTATGAGAGAGTGTGAGAGTGATAACACCAAATTTAACACACTTGCTCTCCATTCACACTTGAGACCTTGTAACACTAACGAGTCACATGACACCGGGGAGGGAAAATGGCTAATTGGGCCATTTTCACTTTGGAGTGTACTCACTTTTGTTGCCAGCGGTTTAGACATTAATAGCTGTGTGCTAAGTTATTTTGAGGGCACACCAAATTTACACTGTTATATTAGCTCTACACTAACTACTTTACATTGTATCAAAGTGTCATATCTTCAGAATTGTCCCATGAAAAGATATAATGAAATATTTACAAAAATGTTAGGGGTGTACTCACTTTTGTGAGATCTTGTACATTTAATGTGGACTCAGACTTCCTCCAACACATGGAAAGATAATGGATTTGGTGACATTTAATTTATAATAAGAGATATTTAAAAACTGATCCAAAATACAAGTGAGCGTAGCCAAAGACACCATGAGGTCAGTAAGGGACAATATACCATAATATCATCTGCATATAGACCAATGATGTGTGACTGATTACCTACAAGAGATCTCAGGTCAGGTAAGGATCATCGCAAAAACTAAAGGTGACAACAGACAACCCTGCCAGGTTGCATTAGATGTTCGGAACTTGTCGGAAAGGAAGCCAGGGGCCAACACGCTTCCAGAGGGATTCGATTACAGTCCTATTATGGATGATAATATAGGACCCTGGAATCTGAACTTTTTTAAGACCTGTTCAAGGAACTCCCAATACACCCTGTCGAGTGCTTTTTCTGCATCTAAAAAGACAAAGGGTGTGGAGTCCCTGGAAAACTCTGCAATTTGTAAAAGGTTTATCATACATCTGGTTTTATCCCTACACTGCTGTCCAGCCCGAAATCATACCTGATCAGTAGTGACTAAAGAGGGAAGAAGTTTATTAATACGTATCGCCAGAATTTTGGCAAACAATTTCAGGTCCATATTCAATAAAGATATGGGCCTTAAATTGGCGAAATTTGGGAGGTTTTCCTGGCTTGGGCGAGTTGTTACTGTAGCCATCAACATTTCTGACAGAATAGATCCCAATGTCATAAAACTATTATATAATTTACCCATATAAGGGAGAAGGAGGGAGTGAAAGGTTTTATAATAACTGAAAAGATAACCATCAGGCCCAGGAGCTTTGCTGGAGAAGACTTCAGGGAGTGCAAAATGTCCTCATCAGAGATAAGAGAACTTAGAGCTGCTAAGTCTGAGTGCGTTAGTGAGAGGAGAGAAATAAAAGCTAAAAAGGACGATATAGCTGCTGAAGAAGGCTGGCGTGTGGCCACATCCATGTGGAGGTTGTACAGTGAATAGTAGCAGGAAGCAAAAGCATTTGCGATCTCTTGTGGATTTGTGACAACTGTGGAGTTGGGCAGGTGTACACTCTATTCTGGAAGCTGCCACTTTGCAGTTCAGGTGACAGGCAAGTTGGGCCCCTGCAATGTTTGCATCTCAACACATGTTCATGCTTGTATACAAGGAGGGACTGTAAATGCGTGCGGATGGATTGCACCACTTGATATAACATGGGGGATGGGCAGGATTTATACTGCTGTTCAAGAGTGGCTTATGCAATGCATCTTGAAGCAATTGTTATCTATGTTTTTTAAGACTAGCAGCTGACTTGAGAAAAATCCCCAGCATATATGCCTTATGGGTAATAAGTATCTCATCAGTGGCATTAATGCTGAAGAATGCTAAAGAACTCGTCTA
This sequence comes from Bufo gargarizans, assembly GCF_014858855.1. Classification (NCBI taxonomy): domain Eukaryota; kingdom Metazoa; phylum Chordata; class Amphibia; order Anura; family Bufonidae; genus Bufo; species Bufo gargarizans. The sequence continues at coordinate 490,080,853 of NC_058080.1, read as the reverse complement.
AATGAGGATAGTCATCTACCCTCTGTGCACATTTAAGCTTCCATTGAGGTGGGCTAGGATTAATGATTCCATTGTCAATCAGAATGCTTACATGAGCATGATCAAACCAAGTGGTGCACCCAATGTCCATCTGGTAACCTTATGTTACAAATCTCTAGAAATCAAAAAATAATCTATACAAGATTGAAATAAATGCACTGCAGAAATAAAGGTAAAATATTTTGCTATCTCTAAATATCATGGTAGGATGTGTGTCTAATAACACCCCTAAGGCCAGCACAGTGACAGCCTGTGACACTTTGAAAATACATTCATAATTCATTGGAATCTGAAAATCCCCACCTATAAATACCACACCTCTGGCCTAATTCTGTACTTCTCTAAAAACCTGTCTGGCATTGGGCGTGTATACAAAAACTATGGTATATTGTTCATTGTCAATCATACAAAGCAAAAGAACATATCTTCCCGCTGAATCAGTAATACATGTTTGCAAGGTGAATGGAACAGAGGAGCGAATTCCCAGAAGAACTCCAGATTTCTTCTTGCAAATAGCAGGTGAATGGAAGATGTGGGAAAACAAACGATGGGAAGATCTGTGCAAATTAGGGGTTAATAACTGCGTTTCTTGTGCTAGAACAATGTCACATTTAGACTTAAGGACATCAGACCATAACTGCGTTCTTCGAAATGGAGAATTCAAACCCATATTGTAACAAGATAAAAAAATTGCAGGGCATAACTGTACAAGATCATTACGCATATAAAGGATGCAGGCACAATGATCTATGTCATATACCCACTGACAAAAAACAATAAACAAAAAAACAAAAAGAAAAGGAAAAAGAGGTAATCATGGCAATGAGACAGTAGTACCAATCCCAGCCGGGCAACCTAAAACCTGATTGCTCTAACATAAGAGGGCAAACTATAAAAGATCAGTGAAAGTCACTCACATGGCTTGACCTCAAAGCACCCAATGAACACAGAACAGGGAACAGGGAGGTGGCCTCCAAATCAGGTAAGATTTTATCCGGTCAGACAGATGACCCATCAGGGTACTGGGCAGCCGTAGGCAGGAGACCTCACTCATGTAGCTTGTAGACCGCCGATTTTGATGTGCGGCAAACATGTTGGGAGCCATTATGCACGATCAAGAGCTTAACTGGAAAACCCCAGCGGTACCTGATTTGATGTTCCCTGAGCAACTTGGTAAGCACAACATATTCTTTTTGTTTGGCTAATGTGGCCGTGAAAAGATCTGGGTATACAGAGATAGCATGACACTGCATCACACAGGGATGATGAAGCCACCCCAGCTGGTTTCTGTATCCCATGTATTCAGTCTATGATTAAGTCCAACTCCAATGCAGACAGAAGGGTAGCTTTAAGGTGATCTTTAACAAGAGGTTCCAGGGCCTCAGCACTAACTGATTAGGGGATGCCCCACAAGAGTACATTATTGCACCTACGCAGGGGTGGACTGGGAATTCAAAGTGGCCCTGGAAAAAATACTAAAAGTGGCGCCATCATGTAGCTGAGGGCCAGCAATACCATATTGTGGCATATCATACCACCCCAACAGAGCCAAACACAACAGTCCATCACAAAATACTGCCAGCAGAACAAAATATATCCTCAAAAACTTCCACTGACTGGTTGTGAGGAGGGCCTAGGCGCTTCCTGGGCATCGGCCCACTGGGAAATTTCCCTGTAAGATCTATGGCCAATCTGCCCCCGCACCTACGGTGATCCTCCATGTCTTGTATTTTGGCAGTAAGTTTGGCTTTGTTGTCCTCCACAGCTTCATGAGCATCAATGAGGGTGTTATGCATTTTGTGCCAGGTTTAAAATTCTGTCACAGACCAAGCCAACCAATAGTTGGTATAAAGTCAGAGAAAAGTATCTATAGGTCCCTTTACATTGATAGATTCAGCAGATGATTGTTGAGAAGGAAGCGTTCCTTTGCAACAATTGTGTGCTCTTTAGTGGAGGTGACATTTACATTCAGCTATCTCCTCTACAGTATGGGAGGAGTGATCGCAAATGCTATTGCTCATCCTAGGGATCGACCAATTATCGGTTTTACTGATATTATCGGCCAATATTGAGGATTTTGACTGTTATCGTTATCAGCATTTATTTTGCCGATATTCCGATAACTTATTGGGAACACAGATCGCGCTGCTCTCAGCGCTCTCCGTGTTCCCTCAGCAGCAGCACAGTGGAGAAGGAAGCAGTGTCTCCCTCCCCCTGTGCTGCTGCTGCCGCTGCATCCAATAGGAGGACAGGGGACAAGAGAAGGGGAGGGGCTGTGGCCACTGCGCCACCAATGAAGAGAAATCTCTCATTCATTCAAATTGAACAGGAGGCAGGGTCACATAGCCGGCTCCCGATCTCTATGAGCTGTAGCTGCGATCTGCGGTAGTTAACCCCTCAGGTGCCACGGATCGCAGCTACCGCTCATAGAGGTCGGGAGCCGGCTATGTGATTCTGCAGCCAGCTCCCGCCTCCTGCATATGAATAAATGAGAGATTTAACTTCATTGGTGGCGCAGTGCGCCCCCCCCCAAGCCCCCCAGTATTAATCATTGGTGGCGCAGTGTGCACCCCCACAAGCCCCCCAGTATTAATCATTGGTGGCGCAGTGCGCCCCCCCCAAGCCCCCCAGTATTAATCATTGGTGGCACAGTGCGCCCCCCCACCCCCACATTTAAAACATTGGTGGCGCCACCGCGCCCCCCACCCAAGCCCCCCCTCCAGTATTAATCATTGGTGGCAGTGGCAACAGGATCCCCTGTCCCCTGCTCCTCCGATCGGAGCCCCAGCAGTGTAATCCTGGGGCTCCGATCGGTTACCATGGCAGCCAGGACGCTATTGAAGCCCTGGCTGCCATGATAAACTCCATGCTGTTGTGTGCACAAAGCACAGAGCAGCAGGGACAGTGAGAGCTCCTATTCACCCTGATGGAGATCTATCAGGGTGAATAGGACAAGGGTTCTAGTCCCTAAGGGGGCTAAAAGTTAGGAAAAAAAATAAAAAGTAAAAAAAATAAAAATAAAGCACCAAAATATTAAGTATAAATGAAAAAAAGATTTACAAAAAAAAAATACACATTAACAATAAACATTCATTTTCAGCAGATTTGTGTAGGAATTTATATATTTTTTTTTTCAAAAATGAAAATTCCCAGAATATCGGTATAAATTATCGGCTATCGGCCTGAAAGTTCACAAATTATCGGTATCGGCCCTAAAAAATCAATATCGGTCGATCCCTAGCTCATCCCCTTACAGAACCATTGTTTGCCATCAGGAGAGGCTGTTTAGATGGCACAATCTACAGTAATCGGCGGTACCTTTACACTGGCAGATTTTTTTATAACGAGCTACAGACAGTGTAAAGGGGCCTTATCCCTGCACTAAATTTATCATCCAGCCTAACCCACTGTGATAAATCTAGTGACTGTGTAAACAGCCTGTCTAAGCTTATGAAAATCTGCCCCATTATGGGTGATTTATAGCTGTGTACGGTAACTTCATCCTCATACAGGTATGTCAGGTTTACTTTTATTACTCTTTATTAGTCTTTAAGTTAGTTAATATATTTTATTCCCATGTGCAGACAGATTGTTGCTGCTCCCAAAAAGGCACATATAGAGTACATTTTGTTCTCACTGTCTAAAAAAACTCTAAAACAGGCTTCTGCATACCAGTAGTCTACCGCAGTGTTTCCCAACCAGTGTGCCTCCAGCTGTTGCAAAACTACAACTCCTAGCATGCCTGCACAGCCAAAGGCTGTCTGGGCATGCTGGGAGTTGTAGTTTTGCAACAGTTGGAGGCACGCTGGCTGGGAACACTGGTCTACCGAACGATAAGTATTCTTTAAGGGTCTATTCACACGTCCGTTGTTTGTTTCCTGATCTGTTCCGTTTTTTGCTGAACAGATCTGGACCAGATCTGGACACATTCATTTTCAATGGGTCCTGAAAAAAAACGGACAGCACAATGTCAGATTTTTTTTCAGGACCCATTGAAAATGAATGGGTCCAGATCTGGTCCAGATCTGTTCAGCAAAAAACGGAACAGATCAGGAAAGAAACAACGGACGTGTGAATGGACCCTAAGAAAGATTCTTGCTGGCAAATTTGTGTGGCCACTTTTATTATAGAGAAATTTGAGAATTGTATACTGAAAGTAATCCAAATGTACATCAGTAATAAACTTTTTAGTTGTTTAGTTAATTTCTATTTTTTTAAAGTGAAATTGAAAGTTTTTTTGTCTTTTTAACCCTTCAAATTAATTGAGTTTCATCTGTTTTTATTTAACCTCCTAACAGTCATAATAAAATTGGAAAAACCCTCCCAAAAATGTCACTTTTTAATTGTATATTTTTTAATGTGTGTCTGCAGTAAATCTTCACAACTCAGGGGACACTATTGCATTTTTAACCCCTTAGTGACATCATTAATTTTAGCCTTAAGGACCAACAATGTTTTATTTTTTGCTGCTCCTTTATTCTCCTCCAGTGTGAAGAGGAGGGGGGCAGATGCAGTGAATACAGCTGAAAGTGGAAGTAAAAGCAGGTTTTACCCGCCATTATTACCGATTCAATTTCTAACAGTCATTTCTCCTCTGTTGCTTGGACTTTAGCTTTCTTGTATGAAAGAATGTCATTGACCACAATGTCATCTTTCAAACGAGACCAGTTGCATGTTTCTAGCTGCTACCATTCAGCAAAAAGAAGCATCTATAGCAGCCCTCCCCCCTCCATTTTCTGCCTGAGCCCAGCTGGGGCAGAACAGTTTGCTACTTTTCCCACTGCCGAGCTGGACTCGGGGAAAATAGGTGGTAAAGAGAAATGTGTCATCAGAAAATGACCCATTGTTTAAATCCTGTTTTTATGTTTTACATATTTTGTAAGAAAACATTTTTTTAATTTTACGTGTGAATATCAATATTTAAACAACAATATCTATATTTAAATAAAAACCATAAAATCCTGCAGTTTTCGCATTGGCCCCTAAGTCTAATAATATGAGCCACTTCTTAGGGGTCTGTACAGATCACTTTACTGTAGTTACCTGCGTATCTGTCATTCCAATCCTGCCTGTAATTATATCACCTCTGTGTATAGATAAGACAGGATCCACTATTCACAATAGGTGATTGTCAAAGCTCATCTGTTCTTCCCTTTTACAATGACCTCTGCACAGATCACAGAGCGTGCCTAGAAAAGTCTCCTACAGAAGTCAATGAGGTCCCCTCCTGACCATTGTGCCTATGGACCATGGGGCTGCCGTAAAGCAATTTATTTAATGCTGTGTAAATGCAGCTCAGGCAAGATGGCCGCCCCCATAATCATGTTCAGGAAATAGAATAAAAAATCTGCAATCAGAAAATAGAAGCAGACTAGAAAAAAGGAGATGTGTTACTATCTGGTTTTAACTGGCAGATAACATTTTTGGGTAAAACATTTCCTTTAAGAGATTACTCATGTCAATAACATTCTTGAAATGTACAGTATTAGTTTTCACACTAGAAACCGGAACAGTCATGATAGGCAGATTTTTCTTGTATTCTGCAGCTCACTTTTCAGTGTTCTTGTTTAGACTAGGGTAGAGTTAACAGAGTCATCTCATTAGGGTTCAAGGATTTAATGACAAAGGATAGATCCAGTGTACTACCAGAGGTTGATAAAGCAAGATAGTGAAGGTCCTTTTACACAGGCAAATATGCTGCCGGTAATGAATGCCAAATGACACTAAGGAATGTTGATTGGGGCTCGCATTTATGTGCAGTGATCATTAAGGAAATGACCAGTAATATTTGCTTATCCACGTACAGTTTTTGTCAGCAGCACATTCCCAGTTTACATGAGGTGATGTTCTGCCAACAGACAAGTCATTTTAATGCCACATCTGCAGAAGGTTTACTCTGGGAAATGACTGTTTGTACAAATGTACAGCCCATGTAAAAAGGCCATAACGCTGTACACATGCACACAGATAAGGCTCTGTATACCTTTCTCATATCACTCTCTGGTCTTATGGGGGAGGGGAGCTGTGTTCTGTCTATTCCTGGGGCGGAATCAGTCTATGAACACTTTTTTGAGGATTTTATTCATAAACATGAAAGCTAGGACAACAAATGGATTAGGCTGTGTTCACATCAAGTTTTTGTACCATGTTTGACATATACACGTGATACATACTGTAGGTCAAACACCTCCAACAGATGCCATATTGTGGCATCCATCAACATGGGGTTACATTGTAAAAAAAAAAAAGTATCCAAGTCTTTAAAGAGGGTGCCCGCTCTGTAGTGGGCGGTCGCCATAGCCACTGGGAGCCTGCTGTTTCATACAGCAGACACCCATGACTCATGTCTGCGACCGGCATTAATGCCGGTCACGGACATTTAACTCTTCAGATGCTGTGGTCAATCCTGACCACGGCATCCAAGCATGCAAAAACCTGGAAGCACGCGCTTCCAGGTATGCTCTGGCTCCCTCCGGTGGTGACTGGAGCCAGAGCATGTATGGTGCAGCACCTGTCATTGAGAAAGGATGCTGCTGCATAGTGTTTTCTATGAAGCCCCTGCCTGTAGCAGGGCTCCACAGGAAACTAGTAAATTTTTTTGCATAGATTAGCATTGGAGTCTATGAGAATAGCAATCTAATGATTGTTTATTATAGTTCCGTATGGGAACCATAAAAAAGTGTAAAAAATACTTAAAAAAAAAATAAAATCGCCCCTTCCTCTCAAATACAAATAAAAAACTAAAAAAATATACATCATAGGTATCATCACATGTGAAAACATCCATATTATAAAAATATAAAAATATTTTCCTCATACAGAAAAGGCAAAACGGTGATTCACCATTTTTGTTCACTTAAAGGGTTTCTACCACCTCAATTGGACCTAATTAGCTGTGTGACAGAGTGTCTGGAGAAGTAGTGGACGGGGTCTATGTGTGCCCAAGATTTCTCACTTCTGTCATTTAAAAGCAACCAGGGAAATGTTCAGGAGAGGTCTGTGCAATTCGGGTTTGCATAAAACCTGTTCTTAGGGCCTGTGTTGCTGGAGTGGGGAGAGAAGGGTGGGCCCCACTCCATCCGGTCAGTCCGGCTTTTGGGCTGTCAGGTAATTACTCCTCAGGTGTGCTGGCCTGATATAAGGCTGAGAATGCAGACACAGCTCTCTCAGCCTGGGAACAGGTTACCTGCATGGAGCCTGTGAGAGCACTTCAAGAGGTACGGACTTTGCTATTTTGTGTAGGTGCTTGGTATTAGGCCGGCACTTGGTCAGGGAGGGTTCATGCTGTATAGTTAGAGCCGGACAGGCTTAGGATTTTTGTTTGTTATATTTTATGTTCTGTACCTCAACCTGACAATAAAACTGGCTGAGGTCAGTTAAACGAAGTTCCTGCCGTGTGGACTGTAACTTCTTCGGTGTGCCTGCTAAACTGTGCCTGTCTACCTGGGAGACGACAGCCCCGCTACCTAATCCCTTACATGTGGTGGAGGATGCGCGCACACCAAATACTGGGGGGGGAGAAACAAATGTGTGTTATTACGGTGGAAGGTAAAGATGTGAGTGCCTTGTTGGACTCAGGCAGTCTGGTCACCCTAGTAAAAACGGATTTGGTAAACCCCAGGAAATGGCAAACGAAGGCCATTGCGGTAACCTGCATACATGGAGACACCCGTAATTATCACACTGCTGTGGTAGATGTAAATACCCGGTTTGGGGCAGGAAAATTTATGGTTGGTTTAGTGCCTAGGTTAATGCATGATGTCATCATGGGGCGGGATTTCCCACATTTTTGGCAGCTATGGGAACATAAACTTTCAAAGGCCTGTCAGGAAGGAGATAACCTACCACTGGGTACCGAGAGGTGTGGGTATTTAAGAGAGACTTCTGTTGATGGTGAATCGCTTCCCTTGTCTGTCATGGTAGGGGAGCCTGAGGTCTCTGACCATAGTGATGGGTTAGAAGAGGGTCAGAGTAGTCCAGAGAGGGAAGACTCACTTAATGACAATTTGCCAGACCTGGCAGTATGGAAAGAGCAATTTGGTGCTGAGCAATTAAAAGATCCCACCCTTACTAGAGCCAGGGAAAATGTGAAGTCTATTGATGGTAAACTGGTGGAACCGGACGGCAGACTTTGTTTCCCGCATATGGCTGTGAAACATGACTTGTTGTACCAGGTGGTAAAAAGGGGAGAGGATCTGGTGGAACAACTGGTGGTTCCTAAAGTGTACCGACGAACGGTACTAGATATTGCTCATGGTCACCTTATGGGGGGGCATTTGGGAGCTGAAAAGACTACAGACAGAGTCCTTCAAAGGTTCTTTTGGCCTGGGGTCCATAAAGATGTTAAAGACTATTGTGACACCTGCCCCGAGTGCCAAATTTCGGCTCCTAGGCCACACTATCGTAGTCCCCTGGTACCTCTACCAATCATTGAGATACCATTTGAGAGAATAGCCATGGATCTGGTGGGGCCCCTTGTAAGATCTGCTCGAGGCCACTAACATATTCTTGTAATCATGGACTACGCTACTCGTTACCCGGAAGCTATACCCTTACGTAATACGTCATCCAAGGCCATAGCTAAAGAGTTGGTGCAGGTGTTCAGTCGCGTGGGACTACCAAAAGAGATCCTAACAGATCAGGGTACCCCCTTTATGTCACGCATCATGAAGGAGTTATGTAAACTGTTCAAAGTTAAACAGCTGCGTACTTCTGTCTACCATCCACAGACTGATGGACTGGTAGAGAGATTTAATAAAACTCTAAAAGCCATGCTTAAAAAAGTGGTAGACAAAGATGGGAAAAACTGGGATTTCCTTCTCCCCTATCTTATGTTTGCCATCCGTGAAGTGCCTCAGTCCTCTACAGGCTACTCCCCATTTGAGTTGCTATATGGTCGCCACCCTAGGGGTCTGCTAGATATAGCAAAAGAAACTTGGGAAGAAGAAGCTACCCCCTATAGAAGTGTCATAGAACATGTGGCACAAATGCAAGATCGTATATCTGCGGTGATGCCTATTGTACGAGAACATATGGCCCAGGCTCAGGGGGCACAACAAAGGGTGTATAACCGCAGTGCCAGAGTACGTACCTTTGCGCCAGGTGACCGGGTTCTGGTACTGATCCCTACGGTAGAGAGTAAATTCCTGGCTAAGTGGCAAGGCCCCTTTGAGGTGATAGAGAAAGTAAGTGAGGTAAACTATAAAATCCGTCAACCAGGTAAGAGGAAGCCTGAGCAAATATACCACGTCAATCTTATAAAACCGTGGAAAGATCGACTATCACTTGCGGCTTACACCTCCTTCCCACCAGAGCAGCGGTGCTCTGGGAAGCCCCTGTTGCCAGAGGTAACAGTACCCGACTCCCTGGCCAATACACAAAAGGTAGAAGTGCAGGGGTTCCTCTTTAAGAATAGGGATTTTTCCTCGGAGATCCCAGGTCGCACCTCTGTCATAAAACATGACATCATTACAGAACCAGGGAAAAGGGTAAAGCTGCGACCCTACAGAATACCAGAGGCCAGGAGAGGGCTTATCTCTGAAGAGGTGAGGAAAATGTTGGAACTTGGGGTAATTGAAGAGTCCCATAGCCAGTGGGCCAGCCCTATAGTTCTGATCCCCAAACCAGATGGCAGCTGGAGGTTTTGCAATGACTTCCGGAAGTTGAACGCCATATCTAAGTTTGATGCTTACCCAATGCCCCGTGTCGATGAGCTCATTGACAGGCTCGGAAATGCCAGGTATATAACCACTCTAGACCTAACCAAGGGATACTGGCAAATTCCCCTGACAAATGAGGCAAAAGAGAAAACTGCCTTTGCCACTCCTGATGGGTTGTTTCATTATGTGGTCTTGCCGTTTGGTTTGCATGGAGCCCCTGCAACCTTCCAGAGGGTGATGGATAAGATTTTAAGACCCCACAGACGGTACGCAGCCGCATATCTGGATGACATCATCATCCAAAGTCCAGACTGGGAATCCCATCTACCTAGGGTGCAGGCGGTTGTCAATTCCCTGTGTGAGGCAGGCTTCACAGCCAATCCAAAAAAATGTGCCATTGGTCTTGAAGATGCTAAGTATCTAGGTTACATCATAGGCCGAGGCCTAGTAAAGCCCCAGTTAAACAAAATCGAAGCCATACAAAGGTGGCCTCAACCGGTAAACAAGAAGCAAGTCCGTGCCTTCTTGGGGATTACAGGCTATTACCGGCGATTTATACCTAATTTTGCTTCCCTTGCAGCCCCATTAACGGACCTGACAAAAGGGAAAGACTCTGTCATGGTCAAGTGGTCAGAAGAGGCGGAAAAATCATTTCAGACTTTAAAAACCCTCCTGTGCGCTCAGCCGGTGCTGATAACCCCAGATTTTAAGAAAGGGTTTGTCCTACAGACTGATGCGTCTGAGGTGGGACTGGGGGCAGTACTGTCACAGATAAGGGATGGAGAGGAACACCCTGTACTATATTTGAGCAGGAAACTTAATGACCATGAGCAAAAATATGCAATTGTGGAAAAAGAGTGCCTCGCTATTAAATGGTCTGTGGAAGCACTCCGCTACTATTTGCTTGGTCGTCACTTTGAATTGATCACGGATCATGCTCCCTTAAAATGGATGTGTGAGAATAAGGAAACAAATAGGAGGGTAACAAGATGGTTCTTAGTCCTGCAAGAGTACCAGTTTACCGTAAAGCACAGGCCAGGGACCCAAATGGGAAATGCAGATGCCTTGTCACGTGTACATTGTCTGATGTCCAGATGTGTTCCAGCCCCGGGTCTGAAACAGGGGGGGAGGATATGTGACAGAGTGTCTGGAGAAGTAGTGGACGGGGTCTATGTGTGCCCAAGATTTCTCACTTCTGTCATTTAAAAGCAACCAGGGAAATGTTCAGGAGAGGTCTGTGCAATTCGGGTTTGCATAAAACCTGTTCTTAGGGCCTGTGTTGCTGGAGTGGGGAGAGAAGGGTGGGCCCCACTCCATCCGGACAGTCCGGCTTTTGGGCTGTCAGGTAATTACTCCTCAGGTGTGCTGGCCTGATATAAGGCTGAGAATGCAGACACAGCTCTCTCAGCCTGGGAACAGGTTACCTGCATGGAGCCTGTGAGAGCACTTCAAGAGGTACGGACTTTGCTATTTTGTGTAGGTGCTTGGTATTAGGCCGGCACTTGGTCAGGGAGGGTTCATGCTGTATAGTTAGAGCCGGACAGGCTTAGGATTTTTGTTTGTTATATTTTATGTTCTGTACCTCAACCTGACAATAAAACTGGCTGAGGTCAGTTAAACGAAGTTCCTGCCGTGTGGACTGTAACTTCTTCGGTGTGCCTGCTAAACTGTGCCTGTCTACCCAGGAGACGACAGCCCCGCTACCTAATCCCTTACAGCTGTCAGACACTAGAGATCTGCTAGTATCTGCTCTACCTAACCATGCTATTGTAAGACCTTTGTGTGCAGCCGTTACACAAAAAAAACAATGACTTGATTTGACTTGTGTCTGACCGCTTCCTGCGCCGGCATCTCCACTGCGCTTGCGCCGATTATGGGCGTCATCTGTTCCTCTGAGCACTCTGACGTAATTGGCGCAGGCGCAGTGGAGATGCCGGTGCAGGGAGCGGTCAGGCAGTCGCACACGGCGCAGGCGCGAGAATTCGGCCGAAGGATGAGATGGAGGCTGGCAATCTAGAGGAGATGGGCGGGCTTGACGGACGAGCGGGGCGGAATACAGGGTGAGTAGACAGAGCCTCTAGGTGCTGAAAAGACGCCCCCATAGCACCTAGAGGCTCATTTGCATAGCAATGTTTTTTAGTGTAACGCCTGCACACAAAGGTCTTACAATAGCATGGTTAGGTAGAGCAGACACTAGCTGATCGCTAGTGTCTGACAGCTAATTAGGTCCAAATGAGGTGGTAGAAATCCTTTAATTTCCCACAAAAAAAATAAATAAAAAGTGATCAAAAAGTCATACACACCCCAGAATGGTATTAGTGAAAAGTACAGATTGCCCTGCATAAAGTGAGCCCTCACACAGCTCCATACACATAACTACAAAAAATGTATAGGGGTCAGAATTTTTTTTCAAGGTTTTTATTATTTTATCAGTATCAAAATGCAAGAAAAACTACTTGCTTGCCTGGAGAATGAAAGTAATTTGTCAGTTTTGTCGAATATCAAACATCGTAAATAAAAAAAACTGTAAAACTGTGGCAAAATATTTTTTTCAAATTCCACCCTATATGGACTTTTTTTGTTCCTGCTTTCCACTACATCATATGCAATATTAAATAATTAAAACAAGCACTCATACGGCTACGTGAACTGAAAAATAAAAAAGTGGTGCTTCTGGGAAGGCAGGAAGCGCAAAACGAAAACGCAAAAACAAAAAACCTCTGGGGTAGAAAGGGTTAACGAGCCATGCGCACAACAGTATTTTCTTCCTCATCCAATCTGAATTTTTGGCGAATTGGAAGTGGACCCATTCAATATATGTCTATATGTCCATCCCGCACAAATTTAGAACTTGTCCCATTCTTGTCCATTTTTCGGACAAGAATAGGCATTTTGACATTGGGGTCCATGGAAATCGCGGCATGCACGTGGCAGGTATTTATATTTTGCGAATCTGCGGTTTGCAGGCTGCAAAATACATACGGTTGCATGCCTGAGGCATTACTGGTATGTTTTTTTTGTTGAACTATGCCTTGCATCCTTTTTTTCCCATTGTATATGTTAAACGTGGGGCTAAAACGTGACGTGAACACTAATAATTAGGCAGTGAACACCTGCTTTGTCATCCTTTGTCTCGTCTGACACACACGACATCCTTCTTTCACTGTAAGCATTGTTGCGCAAGTGTTTTTCTTTCCTTTCCTATTTAAATGCAACATATTTTCTGGTGTAAGACAGAGAAGAAAAATTGGCCTGCGCAGTACAATGACGGGTTGGTTACTTTTTAAAGCCATAGAATCTTATGTGAGACAAGAAACACACCTGTTTTTCAGAAACACGTATGTATGATATCATGAAACACGGATACCCCCCATGCTTTATAAAATTAGCTTAGAAGTGGACTCTTACTATTTATTGTACCTATTTTTGGCCAATTCTGGTACTGGTCAGGTCTCATCAGCGTACCTTACCCATATTTCACTTATCTATATTGACTGTATATAGTATTTATGCCATCAGTATTAACGGGGAGTAAAATATTAATGACCTATCCTCACCCACTGATTAGCTTTCTAAAAGGAACACAGCGCTCGGACGATTGCTACGGCTTCGTCACAGCATGCCAGGAACAGTGCTACACATTCTATAGTGGCTGTGCATGGTATTGCAGCTCTGCCGATCAACTGTTTGAAGAGCTTGCGGTGCTCTGTTGAGGGCTCTCGCCTCTTTCTAGGCCAGTCACTTCATGTTCATCAGTCACATGGCCTATGTGCAGCTAAAACTCATTTAAGTGAATCAGAGGGCTGCAGCACCAAGCACAGCCTCTGTACAATGTACGCCACTGTGCATGGTATACTGTGAGGAGGCTGCAGTGCTCATCAGAGTGCTGTTTCCTGATCAGTGGGAGTGCCAAGAGTTCACCCCCCCCCCCCCCCCAACACACACAGACACTGATCTGATATTGATGACCTATCAAGTGAATGGGAGCCAATTGGATATTGATTACCTATTCTGAGGATAAGTCATCAATATTGTACTCCTTGAGAACCCCATTTAAAAGAGTTTTCCAGGGTCCTAGTAGTGATACTTGAAACAGAATAAACGTCCAGCACGTAGTGTGTTAAAGCGCTGCACCATCTTTATTCCATCATGGATACAGTCAATGTACAAAAGCAGTGGTCATCCTCTCCCATCACCTCCCGTCAGACAGACATGTTTCAAACCAAACGGTTCTTATTCATGGTCTGTGGATGGCCGGAACTCGGACGAACTAGTGAAAACACATCCTCCAATCAGATGAGGGGGGGGGGGGAAGAGGAGAAGGAGAGATTTTTTTTAAATATTATTTATATAAACAAAAACAAAAAAAGGAGAAAAAAATGAAATAATAATAAATAAATAAAAAACGCAACCACAAGCGATTGGAGGCATGGAACAAGGTAGTACAAGCCCGGACAATCCTTTTTCCCCCACATAATAAAATCCCACCCAAAAATGTGGAAATATAAATATATATATTATATAAAAACTAGAATATATAAAAAAAGGGGGGGGGGGGAATAGTGCACCTGGAAAATGGGAGTAAATGAGAAGACGTGGGTGACGTTAGACTCAAGTAAACCCATAATTCCAACAATAAAACAGATACAGGCAAATAATATGAACAGAATAAAAATGCATAATTTCCTTTTTAAGGTTGAGACCATGTGGAACTCTAGTTTGGAGTTGAAAAATCCAGTACGCTTCCCATAATAAAATCTTCTTTTTGATATCACCCCATCTCACCGGAGATTTGACCTTTTCTATACCGTAGATGCACAGACCGTCAATATTCCGACTATGGGATCTGATAAAGTGTTGGGCTACATTAGATATGTTAACAGCCTGGGGATTTGAGATGTAATTGAGATGTTCTCTAAATCTTATTTTAAATTGGCGACTAGTACTTCCCACATACAACAGGTCACATATAGTGCACTTGATCATGTAGATAACAACTGAGGTATTACAATTAATATAACCTTTAACAGAAAATGTATCAGTATGTAAGGAGTGAGCAAACTCCGTAGTTTTACGGGTAAATCCACAAGTTTTGCAGGGATGACCACCACATTTAGTGAACCCAACATATTTGAGCCACTAAATGCTGTGGGGGTATGTGAAAAGAAAGCATGTACTTAGAAATATGATATAGCCACTGAGCTACTCAATGAAATATATCAATATTGCGCCACCTACTGATTATTCTTTACCCTATTTCTCCGTCCACTTTGCTGCAGTGGATGAACATGCTCAGCTCCATTATTTAACTCTCATCTTCTTTTAGAAGGACAGGTTTACTAATTAGCAGCTTGAATACAATCTAGCAGAACAATTGGAGCAACGAATGGGAAAAGCTCTAGTTTCATGTGAGGTGCAGGACTTGTTCTTTGTTTGTTTGTCTAGCTTTGAGATTGTTTTACACTACATGATGTCATGATTTTAATTTTTGACACTAATCATGGGATAACCTTTGAGCAGACCCCCCTCCTTGCCAGACCTGCAAAGGGAAACATACTTTCCTGCTCCCTGCTGCTTCTTCGTTCCCCCACTGCTGCTTCCTCGCACAGATCGCCTGCTGTCAACATCCACTGCTGCTGCTGCTAACGGCTGGCCACAGCATTGACCTGCCTTCTTGTGTCACGTCAGTTAGTCACAAGATGCAAGGGGGCAGGTAACCACTGCAGCCAGTTATTGGCTGCAGCACTTTCAAAGAGGATGTTGAAAGTGGGGGATCCAAGAAGGGGAAGTGGTGGTGGGGGAGCGAAGGAGCTGGGAGGCAGGTAAGTATGCTGGCCTGGCCAGAAGGGAGGATGGTTTGCCCAAACACCCCCAAAAGGTGATCAACCCTTTAAGTAATATGTGTACTTATACTGCCTGTGTGGATTTTTCAATGTTTATAGCCCATGCATATCTAAAGGGAGCATAGAAACTATGTAGGTGTCTGTATTTTAGCATATATCCATACCTCCATGTGATATCACTTTCTTGTATGGTTCAATGACCTTCATATCTATTCGTTGTTCTTGATCACCAATGATGACAGTCCTCCATAGCTTATTATCGGCTCTCTCTTCTTCTGCTGAGTATTCTTGGATAGATTCAAAATCTCCTTGAAGTGAGTGGCCGAGTGCAGGACGATCATCTAAAATAAATGTCATTATTTAACCAGTTAATAGAATTTATTATATAAAATTGTTAAAATATAAACCATCCCAATCCTACATTTTATGTTTAGTCTATTCTTCAATTTTGCCAGTTCACCTTTCTTCTGTCAGTTTCTCCATCACCCTTGTATTTCCGTGTGTCAGTAGTGTGGCACGTGGTTAAAATGTACCCATACTACTTTTCCATGCTCTAATGTATTTCATCTGTAACACATGGTTTCTGACTGCACACCACTACCACTACATGTGATACCCTAAAAAGTTGGGGTTGAGTTGGTGAATGATTTATGCCCAAGGCACAGCACTGCTTCTAGAAAATAAGTTATGTCATGTAATAAAGAATTCAATGGAACATGCCTCTTTTAATTTAACACAGATCCCATATGAATCCTACATAAAAACAAAACAAAAACATGGGCATTCAGTGGCACAGTATGAGGCCATAGATTTCCATTTAAAAGGTTTAAAAGGGTTTTTATAAGATTTTGCAAAAGATGGACACAGATCAAGTGGTTGTATAAAATAAACAAAAAGCTCTTACTCAACCTTTAAATGTCCTGCTGTACCAGTGCCACCACATGTTACCGCACAGTTGGCACTGGAATGGTGGAACAGTTAAAGGGTTGGGTTTTGGATTATTTTATACTGTTTCTTGCTCTGTGCACATTTTTTTTTTTTTTTTTTTTTACAAAATCTAAAAAAAAACACTGCCATACATTCATTATTAGTTATCAGGCTCAAAAAGTAGTGTCTGCTCGCCAGCTCCATTCTGGCTTTTTGCTGCCCAGCTTGGCTTGAGTGACAAAATATTTCAATCAAGCTGAGCATGGTGGGGGGAAGCTGAAGGGAGCTGCTCAGTAGTAACTTATACTTCATAATGTCCTCTTTAAAACACTGCCATGTGTAAGGAGGTTTCTTCCATCTTGTCAGCCCAGAATATGTGTACTCGGAAAAACAAAAGAATGCCACTCACCTGTGAGCAGCTCCATTCCAGCGACAAACTTCCATCCCCACTGCTTCCCATACCCTGTGGATTGGAATTCTGATATCTCATCTGTAGCCATTCACTGGCCTAAGCAGTCACATGCCACTTGGGGACATATCACCGCCGATGCCAGTGAATAGCTTCAATGGTGCATGTGATGAAGGACAAGACATCATATTTCCTGTCCACAGCGGACCAGAAGCAGCTAGGATGGGACTATCAGCGCTGGAACAAAGCTGTTTAGAAGAAGTGAGTGGCTTTCACATTTCACACATTATTATTTCTGAAGCCAAAGTCAGGAATGGAACATAAACAAAGGACATGTATTAAGGAAAAACAGAGTCCTCTCCAGTTTTTAAATCCATTCCTGTTTTTGGCTTCCAAAATGGCATCACAAACATGCATATGAAAACGCAGATTCAGAGTAAAAGATAGCGTGTAAAGTGTAATCAAAGCACCTATCACTATATGCCCTTCGGTAGTCCAGCGTGATTCTGCTGCTTTCCCCTTACTTTAAGTAATTTTATGTGACTCCAAAATAGGACCTGATACATCTTAAAGGGAAACTGTTACCACGAAATCCAGTACAATCTGCCGGTAGTGTGTTATGCAGCAGGAGGAGCTGAGCAGATAGATATATAGTTTTGCAGAAAAAGAAAGAAAAAAACCTGCAATTTATGCATTTTAACCTTTGCTTTTTTATGCATAGGAGACAGCCTTCCCTGTAGGCTTAGTCATGCAGAGTTAGCTATCAATCACTGAGGACTGTCCACATGAACCCTATGCATAAAAAGGCTTATGCGTAAATTACAAGTTCTCGTGAATATTTTCCTGCAAAACTATATATCAATCTTAGCTTCTCCTGCTCTATAACATGCTGCCTGCAGTCTGCACTGCATTCCGTGGTGACAGCTTCCCTTTAACTAGTATATTGTGGTAGTCAGTGGCCTAACTACCGTCAAAGCAGCAATAGCAGCTGCTACAGGGCCCTTGGCATTAGGGGGCCTGCCACCCTGTCCCCTACACTGTCACACACAATTGACTTGTGCCTCTTGCAGTGCTTACTCCCTGCTGCTCATTGTTACTTATTTATGATATAAGTGACGGCGAGGCTAGCCCTAACCAGCATAAGGGCCTACGGGGCTGACCTAACCAGCATAAGGGCCTACGGGGCTGACTCTGTCCTCCTGACTTGTGATCAAGAGGAGGAGTCAGCAGGGCCAGTGGCTGGGCAGTGCTAGGGTTAGGCCAGAGGAGAACAAGGTGAGAGCCCTCTGCAGAGCACCTGGTTTTTGGGGCCTCCACACTCAGTAGTATCTGCATCCTCAGGACCCCAGAATAGGATCCCTGCAAAAGATGAATTGTTGTTAACTTGTTAAATGAAATGTTCTGATTGCTGAATCTGCAAACTCAAAAGCATTGTATGGATATGTCAGGGTTAACACCTTGAGTCATCCCCTTTATTTTTCTGGGAGAAGGACCTGGGTCCGAACCCCGAGTTAGTCAGTCAATAGTTTGTGCTTAGCTGAAGAAGAATGATGACCTATGATGTATGAACTGCTAAGCTAAGCCTGAGTTTCAGAGAACCATCATCTGTGAAACTACAGCTACCCAAGCAAACTACTCTACTAGAAAAGTGCTCCAGAGGGAAATGAAACTAGAAGGTCCAGAATCTTCAAGGCCGTGCATTGGAGTCAGTCAGCACATTGCTGTGCTCATCTATGGCCACTGTAATCCATGTGTTCAATTATCAGTGCCAGGGCTACAACCACTCCCATGCTTCATTTGCTCCTCCTGAGCCCGCAAATTCAATCGAACAGCTGGCAGCACCAGGGGGACAAGGGAACCATTGGTTCTGCAATGCTCCACTGCAATGCTGTGGTACACTGCAAAAGGGTTCAAAATGCACTTTTTAAGTGGTAAATGCATTTCTGTATTTTTATGCAGGGAGATGATAGGCCATATTTACATACACCTCTAGATGTGGCTGTTTTGTCATGCTCTCTATAAAGAGAGAAGGGGTTAGAACATGTGAATCAGTGTAGTGGATAGAGAGTGAGTCCTAAGTCTAGACAGAGGAGAGAGCACATGCTAAATGTCTGGACTGGAATGAAGCTAAAGGATTGTCATAACCTCTACCAAGGGTATGGCTTCATCTGAGACGTCTCCCCGAAGAGCAATTTTTCATTAACTGCTGTGCTATGAAATGAACATATCTCCCAGAACACATGAACATCCTGTACATTGGAGAGGAGGTTGAATATACTCACTCCTAGCCCTCGCGGCCCTGTGCTACACGAGTTAAGTATACTTTCACACTGGTGTTTTGGCTTTGCGTTTGCGAGATCCGTTCAGGGCTCTCACAAGTGGTCCAAAACGGATCAGTTTTGCCCTAATGCATTCTCCAGTCCATGACGGATCCACACAAAACGCGAGTGGCTTGGCATTTTTTTCTTTTAGTCTCCATATTCTGACCCCTATAACTTTTTTGTATTCATGTATGCAGAGCTATGTGAAAACTCATGTTTAGTGGGGCAAACTGTACTTTTCAGTGATACGATTTTGGGGCGTGTACGACTTTTTGATCACTTTTTATTTAACTTTTTGTGGGAAGAGATGCGACCAAAAAACAACAAATCGGCCATTTTTCCTTTTTTTTCCGTTTTGCCGTTTTCTGTATGGGATTAATTTATGGGCATTTTTGCACGTTGGGATACCTATGATGAGTATCTTTTTTTTTTCATTTTGGGGAAAGGGGGGTGATATGAATTTTTATATTTTTTTAATTTAGAAAAACATTTTTTTTACACTTATTTTTATAGTTTCCATAGGGAACTATAACAAGCAATCATTGGATTGCATTAGCATTGAAGTCGATGAGGATTTGACTGAATTTCTATGAATCCTTGCTACCGGCAGGGGCTCCATAGAAATTACTAAGCAGAAGCCTTCCATCACACAGGAGGACCCAGTGTGCTGCTAACACACTCCAGCTCCCCTGATTCCCGCCGGGGGGAGCTGGAGCACACCCAGAAGCGCAGAATCTGAAGTTTCGGATTTCTGTGACCAGCATTACCGCTGGTTGCAGACATTAGACATGGGAGGCCACTGTATTAAATGGCAGGCACCCTGCAGATGTGGCACCTGCTCCGCTCATCTTTAAAATCCCGACAGTCGATGTATATAGCAGTATGGCGGTCGGGAAGGGGTTAAGACCAACATCTAAAACACCAGTCTTAAAGGGCTTCTGTCACCCCCCCAACCCCCAATTTTCAGTTTTTGACTTATTATATTTGTTAATGTAAGCAGATTCCATATATGCCCCTCTTACCTCGGGCTGTGCAGTAATTACAGTAGAAAACTTACTTTTATTATATGTAAATTTCTTCACTACCAGCAAGTTGGGTGGACTTGCTGGTAGCCGCCGCATCCTCTGTTTAAAAAAACGCCCTCTCCTCCACTTGATTGACAGGGCCAGCGAGCATTCTCCTCCTCTCGCTGGCCCTGCCTGCAGCCTCAAATCACGCGCCTGCGCCATACCGGTTGTCATTCGGCGCAGGCGCTCTGAGAGAAGGACAGCCACTCCTTCCTCAGTGCGCCTTAGCTGATGACGTCAGCCCTACACCCGTAAGAGAAGATCCCTCTTCCGGGTGTAGGGCTGACGAAATCGGCGCAGGCGCACTGAGAAAGGAGCGGCCAAGCGGCCGTCCTTCTCTCAGAGCGCCTGCACCGAATGACGACCGGTACGGCGCAGGCGCGGGATTTGAGGCTGCAGGCAGGGCCAGCGTTAGGAGAAGAGCGCTGGCTGGCCATGGCAATCAAGTGGAGGAGGGGGCGTTTTTTCAAACAGAGGATGCGGCGGCTACCAGCAAGTCCGCCCAACTTGCTGGTAGTGAAGAAATTTACATATAATAAAAGTATGTTTTTTACTGTAATTACTGCACAGCCCGAGGTAAGAGGGGCATATATGGAATCTGCTTACATTAACAAATATAATAAGTCAAAAACTGAAAATTGGGGGTTGGGGGGTGACATAAGCCCTTTAACCACCTCAGCCCCCCTAGCTTAAACACGCTTAATGACCAGACCACTTTTTACAATTCTGCACTACACTACTTTCACCGTTTATTGCTCGGTCATGCAAATTACCACCCAAATGAATTTTACCTACTTTTCTTGTCACTAATAGAGCTTTCATTTGGTGGTATTTCATTGCTGCTGACATTTTTACTTTTTTTTGTTATTAATCGAAATGTAACGAAATGCAAAAAAATTACATTTTTCAGTTTCAGTTGTAAATTTTTTTTTTTTAAACGACATCTATATATACATTTTTCTCTAAATTTATTGTTCTACATGTCTTTGATAAAAAAAAAATATTTGGGTAAAAATGTTTGGGTGAGATAAATATCTCGGTCAAATGCCAACTTTGTATAAAAAAATTGGAAAAGTTGTCTTTTGCCGAGATATTTCTCTCACCCAGCATGGGTATATGTAAAATGACACCCCAAAACACATTGCCCAACTTCTCCTGAGTACGGCGATACCACATGTGTGACACTTTTTTGTAGCCTAGGGGGGCAAAGGGGCCCACATTCCAAAGAGCACCTTTAGGATTTCACAGGGCATTTTTAACACATTTTGATTTCAATCTACTTTTCACGAATTAGGGCCCCTAAAAAGCCAGGGCAGTATAACTACCCCACAAGTGACCCCATTTTGGAAAGAAGACACCCCAAGGTATTCCGTGAGGGGCATGGCGAGTTCCTAGAATTTTTTATTTTTTGTCACAAGTTAGCGGAAAATGATGATTTTTTTTTCTTACAAAGTCTCATATTCCACTAACCTTTGACAAAAAATAAAAAAATCGAGGAACTCGCCATGCACCTCACGGAATACCTTGGGGTGTCTTCTTTCCAAAATGGGGTCACTTGTGGGGTAGTTATACTGCCCTGGCTTTTTAGGGGCCCTAATGCGTGAGAAGTAGTTTGAAATCAAAATGTGTAAAAAATGACCTGTGACATCCTAAAGGTGCTCTTTGGAATGTGTGCCCCTTTGCCCACCTAGGCTGCAAAAAAGTGTCACACATGTGGTATCGGCGTACTCAGTAGAAGTTGGGCAATGTGTTTTGGGGTGTCATTTTACATATACCCATGCTGGGTGAGAGAAATATGTCTGCAAAAGACTACTTTTCCCATTTTTTTTATACAAAGTTGGCATTTGACCAATATATTTATCTCACCCAGCATGGGTATATGTAAAAAGATACCCCAAAACACATTGCCCTACTTCTCCTGAGTACGGCGATACCACATGTGTGACACTTTTTTGCAGCCTACATGCGCAAAGGGGCCCAAATTCCTTTTAGGAGGGCATTGTTAGACATTTGGATTCCAGAC
Organism: Bufo gargarizans; assembly: GCF_014858855.1. NCBI lineage: Eukaryota > Metazoa > Chordata > Amphibia > Anura > Bufonidae > Bufo > Bufo gargarizans. The sequence goes on along the minus strand of NC_058080.1, from coordinate 490,058,565 downwards.
TTCTTCTCACGCTTTAGGGCCCCTAAAATGCCAGGGCAGTATAAATACCCCACATGTGACACCATTTTGGAAAGAAGACACCCCAAGGTATTCAATGAGGGGCATGGCGAGTTCATAGAAGATTTTTTTTTTTGGGCACAAGTTAGCGGAAATTTATATTTTTTTGTTTTTTCTCACAAAGTCTCCCTTTCCACTAACTTGGGACACAAAGTTAAATCTTTCATGGACTCAATATGCCCCTCAGCGAATACCATGGGGTGTCCTCTTTCCGAAATGGGGTCACATGTAGTGTATTTATACTGCCCTGGCATTTTAGGGGCCCTAAGGCGTGAGAAGAAGTCTGGAATATAAAGGTCTAAAAAATTTTACGCATTTGGATTCCATGAGGGGTATGGTGAGTTGATGTGAGATTTTATTTTTTGACACAAGTTAGTGGAATATGAGACTTTGTAAGAAAAAAACAAAAAAAATAAAAATCAATTTCCGCTAAAAAAATGTCTAAATGGAGCCTTACAGGGGGGTAATCAATGACAGGGGGGGTGATCACCCCATATAGACTCCCTGATCACCCCCTGTGATTGATCACCCCCCTGTCATTGATCATTCCCCTGTAAGGCTCCATTCAGACGTCCGTATGTGTTTTTTCGGATCCGCGGTGTCCGTGTTTTTGCGGATCCACAGGACACATACGGACGTCTGAATGGAGCCTTACAGGGGGGTGATCAATGACATGGGGGGTGATCACCCCATATAGACTCCCTGATCACCCCCCTGTCATTGATCACCCCCCTGTAAGGCTCCATTCAGACGTCCGTATGTGTCCTGTGGATCCGCAAAAACACGGACACTCAGAGGGATGATAATCATACAGTTTAATAAAATTTAAATTAAGATTACACCCCTAAAACATACATAAAATGTGGTACATCATTGAATATGTTCCAATTATTTAAAATGCACACTCAATTCGCTGGATGGCTCTGAAAAGCAAAATGGCTCTATAGAGCAATATGAACTGTTGTCCACAATCAGCAAACAATTGATAGTTAGAGTCCGGCACCTTCAGACTCAAGGTGATAGTGTCCTGCAAGTAAGTGGGGCAGATGTATGTATTCACATCCACTGTTAATAACAGTGCCCTCTCAGTCTCATGCCCACACTTGTGCGCTGACAGTCAAGAACTTGAAAATACTGTTGTAAGGTAAACTGCTCCAAACCGAGCCCGGTCTTACCCTTCACCGCTGTTGTAGCGTTGTTCCAGGAGGCCGCACACCCGCAGCGTCCCACGTGGTGTGCTGCTGCCTGTACGCGGCGTCCCACGTGACCTGGTTTCCAAGGGGACCGGATGCAAGCTCGTGTGACGTATAACTTGTGCGTCAGCGTCCACTCTGTACTTTTAGATACGTGACTCTTTCTTTTCTTTGCCGGCTTTCTCGCTTTTTCCTTAGTTGTGTGTAGATCAACGCTTACTCTAGACACCGCCAGACGCGTTTCGGGGTCTCAAGCCCCTTCCTCAGTGGCCTACTGGGTAAGCGGATCTTTGCTCTTTATAACGGGTTAGCTCCACCCTCCTTCATCCATATTGTTTCTGCTTCCACTACTCTATGGGGTGGATTTGCTTTGCAGGAACCGAACAGTCACCATGATGTGTCTTTTTAACATATATCTTATATAAAATACTTTAAAACAATAAATACAATTGCCCCATATCTATAAAATTGATATCAGAGAAGACTACAAGGTCTCACATGAAAAACGCATGTAAAACGCATCAAAACCGCATCGCGTTTCACATGCGTTTTTTCTTAAAATTCACTTTTCCTTGTCTATAACCTCAATTTTGCCATCATATGTTGGGATGACCAGCACCTTCATAGCTGGAACCATACATTTGCCTTTCCTTCAAAGATTTAGAATTTCCGGACGGCTTCTCTTAACTACATAGAGATCAGTAACATTCGCCCACACAAAATTAAAGAAATTCTAAATCTTTGAAGGAAAGGCAAATGTATGGTTCCAGCTATGAAGGTGCTGGTCATCCCAACATATGATGGCAAAATTGAGGTTATAGACAAGGAAAAGTGAATTTTAAGAAAAAACGCATGTGAAACGCGATGCGGTTTTGATGCGTTTTACATGCGTTTTTCATGTGAGACCTTGTAGTCTTCTCTGATATCAATTTTATAGATATGGGGCAATTGTATTTATTGTTTTAAAGTATTTTATATAAGATATATGTTAAAAAGACACATCATGGTGACTGTTCGGTTCCTGCAAAGCAAATCCACCCCATAGAGTAGTGGAAGCAGAAACAATATGGATGAAGGAGGGTGGAGCTAACCCGTTATAAAGAGCAAAGATCCGCTTACCCAGTAGGCCACTGAGGAAGGGGCTTGAGACCCCGAAACGCGTCTGGCGGTGTCTAGAGTAAGCGTTGATCTACACACAACTAAGGAAAAAGCGAGAAAGCCGGCAAAGAAAAGAAAGAGTCACGTATCTAAAAGTACAGAGTGGACGCTGACGCACAAGTTATACGTCACACGAGCTTGCATCCGGTCCCCTTGGAAACCAGGTCACGTGGGACGCCGCGTACAGGCAGCAGCACACCACGTGGGACGCTGCGGGTGTGCGGCCTCCTGGAACAACGCTACAACAGCGGTGAAGGGTAAGACCGGGCTCGGTTTGGAGCAGTTTACCTTACAACAGTATTTTCAAGTTCTTGACTGTCAGCGCACAAGTGTGGGCATGAGACTGAGAGGGCACTGTTATTAACAGTGGATGTGAATACATACATCTGCCCCACTTACTTGCAGGACACTATCACCTTGAGTCTGAAGGTGCCGGACTCTAACTATCAATTGTTTGCTGATTGTGGACAACAGTTCATATTGCTCTATAGAGCCATTTTGCTTTTCAGAGCCATCCAGCGAATTGAGTGTGCATTTTAAATAATTGGAACATATTCAATGATGTACCACATTTTATGTATGTTTTAGGGGTGTAATCTTAATTTAAATTTTATTAAACTGTATGATTATCATCCCTCTGAGTGTTATCATTTGAAGTGTGCCCCCCCACACCTGGTTTTTTAGACAATTCTTTACATTTGGTCCTAAGGGTGGGACCAGGGGGTGTGCACCTTACCCATATAGGAAGAGGGTGAGCCACCGCTGTCGTTTGATTGTCAAGAATAGGACATGTTTTATTTTTTTGCAGGGCTACGGAACAGACATACTGATGTGGACAGTACACGGTGTGCTGTCTACATTTTTTGCTGACCCTTTGAAATGAATGGGTCCGCATCCTATCTGCAAAATATCCAGAGGATAGGTCATCAGTATAAACATCTCATAAAACCCCTTTAATGTTCGTTGTCAAGAAAACCACAAATGATTGAAATCTAAGAGCTATGGAAACCATGTATGCTGATATCTGAAACCATTACCACTGCTGATTGTGAACAAACAAAATCAAGCTTCTGTTGACCACACTACCTTTCTAAAGCTGCCATGTCACAATCACATCATATACGGTATTTACGTGTAGGATTAGTAACCTGATTCTACTTACCATACACTTATTAATACTAATGTTCTCTACTGCTCTGGAGGAAAACGTCAAATAGCAGCAAAGAAAGGAGCAATTGTGAGCAGAGAAACAGAAGAATTGGGCAATTAGAAGGCCTTCAGAGTTATCTGCTCTTCATAGTTAGTCTTCCAAACAAATACTGAAATAGGCTTTTGTTCTGGAATTCAACATTCCTTGGCATGCTCCATATAGTCTAGCTGACAAGCATTAGCAGGGTACATTGCTATATTGTATGCCGAAGATGCAAGATACAGAGATTAAAAAACCTATCAATCATCCAGTTCCAAAATGAACTTTTAACCCATGTCTGCCCCACATATCCTGGAATTGTCTTGTACACTTTAACATTACCAACCACTTTTTAAATCCAGCATACTAAATGTGGAGCTTTAACCAAAATCCTTGCTATTGTGATCTTGTGGAATGGTCAGACATCTCAGCATGTATTACATTGTGTTTGATCTGTCCCAGATATCTCTAAGTTCCAATAAAAGTTATTTGGCTTTCCAAGTGACTCAAGACTATACCTAAAAGTGCTATTATACTAAACCAAGAACCGGATCACAACCTATAACGACTCCATCACACGTGGGACGCCACCAGTGATGCGATCAAAATCAGTCCGACTCTACTAAAAACAGTGAGTAAAAGTAACATTGATTTACTATTCAAACAAACTGTGATACGCAACAGTACTCTACTGAATGCTCAAAGCGAAAATTATCTAGTGACTATACTCAGGATCCTATCACATCAGACTGCTCTGTGCTATTTAAATATTGCTGATCGGGATATCAGCTAGGTTATTTAACCTATTGGAGTAAACCACAGCACCTATTGTATACGAACTCTGGTTCATTGGCCAAATATAGAGAAACATAGTAGTAATATATTATGCTTTTTATGGTTTTAAATTTTATGTCTTTTTATTACTACTTTTTATTTTAGGTATATTGATTGATATGTACTTTTATAATACTATGTTTGAATAAATAAATATATTGACTTATTTAACCCTCCATGTGCAACTGAGTGAAGGTGTGCCCTACTAATCTTTACTTTGGATTAAAACTGACTTTAGCCATATGTGAAAGTGAAGTGAGCTGTCAGAGTCATGATAAATCTGGCCCAAGGTGTTTCTACTTACAGTTCATCCTTTCCCTATTCTTAATAGAGTTTTCTGAGATTTTAATACTGATGCCCTATACAGAGGATATGTCATCAGTATCTGATAGGTGGGGGTCCAACACCTGGGACCCCCACCAATCAGCTGCTAGAGAAGGCACCAGAGCTCCTATAAGTACCACGGTCTTCTCCATGTTTACCAAGCATAGTGCCGTACATTGTATAGTGGAAAGCAGTGAGAAGGCCGCGGCGATACTGCGAGCGCCATTGCCTTCTCAAACAGCTGATCGTATAAACATCTCATAAAACCCCTTTAATGTTGTTTCGTTGTCAGGAAAACAACAAATGATTGAAATCTAAGAGCTATGGAAACCATGTATGCTGATATCTGAATCCATTACCACTGCTGATTGTGAACAAACAAAATCAAGCTTCTGTTGACCACACTACCTTTCTAAAGCTGCCATGTCACAATCACGTCATATACGGTATTTACGTGTAGGATTAGTAACCTGATTCTACTTACCATACACTTATTAAAACTAATGTTCTCTACTGCTCTGGAGAAAAACGTCAAATAGCAGCAAAGAAAGGAGCAATTGTGAGCAGAGAAACAGAAGAATTGGGCAATTAGAAGGCCTTCAGAGTTATCTGCTCTTCATAGTCAGGCTACTTTCACATTAGCATTCGGGGCTCCGCTTGTAAGTTCCGTTTGAAGGCTCTCACAAGCGGCCCCGAATGGATCCGTCCAGCCCTAATGCATTCTGAGTGGACGCGGATCCGCTCAGAATGCATCAGTCTGGCAGCGTTTGGACTCCGCTCCGCTCAGCAGGCGGACACCTGAACCCTGCTTGCAGCGTTCGGGTATCCGCCTGGCCGTGCGGAGGCAAACGGATCCATCCAGACTTACAATGTAAGTCAATGGGGACGGATCCGTTTGAAGTTGACACAATATGGCTCAATTTTCAAACGGATCCGTCCCCCATTGACTTTCAATGTAAGTCAAAACGGATCCGTTTGCATTATCATGAGCAAAAAAAATCTATATTTTTTTGGTTCTTTTTTGTTCATGGTAATGCAAATGGATCCGTTCTGAACAGATCTAAGCGTTTGCATTATAGGTGCGAATCCGTCTGTGCAGATACCAGACGGATCCGCACCTAAACACAGATGTGAAAGTTACCTTAGTCTTCCAAACAAATACTGAAATAGGCTTTTGTTCTGGAATTCAACATTCCTTGGCATGCTCCATATAGTCTAGCTGACAAGCATTAGCAGGGTACATTGCTATATTGTATGCCGAAGATGCAAGATACAGAGATTAAAAAACCTCTCAATCATCCAGTTCCAAAATGAACTTTTAACCCATGTCTGCCCCACATATCCTGGAATTGTCTTGTACACTTTAACATTACCAACCACTTTTTAAATCCAGCATACTAAATGTGGAGCTTCAACCAAAATCCTTGCTATTGTGATCTTGTGGAATGGTCAGACATATCAGCATGTATTACATTGTGTTTGATGCGTCCCAGATATCTCTAAGTTCCAATAAAAGTTATTTGGCTTTCCAAGTGACTCAAGACTATACCTAAAAGTGCCATTATACATTCTCAAATATCCTGTTATTGCACAATCATTCTGATGTTCAGTAGAATTCGGACAAAATTGATGATGGCAGCCATGATACACCCACAGTTTGTCCATAATAAATGTTATTAGTATACAAAAAAAACCAAAAAATTGCAATCATCTGAATAGTAAGTGAAGATACATATAAAGTGAAATCTACACGCATGTAAAGGAAAATATGTGAAATCATCCATGAAGAACATGCATATTTCATATTGTACTATGGGAAAATCCACAAATCTGTCAGCCATAGACAATCGAAGGGGACTGCCCGAAACCTGATCACATACACCTGCTGGGTCAGAACAATCTGGCACTCCCAGCATTAACACTGGTAGCATCAGGTACTGGCCGGCAGCAATTACAGGTGCCCTCCTGAGTTCAATAAGACAATAGCATCCTGCTATGCTGATCGTCTTCACAGGCCTCACTGGGCCACTAGGCCTGAAGCCTATGAAGCAGTAGAACAGCACTAGCAGTCGCAAAGCGATAAAGTCATCACGACATCATGAGTCAGGTCACAGGCACCTCAGGCTGCAGGCTGGAAGAGGCTTGTGGGCTGCACCGCAGAGGGCGGCATGGAATGGGACTCAGGTGAGTATTCCATTTCTCTTATTACCTGGCCACTTGCAGACCATACAGGGCACTATAGGTCACATTTTATTACTGTGACATTATAGCGGGTACTATGGGGGCAATTTCCAATACTGGAGAAAGTAAAGGGGCATTATTATGGGCACTATAGGCATTATTATTTTGGAAGCAACAATGGCAGCATTATTAATACTAGTGACACTATGGTGGTATTTGTAATACTGTATTACTGAGAGCACAATGGGCACCAATGGGGGCACTATAGGGACATTGCTATTACTGGGCCATACAGATGCAACAATTCAGCTCTGCTATAGAGCCTTATTGTACTACATGTGAAGATTTCTAGGTATCTTTTCTTTATGATTCTTTATATCATATACATGTGTATTTTTTTCAAATAATTTAATCTTTTATTTTTTTTTACGTAACATTTATTACACACATTTTAATGTGATGCCAGTTCTGGTTGGTAGTAGTGTTATATATGTGTTCCCTTTTGATCATTTTTATTTACCTGAAGATGAGGTTAAAATCACCTTAAAGGTGCAGTAGGGTTGTTAAAGAATAACATTTTGTATGATTTTTATGATATTCATTATGATTGTACTTACTGGTGGCAGTGTCTGTTTATTTCACTACTGCCTGTATCCATGGGACGCAAGACAGAACATACTGCACAGATTAGATCATCTGGGCTGGCACCATCTCATATTATTGGTTCTTTTATGCCAGCATGTAAATATAAACAGTTACAGGTTGTAAATGACAACCAGTAGACATTAATCATCTGCACTCCAGCTGTTAAACTGTCATAGCCAATATTCTTTTTGGCCCACATATAATACTGTTTATTCAAGTTTGTCTTTTTACATACTTCAACCTCTTAGGTAAATAATGAATGATTAATCTCATTTACTGTCCTATGTACATTGTAAAGTACAAACCCAATTAGTACATGACAGATGTAAATAAAATGACCGGGCAGAAGAAACAGTCATACTTCATATGAATTGTCTCTTATTAGATTCCTATATTCATTTATAGCCGCAATTCTCCAATGGTGAAAATAACTGGAGTATTTAAAACAGATTATGAGCATGTGGTCCTTCGGTAAGTACAAAAAACATACTTTATATAAAATAAATTTTTATATGTCAATTTTGAACCAAGTCTATATTTAGACTTTTTAAAGCTTTTATTAATGCTACAGCACTTATAATTAACATTTCATCAGTTTTACCTATCCAAATGGGCAAACAATAGAATTAGAACAGTGACTTGCCTCCTGGTAGAGAAGATACCAGTCCACATAAAAGTGGTTCTCGAGGAATTAAGAAAATTAAAATGCTTAAATATTACTTTATTGCAAATATATTGCCAAATACCTTTCATTAGTTATAATAGCTTTTTTTGTCTAGGGAGCAATCATTAGGTTAAACCAAATGGCAACCGTCCTATTAGTACAGACAAAACCTGTCCTAATCACACACCAGGACAAGTTACTTGACAACACTGAGCTAAAGAGCTGCCTCATCCTCCTCTCTGCTATGCTTTTCAGGTATTATGGTCCTGAATACATCTGATAAGATCTTTAGCTGAATCTCTGTAGGAATGGAGCTCATGCGGAGACATGAAGTACAGAGAGGAGGGGGGGGGGGGGGGGCTAATGAGCAGCAGTGTATGCAATTTCCATTACCACGGTCTGTCCTGTCCGTTCTCTCCCTACTTCATGTGTCCTTAAGAACTCCAATCCTACAGAGATTCAGCTGAAGATCTTATCAGATATATTCAGGATCATAATCCCTGACAAGCAGAGCAGAGAGGAGGACGCAGCTCTTTACCTCAGTGTTGTAAAGTAACTTGTCCTCCTCTGTGATTAGGACAGGTTTTGTCTGTACTTATAGGACAGCGGCCATTTTATTTCTCCTAATGACTGCTCCCCAGATAAAATGAGCTATTACAACTAATGAGCGGTATTTGGGAATATATTTAGAATAAAGTAATATTTAAAGGGAGTCTGTCACCTCCATATGGCTATATACAGTGCTTACATGGCTCTGTACCACACCTATATAGGATTGTAACGGTACGGTACCTTTGTTCTTTTCTTTAGACTTGCACGAGCAGGAAAAACTGTGTTTAATTCATATGCAAATGAGCACTCGCAAGTGCCCAGGGGCGGCGTTCAGTGTGTAGGTGCCCAGGCTGCTCTGCCTTCTTTTCACTTTACTACTCCCCAGTCTCTGCCTTTTCCCGCCCTCCAAGTCTCTTGCCTCATCAATAGGTCTGGCCGGTGAAGCAGTGCACAGGTTTGGGATCTTGGCCGGATCCTAGCGATGACGTAAAGGACTTGGAGGGTGGGCAAAGGCAGAGGCTGGGGAGGAGTAAAGTGAAAAGAAGGCAGAGCAGCCTGGGCACCTACACACTGGGCACTTGCGAGTGCTCATTTGCACTTGCGAGTGCTCATTTGCACTTGCGAGTGCTCATTTGCATATGAATTAAACTTTGTTTTTCCTGCTTGTGCAAGTCTAAAGAAAAGAACAAAGGTACCGTTACAATCCTGTATATGTGTACTACAGAGCCATGTAAGCGCTGTATATGGCCATATGGAGGTGACAGACTCCCTTTAACCCCATAGGGACACAGCCTTATTTCACCTTAAGGACCAGGCCATTTTTTGCAAATCTGACCAGTGTCACTTTAAGTGCTGCTAACTTTAAAACGCTTTGACTTATCCAGGCCATTCTGAGACTGTCTTTTCGTCACATATTGTACTTCATGACACAATGAAGTCCCCCTCAAAAAAATACCTAATTTACCAAAAATTGGGTAAAATTTGCAAAGTTTCAGTTTCTCTACTTCTGTAATACATAGTAATACCCCCAAAAATGGTGATGACTTTACATTCCCCATATGTCTACTTCGTGTTTGAATTATTTTGGGAATGATATTTTCTTTTTTGGGGATGTTACAAGGCTTAGAAGTTTAGAAGCAAATCTTGAACTATTTCTGAAATTTACAAAAAAACAATTTTTAGGGACCAGTTCAGGTCTGAAGTCACTTTGCGAGGCTTACATAATAGAAACCACCCAAAAATGACCCCATCTAAGAAACTACACCCTCAAGGTATTCAAAACTAATTTTACATACGTTGTTGTGTCCGTCCCAATATGTGTCCGTAAACTACTGTACGGCCACACAGCGGGGCGTAGATTGAAAGGTGCGCCGTTTGGTTTTTGGAAGGCAGATTTTGCTGGACTGGTTTATTTACACCATGTCCCATTTGAAGCCCCCCTGATGCACCCCTATAGTAGAAACTCCCTAAAAGTGACCCCATCTAAGAAACTACACCCCTCAAGGTATTTAAAACTGATTTTACATACGTCGTTAACCCTTTAGGTGTTGCACAAGAGTTATTTGCAAATGGGGATGAAATTTGCCAATAACATGAAATTTTGTAGTTTCTTAGATGGGGTCACTTTTAGGGAGTTTTTACTCTAGGGGGGCATCAGGGGGGCTTCAAAAGGGACATGGTTTCAATAAAAAAGGCCATCAAAATCGGCCTTCCAGAAACGATGTCGGTCCTTTCCTTTTGCGGCCTCCCTTTTACTGATGCAGCAGTTTACGACCACAAATGTGGCATTTCTGTAAACTGCAGTATCAGGGTAATAAATATTAACTTTTGTTTTGTTGTTAACCCTTGTTTTGTTACTGGAAAAAAACGGATTGAAATGGTAGAGTGCCAAAACTAGCGGTTTTGGCACCGTTTTTTTTTTTTTTTTTTGACCGTGTTAATCTGGGGGGTTAGGTCATGGAATATTTTTATAGAGGAGATTCTTACGGACGCGGCGATACCTTTTTTTTTACAATTATTTAGGTTTTTGACTATATTATTCTTTTTGAAGTCTAAGTGTCATTTTTTTTATCCGATTATCTTATGTGGGGGCTCATTTTTTGCGGGATGAGCGGACGATTTTATTGGCACTATTTTGGGGGCTATATGACTTTTTGTTCGCTTGCTATTAAACTTTTTGTTATGTAAGGTGACAAAAAAATTCTTTTTTTGCACCTTTTTATTTTTGACAGTGTTAATCTGGGGGGTTGGGTCATTGGGTATTTTTATAGAGGAGATTCTTACGGACGCGGTGATACCTAATAAGTCTACTTTTAATAAATTATTTTTGTTTTTTTGGGTGTCTCAAGTCTGAGAACCAGTTTTTTTATCCGATGTCAGTGCTAAATTGGGATATAAATTTAGTACTCCATTGTAGTGTGATACTCCCTGAAGCAACCAATAATGCAGAGGCCCGGATGATCGGGGCACGTGCACCTTTTTTGGGTTCGTCCCTTCTTTCCAGTATGGGGGACCACACCTGGAAAGTGTTGGCCAGAGACGATCCGGGCGCCTACAGTTCCCGAGGTACTCCGGCCTGTTCTTTCCCGGTCCGAAAAGACCAGGGCCTTGAGGACTGCCTCATAGAACTGGAGGAATGTCCCTGTGTTGCCAGCGCTCCGGGACAGCACAAAAGAGTTGTACATGGCAACCTGTACCAAGTAGACCGCAACTTTTTTGTACCATGCCCGGGTTTTGCGCATGGCGTTATATGGCTTGAGGACTTGATCAGAGAGATCAACTCCTCCCATATACCGATTGTAGTCAACGATACAATCGGGCTTGAGGACCGTTGCCGCGGTACCTCGCACAGGGACAGGGGTGATGCCGTTACCATGAACTGAGGACATCCCTCTTGTCCCTATACCTGACCAGCAACAGGTTTCCAGTGGTAAGGGCAAGGGTCTCACCCCTGGGGATAGGTACCTGGAGGGGGAGGGCAGGGAGGCCACGTTGATTTTTCCGCACGGTCCCACAAGCGGACGTGGATCTGGCGGCAAGGGACTGGAACAAGGGGATACTGGTATAAAAGTTATTCACGTACAGGTGGTAACCCTTATCCAGCAGTGGGTGCATAAGGTCCCACACAAGTTTCACGGTAACACCCAGAGTGGGGGGACATTCTGGGGGTTGAATCCGGGAATCTCGCACCTCGTATATACGAAATTTGTAAGTGTACCCTGAGGTACTCTCACAAATTTTGTATAGCTTCACGCCATACCTCGCCCGCTTGGAGGGCACATACTGGCGGAAAATGAGTCTCCCCTTGAACGCAATGAGAGAATCATCAACCGCGACCTCCCTTCCAAGTACATAGGCCTCCATGAATTTGGCCTCAAAGTGATCAATGACCGGCCGTACCTTATACAGACGGTCATGGGCAGGATCACCTCGGGGGGGGGGGGAATAATAATAATTATCGGAATAATGCAGACATTTCCGGATGGCCTCAAACCAAGAGAGTGTCATGGCCGTACTGTAAAGTGGGGTCTGGTATGCAGCACGAGGCCCCAAAAGGTCCTCATTTCGGCTGCACTGACCGGCGTCCAGCCACCGGGCCTGGCCAAAAAGGAGCCCGGGTGTTGAGCAACGAACTGTTGGGCGTACAGGCTCGTCTGCTCCACCATCAGATTTACCAGTGGGTCACTGAAAAAATGACAAAAAAAAGTCATATTCAGTGTAGCACACTGTGGAAATCTGGATTCCTGATTGGCCTACAAAATCAGGAATCACAGGCTCGTATCGCTCTGGGCTATACCAGACTAGTTCACCGGCAGGGTGCTCCGGTAGATTTAACTGGTGGGCCGGGAAACCAGTACGAGCCCCAGAGCTGCTCGTACTAGGCTGGGCCACAGGGTCCCTAACATGGCGGTCCCCTTGCTTATACAGACGGTCATGGGCAGGATCACCTCGGGGGGGGGGGGGGGAATAATAATAATTATCGGAATAATGCAGACATTTCCGGATGGCCTCAAACCAGGAGAGTGTCATGGCCGTACTGTAAAGTGGGGTCTGGTATGCAGCACGAGGCCCCAAAAGGTCCTCATTTCGGCTGCACTGACCGGCGTCCAGCCACCGGGCCTGGCCAAAAAGGAGCCCGGGTGTTGAGCAACGAACTGTTGGGCGTACAGGCTCGTCTGCTCCACCATCAGATTTACCAGTGGGTCACTGAAAAAATGACAAAAAAAAGTCATATTCAGTGTAGCACACTGTGGAAATCTGGATTCCTGATTGGCCTACAAAATCAGGAATCACAGGCTCGTATCGCTCTGGGCTACACCAGACTAGTTCACCGGCAGGGTGCTCCGGTAGATTTAACTGGTGGGCCGGGAAACCAGTACGAGCCCCAGAGCTGCTCGTACTAGGCTGGGCCACAGGGTCCCTAACATGGCGGTCCCCTTGCTCCGCCTGGCGGCATTTCCGCCGCCCTGGGGGCTCAACATCATCGCTAGATGATGAGGACGCGGATGACAACAGGAATGTGGGGTCATCCTCATCCTCACTGGGACTCTCGGAGTCGGAGGCAAGCTGGGCGTATGCCTCCTCGGCCGAGAGCGTCCGGCGGGCCATAGGGGAGTGTGTGTCTGCGTGTGTATGTGCGTGTGTGTAAATCTTTATTTGGTGTGCCTGTGTGTGGGGGCACGGGTGTTCGCGGACTTAACCCTAAAACTAACAGAAAAAAAATAAATACTAAAAAAAGGGCAAAAAATTAGATTTTTATTTTTTTTCAAAACCACTGATCAACCGTCTGAAGTTGATCAGCGGTGGGGTGTGCGATTCGCTAACAGTGGCCGGACGCCAAGAGTGCCGGCCACAGTCAGCGTACACAAAAATAAAATAAAAAAATAAAAATCCTGCACCCCAAAAAAGTGTGTGGGGGGGGGGGGCAGGGGGGCAAGCGGCAGCACCCCTGGGGGTCTAGGGTCACACAGCTGTGCTGTGGACCCCAGACACCCTAACTTAGGGTGATGCAATCAAAGCTAATGCAACTAACTTTCCCTTTTTTTTCCCTGCCTAACCCAAATGTTCCCTATACTTTCCCTATGTACCTGAAGTTCAGATGGGGGGTGCTGGGGCACAGATCGGGTCCTGGGGGGCACAGATGGGGTGATGCTGGCACCGACGGGCGACACGTGCAGGCAGCTCCTCTCTCCTCCGGCTCCAAAACACAAAAGGAGGAGGAGAGGAGCGCCTGCATCTTTTGAATCTGCCGCCGGCCCGCCCACAGACCAATCAGAGGTGATCCTGAGAGGCGGTGTCACCATCACCACTCAGAATCGCTGGATGGTGATTGGTGGGGTGAAATAACACCACCATCACCATCTTGTTTCGGGTTATCAGAGACCCGAATAACCCGGAAACGCAGGAGACCGCAGGTCTGTATTGACCTGCAGTTTTCTGCGATCGCCGACATGGGGGGGGGGGGGGGCGCATTTAGCCTAGGTGCCTGCTCAATGATTTGAGCAGGCACCGGGTTCCGATCACTGCCCGCCACGCGGCGGTGATCAGAACCATACATGACGTACCGGTACGTCATGTGTCCTTAAGAGGTTAAGTATTTTCATTTTCTTAATTCCCGGAGAGCCCCTTTAACTATAATACATGTTAGTATGACACTTTCTTGGCATTGTTTGTCAAAATTCTAATGCACCTTATTTTAGACACATTTTCCGACAGCCTCAAATTTCTTGGCTCTAAACTAGAATGTAGGTATTATATATCTACCTTATATATACATTTATAAAGCTGAAATCCACAACTCTGATGTATAAAAGTGGAGCAGATTAGACCAATTTAAGGTAGCTCTAAAGTTTTTGGTGGACAGAATTCTGGCACATTTGGACAGATTTTCAGGTTATGTGTCTACATTTTCAGCTTAAGCTAAGTCAACAAATAGTACACTGTCTATAAATGCATTAGGTTTATCAATCAGCTTCAATTTAGAGCATTTTCAGACTGTCTGTTTACGTTTACTTTGTCTACAAATTAGACAGGATTAGTTAATGTGGGCCATTTTCCTCAATTCCCCAAAAACTGCATGTGTGGCGGCAGTTGTTAGCTGTTCCTCAGCACAACCTTATTGCTCATAATTACTTTTCTTTCACAGTAGTTGACTCCATCTTCACCAGTCATCTTCATACATTGCCATATTTTGTTTTATTTCTAGTGATATCCTAAGTATAATTCTGATGATTTTGCTAGTAATATTGGAAACGTTCTGTAGAGGCATTACTTTTTAATTGTAAAACCATAGAGGTTTTTGAATAACTTTTGGCCAGACGTGTGGCATATCTATGTCTCTGGTAACTCTGGCGCCCTGCCCTTGTTGTGTTGTATAGGTTGGGCAGTGACTGCTAAGAGGAAAAAAAGTCTTCCTAATGTGCAGTGCTGTCTCCATTATACTCTATGGGAGTACTTGCTTGAACGTTCCTCATAGAGTATAATACTCCTTTGGCATGCACACTGTCAGACTATGGTCTTACCATTTCCAGTATAGTCAAAGGAATCTGCTTCATCTGGAGTATCAAGATCGTCTACGTTAATATCAAGTTCATCTGGAGTATCAAGATTGTCATCAGAAAGAATAGAACCTTCACTGTGGTCCAGGGAAAGGTTAATGTTAGGAGCTGTGAGCTTTATTTTCCTGGCATGGGCACCATTCAGATCCAGTGAATTTGGAGGTTCTAGAAAAAAAATGAAAAAACATTTTATTTTTTTGCAACAAATACAGAACAACCATAACCATACAATGTTAAAAGTACAACAAATATTAAATGTTTAAGAAATGCATGGAGGCACATCGCACCCTCCTCAAAGAACTTACTAACAATGAATAAGACACCACAATCTGGGTTGGATAAATAATGGCCGCAATGCTTTATTATTGGTTACCTTAATTAAATTAACACCAGAATCAATTATAGTAAATAATGCAATAATTATAAATACTTCTCGAATAAATAATTAATTCAATAACCATAAGCATAATTAATTAATTAGAACTACATCCACCCAGCTACACTGAGTGATTCAGCCCCACTAACTCAGCATATTGGTTTATAATATAACATATTGATTCATATTTGAAGCTTATAGAACTTGTGTTATTGCAACACTATTTAATAACATCCTTTTATTTTATCTTGTTTTTTTTTGTGTTGTTTTTTTAAACAAAGGATGAGTAAAGTTTGTGCACCCTTCATAATTATCTAGACTTTTGCATACATTTGACATAGGATGACATCAGATTTTCAGACAAGTCCAAAAAGTAGATGAAGATAACCAAATCAAACAAATGAGTCAAAAATATTAGACTTGGTTATTTATTTATTGATAAAAATGATCCAATATCACATGTCTTTGAGTGGCAAAAGTATGTGAACCTTTAGGATTAGTGGATAATTTGAAAGTGAATTTAGAGTCAGTTGTTTCAAATCAATGCTATGGCAGCCAGGTACGAGTGGGTGAGTAGAAGAGTATCTTGGCACAAACAAAGGAAATTTCTAAGGACACGTGCAAAGTGAATGGGGCGGAATGACTGCTACCACAATTATTCTTCCTCCTTTCAGATCTATTGATTTTTGGCAGCATTCCCTGATTACACAAAGAGATGTGCTGCCTAATGTTTGTACATCTTTCATCCTGATGAAAGATGAAATCAGCCGACAAAACAGCATTTGCTCATTTATTTGCTGATTGGTGGCCCAACTATACAGGCCAGTTATCAGAAGTAAGCTTTCCTATGAATGCTTGGGACCTTTAGCTTTCGTTATAATTCATTATTTATAGGATATTGATGTTGCCTAGTAATATCTTGCTGATATCTAAAAAATACTAAAAGCACAGGCCAAAAACAACAGAATTTTTATCTTATGGCTATAAAAATAAGTACAGATACGTCTGAGTTTTTTTAATCTGACGGAGATTGTGCAACTGATTGTAATTTTGATTATCAGTTCTGAGTCGGGGGACACCTTGTCAGGGGCTAGTAAACTTATCCCACCTCCCCCATTCTACATTTCTAACAATTAGTGTTGAGCGAACATGCTCGGCCGAACTGCTGTTCGGCTCGAGCATCGCTATGCTTGGCAGATCCGAGTGCTCGGCCGAATAATTCAGGTGCTCTAATACAATTTAATACAATGGAAGTCAATAGGAGAACCCCAGGCACCCCCTGCTCGGAAGAGAAGAGGGTGTCTGGTTCATAAAAAAAGGTTAGAAATTGATGGAAACCCCATCAAAATGGTTTGGAAACAGCATTAAGAGAATAGCTGGATGTGTCTTAGACTCCTATGTACGACATACAATAGACCAGTGTTTCCCAACCAGTGTGCCTCCAGCTGTTACAAAACTACAACTCCCAGCATGCCCGCACAGCCAAAAGCTGTCCGGGCATGCTGGGAGTTGTAGTTTTGCAACAGCTGGAGGCACACTGGTTGGGAAACACTGCAATAGACAACCACACAAAGGCTATATGCCAAAAGCCAGGTATGTGCCCAATCTATCCATATGACAGATAACAGCCAGAATACCTAATATTCAGACTAATAAGACTAATATTCTTGTCAGAAGACTATGAAACCAATAGAGGGCGCTGTTTATAACTCAATAGCGCCATCTATTGGTTTTCATAGTCTTATGACAGCTGAAAAACAAGGCAGATTCTGCTCATTTGCATATCTTTCCCATATGGCCATGTTTATGCAAATTCGTTTTTACATGACAAAACTGTATAGAAAGGTTATTGAATATTATGTTAGGCTATTCAGAAAACTTTTTGATATTGATCTAGGTGTGCAGGTCCACCCAAGCCATCCAACAGATGCAAAATAACTTTAAGGTTTACTGGTTCTCAGTCAAATGAGAGCTGGTTTGTAATATGTTATAGTGCACAAGGCTGCCATTGTAAGGTATGCTGGCTGTTATTTGTTTCCTGGATAGATTGATAGCTTGTACAGTCGTGGCCAAAAGTTTTGAGGATTACATAAATATTGGAAATTGGAAAAGTTGCTGCTTAAGTTTTTATAATAGCAATTTGCATATACTCCAGAATGTTATGAAGAGTGATCAGATGAATTGCATAGTCCTTCTTTGCCATGAAAATTAGCTTAATCCCCAAAAAAATGTCATTGCTGTCATTAAAGGACCTGCTGAGATCATTTCAGTAATCGTCTTGTTAACTCAGGTGAGAATGTTGATGAGCACAAGGCTGGAGATCATTATGTCAGGCTGATTGGGTTAAAATGGCAGACTTGACATGTTAAAAGGAGGGTGATGCTTGATATCATTGTTCTTCCATTGTTAACCATGGTGACCTGCAAAGAAACGCGTGCCGCCATCATTGCGTTGCATAAAAATGGCTTCACAGGGAAGGATATTGTGGCTACTAAGATTGCACCTCAATCAACAATTTATACGATCATCAAGAACTTCAAGGAAAGAGGTTTAATTCTTGTTAAGAAGGCTTCAGGGCGTCCAAGAAAGTCCAGCAAGCGCCAGGATCATCTCCTAAAGAGGATTCAGCTGCAGGATTGGAGTGCCACCAGTGCAGAGCTTGCTCAGGAATGGCAGCAGGCAGGTGTGAGCACATCTGCACGCACAGTGAGGCGAAGACTTTTGGAAGATGGCCTGGTGTCAAGAAGGGCAGCAAAGAAGCCACTTCTCTCCAAAAAAAACATCAGGGACAGATTGATCTTCTGCAGAAAATATGGTGAATGGACTGCTGAGGACTAGGGCAAAGTCATATTCTCCGATGAAGCCTCTTTCCGATTGTTTGGGGCATCAGGAAAAAGGCTTGTCCGGAGAAGAAAAGGTGAGCGCTACCATCAGTCCTGTGTCATGCCAACAGTAAAGCATCCTGAGACCATTCATGTGTGGGGTTGCTTCTCATCCAAGGGAGTGGGCTCACTCACCATTTTGCCCCAAAACACATCCATGAATAAAGAATGGTACCAAAACCCCCTCCAACAGCAACTTCTTCCAACAATCCAACAACAGTTTGGTGAAGAACAATGCATTTTCCAGCACGATGGAGCACCGTGCCATAAGGCAAAAGTGATAACTAAGTGGCTCGGGGACCAAAATGTTGACATTTTGGGTCCATGGCCTGGAAACTCCCCAGATCTTAATCCCATTGAGAACTTGTGGTCAATACTCAAGAGGCGGGTGGACAAACAAAAACCCACAAATTCTGACAAACTCCAAGAAGTGATTATGAAAGAATGGGTTGCTATCAGTCAGGAATTGGCCCAGAAGTTGATTGAGAGCATGCCCAGTCGAATTGCAGAGGTCCTGAACAAGAAGGGCCAACACTGCAAATACTGACTCTTTGCATAAATGTCATGTAATTGTCGATAAAAGCCTTTGAAACGTATGAAGTGTGTGTAATTATATTTCACTACATCACAGAAACAACTGAAACAAAGATCTTAAAGCAGATTAGCAGCAAACTTTGTGAAAACTAATATTTGTATCATTCTCAAAACTTTTGGCCATGACTGTATGTCGTACATAATATGAGTCTAAGATGCATC
This sequence comes from Bufo gargarizans, assembly GCF_014858855.1. NCBI lineage: Eukaryota > Metazoa > Chordata > Amphibia > Anura > Bufonidae > Bufo > Bufo gargarizans. The sequence continues at coordinate 490,039,197 of NC_058080.1, read as the reverse complement.
CAGCTATCCTCTTAATGCTGTTTCCAAACCATTTTGATGGGGTTTCCATTAATTTTTAACCTTTTTTTATGAAACAGACACCCTCTTTTCTTCTGAGCATTGTAACTTCCATGGTGCTCGGTAGAACACACGAGCATACCGATGTGTTCGGCCAGAGCACACGAGAGTGCTCGCTCAACACTACTAACAATCAGTAACTTTTACAGTGGCTTACTTTTGAATTTGGCTACATTTTCTGGGACTTGGTCACACCGCTGTGTATTAGTCAGAGCCCAGAGGAACGGGTGTTTATTGTGGTGTTTTTGTGTTATGTGGCTTCAGCCAAGTGATGGATAACTTGGATGCCCTGTAATGTGCTGAGTGGAAAATAAAGCAGTTTGGAGTCTCTCATTGCTGACCCCACCGCGAGTACACAATCCCTTGCAATATCTATGTATCTATCTATCTATCTATCTATCTTTGTAGTAGATGACAAGACAGCACTCCGGTCTTCAGTGAAACAATCTATCTATCTACACATATGCACTATGTGGAATAAAGTGTTTGGACACACCTCTTAATTACTGAATTTAGGTGTTTTATTCAATCCAATGGTTGGGTGAGTTTGGTTTGGAACAAGTTGACTGGCCGGCACAGAGCCCTGACCTCAACCCCACTGAACACTTTTGGGAACTAGACCTGAGATTGTGAGCCAGGCCCTCTTGTCCAACTTAATTTCAGTATGCTGCAAATCTTACGCATTTCTCCAAGAGTGTATGTCCATTGAATGCATTAAGGTCACACACAGCAGCATATGTGTTGCCGTGGCCCAGCAGCAGTGAAGAAGAGGATGGCAGTAGTAATGGCTCTGACTGCAACAATTATCCTCAAATTATCGTGGAAGATCTCACACCAAGGCTTCCTATAGACAGGGTAGTGACAGAAGGGTACACCCTTTCTTCAGAAGGGTGCACTCTCTGATGTTGGGGCCCCTGCCAGATAGTAGTTAGAGTGCCCTTGGTGTTACGAGTGTTATGGGGGAAAGGCATGATATGTAGATGCTGTTGCCAGCAAATGGTGCTGGAATCAGGAACTAGGCCAGTTGTAGCGAAATAGATATGTCTCTCTTTACTAAAATGCAGAATTGTAGTTGCAGTAAATCCAACAGTATAAAAACATAATTCCAAACAATTCACAGTGCAAATTTTCTCCAATAGCAATGTATAAATATAAGCTATGATGGGAGTTGTAGTATTCCTTCCCTCTATCTTTCTCTCTCAATAAAGCTCTTGCAACATGTGGCTGTAATTCTCAGGCTGAGTGGTACAAAATTAAGATACTGTGGCAAAGTGTGTAAGGATGTCTTAGCAATGTTCATCCCACTGCAGTAAAGTCTTTATCATCCTTAGGCTTCTTTTCCCGTTTACAGGCCGTTTTTTTAGTTCCGTATACAGAACCATTCATTTCAATGGGTCCGCAAAAAAAAATGGAATGTACTCCGTATGCATTCCGTTTCCGTATTTCCGTTCTGTTGAAAGATAGAACATGTCCTATTATTGCCCGCAAATCACATTCCGTGGTTCCATTCAAGTCAATGGGTCCGCAAAAAAAACGGAACACATACGGAAATACATCCGTATGTCTTCCATATCCCTTCCATTTTTGCGGAAACATCTATTGAAAATGTTATGCCCAGCCAAATTTCTTTCTATGTAATTACTGTATACGCCATACGGAAAAACGGAACGGCAAAACGGAACAGAAACGGAAACACAACGGAAACAAAAAAAACGAACAACGGATCCGTGAAAAACGGACTGCAAAACACTAAAAAAGCCATACAGTCGTGTGAAAGAGGCCTTAAACAGCAAATGCCTTACTGACGGACTCCAGTGCTCAGCCATACAGATTTTAGACATTCTAGTTCTTTCTTTTCTCTCTGAAGAACTGTGAAGTAGAGATGGCTTTCTTGATGCAAATGTCTCAGAGATAGTGATTCTCTAGGACTTGTCTTCTGAGGAATGATCACATGTAGCTCCTCTCTTTTCCCCAAGACTCTATGGACAGACCTAGGCCCATATTATAGCCTCCATGCAAGGTCAAAGTCAGGATTGTTAACCCTGACTAATCCATATACAACTATATGGGTAAGGCCTCATGCACATGAATGTTTTTTCTTGCGGATAGAGTGCGGACCCATTCATTTCAAAGGGTCTGCAAAAAATGCGGACAGCACACCGCGTGCTGTCGCATCAGTATGTCCGTTCCATAGCTCACAAAAAAATAGAACATGTCCTATTCTTATCCGTTTTAGGCATTGTTACAATGGATCCGCAAAAAAAATGGATGGCATACGGATCTTATCCTTTTTCTTGCGGATCCGCATACGGTCGTGTGCATGTAGCCTAATACAATACATGAGACCATTCAATAACAAAAGACAATTTTGCAAGTACCCTATTTTGGGATATTGCACAAACCAAAATACATTAACATTTTCTTACCTAGCTCTATCTTCTGTCTATTGTTTAAAATTTCTATAGTTCATTAATGTACATTTTCTCTCCAGATAATTCTTCCTACACTGTCTACATATGATCTAGTTTAAAATCCAATTGAGTAACTGCAATTTGCATCCTAATGTTTTTGAGTATCTAAAACTAAAAAGAGTAAATTTGGGCTGCAGACTTCCGTCCTGGTTTGTCTCAGTGTAGTTCCCCGATAAGACTGTACATTTGGCATTTCTCAATACCAGTATTACACTGAATAAAAGCAGCTCAGTTCAGAGGCTGAATAGGAATAATTGTTCTGTATGAAAAGCTATATATGGAATTTAGCTGCAACTGATGTTGGCAACAGGAAAGTGATATTTGGCTTAATTTCTCGATATCATTGGTGCTAAGGTTCATTAAAAATGTGTTCATAGAAGGAAAGCAAGCGGAGCGGCTGAAAGAATGTTTATGGAGTTTAACTTTATTTAGCGTTTTCAGGCCCTAGCAGCTGGTGACACTAGTAATATAATGTAATATAAACAGGCAATAGGAAATCAAAAGCGTTTTCTGGGAGTTAAATATTGATGACCGATTCTTCATCAATATCAGATTGGAGGGGTACTGACCTGCACCTGCAGTTGAAAGTTGCCATGGTACTTGAGTCAACACTGTGGCTTCTTCCTTGGCCTGTGACGTCACATTTATCACATGGCCTTTGTGCAGCTCAGTCGCATTTAAGTGAATGGGATTGGGCAGCAATACCAAATACAGCCACGGTACAATGTATGATTCTGTACATGGTATACTGTGAAGAGGCCATAGAGCTTGTCTTAATGCAGCTCCTGCTTCAAACACTGAACTGGTGTTATTAATATATACACTAATTCATGAAAAAACTATTTACATTCATTGACAAAAAAAATTATAATGCACCACGAAGGAGTTGGAATCAAATTAAACTTTCTATTTGTGAATGTTATTATTATATATGTAAGTGATAACGATATAAGAGCGAGAAGGTAAGTTTATTGGGGAAACTGCACAATCGAAAGGATGCTCTAGTACCCTGTTAGGTCACCTCTAGCCTGGATACTAGATGAGATACGGTTGGGCATGGAGGCATACAGGTTCCATATGATATCCTGAGGCACATATGCCCTTAGATGTTGCAGCTGGGCCTGTAGATCCTTCACACTCGTAAGTTGCACAAGCTGGTGTCTCAGCTGGTCCCAATATTGCTCGATTGGCAAGAAAACTGGTAACTGGACAGGCCAAGGTAGTGTTGAAATTTGACAGAGACATTCCTGCTGTGTCTGGGCGAGCATTATTTTGCTGAAAAATGGCAGTTAAAAGCACTGCCACGAGAGGCAAGCAACACGTGTAACTGAGGTCTAATTTGGGGTAATTCACATTGAGGGTCTGATCTGAGGTCTGCTTGGGGGTCAGTCACATTGGTGGTCTGAATGGGGGGTCTTATTGACATAATTTATAGGGCTGTGATGCCCTATAAAAGCCTCATCCCAACGTGACAATCGCTAGGGACAGTGTTTCAGAAAGCTTTAATTGTAAAATATTGGATAGGGTAAGTGCAGGGATAGTGTATAGAGATCATAGGTATAATTTTTAGACACTATAGGGAGAGCATAGGAAGAGCATAGGGAGACTGCAGGGACAGTACAGGCTGAGTGTAAACGTCCGGTGTATCTTGTTCAACTGCTGCGCCATTCATATTTAATCTGTTCTGTTATACATAGACTTAATGTGCGTCAGACTTGGTCTCAACAGGCAGTCTAAACTATAGGGCACATTTATGTAGATCACCTGCTGCGCCAATCGTTCTTTATGATATACATACACTTACTGTTTGTCAGACTTAGTGTCAACAGACGGTCTAATATATAGGTGCGTTTATTTAGTTGACCTGCTGCACCATTAATACTTAGTTACATAGTTATATTACTGATTTAGTTACTGTACACTATGGCCTACAGACAGTTGTCTCTGCCCTCAAAAGGAATGGGCAATGGCAAAAATATTGTGACTTATCCCTGCTCACCCCAGTTCTAAAATTGTGGGCATAGCAGCAGAAGAAGGGTTGGTAGTAGCAGCAGCCACAGCAACGGGCCAGAGATGCCACTGTCACCTGACACCACACTTAGTTGGCATGGTCCAGGAACAACCTCTGTGCCCTCAGCTGTCCTGCAACTGCGTCTTTCTTTTGCTGCTCCTTCTGCTCAGCAAGTAATGTATGCTGCCAGCTGTGCTCTGTTTTACAACGAGGAAGAACTTATTGAGAACAGTTAGCAGCTACAGGACAGCCCAGATTTGGAGGAGAGGTCCACTGCTTCCTCCTTTAAACATGCAACTAGTGAAGACAGTCATGTGGGAGCACATGTTGCGAGCAGTCAGGGACGTGGCCATAAGACTGGTGAGGGTGACATAAATGACGATCAGACAATAGTGGATGATGATGTAGCCGATCGCACGAGGGAACCAGGTGAAGAGGAGGCATCACCGGGGGTGAGGGTGGCAGCAGGCCAGTGAGAAAGAAGCAGGGTGGCAGTGTGCTGGAAACAGTTGGAGATCTGGAGCCAAACGAGCCTGGTGCAGTCCATCTGCTACTCAGGAGCCTACCTGTCTGGAAACAACTAGGGGTGCACGGGTTCATAAATGCAGCGGCAGGCTGTCATCACAGAGTGGTGGGTATATAATGCCATACTGGGCAGTGTGGGAATTTTTTATCAAGTCGCTGTAGGACAATTAGTGTAACGATATGCAGGATGTGTGGGCAGAAGTGAAGTGTGGTCAGGGTGCCAATGTTGGCACCATGGCCCTGTGTCAACAAATGGAGCATCACCATAAAGTGGCCTGGGAAAACCGTGGCACTAATGTAGTGGTACAGCCTGATGCAGCAACCGCTACATCTCCCAGCGGTCCGCATGCCTTCTCCACCAGTCAGGGCTCCTCAACCTCAGCAAAAGAAGGAAGCTCTTCCTTCCCATCATCTATTGCTCCTGATGCTTCTCCTCCTACTCCTTGTCACGTGTTTCACCAACAATCAGTAACCGAGGCGATTGCAAACAGACAACCCACAGGCAACCCCCTTGTGTTTTTGCCAAATACTGATCACATGCTGACCAAATACCATCCATGTTAAGGAGGATCCTCAAAATACAAGATCCAATTTTTTTGGGCTGTTCTTTTGACAGATCAGAAGAAGGGAAAAATTAACTGTGACATCAACACAACCTTACTGCTGACACCCTCCCCAATCTGTCATGGGGCCACTACTTGAATCTTGGGCCACTACACAGTTCAGTCCAGGATAATAAATTAGACATGACGCTAACATTGACCTGTAAGGATGAGTTCCCACTTTAGTTATTTGGTCAGTTATTTTCATCAGTTTTTGTGAGCCAAATTCAGGAGCCAAGCCTACTCTTGGATTAGGTATCATGACTAGATCTACATCTGTTCTGTGGGTTCGACCCACACCTACTTTTGGCTGACAATACATGCTAGATATATTAATTATATAAAATATATATAATTATGCATTTAAATATTTATTTCTCCACTACTTTATTGGCGCTGCCTCCTTTTCTTTATTTTGTTCCACTAAAGAGTCATTTGGACACAGATCCTGCAGGCACACGCAGTATTTTTTTTGGCTTTACTGAAGGCAGCTGTATGCTTTTTTTGTTTTTGTTTAAAAGAAGGGATTAGCTAGAAATGTTTGTGGCCTGCACCATGATGTGCATGTCCATATATGTGACCTGTCTGTCATTTTGATGCACAGTAACTGTTTCGCTACCAGAAAGGATTAGCTCTGCATGTTAGTGCAATGCACACTTAAGTGCAGCGAGATACACTCTCCCTAAAGTTTAACTTCAGGCTGGGATAGACCTTATTTAACATACTTTGTGGTGAATTAATTCGTAACAAAGCAAATTTCTTGGTGAAATTCAGAAAAGAGTCCAAATCGATTTTTTTAAAACTTCGCTAATTTCTACTGATTAACATTGGGGGTCTGACTAGGGTTCTGAGCTGAGGTATGATTAACATTGGGGATCTAATTGGGGCTTTGAGCAGAGGTCTGATGAAAAATATTTTTTTCCTATTTTTCGTCTCTAAAACCTAGGTGCGTCTTATGGGTAGGTGTGTCTTATAGAAAGGAAAATAGGGTCGTTTTTTGCTACAGGTGTTTTATTTTTTGTCTTTCTACCTAATTTTCAAAGCTGTAGCAAGTTGTAGCTCTTGGCATTTTTTCAAGCGTTTTCCCATTTTCGCTATAGGTGAAAAACACTATGAAAAAAACATTAGTGGACAAACACACTGGGGGAGATTTATCAAAACTGGCACAAAGAAAAGCTGTCTTACTAGCCCATAGCAAACAATCTATGTGATTGTATGTGATATGTGCAACTAAGACACTTTTCCTTTACCAGTTTGATAAATCGAAGCCACTGTATGCAAAAAACACTAGAAAAAAAGTCACAAAAATCATAGCAGAAAACACAGGTACCAAAAAAGCATGCAGTTATCCTGGTGTTTTTTTTTTACTGTTAAAAAATTGCCAGTGCTAAATTTGCGTGTTTAAGGACCCTAAGGGCTGATATTAGTACAGTACAATATACTCAAGATCAGATAGGAACTATCATAAATCGCTATGATGCAGTCATTTCGGATGGAGTCGCAGTCGGTCTGTCAACATGTTATAGAACAGGAGAAGCTGAGCAGCTTAATATACAGGTGAAACTTGAAAAATTAGATTAATTAGGGCCCTTTCACACCTGCGTTATAGTCTTCCGGCATAGAGTTCCGTCGTCGGGGCTCTATGCCGGAAGAATACTGATCAGGATTATCCTAATGCATTCTGAATGGACAGTCCGTCCTTCAGGATGCATCAGGATGTCTTCCGTTCCGGAACGGAACGTTTTTTGGCCGCAGCAAATAGCGCAGCATGCTGCGCTTTTTGCTCCGGCCAAAAATCCGGAACACTTGCCGCAAGGCCGGATCCGGAATGAATGCCCATTGAAAGGCATTGATCCGGATCCGGCCTTAAGCTAAACGTCGTTTCGGCGCATTGCCGGATGCGACGTTTAGCTTTTTTTCAATGGTTACCATGGCTGCCGGGACGCTAAAGTCCTGGCAGCCATGGTAAACTGTAGTGGGGAGCGGGGAGCAGCATACTTACCATCCGTGCGGCTCCCGGGGCGCTCCAGAGTGACGTAAGGGCGCCCCAGGCGCATGGATGACGTGATCGCATGGATCACATGATCCATGCGCATGGGGCGCTCTGACGTCATTCTGGAGCGCCCCGGGAGCCGCACGGATGGTAAGTATGCTGCTCCCCCGCTCCCCACTACTACTATGGCAACCAGGACTTTAATAGCGTCCTGGGTGCCATAGTAACACTGAAAGCATTTTGAAGACGGATCCGTCTTCAAATGCTTTCAGTACACTTGCGTTTTTCCGGATCCGGCGTGTAATTCCGGGAAGTGGAGTACACGCCGGATCCGGACAACGCAAGTGTGAAAGAGGCCTTAGCCGACTAGAGTGTGATACTTTGAACCTAGAATATTGAACCTTTTCACAATATTCTAATTTTAAGTTGCATTAATGCAACTCCTTTTAACCTCTTCAGGACACATGACCGGTACGTCATGTTGTCCTGGTACTTAAGGACACATGACGTACCGGTACGTCATGTGTTGTTCCGATCACTGCCGCCCGGCCGGCGGTGATCGGAACAAGGTGCCTGCTCAAATCATTGAGCAGGCACCTCGGCTAAATGCGCGTGACCCCTCCCCCCCCCCATGTCGGCGATCGCAACAATTCAGACCTGCGGTTTGCTGCGCTTTCTGCAGTTTCTTATCAGAAACTTTAATATACCTAAAATATATTATGTTTCACCCCCCCTGCACCCCTGAATGATTGTATGGTGGCGGGAGGTGCAGGGGGGGGTTGAAGGCGGTGCGGGAGGCGGGCGGTGCGGCAGGCGGGATCGCGATCCCCCGCCCGCCTCCCCTTGAATAATCGTTGGTGGCCAGTGGTATACCAGAGTGTCAGCACATTGCTGACACTCTGGTATAAACGGCTGACATCTGTGATGCGATGTCAGCCGTTTAACCCTTTCCATACCGCTGTCCATTCAGTCTTGTTTGGCTGTTAACCCTTGCTTTGTTAGTGGAGAAAATGGGTTAAAATGGAAAATTAGGCAAAAAAATGAAATTCTCAAATTTCATCCCCATTTGCCAATAACTCTTGTGCAACACCTAAAGGGTTAACAAAGTTTGTAAAATCAGTTTTGAATACCTTGAGGGGTGTAGTTTATAGAATGGGCTCATTTTTGGGTGGTTTCTATTATGTAAGCCTCGCAAAGTGACTTCACAAAAATTAGGTTTTTGTACATTTCTGAAAAATTTCAAGATTTGCTTCTAAACTTCTAAGCCTTGTAACATCCCCAAAAAATAAAATATCATTCCCAAAATAATTCAAACATGAAGTAGACATATGGGGAATGTAAAGTCATCACAATTTTTGGGGGTATTACTATGTATTACAGAAGTAGAGAAACTGAAACTTTGAAATTTCCTAATTTTTCAAAATTTTTGGTAAATTTGGTATTTTATGCAAAAAATTATAATTTTTTTGACTTCATTTTACCAGTGTCATGAAGTACAATATGTGATGAAAAAACTATCTCAGAATGGCCTGGATAAGTCAAAGCGTTTTAAAGTTATCAGCACTTAAAGTGACACTGGTCAGATTTGCAAAAAATGGCCTGGTCCTTAAGGAGAAATAAGGCTGTGTCCCTAAGGGGTTAAGTAGCCTTACTGAAATAAATTAACTTTTGCACAATATTAAAATTTTTCAAGTTTCACCTGTATAGTTTCATGAGAAAAGATGCAGTAATACTTTATTAAGACGCCAGTCTTCATAAAGCCCTAAAATGGCGGGTGGTTCTGACGAAGTTATAAAGAGGCACAGGCCTTTTTAGCTGTCTTACATTTAGACCTTTTTCTACGCCTAAAACAGGCATAGAAAATGGTAAATGAGACGGGCCTACTGGCCCCTTCCCCATACACAATTTTAGAACTGGCGTGAGAAGTCACAGAATGCGCCTGAAATACGCCTAATTTAGGCATATTTCAGATGGATAAATGACCCCCATAATTTATACATTTATATCTCTGCTCTTGGTACACAGGAGATGTACTGCCAGATGATTGCTAATGAGCAGTCGTAGTAACGCCCGTTAGCGATCATCTGGCAGTGTAATACTGCCGCCAATAACAAGCTCATTCATCGTGCAATCGTGATCTTTTAGCATGATAAAAGATCACAATTTGTCAGTACACAGGGGAGGTGTCATCAGTGATTGATAGCATTCCCTGTGTAGGTGTGTATACATAGATAGCTGTCAGTGATAGTTGTACACGGGGAGGTGTTTTCAGTGATTGATAGCATTCTCTGTGTAGGTGTGTATACATAGATAGCTGTTAGTCACTAATAGTAGTACACAGGGGAGGTGTTATCAGTGATTGATAGCATTATCTGTGTAAGTTTGTATACATAGATAGCTGTCACTGATAATTGTACACAGGGGAGGTGTCGTCAGTGATTGATAGCATCCCCCGTGTAAGTGTTTATACATAGATACCTGTCAGTCACAGATAGCTGTACACAGGGGCAGTGTTATCAGTGACTGATAGCATCCCCCGTGTAAGTGTGTATATAGAGATGTCAATCACTGATATCTGTACACAGGGGAGGTGCTATCAGTGATAGCATTCTCTGTGTGTATATACTGTAGGAAGGAACAAGGGGTCGTCATTGATGGGAGGTATGCGTCACCGAGGTTCCTGGCCTCGGTGAGGTAAGAGACGTTTTTTTCCTGAAATCTCATTATTGCAGTCTGACACTTCAGCTTGTTAGTATGGCTGTAAAGCTGATCCGGGATGGCTCTTACTGAGAGTAGCCAAAGTGCTGGGTGGGTGGCTCTCCCCACGTTCCAGGCTGGGTCTTGGGAGGCTTATAAAAAGCAGTCAGCACTGTCAGGTGATGTGGATTATCATCCATCTCACAGTGAAGCTGTGGAGTCTCTGTGTTTTGGGATCTGGAGATGTGTGGCCATTCTAAAGGACTGAGAGCCGCATGGTGGAAAACAGGCCCCTAAAGCCTGCTGGGGACCGCTGATGAAAAACTGATAACAAGGTGAATGTTTTGTTCTGTGGACTTTCAAAGGTGTGAACGAACATCAAGATTGCGAACTGTCATTTTGCTTTGCCTTCTGTGTGAATAAACACTGAACTGTTTAAGTTAAAGACTTTGTGGTTGCCTCGATACTGCGTTTGCGTTCTTTATTAATACAGGCCTACACGTTTCAAGGGCGGAGTGCCCCCTTCGTCAGGACAGTATTACCTGTAATACTGTCCTGATGAAGGGAGAACTGCGCCCATGAAACGCGTAGACATGTATTAATAAAGAAATACTGCTCACCTATACTTACCTAGTACCACGTTCCTGCGACAGCGCCGATACAAAGGTTCTGATTTCTACCTTCCATTCCTGTATGTTAGGCAAAAATAGCTGTGTTATCAGTGATTGATAGCATTTTCTGTATATTCTGTATACATAGATGTCAGTCACTGATAGTTGCACATGGAGAAGGTGTTATCAGTGATTGATAGCATTCCCTGTGTAAGTGTGTATACACAGATAGCTGTCAGTCACTGATAGTTGTACGTGGGGGGAGGTGTTATCAGTGATTGATAGCATTCCCTGTGTAAGTGTGTATACACAGATAGCTGTCAGTCACTGATAGCTGTACACAGGGGAGGTGTTATCAGTGATTGATAGCATTCCCTGTGTAAGTGTGTATACATAGATAGCTGTTAGTCACTGATAGTTGTACGTGGGGGGAGGTGTTATCAGTGATTGATAGCATTCTCTGTGTAAGTGTGTATACATAGATAGCTGTTAGTCACTGATAGTTGTATACGGAGGAGGTGTTATCAGTGATTGATAGTATTCTCTGTGTAAGTGTGCATACACAGATAGCTGTCAGTCACTGATAGTTGTACGTGGGGGAGGTGTTATCAGTGATTAATAGCATTCTCTGTGTAAGTGTGTATACATAGATAGCTGTCAGTCACTGATAGTTGTACGCGGGGGAGGTGTTATCAGTGATTAATAGCATTCTCTGTGTAAGTGTGTATACATAGATAGCTGTGGGTCACGGGTAGCTGTACATGGGGGAGGTGTTATCAGTGATTAATAGCATTCTCTGTGTAAGTGTGTATACATAGATAGCTGTGGGTCACGGGTAGCTGTACATGGGGGAGGTGTTATCAGTGATTGATAGCATTTTCTGTGTAAGCGTGTATGCAGAGATACAGTAGATGTCGGTCACTGATAGCTGTACATAAGAGAGTTGTTATCAACTCCCCTATGTACAACTATCAGCTGTTGTATACATAGATAGCTGTAAGTCACTGATAGCTGTACATGGAGGAAGTTTTATCAGTGATTGATAGCATTTTCTGTATAAGTGAGTAATCATAGATAGTTGTCAGTCACTGATAGTTATACAAGGGGGGTTATCAGTGATTGATGGCATTCTCTGTGTACATATGTATACATCGATAGCTGTCAGTCACTGATAGTTGTACATGGCAGAGGTATTATCAGTGATTGAAAGCATTTTCTGTGTAAAGGTCGATTTAGACACCCAGGTAATTGGGCAGATTATGAGAAACAAACACTTATACAAACGTTCAATCCCGACGATCTGCTCATCTTAAACTGTATGAGGATGGGCAATCGCAATAGCGATCCCTCATCCTCATACTGTGGAGGTGATTAGTGCATGTAAATGCAGCGCTTTATTACCACTTAACTAGTAGCCAATTGTCAAGAAGGAACGCTTCCTTCCCGACAATCTGCTGCTCATCGGCCAGTCTAAATGCACCTTTAGTGTGTATACAGAGATAGCTGTCAGTCACTGATAGTTGTACATGAGGGACGTGTTATCAGTGATTGATAGCATTCTCTGTGTAAGTGTGTATACATAGATAGTTGTCAGTCACTGAAAGTTGTGCACAGAATAGGTGTTATCAGTGATTGATAGCATTCTCTGTGTAAGTGTGTATACATAAATAGCTGTCAGTCACTGATAGTTGTGCACAGAAGAGGTGTTATCAGTGATTGATAGCATTCTCTGTGTAAGTGTGTACCTATACATAGCTGTCAGTCACTGATAGCTTTACACAGGGGAGGTGTTATCAGTGATTTATAGCATTCTCTGTGTAAATGTGTATAGAAAGCTGTCAGTCACTGATATCTGTATACAGAGGTGTTATCAGTGATTGATAGCATTCTCTGTGTAAATGTGTATAGATAGCTTTCAGTCACTGATATCTGTACACAGAGGTGTTATCAGGGATTGATAGCATTCTCTCTGCAAGTGTGTATACATAGATATCTGTCTGTCACTGATAGCTGTACATGAAGGAGGTGTTATCAGTGATTAATAGCACTCTCTGTAAGTGTGTATACATAGATAGCTGTCAGTCACTGATAGCTGTACACAGGGGGAGGTGTTAGCAGTGATTGATAGTATTCTCTGTGTAAGTATGCATACATAGATAGCTGAGAGTCACTGATCATTGTACATGAGGGAGGTGTTAGCACTGTGATTAATAGCACTCTCTGTGTAAGTGTGTATACATAGATAGCTGTCAGTCATTGATAGTTGTACACAGGGAGGTGTTATCAGCGATTGATAACATTCTCTGTGTAAGTGTGTATATATAAATAGCTGTCAGTCACTGATAGTTGTATATGATGGAGGTATTATCAGTGATTGATAGCATTCTCTGTGTAAGCGTGTATACACAGATAGCTGTTAGTCACTGATAGATGTTCAGATGGGCAGACTTAAAGATGACCTGCCACCTCTCCTGACATGTCTGTCTTAGTAACTACTTGCATTCCCTATGTAATAACCATTCTGGAGCATCTATTCTTGTTGCTTTATGCTGTGCCATGCCCCTGTTATGTCTACTAGAAGTTTATGAATGAATTGTCAGCAGCTTGCAGTAAAGGAACAGATGGGTGTTACCAGTCAGGGGTATGTCCTTGCACAGTCTGACACCAGCAGCACTGATTGAACAGAGTCAGATACACCTGTTACTGGTAACACCCAGCAGTACCTTTACCAATGACTGCTGATAATTTATTTGTAAACGTCTAGCAGGAATAATACAGGAATAGCACAGCACAGAGTCAGAGGAATAGATGTTAAAAAAAAATATTATTACATGGGAAATAGATACAAATGTATACATTGCATGTTTTGAATCGTTTCCCACAAAATAAAATATCAATCTGCTTAGCTCCTCCTGCTCTATACCATGCAGCCGGTGGACTGCACTGCATTTTCTGGTGCCAGGTCCTCTTAAATCATGAGATTACTGCTCAGCATTGTTCAATCAACACAATAGCTGGAAAAGCAGGGCACCAGGTCTTTGCAATCTAATTAAAAATCATGCTGGTTTTCTATTCACAAGTAAAATTGAGCTGATTCACTTGCTATAAGTCTATAAATGACTTTCCACACCTCTTTATAGCAATTTAAGTGTGACTTCACAAGTCTTTTGCAAAATAATTTAACCCTTTAATGCCTGTTGAATAGCAGCTTTGGCCTAGGGATAGCAGCTATGGGCACTGTTATCCTTAGGCCAAAGCTGTTGCTTACAGCCTCTAGCATTGGGCATCATAAACGCTTTAGATGCCATATCGACTAGCATTGAGCGAATCAAACCTGACGTAGTGGAATTCGATCCGAATTTCAGGGAAAATTTGATTCGTGCAAAGCCGAATTTCCTCGTGCTTCATGGTAATGAAACGATTTCCCCTAAATGGTGGTAAATAATAATAAAAATCATGCTACTTACCTCATCCGTTTCAGCGTGAAGGGACGGCCGCCACTATCTTTATTGAAGATCCTGTGCGAAATCCCGTGCACTGTGACGTATGATGTCTCCACGCTGGCCAACATGACCAAGAGATTTCGCACTAGATCTACAATCAAGATGGCGGCGGCCGGCTCGTCACGATCAAATGGATGAGATAAGTATGATTTTTTTTATTTTACACTCTAATATTGATGTCAGATGCCGCAATCAGCTATGAATGCAGCATCTGAGAGGTACAATGATACGGGGTGCACTTGCCGCTCCCTGTTACTGCACCCACTGCTTACAAAGAAATGCACTTCTCGTCAGGAAGCAAATGTTTTTGTAAAATTCGGAGAAGCAGCCAAATCAAATTTTCAGATACTTCAATCATCACTAATGGCAAAAATGGCATTTAAAGTGCTTAATGGAAGGAAGAGGTTCCCTCTGTCACCCATGCCCCCCTCTCTGTTGCTTTACTACAGCAGTCAGGTGCCCAATAAAGACCCCAGGCCTCCAGAAGATCATAGCTAGTAGGCCACAATTTACAACCTCCTATTGAGCAGCTGCTGGTAATCTTGTGTACATAGGCTGGTTGAACATCCCCGAGGGAGAGAGATGGTGTCTGACATCATCCACTGCGCATGCTCAGCCACATCACCGAATATCAGAGCAGGAGCACAAGCTCGAAGGTTCAAACTCTAGAACAGTGAGCTATTGCAAAGTAAAAGAAGACCGACCATTTATTTGGATTTAATTTTGAATGTATAGATATTTAGACAGCAATGCTACATGCAAAGGCCCAGCATAGCCTCTTGTATCCTATTAAGGCTAAGTTCGCATTACATTTCTGTCATCAGTTTAACGTATACAAAAAAACATATCCGTTGAACGGATGCCTCAGACAGATGCCATACAGTGGCATCCATTTACCATTAAAAATACGTTTTTTTACTGGACTCTGCAGGATACAATAGCATTGTGCTACGCTTTTGTTTTCTTTTTTCCCAATGTATACGTTACCAATAACTGCCTATTATCGCCTATAGACTAATTACATTCTAACATCTAGCTGTGTCTAGTATTATGCTATGGACTAAACACAAATTTTGTTTTTATAGTGAACACTTCTTATGAATTATGGTTTATGAATGGTAGAAGTACATTTGTAATATAGCAAATCATTTTGAATTTATTGATATTTAGACAGCAATGCTACATGCAAAGCCCCAGCATAGCCTCTTGGATCCTATTAAAGGGGTTCTGCGGTTTGTTTAAACTAATGATCTATCCTCTGCCTTCTCAAACAGCTGTTCAGCGGGGGTCCCGGGTGTTGGATCCCCGCCGATCAGATGCTGATGATCTATCCAAAGGATAGATCAGTTTAAACAAACTGCAGAACCCCTTTAAAGCTGTGTTCGCATCACATTTCTGTCATCCGTTTAACGTATACAAAAAAAACATATCTGTTGAACGGATGCCTCAGACTGATGCCATACAGTGGCATCCGTTTACCATAGAGTTCCATTGTAAAAAAATAAATAAAAAAAACATACTCTGCAGGATACAATAGCATTGTGTGCTACGCTTTTGTATCCTTTTTTCCCCAATGTATACGTTAAAGGGATGGCAAAAACGTAATGTGAACCCACCCTTATTTACATTAGTTTCACACTAGCGGCAGGGAACTCCAGAAGTCTGTTCTGGAAGAGTTCTCTGGATCCAGCATTGCCGGATACTACTGCCTTCCCTCTGGAACCCATTGACTATAATGGGGTCCGGCAGAGATCCAGCTGCTATTGCAGTGGTTTTTGTCCAGCTTATAACCAGCATTGTCCACTGGACCTGCCGGCTGGAACATATGGCTGCAAGTGTGAAAGAAGCCTTAGGCCCCTTTCACACGGGCGTTGCAGAAAAATGTGCGGGTGCGTTACAGAATTTTTCTGCGAAAGTGCAAAACATTGTATTGCGTTTTGCACTCGCGTGAAAAAAATCGCGCATGTTTGGTACCCAAACCCGAACTTCTTCACAGAAGTTCGGGCTTGGGATCGGTGTTCTGTATATTGTATTATTTTCCCTTATAACATGGTTATAAGGGAAAATAATAGCATTCTGAATACAGAATGCATAGTAAAATAGCGCTGGAGGGGTTAAAAAAAAAAAGCAAAAATAATTAAACTCACCTTAGTCCACTTGATCGCGGCCTGGCATCTCCTTCTGTCTCCTTTGCTGAACAGGACCTGTGGTGAGCATTAATTACAGGTAAAGGACCTTTGGTGACTTCACTCCGGTCATCACATGATCCATCACCATGGTAAAAGATCATGTGATGGATCATGTGATGACCGGAGTGACGTCACCAAAGGACCTTTACCTGTAATTAATGCTCACCACAGGTCCTGTTCAGCAAAGGAGACAGAAGGAGATGCCGGGCTAAGCGAACAAGTGGACTAAGGTGAGTTTAATTATTTTTTATTTATTTTTTTAACCCCTCCAGCCCTATTTTACTATGCATTCTGTATTCAGTATGCTATTATTTTCCCTTATAACCATGTTATAAGGGAAAATAATAATGATCAGGTCTCCATCCCGATTGTCTCCTAGCAACCGTGCGTGAAAATCGCACCGCATCCACTCTTGCTTGCGGATGCTTGCGATTTTCACGCAACCCCATTCATTTCTATGGGGCCTGCGTTACGTGAAAAACGCACAAAATAGAGCATGCTGCGATTTTCATGCAACGCATAAGTGATGCGTGAAAATCACTGCTCATGTGAACAGCCCCATAGAAATGAATGGGTCGGTATTCAGTGCGGGTGCAATGCGTTCAACTCACGCATCGCATCCGCGCGGAATGCTCGCCGGTGTGAAAGGGGCCTTATACTTCTCTCTCTTTTTTTTATATTTGTAGAGGTACTTTTAATTGAAGTCTATGAACTATTATTATTTGTTGTATTAATGTATGTATTTTTATTCTTATGTTTGAGTCTATAGACTTACGAATTGCATATTATACATGCACATTCTGTATAGTGTTTAATAAATATATAACTCAATTGAGTAAAACATATTCAAATCTTGAGTGAAAAATTCTATACATTACATATATGAGTACTATTGGAAAATAGAACTTGTCCTGCAAAAAACAAGCCCTCTCACAGCTATATGGACAGACAAAATATATAGCACTTAAAACGCAACAATGAAAAAACGAAACAAAAAATTGCTTGCTCTTTAGGCCTCTTTCCCACGGGCATGTGCGCCTCGCGGTCGTTCTGCAGCCCGCAAAATGTGGGCCGCAATGCACGAGCACAGTCCGTGGGGAAGCCGCATCGGATCGCGGACCCATTCACTTGAATGAGTCCGCGATCTGGCCATTCCGCAAAAAGATAGGACATGTTCTATTTTTTTGCTGAACGGAAGTACGGGCCGAAACCCCACAGAAGCGTGCTTCTGTTCCGCACCATTCCGCATCTCCGGATTTGCGGACCCATTGAAGTGAATGGGTCCGCATCCGTGATGCGGAATGCCCACGGAACGGCACCCGTGTATTGCGGATCCACTAATGCGGTCCGCAATACGGCGACGGGGCGCACACGCCCTTGGGAAAGAGGCCTTAACATACAAAACATATGCGGTATGAAGGGTTTAACATTCAGACTGATATTGACAATAGAAACAGATTTCCTACCAGGTCTGATTTCTGCTGCATCAAATGGGATGTCCATTCCCACATCGTCCAATACAACTGATCTGAAAGAAGAAAACTGCGTCAGTGAACTTTTCAGGCTCTTGATATTGATGAGCTTATCCTCAGGCTAGCTGATTAATATTCAATCAGTGAGGGTCTGACACCCCGCGCCTCTTTGATCAGATGTCCCCTGCATCCTCCTGTTCTGGAACTAGCACTTTGAATGGAACAGGAAGCAAAGCTCAGTTCAAAGCGTAGTGGCCGTGTTGAGTTACTGTAGTTCACCTCTCATTGAATTGAATCTGAGCTGAGCTGCGGTAATCCTGTTTCATTCATAGTGCTAGTTCCAGCACCGGAGGATCAAAGAGATGCGGGGTGTCAGGCCCCAAATCATGGACCTATCCTGAGAAAAGGCCATTAATAAAATCAGTAAAATTGATTGCAAAAAAATGCAGCACACAATTTCCCATTATCAATACCAATCAAATTTCCCAATTAAAACATATCTCAAACAAAATCTGCACATGAATTGTCTTAATTTTTTGGCCATATAAGGGCTTATTTTTTGTGGGGCAAGTTGTATTTTTTTAATGGTACCATTAGATTTACCATATCTTGTACTGGAAAATAGGAATAAAAAAATTGGGGGGTGAAATTGAAAAAAAAACTACTCACATTTCCACCAAGTTTTTTTTTTTGTTTGTTTTGATATTATGGTGTGCACTAAAAATGACACGATTACGTTGATACCAAATTTCTATAGTTTTTATTACAGTTTTTAAACCTTTGAAAAAAATATCAACATTTTCTTTGCATTGTCATTTTCTGACCAAAAGGTTTTTATATTTTTGTCTACAGAGTTGTATTAGGGCTTGTTTTTTTGCAGGAT
Source organism: Bufo gargarizans (assembly GCF_014858855.1). Classification (NCBI taxonomy): domain Eukaryota; kingdom Metazoa; phylum Chordata; class Amphibia; order Anura; family Bufonidae; genus Bufo; species Bufo gargarizans. The sequence continues at coordinate 490,020,183 of NC_058080.1, read as the reverse complement.
GAACACTTGTCATTATTGGTACCATTTTGCGGTATGTACGACTTTTTGATCACATTTCATTAAAAAAATTTGGGGGCCAAGGTGACCAAAAAATGTTGAATCATGGATTTTAACGTTTTTCGCTAAGGCAATCACCACAAAGGAAGTCTATTTTTATGTTTTATTTGGGACGTGGCGATACCTATTATGTTTATTGTTTATTTTCATATGTAAAATTGGGAAAGGGTGTGATTTTAATTTTTTATATTTAGCGATTTTTCTTTTTAGCTCTAGTTCACATTTCCGTGTCAGTATTTCATACATGAAAAAAGTGTCCTTATTTAATCTGCGATGATGTCCGTGAAGGACCCGTGGATGGGCCACGTGTTTCCATTTTTACCCTTCCTGTGTCATTAGTAATCCACGTACGTTGCTCAGCTGAAAATAAATTTTAAGGGCATTTCTTGTCTTCTGTAAAAAAAAGTGTTGTTCCGTGATTTTCATAGACACAAAGACTTCAATGGGCGTGTTTGGTCTGCATCACGGACCAAAGTAGCGCATGTCTCCTTAATTTTTTTTTTACTGACCCATGGTCAGTAAAAAAATACTGATGTGTTAACAGACACATTTAAATCAATGGGTACTCTTGAGATGCGTGATCCATTGCTTTTTTTATTCAGATGTTGGTATACTGCTATACAGTACTTGATCTGGGTAGATTTAACACAGTTTCAAGAGCTGACTTGTGACACAGTTGGCATCCTTTGAAGGTGGCGCATTTAATGTCACTCAGCCCTTCAGTATGGACCATACTACTACCAATGATTGCATGGCTGTATGATTTTTTTATGCATTGTTTGCAATGGGTGTTAATGCGCCTGAACAGTATAAATGAGAGGGCTGTCTAAATACTTTTGGCAATATAAATAAACACTTCCATCTAACTTTTTATCTCATATTCATAGCTTCTATATAATTTTTTAAAAAACATTTTGGATGATGTTCTGGATATAATTTTTTAAAGTCATTCTATGTATTCTACTTCCTGCCCTGGCTCTTTAACTTTGGATTTTTTGCACGAAAACATCATTGCTTCCAGAGAGAGCTCTTACATGGATACATATACATGGACACAGCTGTGGGGATACCAACCAGCGATCAGGAGACACACCACCCCGAAGTATGTTTCGCCGTCGCTTCCTCTTGGGGGCGCCCCCAAGAGGAAGCGACAGCAAAATGTACGTCAGGGTGGTGTGTCTCCTGATCGCTGGTTGGTATCCCCACAGCTGTGTCCATGTATGTGTATGTTATTAGGCTGCTCAAGAGTAATATTGGGTTGGGGACTTGTTGTTAGCATTCCCGGTCAGGGGTGCAGGGACTTGTCTCTACTACACAGTTAGGCATTGCTGTGTATAGCACAGGACAAGGGCTTTTTTGTTTCTATTTTTACACTGCTAGGGGGAGGCTTCTGCCAACAGTGTTCCAGGTGACATCACCAGCACTAGCGGGCAGGCTTAAGCGGTGCATCAGCCTGTTTTACAGTCTAGGGAAGCGCTAAAGCCCGCCCATTAGTGCTGGTGATGTCACAGGGCTCACTGCTTGATGGAAGTCTCCGCCTAGCATTCCCATAGTGAGACCAGGTACGTTACCGGATCTGCTCAAAAAGCCCTTGCCTTGCGCTGAATTGACATGCGCTGATGTGCCACTCGGAGTTGCTGCCTGGGTGAAGAAGCAGATATGTCCAGGTTCAGCTCTGCACAGCAGAATGCAAAATGTTGGATGGAGTGGAGTAAATCATGCCACCAGTGGACTTTGGAGCAGTGGAAACATTTCTATCTGAATTCTGAGTTCAGCAATTGTTGGGAGCAAATTAATTGTCTAAGGTCCCTTTCACACCAGCGAGTTTTCCACACTGGTACAATGCGTGAAGTGAAAGTATAGAACCTGCACAGAATCCTGCGTTGATTTTCCCGCATGATTTCTGAGTTGCATAAGAATCGCAGCATGTTCTAAAAGATTGCAAAAGATGCGGACAGCACTCCCTTTCCGCTAACTTGGGACAAAAATTTCAATCTTTCATGGACTAAATATGACCCTCAGCGAATAACTTGGGGTGTCTTCTTTCCGAAATGGGGTCACATGTGGGGTATTTATACTGCCCTGGCATTTTAGGGGCCCTAAAGCGTGAGAAGTCTGGAATAAAAATGTCTAAAAAAATGTATGCATTCGGATTCCGTGAGGGGTATGGTGAGTTCATGTGAGATTTTATTTTTTGACACAAGTTAGTGGAATATTAGACTTTGTAATAAAAAATATAAAAAATCTATTTCCGCTAACTTCCCTGTCATTGATCACCCCCCTGTAAGACTCCATTCAGACGTCCGTATGTGTTTTGCGGATCCATGGTGTTGTGTTTTGCGGATCCACGGATCCGCAAAACACATACAGACGTCTGAATGGAGCCTTACAGAGGGGTGATCAATGACAGGGGGGTGATCAGGGAGTGTATATGGGGTGATCACCCCCCCTGTCATTGATGACCCCCCTGTACGGCTCCATTCAGACGTCCGTATGTGTTTTGCGGATCCGATCCATGGATGCGTGGATCCGTAAAACACATACGGGCGTCTGAATGGAGCCTTACAGGGGGGTGATCAATGACAGGGGGGTGATCAATGACAGGGGGTGATCAGGGAGTGTATATGGGGTGATCACCCCCCTGTCATTGATCACACCCCTGTAAGGCTCCATTTAGACGTCCGTATGTGTTTTGCGGATCCGATCCATGGATGCGTGGATCCGTAAAACACATACGGACGTTTTAATGGAGGCTTACAGGGGGGTGATCATCCCATATAAACTCCCTGATCACCCCCCTGTAAGGCTCCATTCAGACATCTGTATGTGTTTGTCACGGACGGTGTACAGGAAACAAGACAAAGCAACATGCATATATGACTGAGTGGATCCAAAGCTAAGGAACCAAAAGGGAGACCCCTGCACAAGACCTGAGACTATCCCTGGCTGCTCAGCCTATGCAAAGATCCGAAAGGTGGAGGTTTGCATATCCACGTACCTCGACTATATAACCCCTGAACACCCTACAATAGTGAGGGGACACGACCACCGGCTCCCTACTCCAGACACGGAGGGAGTCAGGGTCACCTGGGATCCAGCAAACAGAAAATAACAGATAAATGTTCAGCACTTAACTTTGTAGCAGACAGGAAAACAAGATCAGCATGCACACACACTCCAGGAGGAAGTATAAGCCGCCCAGCAATGCACCATGGGGAGGGATTTAAAGGGAAGCAATCAGTCCAACTCCATGACAGTTGAGAGAGGCTAACGAGATGAGGAAATGAACAGCACAACAAAGAGAACTCAAGGAGAAGGTTCTGAAAGGCCTCTGTCAGAGCTTCTCAGGTGTCTGGTTGTGACAGTGTTTTGCGGATCCGATCCATGGATGCGTGGATCCGTAAAACACATACGGACATCTGAATGGAGCCGTACAGAGGGGTGATCAATAACAGGGGGGTAATCAATGACAGGGGGGTGATCAGGAAGTCTATATGGGGTGATCAGGGGTTCATAAGGGGTTAATAAGTGACAGGGGGGGTGTAGTGTAGTGTAGTGGTTTTTGGTGCTACTTTACAGAGCTACCTGTGTCCTCTGGTGGTCGATCCAAACAAAAGGGACCACCAGAGGACCAGGTAGCAGGTATATTAGACGCTGTTATCAAAACAGGTATTTAATTATTTTTTAATTTTTTATATGTCACTTTGGGGGAACATACCATTGGAAAACTATATGGGTCAGGGGCATTATAACTACTGGGGGCAGTGCCATCATAACTGCTGGGGAATGGGCACAGAAGTATTATAACTGCTGGGCCACTACTGGGGGAAGGTGAATTGTAGAAATCGTCAGCACCTGACTTCCAGTTCGTCAGCATGGTAAAGGAACCACCACAATGGAAATATAGAAAAGAATCCCAGCATACGCTCTTTGTCTTCAAATTTGGCACAGACCTCTTAAATATAGGATCCACCTACCTTTTTTGGCAGCTAATGGTCTATTTACACCTTGCCTCAATACTGCAGTTTCAGCCAAAAAAATCTGTGACAATTTTGTACACAGTAGAGTTGTTGCACAAATTTCTGCAGCTGAAAATCAGTTCTGTTGGTCTGAGTGGGGTTGTTTGAGCGATAACCTTTTTTTTTATTAGAATTTATAACAACAATTCATGCATATCACTAATATTTGAGGTATTAATCAATCATCCCCTTCTACATTTCTCAAGTGGTCAGGGAACATAACCTGCCAAACCACCTGTCATTTTTGATGTTTTTGGGCTTTCCCATATATTTTTATCATGCATTTTTCAGCACATTCTTAACAGTTCATTGACTGCACCCATGCCTCAATACTAGGAGGTTATTTTTTCTTCTAACAGTTTACAGGCTTTAACCACTTCAACCCCCCTAGCTGAAACACCCTTAATGACCAGGCCACTTTTTACACTTGTCTTACACTTACACTTACCTTCTTACTACTCTCCTTCGTTTGACATGTGCTGGCGGCCATCTTGGTTTCTGGGTTTCTTGTAGCCTCCCACCCTGCGGCTTCTCCTTCCCACTGGGAGGAGCTGGATGCCTAGCTCATATATATAGGAGGTCTGTGGCTTCAGTTCCTTGCTTGGTCCTCCTGTGTTCACATGCTTCTAAGACTGCTGCTGCTTCTGGTTCCTGATCCTGGCCTCGTCTGACTACCCCGTTGGTTCCTGATCCTGGCTTCGTCTGACTACCCCGTTGGTTCCTGATCCTGGCTTCGTCTGACTACCCTTCTGGTTCCTGACCTCTGTCTCCGCAAGACCCTGCTTCGGTTTAGCCATCCGTTTGGACTTTTGCTTACGGCTTGCTTTTCAATAAAACCTTCTTATTTTCCACTTATCTCTTGTTGTACGTCTGGTTCATGGTTCCATGACATTAGGACCAAGCCATGAATTCTGACGGTACAGGGCCATCCTCGCTACCTACGCTGGTTGCCAGACTTGATCAGCAGGATCACCTGTTGGGTCGGTTCGTTGTGGCGTTGCAAACCCTGCTTGAACGCACGGCTCATTTCGCTTCAGTTGCCGATGGGTCGGTTGTCGCTCCTGGGCCCGTTCCTACTGCCGCTCCGGTTGTTGCGCCAGAGTCTACCCCGACACCTGTTGCTGCGCCTGCGGTGTCTCGGGGTATGATCGGTTCTGCCCCCCTTCCACAGCGCTTTGGGGGAGAGCCAACTCAGTGCCGAGGTTTCCTTAACCAGGTGGGCATTTATTTCGAGTTGCTGCCACATGCCTTTCCTACTGAGAGATCAAAGGTGGGCTTCTTGATCTCGCTGCTCTCGGACAAGGCCTTGGCCTGGGCCAGCCCTTTATGGGAGAACAACAATCCGGTGGTTGCCGAGTTTTCCGGTTTTGTTGCTTCTCTTCGGAAGGTATTCGATGTGCCGGCTCGTGCGGCCTCTGCTGCGAAGCTCCTTATGTCCATCAGACAGGGTTCACGATCCGTAGCTGAATACGCCATTGAGTTTCGTACCCTGGCAGCAGAGGTGGGCTGGAATAATGAGGCTCTGGTCGCTGCTTTCTCTCATGGTCTTTCGGATGCCTTGAAGGATGAGGTTGCAGCTAAGGACCTACCAGTGGAGCTCGAGTCTCTTATTTCTTTCCTGATTTTGATTGACACCAGACTCAGGGAGAGACCTTCCTTTAAGGAGAGCCTGCGGAGGTCTTCTAACAGATTGGCGCCTACGTTTGCTGTCCCACCCGTGCCTCCCTCTCCTCCCACGCCTCCTGGGGATGACTTGTCTGGGGGTGAACCCATGCAGCTGGGGTTTGCTCGCCTGTCCGAGGGGGAGAGGGTACTCCGGAGACGCGAGGGCCGATGCATGTACTGTGGTCTCGGTGGGCATTTTCGGTTGGCATGTCCGAACCGTCCGGGAAACGCTCGCACCTGAGATCCTGTCGGGGGCAGATCTTGGGTGGAGTCTCCTCGTCCCCGGTTTCCCGTGTTGACAAACCACTGATCACTGTTGTCCTCTCCTGGGTCGGGGGCTCGGTGACGACCCAGGCGTTGGTGGACTCTGGTGCTGGTGGTTTGTTCATTGATAGTGTTGTGGAAATTTTATTATGCGGACATTTTATCTTAGGATGTGTGTGTGTTTTATAGATTGTCATCATGTCTCTCAGTGGTAATGGTAGATTATTGTATACATGTGTTTGTATGGGGTGTGTCTGCACAGCCACATTGGCTGCCCCTCCCTGTCCTTTGATATGTCATCACTTCCTGTATCCTTGTCTTGGGCCAGCCCCTTTTACACCTTTTGTTTTAGTCAATAAAAGACGGATACTGGGCAAGGAGGAGGAAGAGTTGCTCAGAACTGAAGGAAGATGTAGCATTTGTGTGGTTCTCTGGCTGCGGCTGAGGGAAGATGGAGTTGCCTTTTCCTTACACTAACTATGATGCGGGCTGATCACAACTATTAATATTTTTACCACAACAGATGGCGAGCTCAGGAAGAAAATAATTTTTTTTCCCTGTTATCAGCAGAACTTAAAAGGAGACACAATTTAATTTTCAAAAAGCAAAAAAGGCCGGCATAAGGTAATATCCTTTTCTTTACTCTCATTTTTGAGAAAGTTTTGCTCTTTGTGAACTGAAATCTGTGTCCTCCAATCTGCTGCTATCAGAGGAAAAAAAATCTGTTCAAACAACCTATGTGGTTGTTGTCTGCCGCATCGAGTGGTGTAAGGAATGGGGTAAGTGTTTTTCCGTTGTGTTGATTGTACAGAGATTGTGTGCTGAATAGTACAGGGAATTGTGTTTTTTGTAACTTCTTAACTTTTTATGTTACTGTGATTTTGTAAGAGGCAATTTTATAGAGGCAGCAATTGGTTTTAGTGTCTGTACATTAGAGACAGCGTTCAGAGTGGTTTTTGTATTGTTAGCCTGTAAATCACCCATAGAGTGGAGGTTTTGCTCTGGTTTAAACATAGGGAAATATAAAAACTGTTTTTATTGCTGGATATTGTAGACACTATCTTGATTTCCTTTGTGTGACCATGCTTGTAGGCCGTCGTTACCATGCTTGTAGGCCGTCTTTACCATGCTTGTCGGCCGTCTTTACCATGCTTGTCGGCCATCTTTACCATGCTTGTCGGCCATCTTTACCATGCTTGTCGGCCATCTTTACCATGCTTGTCGGCCATCTTTGTCAGTTTGCTATGGAAAGCGATTTGATTGTTTTTGCCTGAAATGTTAGTTTTGTCGGATAGTTATCTTGTCTTTTTGTAACCTATGTACAGTTTGATTTTGTTTTAATAAGTTTTGTGCTGATAGCGGTTTAGTGTTCGGTTATGTTATAGCTCAGTGACCAGTCTGATACAGGAACCAATGTGTGAGCATTAGTGGCAGTTTAGTGGTGAAATCGTCCTATAGTTGATGATTCTGCTTAATGTTTGTGTATCTGTGGCTGTTACATTGAATTGTAGACTTGTTTGGCATAATTAATGTGGGTATTACAGTGTAGAAAGGAGGTACTTGTAGTTCTGTGCCAAAAGTATTGGGACAACTAGTACTAGTGTTTTGTTTTTTGTAGCAACCATTGTGGTGTTTGTTTTCTGGTGCAATGGAAAGTAGAATGAAGGTTTATCTGGAAGCCTGAGGCATGCACAGGGTGCTGTAAGGGAATTGCCAGAGATATTGAAACAACCGTTGGAGAGTAATGTCTGGGATTAGAGGAAATGTATGGGCTGTAAGCACGGAGAAGTCTGAGGACTGTGGTTCAGATAGTGGAACCGATTCAGGGATAGAGATGGACAATTTGTCTGACCCTGGAGCTGGAAGTGTTAACACAAGGCCAGAATATTCCTCAGATGAGTCCGTGGTAAGTGGACTCAATACAGATCTTAATGTGGGAGCTACTCATGCTAGGATGGTTAATGTTGTGCACCAATTCAAATCGCCACGTGCAAGTTATTGTGGAGGGAGGCAAGCTATTCTTTGTTTCTCATGCAGGGAATACGGTCACATTGCACGATATTGTAATGTTGCTAATGGCAACAGACACAGATATGTTAGGTACCCCAGAACCACACCTAGAACTAAAGTGGCTTATTCGGCGAGGTGGGGTAGTGGTCCTAGAGATGCTTCTTTGCAAAGGCAGAGAACGCAGGGACAGCCAAGATCTTGGATCAGTGAAGCGGATTTTAAATCACAATATGAACGGTTAAAATGTGAAAGAAACCGGTTTTGGGACCTTGTGATGTTAAATCCTGCTTCTCTGGTCAAATGAATCTGAAGCTGTTTGGGGCTGGGGAAAAATTAGCATTTCAATTACTGGGTGGGTAGGAATTTCTCCTGTACGGTTTCAGGGGAACCCTCCAGGACATTGATTTGTTAATTCAGTCCTATACAATTGTATGTGTTCCTAAGTTTTTGTATGCGTTTTGGGTTAAGGTAAAATAAATTTTTTACTGAAGCTCAATGCATGTAATCAAGTGTTTTTTCCTTTTTTTATTTTTCAGTTATATTTGTCTATTTTTGTGTGGGTATTTCTTTGATTAATTTATATTTACATTTTTCTTCTTTTACAAATTTTTATTTTTTAGGTTTTTATTGTATATTTACATTTTTCTTCTTTTACTCATTTTTATTTTTTAGGTTTTTATTGCATATTTACATTTTTCTTCTTTTACTCATTTTTATTTTTTAGGTTTTTATTGCATATTTGCGGCTTTTCTCTCTCTCCCTCTCTTTTCTCTGTAGATTTGGTTAGGAGTACTGGGGGTCTCATGATATTGTGTGGGAACTACTGTCTGAATTCAAGGGTTGCTGCTGAGTGAGAGGTTTCTGATCAGTCACTGCAAAAAGGGCTTCGTGTGCTGTTCAGCTTGACTATATAGAATCATATCGGCAAAGGAAAGTGAGTTGATGAGCATTTTTTTAAGGAGACAAGGTGATGTATATCACCTGGGCATACCAATAGCTATGTGAGTAACCCCATTCCCCACAGGAGTACTGTGTGTTTGTTTCCTGTGCACCCCTCATCCCCACAGAAGGCACTGTGTGTTCTCTGTGCACCCCCCTTTTCCACTCCAGGTCAATTGGAAGCCCTATCCTGTGGTCAGGTCACTATTCAGAGCCAAAACCGAGGCTGGTATATCTCATTAGGAGACTCAGAGGGCCGCTGTGTGTCGGCGAGAGCCCTTTTCCTCACACTGATTACTCCTTTTCCTGAGGTCTATCTAGGGTGAACGGAGTCCGTGTGTCGGTGCCAGAAACCCTAGGGCAACTCAGAGGCGAACGAAGAGGAGTAGCAGTCGTCCAGGCGTTTGTTGCAGGACACTGGAGGTGGACGCACCTACTTTTAGAAAATTCCTTGCGTAGGTCGCAGGAAAATTTATGCTCGAGCATGTGTTTAGGGAAAATTAGGGATCAGAAGGGTACCACTTCTGACTACTATAGGACAGCCAAGCAGTACATGAAATCCATATATAGAGGAGGAGTTGTTAAGCCCCTCAAAGATTGGCACCAAGGGACTGTAGGTTCAGAGTGGATCATCCCCAAAGAAGGGACCTTTGAGGTCTGGATTGGGAAAAAGTTCGTCCGTAAATTCCCCACTAGACTCCAAAGCCATGGTTCCCTCCAGAAAGCAGAACTGTGGCTGCACGAATCCATCGATCTCCAGCAACAGGACATTCAAAAGTCCCAGACAGTGCGAACTAACACTCTCATGTACTCCCATCCCGCTAAGACTGCAGAGTCCAAGAGAAGCGCTTTTCTTTTTCTCTTTCTCTATCTCTCTCATCCCTCCGTCATCTCTCCATCTAACCTTGAGACGATGCACCATGCTAATCCAGCTTCTCTTCGTCCTGGTTTTAAGGCCGATGAGAAGGGGGGAAAGTGGTGCAGAAATCAACGATCTTCAAACTTTCTTACCTCTCAAATGTCAATCAATCACAACTGCCTTTTCTTTGCTGGTACTTGGGTCAGATTTTTGCAAAGTAGGTAAAAATCACGGCCGATCCATGGACTGAATGTTCCGCTGTAACCCTTTTATTCCATCAGGTATGCCTCCAGGCAGCCCCACGGGTTATCACCCGATGTCCACCACCAGGTTCGGGAATTGCTCCCGGACCCAGACTCAATAACCAGTGTTCATTCTAGCCAACCAGGTGATTGGGTCGTGCTAAAGAAACATCCGAGGACGGGACTAGAGCCGAGATATCTTGGGCCATTCCAGGTGCTGCTGATGACGCCAACCTCTCTGAAGTTCGAGGGACGAGACAACTGGATCCACACCGGTCACTGCAAGAAGCTGCTCAACTAAGTCAAAGAATGCAGAGTATCACTTTTGTTTATTTGTTACAAGGAGGCATTTGTTGATAGACGATATTAATATTAGCTCTGGCTCCTGCTCCTCGCTTGTTAATCCTGTATGGGTGTCCGGGCAGCTAAGCGACCAGTAGATGTGGGATCCTCCAGTTGTGAGGAAGGTATATGGTTATGCCAGGCTAGCAGACACCATTGACAAGGGTCAGGCCCATACTGACAGGAGCAGGGCAGGGGCGGAGCTATGATTAGTGAGAGTCGGAATCCTTTTTAAAACTTTGGGAGGTCTTGGGGCTCACTGGTTTTCCATTGGATCCGGGCGAAAGGAAATAGGACATATACTTATGTTTTTTGTCTCCATTCCTTCTATACGCCGGAGTGAGATGTTCCTGATGTCTAATCGACTGATATACCGAAGCCCGAACAGACAAGACGCCCTGAAGACCAAACCATGGACCAGATGCAGAGGATTCCAAACCAGCCGGCGACCAACGCGAAACGTCACCTCCCGAAGAAAAGAAGCTACGTGTCAAGATTGACTTTCTGTTTTCTATTTGTTTTATGGATTCAGGACTTTTCGTAGACAAGACAGTTTTTTTTTGCAAAGAAGAAAATCAAGATTTGTCAAGGGACACTGGGGAGCATATGACAAAGAGGAGGGACTGTTGTGGAAATTTTATTATGCGGACATTTTATCTTAGGATGTGTGTGTGTTTTATAGATTGTCATCATGTCTCTCAGTGGTAATGGTAGATTATTGTATACATGTGTTTGTATGGGGTGTGTCTGCACAGCCACATTGGCTGCCCCTCCCTGTCCTTTGATATGTCATCACTTCCTGTATCCTTGTCTTGGGCCAGCCCCTTTTACACCTTTTGTTTTAGTCAATAAAAGACGGATACTGGGCAAGGAGGAGGAAGAGTTGCTCAGAACTGAAGGAAGATGTAGCATTTGTGTGGTTCTCTGGCTGCGGCTGAGGGAAGATGGAGTTGCCTTTTCCTTACACTAACTATGATGCGGGCTGATCACAACTATTAATATTTTTACCACAACAATAGTGTGTTCGCTGCCGCCAATTCCATTCCTCTGCAGCCTCGAGGTTCCCCACTGGCTCTTGAGGCGATAGACGGCAGACCCCTTCTGCCGCCACACGTGACTCATGAGACCCTTCCAGTGGGGATAGCCATTGGTGCCGTTCACAGAGAGTCGGTCTGTTTCCAGGTGATTTCGTCTCCACACTACTCGGTGATCTTGGGGTACCCCTGGCTCCAGAAGCATAATCCGACTTTCGATTGGAGATCGGCCGAGATCCTCTCGTGGTCACCGCAGTGTGGGGCTAGTTGCATCCATGGGCCTGTCAAGTTGCTGTGTACTTCCTCGGACTCTCTGTTGCCTCCTGAATACGAAGAGTACCGGGATGTATTCGATAAGGTGCGCGCGGTTGCCCTACCTCCGCACCGCCCATACGATTGTGCCATAGAGTTACAATCTGGTGCCGTTCCTCCTTGTGGCAAAATCTATCCACTGTCGGTAGCGGAGAATGAGGCCATGGAGGAGTACGTGAGGGAGGCGCTTTCACGCGGACACATTCGCAAATCCTCGTCCCCGGCAGGGGCTGGATTTTTCTTTGTGAAAAAGAAGGGCGGTGAGTTGAGGCCTTGCATCGATTACAGGGGTCTCAATCGCATCACGATCAAGAACGCTTACCCGATACCCTTGATTTCCGAGCTGTTCGATCGCCTCAAAGGGGCCACGGTCTTTACCAAACTCGACCTGAGGGCGGCATATAACCTGGTAAGGATCAAGGCGGGCGATGAGTGGAAGACCGCGTTTAACACCAGGACCGGTCATTATGAATCCTTGGTTATGCCCTTTGGGTTGTGCAATGCGCCCGCAGTCTTCCAGGAATTCATCAACGATGTTTTCCGTGACCTGTTGCAGCAGTGTGTGGTGGTCTATTTGGATGACATCTTGGTATATTCTGAATCCATGGAGGCCCACATTATGAATGTCAGACGAGTGTTGCAACGGTTACGAGAGAACAGGCTGTTCGGTAAGCTTGAGAAATGCGAATTTCACCGATCCCAGGTAACCTTCTTAGGTTACATCATTTCCGCTGAGGGGTTCTCCATGGATCCTGAGAAGGTTTCGGCTGTCTTACAGTGGCCCCAGCCCAGTGGTCTCCGTGCCCTGCAGCGCTTTTTGGGCTTCGCCAATTATTATCGGAAGTTCATCAGGGACTTTTCTATGCTAGCCAAGCCGCTCACGGATCTGACCAGGAAGGGCAGTAATTTCCAGGTCTGGCCGCTCAAGGCCATCCGAGCGTTTGAGGCTCTAAAGTCCGCCTTTGTGTCGGCTCCGATTCTGTCGCATCCCAACCCTGGGTTGCCCTTTGTCCTCGAGGTGGACGCGTCTGAGACGGGAGTAGGCGCCCTCCTGTCTCAGCGTAGAACACCAGAGGGTCCTCTGCTTCCTTGTGGGTTTTACTCCCGGAAACTGTCTTCCGCGGAGTGCAACTATCAGATTGGTGACAGGGAGTTATTGGCCATCGTGCAGGCCCTTAAAGAATGGAGGCACTTGCTTGAGGGTTCGGTGGTTCCGGTTCTCATCCTGACGGACCACAAGAATCTGACCTACCTTTCTGAGGCCAAGAGATTGACACCACGTCAGGCCAGATGGGCTCTGTTCTTGTCACGTTTTAATTACGTGGTCTCCTACCTACCCGGTTCCAAGAACATCAGAGCGGATGCCTTATCACGGCAGTACTCCTGTCCGGGGAGGAGTCGATTCCGACTTCGGTCATACCTCCGAATCAGATCATGGCCGCCATTCGCACCAGCCTGACCTCTCCCCTGGGTGAGCAGATTTTGGCGGCTCAATCTAGTGCTCCCTCTGGGAGACCCAACGGCAGGTGTTTTGTGCCTGAGGAGTTGCGCATTCGGTTGTTGCGAACCTACCATAACTCCAAGGCCGCGGGGCATCCTGGAAAGAATCAGCTGTCCTGGGCTGTTTCACGTCTGTTCTGGTGGCCTTCTCTACGTTCCGACATCGCCGCATATGTAGCGGCATGCTCCGTTTGTGCCCAGAGTAAGTCCCCTCGGCACCTTCCGTTGGGCCTTTTGCAACCCATAGCCACCGGGGAGCGCCCATGGTCACACCTGGGGATGGATTTCATTGTGGACCTTCCTGCATCCCGAGGCCATACGGTCATTCTCATGATTGTGGATCGGTTTTCCAAAATGTGCCACTGTGTTCCTCTCAAGAAGTTACCCTCTGCACAAGAGTTGGCCACAATTTTCGCCAGGGAGGTCTTCCGGTTGCACGGTTTGCCCAAGGAGATTGTGTCGGATCGGGGGAGTCAGTTTGTGTCCAGGTTCTGGCGCGCCTTTTGCTCCCAGTTGGGGATTCATCTCTCTTTCTCCTCGGCCTACCACCCTCAGTCCAATGGGGCCGCAGAACGATCCAATCAGGCCTTGGAGCAATTCCTTCGTTGCTATGTCTCCGATCACCAAGACAATTGGGTTGACCTCCTGCCTTGGGCTGAGTTTGCCAGGAACACGGCAGTGAACTCTTCCTCTGGGACGTCTCCCTTCATGGCCAATTATGGGTTCCAACCTGCCGTGTTACCGGAGGTATTCTCTCCCCAGGATATTCCGGCTGTGGAGGATCACCTTTCCGTCCTACGTGCTTCTTGGGTACAGATCCAGAGGTCCCTTGAGGTCTCTGCGCAGCGCCAGAGACTCCAGGCTGATCGCAGACGAGCGCCCGCTCCTTCCTACCAGGTCGGAGACCGTGTATGGTTGTCCACCCGCAACCTCAACCTTCGAGTGCCCACTCCCAAGCTGGCACCTCGTTTTGTTGGTCCCTTCCGAGTGCTTCGCAGGGTAAACCCGGTAGCCTATGCCCTTGCGCTTCCTCCTGGCATGCGGATCTCCAACGTGTTTCATGTCTCCCTGTTGAAGCCATTGGTGTGTAATCGTTTCACTTCCTCGGTTCCTCGGCCCCGTCCGGTCCAAGTGGGCAATCGTGAGGAATATGAGGTGAGCAATATCATGGACTCACGCCTGGTCCGCGGTCGGTTGCAGTTTTTGGTCCATTGGCGTGGTTATGGTCCAGAGGAGCGTTCCTGGGTTCCCTCCGCAGATGTCCATGCTCCTGCTTTGCTCCGAGCCTTCCACGCACGCTTCCCTCAGAAACCGTTCCTTACTCCGTGGAGGAGGGGCCCTTGAGGGGAAGGTACTGTCATGGTCTTACCTTCTTACTACTCTCCTTCGTTTGACATGTGCTGGCGGCCATCTTGGTTTCTGGGTTTCTTGTAGCCTCCCACCCTGCGGCTTCTCCTTCCCACTGGGAGGAGCTGGATGCCTAGCTCATATATATAGGAGGTCTGTGGCTTCAGTTCCTTGCTTGGTCCTCCTGTGTTCACATGCTTCTAAGACTGCTGCTGCTTCTGGTTCCTGATCCTGGCCTCGTCTGACTACCCCGTTGGTTCCTGATCCTGGCTTCGTCTGACTACCCCGTTGGTTCCTGATCCTGGCTTCGTCTGACTACCCTTCTGGTTCCTGACCTCTGTCTCCGCAAGACCCTGCTTCGGTTTAGCCATCCGTTTGGACATTTGCTTACGGCTTGCTTTTCAATAAAACCTTCTTATTTTCCACTTATCTCTTGTTGTACGTCTGGTTCATGGTTCCATGACAACACTTCTGCACTACACTACTTTCACCGTTTATTGCTCGTTCATTCAACTTACCACCCAAATGAATTTTACCTCCTTTTCTTCTCACTAATAGAGCTTTCATTTGGTGGTATTTCATTGCTGCTGACATTTTTACTTTTTATTGTTATTAATCTAAATTTTACAAAATTTTTGCAAAAAAATGACATTTTTCACTTTCAGTTGTAAAATTTTTCTAAAAAAATTACATCTATATATAAATTTTTCCCTAAATTTATTGTTTTACATGTCTTAGATACAAAAAAAATGCTTGGGTAAAAAAAAAAAATGGTTTGGGTAAAAGTTATAGCGTTTACAAACTATGGTACAAAAATGTGAATTTCCGCTTTTTGAAGCAGCTCTCAATTTCTGAGCACCTGTCATGTTTCCTGAGGTTCTACAATGCCCAGACAGTAGAAAAACCCCACAAATGACCCCATTTCGGAAAGTAGACACCCTAAGGTATTCGCTGATGGGCATAGTGAGTTCATAGAACTTTTTATTTTTTTGTCACCAGTTAGCGGAAAATGATGAATTTTTTAATTTTCTTTTATTTCCCTACAAAGTCTCATATTCCACTGACTTGTGACAAAAAATAAAAACTTCCATGAACTCACTATGCCCATCATGAAATACCTTGGGGTGTATTCTTTCTAAAATGGGGTCACTTGTGGGGTAGTTATACTGCCCTGGCATTTTAGGGGCCCAAATGCGTGCAAAGTAGTTTGAAATCAAAATCTGTAAAAAAAATGGCCGGTGAAATCCGAAAGGTGCTCTTTGGAACGTGGGCCCCTTTGCCCACCTAGGCTGCAAAAAAAGTGTCACACATGTGGTATTGCCAAACTCAGGAGAAGTTGGGGAATGTGTTTTGGGGTGTCATTTTACATATACCCATGTTGGGTGAGAGAAATATCTCGGCAAAAGACAACTTTTCCCATTTTTTTATACAAAGTTGGCATTTGACCAAGATATTTATCTCACCCAGCATGGGTATATGTAAAATGACACCCCAAAACACATTGCTCAACTTCTCCTGAGTACGGCGATACCACATGTGTGACACTTTTTTGCAGCCTAGATGCGCAAAGGGGCCCAAATTCCTTTTAGGAGGGCATTTTTAGACATTTGGATCCCAGACTTCTTCACACGCTTTCGGGCCCCTAAAATGCCAGGGCAGTATAAATACCCCACATGTGACCCCATTTTGGAAAGAAGACACCCCAAGGTATTCAATGAGGGGCATGGCGAGTTCATAGAAATTATATTTTTTTTGGCACAAGTTAGCGGAAATTGATTTTTTGGTTGTTTTTTCTCACAAAGTCTCCTTTTCCGCTAACTTGGGACAAAAATTTAAATCTTTCATGGACTCACTATGCCCCTCAGCGAATACCTTGGGGTGTCTTCTTACCGAAATGGGGTCACATGTGGGGTATTTATACTGCCCTGGCATTTTAGGGGCCCTAAAGCGTGAGAAGAAGTCTGGAATATAAATGTCTAAAAAAATGTATGCATTCGGATTCCGTGAGGGGTATAGTGAGTTCATGTGAGATTTTATTTTTTGACACAAGTTAGTGGAATATGAGACTTTGTAAGAAAAATAAAAACTATTTCTGCTAACTTGTGCCAAAAAAATGTCTGAATGGAGCCTTACAGGGGGGTGATCAATGACAGGGGGGTGATCAGGGAGTCTATATTGGGTGATCACCCCCCTGTCATTGATCACCCCCCTGTAAGGCTCCATTCAGACGTCCGTATGTGTTTTGCGGATCCATGGTGTCGTGTTTTGCGGATCCACGGATCTGCAAAACACATACGGACGTCTGAATGGAGCCTTACAGGGGGGTGATCAATGACAGGGGGGTGATCAGGGAGTGTATATGGGGTGATCACCCCCCAGTCATTGATCACCCCCTTGTAAGGCTCCATTCAGATGTCCGTATGTGTTTTGCGGATCCAATCCATGGATGCGTGGATCCGTAAAACACATACGGGCGTCTGAATGGAGCCTTACAGGGGGGGGATCAATGACAGGGGGGTGATCAATAACAGGGGGTGATCAGGGAGTGTATATGGGGTGATCACCCCCCTGTCATTGATCACCCCCCTGTAAGGCTCCATTCAGACGTCCGTATGTGTTTTGCGGATCCGATCCATGGATGCGTGAATCCGTGAAACACATACAGATGTTTGAATGGAGCCTTACAGGGGGGTAGGGGGTGATCATCCCCTATAGACTCCCTGATCACCCCCCTGTAAGGCTCTATTCAGACGTCTGTATGTGTTTTGCGGATCCGATCCATGGATGCGTGGATCCGTGAAACACATACGGGCGTCTGAATGGAGCCTTACAGGGGGGTGATCAAACACAGGGAAGTGATAATGGAGTCTATATGTGTTTTGCGGATCCGATCCATGGATGCGTGGATCCGTAAAACACATACGGACATCTGAATGGAGCCTTACAGGGGGGTGATCAATGACAGGGGGGTGATCAATGACAGGGAAGTGATCAGGGAGTCTATATGGGCTGATCACCCCCCTGTCACTGATCACCCCCCTGTAAGGCTCCATTCAGACGTCCGTATGTGTTTTGCGGATCCGATCCATAGATGCGTGGATCCGTAAAACACATACAGACATCTGAATGGAGCCTTACAGGGGGGTGATCATCCCATATAGACACCCTGATCACCCCCCTGTAAGGCTCCATTCAGACGTCCGTATGTGTTTTGCGGATCCGATCCATGGATGCGTGGATCCGTAAAACACATACGGGCGTCTGAATGGAGCCTTACAGGGGGGTGATCAATGACAGGGGGTGATCAGGGAGTGTATATGGGGTGATCACCCCCCTGTCATTGATCACCCCCCTGTAAGGCTCCATTCAGACGTCCGTATGTGTTTTGCGGATCCGATCCATGGATGCGTGGATCCGTAAAACACATACGGACATCTGAATGGAGCCTTACAGGGGGGTGATCAATGACAGGGGGTGATCAATGACAGGGGGGTGATCAGGGAGTCTATATGGGGTGATCAGGGGTTCATAAGGGGTTAATAAGTGACAGGGGGGGTGTAGTGTAGTGGTGTTTGGTGCTACTTTACAGAGCTACCTGTGTCCTCTGGTGGTCGATCCAAACAAAAGGGACCACCAGAGGACCAGGTAGCAGGTATATTAGACGCTGTTATCCAAACAGCGTCTAATGTACCTGTTAGGGGTTAAAAAAATCGCATCTACAGCCTGCCAGCGAACGATCGCCGCTGGCAGGCTGTAGATCCTGTCTCTTACCGGCCGATCCTGTGAACGTGCGCGCCTGTGTGTGCGCGTTCACAGGAAGTCACGCGTCTCGCGAGATGACGAGTAGACGCGTGACTCTGCCTGGGACAGCCGCCTCCGGACCGCGATCCTGCGTTAGGCGGTCCGGAGGCGGTTAGAGTCCTAAAAGAACATTCACTTTTGCCTATTTTGCCTCATCTATTACCCAACAAAATATTTATAGCTTTGAACTAAATAGAGGTGAAACTTAGGGCATTAGCATGTCATATGTATTAAGTCAACATTCAGTTTTTTCCTCTAGGACACTGCGATTTTTTTCCCTAAGGCCTCATGCACACGACCGTTGTGTGCATCCGTGGCCGTTGTGCCGTTTTATTTCGCGGACCCATTGACTTTCAATGGGTCAGTGGAAAAATCGTAAAATGCACCGTTTGGCAGCCGCATCCGTGATCCGTGTTTCCTGGCCGTGAAAAAAATATGACCTGTCCTATTTTTTTCACGGCCAACGGTTCACGGACCCATTCAAGTCAATGGGTCCGTAAAAAAACACGGATGCACACAAGATTGTCATCCGTGTCCGTGATCCGTGTCCGTTTTTCCTATCATTTCAATGGCAAACTTGACTTTGATTTTTTTTTTTCATTTTTCATGTCCGTGGATCCTCCAAAAATCAAGGAAGACCCACGGACGAAAAAAACGGTCACTGATCACGGACCCCGTTTTTGCGGACCTTTAAAAAAAACGGTCGTGTGCATGAGGCCTAAGCCTGTAACCACTTAAATACATAGCTTAGTTTGGGTATTTGGTTCGTTTTCGTCTGCACATTCAAAAGCCATAACCTTTTTGTTTTTCCATCAATATAACCGTATCAGGGCTTATTTATTTGTGGGCAGAGTTGTATTTTTTTATGTCATCACCTTGGGGTATATTGAACTGTACAACTTTAACCACTTGCAGACCCAGCCGCTTACCCCCCTTTGTGACCAGGCCTAATTTAGCAAATCTGACATAGGTCACTTTATGTGGTAATTAGGGATGAGCGAACCCGAACTGTATAGTTCGGGTTCGTACCGAATTTTGGGGTGTCCGTGACACGGACCCGAACCCGGACATTTTCGTAAAAGTCCGGGTTCGGGTTCGGTGTTCGTCGCTTTTTGAAAGGCTGCAAAGCAGCCAATCAACAAGCGTCATACTACTTGCCCCAAGAGGCCGTCACAGCCATGCCTACTATTGGCATGGCTGTGATTGGCCAGAGCACCATGTGACCCAGCCTCTATTTAAGCTGGAGTCACATAGCGCCGCCCGTCACTCTGCTCTGATTAGCGTAGGGAGAGGTTGCAGCTGCGACAGTAGGGCGAGATTAGGCTGATTAACTCCTCCAAAAGACTCCATCCAGTGATCGATCTGCAGCTGTGGATCATTGAGCTGCTGATACTCAATTGCTCACTGTTTTTAGGCTGCCCAGACCGTTTGTCAGTCACTTTTTTCTGGGGTGATCGGCGGCCATTTTGTGTCTTGTGGTGCGCCAGCACAAGCTGCGACCAAGTGCATTTAACCCTCAATGGTGTGGTTGTTTTTTGGCTAAAGCCTACATCAGGGTGAAGCTGTCACACCAAGTGCATTTAACCAGCAATAGTCTGTTTATTTTTTGGCCATATACTACATCAGGGGCAAGCTGCGCCTGTCACCAAGTGCATTTAACCCTCAATGGTGTGGTTGTTTTTTGGCTAAAGCATACATCAGGGTGAAGCTGTCACACCAAGTGCATTTAACCAGCAATAGTCTGTTTATTTTTTGGCCATATACTACCTCAGGGGCAAGCTGCGCCTGTCACCAAGTGCATTTAACCCTCAGTAGTGTGGTTGGTCAAGCTGTCACACCAAGTGCATTTAACCAGCAATAGTCTGTTTATTTTTTGGCCATATACTACATCAGGGGCAAGCTGCGCCTGTCACCAAGTGCATTTAACCCTCAGTAGTGTGGTTGGTCAAGCTGTCACACCAAGTGCATTTAACCATCAATAGTGTGGTTATTTTTTGGCCATATCCCAGTCTAATTCTGTCAGTAAACGTATACCTGTCACCCAGTGCCTAAATACTAGGCCTCAAGTTTATATCCAGCTAAATCTGTCGTTACTGCTGTACTGTTGTGGCTGGGCAAGTTATTTAGTGTCCGTCAAAGCACAGTTTTTGTTCTGGGTTAAAATACAATTCCCAATTTAGCAATTTCCTAATTTAGTGGTTTCTGCTGTATCAGAGCTATTTGAAATCTATCCCTAAAAGGGTATATAATATTCAAGGTGCACATAGGGTCATTCAGAATAACTTCACACACACACGCTACTGTGCATTTCCAAGTCTAATTCTGTCAGTAAATCTATACCTGTCACCCAGCGCCTAAATACTAGGCCTCAAATTTATATCCCGCTAAATCTGTCGTTACTGCTGTACTGTTGTGGCTGGGCAAGTTATTTAGTGTCCGTCAAAGCACATTTTTTGTTCTGGGTTGAAATACAATTCCCAATTTAGCAATTTCCTAATTTAGTGGTTTCTGCTGTATCAGAGCTATTTGAAATCTATCCCTAAAAGGGTATATAATATTCAAGGTGCACATAGGGTCATTCAGAATAACTTCACACACACGCTACTGTGCATTTCCAAGTCTAATTCTGTCAGTAAATCTATACCTGTCACTTAGCGCCTAAATACTAGGCCTCAAATTTATATCCCGCTAAATCTGTCGTTACTGCTGTACTGTTGTGGCTGGGCAAGTTATTTAGTGTCCGTCAAAGCACATTTTTTGTTCTGGGTTAAAATACAATTCCCAATTTAGCAATTTTCTAATTTAGTGGTTTCTGCTGTATCAGAGCTATTTGAAATCTATCCCTAAAAGGGTATATAATATTCAAGGTGCACATAGGGTCATTCAGAATAACTTCACACACACGCTACTGTGCATTTCCAAGTCTAATTCTGTCAGTAAATCTATACCTGTCACCCAGCGCCTAAATACTAGGCCTCAAATTTATATCCCGCTAAATCTGTCGTTACTGCTGTACTGTTGTGGCTGGGCAAGTTATTTAGTGTCCGTCAAAGCACAGTTTTTATTCTGGGTTGAAATACAATTCCCAATTTAGCAATTTCCTAATTTAGTGGTTTCTGCTGTATCAGAGCTATTTGAAATCTATCCCTAAAAGGGTATATAATATTCAAGGTGCACATAGGGTCATTCAGAATAACTTCACACACACGCTACTGTGCATTTCCAAGTCTAATTCTGTCAGTAAATCTATACCTGTCGCCCAGCGCCTAAATACTAGGCCTCAAATTTATATCCTGCTAAATCTGTCGTTACTGCTGTACTGTTGTGGCTGGGCAAGTTATTTAGTGTCCGTCAAAGCACAGTTTTTGTTCTGGGTTGAAATACAATTCCCAATTTAGCAATTTCCTAATTTAGTGGTTTCTGCTGTATCAGAGCTATTTGAAATCTATCCCTAAAAGGGTATATAATATTCAAGGTGTACATAGGGTCATTCTGAATAACTTCACACACACGCTACTGTGCATTTCCAAGGCTAATTCTGTCAGTAAACCCATACCTATCACCCAGCGCCTAAATACTAGGCCTCAAATTAATATTCAGCTGAATTTTAATACAATACATTGGGCCAAATAATATTTTTAACGATAACAATGAGGAAAACATCTAGTAAGGGACGCGGACGTGGACATGGTCGTGGTGGTGTTAGTGGACCCTCTGGTGCTGGGAGAGGACGTGGCCGTTCTGCCACATCCACACGTCCTAGTGTACCAACTACCTCAGGTCCCAGTAGCCGCCAGAATTTACAGCGATATATGGTGGGGCCCAATGCCGTTCTAAGGATGGTAAGGCCTGAGCAGGTACAGGCATTAGTCAATTGGGTGGCCAACAGTGGATCCAGCACGTTCACATTATCTCCCACCCAGTCTTCTGCAGAAAGCGCACAGATGGCGCCTGAAAACCAACCCCATCAGTCTGTCACATCACCCCCATGCATACCAGGGAAACTGTCTCAGCCTCAAGTTATGCAGCAGTCTCTTATGCTGTTTGAAGACTCCGCTGGCAGGGTTTCCCAAGGGCATCCACCTAGCCCTTCCCCAGCGGTGAAAGACATAGAATGCACTGACGCACAACCACTTATGTTTCCTGATGATGAGGACATGGGAATACCACCTCAGCATGTCTCTGATGATGACGAAACACAGGTGCCAACTGCTGCGTCTTTCTGCAGTGTGCAGACTGAACAGGAGGTCAGGGATCAAGACTGGGTGGAAGACGATGCAGGGGACGATGAGGTCCTAGACCCCACATGGAATGAAGGTCGTGCCACTGACTTTCACAGTTCGGAGGAAGAGGCAGTGGTGAGACCGAGCCAACAGCGTAGCAAAAGAGGGAGCAGTGGGCAAAAGCAGAACACCCGCCGCCAAGAGACTCCGCCTGCTAATGACCGCCGCCATCTTGGACCGAGCACCCCAAAGGCAGCTTCAAGGAGTTCCCTGGCATGGCACTTCTTCAAACAATGTGCTGACGACAAGACCCGAGTGGTTTGCACGCTGTGCCATCAGAGCCTGAAGCGAGGCATTAACGTTCTGAACCTTAGCACAACCTGCATGACCAGGCACCTGCATGCAAAGCATGAACTGCAGTGGAGTAAACACCTTAAAAACAAGGAAGTCGCTCAGGCTCCCCCTGCTACCTCTTCTGCTGCTGCCGCCCTGGCCTCTTCCTCCGCCTCTGGAGGAACGTTGGCACCTGCCGCCCAGCAAACAGGGGATGTACCACCAACACCACCACCCCCTTTTCGTCACCAAGCGTCTCAACCATGTCACACGGCAGCGTTCAGCTCTCCATCTCACAAACATTTGAGAGAAAGCGTAAATTCCCACCTAGCCACCCTCGATCCCTGGCCCTGAATGCCAGCATTTCTAAACTACTGGCCTATGAAATGCTGTCATTTAGGCTGGTGGACACAGACAGCTTCAAACAGCTCATGTCGCTTGCTGTCCCACAGTATGTTGTTCCCAGCCGCCACTACTTCTCCAAGAGAGCCGTGCCTTCCCTGCACAACCAAGTATCAGATAAAATCAAGTGTGCACTGCGCAACGCCATCTGTAGCAAGGTCCACCTAACCACAGATACGTGGACCAGTAAGCACGGCCAGGGACGCTATATCTCCCTAACTGCACACTGGGTAAATGTAGTGGCAGCTGGGCCCCAGGCGGAGAGCTGTTTGGCGCACGTCCTTCCGCCGCCAAGGATCTTAGGGCAACATTCTTTGCCTCCTGTTGCCACCTCCTCCTTCTCGGCTTACTCCTCCTCTTCTTCCACCTGCTCATCCAGTCAGCCACACACCTTCACCACCAACTTCAGCACAGCCCGGGGTAAACGTCAGCAGGCCATTCTGAAACTCATATGTTTGGGGGACAGGCCCCACACCGCACAGGAGTTGTGGCGGGGTATAGAACAACAGACCGACGAGTGGTTGCTGCCGGTGAGCCTCAAGCCCGGCCTGGTGGTGTGCGATAATGGGCGAAATCTCGTTGCAGCTCTGGGACTAGCCGGTTTGACGCACATCCCTTGCCTGGCGCATGTGCTGAATTTGGTGGTGCAGAAGTTCATTCACAACTACCCCGACATGTCAGAGCTGCTGCATAAAGTGCGGGCCGTCTGTTCGCGCTTCCGGCGTTCACATCCTGCCGCTGCTCGCCTGTCTGCGCTACAGCGTAACTTGGGCCTTCCCGCTCACCGCCTCATATGCGACGTGCCCACCAGGTGGAACTCCACCTTGCACATGCTGGACAGACTGTGCGAGCAGCAGCAGGCCATAGTGGAGTTTCAGCTGCAGCACGCACGGGTCAGTCGCACTGCGGAACAGCACCACTTCACCACCAATGACTGGGCCTCCATGCGAGACCTGTGTGCCCTGTTGCGCTGTTTCGAGTACTCCACCAACATGGCCAGTGGCGATGACGCCGTTATCAGCGTTACAATACCACTTCTATGTCTCCTTGAGAAAACACTTAGGGCGATGATGGAAGAGGAGGTGGCCCAGGAGGAGGAGGAGGAGGAGGAGGAGGAAGAGGGGTCATTTTTAGCACTTTCAGGCCTGTCTCTTCGAAGTGACTCAGAGGGGTTTTTTTTGCAACAGCAGAGGCCAGGTACAAATGTGGCCAGCCAGGGCCCACTACTGGAGGACGAGGAGGACGAGGATGAGGAGGAGGTGGAGGAGGATGAGGATGAAGCATGGTCACAGCGGGGTGGCACCCAACGCAGCTCGGGCCCATCACTGGTGCATGGCTGGGGGGAAAGGCAGGACGATGACGATACGCCTTCCACAGAGGACAGCTTGTCCTTACCCCTGGGCAGCCTGGCACACATGAGCGACTACATGCTGCAGTGCCTGCGCAACGACAGCAGAGTTGCCCACATTTTAACGTGTGCGGACTACTGGGTTGCCACCCTGCTGGATCCACGCTACAAAGACAATGTGCCCACCTTACTTCCTGCACTGGAGCGTGATAGGAAGATGTGCGAGTACAAGCGCACGTTGGTAGACGCTCTACTTAGAGCATTCCCAAATCTCACAGGGGAACAAGTGGAAGCCCAAGGCCAAGGCAGAGGAGGAGCAAGAGGTCGCCAAGGCAGCTGTGTCATGGCCAGCTCCTCTGAGGGAAGGGTTAGCATGGCAGAGATGTGGAAAAGTTTTGTCAACACGCCACAGCTAACTGCACCACCACCTGATACGCAACGTGTTAGCAGGAGGCAACATTTCACTAACATGGTGGAACAGTACGTGTGCACACCCCTCCACGTACTGACTGATGGTTAGGCCCCATTCAACTTCTGGGTCTCTAAATTGTCCACGTGGCCAGAGCTAGCCTTTTATGCCTTGGAGGTGCTGGCCTGCCCGGCGGCCAGCGTTTTGTCTGAACGTGTATTCAGCACGGCAGGGGGCGTCATTACAGACAAACGCAGCCGCCTGTCTACAGCCAATGTGGACAAGCTGACGTTCATAAAAATGAACCAGGCATTGATCCCACAGGACCTGTCCGTCCCTTGTCCAGATTAGACATTAACTACCTCCCCTTAACCATATATTATTGTACTCCAGGGCACTTCCTCATTCAATCCTATTTTTATTTTCATTTTACCATTATATTGCGAGGCTACCCAAAGTTGAATAAACCTCTCCTCTGTCTGGGTGCCGGGGCCTAAATATATGCCAATGGACTGTTCCAATGTTGGGTGACGTGAAGCCTGATTCTCTGCTATGACATGCAGACTAATTCTCTGCTGACATGAAGCCAGATTCTCTGTTAAGGGGCCTCTCTCCTCTGCCTGGGTGCTGGGCCTAAATATCTGACAATGGACTGTTGCAGTGGTGGCTGACGTGAAGCCTGATTTTCTGCTATGACATGCAGACTAATTCTCTGCTGACATGAAGCCAGATCCTCTGTTACGGGACCTCTCTCCTCTGCCTGGGTGCTGGGCCTTAATATATGCCAATGGACTGTTGCACTGGTAGCTGACGTGAAGCCTGATTCTCTGCTATGACATGCAGACTAATTCTCTGCTGACATGAAGCCAGATTCTCTGTTACGGGACCTCTCTCCTCTGCCTGGGTGCTGGGCCTAAATATTTGACAATGGACTGTTGCAGTGGTGGCTGACGTGAAGCCTGATTCTCTGCTATGACATGCAGACTAATTCTCTGCTGACATGAAGACAAATTCTCTGTTACGGGACCTCTCTCCTCTGCCTGGGTGCTGGGCCTAAATATATGCCAATGGACTGTTGCACTGGTGGCTGACGTGAA
Organism: Bufo gargarizans; assembly: GCF_014858855.1. Lineage (NCBI taxonomy): Eukaryota > Metazoa > Chordata > Amphibia > Anura > Bufonidae > Bufo > Bufo gargarizans. The sequence goes on along the minus strand of NC_058080.1, from coordinate 489,993,980 downwards.
GCCTGATTCTCTGCTATGACATGCAGACTAATTCTCTGCTGACATGAAGCCAGATTGTCTGTTACGGGACCTCTCTCCTCTGCCTGTGTGCTGGGCCTAAATATATGCCAATGGACTGTTGCAGTGGTGGCTGACGTGAAGCCTGATTCTCTGCTATGACATGCAGACTGATTCTCTGCTGACATGAGAGCCAGATCCTCTGTTACGGGACCTCTCTCCTCTGCCTGGGTGCTGGGCCTAAATATCTGACAATGGACTGTTGCATTGGTGGCTGACGTGAAGCCTGATTCTCTGCTATGATATGAAGACTGATTCTCTGCTGACATGAAGCCAGATTGTCTGTTACGGGACCTCTCTCCTCTGCCTGGGTGCTGGGCCTAAATATCTGACAATGGACTGTTGCATTGGTGGCTGATGTGAAGCTTGATTCTCTGCTATGATATGAAGACTGATTCTCTGCTGACATGAAGCCAGATTGTCTGTTACGGGACCTCTCTCCTCTGCCTGGGTGCTGGGCCTAAATTTATGAAAATGGACTGTTACAGTGGTGGGTGACGTGAAGCCTGATTCTCTGCTATGACATGAAGACTGATTCTCTGCTGACATGAAGCCAGATTGTCTGTTACGGGACCTCTCTCCTCTGCCTGGGTGCTGGGCCTAAATTTATGAAAATGGACTGTTACAGTGGTGGGTGACGTGAAGCCTGATTCTCTGCTATGACATGAAGACTGATTTTCTGGTGACATGAAGCCAGATTCTGTGTTACGGAACCTCTCTCCTCTGCCTGGGTGCTTGGCCTAAATTTATGAAAATGGACTGTTGCAGTGGTGGCTGACGTGAAGCCTGATTTTCTGCTATGACATGCAGACTGATTCTCTGCTGACATGAAGCCAGATCCTCTGTTACGGGACCTCTCTCCTCTGCCTGGGTGCTGGGCCTAAATATCTGACAATGGACTGTTGCAGTGGTGGCTGACGTGAAGCCTGATTTTCTGCTATGACATGCAGACTAATTCTCTGCTGACATGAAGCCAGATCCTCTGTTACGGGACCTCTCTCCTCTGCCTGGGTGCTGGGCCTAAATATATGCCAATGGACTGTTGCACTGGTAGCTGACGTGAAGCCTGATTATCTGCTATGACATGCAGACTAATTCTCTGCTGACATGAAGCCAGATTCTCTGTTACGGGACCTCTCTCCTCTGCCTGGGTGCTGGGCCTAAATATCTGACAATGGACTGTTGCAGTGGTGGCTGACGTGAAGCCTGATTCTCTGCTATGACATGCAGACTAATTCTCTGCTGACATGAAGACAAATTCTCTGTTACGGGACCTCTCTCCTCTGCCTGGGTGCTGGGCCTAAATATATGCCAATGGACTGTTGCACTGGTGGCTGACGTGAAGCCTGATTCTCTGCTATGACATGCAGACTAATTCTCTGCTGACATGAAGCCAGATTCTCTGTTACGGGACCTCTCTCCTCTGCCTGTGTGCTGGGCCTAAATATATGCCAATCGACTGTTGCAGTGGTGGCTGACGTGAAGCCTGATTCTCTGCTATGACATGCAGACTGATTCTCTGCTGACATGAAGCCAGATCCTCTGTTACGGGACCTCTCTCCTCTGCCTGGGTGCTGGGCCTGAATATCTGACAATGGACTGTTGCATTGGTGGCTGACGTGAAGCCTGATTCTCTGCTATGATATGAAGACTGATTCTCTGCTGACATGAAGCCAGATTGTCTGTTACGGGACCTCTCTCCTCTGCCTGGGTGCTGGGCCTAAATATCTGACAATGGACTGTTGCATTGGTGGCTGACGTGAAGCCTGATTCTCTGCTATGATATGAAGACTGATTCTCTGCTGACATGAAGCCAGATTGTCTGTTACGGGACCTCTCTCCTCTGCCTGGGTGCTGGGCCTAAATTTATGAAAATGGACTGTTACAGTGGTGGGTGACGTGAAGCCTGATTCTCTGCTATGATATGAAGACTGATTCTCTGCTGACATGAAGCCAGATTGTCTGTTACGGGAGCTCTCTCCTCTGCCTGGGTGCTAGGCCTAAATTTATGAAAATGGACTGTTGCAGTGGTGGGTGACGTGAAGCCTGATTCTCTGCTATGATATGAAGACTGATTCTCTGCTGACATGAAGCCAGATTGTCTGTTACGGGACCTCTCTCCTCTGCCTGGGTGCTGGGCCTAAATATCTGACAATGGACTGTTGCATTGGTGGCTGACGTGAAGCCTGATTCTCTGCTATGATATGAAGACTGATTCTCTGCTGACATGAAGACAGATTGTCTGTTACGGGACCTCTCTCCTCTGCCTGGGTGCTGGGCCTAAATATCTGACAATGGACTGTTGCATTGGTGGCTGACGTGAAGCCTGATTCTCTGCTATGATATGAAGACTGATTCTCTGCTGACATGAAGCCAGATTGTCTGTTACGGGACCTCTCTCCTCTACCTGGGTGCTGGGCCTAAATTTATGAAAATGGACTGTTACAGTGGTGGGTGACGTGAAGCCTGATTCTCTGCTATGACATGAAGACTGATTCTCTGGTGACATGAAGCCAGATTCTGTGTTACGGAACCTCTCTCCTCTGCCTGGGTGCTTGGCCTAAATTTATGAAAATGGACTGTTGCAGTGGTGGCTGACGTGAAGCCTGATTCTCTGCTATGACATGCAGACTGATTCTCTGCTGACATGAAGACAGATTCTCTGTTACGGGACCTCTCTCCTCTGCCTGGGTGCCGGGGCCTAAATATCTGAGAATGGACTGTTCCAGTGGTGGGTGACGTGAAGCCAGATTCTCTGCTATGGGACCTCTCTCCAATTGATTTTGGTTAATTTTTATTTTAATTCATTTCCCTATCCACATTTGTTTGCAGGGGATTTACCTACATGTTGCTGCCTTTTGCAACCCTCTAGCACTTTCCTAGGCTGTTTTACAGCCTTTTTAGTGCCGAAAAGTTTGGGTCCCCATTGACTTCAATGGGGTTTGGGACGAAGTTCGGATCGGGTTCGGATCCCGAACCCGAACATTTTCGGGAAGTTCGGCCGAACTTCTCGAACCCGAACATCCAGGTGTCCGCTCAACTCTAGTGGTAATAACTTTGCAATGCTTTTTACACCTTGTACTTTATGTTACTGGTAAATTTGGGTTGATATGTTTTACCTTTATTTATAAGAAAAAAATCCAAAATTTACTGAAATTTGGCCAAAATGAGAAATTTTCTAAACTTGAATTACTCTGCTTTTAAGACAGATAAGTGATACAGTACCTCACAAAATAGTTATCAATTAACATTTACTGTATGTCTACTTTGTGTTGGCATCATTTTGTAAATGTCAGTTTCATTTTCAGTACTTTAGAAGACTTACACCTCTTTCACACGGGCGAGTTTTCCACGCGGGTGCAATGCGTGAGGTGAATGCATTGCACCCGCACTGAATCCGGACCCATTCATTTCTATGGGGCTGTGCACATGAGCGGTGATTTTCACGCATCACTTGTGCGTTGCGTGAAAATCGCAGCATGCTATATATTGTGCGTTTTTCACGCAACGCAGGCCCCGTAGAAGTAAATGGGGCTGCGTGAAAATCGCAAGCATCCGCAAGCAAGTGCGGATGCGGTGCGATTTTCACACATGGTTGCTAGGAGACAATCGGGATGGGTACCATGAAAGAGGCCTAAGAATTTTAGAAGCAATTTTTCACATTTTAAAGAAAATTTCTAAAATCAACTTTTGTAAGGACGAATTGAGTTCTTAAGTCACTTTAAGGGGCTTTCACACACACAAAATAAAAACACCCATAAATTACCCCCATTTTAAAATACAACCCTCAAAATATTTAAAACTAATGTTGGAAACTTGGTTAAAACTTTAGGCTTTCCACAGGAATTAAAGCAAAATTGAGGTGAAGTGTAAACATTTTAATTAACTTTTCCATTTCTCTTCTCTGGGGAGTGGAAGTGAGGTATTTAATTATTTTTTAATTTTATATATGTCACTTTGGGGGAACATACCATTGGAAAACTATATGGGTCAGGGGCATTATAACTACTGGGGGCAGTGCCATCATAACTGCTGGGGAATGGGCGCAGAAGTATTATAACTGCTGGGCCACTACTGGGGGAAGGTGAATTGTAGAAATGGTCAGCACCTGACTTCCAGTTCGTCAGCACGGTAAAGGAACCACCACAATAAAAATAAAGAAAAGAATCCCAGCATATGCTCTTCGTCTTCAAATTTGGTACAGACCTCTTAAATATAGGATCCACCTACCTTTTTTGGCAGCTAATGGTCTATTTCCACCTTGCCTCAATACTGCAGTTTCAGCCAAAAAATTCAGTGACAATTTTGTACACAGTAGAGTTGTTGCACAAATTTCTGCAGCTGAAAATCAGTTCTGTTGGTCTGAGTGGGGTTGTTTGAGCGATAACCTTTTTTTTATTAGAATTTATAACAACAATTCATGCATATCACTAATATTTGAGGTATTAATTAATCATCCCCTTCTACATTTCTCAAGTGGTCAGGGAACATAACCTGCCAAACCACCTGTCATTTTTGATGTTTTTGGGCTCTCCCATATATTTTTATCATGCATTTTTCAGCACATTCTTAAGAGTTTATTGACTGCACCCATGCCTCAATACTAGGAGGTTATTTTTTACAGTTTACAGGCTTTAACCACTTCAACCCGCCTTGCTGAAACACCCTTAATGACCAGGCCACTTTTTACACTTCTGCACTACACTACTTTCACCGTTTATTGCTCGGTCATGCAACTTACCACCCAAATAAATTTGAACTCCTTTTCTTCTCACTAATAGAGCTTTCATTTGGTGGTATTTCATTGCTGCTGACATTTTTACTTTTTTTGTTATTAATCGAAATTTAACAAAATTTTTGCAAAAAAATGACATTTTTCACTTTCAGTTGTAAAATCTTTCTAAAAAAATGACATCTATATATAAATTTTTCCCTAAATTAATTGTTTTACATGTCTTTGATACAAAAAAAAATGTTTGGGTAAAAAAAAAAAATGGTTTGGGTAAAAGTTATAGCGTTTACAAACTATGGTACAAAAATGTGAATTTCCGCTTTTTGAAGCAGCTCTCAATTTCTGAGCACCTGTCATGTTTCCTGAGGTTCTACAATGTCCAGACAGTACAAACACCCCACAAATGACCCCATTTCGGAAAGTAGACACCCTAAGTTATTCGCTGATGGACATAGTGAGTTCATAGAACTTTTAATTTTTTTGTCACAAGTTAGCGGAAAATGATGAATGTTTTTAAAAAATTTTTTATTTCCTTACAAAGTCTCATATTCCACTAACGTGTGACAAAAAATAAAAACTTCCATGAACTCACTATGCCCATCATGAAATACCTTGGGGTGTCTTCTTTCCAAAATGGGGTCACTTGTGGGGTAGTTATACTGCCCTGGCATTTTAGGGGCCCAAATGCGTGCAAAGTAGTTTGAAATCAAAATCTGTAAAAAAAATGGCCGGTGAAATCCGAAAGGTGCTCTTTGGAATGTGGGCCCCTTTGCCCACCTAGGCTGCAAAAAAGTGTCACACATGTGGTATCGCCAAACTCAGGAGAAGTTGGGGAATGTGTTTTGGGGTGTCATTTTACATATACCCATGTTGGGTGAGAGAAATATCTCGGCAAAAGACAACTTTTCCCATTTTTTTATACAAAGTTGGCATTTGACCAAGATATTTATCTCACCCAGCATGGGTATATGTAAAATTACACCCCAAAACACATTGCCCAACTTCTCCTGAGTACGGCGATACCACATGTGTGACACTTTTTTGCAGCCTAGATCCTTTTAGGAGGGCATTTTTAGACATTTGGATCCCAGACTTCTTCACACGCTTTCGGGCCCCTAAAATGCCAGGGCAGTCTAAATACCCCACATGTGACCCCATTTTGGAAAGAAGACACCCCAAGGTATTCAAAGAAGGGCATGGCGAGTTCATAGAAATTATTTTTTTTTGGCACAAGTTAGCGGAAATTGATATTTTTTTTAGTTTTTTCTCACAAAGTCTCCCTTTCCGCTAACTTGGGACAAAAATTTCAATCTTTCATGGACTCAATATGCCCCTCAGCGAATACCTTGGGGTGTCTTCTTTCCGAAATGGGGTCGCATGTGGGGTATTTATACTGCCCTGGCATTTTAGGGGCCCTAAAGCGTGAGAAGAAGTCTGGAATATAAATGTCTAAAAAAAATTATGCATTCGGATTCCGTGAGGGGTTTGGTGAGTTCATGTGAGATTTTATTTTTTGACACAAGTTAGTGGAATATGAGACTTTGTAAGAAAAAAAAAATCTATTTCCGCTAACTTGTGCAAAAAAATGTCTGAATGGAGCCTTAAAGGGGGGTGATCAATGACAGGGGGGTGATCAGGGAGTCTATATTGGGTGATCACCCCCCTGTCATTGATCACCCCCCTGTAAGGCTCCATTCAGACGTCCGTATGTGTTTTGCGGATCCGATCCATGGATGCGTGGATCCGTAAAACACATACGGGCGTCTGAAAGGAGCCTTACAGGGGGTGATCAATGACAGGGGGGTGATCAATGACAGGGGGTGATCAGGGAGTGTATATGGGGTGATCACCCCCCTGTCATTGATCACCCCCCTGTAAGGCTCCATTCAGACGTCCGTATGTGTTTTGCGGATCCATGGTGTCTTGTTTTGCGGATCCACCGATCCGCAAACACATACGGACGTCTGAATGGAGCCTTACAGGGGGGTGATCAATGACAGGGGGGTGATCAGGGAGTGTATATGGGGTGATCACCCCCCTGTCATTGATCACCCCCCTGTAAGGCTCCATTCAGACGTCCGTATGTGTTTTGCGGATCCGATCCATGGATGCGTGGATCCGTAAAACACATACGGGCGTCTGAAAGGAGCCTTACAGGGGGTGATCAATGACAGGGGGGTGATCAATGACAGGGGGTGATCAGGGAGTGTATATGGGGTGATCACCCCCCTGTCATTGATCACCCCCCTGTAAGGCTCCATTCAGACGTCCGTATGTGTTTTGCGGATCCGATCCATGGATGCGTGGATCCGTAAAACACATACGGATGTTTGAATGGAGCCTTACAGGGGGGTGATCATTCCATATAGACTCCCTGATCACCCCCCTGTAAGGCTCCATTCAGACGTCTGTATGTGTTTTGCGGATCCGATCCATGGATGCGTGGATCCGTAAAACACATACGGGCGTCTGAATGGAGCCTTACAGGGGGGTGATCAATGACAGGGAAGTGATCATGGAGTCTATATGGGCTGATCACCCCCCTGTCACTGATCACCCCCCTGTAAGGCTCCATTCAGACGTCCGTATGTGTTTTGGGGATCCGATCCATGGATGCGTGGATCCGTAAAACACATACCAACATCTGAATGGAGCCTTACAGGGGGTTGATCAATGACAGGGGGGTGATCAATGACAGGGAAGTGATCAGGAAGTCTATATGGGCTGATCACCCCCCTGTCACTGATCACCCCCCTGTAAGGCTCCATTCAGAGGTCCATATGTGTTTTGCGGATCCGATCCATAGATGCGTGGATCCGTAAAACACATACGGACACCTGAATAGAGCCTTACAGGGGGGAGATCAGGGAGACTATATGGGATGATCACCCCCCTGTAAGGCTCCATTCAGACGTCCGTATGTGTTTTGCGGATCCGATCCATGGATGCGTGGATCCTTAACCCCTTAAGGACCGAGGACGTACCGGTACGCCCTATTTCCCGAGTCCTTAAGGACCGAGGACGTACCGGTACGTCCTGACTTAAAATCTGAATTCCGGCGCCGCGGGGGTTAATCGGAACGGGATTTCGGCTGAAATCATTCAGCCGGCATCCCGTAACAACGCAGGGGGGGGTCATTTGACCCCCCCGTGTCGGCGATCGCAGCAAACCGCAGGTCAATTCAGACCTGCGGTTTGCTGCGCTTTTTGCAGTTTCTGATCCCCGTGGTCCCTGACCGCGGGGATCAGAAACTTCAGAGTGCCTAAAATCAAGATTTCACCTTCCCCCTGCACCCCTGCACGATTTGATGGCGGCGGGTGGTGCAGGGGGGGTGTCGCAGGCAGTGGGGGCGTTGCGGGAGGCGGGCGGTGCGGCAGGCGGGATCGCGATCCCCCGCCCGCCTCCCCTTGAATAATCGTTGGTTTCTAGTGGATATACCAGGGTGCCAGCACATTGCTGGCACCCTGGTATAAACGGCTGACATCGTTGATGCGATGTCAGCCGTTTAACCCTTTCCATACAGCGGTCCGTACGGACCGCTGTATGGAAAAGGTTAACAGTGCAGGGAGCTCCCTCCCTCTCCCATCGGGGGGCTGCTGTGCCTTTGCAGCCCCCCGATGGGAGAGGGAGAGAGCCCCCAGGCATCCCCCCGAGAGCCCCGTCCTTACCCTTCCCCGTCTGCGAAGTTGTGGCAGACGGGGAAGGTTCCCATGGCAACAGGACGCCTGCTCAGGCGTCCTGCTGTCCATGGTGCTGAACAGATCTGTGCTGAAAGCATAGATCTGTTCAGTGTAAGTAAAATACAGTGCAGAACCCTATATAGGTTCTGTACTGTATTATACAGACATCAGACCCACTGGATCTTCAAGAACCAAGTGGGTCTGGGTCAAAAAAATAAAAAAAAAGTGAAAAAAGTTAAGATAAAAAAAAAAACATTTATCACTGAATAAAAATTAAAAAAATAAAATACACTACACATATTAGGTATCGCCGCGTCCGTAACAACCTGATCTATAAAACGGTCATGTTACTTTCCCCGCACGGTGAACGCCATAAAAATAAAAAAATAAAAACTATGAGAAAATTGAAATTTTGCCCACCTTACTTCCCAAAAAAGGTAATAAAAGTGATCAAAAAAGTCGCATGTACGCCAAAATAGTACCAATCAAACCGTCATCTCATCCCGCAAAAAATGAGACCCTACTCAAGATAATCGCCCAAAAACTGAAAAAACTATGGCTCTTAGACTATGGAAACACTAAAACATGATTTTTTTTTGTTTCAAAAATAAAATCATTGTGTAAAACTTACATAAATAAAAATAAAGTATACATATTAGGTATCGCCACGTCCGTATCGACCGGCTCTATAAAAATATCACATGACCTAACCCCTCAGATGACCACCGTAAAAAAAAAAAAAAAAAAACGGTGTAAAAAAAGCAATTTTTTGCCATCTTACGTCACAAAAAGTGTAATAGCAAGCGATCAAAAAGTCATATGCACCCCAAAATAGTGCCAATCAAACCGTCATCTCATCCCGCAAAAAATGAGACCCTACTCAAGATAATCTCCCAAAAACTGAAAAAACTATGGCTCTTAGACTATGGAAACACTAAAACATGATTTTTTTTTGTTTCAAAAATAAAATCATTGTGTAAAACTTACATAAATAAAAATAAAGTATACATATTAGGTATCGCCACGTCCGTATCGACCGGCTCTATAAAAATATCACATGACCTAACCCCTCAGATGACCACCGTAAAAAAAAAAAAAAAAAAAACGGTGTAAAAAAAGCTATTTTTTGCCATCTTACGTCACAAAAAGTGTAATAGCAAGCGATCAAAAAGTCATATGCACCCCAAAATAGTGCCAATTAAACCGTCATCTCATCCCGCAAAAAATTAGACCCTACTCAAGATAATCGCCCAAAAACTGAAAAAACTATGGCTCTTAGACTATGGAGACACTAAACAATTTTTTGGTTTTAAAAAAAAGTTATTGTATAAAACTTACATAAATAAAAAAAAATTGTATACATATTAGGTATCGCCGCGTCCGTGACAACCTGCTCTATAAAATTACCACATGATCTAACCTGTCAGATGAATGTTGTAAATAACAAAAAAAAAAAAAACGTGCCAAAAAAGCTATTTCTTGTTACCTTGCCTCACAAAAAGTGTAATATAGAGCAATAAAAAATCATGTGTACCCTAAACTAGTACCAACAATACTGCCACCCTATTCCGTACTTTCTAAAATGGGGTCACTTTTTTGGAGTTTCTACTCTAGGGGTGCATCAGGGGGGCTTCAAATGGGACATGGTGTCAAAAAAACAGTCCAGCAAAATCTGCCTTCCAAAAACCGTATGGCATTCCTTTCCTTCTGCGCCCTGCCGTGTGCCCTTACAGCAGTTTACGACCACATATGGGGTGTTTCTGTAAACTACCGAATCAGGGCCATAAATATTGAGTTTTGTTTGGCTGTTAACCCTTGCTTTGTAACTGGAAAAAAAAATAAAAAATGGAAAATCTGCCAAAAAAGTGAAATTTTGAAATTGTATCTCTATTTTCCATTAAATCTTGTGCAACACCTAAAGGGTTAACGAAGTTTGTAAAATCAGTTTTGAATACCTTGAGGGGTGTAGTTTCTTAGATGGGGTCACTTTTATGGAGTTTCTACTCTAGGGGTGCATCAGGGGGCTTCAAATGGGACATGGTGTCAAAAAAACTGTCCAGCAAAATCTGGCTTCCAAAAACCATACGGCGCACCTTTCACTCTACGCCCCGCTGTGTGGCCGTACAGTAGTTTACAGACACATATTGGGTGTTTCTGTGAACAGCAGAGTCAGGGCAATAAAGATACAGTCTTGTTTGGCTGTTAACCCTTGCTTTGTTAGTGGAAAAAATGGGTTAAAATGGAAAATTAGGCAAAAAAATGAAATTCTCAAATTTCATTCCCATCTGCCAATAACTCTTGTGCAACACCTAAAGGGTTAACGAAGTTTGTGAAATCAGTTTTGAATACCTTGAGGGGTGTAGTTTCTTAGATGGGGTCACTTTTATGGAGTTTCTACTCTAGGGGTGCATCAGGGGGCTTCAAATGGGACATGGTGTCAAAAAAACTGTCCAGCAAAATCTGGCTTCCAAAAACCATACGGCGCACCTTTCACTCTACGCCCCGCTGTGTGGCCGTACAGTAGTTTACAGACACATATTGGGTGTTTCTGTGAACAGCAGAGTCAGGGCAATAAAGATACAGTCTTGTTTGGCTGTTAACCCTTGCTTTGTTAGTGGAAAAAATGGGTTAAAATGGAAAATAAGGCAAAAAAATGAAATTCTCAAATTTCATTCCCATCTGCCAATAACTCTTGTGCAACACCTAAAGGGTTAACGAAGTTTGTGAAATCAGTTTTGAATACCTTGAGGGGTGTAGTTTCTTAGATGGGGTCACTTTTATGGAGTTTCTACTCTAGGGGTGCATCAGGGGGCTTCAAATGGGACATGATGTCAAAAAAACTGTCCAGCAAAATCTGGCTTCCAAAAACCATACGGCGCACCTTTCACTCTACGCCCCGCTGTGTGGCCGTACAGTAGTTTACAGACACATATTGGGTGTTTCTGTAAACAACAGAGTCAGGGCAATAAAGATACAGTCTTGTTTGGCTGTTAACCCTTGCTTTGTTAGTGGAAAAAATGGGTTAAAATGGAAAATTAGGCAAAAAAATGAAATTCTCAAATTTCATCCCCATTTGCCAATAACTCTTGTGCAACACCTAAAGGGTTAACGGAGTTTGTAAAATCAGTTTTGAATACCTTGAGGGGTGTAGTTTATAGAATGGGGTCATTTTTGGGCGGTTTCTATTATGTAAGCCTCGCAAAGTGACTTCAGAGCTGTAGTGGTCCCTAAAAATTGGGTTTTTGTAAATTTCTGAAAAATTTCAAGATTTGCTTCTAAACTTCTAAGCCTTGTAACATCCCCAAAAAATAAAATATCATTCCCAAAATAATTCAAACATGAAGTAGACATATGGGGAATGTTAAGTCATCACAATTTTTGGGGGTATTACTATGTGTTACAGAAGTAGAGAAACTGAAACTTTGAAATTTGCAAATTTTTCAAAATCTTTGGTAAATTAGGTATTTTATTATGCAAAAAAATTCATTTTTTTGATTTTATTTTACCAGTGTCATGAAGTACAATATGTGACGAAAAAACAATCTCAGAATGGCCTGGATAAGTCAAAGTGTTTTAAAGTTATCAGCACTTAAAGTGACACTGGTCAGATTTGCAAAAAATGGCCTGGTCCTTAAGGTGAAAATGAGCCCGGTCCTTAAGGGGTTAAAACACATACGGGCGTCTGAATGGAGCCTTACAGGGGGGTGATCAATGACAGGGGGTGATCAGGGAGTGTATATGGGGTGATCACCCCCCTGTCATTGATCACCCCCATGTAAGGCTCCATTCAGATGTCCGTATGTGTTTTGCGGATCCGATCCATGGATGCGTGGATCCGTAAAACACATACGGACATCTGAATGGAGCCTTACAGGGGGGTGATCAATGACAGGGAAGTGATCATGGAGTCTATATGGGCTGATCAGGGGTTCATAAGGGGTTAATAAGTGACAGGGGGGGGGGGTGTAGTGTAGTGTAGTGGTGTTTGGTGCTACTTTACAGAGCTACCTGTGTCCTCTGGTGGTCGATCCAAACAAAAGGGACCACCAGAGGACCAGGTAGCAGGTATATTAGACGCTGTTATCCAAACAGCGTTTAATGTACCTGTTAGGGGTTAAAAAAATCGCATCTACAGCCTGCCAGCGAACGATCGCCGCTGGCAGGCTGTAGATCCTGTCTCTTACCGGCCGATCCTGTGAACGCGCGCGCCTGCTTTTAAGACAGATAAGTGATACAGTACCTCACAAAATAGTTATCAATTAACATTTACTGTATGTCTACTTTGTGTTGGCATCATTTTGTAAATGTCAGTTTCATTTTCAGTACTTTAGAAGACTTACACCTCTTTCACACGGGCGAGTTTTCCACGCGGGTGCAATGCGTGAGGTGAATGCATTGCACCCGCACTGAATCCGGACCCATTCATTTCTATGGGGCTGTGCACATGAGCGGTGATTTTCACGCATCACTTGTGCGTTGCGTGAAAATCGCAGCATGCTATATATTGTGCGTTTTTCACGCAACGCAGGCCCCGTAGAAGTAAATGGGGCTGCGTGAAAATCGCAAGCATCCGCAAGCAAGTGCGGATGCGGTGCGATTTTCACACATGGTTGCTAGGAGACAATCGGGATGGGTACCATGAAAGAGGCCTTAGAATTTTAGAAGCAATTTTTCACATTTTAAAGAAAATTTCTAAAATCAACTTTTGTAAGGACGAATTGAGTTCTGAAGTCACTTTAAGGGGCTTACACACACACACAAAAAAAAACACCCATAAATTGCCCCCATTTTAAAATACAACCCTCAAAATATTTAAAACTGATGTTGGAAACTTGGTTAAAACTTTAGGCTTTCCACAGGAATTAAAGCAAAATGGAGGTGAGGTGTAAACATTTTAATTAACTTTTCCATTTCTCTGGGGAGTGGAAGTGAGGTATTTAATTATTTTTTTATTTTTTATATGTCACTTTGGGGGAACATACCATTGGAAAACTATATGGGTCAGGGGCATTATAACTACTGGGGGCAGTGCCGACATAACATATGGGGAATGGGCGCAGAAGTATTATAACTGCTGGGCCACTACTGGGGGAAGGTGAATTGTAGAAATGGTCAGCGCCTGACTTCCAGTTCGTCAGCACGGTAAAGGAACCACCACAATGGAAATATAGAAAAGAATCCCAGCATACGCTCTTCGTCTTCAAATTTGGCACAGACCTCTTAAATATAGGATCCACCTATCTTTTTTGGCAGCTAATGGTCTATTTACACCTTGCCTCAATACTGCAGTTTCAGCCAAAAAATTCTGTGACAATTTTGTACACAGTAGAGTTGTTGCACAAATTTCTGCAGCTGAAAATCAGTTCTGTTGGTCTGAGTGGGGTTGTTTGAGCGATAACCTTTTTTTTTATTAGAATTTATAACAACAATTCATGCATATCACTAATATTTGAGGTATTAATCAATCATCCCCTTCTACATTTCTCAAGTGGTCAGGGAACATAACCTGCCAAACCACCTGTTATTTTTGATGTTTTTGGGCTCTCCCATATATTTTTATCATGCATTTTTCAGCATATTCTTAAGAGTTCATTGACTGCACCCATGCCTCAATACTAGGAGGTTATTTTTTCTTCTAACAGTTTACAGGCTTTAACCACTTCAACCCCCCTAGCAGAAACACCCTTAATGACCAGGCCACTTTTTACACTTCTGCACTACACTACTTTCACCGTTTATTGCTCGGTCATGCAACTTACCACCCAAATAAATTTGACCTCCTTTTCTTCTCATTAATAGAGCTTTCATTTGGTGGTATTTCATTGCTGCTGACATTTTTACTTTTTTTGTTATTAATCGAAATTTAACAAAATGTTTGCAAAAAAATGAAATTTTTCACTTTCACCTTCTCACGACCGCCGTACGCAGGATTGCGTCTTCTCGGCGGTCGTGCTCTTCTGGGTGGACGCGCCGGTGCGTCCTCTCGCGAGACGCGAGATTTCCGGGTATGCCGGCCCGCGCATGCGCATCGCGGGCCGGCAAAATTCAAAGAAGAAGTTCGTCATCAACCTGCCGGCCACGATCATTGGCTGGCAGGTTGATGATTTTCAAAAAAAACAATCAGAAGCCACATAACCCATCATATTAGTAAATATGATGGGGTTATATGGCTGCTGTGCTCCTCTGCTCCTTCTTTTGGTCGGTTGGTTCCAGCAGAGGAGCAGAGGAGCACACATCACTGTGAGTACCCACTACACTACACTTAGCCCCCAGATCACCTCCCAGCACCCAATTAACCCTTTGATCACCCCTTCTTGCCCCTGTCAATCACTAGTGAAAAGGAAAAAAGTGATCAGTGCAAACTGTCACTTTTTTTTTTCACTGGTATTGACCGTTAGGTTTTAGGTATAGTTTAGGCCCCTTGGTTAGGTAGTTTAGCGATCAGTTAGCGCCCAGCCCACCGCACCGCAGTCCGTTATTCGCTGATTAGCGTATCGCTAATCAGCATTTGTACTTTTATAGTATTTGAAAGTGATCAAAACTGATCACGGTCAGATCTATAATTGTATTAGTGTCACTTTAGTTCGCCCTCCACCCAAAACGCAGTGTTTGCCCGATCAGGCCTGATCGGTCGCCCACACGTGCGTTCGCCCACACCCGCCCCACCGCAGTGATCGCTGTTGATCGCTGCACATTCACTTTACACGCACAGCGGCGATAAAAAAAATCAGTTTTGATATTTTTTATCAACCGCAGCGGCCTCCGGTACTTCGCTAGCCTCCCCTTTGTAAGACAGGCTTGCTTTTTTTTTCTTGGGTAGTCTCAGGGAATACCCCTAAATTTAGTTGCCCAAATGTCTAACAGGGGGTATTCTTCTGAAGAGGCCTACAGGCTTCTGACCCAGTCGGATGAGGAGTGGGAACCCTCATCTGATGAATCCAGCGGGTCAGAATACGAACCTGTAGAAAGCAGTGGCTCTCTGACCCAAAGTTCGGACGAGGAGGTTGAGGTCCCTGATAGCAGCAGGCGTACCCGGCCCCGTGTCGCTAGACCGCAGGTTGCGCAGGATCCGCTTCAAGAGCAGCAGAGTGGGGCTGGTGCTGTCGGATTACGTGGTGAGGCATACACCAGCAGCCCAGCCCTTCCTGGACCTAGTACCAGCACTGCCGTACAACCTGGTGAAGTAGCGAGCACCAGAAGGGCAGTTGAAGCTGGTACGGTGGCACGTGCAGTAGTGACCCCGTCGCAGCCACCGCAAAGACGTGCCCGTAGAGCCCCTAGAATCCCAGAGGTGCTGGCAAACCCTGATTGGCAGTCCCCAACTTCAGCCGCACCTGTAGTTTTCCCTTTCACTGCCCAGTCTGGAGATCGGGTTGAGACAGCTCAGATCGGTTCGGCCCTGGGATTTTTTGAGCTGTTCTTGACTGCGGAGCTCTTAGACTTAGTTGTGGCCGAAACAAACAGATATGCCACACAATTTATAACCGCTAACCCGGGAAGCTCTTATGCCCAGTCTTTCCGGTGGAAACCAGTCCAAGTTTCCGAAATTAAAACTTTTCTGGGCCTCCTCCTCAACATGGGCCTGACAAAAAAGCATGAATTGCGGTCATATTGGTCCACGAACCCAATTCATCACATGCCCATGTTCTCTGCTGCTATGTCCAGGACACGATTTGAGACCATCCTGCGTTTCCTGCACTTTAGTGATAACAGCACCTCCCGTCCCAGAGGCCACCCTGCTTTTGACCGGCTCCACAAAATTCGGCCCCTCATAGACCATTTCAACCTGAAATTTGCAGATTTGTATATCCCTGAGCAAAACATCTGCATAGACGAGTCCCTGATACATTTTACCGGGCGCCTTGGCTTCAAACAATACATCCCAAGCAAGCGCGCCCGGTATGGGGTCAAATTGTATAAGCTCTGTGAAAGGGCCACAGGCTATACCCACAAATTTCGGATCTATGAGGGAAAAGATCAGACCCTGGAGCCGGTCGGTTGCCCTGACTACCTGGGGAGCAGTGGGAAGACAGTTTGAGACTTGGTGTCACCCTTATTCGGCAAGGGGTACCATCTTTATGTGGACAATTTTTACACAAGTGTGGCCCTCTTTAGGCATTTGTTTCTAGAACGGATTGGCGCCTGTGGTACCGCGCAAACTAGTCGCGCGGGCTTCCCCCAACGGCTCGTTACCACCCGTCTTGCAAGGGGGCAGAGGGCCGCACTGTGTAACGAAAAACTGCTCGCGGTGAAATGGAGAGACAAGCGTGACGTTTACATGCTCTCCTCCATTCACACAGACACGACAATCCAAATTGAGCGAGCAACCCGTGTCATTGAAAAGCCCCTCTCAGTCCACGACTATAACCTTCACATGGGAGGGGTGGACTTCAATGACCAGATGTTGGCTCCGTATTTAGTGTCCCGCAGAACCAGACGCTGGTATAAGAAGGTGTCTGTATATTTAATTCAATTGGCTCTGTACAATAGTTTTGTTCTCTACAGTAAGGCTGGGAGAACTGGATCCTTCCTCAAATTTCAGGAAGAGATCATCGCGAACCTCTTGTACCCAGGAGGTTCCGTGGCCCCATCCACCAGTGTAGTTAGCCGTCTACACGAGCGACATTTCCCCAGTGTCGTTCCTGGTACCTCAAACCGACCGCCACCCCGAAAAAAAAATGTCGTGTCTGTAGCAGGAGTGGAATAAGGCGTGACACCCGCTATTTCTGTCCTGACTGTCCTGACCACCCTGCCCTATGCTTTGGAGAGTGTTTCCGGAAGTACCACTCACAGGTACACTATTAGCATAGGGATCATCTTACCAGGACAGGCACACAGGGCTATTAGGGCCCATTCACTCACAGCTGCTGCAAACGTCTCCTTTCACATGGGACAAAGTGCATAACGCACTTCGCCACATCTTTGGGCGATTTGCGCTTTGCACATTGACCCATGGGGAAGGAGAGGTTTGTTCTATAAAGGAAAAAAACAAAAAACACCAGTAAGCAAACACGTTAATGTTTAGTTCAAAAAGTTAAAGTTTACATGTTCTGTTCCAAAGTTAATAAAATTATTGCGTTGTGGCCTGTTTTTTTTTTTTTACCTTCCAGGTGGACCAACCGATCTACTAGCTGCAGCACCGATGTGCATTCTGACAGAAGCATTGCGCTGCTGTCAGATTACACAAAAGTCGGTGTATGCGGCGCTGCAAGACGGGATTTTCTCCTCTGCAGTGACAGATACGTTTGCCAAGGCATACGAGCTGAGGAGGAGGCGGCGTTCCTATGCTTTGGCAAACACTTTGTATATATATAAAAATAAAAAAAAATCCCGGCAATGATTTATTCATCCACATCGATTGATGCGAATGGAGAAATCTGGTTTGCCAGGGCATACGAGCTAAGTGGGTATGGATGTAGGGCGGAGCTCCTATGTCCTGGCAGACGCCTTTCCCCTCCTTTTTTTTTTTTGGGCAGAGATTTTTTCATCCACATTGATCGATGCGAATGAAGAAATCTGTGCCGTTCATTTTTTTCTTTCAGCCCAGAGGCTGAACGGGAAAAAAAATCTCATTACCTGTATGCTCAATATAAGGAGAATAGCAGAAACTCCTAATGCTGGCCATACATGTAATGATTGCGGAGACCCTCAAATGCCAGGGCAGTACAAACACCCCACAACTGACCCCATTTTGGAAAGAAGACACCCCAAGGTATTTGCTGAGGGGCATATTGAGTCCATGAAAGATTTAAATTTTTGTCCTAAGTTAGCGGAAAGTGAGACTTTGTGAGGAAAAAAAAAAAAAAAAACAATTTCCGCTAACTTATGCAAAAATTTTTTTTTTCGATGAACTTGCCAGGCCCCTAATTGGATACCTTGGGGTGTCTTCTTTCCAAAGTGGGGTCACATGTGGGGTATTTATACTGCCCTGGCTTTTTAGGGGCCCTAAAGCGTGAGAAGAAGTCTGGGATCCAAATGTCTAAAAATGCCCTCCTAAAAGGAATTTGGGCACCTTTGCGCATCTAGGCTGCAAAAAAGTGACACATCTGGTATCGCCGTACTCAGGAGAAGTTGGGGAATGTGTTTTGGGGTGTCATTTTACATATACCCATGCTGGGTAAGATAAATATCTTGGTCAAATGCCAACTTTGTATAAAAAAATGGGAAAAGTTGTCTTTTACCAAGATATTTCTCTCACCCAGCATGGGTATATGTAAAATGACACCCCAAAACACATTCCCCAACTTCTCCTGAGTACGGCGATACCAGATGTGTGACACTTTTTTGATGCCAAGGTGGGCAAAGGGGCGCATATTCCAAAGTGCACCTTTCGGATTTCACCGGTCATTTTTTACAGATTGAAGTACTTCTCACACATATGGGCCCCTAAATTGCCAGGGCAGTATAACTACGCCACAAGTGACCCCATTTTGGAAAGAAGACACCCCAAGGTATTCCGTGAGGGGCATGGCGAGTTCCTAGAATTTTTAATTTTTTGTCGCAAGTTAGTGGAATATGAGACTTTGTAAGGAAAAAAGAGAAAAAAAAAAATCATTATTTTCCGCTAACTTGTGACAAAAATAAATAAATTCTAGGAACTCGCAGTGCCCCTCACGGAATACCTTGGGGTGTCTTCTTTCCAAAATGGGGTCACTTGTGGCGTAGTTATACTGCCCTGGCAATTTAGGGGCCCAAATGTGTGAGAAGTACCTTGCAATCAAAATGTGTAAAAAATGACCGGCGAAACCCGAAAGGTGCACTTTGGAATATGTGCCCCTTTGCCCACCTAGGCTGCAATAAAGTGTCACACATCTGGTATCGCCGTACTCAGGAGAAGTTGGGGAATGTGTTTTGGGGTGTCATTTTACATATACCCATGCTGGGTGAGAAAAATATCTTGGTCAAATGCCAACTTTGTATAAAAAAATGGGAAAAGTTGTCTTTTGCCAAGATATTTCTCTCACCCAGCATGGGTATATGTAAAATGACACCCCAAAACACATTCCCCAACTTCTCCAGAGTACGGCGATACCAGATGTGTGACACTTTTTTGATGCCAAGGTGGGCAAAGGGGCACATATTCCAAAGTGCACCTTTCGGATTTCACCGGTCATTTTTTACACATTTTGATTGCAAAGTTCTTCTCACACATTAGGGCCCCTAAATTGCCAGGGCAGTATAACTACGCCACAAGTGAGCCCATTTTGGAAAGAAGACACCCCAAGGTATTCTGTGAGGGGCATGGTGAATTCCTAGAATTTTTTATTTTTTGTCGCAAGTTAGTGGAATATGAGACTTTGTAAGAAAAAAAATAAATAAAAAATCATCATCATTTTCCGCTAACTTGTGACAAAAAATAAAAAGTTCTATGAACTCACTATGCCCATCAGCGAATACCTTAGGGTGTCTACTTTCCGAAATGGGGTCATTTCTACTGTTTGGGCATTGTAGAACCTCAGGAATCATGACAGGTGCTCAGAAAATCAGAGCTGTTTCAAAAAGCGGAAATTCACATTTTTGTACCATAGTTTGTAAACGCTATAACTTTTACCCTTTACCCAAACCATTTTTTTTTTTTGCCCAAACATATTTTTTTTATCAAAGACATGTAGAACAATAAATTTGGCGAAAAATTTATATATGGATGTCGTTTTTTTTGCAAAATTTTACAGCTGAAAGTGAAAAATTTAATTTTTTTGCAAAAAAATCGTTACATTTTTATTAATAACAAAAAAAGTAAAAATGTCAGCAGCAATAAAATACCACCAAATGAAAGCTCCATTAGTGAGAAGAAAAGGAGGTAAAATTCATTTGGGTGGTAAGTTGCATGACCGAGCGATAAACGGTGAAAGGAGTGTAGTGCCGAAGTGTAAAAAGTGCTCTGGTCATGAAGGGGGTTTCAGCTAGCGGGGCTGAAGTGGTTAAGGGGCTTACACACACACACAAAAAAAAACACCCATAAATTACCCCCATTTTAAAATACAACCCTCAAAATATTTAAAACTGATGTTGGAAACTTGGTTAAAACTTTAGGCTTTCCACAGGAATTAAAGCAAAATGGAGGTGAGGTGTAAACATTTTAATTAACTTTTCCATTTCTCTGGGGAGTGGAAGTGAGGTATTTAATTATTTTTTTATTTTTTATATGTCACTTTGGGGGAACATACCATTGGAAAACTATATGGGTCAGGGGCATTATAACTACTGGGGGCAGTGCCATCATAACTGCTGGGGAATGGGCGCAGAAGTATTATAACTGCTGGGCCACTACTGGGGGAAGGTGAATTGTAGAAATGGTCAGCACCTGACTTCCAGTTCGTCAGCACGGTAAAGGAACCACCACAATGGAAATATAGAAAAGAATCCCAGCATACGCTCTTCGTCTTCAAATTTGGCACAGACCTCTTAAATATAGGATCCACCTACCTTTTTTGGCAGCTAATAGTCTATTTACACCTTGCCTCAATACTGCAGTTTCAGCCCAAAAATTCTGTGACAATTTTGTACACAGTAGAGTTGTTGCACAAATTTCTGCAGCTGAAAATCAGTTCTGTTGGTCTGAGTGGGGTTGTTTGAGCGATAACCTTTTTTTTATTAGAATTTATAACAACAATTCATGCATATCACTAATATTTGCGGTATTAATCAATCATCCCCTTCTACATTTCTCAAGTGGTCAGGGAACATAACCTGCCAAACCACCTGTCATTTTTGATGTTTTTGGGCTCTCCCATATATTTTTATCATGCATTTTTCAGCACATTCTTAAGAGTTCATTGACTGCACCCATGCCTCAATACTAGGAGGTTATTTTTTCTTCTAACAGTTTACAGGCTTTAACCACTTCAACCTGCCTAGCTGAAACACCCTTAATGACCAGGCCACTTTTTACACTTCTGCACTACACTACTTTCACCGTTTATTGCTCGGTCATGCAACTTACCACCCAAATAAATTTGACCTCCTTTTCTTCTCACTAATAGAGCTTTCATTTGGTGGTATTTCATTGCTGCTGACATTTTTACTTTTTTTGTTATTAATCGAAATTTAACAAAATGTTTGCAAAAAAATGACATTTTTCACTTTCAGTTGTAAAATTTTTCTAAAAAAAATGACATCGATATATAAATTTTTCCCTAAATTTATTGTTTTACATGTCTTTGATACCAAAAAAAAAATGTTTGGGTAATAAAAAAAAATGGTTTGGGTAAAAGTTATAGCGTTTACAAACTATGGTACAAAAATGTGAATTTCCGCTTTTTGAAGCAGCTCTCAATTTCTGAGCACCTGTCATGTTTCCTGAGGTTCTACAATGCCCAGACAGTACAAACACCCCACAAATGACGCCATTTCGGAAAGTAGACACCCTAAGGTATTAGCTGATGGGCATAGTGAGTTCATAGAACTTTTTATTTTTTTGTCACAAGTTAGCGGAAAATTATGAATTTTTTTATTTCCTTACAAAGTCTCATATTCCACTAACTTGTGACAAAAAATAAAAACTTCCATGAATTCACTATGCCCATCATGAAATACCTTGGAGTGTCTTCTTTCCAAAATGGGGTCACTTGTGGGGTAGTTATACTGCCCTGGCATTTTAGGGGCCCAAATGCGTGCAAAGTAGTTTGAAATCAAAATCTGTAAAAAAATGGCCGGTGAAATCCGAAAGGTGCTCTTTGGAATGTGGGCCCCTTTGCCCACCTAGGCTGCAAAAAAGTGTCACACATGTGGTATCGCCAAACTCAAGAGAAGTTGGGGAATGTGTTTTGGGGTGTCATTTTACATATACCCATGTTGGGTGAGAGAAATATCTCGGCAAAAGACAACTTTTCCCATTTTTTTTATACAAAGTTGGCATTTGACCAAGATATTTATCTCACCCAGCATGGGTATATGTAAAATGAGACCCCAAAACACATTGCCCAACTTCTCCTGAGTACGGCGATACCACATGTGTGACACTTTTTTGCAGCCTAGATGCGCAAAGGGGCCCAAATTCCTTTTAGGAGGGCATTTTTAGACATTTGGATCCCAGACTTCTTCACACGCTTTCGGGCCCCTAAAATGCCAGGGCAGTATAAATACCCCACATGTGACCCCATTTTGGAAAGAAGACACCCCAAGGTATTCAATGAGGGGCATGGCGAGTTCATAGAAATTATATTTTTTTTGGCACAAGTTAGCGGAAATTGATTTTTTGGTTGTTTTTTCTCACAAAGTCTCCTTTTCCGCTAACTTGGGACAAAAATTTAAATCTTTCATGGACTCACTATGCCCCTCAGCGAATACCTTGGGGTGTCTTCTTACCGAAATGGGGTCACATGTGGGGTATTTATACTGCCCTGGCATTTTAGGGGCCCTAAAGCGTGAGAAGAAGTCTGGAATATAAATGTCTAAAAAAATGTATGCATTCGGATTCCGTGAGGGGTATAGTGAGTTCATGTGAGATTTTATTTTTTGACACAAGTTAGTGGAATATGAGACTTTGTAAGAAAAATAAAAACTATTTCTGCTAACTTGTGCCAAAAAAATGTCTGAATGGAGCCTTACAGGGGGGTGATCAATGACAGGGGGGTGATCAATGTCATTGATCACGCCCCTGTAAGGCTCCATTCAGACGTCCGTATGTGTTTTGCGGATCCGATCCATGGATGCGTGGATCCGTAAAACACATACGGATGTTTGAATGGAGCCTTACAGGGGGGTGATCATCCCACATAGACTCCCTGATCACCCCCCTGTAAGGCTCTATTCAGACGTCTGTATGTGTTTTGCGGATCCGATCCATGGATGCGTGGATCCGTAAAACACATACGGGCGTCTGAATGGAGCCTTACAGGGGGGTGATCAATGACAGGGGGGTGATCAATGACAGGGAAGTGATCATGGAGTCTATATGGGCTGATCACCCCCCTGTAAGGCTCCATTCAGACGTCCGTATGTGTTTTGCGGATCCGATTGTCATGGAACCATGAACCAGACGTACAACAGAGATGAGTGGAAATAAGAAGGCTTTATTGGAAATCAAGCCGTAGCAAAAGTCCAAACAGATGGCTAAACCGAAGCAGGGTCTTGCGTAGACAGAGGTCAGGAACCAGGAGGGTGGTCAGACGAAGCCAGGATCAGGAACCAATGGGGTAGTCAGACGAAGCCAGGATCAGGAACCAACGGGGTAGTCAGACGAAGCCAGGATCAGGAACCAACGGGGTAGTCAGACGAGGCCAGAATCAGGAACCAGAAGCAGCAGCAGTCTTAGAAGCATGTGAACACAGGAGGACCAAGCAAGGAACTGAAGCCACAGACCTTCTATATATATGAGCTAGGCATCCAGCTCCTCCCAGTGGGAAGGAGAAGCCGCAGGGTGGGAGGCTACAAGAAACCCAGAAACCAAGATGGCCGCCAGCACATGTCAAACGAAGGTAAGACCATGACAGTACCTCCCCCTCAAGGGCCCCTCCTCCGCGGAGTAAGGAACGGTTTCTGAGGGAAGCGTGCGTGGAAGGCTCGGAGCAAAGCAGGAGCATGGACATCTGCGGAGGGAACCCAGGAACGCTCCTCTGGACCATAACCACGCCAATGGACCAAAAACTGCAACCGACCGCGGACCAGGCGTGAGTCCAGGATATTGCTCACCTCATATTCCTCATGATTGCCCACTTGGACCGGACGGGGCCGAGGAACCGAGGAAGTGAAACGATTACACACCAACGGCTTCAACAGGGAGACATGAAACACGTTGGAGATCCGCATGCCAGGAGGAAGCGCAAGGGCATAGGCTACCGGGTTTACCCTGCGAAGCACTCGGAAGGGACCAACAAAGCGAGGCGCCAGCTTGGGAGTGGGCACTCGAAGGTTGAGGTTGCGGGTGGACAACCATACGCGGTCTCCGACCTGGTAGGAAGGAGCGGGCGCTCGTCTGCGATCAGCCTGGAGTCTCTGGCGCTGCGCAGAGACCTCAAGGGACCTCTGGATCTGTACCCAAGAAGCACGTAGGACGGAAAGGTGATCCTCCACAGCCGGAGTATCCTGGGGAGAGAATACCTCCGGTAACACGGCAGGTTGGAACCCATAATTGGCCATGAAGGGAGACGTCCCAGAGGAAGAGTTCACCGCCGTGTTCCTGGCAAACTCAGCCCAAGGCAGGAGGTCAACCCAGTTGTCTTGGTGATCGGAGACATAGCAACGAAGGAATTGCTCCAAGGCCTGATTAGATCGTTCTGCGGCCCCATTGGACTGAGGGTGGTAGGCCGAGGAGAAAGAGAGATGAATCCCCAACTGGGAGCAAAAGGCGCGCCAGAACCTGGACACAAACTGACTCCCCCAATCCGACACAATCTCCTTGGGCAAACCGTGCAACCGGAAGACCTCCCTGGCGAAAATCGTGGCCAACTCTTGTGCAGAGGGTAACTTCTTGAGAGGAACACAGTGGCACATTTTGGAAAACCGGTCCACAATCATGAGAATGACCGTATGGCCTCGGGATGCAGGGAGGTCCACAATGAAATCTATCCCCAGGTGTGACCATGGGCGCTCCCCGGTGGCTATGGGTTGCAAAAGGCCCAACGGAAGGTGCCGAGGGGACTTACTCTGGGCACAAACGGAGCATGCCGCTACATATGCGGCGATGTCGGAACGTAGAGAAGGCCACCAGAACAGACGTGAAACAGCCCAGGACAGCTGGTTCTTTCCAGGATGCCCCGCGGCCTTGGAGTTATGGTAGGTTCGCAACAACCGAGTTCGCAACTCCTCAGGCACAAAACACCTGCCGTTGGGTCTCCCAGAGGGAGCACCAGATTGAGCCGCCAAAATCTGCTCACCCAGGGGAGAGGTCAGGCTGGTGCGAATGGCGGCCAGGATCTGATTCGGAGGTATGACCGAAGTCGGAATCGACTCCTCCCCGGACAGCTCGGAGTACTGCCGTGATAAGGCATCCGCTCTGATGTTCTTGGAACCGGGTAGGTAGGAGACCACGTAATTAAAACGTGACAAGAACAGAGCCCATCTGGCCTGACGTGGTGTCAATCTCTTGGCCTCAGAAAGGTAGGTCAGATTCTTGTGGTCCGTCAGGATGAGAACCGGAACCACCGAGCCCTCGAGCAAGTGCCTCCATTCTTTAAGGGCCTGCACGATGGCCAATAACTCCCTGTCACCAATCTGATAGTTGCACTCCGCGGAAGACAGTTTCCGGGAGTAAAACCCACAGGGAAGCAGAGGACCCTCTGGTGTTCTACGCTGAGACAGAAGGGCGCCTACTCCCGTCTCAGACGCGTCCACCTCGAGGACAAAGGGCAACCCAGGGTTGGGATGCGACAGAATCGGAGCCGACACAAAGGCGGACTTTAGAGCCTCAAAAGCTCGGATGGCCTCGAGCGGCCAGACCTGGAAATTACTGCCCTTCCTGGTCAGATCCGTGAGAGGCTTGGCTAGCATGGAAAAGTCCCTGATGAACTTCCGATAATAATTGGCGAAGCCCAAAAAGCGCTGCAGGGCACGGAGACCACTGGGCTGGGGCCACTGTAAGACAGCCGAAACCTTCTCAGGATCCATGGAGAACCCCTCAGCGGAAATTATGTAACCTAAGAAGGTTACCTGGGATCGGTGAAATTCGCATTTCTCAAGCTTACCGAACAGCCTGTTCTCTCGTAACCGTTGCAACACTCGTCTGACATCCATAATGTGGGCCTCCATGGATTCAGAATATACCAAGATGTCATCCAAATAGACCACCACACACTGCTGCAACAGGTCACGGAAAACATCGTTGATGAATTCCTGGAAGACTGCGGGCGCATTGCACAACCCAAAGGGCATAACCAAGGATTCATAATGACCGGTCCTGGTGTTAAACGCGGTCTTCCACTCATCGCCCGCCTTGATCCTTACCAGGTTATATGCCGCCCTCAGGTCGAGTTTGGTAAAGACCGTGGCCCCTTTGAGGCGATCGAACAGCTCGGAAATCAAGGGTATCGGGTAAGCGTTCTTGATCGTGATGCGATTGAGACCCCTGTAATCGATGCAAGGCCTCAACTCACCGCCCTTCTTTTTCACAAAGAAAAATCCAGCCCCTGCCGGGGACGAGGATTTGCGAATGTGTCCGCGTGAAAGCGCCTCCCTCACGTACTCCTCCATGGCCTCATTCTCCGCTACCGACAGTGGATAGACTTTGCCACGAGGAGGAACGGCACCGGATTGTAACTCTATGGCACAATCGTATGGGCGGTGCGGAGGTAGGGCAACCGCGCGCACCTTATCGAATACATCCCGGTACTCTTCGTATTCAGGAGGCAACAGAGAGTCCGAGGAAGTACACAGCAACTTGACAGGCCCATGGATGCAACTAGCCCCACACTGCGGTGACCACGAGAGGATCTCGACCGATCTCCAATCGAAAGTCGGATTATGCTTCTGGAGCCAGGGGTACCCCAAGACCACCGAGTAGTGTGGAGACGAAATAACCTGGAGACAGACCGACTCTCTGTGAACGGCACCAATGGCTATCCCCACTGGAAGGGTCTCGTGAGTCACGTGTGGCGGCAGAAGGGGTCTGCCGTCTATCGCCTCAAGAGCCAGTGGGGAACCTCGAGGCTGCAGAGGAATGGAATTGGCGGCAACGAACACTCTATCAATGAACAAACCACCAGCACCAGAGTCCACCAACGCCTGGGTCGTCACCGAGCCCCCGACCCAGGAGAGGACAACCGTGATCAGTGGTTTGTCAACACGGGAAACCGGGGACGAGGAGACTCCACCCAAGATCTGCCCCCGACAGGATCTCAGGTGCGAGCGTTCTCCCGGACGGTTCGGACATGCCAACCGAAAATGCCCACCGAGACCACAGTACATGCATCGGCCCTCGCGTCTCCGGAGTGCCCTCTCCCCCTCGGACAGGTGAGCAAACCCCCGCTGCATGGGTTCACCCCCAGACAAGTCATCCCCAGGAGGCGTGGGAGGAGAGGGAGGCACGGGTGGGACAGCAAACGTAGGCGCCAATCTGTTAGGAGACCTCCGCAGGCTCTCCTTAAAGGAAGGTCTCTCCCTGAGTCTGGTGTCAATCAAAATCAGGAAAGAAATAAGAGACTCGAGCTCCACTGGTAGGTCCTTAGCTGCAACCTCATCCTTCAAGGCATCCGAGAGACCATGAGAGAAAGCAGCGACCAGAGCCTCATTATTCCAGCCCACCTCTGCTGCCAGGGTACGAAACTCAATGGCGTATTCAGCTACGGATCGTGAACCCTGTCTGATGGACATAAGGAGCTTCGCAGCAGAGGCAGCACGAGCCGGCACATCGAATACCTTCCGAAGAGAAGCAACAAAACCGGAAAACTCGGCAACCACCGGATTGTTGTTCTCCCATAAAGGGCTGGCCCAGGCCAAGGCCTTGTCCGAGAGCAGCGAGATCAAGAAGCCCACCTTTGATCTCTCAGTAGGAAAGGCATGTGGCAGCAACTCGAAATAAATGCCCACCTGGTTAAGGAAACCTCGGCACTGAGTTGGCTCTCCCCCAAAGCGCTGTGGAAGGGGGGCAGAACCGGTCATACCCCGAGACACCGCAGGCGCAGCAACAGGTGTCGGGGTAGACTCTGGCGCAACAACCGGGGCGGCAGTAGGAGCGGGCCCAGGAGCGACAACCGACCCATCGGCAACGGAAGCGAAATGAGACGTGCGTTCAAGCAGGGTTTGCAACGCCACAGCGAACCGACCCAACAGGTGATCCTGCTGATCAAGTCTGGCAACCAGCGTAGGTAGCGAGGATGGCCCTGTACCGTCAGAATTCATGGCTTGGTCCTAATGTCATGGAACCATGAACCAGACGTACAACAGAGATGAGTGGAAATAAGAAGGCTTTATTGGAAATCAAGCCGTAGCAAAAGTCCAAACAGATGGCTAAACCGAAGCAGGGTCTTGCGTAGACAGAGGTCAGGAACCAGGAGGGTGGTCAGACGAAGCCAGGATCAGGAACCAACGGGGTAGTCAGACGAAGCCAGGATCAGGAACCAACGGGGTAGTCAGACGAAGCCAGGATCAGGAACCAACGGGGTAGTCAGACGAGGCCAGAATCAGGAACCAGAAGCAGCAGCAGTCTTAGAAGCATGTGAACACAGGAGGACCAAGCAAGGAACTGAAGCCACAGACCTTCTATATATATGAGCTAGGCATCCAGCTCCTCCCAGTGGGAAGGAGAAGCCGCAGGGTGGGAGGCTACAAGAAACCCAGAAACCAAGATGGCCGCCAGCACATGTCAAACGAAGGTAAGACCATGACACCGATCCATGGATGCGTGGATCCGTAAAACACATACGGACATCTGAATGGAGCCTTACAGGGGGGTGATCAATGACAGGGGGGTGATCAATGACAGGGAAGTAATCAGGGAGTCTATATGGGCTGATCACCCCCCTGTAAGACTCCATTCAGACGTCCGTATGTGTTTTGCGGATCCGATCCATAGATGCGTGGATCCGTAAAACACATACGGACATCTGAATGGAGCCTTACAGGGGGGTGATCAATGACAGGGGGGTGATCAGGGAGTCTATATGGGGTGATCAGGGGTTCATAAGGGGTTAATAAGTGACAGGGGGGGGTGTAGTGTAGTGGTGTTTTGTGCTACTTTACAGAGCTACCTGTGTCCTCTGGTGGTCGATCCAAACAAAAGGGACCACCAGAGGACCAGGTAGCAGGTATATTAGACGCTGTTATCAAAACAGCATCTAATGTACCTGTTAGGGGTTAAAAAAATCGCATCTACAGCCTGCCAGCGAACGATCGCCGCTGGCAGGCTGTAGATCCTGTCTCTTACCGGCCGATCCTGTGAACGCGCGCGCCTGTGTGTGCGCGCGTTCACAGGAAGTCACGCGTCTCGCGTCCGGAGGCGGTTAAAGTCCTAAAAGAACATTCACTTTTGCCTATTTTGCCTCATCTATTACCCAACAAAATATTTATAGCTTTGAACTAAATAGAGGTGAAACTTAGGGCATTAGCATGTCATATGTATTAAGTCAACATTCAGTTTTTTCCTCTAGGACACTGCGATTTTTTTCCCTAAGCCTGTAACCACTTAAATACATAGCTTAGTTTGGGTATTTGGTTCTTTTTCGTCTGCACATTCAAAAGCCATAACCTTTTTGTTTTTCCATCAATATAACCGTATCAGGTCTTATTTATTTGTGGGCAGAGTTGTATTTTTTTATGTCATCACCTTGGGGTCTATTGAACTGTACAACTTTAACCACTTGCAGACCCAGCCGCTTACCCCCCTTCGTGACCAGGCCTAATGTAGCAAATCTGACATAGGTCACTTTATGTGGTAATAACTTTGCAATGCTTTTTACACCTTGTACTTTATGTTACTGGTAAATTTGGGTTGATATGTTTTACCTTTATTTATAAGAAAAAAATCCAAAATTTACAGAAATTTGGCCAAAATTAGAAATTTTCTAAACTTGAATTACTCTGCTTTTAAGACAGATAAGTGATACAGTACCTCACAAAATAGTTATCAATTAACATTTACTGTATGTCTACTTTGTGTTGGCATCATTTTGTAAATGTCAGTTAATTTTTTCAGTACTTTAGAAGACTTACACCTCTTTCACACGGGCGAGTTTTCCACGCGGGTGCAATGCGTGAGGTGAATGCATTACACCCGCACTGAATCCGGACCCATTCATTTCTATGGGGCTGTGCACATGAGCGGTGATTTTCACGCATCACTTGTGCGTTGCGTGAAAATTGCAGCATGCTATATACTGTGCGTTTTTCACGCAACGCAGGCCCCGTAGAAGTGAATGGGGCTGCGTGAAAATCGCAAGCATCCGCAAGCAAGTGCGGATGCGGTGCGATTTTCACACATGGTTGCTAGGAGACAATCGGGATGGGTACCATGAAAGAGGCCTTAGAATTTTAGAAGCAATTTTTCACATTTTAAAGAAAATTTCTAAAATCAACTTTTGTAAGGACGAATTGAGTTCTGAAGTCACTTTTAAGGGGCTTACACACACACAAAAAAAAACACCCATAAATTACCCCCATTTTAAAATACAACCCTCAAAATATTTAAAACTAATGTTGGAAACTTGGTTAAAACTTTAGGCTTTCCACAGGAATTAAAGCAAAATAGAGGTGAGGTGTAAACATTTTAATTAACTTTTCCATTTCTCTAGGGAGTGGAAGTAAGGTATTTAATTATTTTTTTATTTTTTATATGTCACTTTGGGGGAACATACCATTGGAAAACTATATGGGTCAGGGGCATTATAACTACTGGGGGCAGTGCCATCATAACTGCTGGGGAATGGGCGCAGAAGTATTATAACTGCTGGGCCACTACTGGGGGAAGGTGAATTGTAGAAATGGTCAGCACCTGACTTCCAGTTCGTCAGCACGGTAAAGGAACCACCACAATGGAAATATAGAAAAGAATCCCAGCATACGCTCTTCGTCTTCAAATTTGGCACAGACCTCTTAAATATAGGATCTACCTACCTTTTTTGGCAGCTAATGGTCTATTTACACCTTGCCTCAATACTGCAGTTTCAGCCCAAAAATTCTGTGACAATTTTGTACACAGTAGAGTTGTTGCACAAATTTCTGCAGCTGAAAATCAGTTCTGTTGGTCTGAGTGGGGTTGTTTGAGCGATAACCTTTTTTTTATTAGAATTTATAACAACAATTCATGCATATCACTAATATTTGAGGTATTAATTAATCATCCCCTTCTACATTTCTCAAGTGGTCAGGGAACATAACCTGCCAAACCACCTGTCATTTTTGATGTTTTTGGGCTCTCCCATATATTTTTATCATGCATTTTTCAGCACATTCTTAAGAGTTTATTGACTGCACCCATGCCTCAATACTAGGAGGTTATTTTTTCTTCTAACAGTTTACAGGCTTTAACCACTTCAACCCCCCTAGCTGAAACACCCTTAATGACCAGGCCACTTTTTACACTTCTGCACTACACTACTTTCACCGTTTATTGCTCGGTCATGCAACTTACCACCCAAATAAATTTGACTACTTTACAGAGCTACCTGTGTCCTCTGGTGGTCGATCCAAACAAAAGGGACCACCAGAGGACCAGGTAGCAGGTATATTAGACGCTGTTATCCAAACAGCGTCTAATGTACCTGTTAGGGGTTAAAAAAATCGCATCTACAGCCTGCCAGCGAACGATCACCGCTGGTAGGCTGTAGATCCTGTCTCTTACCGGCCGATCCTGTGAAGGCCTAATTTAGCAAATCTGACATAGGTCACTTTATGTGGTAATAACTTTGCAATGCTTTGTACACCTTGTACTTTATGTTACTGGTAAATTTGGGTTGATATGTTTTACCTTTATTTATAAGAAAAAAATCAAAAATTTACAGAAATTTGGCCAAAATTAGAAATTTTCTAAACTTGAATTACTCTGCTTTTAAGACAGATAAGTGATACAGTACCTCACAAAATAGTTATCAATTAACATTAACTGTATGTCTACTTTGTGTTGGCATCATTTTGTAAATGTCAGTTAATTTTTTCAGTACTTTAGAAGACTTACACCTCTTTCACACGGGCGAGTTTTCCACGCTGGTGCAATGCGTGAGGTGAATGCATTGCACCCGCACTGAATCCGGACCCATTCATTTCTATGGGGCTGTGCACATGAGCTGTGATTTTCATGCATCACTTGTGCGTTGCGTGAAAATCGCAGCATGCTATATATTGTGCGTTTTTCACGCAACGCAGGCCCCGTAGAAGTGAATGGGGCTGCGTGAAAATCGCAAGCATCCGCAAGCAAGTGCGGATGCGGTGCGATTTTCACACATGGTTGCTAGGAGACAATCGGAATGGGTACCATGAAAGAGGCCTTAGATTTTTAGAAGCAATTTTTCACATTTTAAAGAAAATTTCTAAAATCTATGGGAGATAATCATTGCTATTAGTGGGATTTTTACATAACTATTGCAGGAAACTATCTGTCTAATACTATTATTTTTGCATCTGGAGCATGGGGGAGCACAGAAGGCACAGTATTAGGTGTAGCAGCAAAATAACAATTTTGGGGCATCAGGATGGATGGATGATGGAAAAGCAAGGAACTTAAGATGTCAATTTTGTAAACTCTGCAGAGACGAGACATGACTGAAAGAAGTTGTGATGAGATGAACGGAGAACAGCAGAAAGAAGATCTACATAAGAGGAGACGTCACCTGTGAGGCACTGCATGTAATAGATACGTAATGCTGTATAGTCCTATATGTTTGGTAGTGTACATCCAGCAAGTAAAATATGTCTCTAGTGCTAAGGTGTGGGTGTAGGTGTGGGAAGGGGGGGTGGTTACTTTAAGAATTTGCCACATATGCATTGGGTCTTGGGTGCCAAATCTTTTGAGACCTTAGTAACGCTCCTGTTGACCCCACAGGTCTTTTGCAAAAATTTTTCCACAGATATGGCATTTCACCACCCAATATTTTGTACCCAGCATGTGTGAAAACTCAGCCCTCTTATTATTATGCTGTGCTTCCTGGTTTTATAAACACCCTACATCTGGCCCTAATCTTTTGCCTCAATGTATTAGAGCAGTGTTCCTCAGCTCCAGTCCTCAGGGCCCATCTGCCGGTCATGTTTTCAGAATTTCCATAGTATTGGGCAGGTGATATAATTAGTGTCCATGCATCAGGACGTATCACAGGTATTCATTCTATGGAACATTCTCAATTTCTGAGGACTGGAGTTGGGGAACACTGTATTAGAGGACTCAGGAGTATAAGAGCACTATGCGCAGCTTATTCTGACAAATGTAGAGGCTCTGGGGTGAAAAAAAGAAATGAAACCCCCAAGAAATGACCCTGTTTTGGAATTCTTCAAGGTAATAAGGGACAGAGTGAGCATTTTGACACCACAGATATTTTGGAGAAATTAATGTGCAACAATCTGGTGTAGGTCTAGACCAGGCATCCTCAAACTGAGACCCTTCAGCTGTTGTAAAACTACAACTCCCACAATGCCCTGCTGTAGGCTGATACCTGTAGGCTGTTCGGGCATGCTGGGAGTTGTAGTTTTGCAACAGCTGGAAGGCCGCGGTATGAGGATGCCTGGTCTAGACAGCTAGTCTAAGCTTCCGTCATCTTTAGGATTAGTAAATCTTGGCCATTATCTTTACCGAATATATATCGTTTTTGTTATGTGTCAATACCTTTTAAAGAATTTAAAGAAAAATTATTTGCATTGCCATATTCTGTTGGCTTACATTTAGACTGGCCTGAGCCTCTCATAACTTCAGCGGATACACCGCCAGATATAGGGGTTATTATAAGGGTTATAGGGTTATTAAGACTGGCGTTTAATAAATGACTCCCATAGAGTTCCATGTATGTGAGACATATGTTTCCAGGAATGTTTGTAACAGTCCTGACAAGCATAATGAAAATGAGTGGTGTAAACCTAGCTCTAGTGATGATACCTATGTCCAGTTATGCTACATATGGAGTTAGGCATGCATAGTGGAATTAATCAGGTCACTTAGACTAGTATCAAACCCAGCACTAAGCTTTATGTACTTGACTATGGTTTTGATAGGACTAAGCTTACCACTGCATTAAAAAACAAAGCAGTATAGACAGACTTGGTTATTTTTCTAGTTATCATCAAAATCTATGGCATGCACCATGTCATGCTCTAAACTACCTGAAAAGGAGCCTTAGATTAAACTATGCGACTCACAAAACAGTGCGCAATGTGATCCTATTTTGTGCACCATGTTGCAGGCCAAATCTCGCACTTGTGCACGAGGCAGTGCTATATAATGTGAGTGTTACGGTGAGCTCACATCACCGTTATGGATTCCTTTATTGCTGTCCATTAGAACATGGGTATAATGGAAAATAACTGAATCCATAAGACACAAGTCAAAACGGAAGCCTTTAAGAGGTATTCAGTTTTGATCCTTTATAATACAAGTCTATGGGCAATCATAACGGATCTGTCTGATTTCCATTATGCAAGATGGAAAACAAAGTCCTATCGTCAAAGTCCGTTCTGACCTTTTTTTTTTTACAAATAATACCTCAAGTGAGGTTAATCAAAGGTTTTATTATAATTTTGCATTGTGGAACAGGGTACAATACTTGGTTTAGGTTGCAAAATCACAATTAGTTTTTTTTTTTTTTATGCAGTACTAGCTCAATGATGAAAGAAAGCTGGCTAGACTGCACCAAATGTTTTATTAAAAATCAACCAAAAGTAGACTATATTCTGCCAATATCCTATTCCATTACCAGGTCCACATTGGCATTTTCCACACTATTACTCCTTCCTGTCATCACTCCAATAAACAATAAACTGGAGCATAAGGGTTATACTAGCAGAAAGCACTTAAAACATTAAAGGAGATTTTTGTTTCATTTATATGAATTGTACCTTACAAGTATTGTGTTTTTTTTAAAGAAATAACATTTCGCTCAAACCTGATAACTAGAGAAATGAATTAGTCATAATGTTCATTATCAAAAAATGGAGACTCTCAGCACTATTATGTTCATAGCAGTGGCAGACACATGACCCACAGACATGGGGGAATAAAAACACTTCCTAGGAGAAAGTGCCCATCATCCTGATAAAATAACATCCAAAAGTTCAGCTCACCCTTTATTCTCGGGTGCAGTTCTCAGTCACTAATCCACTTCAGAATCTCATGGGCCTGACAGTGTAATCTCAGTTTCTACTCCAGCTTCCAGGTGCTCAGCACTCACTTCCTTAGTTGCCTACAGATCTCCTATAGGTTCCAGCTTCTTCAGACCTAGTGCATATACATAGGCACGTTGTGTGGGACAGGAGAGAGAACAACACTGGGTAGACTCCAAAGACAAGTGTAAATCCCTGGTATTTTAATATACTCACAGGATGTAAAAACCATTACAGCATAAAAGAATTGAAACCAGTTTCTCTGTCTAATGCTTCATCAGGGGTGTACTGATCTGCTTCATCAGGGGTGGACTTATCTCCTCCCCACCTACCTTCCTTTTCATATAAACATAAACCCTTCCTTTCCCTTCAAGAATGTCCCTAAAATGTCCTTCCAAGGTCAGAGAAACATAGCTTGTGAATAGACTCCAATATTTTGTACACTTGTTTAGCAGAGTTTGAGTTGCAGTTAAAGGGGGCTGTTCCATGAAAAATATTTTACAGCTTTCAAACCAGCATCTGGATCTGAATTCTTTTGTAATTACCGGTAATTATAAATTTTGTATAGCCACTGAGCTATTCACTGAAATATATCTGTACAGTGCCACATCTTGTTTGCACTTTCTTTCTCTGCCTACCTCACTGAGATGGATACACATGCGCAGTTCCATTGTTCAACTTCCATCAGCAGAAAGGGCATGCCCCCTGGAAAAGGA
Source organism: Bufo gargarizans (assembly GCF_014858855.1). Lineage (NCBI taxonomy): Eukaryota > Metazoa > Chordata > Amphibia > Anura > Bufonidae > Bufo > Bufo gargarizans. The sequence continues at coordinate 489,958,125 of NC_058080.1, read as the reverse complement.
TACGCACCCTGAGCTGCCAACTTTAAATAAATCTAGCAGAGCAATTGGAGTAATGAATGGGGGCATCTCTGAATCTATATGAGGTACAGAGCTGGTTCTAGATTTGTTAGAAAGAGATTGTCATGTACTATTTGATGTCTGATTTCCAGTTTTTGAGTTAATGATGGGAAAACTACTTTAAGTCACAATGTATCACCAACAGATTGTGAAGTCAGAGCAGAGTGGTGCACATTGGGTAATGCTGGTTATTATATACTGTACTATGATTGGTTAATAATTAATGTATATAATAATAGAGTGGATACTGTCGTAAAGCAAAGTTAGCACTCTGGTACTTACACTTTCAATGTTAGTTTACCAAGGTAGTCTTATCACTGTTCTGTCATAGTCTGCCATCTGCATCGCACTAGAACAAAATCTATACGTGCCACTGTAAGGTAGAGATGGTGCTGGCTATTAAATATTAGCTGCATTTTCTTTGTGTTAATAGGTACAGCTCATAGTATTGTATTCAGAGAATGAAGATAATGTCTGAATTCTCATATATGACATCAGTCTTAATTGCTACTCAGACTTTACTTATGGTTAGATGATCATAGCATGATTTCTATGCTCTGGTGCAAGGTGAGAGTGGTGCTAGCTATAAAATATTAACTGCAATTTATGTATGTATAGGATTCCTGCCTAATAGAGTCTAAGAGGTGTTTAGTATGAAGCCCAATGTGCATTTTGTTGGTATTGGCATCTTCTTCTAGTGGCCATGTAATAAGTTATATTGTGACTGACCTGAATTCAGGACAATTACAAGGAGAGTGAATTAATCAATCTCCTGGCAACTAGATTTATTTGTTAAACATTATTGGGTTTCGCTTTTTCCGCATAGTTGACAAAAGAAGAGGAAGTTCATATACAGTACATGATAAGGCGAATCACTAATCACACACTGCTGAAAAATGTATAGAATGTTCTGCTGAATCCATGAAGGACTTTATTTTTAAGGAGGGCTAATTCAAGATCTTATCACATCATTTTTTTTTATTTTTACTTTGAAATGTCTGGGGACTAAACATAGACAGAATTCATAATTCTGTAGTGGTCTATCTATACCTACATGGATATTTGAGGCAATAGACCACATCGAAAGAGAAGCATTTCATACGTTCTTTTGTGTGGTCTTTTGTGGTTTTTAGAATTCTACTGGTTTTACTCAAGTGGCATGGGAAGCATGGAACAGTAGCGGATACTTTGTTTGTTGATCTTAGATTTGAGAAGGTTATTCTTTTAGAGTAGATTGATGATCGTCATGGTCTACTCTTCATGGTTATCTGTGGAGACTCTCAAACTATCATTAGAATTATCGTTTCTCTGCTTGGGAGTTAGGAGTTCTTTCTGATTGGTACTTGGAGCTATGTCACATTCTTCTTTAATAGCTCCCTTCAAATTGTCCCTGTCCAGTAGTCTGGATTTGAGTTAAAGATGTTTAACCGCCTCCGGACCGCCTAACACAGGATTGCAGTCCGGAGGTGGTCGGATCATTCCTCCTAGACGCATCCGTGCGTCATCTCGGGCCGGCAAAAGTCGCAGCAGAAGTCACAAGCCTGCCAGCCAATGATCAGCGCTGGCAGGCTGGTGATTTTCAAAAAAAATAATCACAAGCCTCTTAACACATTATATTTATAAATATAATGTGTTAAATGGCTTCTGTGCTCCTCTGCTGGTCCTTTTAGTCGGTTGGTCCCAGCAGAGGAGCACAGATCACTGTAAGTTCACAAACACCACACACTTAGCACCTTTTTTTTTTCACTAGTATTGACAGTTAGGTTTTAGGATAGTTTAGGCCCCTTTGTTAAGTAGTTAGCATCGGTTAGCGCCCAGCCCACCGCACCGCAGTCTCTGATTCGCTGATTAGCGTATCGCTAATCAGCATTGGTACTTTTATAGTATCTGTAAGTGATCAAAACTGATCACAGTCAGATCTATAATAGTATTAGTGTCACCTTAGCTTGCCCTCCACCCAAAATGCAGTGTTTGCCCGATCAGGCCTGATCGGTCGCCCACACGTGCGTTCACCCACGCCTGCCCCACCGCAGTGACAACATTTTTTCATTTTTTTTATCACTGCACAATCACTTTACAAGCGCTGCGGCGATAAAAAAAAAATCAGTTTTGATATTTTTTATCAATCGCAGCGGCCTCCGATACTTCGCTAGCTTCCCATTTGTCAGACAGGCTTGCTTTTTTTCTTGGGTAGTCTCAGGGAATACCCCCTAAATTTAGTTGACCAAATGGCAAGTAAGGGGTATTCTTCTGAAGAGGCCTACAGGCTTCTGACCCAGTCGGATGAGGAATGGGAACCCTCATCTGACAAATCCAGCGGGTCAGAATACGAACCTGTAGAAAGCAGTGTCAGTCTGACCCAAAGTTCGGACGAGGAGGTTGAGGTCCCTGATAGCACCAGACGTACCCGGCCCCATGTTGCTAGACCACAGGTTGCGCCGGATCCGCTTCAAGGGCAGCAGAGTGGGGCTGGCGCTGTCGGATTACGTGGTGAGGCATACACCAGCAGCGCAGCCCATCCTGGACCTCGTACCAGCACTGCCGTACAACATGGTGAAGTGGCGAGCACCAGAAGGGCAGTTGAAGCTGGTACGGTGGCACGTGCAGTAGTTCCCCCGTTGCAGCCACCGCACAGACAGGCCCATAGAGCCCCTAGAGTCCCTGAGGTGCTGGCAAACCCTGATTGGCAGCCCCCAACTTCAGCCGCACCAGTAGTTCCCCCTTTCACCGCCCAGTCTGGAGTTCGGGTTGAGACAGCTCAGATCGGATCGGCACTGGGGTTTTTTGAGCTGTTCTTGACTGCGGAGCTCTTGGACTTAGTCGTGGCAGAAACAAATCGGTATGCCACTCAATTTATAGCCGCCAACCCGGGAAGCTTTTATGCCTAGTCTTTCCGGTGGAAACCCGTCATAGTTTCCAAATTTATAAATTTTCTGGGCCTTCTCCTCAACATTGGCCTGACAAAAAAGCATGAATTGCAGTCATATTAGTCCACGAACCCAATTCATCACATGCCCATGTTCTCTGCTAGTCAGAGACAGGATAAGGAAAAAAAGAGAGGGTTAGTCACTGGGCCTTCAGAACGATGGTCCAGGGGTAACTTCGCAGGGCGCCAAAGGTGGGGCAGAATAAGTGTCCTTTGATTTTCTCAAAATGTTGGGGGGAAATTTTTTTATTTTTTTTTATTTTATGAAATGAAGATAGTAGAACAGGTAAGGGCAGGCTGCCAAATGGTCTCAACCCACCTTGAGCCTCAAGGTGGGTGATCGGAATGAAAGGAGTGGGGTAGCGTGGGGACGCTGAAAAAGGACCACAGGGGGGCGCCAAAATCCCTAGTGTCTAGGTTAGTGGGGGTATATAACCAAAGATAGCGATTTATATTTGCTAGGTAAGATATAACAAATAGTAAAAACAAATAGTAAAAACAAAGGTAGGTTTGTACATATAAAATCAAAGTATAAAATCAAAATTTTAGTGACTCACTTCACCCAGGAGGGTAATGTGGGATAAAGCTCAAGACACCCACACCACACCTCCTGCGCCTGGATCGCCAGTAGAGTCTTAGAAATGAACAAAGATCACTCTCGAGTCCTTGTTCTTTCTTTTATTCTTTATTCCAAAAGCCAGGGTTTGGGGGAGTGAGCAGCTCAACGCGTTTCGGGGCCTCTTAGTGGGTCCCCTTCATCAGGAGCATATACATTCAACATATAATAAAATGGGGTTTAAATAGCATGGGAAACAGCCAAAAAGACCGCCAAAAGCGGCTTTGAATTATGTCACTTCCGGTTTCTGCATGCGTTCCACTGTGGAACGCACCGGAAGTGGCGACCTCATAGTCTCAAAAACCTTAGTTTACTTAATGAGTAAAAACGGTGTGTAACCCCCCTTCCCATAGTGCGCCCACGGTGGAACGCAAACCGGAACTTCCGGCATACTCCACCGTGGAGCGCACCGGAACCGGAAGTCCCGGGTGCTCCTATGGGCCCGCATCTCTCTTGTGCCGTAACCACGGTGGAACGCATACCTAGCTTCCGATGCGCTCCAACGTGGAACGCACCAGAACCGGAAATGCGCCTCAAGACGGGAGTGAATAGTGTAGTGGTAGAGAGGTGAGGGAAGGAGAGTGGGGGGCGGGGTCCCTGGTGATGGGTATATACTGAACCTAAGGACATGAATAAAGGTGTCATTTGTATGGGTGGAGTCATTTAAATGGCTCCCTTGTCATGCGATTGGGATTTGGTACTGATTAAAAAAGGTGATTTACATCGTTCCTACAAGGGGAACTGTTAAAAGGGGGCAGTGTTCTAGATAGTACAAGGGGAACTATAGCAGATACCCACAGCTATCTAGCAATGATTGATAAAAAGAGATGATGATTAATTAATTAAAACGACGATGGTGATCATGATAATAAATACATATAAAAATATAATATATAATAGCTACCGTTTTTACTCATTAAGTAAACTAAGGTTTTTGAGACTATGAGGTCGCCACTTCCGGTGCGTTCCACAGTGGAACGCATGCAGAAACCGGAAGTGACATAATTCAAAGCCGCTTTTGGCGGTCTTTTTGGCTGTTTCCCATGCTGAATGTATATGCTCCTGATGAAGGGGACCCACTAAGAGGCCCCGAAACGCGTTGAGCTGCTCACTCCCCCAAACCCTGGCTTTTGGAATAAAGAATAAAAGAAAGAACAAGGACTCGAGAGTGATCTTTGTTCATTTCTAAGACTCTACTGGCGATCCAGGCGCAGGAGGTGTGGTGTGGGTGTCTTGAGCTTTATCCCACATTACCCTCCTGGGTGAAGTGAGTCACTAAAATTTTGATTTTATACTTTGATTTTATATGTACAAACCTACCTTTGTTTTTACTATTTGTTTTTACTATTTGTTATATCTTACCTAACAAATATAAATCGCTATCTTTGGTTATATACCCCCACTAACCTAGACACTAGGGATTTTGGCGCCCCCCTGTGGTCCTTTTTAAGCGTCCCCACGCTACCCCACTCCTTTCATGTTCTCTGCTGCCATGTCCAGGACACGATTTGAGACCATCCTGCGTTTCCTGCACTTTAGTGACAACAGCACCTCTCGTCCCAGAGGCCACCCAGCTTTTGACCTGCTCCACAAAATTCGGCCCCTCATAGACCACCTTAACACCAAATTTGCAGATTTGTATACCCCTGAGCAAAACATCTGCATAGACGAGTCCCTTGGCTTCAAACAATACATCCCAAGCAAGCGCGCCCAGTATGGGGTCAAATTGTATAAGCTCTGTGAAAGGGCCTCAGGCTATACGCACAAATTTTGTGTCTATGAGGGTAAAGATCAGACCCTGGAGCCGGTCGGTTGCCCTGACTACCTGGGGAGCAGTGGGAATACAGTCTGGGACAAATTGGGGTGTAAAAATACACCCCAAAACACATTGCCCTACTTCTTCTGAGTACGGCGATACCACATGTGTGACACTTTTTTGCAGCCAAGGTGGGCAAAGGGGCCCAAATTCTAAAGAGCACCTTTAGGATTTCACAGGGCATTTTTTACACATTTGGATTTCAAACTACTTCTCACGCATTAGGGCCCCTAAAATGCCAGAACAGTATAACTACCCCACAAGTGACCCCATTTTGGAAAGAAGACACCCCAAGGTATTTCGTGATGGGCATAGTGAGTTCATGGAAGTTTTTATTTTTTGTCACAAGTTAGTGGAATATGAGACTTTGTAAGAAAAAAAAAAAAAAAAAAACATTTTCCGCTAACTTGTGCCCCCCCCAAAAAAATCGAGGAACTCACCATGCCCCCCACGGAATACCTTGGGGTGTCTTCTTTCCAAAATGGGGTCACTTGTGGGGTATTTATACTGCCCTGGCAATTTTGGGGCCCTAATGTGTGAGAAGTAGTTTGAAATCCAAATGTGTAAAAAATGCCCTGTGAAATCCGAAAGGTGCTCTTTAGAATTTGGGCCTCTTTGCCCACCTAGGCTGCAAAAAAGTGTCACACATGTGGTATCGCCGTACTCAGGAGAAGTTGGGCAATGTGTTTTGGGGTGTCTTTTTACATATACCTATGCTGGGTGAGAGAAATATCTCTCTAAAATGACAACGTTGTATAAAAAATATTTCTCTCACCCAGCATGGGTATATGTGAAAATACACCCTAAAACACATTGCCCTACTTCTTCTGAGTACGGCGATACCACACGTGTGACACTTTTTTGCAGCCTAGGTGGGCAAAAGGGGCCCAAATTCTAAAGAGCACCTTTAGGATTCCACAGGGCATTTTTTACACATTTTGATTTCAAACTACTTCTCACACATTAGGGCCACTAAAATGCCAGGGCAGTATAAATACCCCACAAGTGACCCCATTTTGGAAAGAAGACACCCCAAGGTATTTTGTGATGGGCATAGTGAGTTCATGGAAGTTTTTATTTTTTGTCACAAGTTAGCAGAATATGAGACTTTCTAAGAAAAAAAAAATCATCATTTTCCGCTAACTTGTGACAAAAAATAAAACTTCTATGAACTCACTATGCCCATCAGCGAATACCTTAGGGTGTCCACTTTCCGAAATGGGGTCATTTGTGGGGTGTTTCTACTGTCTGGGCATTGTAGAACCTCAGGAAACATGACAGGTGCTCAGAAAGTCAGAGCTGCTTCAAAATGATGAAATTTAAATTTTTGTACCATAGTTGTAAACGCTATTACTTTTGCGCAAACCAATAAATATACACTTATTGCATTTTTTAAATCAAAGACATGTAGAACAATACATTTAGAGAAAAATGTATATAGAAATGTAGTTTCATTTGAAAAATTTTACAACTGAAAGTGAAAAATGTCATCTTTTTGCAAAAAAAATGGGTAAATTTTGATTAATAACAAAAAAAGTAAAAATGTCAGCAGCAATAAAATACCACCAAATGAAATCTCTATTAGTGAGAAGAAAAGGAGGTAAAATTCATTTTAGTGGTAAGTTGTATGACCGAGCAATAAACGGTGAAAGTAGTGTAGTGCAGAATTGTAAAAAGTGGTCTGGTCATTAAGGGGGTTTAAGCTAGGGGGGCTGAGGTGGTTAAAGAGGACCTTTCACCACTCCTGACCTGCCTATTTTAATAGGTCCATGCTTTTCCCACTTACTAACAATTCTAGAGCATATATTCTTATGGCTCTATGTTTTGCCATTCCTTTATTATTTGCACTATAAGTTCTGAATGAATTGCTAGCAGTCTGCAGTAAGGGTACAGAGTAGTAATAACAAGTTGGTGGGGGGTGTACCTGCACAGTCTGAAAATGGCAGCACTGATTGAATAGAGTGAGTCTGTGCCGGGACACGCCCCCAACTGGTTACCACCCCTCTGTACCCTTACTGCAGACTGCTAGCAGTTCATTTATAACTTATAGTGCAAATAATAAAGGAATGGCACAACATAGAGCCATAAGAATAGATGGTCCAGAATTGTTATTACATGGGGAATGCATAAAGCTATTAAAACAGGAATGTAAGGAGTGGTGAAAGGTCCTCTTTAAGATCAACCATTTGTGCTGCAATCGGAGGAACTCTCCCATGGGAGTAGCTCTGATTGCACATTTTGAGTGAACACTTCTGGCGTCTAACAGACTCTTGGTGGAGGTCCTTTTCTGTACACTCTTCTTGTAGTCTCTTTTCCCATTTTTTAATGAATTTTCAAGTCCAGAAGGGGAATTGACTTCCAGCGGAATGCCAGTGCTAGCTTGAGGCTACAGTCATTTGTATTTAACCCTCCTCTTATGTTAGCTTTCTGTTACTATCCATGATGTTAACGGGTCGGTTTTGACCCGTGTCTTAAATCAGCCATAAAATACTCTCTGAACAATTATTTATCATCCAATTTGTTTCTTACCTCTTGGTTACCTTGTTAGGCTTCTTTATCCTTGAAAAGATTGGTTTTAATATTTTTGGTGTGACCCCTTAGACCTTTCTTTTGATAGCATACCTCTCATTTTCAAATTAAAAAAATGGTGAAATAAGCCTCAATAGAATATTATAAGTAAATAAAAGGTTGTTATGTCACCAGAATGTTGCTGAGGAGTATTTGAACACATCTCTTAACTTTTTTTTAAAATATTTTTTATTTTATTTTAATAACATTAACTATAATAACATTGATGGTGTTAGGGTCAATTTTGACCTATATATATTTACTTCAATAAAATAGCCAAAAGTCTTTTTTTTAACATAAAACGTTCATAAACAATGAAAAGCAAGTAATAATACAAAATGTACACTTGCAAGGTCAAACAAACAACACACAATCAAGCAAGGCAAACCAATAGAAATCAAGTACTACTTTCAAAGCATCTTTGTGCAGGAACTTGCATGTGTTTGTGTGGGTGTTTTTAGATGCATGTGTGGCAAAAGCTGACACTTTTAGCATGTTCTTTGCAGATATATTTTTTACAGTGGAAGCATAATGTGTGTGTCTTTCTGTCCTTATTGCTGAGGCAGACCTGACACCTCTTTCTTTTAGAATCAGATGGCATCACTGGAGTTGTGGCTGTGGCTGTGCTGGTTGATGTTGAGGCAAGGCTAGATGATGATGAGGATGCTGGCACTGATTCTCTTTGTGTTGTTGATGGTGTGGATGGAGTGCTTGATGAACTCTGCATCTGTCTGATCACGGCTGCAGCGATTGGATCTCGAGACACCCGTTTCCTTTGCTCAATGTGTGCCTTGACAAGAGAACTTCCTAGCTCCTTGAGAAATATTCTCCGCTTGTTATTTTTTTGTGTGTTCCAACCTGGGTGGATGTGGGTCCATAACACAAATGCATTGTATGCAGACACATCTAGGATGTTAGAAAACACAGCCATCGGCCATCTCCTGGTCATTCGCTGACAAGTATAGGTAGCAGTCAGCTTGTCCAGGTTGTCCACTCCTCCTTTGTTTTTATTGTAATCCAGGATAATTGTGGGCTTTTTGTCACTTCTTGATGACATAGCTGCATCTTTGTGAAAAGTGGACATAAGTATCACTATTTTTTTTTTTTTTTTTTGTGGACAATATGAAACAACAGTGGTGGTGTCTGTAAAAGCAAATTTTGAAGAAAGTGAAGCTCTGTCCTTCACCTGCAAAATTTCAGTGTGCAACTCAGGTTTATTTATTTTTATTGTGCCTACCATGGTGAGTTTCCTCCTGAGAAGTTTTTGTCCAAGGTCATAGCTGGTAAAAAAATTGTCAAGATGTGATATTGTGACCCCGCAGTCCAGTAGTCAAATCAAGGACTACACGTTGTCCTTGTTTTTTCTCAGGGATGCCACTTTCGAGTTTGCCGGTGTAAATCTGTAGGTTCCATGCATAGCTTGTTTTTGCATCACAGGCTGCCCAGATTTTTATGCCGTATTTGCCTGGCTTACTGGGCATATACTGCCGGAAGGGGCAATTTCCACGGAAAGGGATCAAACGTTCATCTACTGTTACCTAAGGCCCAGGGTTAAACATTAGTGGAAGGAGCTGAACCCATTTCTCCCAGACATCCCTTATGGGAGCAAGCTTGTCAGATTTTGCTCTAGTATCTCTGTTGTCAAATCTGAAAACTCTTGATATAATTCGAAAGGTATGAAGTGACATTGTTGCTGGGAAGATATATCTGCCTCTTGACTTGTCCCAAAGACTATCAGTGGCCTCCAGCGAGAAGAAGAACACCAATATAAGCATCTAGGCATTCCTCATTTATGTTATTCCACATGTTGCCATGGTCTTTTTTTCCTTCAAGGTTTGTCATTGCAATGATCACTTTTTTTAGTGACAATGGCATGAACAGTTCAAAACATGTTTTGATGTCACTTACTCTCGTCACAGCAAACCTTGTGATCCCAGGGGTCTTTTTGATCACATCTGCAGCAGCTGCCCTGCCATGTAAGTCAGGAGGTTCTAAACTCCAACAGATCTTACCACTTTTGGATTTGAATGTTTCAGCAGGAACAGCAGCAGGTTCAGCACTGGTGGCCTCCTCATCAGACTCATCAGATGTGTCTATGTATTCTGGTTGATACTCTACTTCATCTTCTGCCTCAGAAACCTGCTCATCCATATCGCTATGCTGCTCTGTGTCCTCTGCCTCATTTTCATCCAAGATATAATCCAGTATTTGGCTTCCTGTAAATCTTCTCACTCTTGCATGCTGCATATTGGAGATGATTACTCTGCAAGTCAGCAACTCTGAAATGTATTGGTCCTATGTTTCTTTACTTTATTTAGAGAAGCAGACAAGCAGGCAAAGAGATGGGCCCCTCGCTAACTACAGCTCACATGGTTGAGAGGGGATTGGCTGTCAGTGTTACTAAGCAGAGAGAGTGTTTATGATTTCAGTTTTGGCACTTATTAGTGTCCTATAATCCTATATTATAACTGGGTCAGAATTGACCCTAACACCATAAACGTATTAATTTTAACCACAGTATTTTATAATTTAGTGAAAAGGATTTTTTTTCTATTACATTGTTTAAATAGAGGTTCCTGACAAAGTAAAAAAATCTTGATGCAATAAACAAATGTATGTGATACTTATAGACATTCAAAACCTGAAAACGGGTCGGTTCTGACCCTAACATAAGAGGAGGGTTAAAGTGTTGATAAGTTCTTCTAGTTTAGACATGGAACATCCCTATATTAACATGGTATTGTCAATGTACTGATGGCTAATGTTAAAGATGACATAACTGATTATATTATCAGTAAACACTACTTCCCCCTTCCTCCACCTGAAGCATAAAGTTCTTTCGTGTAAGGTTTACTTGTCAACCATCTCTTTTGTGGTTGATGTTGGTATATAAGCTTTCAAAACTGCATGTGACTATTAGTTCCTCCTTCCCCAATGCAATGTCATCGCTTTAAACATAGCTCTTTAAACATTTGCATAGTGTCTCTGATATAGGAAGATAACAAGGAAGTTGGTAAATTTAAGTTCTTTACTTTTGGTCCAGAAAGATATTAAACATTTTCCTGAGTTTATCTATGACAGAGACAATTGGTCTTCTAGGCAGGTTCTGTGTTGTTATATATCTTTAGGAGCATATAAAAAGTGGCAGTTTGGGGGCCTGTGTGTAATTAGTACTTTAGTACATATTTTTTATTTTTTTTTGCCAGTGCAAAAAGCAAGCCATCAAAGGTATTGGCACCGGAGAGGTTTTTTTTAGCTGGTCACCACATGAAATAAAGTTGACCACAACAGTGTTTTTGCAAAATGGCACTTATAAATAGCAAGCTTGTTTTAATTATTTTTTAAAATTTCTAATGAAAGTTTTGTTCTTGTTTATGACCACAAACTTTCCCCTTTCCCTGGTATTTTTACCTTGCATTATCTTCTTCCTTATTCTTAAGCCAAGCACAAACAAAGCAGTTTGATGCATGTTATTTTTAGAAAACCAAATCCCAGAGAGTATTTCTTAGAACTCTATAAATTAATAAATGGTACTACTTCTTGAACCTTATCCTAAGTTTCTGTTAAAAAAACAACAACAAATAAATGCATAAAAAGAACTAAAAGAGTGAAAGTTTCATAATAACCTGAAGGGCTGGAGGAGTGTTAAAATTCTCCACCCCGGTCATTCTTCGCTCTGGTCTTTTAGAAACATCAATAGGATCCATCTGCTCTTTGTGGGAGACTGTATTCTGTCAATGCACTATAGACACAGCCCAGTATCTGTAATTCCTTTTTAGTTAAAACATGGAATAGAAATATCTACACCTAAATAGCACAATATGAACTAAGCCTTAACTATTATGTAGTATCCTCCCATGGAAGAGTTCTTTGGAAATGCATATAGGGGGAGATTTATCAAAAGTGGTGTAAAGGAAAACTAATTTAGTTGCCCATAGCAACCTTTCATTTTCTAAAGGATCTCTGACAAATGAAAACTCTTTTGATAAATCTTCTCCCGCGCGCCACAGGCAGAAAGACATGGACAATAATGGATCCATGGGTGTACTAACTGGATTTTACTAAAGTACTTTTTGCTATGTTGGTCAAGGGGTGCACATGTATATTTGATCCAATTACAATCTGGTTTCACTCCCCTGAAGTGCAACTGGAAGTTAAGGCTCATGCACATGTCTATATGACAGCTCTACAAAAACAGAGTTGCCATAGCTTTGCATGAGGCCTCTACTGAACCTCTATAAGAATATGAGAGAAAAATGTGCCCTATCAGAATCCTTATGTAGAAAGGACTTCTTTGTATGCATGGAGTCTGAAGGAGCATGTATTGCTCTGTACACTGCCATACCACCCCATGCACAGGATTCTGTCGTGTGCATGAGACCTAAGGTCTTCATGCACACAGCAATACTACCGCTTCACATAAGATTTGAGTTGGAATTCTATAGAGCCATACCATATGTCTGGATAGCTCTTGCTTCATATAGAGGGTAATACACAACTTGGTGAAAGGAAACTGGCACGTATCACTGAATTCCATATTATAGAGGTGTTCTGCCTTACAAGCATTAATTGGGAGATAACCTCCAAATACGGCATACGGAGTGGCCTGAGTTCTGTACTATAGTGGGCCACCAAGTGTAAGGGTAAATATATAGTGATTAAGCATTCCAGAAAATTCTGAAAAAGGAAGAGCGAATCAATTCCAAGGAAGCAGAGTTTGTTACGAATTTCACAAAAAAAATCTTCCCTCAAACGAATCTGAAGCTTTTGCTATTCGTTTTGGATGAATTGCATAAAACCACACACAGTACCATTTTACTGTGAGAATTGGGGGCAAACCCACAAGTGAGGAAGAAGGATGCTCACATGACACTGGGGGGACAGGGCTTGCCCTGATTGGTTATAAAAAGATTATGGGCAGAGAATATTTGGGAATCTGGGGGGGGTATAATCAGGTGGAGGGAGTGGTGTATTTGCTGGCAAGCTACTGCCAGCTCATCTTCTGGCAACTAGTTCTACATTACAGATTCCTGCCAGAACTTTTTTTTTGTAGTGAATGGTGCAACATTATCATTGAGGACAAAGGGGATGAAATTGTGGACTGAGTCACACCTCTTCTCAAACACAGCAGAATGACGTGGAGGTCTGACACTGTGCCTTGGAGCCCGATGTCACAGCATTCTACCTGCTTCTCCTCCTTGCAACTCCTGAGATGCCTTTTAGTTGCATCCTCTTTGTCATCACTGCCCCCTTCCTATTTGGGACGCCTTCTTTTTTCCCAAGAAGAGGCAACAAAACTCTACCATGCACTACAGAAGATAGTCATGAGAGTCTCCCTGTTGATGAATTGTGTGAGAACTATTAGTGTTTGGAATGTCATGGAGAGGGGATTTAGGGGGAGGTGGGGAACCCCATGCATAGCTGTGTTAGTGGTGGTGGTAGTAGTGGCAACTGTGGTGGCAGTAGTAGTGGCACTCTGGGCAAATACAGATACTATGACAATTGATTGTGTGTTGGAAAGGACCTAGAAGCCAGATCAGGGTCCCGGGCAGGGCCGGACTGGCCATAGGGCAGACCGGGCATTTGCCCGGTGGGCCGGGCCGCCTCAGGGGGGCCGCCTCAGGGCTCAAGTGGGTGTGCCGAGTTTGCCCTAATCACACTCCTGTGCTCCGCCTCCTGCCAGCCCCGGCCGCACAGCTTAATAATCATCATGACTGTCTGATCAGGGCCGGACTGGCCATAGGGCGGGTCGGGCCGCCTCAGGGCTCGAGTGGGTGTGCCGGTATGGCCTAATCACACCCCTCCCTGTGCTCCGCCTCCTGCCAGCCCCGGCCGCACAGCTTAATCATCACACAAAGACACAGACATAGATACTGACTGTGAGTCCACCCCCACTGCTCTGCCTCCTGTGCTCCGCCTTCGTGACTCCCTCTTCCGGCGGCCAGCAGCGTAACGTCGCTCACTCCGACGTCACGCGCCTGCTCCGCCTTCATTAATAAAGTGGGAGGAGCATGCGCGTGCGGCGTTACGTAGTGAGTGACGTCACGTTACGCTGCCGCCGGCCGCCTTTTTTGAATGTTGAAGAGCGGGACTGGAGCCACCAGCTTCTGCCTGCCCGCCCCAGTAGTGCCCAACTGGCTGTGGCTGCCGCCTGCCCATGCCCACTGACTGTCCAAGGCAGTAAGTTAGTGATAGAATATTAGACAGTAACTTATGTAAGTGAGCTATTGAGCTTGTAAATAAACTTGTGCAAAGTATATTAGTAACTACTCATATACTTTGCACAAGTTTATTTACAAGCTCAATAGCTCACTTACATAAGGAACAGCGGGGTCTGTCTTACAATAGGGAGGGACACTGTTATGGGGGAGGGGAGATATCTGTGGATCATGTGGATGATGAGATGACACATATATATAGCACAAGATGCTTCCGCTGCCATAACAGTGTCATCCACAGATGCCGCCATAACAGTGCCATGCAATCCACAGATATCCCCTTAACAGTCTATTAAGGGGATATCTGTGGATGACACTGTTATGGGGTGGGGTCTGTGGATGACGCACTGTTAATAACAGTGCATCATCCACAGATGGCCCCATAACTGTGTGTCCTCCACAGATGCCCATAACAGTGCGTCATCCACTGATGCCCCCTAATAGTGTCATCCACAGATGCCCCATTTATAGTGTCATTCACAGATCCCCCATAACAGTGCGTCATCCACAGATGCCCCCATAACCGTGTGTCATCCACTGATGCCCCCATAATAGTGTCATCCACAGATGCCCCATTAATAGTGTCATTCACAGGTCCCCCATAACAGTACGTCATCCACAGATGCCCCCATAACTGTGTGTCATCCACTGATGCCCATAACAGTGTGTCATCCACAGATGCCCCCATAACTGTGTGTCATCCACTGATGCCCCCATAATAGTGTCATCCACAGATGCCCCATTTATAGTGTCATTCACAGATCCCCCATAACAGTGCGTCATCCACAGATGCCCCCATAACCGTGTGTCATCCACTGATGCCCCCATAATAGTGTCATCCACAGATGCCCCATTAATAGTGTCATCCACAGATGCCCCATTAATAGTGTCATTCACAGGTCCCCCATAACAGTACGTCATCCACAGATGCCCCCATAACTGTGTGTCATCCACTGATGCCCATAACAGTGTGTCATCCACAGATCCCCCATAACAGTGTGTCATCCACAGGTCCCCCATAACAGTGTGTCATCCACAGGTCCCCCCATAACAGTGTGTCATCCACAGGTCCCCCATAACAGTGTGTCATCCACAGGTCCCCCATAACAGTGTGTCATCCACAGGTCCCCCATAACAGTGTGTCATCCACAGGTCCCCCCATAACAGTGTGTCATCAACAGGTCCCCCCATAACATTGTGTCATCCACAGATCCCCCATAACAGTGTGTCATCCACAGATCCCCCATAACAGTGTGTCATCCACAGGTCCCCCATAACAGTGTGTCATCCACAGATCCCCATAACAGTGTGTCATCCACAGGTCCCCCCACAACAGTGTGTCATCCACAGGTCCCCCCACAACAGTGTGTCATCCACAGGTCCCCCATAACAGTGTGTCATCCACAGGTCCCCCATAACAGTGTGTCATCCACAGATCCCCCATAACAGTGTGTCATCCACAGGTCCCCCATAACAGTGTGTCATCCACAGATCCCCATAACAGTGTGTCATCCACAGATCCCCCATAACAGTGTGTCATCCACAGGTCCCCCATAACAGTGTGTCATCCACAGGTCCCCCATAACAGTGTGTCATCCACAGGTCCCCCATAACAGTGTGTCATCCACAGGTCCCCCATAACAGTGTGTCATCCACAGGTCCCCCATAACAGTGTGTCATCCACAGGTCCCCCATAACAGTGTGTCATCCACAGGTCCCCCATAACAGTGTGTCATACTGTCATCCACAGATCCCCCATAACAGTGCGCCTGCGCACTGAGGAGAGACAGAAAGGAGGGCACATAATCAGTGGAAGCAAGCAGAGGACGGCACAGCAGACGACTGAATCGCTTCTTTTGTAAGTAAATTGTTTTATTATAAATGTAGTTTAATGTTTTTGTCTTTTATTATATTCTGGCTTTTGCTTGGTTATGTATGATGCTTTTTGATAATAAGTAAATGTAGTGGTGCTATAATGTGGACCCCAGGCCTCTCTGATGTCCTGCAGGCTGGGCTGGCGCTGTGGCAGCATACAGTCGGTCAGGCAGCAGAAAGGCTCTGGGGCTGTCATTGTGCTCTGGAACTTTTCCCTTCACAGCCACTGCTATCTCTCTCTCCTACAGTGCAGACTCTGCAAGAGGCTTTCCATTTGCTCTCCGTCCTCTTAAAAGTCTATGGGAATCAAAACGGATCCATCTGGTTCCTGTTATGCAAGACGGAAAACAAAGTCCTGTCGACAGGGACCCAGACGGCTCCGTTATGCTTTCTCATAAACTTCTATTAGGACAGAGCAAAACGGAATGCCTCTTGGGGTCCATTCACACGTCCGTTGTTTCTTTCCTGATCTGTTCCGTTTTTTGCGGAACAGATCTGGACCAGATCTGTACCCATTCATTTTCAATTGGTCCTGAAAAAAAAAAAATCGGACAGCTCAATGTCTGATTTTTTTTCAGGACCCATTGAAAATTAATGGGTACAGAACTGGTCCAGATCTGTTCCGCAAAAAACGGAACAGATCAGGAAAGAAACAACGGACGTGTGAATGGACCCTTAAAGGTTTCCGTTTTGCATTGCATCTGGCCATTCCATTATATTCCGTTTGAAACTGAACCTATAACGGAATGGCATAACGCAGATGTAAACCCACCCTGTACGGAATAGGTGGTATTTGCCAGAGTTGCTGGAGAACTGTGAGTGCAATTTCGGGGGCACTGACCTGTACAGGGTGTGAGGATGGGGAGGTTGAGATCCACTGAGGATATTATAAGACTTTTCTGTAGCTTCCTATAATGTTGCAAGATCTGTATGTTGGTTGTTGCAAAGCTTGTGTGTTGGCTGAAGCCTTCCTATCTTACTGGTGGCTGGCCCTGCCCCTCAATTGTGCTTCTGGGTTTGGCTCCGCCCCTAGACTGCAAGGGGGTGGGGCCTGTTGGAGGTCATGTGATTGGGCTGCTCAGTCAAAAATGCCCGGGCCTATTTTTTGTCCCAGTCCGGCCCTGGTCCCGGGTGACGATTGCCCACACCTCCTACAATACCATAAGCAGAGGTAAACGTGCATTCACAGCTTCTATCCAAATACGTATATATGTACCTTATTGAACCTATGCTGTGCTGCTACTGTTGCCACTACTATTGCCGTCAAATGTCACAATTACCCTACCCTTTCCACATTCATACTGTAGTACTGCTGCTCCCAATTAAAAGCGATAAAGACACTCTGTCTCCTGACACTTAACACTTGTGCATGTATAAATATGAGCAGGCGTTATGCATAATTTTAGAGGGAAAACTTTTGGATGTTTTCTCCCAACAAGCTACTGTTTATTCCCCATAACACTGTGTGTCCCCGATAGGAACAATTTTTGGAAGCTTCTAGTTATGAAAATGCATAACACCTGCAATGGCACAGTTAGTTTTTAAAAACACTGGGGGGGGGGATTTATCAAACTGATGTAAAGTAGAACTGGCTTAGTTGCCCATAGCAACTAATCAGATTCCACCTTTCATTTTTCACAGCTCCTTTGGTAAATGAAATGTGGACTCTGATTGGTTTCTAAGGGCGACTAAGCCAGTTCTACTTTACAGTAGTTTGATAAATCTCCTCCACTGTTTGTTAACACTGTAAAATATGGATTTACCTATAGCTAGATATAATGTTAGCGCAACCCTGACATTATTTGCTATTGCTGTCATTGCATTCAAAAACTTAGGGAGGGGAGAGGGGAAAGAAAGAACAAAAAATTTGTAAAAGTGATAAAAAAAAAAAAAAAAAACTTGAGTCCTAGGAGACTAGAGGGTGTCACATACCGATTTTCAGGCAATTGGAGCCTGACAAATTATTCTGACAAGAATCTATTTTTTTTTTAAGTCCGCAAATTGGACATAAAACGAATTTAAGAAATTCACTCATCCTTAATCATGAATCTTTGTGAACTGAGAGATGATCATGGTTTTACTGCATATACTCTGGTTTTTAAGATACTCATTGATAGTGTCCTTGATGCAAATCTTGCTAATGATATACTGTGATTTTATGATAAATATCTTGGCCGAATTCTATAGTGAGAGAACAAAAGCCAGCAGATTGTTTAAACAAGCATCACCGTGCCACATCTCCAAGTTCCACATCCTTATAGTAAGTACAATACATCCTGGCCGTTGTGGCATTAAAAATATGAATCAAAGGCTTAAGTACACTAGATAAATTATTACATACAAGAAATACCATAACTTTGTTCAGGATAACACTGATGACCTCCAGATTTATCTTCCTAAATTCTAAAACACTTATTGGAGATAAAGTATGTTTGGCAAATAGCAAACATATTCCAACGTCCAGTGTAGATAAAAGATGACATCAGCAGCCTATTCACTAAGGTATAAAACAAACACATATTCCATATGTTCCATATTTACAATGCAAATGGTCTTCATACTTTTTTAATGTTTACAAGCATCAAATATCAATCTGGCACTTAGAAGGCGGTTGAGAGATGCAAGCAATATCAACATAACCAAAAGTACAATTAATGGTGACTGAAAAACTTGGAGTCTCCAGGATGTGGCCTGTCACTGACAAGTCTATGGAAGAGTAAGGGGGTCATTTACTAATCTGAAATATGCCTAAATTAGGCATATTTCATTCGCAGATGGTGGCGCAAAGGTTAGCTGTGCCGCTATCTGTGACTTTCCCCCGCTCACGCCAGGTCTAATATTGTGGGTATGGTGTGGGCAGGGAAGGGGACAGGCCGGCGTAGAAAATGGTCTAAATGTAAGACAGCTCGGAACCTGTCTTACATTTAAAAACTGGCACTGGATGCACCGAAGTTATGGAGAGGCCTGTGCCAGCTATGGATCCACCTCTAACTACGGGCCTTTATTAAGACTGGCATCTAAAACGCCAGTCTTAATAAATGTGCTCCTAAGTGCTTTCTCCTATGTGGTGTAACCATATCTAGATACTAAAATATTGCATTTACATTAGTAATCAGACCCTTTACTCAGCACTTAGTTGATGCACCTTTGGCAGTGATTACAGCCTCCAGTCTTCTTGGGTAAGATGCCACAAGGATTGAGCACCTGGAATTTGGTATTTTCAGCCATTCTTCTCTCCAAATCCTCTCAAGCTCTTTCAGATTCAATGGGGACCATCAGTGGACAGTCATTTTCCAGTTTCTTCAGAAATGTTTTGATTGGGTTCAAGTCAGAGCTCTGGCTGGGATACTCAAGGACAGTGGCGGATTGCAATAGGGACGTTCAGGTCGGCAGCCCCGGGCCCAGCACCGCTGGGGGGCCCAACGCCGACCCGAACGCTCACATACTGCAGTGGGGCACGGGAGCGCATAGTTCCCTGTCCCGTCGCTGATCACTGCCATAGGTTTCAGTCCTAGTAGGCCTATGCGGTACTGAAATCCCGGCGCCTGTGACGTGTGCACGCCTGCCTCATCCCGCCTTCCTCTGTGAGCAAGCGCCTGGGACATATGTGAATATTTAGCTTTTTTTCTTTTCTTCATTTTTTTATTTAATGTGCCTACTTTAGGGCACATGTGGGGACACACAAAGGAGGACATATTAGTGAAGAGACATCGAGTACATCGGGGGGGAATGTGGGGGCTGTGTGGGGCCAAATTATTATGGGAGGGACTACTATGTGGGGGCAAATTACTATGTGGGGCAGTGTGGGGGCAAATTACTATGTGGGGGCAGTGTGGGGGCAAATTACTATGTGGGGGCAAATTACTATGTGTGGGCAGTGTGGGAAAAATTATGGGGCAGTGTGGGGGCAAATTACTATGTGGGGGCAGTGTGGGGGAAATTACTATGTGTGGGTAGTGTGGGGGAAACTATTGTGTAGGAGCAGTGTGGGGGAAATTGCTATGTGGGGCAGTGTGTTGAAAACTATTGTGTGGGGCAGTGTGGGGGAAATTGCTACGTGTGGGCAGTGAGGGGGAAACTATTGTGTGGGGGCAGTGTAGGGGAAATTGCTATGTGGGGACAAATTTCTATATGGGGCAGTGTGGGAGAAATTACTATGTGGGGACAGTGTGGGAAAATTGCTATGTGGGGGCAAATTACTACATGGGGCAGTGTGGTGGAAATTACTATGTAGGGGCAGTGTGGGCAAATTAATATGTAGGGGAAATTACTGTGTGGGGGGAAAACTACTATATGGGGCAGTTTGGGGGAAATTACTGTGTGGGGGCAAATTACTATGGGGGGATTACTATGTGGGGGCAGTGTGGTGGAAATTACTATATGGGGTGTTGCTATTGTGGAGGCATTGTAGGGGCAATTCTATTAATTTTGGGGACACTATACAGGGATTATTGCCTGGAGCACAATAGAGGGTATTATTATTACTCGGGGCACTCTAGGGGACATTATAGCTGCTGTGGACACTATAGGGACATTTGGGGTAATTTATCAAACTGGTGTAAAGCAGAACTGACTTAGTTGCCCATAGCAGCCAATCAGGTTCCACCATTCATTTTTGACTGCTCTTTTGGAAATCCAGTTCTACTTTACACCAATTTGATAAATGACTCCAGTTATGTCAATTAGGGTCACTATTTTTTCAGCAGTATAGTACCTGGGGCATTGGGGAGCACAATGGGCACAGTATTGAGAGTGGAAGCAGGATGACACTGTGGGGACACCAGGATGGGGAGGTTGATGGAAAAATTGAGAAATCCAACATGTTCGTGTTACAAATTGTAGAGACGAGATGTGGCTGAAAGATTTGCCATGGTGGTCTGGGTCAAATGGAGGAGAAGAGGAAAGGTCTACATGACAGGAGATGTCACTGGATGTAAGAGGTATGTGGTGCTGTATTCTCCTCCATGTCTTTTTTATTATAATTATATGTATTTTAAATTTGGCGACAAAATTTTTCCATTTAGGACCCAATTTGGGGTATTTTTTTTAGTCTTAAGATGTCATATGGCCTAGGAAGAGACTGTGGCGCTCATGAAGCACCGCAGCCTTTTCATTAAAAAAAGTTTTTTTCATGATATTCAACCATTTTTTTTTTTTTCGCTTTATAAGACATACCCGATCATAAGACGTAACCCAGGTTTAAGAGGAGGAAGATAAATATATTTTTCATCAGTCCTCATATCAGATCCTCAGATCAGACCCCCATAAATATCAGGACATCAGATCAGGTTCACATATCAGGACATCACATATAATCCCCTTATCAGGACATCGACATCAGCATCAGGTCTCCATGTCAGAACCCCATCAGACCTCAAATCAGCCCACATTGTCAGACCCCCATCAGACCTCAGATCAGTGCACATTGTCAGACCCCCGTCAGAACTCAGATCGGCCCACATTGTCAGACCCCCATCAGACCTCACATCAGCCCTCAATGTTAGACCCCATAAAACCTCAGATCAGATTAAAATAAAAACCTCCTACCTGTCCTGTGCCGCGGCTCCTCTCCACCTCCGGCAGAGGTCGCGTTTCCCTGTCTTCCCGGCCTGTGCTGCTCTGTCACCTGACTGCGCGCAATGTCAGGTCATAGTGCACGTTCTGGCGCTGTGCGTGGTCGGGATAGTGAAGCGCCGACACCAAACGCTGCCCCCCCCCCCCCCCCCGACCGGGGAGGGTGAGTACCATAAGCGCTCCCTGCTCCTGGCACCTAATGCATAATAATGAGGGCTTCCATAATGGAAGCGCTCACTAGTAATCGCTTTATAGGACGCACAGCCATTTCTGGGTCTCTCCCTCTCACCATATTTGATTTGCCAAAAACTAAACATAATAAATCTGGAACGAACTCTGAATCGGTAAAGCCTACTCACTCATCTCTAGCATGTAGTCCTGTATGTTTGGTAGTGTCTATTCAGAACGTAAAATATGTATTTAGTGCGTCCATGGGAGGGGGTGCAATTACTTTGAGAATTTGGCACATATGCATTGATCTTGGTCAATTAATTTTTTGGATCCCTAACAACGCCCTTGAATAGTATACAGGGCACAAGATTTTACACCAGTGGGATTAAACTGTGCGAACATCAGTCCCTAGTTCACCATAATGTACAGTGTTATCGCCAGAGATTTCCAATCAGTTTCACACAACCCCAGGCATCCTTGTTCCTGTTTCCACAAGTTGTGACACAAACAGTAACTTAATATCTCTTCATCAAGAAAGGCAACATCCTGGTTCACATCTCTGCTGTGTTTACTTTTTTAGCAATTGAGCAACAGCTTTTTGAACTTTATGTAATTTACTATTATTCTCCTATTAGTCTCCTCATAGTTCTATTAAACCATATAAGAAGATAAAGTTGTAAAGAGACAAGACCAATTAAATCATATCAAGGCCATAATAATGTACATTCTACAGGATTCATGTGGTCCATCTGAGCAGGGACAGTTTTAGACAAAATGTGGCCCTGGGCAAAATCAAAAGTGGGGCCCCAAATCTTGTAATAATGTACTAACAACACAGTTGCACCCTCATGGCCCCACAATACACCACATGCCCTGTCCCCTCAAAGGAATGAGTTCCCCTCCCTCACAAAAAGCTACAGCAATGTAGCGGGTCATCATACAGCGTGTACCCCAGACCTGCGCTGTACACCACTAGATCCTCCCTCACCCAGCCGCTTGCAGACATACGAAACCCCTCTCTTCCAAAGAACCTCCATGAGCTCCAGTGTCCATGCAGAAAGAAAGCTCTGTCCTATATGCATTTGGTCATGTGACCATTAACCCCTAAATGTACGGCATATGTCAGGTGTTTAAAGATAGAGCCCGCTCTGGAGCGGAGTGGGCGGTGTAGCAAACGCAGCTAGCACCTGCACCCAAAGTCTGCGATCTGCCCTAATACTGACCGTGGACATTTAACCACTCAGCTGCCGTGGTCAAATGTCACCACAGAATCTGATGCGCGCTTCCTGTTCAGGGGAGCTTTTCCCCGGAAGAGATCGCTAAAAGCACCCTATTCTAATAATGTGCCACAGCCTGTACTAGGCTTCCAGGCTCATTATTAGTATATCGCAGTTCAGGCCACTAGGTGGCAGCACTGAACTGTGATACAGTGATTTCTAAACAGAATAATGGGAAAATTTCAATTATTCTGTATAAATTGCAATCTAATGATTGCAAGTTGTGGTCCACTTAGGGATCTAACAAAAATAAAAAAAAAATGAAAAAAGTTTAAAAAAAAAAAAATAATAAAAAAATTCAAATCACCCCCTTTCCCCAAAATAAAAATGAACAATTCAAAAAAACAACATCATGGGCATCACTGCATGCAAAAACTCCCATACTATTAAAATAAAAAAAAAGTTAGCACATATGGTTAATGGTAGAGATGAGCGAATCGAATCCCACGAAGTGGAATTCGATCTGAATTTCAGGATAAATTTGATTCGCCTCAAAGCTGAATTTCCTTGTGCTTTGTGTCAGCGAATCGATTTAGTCTCATTGCCTGAATAGCGGTTAAAATAAAACAAAAAATATACTTTATTAATAAATCTCAATCAAAATGGGCGAATCTCTCTTTTTCTCATACATAGGGATGAGCGAACTCGAACTGTATAGTTCGGGTTCGTACCGAATTTTGGGGTGTCTGTGACACGGACCCGAACCCGGAAATTTTCGTAAAAGTTCGGGTTCGGTGTTCGTCGCTTTCTTGGCGCTTTTTGACGCTTTCTTGGCGCTTTTTGAAAGGCTGCAAAGCAGCCAATCAACAAGCGTCATACTACTTGCCCCAAGAGGCCGTCACAGCCATGCCTACTATTGGCATGGCTGTGATTGGCCAGAGCACCATGTGACCCAGCCTCTATTTAAGCTGGAGTCACATAGCGCCGCCCGTCACTCTGCTCTGATTAGCGTAGGGAGAGGTTTCGGCTGCGACAGTAGGGCGAGATTAGGCAGATTAACTCCTCCAAAGGACTTGATTATTGATCGATCTGCAGCTGTGGGTCATTGAGCTGCTGATACTCAATTGCTCACTGTTTTTAGGCTGCCCAGACCGTTTGTCAGTCACTTTTTTCTGGGGTGATCGGCGGCCATTTTGTGTCTTGTGGTGCGCCAGCACAAGCTGCGACCAAGTGCATTTAACCCTCAATGGTGTGGTTGTTTTTTGGCTAAAGCCTACATCAGGGTAAAGCTGTCACACCAAGTGCATTTAACCAGCAATAGTCTGTTTATTTTTTGGCCATATACTACATCAGGGGCAAGCTGCGCCTGTCACCAAGTGCATTTAACCCTCAATGGTGTGGTGGTTTTTTGGCTAAAGCCTACATCAGGGTGAAGCTGTCACACCAAGTGCATTTAACCAGCAATAGTCTGTTTATATTTTGGCCATATACTACATCAGGGGCAAGCTGCGCCCGTCACCAAGTGCATTTAACCCTCAGTAGTGTGGTTGGTCAAGCTGTCACACCAAGTGCATTTAACCAGCAATAGTCTGTTAATTTTTTGGCCATATACTACATCAGGGGCAAGCTGCGCCCGTCACCAAGTGCATTTAACCCTCAGTAGTGTGGTTGGTCAAGCTGTCACACCAAGTGCATTTAACCAGCAATAGTCTGTTCATTTTTTGGCCATATACTACATCAGGGGCAAGCTGCGCCTGTCACCAAGTGCATTTAACCCTCAGTAGTGTGGTTGGTCAAGCTGTCACACCAAGTGCATTTAACCAGCAATAGTGTGGTTATTTTTTGGCCATATCCCAGTCTAATTCTGTCAGTAAATCTATACCGGTCACCCAGCGCCTAAATACTAGGCCTCAAATTTATATCCCGCTAAATCTGTCGTTACCGCTGTACTGTTGTGGCTGGGCAAGTTATTTAGTGTCCGTCAAAGCACATTTTTTGTTCTGGGTTGAAATACAATTCCCAATTTAGCAATTTCATAATTTAGTGGTTTCTGCTATATCAGAGCTATTTGAAATCTATCCCTAAAAGGGTATATAATATTCAAGGTGCACATAGGGTCATTCAGAATAACTTCACACACACGCTACTGTGCATTTCCAAGTCTAATTCTGTCAGTAAATCCATACCGGTCACCCAGCGCCTAAATACTAGGCCTCAAATTTATATCCCGCTAAATCTGTCGTTACCGCTGTACTGTTGTGGCTGGGCAAGTTATTTAGTGTCCGTCAAAGCACATTTTTTGTTCTGGGTTGAAATACAATTCCCAATTTAGCAATTTCATAATTTAGTGGTTTCTGCTATATCAGAGCTATTTGAAATCTATCCCTAAAAGGGTATATAATATTCAAGGTGCACATAGGGTCATTCAGAATAACTTCACACACACGCTACTGTGCATTTCCAAGTCTAATTCTGTCAGTAAATCTATACCGGTCACCCAGCGCCTAAATACTAGGCCTCAAATTTATATTCAGCTGAATTTGAATACAATACATTGGGCCAAATAATATTTTTGTTGTTGTGGTGAACGATAACAATGAGGAAAACATCTAGTAAGGGACGCGGACGTGGACATGGTCGTGGTGGTGTTAGTGGACCCTCTGGTGCTGGGAGAGGACGTGGCCGTTCTGCCACATCCACACGTCCTAGTGTACCAACTACCTCAGGTCCCAGTAGCCGCCAGAATTTACAGCGATATATGGTGGGGCCCAATGCCGTTCTAAGGATGGTAAGGCCTGAGCAGGTACAGGCATTAGTCAATTGGGTGGCCGACAGTGGATCCAGCACGTTCACATTATCTCCCACCCAGTCTTCTGCAGAAAGCGCACAGATGGCGCCTGAAAACCAACCCTATCAGTCTGTCACATCACCCCCATGCATACCAGGGAAACTGTCTCAGCCTCAAGTTATGCAGCAGTCTCTTATGCTGTTTGAAGACTCCGCTGGCAGGGTTTCCCAAGGGCATCCACCTAGCCCTTCCCCAGCGGTAAAAGACATAGAATGCACTGACGCACAACCACTTATGTTTCCTGATGATGAGGACATGGGAATACCACCTCAGCATGTCTCTGATGATGACGAAACACAGGTGCCAACTGCTGCGTCTTTCTGCAGTGTGCAGACTGAACAGGAGGTCAGGGATCAAGACTGGGTGGAAGACGATGCAGGGGACGATGAGGTCCTAGACCCCACATGGAATGAAGGTCGTGCCACTGACTTTCACAGTTCGGAAGAAGAGGCAGTGGTGAGACCGAGCCAACAGCGTAGCAAAAGAGGGAGCAGTGGGCAAAAGCAGAACACCCGCCGCCAAGAGACTCCGCCTGCTACTGACCACCGCCATCTGGGACCGAGCACCCCAAAGGCAGCTTCAAGGAGTTCCCTGGCATGGCACCTCTTCAAACAATATGCTGACGACAAGACCCGAGTGGTTTGCACGCTGTGCCATCAGAGCCTGAAGCGAGGCATTAACGTTCTGAACCTTAGCACAACCTGCATGACCAGGCACCTGCATGCAAAGCATGAACTGCAGTGGAGTAAACACCTTAAAACCAAGGAAGTCACTCAGGCTCCCCCTGCTACCTCTTCTGCTGCTGCCGCCTCGGCCTCTTCCTCCGCCTCTGGACTAACGTTGGCACCTGCCGCCCAGCAAACAGGGGATGTACCACCAATTCCACCACCACCTCCGTCACCAAGCATCTCAACCATGTCACACGGCAGCGTTCAGCTCTCCATCTCACAAACATTTGAGAGAAAGCGTAAATTCCCACCTAGCCACCCTTGATCCCTGGCCCTGAATGCCAGCATTTCTAAACTACTGGCCTATGAAATGCTGTCATTTAGGCTGGTGGACACAGACAGCTTCAAACAGCTCATGTCGCTTGCTGTCCCACAGTATGTTGTTCCCAGCCGGCACTACTTCTCCAAGAGAGCCGTGCCTTCCCTGCACAACCAAGTATCCGATAAAATCAAGTGTGCACTGCGCAACGCCATCTGTAGCAAGGTCCACCTAACCACAGATATGTGGACCAGTAAGCACGGCCAGGGACGCTATATCTCCCTAACTGCACACTGGGTAAATGTAGTGGCAGCTGGGCCCCAGGCGGAGAGCTGTTTGGCGCACGTCCTTCCGCCGCCAAGGATCACAGGGCAACATTCTTTGCCTCCTGTTGCCACCTCCTCCTAATCGACTTCCTCCTCCTCTTCTTCCACCTGCTCATCTAGTCAGCCACACACCTTCACCACCAACTTCAGCACAGCCCGGGGTAAACGTCAGCAGGCCATTCTGAAACTCATATGTTTGGGGGACAGGCCCCATACCGCACAGGATTTGTGGCAGGGTATAGAACAACAGACCGACGAGTGGTTGCTGCCGGTGAGCCTCAAGCCCGGCCTGGTGGTGTGTGATAATGGGCGAAATCTCGTTGCAGCTCTGGGACTAGCCAGTTTGACGCACATCCCTTGCTTGGCGCATGTGCTGAATTTGGTGGTGCAGAAGTTCATTCACAACTACTCCGACATGTCAGAGCTGCTGCATAAAGTGCGGGCCGTCTGTTCGCGCTTCCGGCGTTCACATCCTGCTGCTGCTCGCCTGTCTGCGCTACAGCGTAACTTCGGCCTTCCCGCTCACCGCCTCATATGCGACGTGCCCACCAGGTGGAACTCCACCTTGCACATGCTGGACAGACTGTGCGAGCAGCAGTAGGCCAAAGTGGAGTTTCAGCTGCAGCACGCACGGGTCAGTCGCACTGCAGAACAGCACCACTTCACCACCAATAACTGGGCCTCCATGCGAGACCTGTGTGCCCTGTTTCGAGTACTCTACCAACATGGCCAGTGGCGATGACGCCGTTATCAGCGTTACAATACCACTTCTATGTCTCCTTGAGAAAACACTTAGGGCGATGATGGAGGAGGAGGAGGAGGAGGAGGAAGAGGGGTCATTTTTAGCACTTTCAGGCCAGTCTCTTCGAAGTGACTCAGAGGGAGGTTTTTGGCAACAGCAGAGGCCAGGTACAAATGTGGCCAGCCA
Source organism: Bufo gargarizans (assembly GCF_014858855.1). Lineage (NCBI taxonomy): Eukaryota > Metazoa > Chordata > Amphibia > Anura > Bufonidae > Bufo > Bufo gargarizans. The sequence goes on along the minus strand of NC_058080.1, from coordinate 489,929,998 downwards.
GGGCCCACTACTGGAGGACGAGGATGAGGAGGAGGTGGAGGAGGATGAGGATGAAGCATGGTCACAGCGGGGTGGCACCCAACGCAGCTCGGGTCCATCACTGGTGCGTGGCTGGGGGGAAAGGCAGGACGATGACGATACGCCTCCCACAGAGGACAGCTTGTCCTTACCCCTGGGCAGCCTGGCACACATGAGCGACCACATGCTGCAGTGCCTGCGCAACGACAGCAGAGTTGCCCACATTTTAACGTGTGCGGACTACTGGGTTGCCACCCTGCTGGATCCACGCTACAAAGACAATGTGCCCACCTTACTTCCTGCACTGGAGCGTGATAGGAAGATGCGCGAGGACAAGCGCACGTTGGTAGACGCGCTACTGAGAGAATTCCCAAATGTCACAGGGGAACAAGTGGAAGCCCAAGGCCAAGGCAGAGGAGGAGCAAGAGGTCGCCAAGGCAGCTGTGTCACGGCCAGCTCCTCTGAGGGCAGGGTTAGCATGGCAGAGATGTGGAAAAGTTTTGTCAACACGCCACAGCTAACTGCACCACCACCTGATACGCAACGTGTTAGCAGGAGGCAACATTTCACTAACATGGTGGAACAGTACGTGTGCACACCCCTCCACGTACTGACTGATGGTTCGGCCCCATTCAACTACTGGGTCTCTAAATTGTCCACGTGGCCAGAGCTAGCCTTTTATGCCTTGGAGGTGCTGGCCTGCCCGGCGGCCAGCGTTTTGTCTGAACGTGTATTCAGCACGGCAGGGGGTGTCATTACAGACAAACGCAGCCGCCTGTCTACAGCCAATGTGGACAAGCTGACGTTCATAAAAATGAACCAGGCATGGATCCCACAGGACCTGTCCGTCCCTTGTCCAGATTAGACATTAACTACCTCCCCTTAACCATATATTATTGTACTCCAGGGCACTTCCTCATTCAATCCTATTTTTATTTTCATTTTACCATTATATTGCGAGGCTACCCAAATTTGAATGAACCTCTCCTCTGTCTGGGTGCCGGGGCCTAAATATATGCCAATGGACTGTTCCAATGTTGGGTGACGTGAAGCCTGATTCTCTGCTATGACATGCAGACTAATTCTCTGCTGACATGAAGCCAGATTCTCTGTTACGGGACCTCTCTCCTCTGCCTGGGTGCTGGGCCTAAATATATGCCAATGGACTGTTGCACTGGTGGCTGACGTGAAGCCTGATTGTCTGTTACGGGACCTCTCTCCTCTGCCTGGGTGCTGGGCCTAAATATCTGACAATGGACTGTTGCATTGGTGGCTGACATGAAGCCTGATTCTCTGCTATGATATGAAGACTGATTCTCTGCTGACATGAAGCCAGATTGTCTGTTACGGGACCTCTCTCCTCTGCCTGGGTGCTGGGCCTAAATTTATGAAAATGGACTCTTACAGTGGTGGGTGACGTGAAGCCTGATTCTCTGCTATGATATGAAGACTGATTCTCTGCTGACATGAAGCCAGATTGTCTGTTACGGGACCTCTCTCCTCTGCCTGGGTGCTTGGCCTAAATTTATGAAAATGGACTGTTGCAGTGGTGGCTGACGTGAAGCCTGATTCTCTGCTATGACATGCAGACTGATTCTCTGCTGACATGAAGCCATATTCTCTGTTACGGGACGTCTCTCCTCTGCCTGGGTGCTGGGCCTAAATATATGCCAATGGACTGTTGCACTGGTGGCTGACGTGAAGCCTGATTGTCTGTTACGGGACCTCTCTCCTCTGCCTGGGTGCTGGGCCTAAATATCTGACAATGGACTGTTGCATTGGTGGCTGACGTGAAGCCTGATTCTCTGCTATGATATGAAGACTGATTCTCTGCTGACATGAAGCCAGATTGTCTGTTACGGGACCTCTCTCCTCTGCCTGGGTGCTTGGCCTAAATTTATGACAATGGACTGTTGCAGTGGTGGCTGATGTGAAGCCTGATTCTCTGCTATGACATGCAGACTGATTCTCTGCTGACATGAAGACAGATTCTCTGTTACGGGACCTCTCTCCTCTGCCTGGGTGCCGGGGCCTAAATATCTGAGAATGGACTGTTCCAGTGGTGGGTGACGTGAAGCCAGATTCTCTGCTATGGGACCTCTCTCCAATTGATTTTGGTTAATTTTTATTTATTTAATTTTTATTTTAATTCATTTCCCTATCCACATTTGTTTGCAGGGGATTTACCTACATGTTGTTGCCTTTTGCAGCCCTCTAGCCCTTTCCTGGGCTGTTTTACAGCCTTTTTAGTACCGAAAAGTTCGGGTCCCCATTGACTTCAATGGGGTTCGGGTTCGGGACGAAGTTCGGATCGGGTTCGGATCCCGAACCCGAACATTTCCGGGAAGTTCGGCCGAACGTCTCGAACCCGAACATCCAGGTGTTCGCTCAACTCTACTCATACAGAGACAGACAGATTACGGGAATATGCAAGTAGTGGAATAAAACATATATTGTCCGCTAGTTAACACTCTGATTCCCACACACCTTGATAAGAGGGTACAAAAATATACAGGTGTATGTACCCTGTCTATCGCAGAGCTTTTTGGTGCAAAGTGGGAATTACATTTTATATCCACTAGTTCACAGTTAGGGTGTCAGCAAGCTTGTATATGAATTAATCATACATTGCCGCACTCTATTGTAAATACGCATGTGGTCAGCCGTGCATTTGTAGTACATCAAATGACCCCCTTTGGATTGGGGTCATGTTACGGCTGATCATATACATTTAGACCACCAGGTCTATACTGACACTCCACCCACCACTGTCCCACTGAACATCCGTCAGGATTGCTACATTGGGACACCAGCTTGGAATAGAGAACCTCTATTTAGCAAGATTCCTCATTCATCGTAAATTGGAGTACAGTAAAACAATTCACCACCACCTTGTGGCTACCTATATTTCATTCTCTCAGCCCGCTCAACGCGTTTCGTGCAGCGTATAGGCACTGGAATGGCCGTAAGCGGCCGCTGGAACCTGCTCTTCAAATAAGGACGCGCCCTGTCACGGAGAGGAACGGGGGTGCTGTCCACCCGGACCAATCAGAGGTCACCGACGTGGTCAGTTTCATAACTACGCCTCCGCTCCATTCAGCCGGGTCTTGTTGAATGCGTTTCCCGCCTGCTGATGTGCAGCACAGAAGAGAGAGGAAGACCATTAGGCGACTGCATTAAATTGTCAGCAAGGGGGTACTGTATTTACTTGATCTGGAGGTGAAGATAACGAGAAGTATATATTTAAAAGCACCATATCCTCATATGAGTGTTAGAGAGGATTATTGCACATAGGCATAGCATTATGTCCTCGTGTCATACCGATATGTAATGACATCATGGTTATCATTACATCGCTGAATGTTTAGTTAGGAAGACTGTGAATATGATAGCATTACTCAGGTGACATGGTGACATTATGACACCTGCCCCCTGGACTTAAGGACATATATAGAGGATTGCAAGATGGAGCAAACAGGCACCGCATGCCATATTTTGGACACACAGATACCTGAAATAGTGTAAAAAACGTCATACTTACCTCCTCCATTTGCTCACGACGGGCCGCTGGCTGCCATCTTGATTGAAGATCTCGGCCGAAAACCCATGCGTGGTGACGTATGACGTCACCACACCAGCAGGCGTGATGACGTAATCTCGTCCCACGCGAGATTTCGCTCCAGACCTTCAAGCAAGATGGTGGCAGCCGGCCCGTCGTGAGCAAATGGAGGCAGTAAGTTTGAAGTAATTCGTCACGAAGCAAATTTTTTTGTAAAATTCTGCGAATCAGCCGAATTGAACTTTTCACAAGTTCGCTAAACTCTAGTTAGTGGAATAACAGAAAAAATAAAAATGGCCAATTCACCATCTTTTCATCACTTTCTCTCCCAAGAAAATTGAGTAAAAGTGATCAAAAATTAATACACACCCCAAAATGATATTGTAAAAAACTACAGATCGTCTCCCAAAAAATTAGCCTCTTCACATCATTTTTTTGAAAGTTTTCATTTTTTCAGCATTAAAACGCAAGAAAAACAATAGATACGTGGCATCACCAGATTCATACTAATCTGGAGAATGAAGAGCACAAGTCCGTTTTATCGCATAGGGAACGCCATAAAAAAAATAAGTTAAACGGTGGCAGAATTGCTTTTTTTCCCCAATTCCACCCCATTTGGAATCATTTGACCGCTTCCCAGTACATCATATTTAATATTAAATGGTGGTATTAAAAAGTGCAACTTGTTCAACGAAAAACAAGCCCTCAATGCTCTAAATGGAAAAATAAAAAAGTTATGGCTCTGGGAAGGCAGGAAGTGAAAAACAAAAACACAAAAATAGAAATCACCACGTCAGGAAAAGGGTTAAACAGCATGTGACCAGTGATGTCACAAATCTCCTTCTAAAAATTCCATTCTAGCTTCTACCCTAGTGTAGCAGTGTGGTAAGAAGAAGAAGGAGGCGGTGGCACCAGGTTTGCGCTCCTCACAGAACGTCCTGACGCTAGTGTCCTGACATTTTGAGCACTGACTGAGGCTGGGCTTGCTGAAGTGAGTGGGCCTATAGAGGTCCTGAGTGGGAGTGCTGTTGCCACCTTTCCCAACAAAAAATAAGAACCGATAAATGCACATATCTAAGGCTTTTTCATAATTTTTCACAATGTTAAGGCATACTGAAAGGCCCTTTCTCCAATTATTTCTCCTATCAGCAAAGTAGTTATCAATTACAACAAATTTCTCTTTTATCCATTATGTTTACTTTTTCTTACTATTTTTTACTCAATTACTCAATGGTTTCATACAGAGCATTTTTCAGAAAAAGACCATTTTCACATGGTCAGTATTTGATGAGTATTTTGCATTAGTGTTTATAAGCCAAAGTCAGGAATGGAACCTACAGAGAGAAAAAGTATAATGGAAAGATGTGTGCATCTTCTGTGTTTTGGCCTACGACTACTTATGAAAAATCCTGATCATGTGAAAGTGGCCAAAAGCTGTTTTTTTTTGTTTTGTTTTTTTCAATTAAAGCAAGAAGTGGGCTCCAAATTAATGAGAAATATATAAGAATTGGTTATACTGCTTACAACAACTACAGTGGAATTATTCCAAGAAGGAAGAGATTGCAGAGCCCATGACAGCAATGAAACAGAAATACCAGTTCCTCTTGCAACTCACTAGAAAAAAAAAAAACACTCATACCAAGCAGCAGTTTTACTTGTACATACAAGGGTTAATTGTTTTACCAACCACCTCCTGTCTTGGGTACGCCTGTCTCCATTTTGTGACTAAAAATATTATGCAAAACTATTTCTACATGTTCTAGTTCCACCCTATTTGGAATAATTTGACCGCTTCCCAGTACATCATATGTAATATTAAATGGTGGTATTAAAAAGTACAATTTGTTCAATGAAAAACAAGCCCTCAATGCTCTGAATGGAAAAATAAAAAAGTTATGGCTCTGGGAAGGCAGGAAGTGAAAAACAAACACACAAAAATGGAAATCATCACGTTAGGAAGAGGGTTAAACAGCATGTGACCAGTGATGTCACAAACCTCCTTCTAAAAATTCCATTCTAGCTTCTACCCTAGTGCAGCAGTATGGTAAGAAGAATGAGGAGGTGGTGGCACCAGGTTTGCGCTCCTCACAGAACGTCCTGACGCTAGTGTCCTGACATTTTGAGCACTGACTGAGGCTGGGCTTGCTGAAGTGATTGGGCCTATAGAGGTCCTGAGTGGGAGTGCTGTTGCCACCTTTCCCAACAAAAAATAAGAACCAATAAATGCACATATCTAAGGCTTTTTCATAATTTTTCACAATGTTAAGGCATACTAAAAGGCCCTTTCTCCAATTATTTCTCCTATCAGCAAAGTAGTTATCAATCACAACAAATTTCTCTTTTATCCATTAGGTTTACTATTTCTTACTATATTTTGCTCAATTACTCAATGGTTTCATACAGAGCATTTTTCAGAAAAAGACCATTTTCACACGGTCAGTATTTGATGAGTATTTTGCATTAGTGTTTATAAGCCAAAGCCAGGAATGGAACCTACAGAGATAAAAGGTATAATGGAAAGATGTGTGCATCTTCTGTGTTTTGGCCTACGACTACTTATGAAAAATCCTGATCATATGAAAGTGGCCAAACACAGTTTTTGTTTTTTTTTGTCAATTAAAGCAAGAAGTGGGCTCCAAATGAATGAGAAATATATAAGAATTGCTTATACTGCTTACAACTACAGTGGAATTCTTCCAAGAAGGAAGAGATTGCAGAGCCCATGACAGCAATGAAACAGAAATACCAGTTCCTCTTGCAACTCACTAGAAAAAAAAAAAACACTCATACCAAGCAGCAGTTTTACTTGTACATACAAGGGTTAATTTTTTTACCAACCGCCTCCTTCCTTGGGTACCCCTGTCTCCATTTTGTGACAAAAAATATTATGCAAAACTATTTCTACATGTTCTAGTTCTGTCATTTTGATTCTGCTCTTAATATGTCTGATTTGCACATGCAAATACGCGGAACATGACCTGGTACAAAGAGTAGTAAATAGCCACATGCTTGAAATTTCTAGAGTGCCGTTGTATATTGCACTATACATGCCAATCCATGTCAGTGTAATACAATATGTTGGGTTCAGTTTGATGCAGATGAAATACAGTGTCTGCAGTGCATAAGAGAGAATAGATAAGATCAAACGTTCCCCATCATAATACATCCCATCAAATCCTAACACATGAAGCATCAGTATCCACTGTATAGGGATTATGGACCTGGACTTGGTAAAGAGCTGCCTGGATGCGAGAGGAGGAGAAGCCTTGGAGCATCGAATCCGGCCAGCTCTGTCCCATTCTTCCCGGCTGCTTCTTTTGTGAGAAGGAAACAAAGGCCTGCTCAAGAATGGGTTAATAATTGCCGTCGTCCTTTGTAAGCAAGAATTTACCTTGCAAAAGCTTCCGATGTCTCCCTTCCTGCTGAGAGTCTGAGAACAGGATTACTGTATTTTCAGCATCCCTCTTTGTTTTGCATGGCATACAGCGTTCCACCATGTTCTGATCACATGATCACTGGTGCATCTAAATAGAGATGATCACCTGCTTGCTGGCAGACAGCTACATGCAGCGGCAAGCAGAAGCAGATGCAGTGATCTGAAGGGCAGTTTGAGGAGGACTCAATAAAACTGACATTGCAGAGTCATGGAGGCTGTCGGTGATGCTAGCCCATTCAAAACCATATGCCTTACTTTACTGAGCAAGGTCTGTCTCCCTCGAGTCATAGTATATAAGAGTGTGCGAAATTAAGGGGTTGTCTCGCTAGGATATGCCACCAATGTCAGATAGATGCGGGTCCGTCATCTATCCCTAGAACGGAGTGAGCATGAGGACACCGCACATGCGGGCTCACTCGGCTATTTCCGGAACTCCAGTAGCCTTGAATGGCCCGTTCCAGAGATAGGTGCAGGTCCCAAAGGTGGTGATATTCTAGTGATATGCCACCAATGTCTGAGGTGAGACAGCCCTCTTAAATGATTCTCTGTTCGGCAGATCTTACAATGTAATATCCCAACATATTTACATAAATCTCCGTTATGGCCATTATTTTATAAAAGTTAGATAATGCTTCCATGCTGGAGAACTCAGAAGTAAAAACAAATCAAATTGAAATTCTAAATCAATCAAATTCAACCTGAATTTTTCAAAAAATTGGGTAAAATCCACAATTTTGGCGATTCGATTCAGGCAAATTTCACAAATTACATCAGTCATTTTTCTGATCAGAAGACAGGAAAGATGAAGAAAAAGGATCACATCACATGACCCCAGGGAGTGTGTGCATACAGTGGTAGACATTTAATGTCAAAAATAAAAAATCCTACAGTTTTTTTTTAAAAAGAGGCTGCCATATACTTAGCTATTTATGTCCCTGTCACTTTGACATTATTAATACTGTCTTGGTGCTAAAGAGCTTGAATGACGTTGGATACGATCCTAGGATACAGAATATCATCCTCAACTTTTCAGGGCAATCAAAGCACTTTTGATTTGTGTCGCCCAAATCGAATTGCCTGACCGATTCAGCCGAACCAAATCCAAATTTAATTTTAAAAAATTCACTCATCGCTACTCTTGAAAATTGATCTGTACTACTGTGAATTTTGTCAGCACCTGTATCTTGTTCTGAATCAATGCAAAACAAAAGTGCAACCTTAAAATATATTGTTATGGACATATGTACAGACAATGGTTGTAGAACCACTGTGCCATGTAACTAGTTTGAGGTTGGGCCAAACCCTAAGGGCGTTATTCTAGCATCTCCCCAGTATTAATCCTTTAACCCCTGTACAGTATTGTGGACTTTGCTGCAGGTTAGCGACCAGACTGCTACCTCCTGGGATAGTCCTGGTATACGTGGCAGAGACACAAAAAACATGAAGCACTGGCAGACGAAAAGGCCAGGAATCCATGCAGATGCAGAGCCCCTGAGGAGCTGAAGCAGAAAATGGAAGCAGTAGTGGCCCTGATGATGATGTGTCATGGTGTACTCCCTCAGGCAGTCACTCCCTGGGGTCAGGGCTGTGAAGGAGGGGCACCTTGTGTTCCCTCAGGGCAGTGCAATTAGCTGTGAGCTCACTAGGGTTGCCAACTGTATGGGAATGACCCGGACAGTCCGGGTTTGTAATCCTGTGCCCGGGTACAAGCCTTTCTCAGACCCGGGCACAGGATTCAAACTGCAGACTTGCACTGTAAGCACCTGACAGCTGGCGGTGAGCGGCAGCGTCGGGTGTCAGTCAGCGGCGACGGCCGTATCCTGTCTGCTTGGCCCGTTCCTCAGTTACAGCTTGCTCTCCACAGCTGGACCCACTTCCGGCCTGTGGAAAGCAACTTCCGGTCCAGATGCATTCCACTCGTGTTCGGGTTTGGCTTGAAGAAAAGGTGGCAACCCTAGAGCTCACTGTCTAATGGTGGTTCAGGGGTGCCCATGTGTTAATATCCATGTAGGTGCTAGACAGGGCACGTGTTGGAAATGCATTGGCCAGCATGTGGTGCTGAGAGAGTCAGAGACCAGGCCTGATTAAACTTAACAGGACTATCTCTTTACAGTATCCATCTTTCTCACTGTGGCCATGCAAATCGTCTTCCTTTAGTTCTTGCTTTCTTGGATTTCCTAGAGCTTATGGAATGACGGAGCCTCTGGGGCATGAAGCTCGAGTATAGGGGAGAGAAGCACACGGAGACTGCTCCTTCTTCCTCGCTCTCTACAGTTACTCTTCTAGACTTTTCTGGAACTAGGGGGTGGAGGCAGCCCACAGCCTAAGTTCTAGAAAGGGCTGGACCAGGATTGTTAACTCTGGCCTTTCCTGACTCATGCTGGAACAACTGTGTACATAGCATTAACATTGCAAACATTCCATAACCAAAACTTTGCCCTGGTCTGGACTACTGCACAGACGAGCTACAATAGCCAGACATACAGACTTTACTGGCTTAGACACACGCACTACTGGACTTCTGGAACTAGGACTCAGTTCAGGCAAAGAGGTTACATAAATACAGACAGAAGCTAGCATACACAACAGGCGGTAGGCTCCAGAAACTAGCAGAGCATTTACAATATAAGGCATGGTCAAGCAAACAAAATATATAGAATGCATAGAACTGACATAAGGTAATGGCATACTAGATCAGAATTCAGACACAGACAACCAAAACGATCCAGACACAAACTAGAGAGATACAAACACAGGGCACAGACAAACTCCAAATGGAACAAAGCAAGACATGACATGAAAGTTGCATAACCAGGGCAGGTCACAGCACAAAAAAAAACATCTACAGACTGACACAGGACATTCACTTGAATGGGTCCACAATTCGGAAGGTCAGTGCGGAATGCAGGAACGGAACCCTGTCCGTGCCACCACACTGCATGCACTACTTTTTTGCGGTGCAGACCGTCGGATGTGGATCGCAGATCCCATTCAAGTAAATGGGTCCGCGTCCACATGTGGTGGACCTACGGTCGGTGCTGTGCATTGCAGACAGCAATTTGCTGTTCGCAGCACGGGCCCGGCCAGCACACATTTCTTATGCATGAGGCCTTAATGAACTGATTAGTCAAACAGATGCAGAAACACACAGCCAGGGAAAGACTAAGGCCCCTTGCAGACGAGCGTGTCCGGATAGGGTCCAGATGTGTTGCGGGTGCGTTGTTCAGTTTTTATCATGCGGGTGTAATGCGTTTTGCGCGCGCGTGATAAAAAACTGAATGTGGTACCCAGACCCGAACTTCTTCATTGAAGTTCAGGCTTGGGTTCAAGGTTGTGTAGATTGTATTATTTCCCCTTATAACATAAGGGAAAATAATAGCATTCTGAATACAGAATGCATAGTACAATAGGACTGGAGGGGTTAAAAAAATAAAATAAAATGTAACTCACCTTAATCCACTTGTTCGCGCAGCCTGACTTCTCTTCTGTCTTCTTCTTTGAGGAATAGGACCTTTGATGACGTCACTGCATATGATCTTTTACCATGGTGATGGATCATGTGATGCGCGTAGTGACGTCACCACAGGTCCTTATTCTGTGCACAGCAAAGATGAAGACAGAAGAGATGCCTCACGCATTGCACCCGCGCGGAAAACTCGCCCGTGTGAAAGGGGCCTAACTCTCGCAATACAGAACTTGAGGAGGGATACAAGTGCATTGGCACAATTCACGCCACAAGTAACCGACGCCAGGATACATGGAGCAGTGGCAACATGAACCACCATTGAACACAATGGGCAAAACTCAAACCCACAAGATGCCAATGCTGGTGTGCATGGTACAATGGCACAAGTGAAACGACATTATAACAGATATGATCTAATGAAATACCCACTCTCAAGGGTGTACACAGGAATAATAACAACACTTAGAATGGGCCCCTCCAATGAATGTTTGTGGCCATACTTTGAGCATGTTTAGCATTTCGGGCTGCAAACTGCTAACAGCACTAGATGGGTGAGGGGGAAAATAGTTAAAACATACAGTACCTGGGGTCTTGCTTATACTTGCTTCATAGGTGAGAAATAGAAGTTATATTGTACCTCCCCTGCAAGTGCCCTCTGCAAAACTGCTGACAGACCCATTTTAAATATAGTTTGTTCCTGCTGGGATGAAGGTAAATCAGCTATTTAACATCAAAAATATTTATTTAGATAACAACCTTAGACAACAGCTAAGGCCTTTAATCTTCCAGAACACAAAGTTGCACATGACAGCTGAACCTACCACCAGGTGCCACCAAGAACCTTCAATACTTCAATCACAGATGACAAACGTTTGTAATGCGCGTTTCCCCCCAAGGGGACCCAAAGTGCAAGGGTGGTTGTATAGTTGGGGAAACTCCCTGGGGAGTCTGTGGCTGCCATAATGGCGCTCAACACCAACATGCAACTCTTGCTAGGGTCAATTTCATAGCAAGCCAGTTTACCTCTTAGTATATTTTTTGAAGTGTGGGAGGAAACCGGAGTACCCTGAGGAAACACATGCAGACATGAGGACAAAATAAAAACTTCATGTATATGTTGCCCTTGGTGAGGTTTGAACCCAGGATCCCTGGGTGGCAAGGCACCACTGAACCACTGTGCTGCTACTTCAATACATTAATACTGCAACTGGGCAGTCCATGGTGAATAATGCATTTACAAGTGCAATTCCAATGCAGTTGTTTCCAGAGCTCATAGAGAGCTGTATGGACCAGAAGCATGTATCCTGGACCACCATTCCATACAAACAGAATCTCACTTCTAGTGATTGTTAGGGACCCATCAAATGAACTTGCATTTACCACCTACTCAGTCAAAGGGTGACATATGCAATGAGCAGGAACGGGGTACGCTGACGCCAAATTATGCAGTACGTTAGGATATGGATATAATAGTCTATAAAACATAATGCAAATATCAGTGCAATCAACATTATCATAATACGCTCAAATATGACTTGAGTCCTTTTTTTTCTTGAAGTGCTGTAAAGTTGAATCCTCTGGAAACAGGTAAAAGTCACCTGTAATCCACGGGAAACAATAGAGTTAATTGTAATCCACACAAGGTAGTGAGTAATTGCCACAGTGGGTAGTTTTCCTCACAGGAAAGTCTGGAAATCTTCCTCCTGGGTCCCATATTTGAGGACACAAAAGTTCTTCTTTAAACTGTATGACATCCTCACCACTGTGACGGCTAGCGCTGGTGCTCTCTGCAGCTGTAACTCCAGCAGAAGCTTCATCTGCGATCTCCTGGTGGCGTTCTGTGGCAGAGCTTGGAATTGCAGGATCACCTTTCTCTGGAGAATCCTCTGTAAGCCTTGGCCTTTTCCTGGTAGGTGACAGGTTTTCAGGACAGCAATAAAGGATAGACCCTTGGTCTTTCATAGCAAAAAGCTCTGGATTCTGTGGTGGTTCCGGAGTGCATGGAGCAGTATCAGTGGATTCCTCCTTATCCTCACACACCTCAGGCCAGTGCTCCTGTTTGATAGGTTCAGGCTGTACAGTAGTAGTAGTAGGCCCAGAGATTTCTGTAGTGGCAGTGATAATAGCCACAGACTGGCTCTTTTCTGGCTCTGCTGTCAGGGGCAACAGTGGTAAAATCCGCCTGGCAGATGGCCTGCTGCTGCCTACCGGAGGGACTGGAAGTCTTCTTCGCTGTTGTTGCAGCGGTTGAAAGTCTCTAGTGGCAATGACAATGGCCACAGGGCAGTCCTTCTGATTCCATTATGGCAGTAGTTAGCGCCATGATGTGGGTGGCTGCAGCTGCTGTAATGGAGCTCCACTGACCTCTTGTGGCGGTTCCTGGTACTGCCCTGGTAGTGAGGCTGGTTATCTCTAGCGGGACCTCCGGGTTAAGGTGTTCTGCCCAGGGAATGTTTGTTCTGGGCGGCGGAGTGGAAACTCAGTCCGCCTCCGCCGCACCAGCAGGTGTGTGTAGCGGAGCTTGCTTGGGCCTGCGAGGAGTGTCAGAGTCCACCGGGCATGATGCAGGGGCAGCTTTGGACCGGGCCGGGGTCTCAGGGAGCGTGACTGCTCCTACCTGGTGTCGCGGCTTGGCGGCCTCCTGGTGGTCATCTGGGCTGATCGCGGCTGTCTCTGGGAGCAAGTTCATCACTGGCGGCCATCTTGGGGGACGTCTTGCTCGTCTGCTCAGCCATCGCGGAGGAATCCATAGCCTCCGGGGTCAGGACTGGAGATAGGACGTCTTCATCCGCAGGAGCGGGTTCGGGAACGGCGGCCATCTTGACTTGTACGGCGGCGGCCGTTTCTCCATCAGTCGCAGCATGCGCAGCCTCCGGTGACACTCCAAACGTGCAGGGGCCAGCTCTTTTCACAAGCTGGGAGACCCGGATCTCCGGATCTCTGATGGGTAATTTTCGTAGACTGGTTCTCCTTGGATCGCCATCTGGTCCCACTTGGGTGATGGGAGCGCCATGTTTCCTGCTTCTCCTCTCTCACTCAGCACAGGGAATTAGGGTGGAGCCTAGAGGGGGGAGTCTTCATTCCCTTGGCTCACATTACAGAGTTCTTGGTGGGCAGGCTTGAGAGTTCCCGCTTCTAGGGGGGGCGTATTCGGCATTTTCGTGCTCTTGAGAGGGCGTTCTTGAGTTTTCCCGCTTCTGAAGGGCATGAAAAAGCGGCGCCATTACACGAATATGACAAATTAAACCTTGTGTAGCGCTTTATGGCAGAGCAATTAAGTTAATAAAGTCAATCCCCAGGCCTTGTAGCAATGTTAAATATGCAATTTAATCCTGTTAAGGCACACATTTGGATCCGGTTATGGCAGGGATAGGGACACAATTTGGTTCGTATCCTGTTGGCACACAGCGCGATCCTGTTCGTGATGCCAAGAATGCAATTAGCAGGAACGAGGTACGCTGATGCCAAATTATGCAGTGGGTCAGGATATGGAGTAGGAGTAAAAGAGGGATTTTGCAGCAGAAATTGAGATCCAGACCTTTGGTAAAGTTCAAACTTGTTTTTACTTATTGTAACTTTCATCCAAGCAAGATACAGCTTGTTGTCTTTGGTCCCAGCAGGTATTGGCAATGTTTAGCAGTATTTTATTCAGTGACAGGTCTTTCTTTACTCCTGGTCACATAGTGATAGCATAGTGGGGCAGATTTACTATTACAAATGCCCCAGAACTCTGGCACATAGGTCAGGTCCCACAAAAACGCTATGCAGACACAAACAAAATCTCACTTCTGGTCATTGTTGGGGACTCAGATGGCTCCCTACTGATGTTGCATTTATCACCTATTCAGTGGAAGGGTGATATATTTGATTCATTAGTGTGCCAGATTTATCATCCAGCATCAGCCACTTTAGACTATTTAGTTTGAATCGTAGGTAGTTTTAGTACATCTTCCCTAGTTGCATTCTACTGACCTGCCAATAAGAAGTACAAATGAAAATGTATTATTTTTTCAAAGGTGACAATAGATTTAGGAGGAGCCAACATTTCAGTAACCAGCAACTGTGTACTACAGTGTCTATTAGAAATGATCGCTTTTAATCTGTTGTGCTGACACCCCACTACCAGAATTAGGAGAGAAAGAGTGCTCACATATTACACTCTTTCTCTTTGCTGCAGGACATGGGCTCAGTACAAAAGTATATGGTCCTGACTCCATCTCCAGCAGCAAGGAGAGAAAGTGTGCACTTCTATCTCATGCTAGTGATCGGTGGGGGTCTCAGTGCTCAGAATTAGTGATGATCGATCACCAAAGTATTCGGGTGTTCGGCCCGAACACATTGCTATATTCGTGTGCTCGGCCGAGCACCCGATTATAATGGAAGTCAATAAGAGACAACCAGGCACCCCCTGCTCTGAAGAAATGGATTGGGAACAGAATGGGGACGATGTCTGGATGCATCTTGGGCTCCCAGGTCGCTGCTGGGAACCATGTTCTCCGAGTTGTACGCCACTTTTACAGACTGACAAAAATACGGACAAAACCCCCCAAAAAATCATTTTTACAGGAAAAATTGTTAGGAAACATTCTTTCCTGTATATTCAATTGTATATAAAGTGCAAGTGCTGCAAAAAATTACAAGCAAGAGGCACTCCGAAACAGCCTGTATATCACATAAAGGAGGGCCTCATTCACATTGTGGTACAATTGTTTAGGTAGTAGGACTCCTACACTCATAAAGCCTATGTACTAAGTGAAAGGGCTGCAAAAATTACAAGGAACCGGCACTCCAAAACACCCTTTGTTACACATAAAGGAGGGCATCATACACACCCTTGAAAAATTATGATTGATGGCCTGCTGGTGACCCTCAAAAACATTTGGAGCAAGCGCCTGCTGATCTGACCATCTAAAACCTTAGGGGCGAGGGCCTGCTGCCGTATTGGTGACTCTAGATAACCTTTGGGCAACTGCACGTCCCCATGATGGCGACGATCCATTTGGATGTCTGCCCTATCAACTTTCGATGTTCTTTTCTGTGCCTACCATGGTGATCACGGGTTACGGGAATCAGGGTTCGATGCCGGAGAGGGAGCTTGAGAAAGGGATACCACATCCAAGGGAGGTCAGGTCAATGGCTGAAATCTGATTGGCTATTGTTGCCTTGCCACTTTTTTTTCCAAATTGTGAACCACCCAGAGAGGGTGGGTCAAGTTATTAAAGCACAAGATTCCAAGGAAGGCAGCAGGCGCGCGGCAATTACCCACTCCCGACTCAGTAAGGTAGTGACGATAAATAACAATACAGCACTCCTAAGCGGCCCTCTTATTGGAATGAGTACACTTTCCGTTAACAAGGATCTATTGGATGGCAAGTCTTCTGCCAGCAGCCAACTTGCTCCCGGCCTCCACAATGTTCACCCTGTGTGCCATCATGGTGAGGATTGTGTTGATCAGACTCTTGGCTACTGAGACTGGACTTGTAGGTGAGGGCCTGCTGCCGCTTTGTTGACTCTAGATAACTTCTAGTTGATCGCACGTCCCTGTGACGGCGACGATCCATTTGGATGTCTGCCCTATCAACTTTGGAGCAATTTTTCAACAAGGATCTTCTGGTATAGCAGCGTTTTGCTTGTCCTCTCGACTAGAGGAATGAGAGATGAGAAGTTCTCTTTGTAGCGGGGGTCGAGAAGGGTGAACAACAGGGGCGTCGCTAGGTTGAAACATTCGGGGCCTGGGCCCCGGATGTTTTGTCCCATGCCCCGAATGTCCTGCCTGCCTGCTAGATACAACTGTATTGCCGTACACAGAACGGCAATACAATTGAATCTTACACTGGGAAGAGGTGAAGGACCTGTGGTGACATCACAGGTCATGTCATCAGCAAAACAGGCTGTAATAGGATGACCTGGATGATGTCACCATCATGTGACCAGTGCAGGATTGGACACCAGAGTGAAGAGGAGAAGGAGCCTAATGGTGATATCTGTACATGAGGAGAGGTAAGTTAAGGGAGAGGCAGATGCTGGGAGTTGTAGTTATTTAACTGGGATGTATGTTAGGGCTGAAGGGAGGGATGTTATTGACATGGAACTGTGTGCTTGAGGTGGCTGGGGGAGGGAGGGATGTTATTTACATGGGACTGTATGTTTAAAGTGGATGGTGGGGGAGAATGATGTTTATGTACATGGGAATTAATGTTTAGGCTACGTTCACACTTGCATTTGGGGATCCGCTTGTGAGATCCGTTTTCAAGGCTCTCACAAGCAGCCCAAATGCATCAGTTTAACCCCAATGCTTTCTGAATAGATGCGGATCCATTCAGAATGCATTCGTTCGGCTCCGTACGCCCCCCCCCCCTGTTCCGTTTTGGAGGCGGACCTCAAAATGCTGCACGCAGCGTTTTTGTGTCTGCATGGCCTTGCAGGGCCAAACGTATCCACAAAATGGTGCAATTGTAAACTGATCCGTCCCCCATTGACTTTCAATGTAAGTCAGGACGGATCCGTATTGGGACTTAGAAATTCAAATCTAATACAAACGAATTGGTCCTGAACTGATGAATTCGTTTGTATTATCGGTGTGGATCTGTCCTGTACAAGTACAGGACAGATCCTCACGAACGCAAGTGTGAAAGTAGCCTTAGGGGGTGGTGTTTACATGGGATTGTGCGTTGGAGGCGGGGGAGGAGGTGATGTTATTTACATGGGACTGTATGGTGGAGGGAGGATTATAACTGCAGGGGGCACTGCAGATCCAGGGGACATAATAGGAGGGTCTTATAGATCTGCCTTATTTCTACTAAGCGCACTATGGTGGCCTTATTACTACTGAGGGGTCTGTAGGGAGCTTTATTACCACTGGGGGAACAATAGGGGGCCTTATTTCTACTGGGGACTCTGTGAGGGTATTATTACTATGGGAGGGCTCTTCTAATAATGGGGGCATTGTTGAGGAGCATTATCACGGTTGGGGCAGTGTTACTAATGAGGGCATTCTAGAAGGGAATTACTATTGGTGGGACTATGAGGAGCACTATTACTATGGGGGTAGTAATGTTTCTTCAGGATAGTATTTAGGGGTATTGGGGGGGCGGGGGCGTAACTAAAGGCTCATGGGCCCCGGTGCAAGAGTTCAGCTTGTGCTCCCCTTCCCTCAGTGCTTTGTGTGTCTTCTTATGCGGCACAAGTGTCTTTGGGCCCCTTCAGGCTCCTGGGCCCGGTACCCCCTATAGCTACACCCCTGGAAGGGGGCACAACAAGCAGCAGGATAAGACTGTGGGGACTCCAGTTGGGGGATAATGATAGAATGTGAGGAAGCTAAGATGTCTGTGTGTCATACTCTGCAGAGACGAGGCGGCTGAGAGAAGTGTCCGGACCGAGTGGAGAAGATCTACAGAGAAGATGATGACAGAGAGGAGACGTCACCTGGAGGCCCTGGATGTGACAGGTAAGTGCTGCTGTATAGCAAGTACAGCAAAGTGTGGAGGGGCAACATATTTATTGGGGCTTGTGCCCCATATCTTTTGAGACCCTAGCAACGCCCCTGGTGAACAACCAGTAATCTGTATTGTCTAAAATGCATATAACGCGTGGGCCGCGGGAAAGGCAGCCTAACATGAAGTCAGCCATGTGTGCCAGAGTACCAACAGGCAAGACTTCTCTGTCATCATCAGAAGGTGAACCGACCCGGCGGAAGCTGTGGACGACTTGCGGAAATGGGAACACACGCGGCGCACCTTCACTAGTAGCTCTGGCAAATTGGGGTAGGTTTTGATAAATCACTGAACCACTAGGTTTAAGACATGGGCTAGGCATGGGATGTGTGTCAGGTTGCTGAGCTCCAAAGCCGCCACCAAGTTACGGCCATTGTCAGACACAACCATGCATGGTTGTAGGTTGAGTGGCGAGAGCCACAGCTCGGTCTGGTCCCTTATACCCTGCCACAGCTCTGCAGTGGTGTGCTGTTTGTCCCCTAAGCAGATCAGCTTCAGCACAGCCTGTTGACGCTTACCCACAGCAGTACTACACTGCTTCCAGCTAGCGACTGATGGCTGACTGCTGCTGGAGGTGGAAGTGGAGGAGGAGGCGGCAGAGGAGGAGAAGTGGGGGTTGAAGCCAGTAACATAGCTGCTGGCGGAGACCCTGATGGACGTAGGGCCCGCAATCCTGGGCATGGGTAGCATCTTTGCCATCCCAGGGTACCACTCAATCCAGGCCTCCACAACATTCACCCAGTGTGCCGTCAGGGAAATGTAGCATCCCTGGCCACCCACACTTGTCCATGTGTCCGTGGTTAAGTGGACCTTCCCAGTAACTGCTGTGGGGATTCGCTTTGGTAGGCAGGGTAAGCGGACGCAGTACAGAGGCAAAAAACAAGGTTTTAAATCAAAGTTCAGTGTTTATTCACACATAGCTCCCAATAAGAACCGGCCCGGATTGGCTTTACAGCCATTCTAACAGTTGAAGTGTCAGATTGCACTACAGACCTGACACTTCAGGAAAAAAAACCGGTTCTTACCTCACCGAGGCCAGGAACCTCGGTGACACGTATCTTCCGTCAAAGACGGCTCCTTGTTCCTTCTTACATACCTCCCCCCTTTGTTCAACCCTGAGGGGGTGAACACTTGCCAGACAGTGTACGCGGGATAGGGCATCCGCGTTTCCCTGTAACCTGCCAGCCCTGTGTTCCACGGAAAACTAAAAATTTTGCAAAGATAAGAACCACCTGGTGACCCGAGCATTCCTCTCTTTGGCCTGGCTCATCCATTTCAAAGGGGAGTGGTCGGTCACCAGACGGAACCTTCTCCCCAAAAGGTAGTAGCGGAGAGACTCGAGTGCCCACTTGATGGCCAGGCACTCTCTCTCCACTATACTGTACCTAGTCTCGGCTGGGGTGAGCTTCCGGCTGAGGAAGACAACGGGATGCTCCTCCCCATCAACATCTTGAGATAGTACAGCACCGAGACCTACCTCGGAGGCATCGGTCTGCACTATAAACTCCCTTTTGAAGTCGGGCGTCACCAAAACCGGGGACCCACACAGGGCCGACTTCAAAGCGGAGAAAGCCTTTTCCGCCTGCTCATTCCAGTGGACCGTCACTGACTTGCGTCCCTTCAAAAGGCCTGTCAATGGTGCGGCGACTGTAGCAAAATTGGGGACAAACCTCATATACTACCCCACCATACCCAGGAACGACTTTACTTGCCGAGTAGAGACAGGTCGGGGCCAATTCCTAATTGACTCAATTTTGTTCACCTGAGGTTTGATCACTCCGCGCCCAATGACATACCGCAGGTACTTGGTCTCTTCTAACCCTATCGAGCACTTTTTTGGGTTAGCGGTTAAGCCAGCCTTCCTAAGGGAGTCCACTACAGCCTGGACTTTAGGTAAGTGACTTTCCCAATCGGTGCTATGGACAACGATATCGTCCAGGTACGCTGAAGCGTATCGACGATGTGGACGGAGTACAATATCCATTAACCTTTGAAACGTGGCGGGAGCGCCATGTAGACCAAAGGGTAATACCTTGTACTGATACAGCCCCTCTGGCGTGACGAAAGCCGTTTTTTCTTTGGCAGCCTCCGTCAAGGGTACCTGCCAGTACCCTTTGGTGAGGTCCAACACAGAAAAATACCGGGCTTGGCCCAACTTTTCAATAAGCTCATCCACTCGGGGCATGGGATACGCGTCAAACTTGGACACCTCATTAAGTTTGCGGAAGTCATTACAAAACCGCAATGTCCCGTCTGGCTTGGGTATTAATACTATCGGACTGGCCCACTCACTTTTTGACTCCTCGATGACACCAAGCTGGAGCATTAGCTGCACTTCCTCCGTGATGGCTTGTCGCCTAGCCTCGGGTCCCGGGTAGGTTTTAACCGGACTTTCGCCTGAGGCTCAGTGACAATGTCATGCCGGATTACGGACGTGCGTCCAGGGAGGTCTGAGAACACATCCGTATTCCGACTAATGAACTCCCTGGCTTCCTGAGCCTGTTTAGAGGAGAGGCTGTCAGCAATTTTCACTGTGACAGCCGCTTCCCCTGCTTCAGACTGAGGGGCCAAAACCGCTTCCCCTAGGAACCCTGGTCGTGGGCTGTCTTCCGTACAGGTTTCCCTTTCCTTCCACGGCTTGAGCAGATTCACATGGTACACCTGCTCCGGCTTTCGCCTCCCTGGCTGGTGTACTTTGTAATCTACTGGTCCAATTTTTTCTAGTACCTCGTAGGGCCCCTGCCACCTAGCTAGGAACTTACTATCTACCGTTGGTACCAGAACCAACACCCGATCACCCGGGTTAAAGTTTCGGACCCGAGCCTGCCGATTATAGACCCTACTCTGGGCTCGCTGCGCTGCCTCCATATGCTCCCTAACCAGAGGTAACACTGTTTCCATCCGTCCCTGCATCTGGGTGACATACTCAACTACACTTTTGTGCGGTGTGGTTTGTTGTTCCCACGCCTCTTTGGCGACGTCTAATAAACCATGAGGGTGTCTGCCGTATAGTAGTTCGAAGGGCGAGAACCCAGTAGAGGCCTGGGGCACTTCTCGCACTGCGAACATGAGATAGGGCAGAAGAAGGTCCCAGTCCCTCCCATCCTTAGACACCACTCTTTTCAGCATATTTTTTAACGTCTGGTTAAACCTCTCTACCAGGCCATCCGTTTGCGGATGATACACGGATGTCCGTAACTGTTTTATTTGGAGCAACTTACAGAGTTCCCTCATGACCTTGGACATAAATGGGGTCCCTTGGTCCGTTAGAACCTCCTTAGGCAGACCCACTCTAGAAAACATTTCCATTAACTCCTTAGCTATGAGTTTGGCTGACGTATGACGCAGTGGCACCGCCTCCGGGTACCGCGTTGCGTAGTCGAGGGTGACCAGGATGTGCTGGTGCCCTCTAGCTGACTTCGGTACTGGGCCTACAAGATCCATAGCGATCCGCTCGAAGGGAACCTCAATAATCGGGAGAGGGACCAGAGGACTACAGAAATGTGGCTGGGGGCTGGTTATCTGGCAGGTTGGGCAAGACTTGCAAAACTCTTCTACCTCTCTGAACACACTGGGCCAGTAAAACCGCTGTAAAATCCGGTCCTGCGTTTTCTGCTGGCCCAGGTGTCCCCCAAGAACATGTTGGTGGGCTAATTTCAACACGAGCTTGCGATATGCCTGGGGCACCACCAGCTGTTCAATATGTTCACCCCGTAGTTTATTTACCCGGTACAGCATCTCCTGTTGAACCACAAAACGGGGGAACATAGATTCGGCCCCCGGTTGTTGCGGCTCACCCTCAACTACTACCACATTTTCCCAGGCTCGAGATAAGGTCGGATCCTGGTGTTGTGCTGTACCGAAATTATCCCTAGAGACATTGAGGTCTGCCAGCTCAGGACCCGGCGGCAAATCCTCTACGTCTCCCACCATCACACTTAACAGGGTTGTCTCCCCCTCTTCCACCGAAGTGGCGGTCACCCCTACTGCTGGTCCTTCTGACTCCGGTTCCCAAGGTTCTGGCCTCCCCCCTGAGTCAGGCCACACTGCTAGGGGTACATCTGTCTCCCGGGTAACTTTCGTATCCGGCCAGAGTGCCGGGAACCCAGGGAAGTCTCTCCCAATGATCAATTCATATGGTAGCTTTGTGGCGACGGCCACCTCATGCATCCACCTGCCGGCCACCATTGACAGAGAGACCAGGGCGGTGGGATACTCCTTTAAGTCCCCATGTATGCAAACAACACCGACTCTTCGGCCAGTATACTCAGCCGGCCGCACCAGGGCAGCTCTTACCAGGGACACCAGGCTCCCTGAATCCAGCAGAGCCACCGCCAGAGTGCCCCCCACTTCCACCTGGCACAGGTGGCTATTGTCCATAGTCTCTGAAGTTCCTGTGGCACACAACATCCTGGCATATAATGAGTGGCGGAAGCCATAGTTGGTGTCCATGGGTTCCCCCCGATGGGGACAGTCAGCCCTTATGTGTCCAGGCTCCTGACAACGCCAGCAGACCACCGGGTTTGGGTCGGCAGGGGGTACATCCCGGGCGGGTCTAGCTGGCACCGGCCGCCGGGTCTGGGGTGGAGTTTTCCGGGGTTTGACTGGCCCCTTCCCAAAAGAACCCCCCTGTAGATTTCTGGTGGCCTCATAGCGCTCCACCAGGTCGACCATCTCCAGGGCATTATTCGGAGACACCTAGCCGATCCAGTGCTGGAGAGGGTACGGCAAAGCCCTCCAAAACACATCCGCCAACAGCCGATCCAACATAGCAGTGGGAGTCAACATGTCCGGCTGCAGCCATTTTTGCAAACGGTGCAGCAGATCATAATATTGTGGTCTAGCGGGTTCAGCCGGGTTAAATTCCCACTGATGCACCCTCTGGGCCCGGACCAATACATTCACCCCGAGTCTCGCCAGGATCTCACCTTTTACTGTCGGGTAGTCGGCCGCCTGATCATCGGGGAGATCAAACAATACTTGCTGGGGACCGGACGCCAGGAACGGAGCAACGACCTCAGCCCACTGGTCTCGGGGTAACTTTTCCCTCACGGCCACTTTTTCGAAGACTGCCAGATAGGTCTCGACGTCATCCGAGGGGGTCATCTTCGGAATCGCCGCGCGGACAGCTTTCCGGGCATCGTGGACATTCTGGGACGCTCCTGACGCCTGCAACGCCATAACATGTTGCAATAGCAGCTGGTTTGTTTCTTGTTGCTGCTTGTTAGCCTCCCGCTGCTGCAAGTTAGCCTCCACGAGGGCCTTCACGACCGCCTCCATTTTGTCAGGGGATACGGGTCGTAACCTTGCCGGCTTAATGTAGGACATGCACTTGTGCCCGGATAAACAAAAACTTTTCGGCCTTCAGGCCTGCCTCACTGCGTTTGCCCGCATCCTCCACCAAATGTGGGGATTCGCTTTGGTAGGCAGGGTAAGCAGATGCAGTACAGAGGCAAAAAACAAGGTTTTAAATCAAAGTTCAGTGTTTATTCACACATAGCAAGAAAACAAGCCAAAAGAAAGTGTTCAGTTTTGGTGCCTGTTCACACCACACAAAGTTCACAGTGCAAAAAAGACGTCACCTGGTCAGCAGATGATTTTCACCCAGAGTCCGCAGCAGTCTTTAGTGGCCTGTTTCCCCAGCCTATGGCTCACACAAACAGATGCCTCAGTGTCTCCAAACCACAGACTCCTAAGCTCCTCTGTCATGGAGGATAATCCACCACCTGAACATGCTGGCTGGGTTTTTTATATTCCAGCCAAAACCCAGCCTGGAACCATGGGGAACAGCCACCCACCCTGCTCTTTGGCTGCTCCCAATAAGAACCGGCCCGGATTGGCTTTACAGCCATTCTAACAGTTGAAGTGTCAGATTGCACTACAGACCTGACACTTCAGGAAAAAAACCCGGTTCTTACCTCACCGAGGCCAGGAACCTCGGTGACATGTATCTTCCGTCAAAGACGGCTCCTTGTTCCTTCTTACACTGCGTTGGTCAGGGCACAGGTGATGTTCTGGGACACATGCTTGTGTAAGGCGGGCACGGCACACCGTGAAATATAGTGGCGGCTGGGTACTGCGTATCGAGGGACGGCCGCCGACATCAGGCTGCGGAAGGCCTCAGTGTCCACAAGCCTAA
Source organism: Bufo gargarizans (assembly GCF_014858855.1). Lineage (NCBI taxonomy): Eukaryota > Metazoa > Chordata > Amphibia > Anura > Bufonidae > Bufo > Bufo gargarizans. The sequence continues at coordinate 489,905,887 of NC_058080.1, read as the reverse complement.
ATGGCAACATTTCAAGGGCCAGTCATTTTCGAAAGTTGTGCATTTAGTGCTATGGCCTGTGGGTGGGTATTTGCACTTGCGTTCAAATGACTGTGTTATGGACATTTGGACGCTGCGCTGGGACAGGGAAGTGGATGTTGTTGCTGATGGTTCATGCGAAGGTCCAGGTGCAGGGCAAGGGGAATCCTCCTTCGACAGGGGATTGGCCAGCAGTGCATAACACAGGGGAAGAGGAGGCAGTGATGTGATCCGTAGACCCAGATTAGGGTGCTTGGATGCCATGTGGCGTATCTTGCTGGTGGTGGTGAGGTTGCTAGTGTTCACTCCCCGACTCATTTTGGTACCGCACAGGTTGCAAACTACCACTCTTTTGTCCTCTCCACTTTCCTCAAAAAAGCGCCATACTGCAGAACACCTACACCTTGCCAAGGTAGATTTACGCATGGGGGTGCTCAGTGTAATGGTTGTGAGCCTGTTTGGTGTGGGCCGACTTCTCCCTTTTGCAACCCCACTGCCTCTTCCAGCCTGTTGTGGTTCTGTGGATCCCTCCCATTCTGTATTGCTGTCCTCGCTCGTCTTTTTACCTTCCCATGTTGGGTCAGTGACCTCATCGTCCACCACTTCCTCTTCCACTTTCTAACTCTGCTGATCCTCCTGACTTGACCTAACCACAACCTCAGTGATTGACAACTGTGTCTCATCATCATCCACCTCGTGAACGAATGATTGCCGTTCACCAGTGTCATCTTCTTGAGACTGTGAAGGCTCAAGAGGTTGGGAATCAGGGCACAATATCTCAGGTCCCTCTTCAAGCGTGCTGGGCGCGAGGGCCAAATGTAATAGTGGTGCTGGAAACAGCTCCTCGGACTATCCGAGTGTGGGATCACTCGTTTGGCAAGTCTCTTCATGGTGGGAGTAAGGATGATCAGAGTGAGGATTCGGTTGACCAGATTCTTGGCTACATAGACTGGACTTGGTGGAAGAGAGGGTGGTGCTTAACCAACTGGAAGCATTATCTTCATTAATCCAACCAACCAACTGTTCGCACTGGTCTGACTTGGACAGTGTTGTCCTGCGCCGCCCAGCTAAGTTGGACATGAAGCTGGGTAAGGTGGATTATTTCATTTTTTTTCTGATGCACTGGCAGCAGGTACAGTTTCATTGCGCCCAGGGCCACGGCCTCTGCGTGCACCATCAGCATCACACTCACTTCCCCCGTCCCTTAGTGCTCGCCTTCTTCATATTAATGGTTTTGTCACTAGATGTGACACAGATTTTTTTTACTGTACGCTAAAGGCACAGTTTTCGGATGCAGGACAGTATATGTCACAGAACACCACAGAATATGGACACTGTTTTAGTTTTCTGATGTAGTTTATATTTTTCACTATATCTGGGCCTGACAACCACACAAGGTGTTAAAGCACAGATCACACAATTCACGGATTACACCGTTGACAGAAAAAATCTGGACAGATTATGGGGAAAAAAATAGTGTTTTCTATATTAAAATGTTTTCCCTATATCTAGGCCTCACAATCACACAAGGTGTTGAAGCACAGATCACACAATTCACAGATTACACCGTTGACAGCAAAAATGTGAATAGATTATGGGAAAAAAATTATTGTTTTCACTAATATTCTTCCTATATCTGCCCCTGACACACAGAAGCTATTGTTACACAGAAGTCACAAGTCACTGCAGGCACCTTCTATATAGCAAAATAATCGCTATTTGGCTAAGTATAAAAAAAAAACGAGTACTACTTTGCACAATTAAATTGCTGCCACCACACACAATAGTCCTTAAAAGGACTTTTGGTTCTTTGAAACGTTATTCACTGGAATATATTGCGATCACAATCTCCCTACTCTATCTGTCCCTTCCCAAGCGCAGCTCTCCCTGACTCGCAATGAGCAGAACCCGCGTCATGGGGTGCTATATAGCAACCGATGACGCGTTTCAGCCAGCCAATCACTGTAACGCCAGTAGCCAACATGGCTACTGACGTTACAGTGATGTCAGTACTTACCTGCACGTTTATTGGCTGCTTAGCAGCCGCTAAACTTCCGAGGAAGAGACTAGAGCATGGTGCTCGAGCAGATGTGGTACTCGGCTGAGTACCGCCATGTGCCGAGAACCCCATTGATCAAAACCTTTAATGTCTTTATGATGTATTCAAAGTTGACTGAAAACTCAGTGACCCTTTAAATGTCTATATAAATATTTCTGCTACCATCAAAAGAGTCTTTCAACTCTTTTACAGAGCATTGAGATGTAAGAGTTCAGAACATTTTTCCTAAAGAATGTAGTGTTTACTTTACATTACATTCATGCATGGTAGGGAATATATAGTTCCATATTCTGCTTGACAGTGTGGCACCTTTACTGAGAATACTACATGTCAAACAGTGTTAAATGCACTTTACCCATGTTATCTATTTATGTAATAGGTGTATGCAAATTATGTAAAACTTTGTACAGTCATGCTTCTGCGTATTCTGACAGTACCTGCCAGAAACAGCAGGTGATAGCTGGTGAGCACATTTATCAGGAATATTGCAGTGACAGGTTTTAGGACATCGTAATGGATGTCATTTGGGAGAGGGCCACATTCTTTTCCTTCAAATTACTAAAAGTATTTGCGGATTTTCTAAGTTCAGTAGCACAAGGGCGTTTTATTGTTAGCAGCACATAACTACTTAAAGGTCATGTCCACCTATTCAACCTATGTATTTTGTTGGTTATGGAGTCTGGACTAACCAAATCCTGTATAATCTGAGCTCATGTTTACTTTCTTCAATATGCCTTCTCTTCTACTGTGTAGGTAAAGAAGAAGTAGGGGGCACATGTGTGGGTGCAGGATCAGACTACACAGGCAGGGGCGTAGCTATAGGGGGTGCAGAAGTAGCAGTCGTTACCAGGCCCAGGAGCCTAAGGGGGCCCAAAGACCCTTGTGCTGCATTAGAAGACACCGGTATTATAGAAAGTGCATGCTGGTCAAGTTACACCTCTGGCTGGAGGGAAGGGGTTAGGTCAAAATGGAGGGGAGGGGGGATGCTGTTTCAATTTTTGCCTCAGGCAATATGAAGGCTATATGCTTCCCTGCCCTTGGTCACAAAACACTGAGGGAATGGGGGCCCAAGCTGAGCTCTTGCACCAGGGCCCATGAGCCTTTAGCTACGCCCCTGTACACAGGGTTTGTTTGTAGTCTGTTACCATGGAAGCACATTAGCCTTTTGAGCTGTACACAGAAAAGGATAGGAGATTTTTCCTGTCAAGACTGGATACATTGGGTGAACATACAAATAATGTTTTTTTTTTTTTAAGTTACACTGTAATTTATCTTCAGTTCAAACTGTCCTGAAAAAAAAGTTATGCCTGCGGAAATGCAACAAGGTAAAATTCAAAAAATGTAGCTGGTCATAAAGGTCTTTTCAGGCCTGGTCATTACAGGGTTTTAGGTTGTCGTTCATTGGAAACTGTTAACAAAACACTTTTACTACAAACTATACAGTATTATAGAAAAGCATAATATCCTACCTTTGATCAGTAACTTTAGAAGGACTGTCAATTGCCAGCTTCCTGACTTGTGCGCCACCTTCAGAAGGAAACTTCAATGGCAGTCCTGCTTCTTGGGACTTTAAAAGATGGTTTATTTCTGTCTGTGCTTTAGTGGCACTCTCATCTAGTTTACACAGTTCAAAGCTTTCCTCAAGGTCTGTGTAGTCATTTTCCTTAACTGATGCCCAATATTTCTCTTGTGTTTCAGATTCCATATATAAACTCTCCCCCAAGTCTTTATCACAATCTGCACTTTCTGCTCTACCAAAGATGTCTTCAGGTGAGGTGTCAGAGGCCTCCGTCTGGCTTAGTATTATACTCCAGCTGTGCTCATGTTCTGAGATTTCTTCAGATTTCTTTTTACTCTCTCTCCTTTGAGGTAGAATAGGAAAAGTTTTTTCTTCTAATTGAAAGGAGTGGAATCCGGCTCCTAGGGTCATTTGCTTTTCACTTTCATTTGTCATGGAGATTAACTGAAATGTATCTGGAGATTCCAGTGAATTAGTTGTATCAGACATTGTTTGCTGAGGCATTACACCGGGGTCTCTGACTGGGAAAATGTTTATTTTGCTTTCAGATACCACCACACATGGAGAGCTGATCTCCAAGCTGCTGCTATGCATCTCATCCATGGCAGGATGCAAGTAGTCATTTACTTCCAGGTCTACTCTAATGTCACGTTTCCACACCTGTATTGGAGGTTCACTGGATTCTAGAGATAAAAATGACATTCACAGTCAAATACAGAGAGACAACAGACTAGATTCTCTGGTCAATTCCATAAATTGCATCATGAACTGTCTACCTCACTTCCTATTGGCATTTATATATTTTGTGCTTAAAAGGGTTTTCCGAGATTTTATAATTGGTGGGAGTCCGAAATCTGGAGAAGGCACCGGTGCTCCTGTGCACCTTCTCCCAGCTTACCAAGCACAGCACCATACATTGTATAACGGCTGTGCTTGGTATCGCAGCTCAGTCCCATTCACTTCTATGTATGTGGCTGAGCTGCTCCTAGACCACTTGACACATGAATGTGTCGTCACTTAGCCTAGGAAAAGCAGAGAGAAGGTCGCAGTGCTCACAGGAGTGCTGGTACCTTCTCAAACTGCTGATCAGTGGTGGTCCCAGGTGTTGGACCCCCACGATCATATAGGAGACCTATCCAGAAGACAGTTCTCTGCAGTGTCTGGAAATGTGTATATCAAATCCTTTTTTGAGATGTCTTGTTGTGATTGGTGGGGCTCTGACTGCTGAGGCCCCCACAATCTCCAGAATGAGCTGAGAGAAGAGTTCACATATCGTGCTCTCTCTCTCCTCTCTGCATGAGTCTCCTACATTCTAGGTTATGGACACGTTTGAATTCTGTCCTCAGCAGCGTGAAGAGAGAGTGAGATATGCACGCTCTTCTCTCCCCTCGTTCTAGAGATCGGGGATACTATGATCTGTTTACCTAATGATGCTTATGCTGATGAATACCAGTGTGAGCATCAGTCAGCTAATTTTAAGGCTAGGTTTCCTCATTCAGGTCTTTTGGTGTAGTGTTTAAAGCCAGACCCAGGAGTGGATTCAAAACGTTTAGAAGACTCAATCTTTTCTTTTTATATGCACTTAGTTTATAATCTGTTCCTGTCTTTGGCTTCAAAAACTGTATAATATACCTGAACATGGAAATCCAGCCTTATAGTTCCTGCTGGTTTCCATTTCTGGTTACATCAGAGCAGCATGTTATGTTTTCTAGCTGTCAAAAAGCAAAGGAAACCTGATAAAGAATTAACAGAAATGTGTCAGCCGATCTGTGCACATTGGAAGTGCTGGGATGTATGTCCACATGTTAATGGAGATAATTAGTCTACTCTCAATGCATTGTTTGAATTGCAGTCTTCAGCAGACAAAGTACTGTATGTCGATTTATTAAAATAAGAAATCAGGGCTGTCCTAATCAAAACTTCGTGTTACTCTATATATTACTAAACCACCAAAAAGATATCCCCTTTAAAACATAACTTTTATTTCATCTAATAAAATATATCAGCAGAAATTCCCATCTTGCACAAAAATCTGCACGTGTTACATGTGAATCTGTCATGGACTTTGCTGCAGCAGCAGAATTCATCCTATGCAATAGTTTCATTCCTGGTGGAAATCCGCAACATAAACTATTCTTTTTTATTTTGCTCTGAATATAGTTAAATACAAAAGCTGTAGGACAACTTCCTTAGAACTGCACTTACATGTTATCATTATTAAAGATCTTTTCTTGAATGTGTTCTTACCATTAGACAGTTGTAAAGGACCATTGCTGCCATCTGCTGGAAAGCTGTGTTTGTGACACACTCCTCCGTCTGTGAGTAGAGCTTCCCTCTCTGCTGGTGTTATTCCTAGCACAAATTCCAGTTCCTCCTCTACACAAGTATCAGCACTTTGCTGTGACATATGTTGATCAGGTCTTTGTTTATGATCGCTGTCCATCATGGAAGTTGAATGTTCCTGAAGTATTATGTTAGTGGTTTCTGACTTGTTAAAATATTGATCTTCCTTAGTCAATATGTTTTGGTCTTCATAGATACTATGGATTAAGTCATCATTAAAATATGGAGCTGACTCAACAGAATCATCGCTATCAATTTCATGATCAAAGTCACCCACCTCCCCAACATCTATAGGGTTGACTGCCGCATCTAATTTCCCACTGGTTTTGAAAGACTGTAATATATGGCCATCAAATGCAAGTGAAGGGAGAGAATATGATATTTTAGTTTCTTCACTACAATCAATATCTTGCCCTTCTCTTATACTTTCAGACAGAGCTCTCATCCTTGGAATATTGCCTGAGCCCATGTTCACTTGCTGCCAGTATGTTTGACTGTACTCATATTCTCGGCACAGGTCTGGGCTATCAGAAGCCTGTGAACCGTTTTCACAGATGTAAAGTACATCAGGACTGACACTGAGTGATACTTTTGTGTACGCCTTCTCAGTAATATTCCATAGATCTGGTTCTACACAAAGGAATGGAGAGGATTGTTGGGTATAATCATCTAGGATGTCTGGGACATAGTCCGTTTGATTAGGACCTTCTATGGATAATGCTTCACAGTGCTCAAAGCTACTTCCTATGTCATTGTGTTGATCTAGAACATCAGAAGACAAATCATTCTCATGGACTAGCTGCCACTGTTTAATAGCGCTCATATTATTTGATGGTTTTCTTCCACTATTTACATCCATGTTATCAGACACCAGGAATATATTTTCAAGCTTATGTGCTTCACTATTTAGTACATTTTCATCAGTTGCCTTACCCTCATAAGCATAAGCTTGAAACTCTGTGTTGCATGCCAATACATTTATATTACATGGCTTTTTAATACCAGCATTTGGGCCACTGAGTTGATGAGGTTCAACATATGAACGTGTGTTTGGCTGGAAGTACAATGGTGAAGATGTGTCTTGTTCTGAGTGATTTAAGTACAACGGAGGTTTTTTATGTCCATTTTGATTTCCAGTTACTGTTGGGTTTAAAAGTTGGTTTTCTTCCTCACACCCATCAAGTGGGTGCAAATTGTTTAAAGTAGGGTGACTTAGATTGCCAAGACTATTAGAATCCAGTGTGAATTGTTCATATTCATCTGAAAGAATTTTAAGGCATTCTACCTTGTTCTCTATTATATTATACCCCATGGATGGAAAATCATTGATGCAAACAAGTTGTTCTTCCAAACTTTCTTCTTCTGTTCCAGGTGTAGTTGAACTGGATTGAGTATCATTGAAGAATGTAGATGTTGTTTCCAGATCAAGAACCTTCTCTTGGAAACAGTTTTCAACATTAGAATGGTCTAGAACATCATTTGATTCAGGACTTGATGAAGATTCAGAATCCTCACAAATCTGTGTGTTCCAAATATCCAGATTTGTGGGGACTTTACTAATGATACTGGATGATGTGTCTTCAGGTTTAATGTCAGAATCTTTTCCACTGGCTTGGTAGGAGTTATTCTTTAACACTAAGGAATGATTTATTTTATTTCCATATAAAATGTCTTCATGTAGTGCACTCAAGCTGTTATCTAATTCTGGGCTTGGTGAAGTGGAATTGGATGAGCCACTTAGGATATTTACATTATGACAATGGTCCATTTTAAGATCTTGTAGGATGCTAACATTAGATATTCCCAAGCCTAAATCATCTGATGCATAGTTACTGTGGGAGGTATTTAACACATTTCCACGTACAATGGCATCAGCAACATCTACATTTATAGGATCTATGTCAGGTTTACTATAGATCTCACCATATAATACATTTTCCACTATTTCAATGTTCCTGTTAGGAGATTGCTGTTTAATACATAAACTTTTCTCATAAATATGGGGCTTATATGTGTTGTTTGCCTCTGGATCTGATGGACCTGAGTTCTCTGCTAAAAATTTTCTGTCTTCATTGTTGGTCTGCAATTGGGTGTCATTGACCGGGGACAAGTTGATAACGCAGTTTACATTTTTATCACAGTCATTATATCCTTTCCTTACACCTAACTCTGCAGATTTATTTACCAAATCTACATTTTGTAAATTATCTAAGTCATCAGGAGTGTTCAAAGAGGACGATTCTGTGTCACACTGCAAATCTGTTTCCAAAGTGTCTGTCCCTTTGTCCTCCTCCTGTAAAGTCACATTTTCATGTGGTTTACAAATAGCTTCAAAGTGATGATCATTAAAAACATTTACTACCTTATTTAGAATATCAGGAGACAGAGGTTTAATATTTTGTATCTTGATAGAAGATCGATCATCTACATCATTTAAAGTGAACGTGACAACTGAATTGGATTTTGCATGTGTCTCATGATTTTTAAGGAGGCCATCATCTGGTAATCTATTTGGTGGAGAACTCTGATGATCATGTTGTAAAGAATGACTTCCATCATTGTTTGCAAGTGGGAAATTAAGTGTATTATCAGAGCATGTTTTAAGTACATTTTCATTACTGGATATATCTTTGCTACTTTGTATCATATTTTCCTCAAATGTGCATTCATGTCTAAGGTCTTGCGATGAACAATGTGTCAGGTTGTTCATAAGATCACTTTTTTCTATCATAATGTTTTCTCCAGCTATTTTGTCAAATGTTCTAGATAGGACTTGTGAATTTATAGTTTCCGGAAATGTTTTTATTTTCTTTGGATTTGAGAAGCTACTGTCATTAAAAGCCATTTCTTCATGATTAGCAAACACTGGCTGGTCTTCAACTAGCTCAGTTTTTGGTTCTTCCCATGTCTTCTCAGGTTCCTTCATATCATCTTCATACAAAGGAGAAGATATTGAATCTGATGTTGAGTAATTTGTATCTGGTGGAGAAACAATACAATCTGTACTTGCACCAGGGTTTGTAAAATCCAGGCATCTATAAGACAAAAATGGGTCTTCCCAATCAATTTCACCATTAAGAATATTGGACTCTTTATTACTTTTAGAAAAATCCCACATACCAAGATTTCTTTGTATGTGCCTTAAATCATTTGGTGTTTCTCCATCAGGATCAATGCATTGTAATTGCCCATTCTGAGTAATACCTTTTAGTTTTGTGTGCTGCTCTTCTGTCATTATTTTATGACCTAGTCTGCTGTCTCTATCATCAGGAGTATATTCTAAAGAAAGGTCACTTGCTACTTCATCTACCTCACTAGTTTTGGAAAAGTGTCTCTTATGGTTAGCCCTATGTGCAGTATCCCATGTATCAAATGGTTGATTTGCACATTGTCCAAAACTATCTGGGGAGCCACACCATGGATCTGAAGTTGCTTCAATGGGTTGGTCTGATCTCCATAAATCTGAAAATGTTCTGGTTTCCTGCCTGGTGTTATCATGAATGTCCCTGTTATGACAGTTGGGTACTTGAAATGGGCCTGCAGTGTTTCCAGCAAAATGATTGTCTTTCAGCTTTTGCCCTTTCCCTGAATTAGGACTATTGAACACAGGTTCCTGCTCGCCTGAACTCCATGTGTCAGCCTTTATCAAGCCCTCTTGTTTTAAGCATGGTTCACCTCCATTCCACCAGTTGGAATATTTAACCTGAGGTAGATCAGCAGCTCCCATTTCATTAATTTTCTCTATTACATCTTCTGGAAAAAAAGTTGGAGGTCCATTATCAAGTGGAGAACTTTCCACTAGACTGTTCATAGGTGTTGGAGGTATTTTACCCTCTCCTGGAACATCGGCAGATAAAGGAGAGCTGAATTCAATAAGATCACTTACACTGGGATGTTTACCACATAGATCCTCATGGTTTTCAGGACTATGCAGGAAATTATCATCAAACTCTACTAAACTGATATTTTCTACTTCTAACAATGTAGCCTTTCCGGGTTTGAAATTTAGCAACTTTGTTGAACAGTTGTCTATATCATCTCTGTAGAAATGGGTTTGGTCATGTCCTTTTTGGGCTGTAGCTTGCTGTCCTTCTGAGGAATCGCTCTGAAAAAAGAAATCATCAGCCATAGAGTAGTCTGCAGAATGTGATGAAGATTCAGAGCGCATATTAGGGGCCAGATCAAAGCTGAAGAGGTCAAGATTATCACTGTTATTCCTAGTTGAGGGAGTTTCTTCTTCAATGATTACACATTCTGGCATAGAACTATAAGAATCAATTCCGGGAACAAAATTGTGATGAGGACCAGCAACTTCTGCAACTGGACTGTCATCACTAAGGAAAACAGAGCTCTCTTTAGAAGACCTGCTGCTTCTTATAGTTGCAAGGCCACTATCTGGGCTCACAAGATCAACATTGACATCCACTTGGGCATGCACTGATCCATTTATATCCTGTTGATTATCAGAGAAATTTGATGGATTTTGTTGAGGGTCTACATCAGAACCATATAACTCCATAATGCCAGATGACCCCTGTGAGAGAGGTGCGCTCCCAGCAACAGCTTCTGTTGAGGACGTCCTGCTGTTGGGAACCATGCCAATGCGTCTTCTGTTGACTGCTTCTTTGATGATTGCTGCCACTTGCTCACAAGTTACCAAAGGACTTTCTTGCTGATAAACAACAAAACGATCACACCCATAATCTGATGGCTCAAGATCGAGGAAAGGATTTTGGCATTCTTCCAATTCACAGCATACCTATGAAATGCAAAAATGAAGATGGGTGAATATTTGCATATATATATGAATGCAATATTGTATATTTAAAGAGGACTTTTCACTAGAATAAAACTTCTAAACTAACTATACAGACATGTAGAGAGGCGCCCAGGGATCCCACTGCACTTACTGTTATACCTGGGCGCCGCTCCGTTCTCCCGTTATAGCCTCCGGTATCTTCATATGTTAGGCTCCACCCAGGGGAACCTGCCGGCGTCTCATTCTCCCATGCTGCAGCGCTGGCCAATCGCAGCGCTCAGCTCATAGCCTGAGAGAAAAAAAAGCCTCTCAGGCTATGAGCTGAGCGCTGCGATTGGCCAGCGCTGCAGCATGGGAGAAAGAGACGCCGGCAGGTTCGCCTGGGTGGAGCCTAACTATGAAGATACTGGAGGCTATAATGGGAGAACGGAGCGGCGCCCAGGTATAACAGTAAGTGCAGGGAGATCCCTGGGCGCCGCGCTACATGTCTGTATAGTTAGTTTAGATTTTTTATTCTAGTGAAAGGTCCTCTTTAATTACTAAGTATGAAGTAAAGTACAACATATACAGACATGTCTAGAGAACTGAGATAATATAATTTAACATACTGTCAATTAAAATGAGTAGCATCCCTCAAATGATATCTTAATTTTGTCTAGATATAAATCACAATTTATAGCTGTGATTTGCTATGTAAGAGATGTATTTGCTCAACTCTAGCAGTCTATCTTCAAGATTACCTCAAACGTATGTACAGTACTGTAGCTCTGATCCCAGGCATTTAGCCCATTAGATGCTGCAATCAATGTTGGGTATTGTTTACTTCCCTCTGTCACCCCATCTCCCAACCCGCATGATGGGATAGCTACCAATAGGTTGCTATAGCAGCTAGAGACCTAACAATGGGACTCAAGTCTGCTGCCTTACTACGCCTATTAGATGCTGTGTATTATATGACCAATCAAGTCTCAAATTAAGATTAAAATAAAAAGTCTGTACCAATCTAAACTATAAAATTATTACAGTATTTTACCCACATGAAAAATAGCGGAAAATAAAAAGCAATAGCAGAATGACAGTTTTTTTTTTTTTTTTTATACCACATTCCAAAGTAAAGGAATACAAGTTATGTCTCCCAGAATATGGTAACACAAAACATAATAAAAAAAATAAATAAAAAACTACTTTAATTGTGCAAAAGAAGTAAAACAAAAAAACTATATATAGGTTCATTCTCTCTGTAATCGTACTAACAGAATAATGTTAACCATGCCATTCATCAATGAATGTCAACATACACTGAACACCATAATAGAAAACCTGAAAAACATAACCCTAAAAAATGGTAGAATTGCTGTTACTGATGGAACAAGAAGTTACAGTATGTCTCTCAGAAGATGTAGATGAAAAAAATGAAAAAAATAATAACCCTCCCTATGTTCTGAAGACCAAAATGGGCCATGTCCTTATTGGATTAAATAAATGTATGTTCAGACAACTAACTGTAATATGATGATGAATTCTTCTATAATTTCTCGGATGTCCATATATCATAAAATCATATATTGGAAAAGAAGTTTTGTTGTAAGACAAGGGGGTTGTCTCATCTTAGACATTGATTGCATATCTCTAGGATGTCAGATAAGTGCGGGTACCACCTCTGGAACCCACATCTATCTCCAGAAAGGGACCCCTGAAGTCAGAGAATAGCAGTCCCATAGAAGTGAATGAACAGTGGCTGCGTTTGTGCGGTGCACTCTCTGTTTATTTCTATGGAACTTCTAAAAATATCTGAGCATGCTCGCTTGGCTATTTTCAGAATTCCCTTAGAAATTAATGGAGAGCACTCCACATGTGTGGTGCTCTCTTTCACTTTGAGGGACTGGTTCTGGTGGTAGATGCTGGTCTCCGAGGTGGGAACCACAGTATCTGACTTTTAAGGCATATTCTAGTGATTAGTGATGAGAGGCAGGGGCTATATTCGAATTTGCGATATTTCACGAATATTTTTAAGAATATTCGTCATATATTCTCAAATTTTGAGAATTCGAGATTATTTTATTGAATGCGAAAAATCAGTCATGTAAAAATCGCGAAATGCTATCTGTAACGCGAAATACATGCGTGGGTTACTTTGGCTAAATTTTTCAAGCTGGTATAAGTTTCCTGAGACTGGAGAAAATGGTTGGCATGGCAGAACATTACCTTTATATGCAGATAGAGTCAAGTGCTCCAATATATTAGCGATTGCGCTAATCGGCAGTGATTAGAATATTGTTTCGCACTAATTGCAACTTCACATTTTAGCAGGTCTGACTACAGATTACTGATTGGTGCACTATGTATGGTTGTGAACTTGACATTGCTTCCTTCTCATTGGCCCACAAGCATGAAGCAGAGAGGAATCATGTGTTCAGATGGAAAGAAAATGCCAAATATTCGATATAACGAATATATAGCACTATATTCCAAATATTCGCAAATTCTCGAAGTGGCGATATTCGAGATAAAAATTCGCTATTCGAATATTCGTGCTCAACACTACTAGTGATATCCCATCAAAGTCTGAGATTAAACAACCCTATTAGTAGCACTGTAAAATATACACTGTACATAGACCAAAATAAAATCAAACACATAATAGTAACATTGTAAATGGAATTTGCTCTTACTTGGTGACATAATTCTGGATTCTGCGAATAAACAGCTATTTGTTGTCTTGTTGCCTGATCCCCTGATGAGTAGCTGGCCAAAAGAATAAGTATGTCAAACTCGTATTTATCAAGAAATATTTTCAGATCACCAATGATGTTCCTGTAGCTCATTAAGTCCTGGTAGCAATGAAAAGAAAACAATACACTGAGATGTATGTATGACACAAACACTAGATGACAGTATTACAATAAACATGCTGAACTTCGAAGAAATGGAATATCTTTTAATGTATTGTGAATAGCAATAGTGTGACAACTCTGTAACCCATTAGTACATACATATTTTTAAAGTTTTATCACTTTTACACAATAAAAACCCTTTTTTTAAATAAATAAAAAAAACTAAAAATGCTTTTGCATACATCCCAAGACCCATAACTTTTATACTATTCTTTCTGTGGAACTGTGAGGACTTGACTTGATGTTTGCAGGGTGATTTGTAGTTTTCATTGGCACCATTTTGTGGTACATAACACTTTTTGATCGCTTTTTATTCCATTCCATGGCTGCCATCTGAATATCACCTGTATAAGTGTTAGCAATAGCTATAGTTAATAAAGATAAAAACTCACTCAGCGGGGACAAAATAGCTGCGCCAAAATCCGCGTCCTCCAAGTCAGACTGCGCATGTCCAGAAACCTAGCAACCGCAACTCAAACAGAGCCAGGAGACGCCAGCCAAGTCACGTGATTGATCACCTGACCATCCACATGACTCCCGCAGCCATCGCGAGACCAGTCTGAGAGCAGTGCCTGGATTCGCCACGCCAGCAGGCAGGGGCAAGCGCACAAAGGCCTACACCGCCAGTAATACTGGCGTCGTTGCCCCAGCAACAGCCAGCCACACACCGCAGGCAAAGCGAATACAAGCCAGAAGAAAGGAGGCAATGCAGTCATGACTTCAAGGAGAGGGGGAAATAAAAGGCACAACAGAGAGAAAAAGGTCAAAACACCAATAGAATGGATGTCAAAATTGAATGACAAAATTAAATGGATAAGTACACCCAACTAGTCGCTGTATTCAGGTTATAGTCTGGAGCGATCATGGTACCTTTAGTATTAAGACACACAGGGGGGGGGGGGGGGGAATATAAGATAAATGCCATACATATTGAGAGTAAATAGAGAGAGACCAGTAGTTATATCATTTCCATGATCATCACCACAGGCCTATAACGGGACGGAGGTCCAGGACAGGTCCATGCCCTAAAACCTCCAGACCCAATATCTCCCCTAAACTCTACAACCAGGAAAATTAGGACCACCACTCACTTTGCAAAAGCCCTATACAAGCGGCCAGAGTAATCAATAGTAATAATTAATCTAAAAATAATTGTGCCCCATGAGTCCCCTCCCTCCCACAACATGTAGAAAAAGGCCCAGGATTCCGCATCCGCCGGATGGCGGAGTTCCGGCAAAGGCACGGCAGCGCACAGCGAGAGGCTGCCGGAACAAAACTCTCGCTTTGTACTTTTATAGTATCTGGAAGTGATCAAAACTGATCACGGTCAGATCTATAATTGTATTAGTGTCACTTTAGTTCTCCCTCCACCCAAAACGCAGTGTTTGCCCGATCAGGCCTGATCGGTCGCCCACACGTGCGTTCGCCCACGCCCGCCCCACCGCAGTGACAAAAAAAAATTTTTTTTTTGATCGCTGCACATTCATTTTACACGCACTGCGGCGATAAAAAAAATCAGTTTTGATATTTTTTATCAACCGCAGCGGCCTCCGGTACTTCGCTAGCCTCCCCTTTGTAAGACAGGCTTGCTTTTTTTTTTCTTGGGTAGTCTCAGGGAATACCCCTAAATTTAGTTGCCCACATGTCAAACAGGGGGTATTCCTCTGAAGAGGCCTACAGGCTTCTGACCCAGTCGGATGAGGAGTGGGAACCCTCATCTGATGAATCCAGCGGGTCAGAATACGAACCTGTAGAAAGCAGTGGCTCTCTGACCCAAAGTTCGGACGAGGAGGTTGAGGTCCCTGATAGCAGCAGGCGTACCCGGCCCCGTGTCGCTAGACCGCAGGTTGCGCAGGATCCGCTTCAAGAGCAGCAGAGTGGGGCTGGTGCTGTCGGATTACGTGGTGAGGCATACACCAGCAGCCCAGCCATTCCTGGACCTAGTACCAGCACTGCCGTAGAACATGGTGAAGTAGCGAGCACCAGAAGGGCAGTTGAAGCTGGTACGGTGGCACGTGCAGTAGTGACCCCGTCGCAGCCAAGTCTGGAGTTCGGGTTGAGACAGCTCAGATCGGTTCGGCCCTGGGATTTTTTGAGCTGTTCTTGACTGCGGAGCTCTTAGACTTAGTTGTGGCAGAGACAAACCGGTATGCCACACAATTTATAACCGCTAACCCGGGAAGCTTTTATGCCCAGCCTTTCCGGTGGAAACCAGTCCAAGTTTCCGAAATTAAAACTTTTTTGGGCCTCCTCCTCAACATGGGTCTAACTAAAAAGCATGAATTGCTGTCATATTGGTCCACGAACCTGATTCATCACATGCCCATGTTCTCTGCTGCTATGTCCAGGACACGATTTGAGACCATCCTGCGTTTCCTGCACTTTAGTGATAACAGCACCTCCCGTCCCAGAGGCCACCCTGCTTTTGACCGGCTCCACAAAATTCGGCCCCTCATAGACCATTTCAACCTGAAATTTGCAGATATGTATATCCCAGAGCAAAACATCTGCGTAGACGAGTCCCTTATACATTTTACTGGGCGCCTTGGCTTCAAACAATACATCCCAAGCAAGCGCGCCCGGTATGGGGTCAAATTGTATAAGCTCTGTGAAAGGGCCACAGGCTATACACACAAATTTTGTGTCTATGAGGGAAAAGATCAGACCCTGGAGCCGGTCGGTTGCCCTGACTACCTGGGGAGCAGTGGGAAGATAGTCTGGGACTTGGTGTCACCCTTATTCGGCAAGGGGTACCATCTTTATGTGGACAATTTTTACACAAGTGTGGCCCTCTTTAGGCATTTGTTTCTAGAACGGATTGGCGCCTGTGGTACCGCGCAAACTAGTCGCGCGGGCTTCCCCCAACGGCTCGTTAGCACCCGTCTTGCAAGGGGGCAGAGGGCCGCACTGTGTAACGAAGAACTGCTCGCGGTGAAATGGAGAGACAAGCGTGACGTTTACATGCTCTCCTCCATTCACGCAGACACGACAATCCAAATTGAGCGAGCAACCCGTGTCATTGAAAAGCCCCTCTCAGTCCACGACTATAACCTTCACATGGGAGGGGTGGACTTCAATGACCAGATGTTGTCTCCGTATTTAGTTTCCCGCAGAACCAGACGCTGGTATAAGAAGGTGTCTGTATATTTAATTCAATTGGCTCTGTACAATAGTTTTGTTCTCTACAGTAAGGCTGGGAGAACACGATCCTTCCTCAAATTTCAGGAAGAGATCATCGAGAACCTCCTGTATCCAGGAGGTTCCGTGGCCCCATCCACCAGTGTAGTTAGCCGTCTACACGAGCGACATTTCCCCAATGTCGTTGCTGGTACCTCAACCCACCCGTCACCCCGAAAAAGATGTCGTGTCTGTAGCAGGAGTGGAATAAGGCGTGACACCCGCTATTTCTGTCCTGACTGTCCTGACCACCCTGCCCTATGCTTAGGGGAGTGTTTCCGGAAGTACCACACACAGGTACACCTAGCATAGGGATCATCTCACCAGGACAGGCACACAGGGCTATTAGGGCCCATTCACTCACAGCTGCTGCAAACGTCTCCTTTCACATGGGACAAAGTGCATAACGCACTTCGCCACATCTTTGGGCGATTTGCGCTTTGCACATTGACCCATGGGGAAGGAGAGGTTTGTTCTATAAAGGTAAAAAAAAAAAAAAAAAAAAAAAAAACACCAGTAAGCAAACACGTTAATGTTTAGTTCAAAAAGTTAAAGTTTACATGTTCTGTTCCAAAGTTAATAAAATTATTGCGTTGTGGCCTGGTTTTTTCTTTTTTTCTTTTTTTACCTTCCAGGTGGACCAACCGATCTACTAGCTGCAGCACCGATGTGCATTCTGACAGAAGCATTGCGCTGATGTCAGATTACACGCAAGTCGGTGTATGCGGCGCTGCAAGACGGGATTTTCTCCTCTGCAGTGACAGATACGTTTGCCAAGGCATACGAGCTGAGGAGGAGGCGGCGTTCCTATGCTTTGGCAAACACTTTGTATATATATATAAAAAAATAAAAAAAAATCCCAGCAATGATTTATTCATCCACATCGATTGATGCGAATGGAGAAATCTGGTTTGCCAGGGCATACGAGCTAAGTGGGTATGGATGTAGGGCGGAGCTCCTATGTCCTGGCAGACGCCTTTCCCCTCAATTTTTTTTTTTGGCAGACATTTTTTCATCCACATTGATCGATGCGAATGAAGAAATCTGTGCCGTTCATTTTTTTCTTTCAGCCCAGAGGCTGAACGGAAAAAAAAATCTCATTACCTGTATGCTCAATATAAGGAGAATAGCAGAAACTCCTAATGCTGGCCATACATGTAATGATTGCGGAGACCCTCAAATGCCAGGGCAGTACAAACACCCCACAACTGACCCCATTTTGGAAAGAAGACAACCAAAGGTATTTGCTGAGGGGCATATTGAGTCCATGAAAGATTAAAATTTTTGTCCTAAGTTAGCGGAAAGTGAGACTTTGTGAGAAAAAAAATAAAAAATATCAATTTCCGCTAACTTATGCAAATTTTTTTTTTTTTTTTCTATGAACTTGCCAGGCCCCTCATTGGATACCTTGGGGTGTCTTCTTTCCAAAGTGGGGTCACATGTGGGGTATTTATACTGCCCTGGCTTTTTAGGGGCCCTAAAGCGTGAGAAGAAGTCTGGGATCCAAATGTCTAAAAATGCCCTCCTAAAAGGAATTTGGGCACCTTTGCGCATCTAGGCTGCAAAAAAGTGTAACACATCTGGTATCGCCGTACTCAGAAGAAGTTGGGGAATGTGTTTTGGGGTGTCATTTTACATATACCCATGCTGGGTGAGATAAATATCTTGGTCAAATGCCAACTTTGTATAAAAAAATGGGAAAAGTTGTCTTTTGCCAAGATATTTCTCTCACCCAGCATGGGTATATGTAAAATGAAACCCCAAAACACATTCCCCAACTTCTCCTGAGTACGGCGATACCAGATGTGTGACACTTTTTTGATGCCAAGGTGGGCAAAGGGGCACATATTCCAAAGTGCACCTTTCGGATTTCGCAGGCCATTTTTTACACATTTTGATTGCAAAGTACTTCTCACACATATGGGCCCCTAAATTGCCAGGGCAGTATAACTACGTCACAAGTGACCCCATTTTGGAAAGAAGACACCCCAAGGTATTCCGTGAGGGGCATGGCGAGTTCCTAGAATTTTTTATTTTTTGTCGCAAGTTAGTGGAATATGAGACTTTGTAAGGAAAAAAAGAGAAAGAAAAAAAAAATCATCATTTTCCGCTAACTTGTGACCAAAAAAAAAAAATTCTAGGAACTCGCAGTGCCCCTCACGGAATACCTTGGGGTGTCTTCTTTCCAAAATGGGGTCACTTGTGCCGTAGTTATACTGCCCTGGCAATTTAGGGGCCCAAATGTGTGAGAAGTACCTTGCAATCAAAATGTGTAAAAAATGACCGGCGAAACCCGAAAGGTGCTCTTTGGAATATGTGCCCCTTTGCCCACCTCGGCAGCAAAAAAGTGTGACACATCTGGTATCGCCGTACTCAGGAGAAGTTGGGGAATGTGTTTTGCGGTGTCATTTCACATATACCCATGCTGGGTGAGAAAAATATCTTGGTCAAATGCCAACTTTGTATAAAAAAATGGGAAAAGTTGTCTTTTGCCAAGATATTTCTCTCACCCAGCATGGGTATATGTAAAATGACACCCCAAAACACATTCCCCAACTTCTCCTGAGTACGGCGATACCAGATGTGTGACACTTTTTTGATGCCAAGGTGGGCAAAGGGGCACATATTCCAAAGTGCACCTTTCGGATTTCACCGGTCATTTTTTACAGATTTTGATTGCAAAGTACTTCTCACACATATGGGCCCCTAAATTGCCAGGGCAGTATAACTACGCCACAAGTGACCCCATTTTGGAAAGAAGACACCCCAAGGTATTCTGTGAGGGGCATGGTGAGTTCCTAGAATTTTTTATTTTTTGTCGCAAGTTAGTGGAATTTGTTAGATGAGACTTTGTAAGAAAAAAAAATTTAAAAAAAATCATCATCATTTTCCGCTAACTTGTGACAAAAAATAAAAAGTTCTATGAACTCACTATGCCCATCAGCGAATACCTTAGGGTGTCTACTTCCGAAATGGGGTCATTTGTGGGGTTTTTCTACTGTTTGGGCATTGTAGAACCTCAGGAATCATGACAGGTGCTCAGAAAATCAGAGCTGTTTCAAAAAGCGGAAATTCACATTTTTGTACCATAGTTTGTAAACGCTATAACTTTTACCCAAACCATTATTTTTTTGCCCAAACATTTTTTTTTTAATCAAAGACATGTAGAACAATAAATTTGGCGAAAAATTTATATATGGATGCCGTTTGTTTTGCAAAATTTTACAGCTGAATGTGAAAAATGTCATTTTTTTGCTAAAAAATCGGTACATTTTGATTAATAACAAAAAAAGTAAAAATGTCAGCAGCAATAAAATACCACCAAATGAAAGCTCCATTAGTGAGAAGAAAAATAGGTAAAATTCATTTGGGTGGTAAGTTGCATGACCGAGCGATAAACGGTGAAAGGAGTGTAGTGCCGAAGTGTAAAAAGTGCTCTGGTCATGAAGGGGGTTTCAGCTAGCGGGGCTGAAGTGGTTAAAGACCCTGTTATTTTTCACCTTAAGGACCACCTTGTGTGGTAATAACTTTAAAACGCTTTTACTTATCCAGGTCATTCTGAGATTTTTTTTCTTGTCACATATTGTACTTCATGACAGTGGTAAAATTTAATTTGCATTTATAAATAAAATAACAAATTTACCAAAAATTATAATAGATAGTAATACCTCCAAAAATAGTTATTACTTTACATTCCCCATATGTCTACTTCATGTTTGGATCATTTTGTGAATGTCATTTTATTTTTTGGGGACGGTAGAAGGGTTAGAAGTTTAGAAGCAAATCTTTACATTTTTTTATACAGCAGTTTATTACGAATGCAGGTTTTTATTTATTTAAGTTTTACACAATAACAGCATTTTTGAAACAAAAAAAATCATGTTTTAGTGTCTCCATATTCTGAGAGCCATAGTTTTTATTTTTTGGGCGATTGTCTTAGGTTGGGTCTCATTTTTTCGGGATGAGATGACGGTTTGATTGGTATGATTTTGGGGTGCGTATTACTTTTTGATCGCTTAAAATTTCACTTTTTGTAATGTACGATGACAAAAAATGTCTTTTATTACACCGTTTTTATTTAATTTCTTTTCACTGTGTTTACCTGAGGGGTTAGGTCATGTGATATTTTCATAGAGCAGGTCGTTACGGACGTGGCAATACCTAATATGTATACTTTTCTTCATTTATTTAAGTTTTACAGAATATTTTTATTTTTTTAACAAAAAAATATTATGTTTTAGTGTCTCCATAGTCTGAGAGCCATAGTATTTTTTTTTTCAGGCGATTGTCTCAGGTAGGGTATCATTCTTGTGGGATGAGATGACGGTATGATTGACACTATTTTGGGGTGCATATGACTTTTTGATCGCTTGCTATTACACTTTTTGTGATGTAAGGTGACAAAAAAATAGCTTTTTTGACACCGTTTTTATTTTTTATGGTGTTCACCTGAGGGGTTAGGTCATGTGGTATTTTTATAGAGCAGGTTGTTATGGACACGGCAATACCTAATGGCGATACCTAATATGTATACTTTTATTTATTTAAGTTTTACACAATAACAGCATATTTAAAATAATGTTTTAGTGACTCCATAGTCTGAGAGCCATATTTTTTTTATTTTTTGGGCGATTGTCTTAGGTAGGGGCTCATAGTCTAAGGTGACGGTTAGATTGGTACTATTTTGTGGGATATACGCCTTTTTGATCGCTTCGTGTTGCACTTTTAGTGATGTAAGGTGACAAAAAATGTCTTTTTTGACACCGTTTTAATTTTTTTTTAAATCACAGGGTTTACCTGAGGGGTTAGGTCATGTGATATTTTCATAGAGCAGGTCGTTACGGACGTGGCAATACCTAATATGTATACTTTTCTTTATTTACCGTATTTTTCGCCGTATAAGACGCACCTAGGTTTTTGGGGAGGAAAATAAGAAAAAAAATTTTTTTAACCAAAAGGTGTGCTGTGTGTTTGGAACTAATGGTGGTCTGTGGATGGCACTATTACTGGGGATCTGTGGATGACGGACACTGTTATGGGGTGATCTGTGGATGACGGACACTGTTATGGGGGGATCTGTGGATGACGGACACTGTTATGGGGGGATCTGTGGATGACGGACACTGTTATGGGGGGATCTGTGGATGACGGACACTGTTATGGGGGGATCTGTGGATGACGGACACTGTTATTGGGGGAACTGTGGATGACGGACACTTATGGGGGGATCTGTGGCTTGCACTGTTACAGGGGGATCTGTGGCTGGCACTGTTACAGGGGGGGGATCTGTGGATGGCACTGTTATACATGTGTCATCCACAGACCCTCCCAGCCCATAACTGTGCCATCCACAGATCCCCCGCCGCTCCAGTATACTAATATAATATGTCTTATTCAATTAATAGTTATTAAATATGCCTCTTTATTCCTAATAGTACCTTAAATCCTAAGCGTTTCAGTACAATGCCGACAGGCCGGGCGGCCGGCGCGGCGCGTCTCTCACTGAAGTCACTTGCCTGCGCCGCCTGCTTCATTCATAAAGTAGGCGGCGCAGGCACGTGACATCAGGGAGTTACGCTGCCGCCCGCCCGGCCTGCATAATACTGAAGCGCTAAGGATTTAAGGTACTATTAGGCATAAAGGGGCATATTTAATAACCATTAATTGAATATGACATATTATATTAGTATAGCGGCGGGGCTATAGTACAGTGACTGCACCGCCCCGCCACTATTGCCGGCCCCAGCTGCTCCTCCCAGTCCCTCCCCGAGTCCCCGCTCGCTTGCGATGTAAAATTGACAGCATTCGCCATATAAGACGCAGGGGCATTTTCCCCCCATTTTGGGGGGAGAAAAAGTGCGTCTTATACGGCGAAAAATACGGTATTTAAGTTTTACAGAATGATTTTATTTTTTAAACAAAAAAATATAATGTTTTATAGTGTCTCCATAGTCTGAGAGCCATAGTATTTTTTTTTCCGGGCGATTGTCTCAGGTAGGGTATCATTCTTGTGGGATTAGATCACGGTATGATTGACACTATTTTGGGGTGCATATGACTTTTTGATCGCTTGCTATTACACTTTTTGTGATGTTTTTGAAATTGCTTTTTTGACACCGTTTTTATTTTTTATGGTGTTCACCTGAGGGGTTAGGTCATGTGGTATTTTTATAGAGCAGGCTGTTACGGACACGGCGATACCTAATATGTATACTTTTATTTATTTAGGTTTTACACAATAACAGCATATTTAAAATAATGTTTTAGTGACTCCATAGTCTGAGAGCCATATTTTTTTATTTTTCTTAGGTAGAGGCTCATTTATGTGGTATGAGGTGACGGTTACTATTTTGTGGGATATACGCCTTTCTGATCGCTTGGTGTTGCACTTTTAGTGATGTAAGGTGACAAATTTTTTTTTTATTTAGCACAGTTTTAATTTTATTTTTTTGACGGTGTTCACCTGAGGGGTTAGGTCATGTCATATTTTAATAGAGCCGGTTGATATGGATGCGGCAATACCTAATATGTCTACTTTTCTTTTTTTCCCTATTTTTTACAATTATTTTTTTACTTTATTTTGGGAAAAGATGCTTTTTTTTTACTTGAAACTTTTAATTTTTTTTAAACTTTATCTTATTAACTATTTTTTTTTTCACTTTATTGTTTGTCCCCCTCTGGGACTTCAACTTTTGGGGGTCTTATTCCCTTTACAATGCATTACAATACTTCTGTATTGTAATGCATTGGCTGTAAGTGTATTACTCATCTCCTGCACCCGCCCGATCACCATGATGTACATGTACTTCTCTGGTCCTTAAGTCACATCCAGAGATGACGTACATGTACGTCATGGGTCCTTAAGTGGTTAAAGCAGGGTTATTAATGGTACGTACGCATTTTGGGTTGGTTTTGAATTGATTCCTTTCCCAGGCCATTCTTTCTCCCCAAGTATTCAGTTGTAATATAACAATGTACTTGAGGAAATTATAGAAGTACTCTCTGTTAGTGTTGATCACAAATAATCTAATCGCAAATTTTTATCGCGAATATCGCTACTTTGAGAATTCACGAAGTTGTAGAATATTGTGCTATATATTCGTAATTGCGAATATTCTAATTTTTTTTTTTTTCATAAGTAACATCCCTTCTTGCTTGTGGGCCAATGAGAAGGCTGCAATGTCTTTGTCTGAGCTTAGCAACATCCCGAGCAACCAATAGGAAAGTTGCCTACCCCTCACTATATAAGAAACTCCCCAGCAGGCATTTTCTGATGTTTTTTGCAGATCTGAGAGAGACAGCAATGTCATTGCTGTGCTCTGTCTTTCCACACTACATTAGATAGATAGATAGATAGATAGCATATATATATATATATATATATATATATAATACAGATAGTTAGTGGGAGATAGTCAGTGTAGGTTAGATAGTGATATGGTGTAGCTGATAGGAATTACTGTACTGGGCATTTTCTCCAATCTCAGGAAACTTCTAGCAGCTTGAAAACTGTAGCAAAAGCCTGTATTATATTGCCGATTTTCGCAATCAAGAAAATAATGACTGAAGATCACGAATTCTAGAATTTGCGGATTTATTGCAAATATTAGGTAGAAAATTCAAGAAATATTGCAAAAACGAATATTGCCTATGCTGCTCATCACTACTCTCTGTTACTAATACTCAGAAATATTACAAGAAGACTAAAATGTTATATATTCTGACTCATGTCTGGGTCAACCTAGAGTCTAATTTCATTTGTCTGTACAAGCTATTAGCTTCTTTACCAATATTTTACAAAATAAAAATAAAAAACAAAATTATCAAATTGCATTATTAATATTGGCCACTAGAGGTCAGAAACCCATTGCTGTATCTTAAAATGCACACAATAAGGCATTATATATACAGAATATGTACATATGAACATATACAATTAGCTTGATTCTAACATCCATAATCTGCAGTACAATTCACTTTTCAATTTAATTAGGATATTCAACTAAGATGGGTTCCATTTTCTGTAATCAAATCTGTAATTTAGGCCCTGTATCATAGTAAATGTAATAACTAATAATACTAGAGAAAAAAATTCAATATCGTTGCCTTATCTCCATACATTATTGCAAAAGTGTTATTTAAATGGATAAAGGGTCTTCACCACCCATTGATATTCAAAATAAATCAACGTTTTTATTTCATTTTACCCAAAGCTTTAGCCCTGTACCTAGGCTTGATAAAAGCACCTAAAATTTACAACAATTTTTCAGACAGTATTAAAGGTGTTGGCACCAAAGACGATGAACAAGTGTTTTGCACATTGCTGATTATCGGGAATGTTCATTCCTGACAATCTGCTGAACAATTGAGCAATGTAAATGCACCTGTACTCTCCTGTTAAGCCCCCACCACCCCAATGCCACCACACCAAGTCTCAGTCGTTGTTTATTTTTCTGCAGCGTTGACGTGCCATACATCCACATGAATGCTGCACTCACTTGTAGTGCCCCTGTGTTTGTACAGCATGTGACTGCAGAGGCCAGTGACTGGTTGCAGAAGTTGCTTGTATATATGGCACAGAGTATAACACAGTTCATTAAAAATAGAATTATTAACTGAAACAGCAAAACCAGTAATACTCATGCACCAATTCCCTAATATGTTTGAAAATATTGAGCTGCACTTAAATGGTCACTAACTTTTCACACAACTTTGCATAAATCAAAAGGACATGTAGAAAAACGCCCCTTTTTCCACCTACCAACTCCCTTACCTCTTCCTTTTCAAACTAACATTTTATAAGATGTCAGCGTCCTCTATATTTTTCAGTTGCAGAGTGGACAGTAAAACAAATATAAAAAAAATTGTAATCACCAGCTTTGGCATATGACTGACACCACTGACTATAACGAGGTCTGTAAGGTTTCTGCAATGTTTCTGCTGAACAAAATGATTTTGTTCTGCTTTTTTGTTGTTGGAATCTGCAATAGAGGCTCCTAATGAGACGGAGAATGCTAGTTTTAAGCTGAAGTAAAAAAGTAGCTAAGTTGAGAGAGTCATTTTCTCTGACATGATTAATTCAAAGTGTGAATAGTTATCAACAATTTGAGACTAATCCAAAAGTATATAATAAATTAATTATGTTTAGATCTTTGTTGCTCTGTTCAATCTTGAATTGTTTTCCGACAAGTTTCTGTTGCTTCTTGATGGTCAAAATATTGTATTGAGCTGCACTATTGGACCCAATAAAACAACTGTGTAATAGAAAACTGACAAACAGATAAAAAAAAATCAATGAAATAAAAAATGTAAACATAACAAAGCAAACTGATCTGTCAAATGTATTACAACTGATAACAATGGATGATGACAGGATCTGTGACATAAACAAAACCTTAGCAGGACCATTCAAAATGACAATGGTTTTGACATGTCAGAAAGTTTTTGAGGGTCTCAGGGCAAAAACTCAGTAATGCCCTAAACTAAATGCTCCCATACACATTACTGCAATGTCACAGAACCCGTTTTGTTTTAGGCAGGACAGGCTGAAATCTAATGGCAGTTGATAAATCTGGCATACAACTAATTAAAGGGGTTATCCCACAAATTATGTATGAAAATCAGTCATCATGTAGTCTAGAAAGCCAGTACCAGCCCTGTGCCGAACATGGATCCAGAGATCTACTCATTCATTGCTTTACTAGATTTATATCAGGCTGGCAGCTGAAGAGGAGTGTCTTTTCTTCTGCAGCTAAGGGGGCGTGTCTCCGCTCTCCCTATCACAGCTCAGGAGGCAGCTGAAAGATGAAACTGAGCATGTGCGGCCTTCTTAATGAGCAGGTCAAAGAAATAAGAAATTAAGTGGCACTATACAGATAGATTATATTGAATAGATCAGTGGCTATACAAAAATTTTAATTACATGCAATTATAAAAAGTATTCAGATCCAGGTGCTGGTTTGAAAACTGTAGATTATTTTTTGTGAGACAACCCCTTTAACATAACTAATAATACCCATTTTCCACCCACTTTTCAACAGTGCTGAAAGCGGTGTTAAATTACCATTACTACAAGTTGTAAATATTTTTGCTAAATTGGTGTGTGACAAATTTTGCAACCAACACAAACTAAATGATAAGTTCCTCTTCCCATGGTTGTTATTTTTCATTTTATTGCATGTCCGTTATACAACACCAACTATTCAGCAGTGCTTTACAAATGTCATTATCATGCATATCAGTCTCCTCCCCTAGGTCTTATGATCTTATTTCTCACACTAGGGTCAATATCATAAGAAGTCAATTCACCTGTTTATGTCGCGTAAGAGGATATTGGCGAGCCTGAAGAAATCCCATGCAAACGGTGGAAGAACATACAAAATCCATGCAGATTTCATCCTTGGCTGGATTCGAACCCAGGAGCCTAGTGCCACCATGCAACATTGCTAATCACTGAATCACAG
Source organism: Bufo gargarizans (assembly GCF_014858855.1). Lineage (NCBI taxonomy): Eukaryota > Metazoa > Chordata > Amphibia > Anura > Bufonidae > Bufo > Bufo gargarizans. The sequence goes on along the minus strand of NC_058080.1, from coordinate 489,878,655 downwards.
TATAATAATGATAATATTCATCATTACTGTAGGTTTATTAGTTATATATATATTCTCTCAGTATCTGATATTTTCCATGAGTAGAAAGTTTACACAATGAATATCTGATATCTGCCATCTACCCCGGTGATTTCAGAGGAAATAAAAGAAGAGCCTAATAAACACAATTCGGGAGACTCTGGAACTAACTGTGTCAATATTAACCTGACCAAATTAAGAACAAACTGTCTTTCTTGTTCTTGCCTCTCCTCTCATGGAGAGCACAATATGGCATTTGTCAGAGGTGCTTTATCATTTTGGCTCAAGGAAACTGTCAGTACAGTTTGGGAATCGTTATTCATGGGCCGATATCCTGATGGGTCTAATGAAGCCTTTCTGCTGACAAGTCATTTGCTAAAAATACCCAGCAATATAAAGTATTAATGGGAAGGGAAATTCATTGACGTTCCAGAAGTAACAATATTATTGCAGTGAAATGGAGTTTATAAATCTTGTCTTCCGCAGCATTTGTGATATATATTTTGTGAAATGATTTACTTCTTTCCTCTTGATAAACTTTGTAGTATATGCTTAAATTGCAACATAATAGGGTAAACACCAATTGTGCTGCACACATGCAGAGCCAACAGTCTGTGTGCCATTTGTTGCAAATCTAAGCTAATTACCAAGAGACCCCTCTTGACGATAAGACGATAAGACCATTTTTTTTTTAAAGTTTGAGGTTAGATCATCCATGTTTAACAACATTTTGTACATGCAGGATTTTGGTTGGGTTCATATTAGCACTTTTTTAATGTTACATATATTTGTCAGAAGAATGCAAAGGATCAGATCGTTGCACTTATCCCATTCTTTTCAAACATTAAAGCCGCCATTGCATTTTTTCCTTGTTTGTCTGTAAACAACTGAATTCAGTCTAAATAAATTGTTTGACTTATTAGGGTAAGGCCAGGCAGGAAGCACGGATGTGCGGCCATTGTGCGGATTTCGCTGCTATGTTTCCCTTTACTTTTAGAACTTACTCTAAGGCATGCCTACCTGGCAATCAACTGATTGCTACAGGCCTCAATGAAAAATTCTTATTGCCAGAGAAGTAGGGCAAGGGGAGCTGGTTGGCTATATATATATATTTAGAACAATTTTCTGAAACTCTCAAATTATGCTTGGTAATTGTTTTTAATTTCCCTGGTTATGTAGGCTTAACAACTGTAATCGAAGCTAGGAACTGTATGTTATATGTAGGGGTTTTTGGTTTAGCATTTTTCCTATTTATACATTTATTAAACCCTTGGTAACACTTTAGTTACCAAGGTTTTATAACTAAAGCAAACAAAGGCAGCTCTCATCTGTATATCCTTGTCTTGAGCCAGGACATAGCGTCTAGATGCGCTATAAGTAAAACTTGAGAAAAAACTTTATGGTCCAGCTCCAAATGATCAAGGTATAAATCTCTATTCAAGCGGTTTAAAAATATTCCATACAATTGTGTTACGCGTTTCAGACCGTATTCAATAAAGGTCCTTGCTCATGACACAGTAACATAGTACATAACATAAGGCCGAAAAAAGACATTTGTCCATCCAGTTCAGCCTGTCATCCTGCAAGTTGATCCAGAGGAAGGCAAAAAAACCCTGTGAGGTAGAAGCCAATTTTCCTCACTTTAGGGGAATAAAAATTCCTTCCCGACTCCAATCAGGCAATCAGAATAACTCCCTGGATCAACGACCCCTCTCTAGTAGCTATAGCCTGTAATATTATTACGCTCCAGAAATACATCCAGGCCCCTCTTGAATTCCTTTATTGTACTCACCATCACCACCTCCTCAGGCAGAGAGTTCCATAGTCTCACTGCTCTTACCGTAAAGAATCCTCTTCTATGTTTGTGTACAAACCTTCTTTCCTCCAGACGCAGAGGATGTCCCCTCGTCACAGTCACCGTCCTGGGAATGAATAGATGATGGGATAGATCTCTGTACTGACCCCTGATATATTTATACATATTAATTAGATCTCCTCTCAGTCGTCTTTTTTCTAAAGTGAATAACCCTAATTTTGATAATCTTTCAGGGTACTGTAGTTGCCCCATTCCAGTTATTACTTTAGTTGCCCTCCTCTGGACCCTCTCCAGCTCTGCTATGTCTGCTTTGTTCACAGGAGCCCAGAACTGTACACAGTACTCCATGTGTGGTCTGACTAATGATTTGTAAAGTGGTAGGACTATGTTCTCATCACGGGCATCTATGCCCCTTTTGATGCAACCCATTATCTTATTGGCCTTGGCAGCAGCTGCCTGACACTGTTTTTTGCAGCTTAGTTTGCTGTTTATTCAAATTCCTAGATCTTTTTCCATGTCAGTGTTACCGAGTGTTTTACCATTTAATTAGTACGGGTGACTTGCATTATTCCTTCCCATGTGCATAACTTTACATTTGTCAGTGTTAAACCTCATCTGCCACTTATCTGCCCAAGCCTCCAATCTATCCAGATCCCTCTGTAGTAGTATACTGTCCTCTTCAGTGTTAATTACTTTACACAGTTTAGTGTCATCTGCGAAAATTGATATTTTACTATGCAAGCCTTCTACAAGATCATTAATAAATATATTACAGAGAATAGGGCCCAATACTGACCCCTGAGGTACTCCACTAGTGACAGTGACCCAATCTGAGTATTTACCATTAATAACCACCCTCTGTTTTCTATGATTGAGCCAGTTACTTACCCACTTACAGACGTTTTCTCCCAGTTCCTCGATTCACAATTTTCAAAATTTCTATTTCTCTGCTTTTAAAACAGAAAGTGATACCTCATAAAATATTTATTACTTAACATTCCCCATATGTCTACTTTATGTTGGCATCATTTTTTAAATGTCATTTTATTTTTTTAGGACGTTAGAAGGCTTAGAATTTTAGAAGCAATTCTTAAGATTTTTAAGAATATTTCCCAAACCCACTTTTTAAGGAGTCTAAAGTCACTTTGTGGGGCTTACATAGTGGAAACCCCCCATAAATGACTCCATTGTAGAAACTAAACCCCTCAAGTTACTCAAAACTGATTTTACAAACTTTGTTAACCCTTTAGGTGTTCCACAAGAACTAAAGGAAAATGTAGATGAAATTTCTAAATTTCACTTTTTTGTCAGATTTTCCATTTTGTTTTTTAACGCATCGAGGGTTAACAGCCAAACAAAATTCTATATTTATTACCCTGATTCTACGGTTTACAGAAACACCCCACATGTGTTCGTAAAGGGATGTAAGGGCACACGGCAGGGCTCAGAAGAAAAGGAACGCCATATGGTTTTTGGAAGGCAGATTTTGCTGAACTGGTTTTTGGATGCCATGTCCCATTTGAAGCCCCCCTGATGCACCCTTACAGTAGAAACTCCTACAAAGTGACCCCATTTTGGAAACTAGGGGATAATGTGACAGTTTTAATGGTACTATTTTGGGGTACATATGATTTTGAATTGCTCTATATTATGTTTTTGTAAAGCAAGGTAACCAAAAAATGGCTGCTTTGTCACTGTTTTAATTTTTTTTTTTTTACAACATTCATCTGTTAGGGTAGATCATGTGCTATTTTTATAGAGCAGGATGCTATGAATGCACTGATATCAAATATGTCTGCTTTCTTTGTTTGTTTCAGTTTTACATAATAAATAGCATTTTTGAAACAAAAAATAAAGTCTCCATTTTCTGAACACTATTTTGTTTTATGCCGATCGTCTTGTGCAGGGGGCTCATTTTTTGCAGGAAGAGTTGACTTTTTATTGGTACAATTTTTGGGTACATATGATTTTTTGATCATTCATTATTACACTTTATGGGGCAAGGTGACCCAAAAAATAGTTTTTTTTACACCGTTTTTATTTATTTATTTTTACGGTGTTCACCTGAGGGGTTAGGCCATGTGACATTTTTATAGAGCAGATCGTTATGGACGTGGCAATACCTAATATGTATATTTTTTCTTATTTATTTAAGTTTTACACAATAATAGCATTTTTGAAACCCCAAAAATGATGTTTTAGTGTCTCCATAGTCTGAGAGCTATAGCTTTTTCATTTTTGACCGATTGTCTCAGGTAGGTTCTCATTTTTTGCGGGATGAGGTGACGGTTTTATTGGTACTATTTTGGGGGGCATACGCATTTTTTATCGCTTGATGTTGCAATTTTTGGCACTGTTTTTATTTTTATTTTTTTACGGTGTTCACTTGAGGGGTTAGGTCATGTGATATTTTTATAGAGTTTGGTTGTTATGGACGCGGCAATACCTAATATGTATACTTTTTATTTTACTTTAACACAATAATAGCATTTTTGAAACAAAAAATGATGTTTTAATGTTTTTAATGCTATTTTCTTAAGTGGGGGCTCATTTTTTGCGGGATGAGGTGAAGGTTTTATTGGTACAATTGTGTTGGACATACGACCAGTGATGGCCAGTTCGCCGTGTTCTCCCGCGAACAAATGCGGGCTGCCATCTTAAATCACAAGTCCGGCGATGCACAGGTAAGTCCTTACCTGTGCCTGCGCCGCAACCCGGTCTGAAACAAATGCGGTCACCGGGGCCTTCATCGGGCTGTTCTCAGAACTGCCTGCTCCCGGTGACCGCATTTATTTCAGACCGGCTCGTAGCGCAGTTACAGGTAAGGACTTACCTGTGCATCGCCGGACTTGTGATTTAAGATGGCAGCCCGAATGTGTTCGCGGGAAAACACGGCGAACTGGCCATCACTGCATACGACATGGCTTTTTTTAAAAGTGTTTATCGGACAGGGTGTATCATGTAATATATTTATAGAGTCGGTGTTTACGGACACGGCCATACCAAATATGTCTATTTTTTTTTATTTTTTTTTTATTGAATTACTTAATTGGGGATTTATTTATTTTTTACATGTGAAACCTTTATTTAAATTTTATTTTAAAGCACTTTCTTTTTTTATTTTTTTTTGTTTCTATTTTACCCTTTCGTCCCCCATAAGGTTATACAAGACCTCTGGGGACATTTAACTTAACTCTGGGGACATTTTTTTTTTCACTGTTGATTTTTCCTTCAACTGGGGATGACATGGTAGCCCCAGTTACAGGGGAAATACACCCCCCAGAGATGCTGTACAGCATAATAAAGCATTGTACAGCCTCAGTGCAGAGCTGATCTGTGGAAGACCCAACCGCTCCTGCACTCACCCGGCCCCGGCGGTCGTTGAGCGCTGTGTATACAGCGATCTAGAAAGCGGGGTCACCTGGGAACTGTCCCTGCCTTCTCCTTGGGGTGCACTCCTATGGGCGGATGTGAAGTGGTTAAGGATATTAGAGCTATCTTCTGGATAGATCATCAGTATCTAATCGGTGGGGGGTTGACACCCGGGACTCCTTCCGATCAGCTGTTTGAGAAGGCACAAGAGCTCCTGTGAGCCAGGTGTTCTCACCAAGCACAGTGCAGTACATTGTATAGCAGTTGTGTTTGGTATCGCAGCTCAGCCCCATTCCCTTCTATGGGGCTGAGCTGCACCTAGACCACATGATACATGAACGTGTCGTCATATCCTATCGCTGCCCTCTCGAACAGTTGATCAGTAGGGGTCCTGTGTCAGACCCCTGACGATCAGATACTCATGATCTATCAGTATTTAATTCTTGGAAAACCCCTTTAAATGCTGCAAATACCCATCGAGAAAAATATCTAAAAAAATAACATTTTTCTATAAATTCTTTGTACATTTTTATGGCTGGGAGTGCTCTTCAAAAGAATTTTAAATCATGAAGACACTGAGAATGTGACACACACGTATCCCTAGATCCCTCAAGATAATGCTTTGAAAAAGAAAGACATCAAACTACAGCCTGAGGGTCTGTGATATTTCAATTAACTACAAGAAGAGGGACACGACTGATATGAGCTACACAATTATCTTAGAAAGTTAAACTGTGGACAACTAATGAAATACTACATGTAATATTATATTATCTGCATGATTGAAAACTGCTGTTCTGGCAGCTTTCATTCACGTGCAAATTAATCCTGAATTTAGCACCAAAAAAGTAACCAGGGATGACAAGTATAAATATTAGGAGAGGACCTGAAGGATTTAGTGCACCTTATTAAATGTTCTGAACATTATGTGGAGGATGCGGGTTAACCTGACCAAGAGCTGTGGATTTCAGCATCTTACCCCCAGGTGTACATTTATAAGCCATCATTCATATCTTACAGAATAACTCCCATGCAAACACTGTAATGCAAAAACACATTTCCTGCTGTCGAGAAGATTTCTAGCAAAATTAATCAACCATTCATCCATTCAGGCTCTTTGCATACCCTTTTGTCAAAGTGGGAATACAGAGAGATTTCTCCCCTCTTCCAAGCATTCATTTCAATGAGTTGTAGAATCCATCAAGCTCGCCTTGATTTATTGAACTGTCTCTTGTCTCAGCAGTACCACGACAGCAAATGAACTGGTAACTTCTCCAAAAACAGCAGAGATAAAACAATCTCAAGGAGATTTAACACTTTGTATGTCCTGCCACATGTCACTCATTTAACCTTGCCGTTACCAGTTAAGGGAAAGCTCACCGGGAAATCTTATTATTCATTCCAATACTTTAGAGGTGGTTTCCAGTTTCCATCACACAGGTCCACTTTAAACTTTATAAATGCATTTATTTCCCTTAGAATGCAAAAAAATCCCACTTTACATAAGAGCGTGATTTGAGGACTCTTAAGAGTCTAAATTCTTTTCAGCCACCGCTTAGCGATAATCTGTTTTTGGGAAATCTGAATAACCTCTGTTTTGGACACAATTAGTGCTCCAACTGGGGTTGTCACTCTTAAATGCTAATTGTATAACGGTGCTCTAATTGTGGCATAACAGTTGTCACCTCTCATTTTAAGAAACAGAATAGTGATTCAGTTTATCTCAATATATTCATGTGGCTTACTTCTCATACCTCAAATCGTATTGGCTGGCTGAAGGGTCAGTTGCCCTTACCCCATCTTAAACTTTTAAAGTCTCCTCTTCATAAAAACCTTATACTGTTGGGGAAAAGGACAAAGGGGAACCAGACCAACAGTCACATTGTTCTTCTATATTGAAAGGACAGATATGGATAAACAAGCTCTGGCTTTAGATGTTGGGGTAGGATGGAATCAACATACACTAAACTGGGGGAATCAGCTTTGAAGCCCTGTCATTTCTGTCTATTTTTTTTTAAGCTTAGGGACATATGGTTTTATGTGCTTTTACAACACACACTGTCATAATTAACACCTAACAAAATGGGGAGTATTTCAATTAGCCTATGTTTGCATCTGCATCAGAGTCCCTGGGAGCATCTGCATGGTGGGGCCCAATGACCCAATTATCAGATAGTTGGGTCTGTTGGGCGCAACAGGGATGGACTACAAATAGACCCTACAGGGAAAGCTGTAAAAAGAGCTTCCCAAGTACTTCCAGCATCAGGACATGATGGGTCACAGGGTCCTGACGCTGGCAAGATTCAGGACGATCCATGTGTAGTAGTCACAGTGCAGAGGTGGATCTAATAAGGATGACCAGTGACAAGCTTTACTGTGTTTGCTCTGATTCCCTCCCTGCAGTATAATATACAAGTTGTATGTGTAGTGGTGGGCTGGAGTGTAGTCAGGTGAGCAGTGTCGGACTCGGCTGTCTAGGGCCCACCAGTAAAATTTAATTTAGGGGACAACCATACAGATACATATAAATATTATCCACAAAGTGCATTAAGAAATAAACTGCAAACAGCAACTTTGTGACCAGTGGTGAGTGCCGCGGTGCTTTCTTTCTCACGCTATCACATATAAATATTACCTGCTCACTCAGCAGCAAGACACTACAAGATGATTGATTATGGGATTCCTGCAGCAACTTTGAGAAGGAAGGTCTCTGGGAAAGGAGGACACTGGCTGTCCTGCCTCTGTACCTAGAAATCATGTATTACAGACACATGAACGTGTCTATAATAATAAACTATGTAGTTTCTTATTCAACCCAGTTTTTTACGTGAACTTACACTTGTGCTCTACATGTGCTGCAGTAAGTCTACTGTGTTATGTGTTACGTCTCCAGGGGTGGGAGACTAGGGGCCCACCTTGCTCAGGGGTCTGACTGGTGTACATATAACTGCAAATTACTATTTAAACATTGACATCTCTACACAGACTCTTGTGTGCAACCCAATAAATTAATATCATTACATTTTTATTTGGTTTATCTATAGTTATAAAATCCAATATTTAGTGTAGTCATTTCTCTTAATGGGATCCTATATTCGTTTTGTTAACTGCTTTCCATAAGTAATGATATTAGTTTTCACTTATGCAAAGGTCACTTTTGAGAGTGTGTCCATTTGTCATGTAAAGTGTGCCAATGAATTACAATCAAATGGGTAAAATACACAAGGAAAACTCAGCAGTAAAGCAGCGTGTGGCACTGTTCAAACATGACTTGTTTTCCATGCCTCTAGAGCGTCCATTGAGTGCTTGAAGGAGCATTTATCATGCCACCAAGATGCATTTCTCTTCATAAAGATATACGACCTTTGCCTGTTAGTATTCATTAAAAGGGCACCACACAAGGATATTCTACACATGTTAGGAGAGATCACTAAACATCTTTGCCTTGAGGATTTATGTGAAAAAGACCATCTTCAATCTCTGTCCCTAGGAGGCACTTTAAACACCTGCCAACCACAGCACTATCATCAGAAAAACATTTAGAGATTTATCTTCAGGCTGGTAATTATAAGAGATAATTTGTTTGGAGTATGGATAAAGTTGGTCTAGCATAAACAAACTAGAAGCTTGATTTACATGACAAATGCCATTAGCTAGCTACTTAATCACATACATTTGCAGCAGACAAGGGAGAGGACCACAGTAATAGCATCCTTATCTAGGGTAGATCCATGGAATCTGAGTGATGCTGAAAAAGGACCCTTAAATGTCATAAAGTTTTGTTGTACTTTTTAGGGCTCTTTCACACCTGCGTTATTGTCTTCCGGCATAGAGTTCCATCGTCGGGGGCTCTATACCGGAAGAATCCTGATCAGGATTATCCTAATGCATTCTGAATGGAGTGCGCTGCCCTTTTTGCTCCGGCCAAAAAAACTGAAGACTTGCCGCAAGGTCGGATCCGGAATGAATGCCCATTGAAAGGCACGGATCCGGCCTTAAGCTAAACGTCGTTTCAGCGCATTGCCGGATACGACGTTTAGCTTTTTCTCAATGGTTACCATGGCTGCCGGGACGCTAAAGTCCTGGCAGCCATGGCAAAGTGTAGCGGGGAGCAGCATACTTACCATCCGTGCGGCTCCCGGGGCGCTCCAGAGTGACGTCAGGGCGCCCCAGGCGCATGGATAACGTGATAGCATGGCACGTCATCCATGCGCATGGGGCGCACTGACGTCACTCTGGAGCGCCCCGGGAGCCGCACGGATGGTAAGTATACTGCTCTCCCGCTCCCCGCTCCTACTATAACAACCAGGACTTTAATAGCGTCCTGGCTGCCATAGTAACACTGAACGCATTTTGAAGACGGATCCGTCTTCAAATGCTTTCAGTACACTTGCGTTTTTCCAGATCTGGCGTGTAATTCCGGCAAGTGGAGTACACGCCGGATCCGGACAACGCAAGTGTGAAAGAGGCCTAAAACTTGTTCTAAAAAAGTGATATTTTAGTATAATTGTGTATTCTCTGTAGTAATATTTCAATATTATCAGCAAAATTTTGAAAAATTCAACAAAGTTAGCCATGAAATTCGATTTGTTCTGAATTTATTTGCCACGAATCGCTATAAATCAGGTACACCCAGGGCACTCTGCCTTAGGGTATGATCACATGGAGCGGCAAACTTTCAGGCCTAAGGCCTCTTGCACACGACTGTATGGCTTTTTCAGCATCTAGCGGTCTGCAAAAAAAGGAAGTGCAAAAAATACGGATGACGTCCATGTGCATTCCATTTTTTGCGGAATGGAACAGCTGGCCCCTGATAAAACAGTACTATATTGTCCGTTATGCGGACAATAATAGGACATGTTCTATCTTTGAACGGAACGGAAATATGGAAATGGAAGGCATACGGAGTACCTTCCGTTTTTTTGCGGATCCATTAAAATGAATGATTCCGTATATGGTCTGTATACGGAACGCAAAAAACAGAACGGAAACGGAAAAAAAAAATACGTTTGTGTGCAAGAGGCCTAAGACTGACAGGAGAGGTCATCTTAGGCTTAACTTAGTCAAGGAAAGAATACTTCTTCCAGTGATGCTCAATGCTTCTGAAATATCCTCTACTGTTGCAGGGAACTTCTTAGACTGTGAGTTGGCCCTAAAGTTGCACATTTCTTTCTACCCTTAGGCCCCCTGCACACGAACGTGTGCTTCCCGCTGCCGTATTGCACCAGCATTTGCGGATCCGCAATACACGAGTGCCGTTCCATGGGCATTCACTTGAATGGGTTCGCAAATCCGGAGATGCGGAATGGTGCGGAACGGAAGCACGGAACAGAAACCTACGGAAGCACTACGGAGTGCTTCCGTGAGGTTTCGTCCCGTACTTCCGTTCCGCAAAAAGATAGAACATGTCCTATCTTTTTGCGGAACGGCCGGATTACGGGCCCATTAAAGTGAATGGGTCTGCGATCCACTGCGGTTGCACTATGCAGAACACCAGGGTTTAACGAGTCTTCTAAACTGGCTAAATTGAAAACTGCATCCTGAATGCATGTCAGAACCACACTGTGTGCCAGCACCCTTAGAGCAACTATTTCATCTAACATCCCTAACAGCTCTCCCAATAAAGGCCTTCTACATTATTGCACTCTACCTGTTTTGATGCAGGTTGGTCTGTTGGTCATGGTGAGGTGGCTTTTCTGGTTCTACCATCTGCCACCCATCCAGTTTTATTCAGTTTGCTTGCACTCCATTTGCATAACCCTGTCTTTGATTGGACAATTTACCAAGTTATCAGGTGGGGTTCCTCATGTTCGCAGGAATGCTTACAAGTTGTTGCTCCTCTTTTTCCTTGTCCCTTCTCTCATTAGAAGCTTCTTCAGATCTTCTACTACAATATTACAAATATGGAAATAAATAATCTAAAGAAAAGGCAAAGCCATATCTAGATTATTGTCTTCATGAATGTGTTATAAATTACCCAAGCATTACTGGAGACAGAGGTCATGTCCTCTTACATTCATAAGAATTAACAAAAAGCTTCACTTGTAAATCTTCGTAAATCTTTGTCCCCAGTCAGAGCAAGTTTTTCTTTGTGAAGAAAGAGGATGGGCCTTTAAGCCATATATAGATTAATGGTCTACTCTAAACAACTGTGAATGACTGTTATGCTGTTTCTCTCATCCCTGAGCTGTTTGACCAGTTTAGGAGAACTACTATCTTCACAGATAGTTTGTAGAAGAGGATCAACACCTATGATCAAGGGTGGATTGGGAGCTTAAAGTGGGCCTGGAAAAAAAAAAAAAAAAAAAATGGCCCCATGTTATAGGTGGATCCAAATTGTCAGAAGGAGGAGGAAACAGAAGTAGGTGGGCTCAGCAATACCATAGTGGATCACCAAATACCACAGTGCAGCACAAAATAATGCCGCAGAAGAACCAAATTTCACATTGTGGTACAAAATACTATCCCAAGCAGCACGAAACAGCAGCATAAAATAGATCCCCAGAAGCTTCCCCTGTTGAGGCCAGTGCCAACTGTCATGTTATGTCCTCTTCCAGATGTCTCTAATCAACACAGAGAATGGGGCTGAGGAGGTGAGGCCATAGCATTCAGCCAGCCATACTTTCAGCCTTAGTTTGCTGCATGGTCCTTTAGCGCTACAAAACATACAAGACAACATAGCACTATACCTATTACATCAAGTTAATCTCCTTTGATTGTAGACATTCTTTCCTCATCTTCTCCATTTGGACCTGAACACCATGACAACTTCTTCCAAACAGGCATTATCTCTACAGGGTTTGCCACACACACATCTTAAATTCTTCACTTTAACATTATACTTCCTACTGTACCTTCTCAAAACAAACTCCCTATACTGCTGCCTCCCTCCAATACTGTGCCCACTGTGCTCCCCAATGCCCAATTCCCCCAAATACTGTACTGCAGAAACAATGGTGCCATAAAGAAAATCCCCCTGAAAATACTAGTACCATGCAAAAATAATTGTGTCAAGCAGAGAGCCTCAACAGTTATAATGCTTCCTCTTATTGTGCCAGTAGTAAGAATTCCCATCATAGTGGCACCAATAGAAATTAAACCGTCTTTTAGGGTCACAAGTCAACATAAAACCCCTCTATAGTGCCCCCAGAAGTCATAAATCCTCATATAGTGCCCCAGTAGTAATAATGCCCCTCTAGTGTCCCTTATAATTACAATGTCCCTATAGTGGAACCAGTTATTATAATGCACCCTATTATGCCTCCCAGTATGGGGACTATATCGATAGAATTCCCTGGCTAGCACACACAAACCAAGTCAAAACCAGGGCAAGGGCCAGGGTAGCTGGAGCCGATGTGCTGAGGTAGGCTTCAAGCCAGCAGCCTGGAATCATCAAAAGTGGTGTGCAATGGAACACTTGGAGGAAGACTAACGCCTACAGTGGCATCAGCCATCAGGTTCTGTCTCCACAACAGCAGTGAGTGTGCACTAGTGTCTGGCATCAATATCAGTACTACATCCTGATGCTTGCCAGTATCAGGATTGTGATAATCTGACAACATTCCGAAGTAAGGGGGCGACCAGGATTCAGGGAACATAAAGGTATACTACAGCGTACTACAGTATTAAAAAAATAATACTGTACTAAACCTTTCAGGGCTGCTGTCCTTGTACCTGACTCTCCCAGCGTTAAATAATGCTTGAAGCATCAACTCCTGATAGATGGCAGCCCTGGAAAGCCTAAAATATTAGAAGCAACATGATGCAGTGAGATGGGTGATGACAGCCCACTGGGCATCAGCCCTTCAGGAAATTTCCCAGTAAGGGTCTATGGGAAGGCTGCCCATGATGTACATTGCAAATGCCTGGTCCTGCCCTTCAGGCTTTGTAATGCTCTGGGCATCTTTTGACCTTCTCTATCACATCATGTTGTTGTATCTGATTGACATCCAAAGATTTCCCTCTCATTAGCAACATGTGTGCATTGTCTTACAGCACTTCCATGAGAATTTACTTTACACAAAGCTAGGGAAATGCTGCTTTGGGTTTATCATCTCCACATCTGCACACTAAGATAGCTGGCTCTTGCCATGAACAGCCCATAACAACCATGTCTCCTCATCTTCAAGCAAGTGTCCTAATCAGTCACCCATTGAGTAGGGCCACCCACATGACTCCTAAGCTCAGAATTAATAGAGATATAAATTAATAAATTACATGTTTTGTTGAATCTTTTCCCACAAACAATCTAATCTGCTCAGTTTCTTCTGAACTATAACATGCTGCCTGCAGATTGCACAGCATTTTCAAGGCACTAGGTTCCCTTTAAACTCTATTTGAATGGTAAAATTATACCCAGATAAACACTGTCAACCTTGTTCTACCATTTCTTCTGGAGATTGAGAAAAATATCATACTAGGAATAAACTCCTTGAAATTGGCACCCGTCTTCATTGGTCCTTTCAGCATGCCCGGATTGCTGTATGCCCTCGCGTTCTGGCAGCAGTGTTCCATGTATGCCGGCTGCCAGGGGCAACATCCAGCGCTTCTGCTTGTGTTATGGTCCTGGCCTGATTGGGTTAATCCTCCTGAATTGTGGGTGGGCCTGTTCCTGCAGGTGCAATCGTTTAGCACCTATTTATTGATCCCAGCGTGTCCTGTTCCTGTGGTCAGTTCTGTTTAGTCTGTCAGTTTGTTCCGTTCTGTCTGTGAGTATGTCAGTCCTGGTCCTGCTTGCTGGGTGTAGTCCCTTGTCGCTGACCCAAGGGGCTTTCTGGCTACACTTCGTCTTGGTATCGCCTAGTTCTGCATTTATGTTTCCTGTCTGATCCATACCTGTTCTGTGATTATGTTATGCCTTGATGTTGCTATGCCCTGTGTCCGTTAGCTTAGCAGAGCTTATCTGCGTCTGTTTCTGTCTATGTCAGTTTGTCCTGTTTCGTTCTAGGTGTAGCTCCTTGCTGCTGACCCAAGGGGTCTTACCATCAGCCCATTTGTATGGTTCCGCCTAGGTTTCATGGTTGTATTCTGTATCTTGTTTTTGCCATGTCCTGTGTATGTCTGTACCTGCCCTGTATTAAGTTACATTATGTTCCATGTCTATTCCCTGTTCGCCTAGCAGTGCGTAACTGCGTCTGAGAGCCTGTCAGTGCTTAACTGCTTCTGATGTATCCTGTCCCATGCCTGTCCTGTAGTGCCTCTGGCTTCTGTCCCTGTTCTGTTCATGTCAGTTTCTGTCCATGTCTGTATCAGCTTGTTTTATGTCCTCCTTCGGAAGAGGGTCCCTGGCTTCCCCGGAGGGGGAATCGCCATTCATGGGCAGCTCTGCCTGGGGCAACCTAGATGCTATCGCTTGCGGCGCAGGTAACTGCTTCTGCCTGTCTGTATCTGAATCTGTATCAATATCGCTGTTTGACTCTGCTGGTACCCTTGTTGGCATCGTCTGGTCCGCTGGACCAGCTGCCACCGACTCTGTTTACGCTCTGGAGTGACCCCTGGCAACTATCCTCACCACTAGAGGTGCTAGTGAAGACCTGGTGTTGCTTAGTTACACCCCCCCGCCCCCCGAGAATATTGCCAGTCAGTGGCACAGTGGGTACACACCCGCTGGTTCGTTACAGAAAGCATACAATCCTGAGGAGAAGTCGTGGGTACCAGGGGAAGACGTCCATGCACCTCATGTGATTAAAGACTACCTCAAGAGAATTCTAGTTCTCCACATAAGGACATATTTGAGATGGGCTCTAAGACAGAGAGCACTGTAACATATAGTACTAGTACTATCGACCATAAGCCCTGATTCTCATAGTCTCTTCTAAACAATTGATGTTGAGAAGTGTCTGGTACTTGATCTCTGTAAAGCATTTATGTAGGATCTCTGCAGTTTCTGAGGTTGGTAACTCTAATGAACTTGTCCTCCACAGCAGAGGTAACTCTTGTCTTCCTTTCCTGGGGGGTTTCTCATAAGAGCCAGCTTCATCATAGCGTTTTATGGTTTTCATGACCGCACTTGAAGGTATCATCAAAGTTCCAATTTTCTGGATTCTCTGACCTTCATGTCTTAATGATAGACTGTCGTTTATTTTTACTTATTTGAGTCTTACCATAATGTGGATTAGAACATAGCTAAATTCTGTATGGAACTGTATACCAATCCTACCTCTGCACAACACAGCTGATGGTCTCAAACACATTATGAATCCAATCTACAAAGTAACTCTTTACAAACCATACCTGTTAATTGAAAACCATTTCAGGTGACTACGTCAAGAAGCTCCTCATGAAGCTGACAGAGAATGCCAAGAGTGTGCAAAGCTGTCATCAAAGCAAAAGGGGGCTACTTTGAAAAATCTATAGTATAAAACACATTCTGGTTCCATGTGTGTCCCTTTGTCATTTTCATGTCTACTATGTAGGGGAAAAAAATGAAAAACTATGGAATGAAAAGATGTGTCCAAACTTTTGACTGGTTCTGTACCTCTCCCTGAACTGGCTCTGCTCCATTTTCCTCTTTTCATGTTGGTAAACTAAGGAACAGTTCTAGTCCTACAGTGCTATCTGGCTGATCTCTCTGCTGTAAAAGGGCACCAAACCCAGCAACTAGAAGGTGATAAAAATAAAAAAAGACTCCTTAGTAAAGGCACTGGAGTGAGTAAGAGCAATAAAAATGCAAATAGATGCACAAGGATTTCCAAAAGTTTTTCTCAATGTAAGTTTTTGAACCACAAAATATTTTGCAAGTAAAATTAAGATTAATTGATATATTGCACAGTTCTACAAACAAAGGCAGTCTTAGAGAAATATTCTCATAGCTACTCATGGTTATGCATGACGCCCCCAGCGACTTATTTATTAAACAGTCAGGATCGTTGATGAACTGCGAGATACGATAAAGAAATTAAGTACCTTATATAAACATTCGTTATTTATTTTACTTTAAATAAAATATAATTTCTAAAATAGCAGGTTTTTAAGTTAATTTACATCATTTGAAGATTAGTGAAGACAATGGCTGAATTAATTAATTTGTTATGATAATTAAAAGTAAATGAGAATGATCCTGCTTAATTGTAGAAATGCCTGTATTCAGTAAAGGAAGAATTTCAATAATTTTATGCAAATCAGATTTAAAAAGAAAAATATGAACACAGCTACAAGTGTTTAAAAGGTGTATGGTGATCAGAATAAAAGGGGTCTTCCAGAGTTAACGAAAAACGGGGCAATAGTGGAAAATGCCATAAAGGAAGAAAAAAGGCACTACTTAAGCTGGTAATATACACTCACCTAAAGAATTATTAGGAACACCTAATAATGATTCAGCAAGGTGCTGATAGCATTCTTTAGAAATGTTGGCCCATATTGATAGGATAGGATCTTGCAGTTGGATGGAGATTTGAGGGATGCACATCCAGGGCACGAAGCTCCCGTTCCACCACATCCCAAAGATGCTCCATTGGGTTGAGATCTGGTGACTGTGGGGGCCATTTTAGTACAGTGAACTCATTGTCATGTTCAAGAAACCAATTTGAAATTATTCAAGCTTTGTGACATGGTGCATTATCCTGCTGGAAGTAGCCATCAGAGGATGGGTACATGGTGGTCATGAAGGGATGGACATGGTCAGAAACAATGCTCAGGTAGCCCGTGGCATTTAAACGATGGCCAATTGGCACTAAGGGGCCTAAAGTGTGCCCAGAAAACATCCCTCACACCATTACACCACCACAACCAGCCTGCACAGTGGTAACAAGGCATGATGGATACATGTTCTTATTCTGTTTACGCCAAATTCGGACTCTAACATTTGAATGTCTCAACAGAAATCGAGACTCATCAGACCAGGCAACATTTTTCCAGTCTTCAACAGTCCAATTTTGGTGGGCTCGTGCAAATTGTAGCCTCTTTTTCCTATTTGTAGTGGAGATGCTTTGCTGCATACCTCGGTTGTAACGAGTGGTTATTTCAGTCAACGTTGCTCTTCTATCAGCTTGAATCAGTTGGCCCATTCTCCTCTGACCTCTAGCATCAACAAGTCATTTTCGCCCACAGGACTGCCGCATACTGGATGTTTTTCTCTTTTCACACCATTCTTTGTAAACCCTAGAAATGGTTGTGCGTGAAAATCCCAGTAACTGAGCAGATTGTGAAATACTCAGACCGGCCCGTCTGGCACCAACAACCATGCCACACTCAAAATTGCTTAAATCACCTTTGTTTCCCATTCTGGCATTCAGTTTGGAGTTCAGGAGATTGTCTTGACCAGGACCACAACCCTACATGCATTGAAGCAACTGCCATGTGATTGGTTGACTAGATAATCACATTAATGAGAAATAGAACAGGTGTTCCTAATAATTCTTTAGGTGAGTGTATATAGCACAATCTAGTAGGCGATTGTCGAAAGATCGTGATTACACAGCACGATCTGGTGCAGGCAAACAAGGATTTTCAAGCGTGCTGAAAGATTCAGATTGCAATCAGCAGTAGTATTATACTGCCAGATCATCGCTTACCATCATTCCTTCGAACGCTGGTTAAGGATAAACTGGCTGACAACTGGCCAGTCTAAAATAGCCTTTACCCATTAGATCCCCTTCTGTTGTTTGATCACAGCCACTGATGGGCTTAATTGCAACAACGCGAGCTTTCTCCAATCCAAATACTGAAAGCACCCTCACGATCACCATGACAAAAATGTAAATTGTGGTGCAGGAACTACATTACATATTGGAGTATTTTTAGCCCCTTGACAACATCAATGCTATGTCGTCTCTCTAAATATGGTGCCAGCTCCAGAGTAAAGTGGGTGCCATAGCCGCTGGGTGCCTGCGGTTTCACACAGCAGACACCCGGGTTCTAATGTCTGCAATCAATGATGATTGCATACATTTAACTCAGCAGATGCCGTGGTCAATTGTGACCATGACATCGGAGGCGGGTTTCCCTGGGATCGCTGAGCTCTAGGGGCATGAACAACTTCCCTGCTAAGACCGGTTAAGCTGCTGCTGGTGATGGGCCAAAGCCTGTATGAGGCTACCAGGCCTATCACAGGTATATTCCAAAGTTGGCCTGCAGGTGGAAGTACTGCATTGATATATACTGAAATACCCATAAACTAATGTATTAAATCACATTACACTACGTTCTAAATTATTATGTAAATTTGATTTAAGTGTCATAAAGATGTAATATTTTTGTTTTTCAACTAAACTCATAGATGGTATTATGTCTCAGGGCAAGGACGTTCTACATTATTAAGCAGGCCACAGCTTTTAAGCAATATAGGAGAGAAAAAGTATCTGCTGCCAAAAAGCGTGAAATAGTGCAATGCCTTGGACAAGATATGAAAACAATAGATATTTCACAAAAATGTAAGTGTGCTCATTGTACTGTGAAGAGAATTGTGGCTGATTCAGAGCACAAAGGGCTTTGTGCAGATTAAGGCATAATAAGGAAGGTTTCTGCCAGACAAATTCATCAGATTGAGAGCAGCTTCCAAAAAGCTATTACAAAGCAGAAAACAAGTATTTGAAGCTGCTGGTGTCTCTGGCGTCTCACAAACCTCAAGGTATACGATCTTCCAGAGGCTTTAAGTTGTGCACAAACTTACTATTTGACCACTCCTAGCCAGTACTCCCAAGCAGAAACGGTTGCAGTGGGCCTAGACATATATGAAGACTAATTTAAAGTCTTATTTACTGCAACCCTGGATGGTCCAGATGGATGGAGTAGTGGATGGTTGGTGGATGGCCAACATTTCTCAACATGGCTGCAACGTCAGCAAGGAGGTGGTGGAGTCATGTTTTGGGTCAGAATCACGGGGAGAGTGCTGGTAGGTCCCTTTAGGGTCCCTGAAGGTGTGAAAATGACCTCAGCAAAGTATAGACTTTCTGACTGACCACTTTCTTCCATGTAAAAAAAAGAAGAACCATGCCTTCTGTAGCAAATTCAGCTTCATGCATGACAATGCACCATCTCATGCTGCAAATAATACCTCTGAGTCATTGGCTGCTATGGGCATAAAAGGAGAGAAACTCATGGTGTGGCCACTATTCTCCCCTGACCTCAACCCTATTGATAACCCTTTGTAGTATCCTCAAGCAAAAGATCTATGAGAGCGGGAAGCAGTTCACATCAAAACAGCAGCTCTGGGAGGTTATTCTGACATCCTGCAAATAAATTCAGGCAGAAACTCTCCAAAAACTTGGAGGAAACAGAGGGTGGTTATTAATGGTACACACTCAGATTGGGTCACTGTCACTAGGGGGGTACCACAGGGGTCAGTATTGGGCCCTATTCTTTTCAATATCAAATTTTGCAGATGCCACATCTCTAAACCTATTACTTTCGTCTAACAATGCTACTCAAGTTTTGTTTTTTTACGTCACCACTTATTGGAGTGAAAAAGACCTTTTTGCCACTCTTTAAAAAAGTCACAAGGGGAGATATATGAACTTCATTGTTCATTGTGTTGAGTTGTGCCAGAACATGTGGTGCACACTTGCTGTGCCAAATATATGAAGTGTATGTGCCACAAGTTTGTTTATGTACCACATGCTAGCAGGGCCGGCGCTTCCATATAGGCAAGGGGGGCATTTGCCCCTGGGCCCCCGAGTCTATAGGGGCCCCCCATGCACATGATCGGGGGGCCTATGGTAACTGGTACATGATAGGGGGGCTATGGCCACTGGCACATGATAGGGGGGGCTCTGGCTACTGGCACATGATAGGGGGGGCTCTGGCTACTGGCACATGATATGGGGGGCCTCTGGCTACTGGCACATGATATGGGGGGGCTCTGGCTACTGGCACATGATATGGGGGGGCTCTGGCTACTGGCACATGCTATTGGGGGGGCTCTGGCTACTGGCACATGATAGGTGGGGCGTCAAGTTTTCATATGAAATATGTTTGTTATACACATATAGCATACACTGTGCCCCACAATATACAGTATACCTCTACACTGTGCCCCACAATATACAGTATACCACTACACTGTGCCCCACAATATACAGTTTCTTCTGTAAAAGTCATCAAGTGTCATGGGGGGGGGGGCGTTATTGTTTTTCGCCCCAGGGCCCCATTTCACCTAGAACCGGCTCTTTAGGTGACTTTTGTACCAACCTTTTGTCTAGTTCTATTTTGCACCTTGTTTGACACATTCTTCATGTTTTGTCCCACACATGTTCCAAGACAGCAATTTGCGGAAAGGCACGGACAGCATTTAATATAACTGCATATTCTTCTCTACAAAGCACAGACAAGAATAGGACAGGTTATATTTTTTTGCAGGGCCACGGAACGGAGCAATGGATGCGGACAGGACACTGAGTGCTGTCCGCATCTTTCGCGGCCCCATTGAAGTGAATGGGTCCGCATCCGAACTGCCAAAACTGCAGCTCGGATGCGGACCAAAACAACGGCCATGTGCATGAGGCCTTAGGCTTAGTTCACACTTCAGTTATTTGGTCAGCTATTTTCAGCCCAAAGCAGGTGCGGGTCAAACCCACAGAACAGGTGCAGATCTATAATACCTAATCCAAGAGTAGGCTTGGCTCCTGAATTTGCCTCACAATAAGTGATGGAAATAACTGACCAAATAACAGAAGTGTGAACTCAGCCTTACAGGTCAATGTTAGCATCAGGTCTAATTTATCAGCGTGGACTTAAAGAGGACCTTTCATCGGTCCAAACATTGTAAAATAATCTCACTGCACTTACTATTATTCCGGGGCCCACCTCCGTTCTCCCGCTATGTCCTCTGGTATTTTCGGGGAATTGGTTATACTAGGCGGAGTCTGCCCTGTTTCTCCCTGGTCGTTCCTTCTCCCTGGCTGTAGCGCTGTCCAATCGCAGCACAGAGCTCACAGCCTGGGAGAAAAAAAAACTCCCAGGCTGTGAGCTCTGTGCTGCGACTGGACAGCGCTACAGCCAGGGAGAAGGAACACCCAGGGAGAAACAGGGCAGACTCCGCCTAGTATAACTAAGTCAGTGAAAATCCTGGGGGACATAACGGGAGAAAGGAGCAGTGAGATCGCGGGGCGCCGCTCTACACAGCCTGATAGTTATCTTACAATGTTTGGACCGATGAAAGGTCCTCTTTAACCATGCAGTGGCCCAAAATTCAAGTAGTAGTCCCATGACGGCAGGGAGGGTGTCAACAGTAAGGCTGTGTTCACACCACTGTTTATTTCACATTTATTGGTCTGTCAGAAGAACAACCCAAAAAAAGTAGATCCTATATTTTGAGAATCTGACCTTCACACTGTCAGTATTTGGTCAGCATTTGATCAGTATTAGTAAGGCAAAAGCAGGAGAGTCTTCTGTGTTTTGGACCCACTTCTGCTTTTGGCTTCCAAATCATGATCAAATCCTAAAGTAATATACTGACCATATGATAGGGGCCTCATGCTCAATTTGCATGAGTTTTGGTCATTTGCCTCTGAAATCAGCTTTAGGCCTCATTCACACATCAGTGTTTTGATCAGTGATTTCCAACAGCGACTGTGAGCCAAAACCAGTACTGGAGCCTATACAGACATAAGGTATAATGGAAAGTTCTGCACCTGTTCTGTGTTTAGGACCACACCTGGTTTTGACTCAAAATCACTGATGGAAATCACTGACCAGAACAATTACGTGTGAATGAGGCAGTATTCAAATGGAAAAGAAGTCCTGCATGCAGGACTTTAACCTTCTCCCGACCGCATAACGCAGGGATGCGTCCTGCGGGTGGCCAGGTTATTCCTCATTGACGCGCCGGCGCGTCATCCCGCGAGAGCCGGGATTTCGCGTGAACGAAACGCAAGCTTGACAAGTTAATCTACAGCCTGCCAGCAGCGATCATTCGCTGGCAGGCTGTAGATGCGATTTTTTTTAACCCTAAAAAAGTATATTAGACGCTGTTTTGTTAACAGCGTCTAATATACCTGCTACCTGGTCCTCTGGAGGTCCTTTTTGCTTGGATCGACCACCAGAGGACACAGGCAGCTCTGTAAGTAGCACCAATCACCACACTACACTACACCCCCCCCCCCTGTCACTTATTAACCCCTTATTAACCCCTGATCACCCCATATAGACTCCCATTGATCACCCCCCTGTAAGGCTCCATTCAGACGTCCGTATGTGTTTTGCAGATCCGCGGATCCTACAAACACGGACACCGGCTTTCTGCATTTTTAGGATCCGCACATTGCCAGAACTATATAGAAAATGCCTTTTCTTGTCCACAATTGAGGACAAAAATAGGACATGTTCTATAGGCTCTACAAAAAAAACGCAGTGTTCGCCCGATCAGGCCTGATCTTGTGTGCACACTTGCGTTCAGTCCGCCCCACCGCAGTGACAATTTTTTTTTTTTCTGATCACTGCAAAAACACCGTAAAATCGCTGTGGCGCTATAAAGATCACTTTTGAGGGGCATGGCGAGTTCATAGAAGATTTTTTTTTTTGGCACAATTTAGCGGAAATTGATTTTATTTTTATTTTTTCTTACAAAGTCTCATATTCCACTAACTTGGGACAAAAAATTTAATCTTACATGAACTCACCATACATACCCCTCACGGAATCCAAATGCGTAAAAATGCCCTGTGAAATACTGAAGGTACTCATTGGAATTTGGGCCCCTTTGCGCATCTTGGCTGCAAAAAATGTGGTATCACCGTACTCAGGAGAAGTAGGGCAATGTGTTTTGGGGTGTATTTTTACATATACCCATGCTGGGTGAGAGAAATATCTCAGCAAATTGACAACTTTGTATAAAAAAATGTAAAAAGTTGTCATTTACAGAGATATTTCTCACACACAGTATGGGTATATGTAAAAATACACCGCAAAATACATTTCCCTACTTCGCCTGAGTACGGTGATACCACATGTGTGACACTTTTTTGCAGCCTAGGTGCGCAAAGGGGCCCAAATTCCAATGAGTACCTTTTAGAAGGGCATTTTTAGACATTTGGATTCCAGACTTCTTCTCACGCTTTAGGGCCCCTAAAATGCCAGGGCAGTATAAATACCCCACATGTGACCCCATTTTGGAAAGAAGACACCCCAAGATATTCCATGAGCGGCATGGCGAGTTCATGTAAAATTTTATTTTTTGTCACAAGTTAGTGGAATATGAGACTTTGTAAGTAAAAAAAATATATATATAATTTTCCGCTAACTTGTGCCCAAAAAAAAAAAACTTCTATGAACTCGCCATACCCCTCACAGAATACCTTGGGGTGTCTTCTTTCCAAAATGGGGTCAAATGTGGGGTATTTATACTGCCCTGGCATTTTAGGGGCCCTAAAGTGTGAGAAGAAGTCTGGAATCCAAATGTCTAAAAATGCCCTCCTAAAAGGTACTCATTGGAATTTGGGCCCCTTTGCGCACCTAGGCTGCAAAAAAAGTGTCACACATGTGGTATCGCCATTTTTACATATACCCATGCTGGGTGATAGAAATATCTCTGTAAAATGACAACTTGGTATACAAAATGGGAAAAGTTGTCTTTTACAGAGATATTTATCTCACCCAGCATGGGTATATGTAAAAATACACCCCAAAACACATTGCCCTACTTCTTCTGAGTACGGCGATACCACATGTGTGACACTTTTTTGCAGCCTAGGTGCACAAAGGGGCCCAAATTCCAATGAGTACTTTTAGGATTTCACAGGGCATTTTTTATGCATTTGGATTCCAAACTACTTCTCACGCTTTAGGTCCCCTAAAATGCCAGTGCAGTATAAATACCCCACAAGTGACCCCATTTTGGAAAGAAGACACCCCAAGGTATTCCGTGAGGGGTATGGTGAGTTCATGTAAAATTTTATTTTTTGTCACAAGTTAGTGGAATATGAGACTTTGTAAGAAAAAAAATTTAAAAAAATTCTATTTCCGCTAACTTGTGACAAAAAATAAAAACTTCCATGAACTCACTATGCCCATCAGCGAATACCTTAGGGTGTCTACTTTCAGAAATGGGGTCATTTGTGGGGTGTTTCTACTGTCTGGGCATTGTAGAACCTCAGGAAACATGACAGGTGATCAGAAAGTCAAAGTGCGTAAATAAATTTTTTTGCACCATAGTTTGTAAACGCTATGGGCCAGATTTATCATTAGCTCAGGTCAGAATAATGGAGTGAAAAAGTCCCCCAAAAAGTCCCAAACGCTAAAACTGCGCACAAATTTGCGACTTTTTTCTGCTCTGCACTATGCTCTCCAGTTTTCTGAAAGTGGGCGTGTTTTCTTATGTAAATGAATCTCTAAACAGATTTACTATTGGGACTATTTAAAAAGTCGCAAAAAAGTCGCAATTTCACTCCAGTGAGGACCATGCTTATCTTACATAGTAACATAGTAACATAGTAGTAGTAGTAACATAGTAACATAGTACATAAGGCCGAAAAAAGACATTTGTCCATCCAGTTCGGCCTGTTATCCCGCAAGTTGATCCAGAGGAAGACCCCTCTCTAGTAGCTATAGCCTGTAATATTATTAAGCTCCAGAAATACGTCCAGGCCCCTCTTGAATTCCTTTATTGTACTCACCATCACCACCTCCTCAGGCAGAGAGTTCCATAGTCTCACTGCTCTTACCGTAAAGAATCCTTTTCTATGTTTGTGTACAAACCTTCTTTCCTCCAGGCGCAGAGGATGTCCCCTCGTCACAGTCACAGTCCTGGGGATAAATAGCTGATGGGATAGATCTCTGTACTGACCCTTGATATATTTATACATATTAATTAGATCTCCCCTCAGTCGTCTTTTTTCTAAAGTGAATAACTCTAATTTTATCAGACTTTTTAATCAGACTTTTTAATAGAACATGCTACTTTTTCATAAAAACGTGCGACTTTTTCGTAAAGATGTGCGACTTTTGTAAAGCTGCTTACTGACGGATAAACTGCTACCGTCAAACCACATTTATTACAGTCTTAAAGGGCCGATCATAAATCTGACTTGGCTAAAACTGACTTTAGCCATATGTTAAAGTGGAGTGAGCTGTCAGAGACATAATAAATCTGGCCTTATAACTTTTACCCAAACCAATAAATATACACTTATTGCATTTTTTTTTATCAAAGACATGTAGAACAATACATTTAGAGAAAAAATTATATAGAGATGGAGTTTTATTTGAAAAGTTTTACAACAGAAAGTGGAAAATGTCATTTTTTTTCTGCAAAGATTTCGGTCAATTTTGATTAATATCAAAAAAAGTTAAAATGTCAGCAGCAATGAAATACCACCAAATGAAAGCTCTATTAGTGAGAAGAAAAGAAGGTAAAATTCATTTGGGTGGTAAGTTGTATGACCGAGCAATAAACCGTGAAAGTAGTGTAGTGCAGAATTGTAAAAAGTGGTCTGGTCATTAAAGGGAACCTGTCACCGGGATTTTGGGTATAGAGCTGAGGACATGGGTTGCTAGAAGGCTACTAGCACATCCGCAGTACCCAGTCCCCATAGCTCTGTGTGCTTTTATTGTGTAAAAAAAAATCGATTTGATACATATGTAAATTAACCTGAGATGAGTCAGAGCTTGAAAATATGACTCTTCTCTGGTCACACAAGTAAGATATGACTCTTTTATGTTAATTTGCATATGTATCAAATAGTTTTTTCTACACAATAAAAGCACACAGAGCTATGGGGACTGGGTATTTCAGAAGTGCTAGTGGCCATCTAGCAACCCATGTCCTCAGCTCTATACCCAAAATCCCGGTTACAGGTTCCCTTTAAGGGGGTTTAAGCTAGGGGGGCTGAAGTGGTTAATGGCCTCAACCACACGGTCAGTATTTGGTCAGTTTTTTGCATCAGTATTTCATTAGCATTGGTAAGGCAAAAACAGGAGTGGGTCCAAAACAGAGATAACATGTGATGGGAATATTTTCGTGTCTTCTGTGTTTTGGACCCACTCCTGCTTTTGGCCTCCTAATAATGATCAAATCCTGATGCTAAATACTAACCATGAGATAGAGGCCTTCTGGAAGTTCAAACGACAGGAACCTTTTTTTTTTGTTATTTTTCTATTCTTCTGATGGATCATAAGAACAGAAAAATAAACAGCGATATCAACATGGCCTACCAGGGACACTAGTGGCTCCGTAACAGACTGGTGAGGGTGGCATAAAGAGTCACAATAGTAGCCCCGGAACAGAGTGAGGAGGGGGGAACGCAACAGCAGTGGCAGTAACAGCACAAGATGGTGGCAAATCACAGTAGGGGCAGATGGCAGTAGAGGCAGCAGGCGTGTGGCATCAGGCAGGTGACCAAGAAAAATGGAGTAGGACAGCACCACTTACTTGAAAGCAATTCACTATTGGCGGCGATGCTCGTGGCGTCAGGTCCCGGCCTCAGGGACCCCCCAACAATGTAGACAAGCTTTAGAAAAGTCACGGCACTCTCGAGCTTCAATCCAAAATTAGTGTTTAACCACACCGAAAGATACAGCAACGTTTCGACACACAAGTCTTTCTCAAGCTACATTGTAGCTTGAGAAAGACTTGTGCGTCGAAACGTTGCTGTATCTTTCGGTGTGATTAAACACTAATTTTGGATTGAAGTTCGAGAGTGCCGTGACTTTTCTAAAGCTTGTCAATCAGGCAGGTGACAGCATCAGAATAGTGGCAGTAGCACAGGGGCAGAAGTAACAGGCCATTTGTCACAATGTTCCAGTGTGGCAGCATACTACAGTCAGACCATTAATGCCACAATGATCCAGTATGTTGTATCAGGCACCGGTGTCCACAAATCCTGGTTGATCCCGGCCTGATTCATCTTTCTAAAGGTCTGTCAACATTTTGTGTTACAAGCCGAGTTCTCTTTGGGCTAAATGTGCCTATATATTACACTGCCTGTTGACAATAAGTCTGATGCACAGTACGTCTATGTATAACTGAACAGATTAAGAATAAATGGCACAGCAGTGGAACAAGACTGTCCCTGCAGTCTCCCTATGCTCTCAGTACAGTGTCTAAAAACTCTCCCTACAATCTCCTTACACTGTCCATGCACTGTCCCTACCCAATATTCTACAATCAAAAGATTGCTAAAACACTTTCCCTAGCACTTGCCATGTCTTTCCCTATGCTTAGTTCACAGTGAAATCACGGAGATTAGACTTTCTATAGGGCTATGACAATGGATGACTATCTGCTGATTGGATGGCTGCATGGGATTATGAGTCATATCACGTTCCTGGGCTTCTTACTTTCACTTTGTAACACATGTAGCTGCCATAACAGGAAAAATTATAATATTCGCTACCACGAAGCACAAGGAAATTCTGATTTCTAGCGAATTCCTGAAATTCAGATCGAATTCAATTTATTTCACTTCGCTCAACAATAATTCTGATAGTATAAAGCTCTGTGGTGCATTGTGTCTCAAATAGAGATTTATGTGGTGCGTTGAGCTGTATCTTCCCTTCAGCACTTTCTAAAACCACATCAACATCACAGATTTAGACACATTTAACAATCCAAATCATAAATTTGGTACAAGCTAAGATGGCACAGGCACAATATTGTGGTGTAAAATTAGATATAATGTCTTTAAGACACAAGTGTAACATGTTTTATTAATCTTAATCTTTTTTTTTTTACATCTTACAGAAGTGTTGAATAAATTCCAGGAAGCGATTGAGATTGTTAATGGATTTTAATGCCAGCTATTACAGCATATTCCCAACAGCTGTTTGTTTATACAATTTACAGTTTGCTAGACCTTTGTGTCAAATTTCAATAGATTTCCCCAATTTTCTTGTAAAATAAAATAGCAAAATTTGAAAGGAAAGGCAAAGATAACCAAGAAGAATTTGTATCATCAAAAGGTAACAGATTCATACATTTCATAAACAAGGATACATGGAAAGAGAGAAATCTTCCCTCCAAAGAAAAAATATAAATAATATTTCACAAGGCCCCTTAAAGGGCATGTGCCATCAGAAAATGAACTATTGTTTAAATCATGTTTTTATGTTTAACATATTTTTTTAAGAATTTTTGATTGTTATTTTTAATTTTCCATGTCATATCTATATTTAAACAAAAACATAAAATCCTGCAGTTTTAACACTAGCCACTAAGCCTAATAATAAGGTGCCAATTATTGGTCTGTACAGATCACTTTACTGCAGTTATATGTTATTCTAAACCTGGCTGCAATAATAAGGAGATACCACCTCTGTATATAGACAATACAGGATCCATTATTCATAATAGGGGATTGTCAAATCTTATCTATTCTTTCCTTGTACAATGACCTCTGCACTGGTCACAGAGCATGCCTAAAGAGCTGTCCCATAGAAGTCAATGAGGTCTGTCTATGGACCATGGGGTTGCTGTAAAGCAATTTTTTTAAATACTTTGTAAATGCTCTAAAGAACAGCTCTGGCAAGATGGCCACCCTCATAATAATGTTCAGGAAATAAAATGAAAAAAATATATATATACAGTACAGACCAAAAGTTTGGACACACCTTCTCATTCAAAGAGTTTTCTTTATTTTCATGACTATGAAAATTGTAGATTCACACTGAATGCATCAAAACTATGAATTAACACATGTGGAATTATATACATAACAAAAAAGTGTCAAACAACTGAAAATATGTCATATTCTAGGTTCTTCAAAGTAGCCACCTTTTGCTTTGATTACTGCTTTGCACACTCTTGGCATTCTCTTGATGAGCTTCAAGAGGTAGTCACCTGAAATGGTTTTCACTTCACAGGTGTGCCCTGTCAGGTTTAATAAGTGGGATTTTTTGCCTTATAAATGGGGTTGGGACCATCAGTTGCCTTCTGGAGAAGTCAGGTGGATACACAGCTGATAGTCCTACTGAATACACTGTTAGAATTTGTATTATGGCAAGAAAAAAGCAGCCAAGTAAAGAAAAACGAGTGGCCATCATTACTTTAAGAAATGAAGGTCAGTCAGTCCGAAAAATTGGGAAAACTTTGAAAGTGTCCCAAAAAAACCATCAAGCGCTACAAAGAAACTGGCTCACATGCGGACCGCCCCAGGAAAGGAAGACCAAGAGTCACCTCTGCTGCGGAGGATAAGTTCATCCGAGTCACCAGCCTCAGAAATCGCAGGTTAACAGCAGCTCAGATTAGAGACCAGGTCAATGCCACACAGCGTTCTAGCAGCAGACACATCTCATGAACAACTGTTAAGAGGAGACTGTGCGAATCAGGCCTTTATGGTAGAATATCTGCTAGGAAACCACTGCTAAGGACAGGCAACAAGCAGAAGAGACTTGTTTGGGCTAAAGAACACAAGGAATGGACATTAGACCAGTGGAAATCTGTGCTTTGGTCTGATGGGTCCAAATTTGAGATCTTTGGTTCCAACCACCGTGTCTTTGTGCGACGCAGAAAAGGTGAACGGATGGACTCTACATGCCTGGTTCCCACCGTGAAGCATGGAGGAGGAAGTGTGATGGTGTGGGGGTGCTTTGCTGGTGACACTGTTGGGGATTTATTCAAAATTGAAGGCATACTGAACCAGCATGGCTACCACAGCATCTTGCAGCGGCATGCTATTCCATTCGGTTTGCGTTTAGTTGGACCATCATTTATTTTTCAACAGGACAATGACCCCAAACACACCTCCAGGCTGTGTAAGGGCTATTTGACCATGAAGGAGAGTGCTGCACCAGATGACCTGGCCTCCACAGTCACCGGACCTGAACCCAATCGAGATGGTTTGGGGTGAGCTGGACCGCAGAGTGAAGGCAAAAGGGCCAACAAGTGCTAAGCATCTCTGGGAACTCCTTCAAGACTGTTGGAAGACCATTTCAGGTGACTACCTCTTGAAGCTCATCAACAGAATGCCAAGAGTGTGCAAAGCAGTAATCAAAGCAAAAGGTGGCTACTTTGAAGAACCTAGAATATGACATATTTTCAGTTGTTTCACACTTTTTTGTTATGTATATAATTCCACATGTGTTAATTCATAGTTTTGATGCCTTCAGTGTGAATCTACAATTTTCATAGTCATGAAAATAAAGAAAACTCTCTGAATGAGAAGGTGTGTCCAAACTTTTGGTCTGTACTGTATATATAATGATGACATTGACAAGGATGACTTTGACATAGAGCGATAACACAGGATCACAACATTCAAAATAGGTGATGAACACAGGTTATCTGCTCTTGTTATTTGGTATCTCAGAGAAGTCAATGAGGTCCCCTCCAGTGCATTGGGTCTAAACCCCATGTGGCTGCTGTAAAGCATCTCTATAAATGCTAAACAGGAAGTCATGACCTATGATTAGGCCTAGTGGCCAGTGCTAAATCGGGAAAATATGATTTATTTTATATATAGTGAAATGGATTTTTTTTTTTAAAAATTACAAAAATTCCCCCCAAAAATGCATGTATTTATTATAAAAACTTGATTTAACTACTAACCACTACCAGAGTGCTTACTGCTCTTCCTTACCAGGCCAATTTTTTAATTTTAGCACTCGGCCTATCTAACTGCAAATAACTAATTTCTAAACCAACTCGGCTGGTTTCAAGGAACTTCACTGTGACTGCGAATAATGGCAGCGCTGTCACAGCGAACTGCAGTGTCACGGGGTGCCAGTAGATAGTAATGTAACCAGATGCTTTTATGCATTGGATTACAATTTACAGCTGACATCACATCGTATAAAGTTGTGCGGCGGTAGGAGAGTGGCAAACAATAGATCATTTTCTGATGACATACTCCCTTTGAATAACAGTATATAGAAAATACATCAGCAGATGCTGTTCTATGCACTAAACAGTGCCCCACATTCTCCTTTAAGGTGGCACTACATGTACATTAATGTAATATGTTTCTGGTTTTATATAAATAAAGCCTAAAGAAGCATTCCCAGAAAGATTATTCACAGAAAACATGTGTCCCCCTTTATTTGTAAGTGAGCTGATATACACATAGCTTTCATTACTTTTAGCAGTTAGACCATGTGACCCCAATGAGAATTGTTGGATCCCACAGTGTCTGCTGTGTGGACAGGAAGCCACTTTCTCTATTCATTCCTATAAGACTTAGATTGGGGCTGACGTAGGAATTGGCAGAGAAACTAACTTCCTGTGACCACAGCAGATTCTGTGGGATCAGTGTTTGAAGCCCAGTGTGATGGAAATGGTCTTAACTGTAGTGAACTGTGGTCAAGTTGTGTATGCCCTGTAGCTTTAAGGCCGGACACGTTATGTGCTTTCTGATGTTGCTAAAGAATGCTAACCGTGAGATAAGATGTTGAAAAAGTTTTTTAACTACTAAAGATGCTGTTAGTATGGTCAGGAAGTATTTCCTTATTACAGGGGCGTAGCTATAGGGGGTGCAGAGGTAGCAGTCTCTTGACTTCAGGTCTTTACAGAAAAAGCAGAATTGGGCCGTAAATATCTAAGCAACTCTTCTACAAAGAATGAGCTGTGGGAACGTATTATCTGCTTGATAAACAATGAAAACTGCTACTCAGTGGGGGAAACCAAGAATCACCATGCCTGGGAAACAATAGCTTCCCAGGCAGTGGCGTAACTAGAAATTAGTTGGCCTCACAGCAGATTTTTGAACGAGGCACCCCCAGCTAATTTTAGAACGAAGCCCCCCCTGCAATCCCCTCCTCCTGTAAAACCCACTGCTGTGGCTAGTGAAGACAGGACCCGGCAGACGCTTTGTCCATTTCCTACAGTATCACTGTATATACTGTAATTGTATAATATTGTTGAGGGGCCCTGACAATAAAACCTTTTAGGCCTCCTCCTGGGAGGGCCCCCTCTCAGTTCAGGCCCCAAAGCAGCCGCTTCCCCTGATTCCCCTATAGCTACACCCCTGCCTCTAGGACAACTGCATGGTCTTTCCCCCCTCCCCAGAGGGGCACATCAGTCAATATGTAATTTATTATGCTTCCAGGTTTGGGGAGCAAAGAACTTCTATGACCTGTTTTGCAAGTCTCTTTGACCTTTAGAGAAAGGACATCTCAGGATTCAAGGATGCCACCTACAGGAAGGTGTTAGCCTCAACAACTGTGTCGGAAACTATAAATGGACAGTGTTCATTGGCTAAGACAGTTTCTTGGGGTGTTCCAGGAATAGGCAATGTATGTAATATGTGTATGTTTATTAGTATATTTGTACAAAAAAAGGCACTTCCTATCTCCTGCTACCCTTCCCTGTGTATGTAATTACATTTTGCTGTTTATAATAAACACTCTAAAGGTCCAGATTCATCATCCAGCAAGTTTTATGGGGGAAGGGTTCACATGATTGAAGTACCAAAAGTAACGAAAGCTGAAAATATATTATTAAATCCATATGTAACATCATCACCTCTATGATGTCACCGCTCTATATCTTCATGTACACAATTCCTAATATCCTTAAAAAAAAATTATGGTGCCATGAGTGGTGATGCTATCAAGGCTGTCAAGCATGAAAACACACTAAGCTTTTGGGATTGGTAGGCAAATGCTTCCAGAAATACTGATGTGGCTGTCTAGCAGCTGATTGTCCTTGCAGTACGTTTATACAGTCAGTATTCTTTGTAACATCACTACTGACCAAATCTCCATCTGGGACATCACAACCTGTGATGTTACTAGAGATGAAGAAATCTATTGTACGATAATTGCTAAAAGCTTTTGCATAAACCGCTAATCATTTTACATATCAGCATACAGAGAGGAGGGTCACATGGCACCCCTCACAGCAGGCAATCGCTCATCTCCATACTGAGGAGGAGATTGCTGCATGTAATAGCAGCGGTCTCCTCTGATAACGAGCAGGCGATTGTCGGGAAGAAGCGCTTTCCTCCTGACAATCGCCTGCAGAATCGGTAGGTGTAATAGCGCCCTTAGGCATCCACTTTATTGAGAGCTGCAGCATTTAAACATATAGTACTCAATTTATTACTAATACAATTCAACCCAACACACCAATCTTCATCGTATAATTCACAATCACAGTCGGGCTGATTCAGGGACTCCTGCAACCATGATGTTATTTGATGCATATCACTACAGTCTTCATCACAAGATTCACAATCACAACAAATCGATAGTGTGCCGCCTCACATATTGGTCTGCATGACAGTTACCAACCATACATTGTAGTGGACTCTGTCTAATTGACCTTTTGTTTTTAAATAAATAGTTGGAAGCTAATCTTAAAAGTTTAGTTGATCACAGACTAGTGTACCGACCAATTTGAAAAATTATTGCGCGCCCTAGTTACTGTATGTTATATAGGACTCTGGCCAACAACACAGTGTACTTTTGGAAGACAGACTGTGCGACTTCTGATAGTTTTCCTTGTTAAGTATTGTGTTAAAAATAAAACATCTAATAAAAGACAGAGTGGCAATAGGTGGGGGAATGTAAAACAAAAGACCAATGCCATGTCCCATCTGCCAGTGGGAATGTGGATGGCTGTAGCGCAAGGGGCAGCTTTGTCGGCATCAAGTCAATGGTGTATTATTGGGGAGAAATAGCATGACATTGTAAACTGAATTACTTACTCATCCTCTCAGTCACAGCAGGATGATGTTGATGTTACCTCTGAGTCTAACAGTTTGCCTTTGAGAAAATGTTCAGCACATTCCTCCAGCTCCTCCTCCATAACAGTTTGTTTGTGATCCAGTAGAAGCATTTCTTTTTCATCATCTCTGTCTTCACTGACCCCTCCTAGTGGGGAGCCTTCTTTTCTCCTAAGAGACAACAGACTGGGTGCTAAGGATAGTGTTCTTGTTGATGAGTTGCATGAGAACAGTCAGCATTTGGACTACTATGAGGAGGAGACTGAGGTGGAGAAGGACAACATGATGACTAAAATGTATAGCAGCGTCGGTGGAGTTAGTAGTAAAAATTGTAGTGCTGGTGGTGGTGGTGGTAAGGGAACTGGTAGTCATCATGGTAGTAGCACTCAGGGTGAAAAACAGAGGTGGGAATCATGAGGAAAGGCAAGAAACTCATGACAGTCTGGGAAAAGTGGTGGGGATGATGATGATTCTTTTTTGGCAGGACCTAGGAAACGGATACGGGTGGGGAGGAGAATTATAATATACCGTACCCGTACACAACTGCATATCTCCAGCCTTGTCCAATTAGCTCTACACTGAGCTGCTGCTGCCTCTACTACTCCTAAACGGCCACACATCTCCTGTCCTCTACACTGTCCTACTGCTAGGAACAGTCCAGTTGTTACTGCCCAAAAAGGGATAATTCTTGGACCACTCATTAAAAACAAGATATTACATTGTGTATGAACACTACCGGGCATCTGTCCCCAAAAAGGGATCATTTTTGAATATTTGTGAAAATGACAGGCCATTGCTTTTTCAAATACCACCATGTGTGCAAAAACACCAGCAGACATCCGCCCTAAAAACATAAAAATCTGACTGTGTAGTGTATTATTAAACAGGCTCTTTGTTACCACCTGCTACCATTGATTTACCCATAGCCATACAGTATATGTCACTGCCACTTTCACATTACTAATACTGCATTAAAGAGCTTGAAAAGAGTTGGATACACTCCTAGGAGACCCCAGAGTATCATACATGACTTTTCGGGGCAATTGGGGCACTTTTGATTCAGGTCAAATTTGTTAAGACCACATCAAATCTGAAAGCTGAATTGATACAATCAGAACCTAAACAAATTTAATGAAATTCGCTCATCTCTAGTTGCCACCCATTACAGGGACATTTTAAAAGCGGTTGTACCAGAATAACTCCCCAGCACAGGTAAGAAGTGTCTGATTGGTGGGAGTCCAATCCCCACTGATAATAAGAACAGGGGTCCTGTGACCCCTATTTGAAAGGGGTGATGGTCAATCATCTACAGTGCATTAAAAAGTCTAGGGGACTGGCAAAGATACCTAAGTACGGTGCTATTCTGGAACATCTCCTTTAGGGTCCATTCACACGTCCGCAATTCCGTTCCGCATTTTGCGGAACGGAATTGCGGACCCATTCATGTGCCACCCGGATCCGGAATTGCGGATCCGCACTTCCGGGTCCGCAATTCCGTTCCCGAAAAAATAGAACATGTCCTATTCTTGTCCGCAATTGCGGACAAGAACAGGCATATTCTATTAGTACCGGCAATGTGCAGTCCGCAAAATGCGGAACACATATTGCCGCTTTCCGTGTTTTGCAGATCCGCGGCTCCGTAGATCCTTAAAACACGTTGCGGACGTGTGAATGGAGCCTTAAAATGATGTTATCACCTCTGTGTTTAATGAACAGGAGAAAAACAATACAACTAGTTGGCTGTCATAAACGCTATGCATAGCAATCTCATTATGCACCTTTTTAATTCAGTTATAGAATATTGTCATGCATAATTTAAAAATGATATCATAGGTGGTGATAATGCTAAGAGCAATATTTGTCCTTAGCTAAATTCAACGCATGCTTGATAATGCTAAACTTAAGATGACCATATAGAGGAGCTGCAGTACAGAACTGGTTGCCTGAAGGCCTGATGTAACTTCTGTTCAGTTGCACAGTATAATATAACTCAACAACTTAGTTAACTGGCAAACTTCAACTGAGAGATCTGAGACTAGTGGGAGTGAGGCCCATAGATATTAGAGCCCAATTTGGGGAATAGCAGGGTGATACTTCTATAAGTCAGGTGCTCTCCTCCCATTCTATCGCTGATAATACCGTATAGCGGAAATGGGTGAGAAACTGGCATGTATCTAATGTAATCAACAGGCAGTATGAAAGAGTAGTTAGGGGAAATTCCTAAATTTCTTCCAGGCTAGCTCTTCTAAACGAAAATAAATGGAGTTCACTTTAGCTATCCACTCTGTTTGTGTGGGGCTAGAAGTCTCCTTCCAAATCTGTGAGAGTTTAGCAGCAGATAGGAGGGGTCTCGGTAATTTTGTGATAGTAGCTGACAGTGTTGCTGGGAATACGTTTAAAATAAGTACTTCAATCTGGAACGGTAGATTATTTGAAACTTTGCAAGATTTCCTTGCAAAAAGTGGAAACATATTTGCAGTTTCACCACACGTCTATATGAGCCATCTTGTTCCTTGCATTTCCAGCAACCCACTGGGAATGTGTTTTTTGTTTTTTTTTAAGCTTTTTAGGAGTTAAGTATTATCTAGTTAGCGCTTTGTATGCGTTTTACTGTGTCCTGGCACATCAAGAAACAAGTTTTGGAGTCGCTAATACATGTTGGAGTTGGAAGTTACTTCTCTATTCATTTCTATGACATTAAGGGCCAGATTTATCATTAGCTCAAGTCAAAATAAT
This sequence comes from Bufo gargarizans, assembly GCF_014858855.1. Lineage (NCBI taxonomy): Eukaryota > Metazoa > Chordata > Amphibia > Anura > Bufonidae > Bufo > Bufo gargarizans. The sequence continues at coordinate 489,842,184 of NC_058080.1, read as the reverse complement.
GGAGTGAAAAAGTTGCACATTTTTGCGCAATCGCTAAAACTGTGCAAAAAATTTTGACTTTTATTGGCTCCACGCTATGCTCGCCAGTTTTCTGAAAGTGGGCGTGTTTTCTTATGTAAATTAATCTGTAGACAGATTTACTATTGCGAGAATTTTAAAAAGTCGCAAAAAATTGCGCAATTTCACTCCAGTAAAGACCATGCTTATCTTATGCAACTTTTTAATAGAACATGTGACTTTTTCGTAAAGACGTGCAACTTTTGTAAAGCCTCTTACTGAAGGATAAACTGCTACCGTCAAACCACATTTATTACAGTATTAAAGGACCATTAATAAATCTGACTTGGCCAAAAGTGACTTTGGGCATTGTGATGAATACCACCCCTCGTGTCCGCTGACGTCAACCACGTCGAGCTCACGAGACCTGGTATGATCACGGGGTTTACCAAAAACGTGAAGTTACGCCCTCCAGAGGAGCACGTAAGGTCAGGCTGGTATAGTTTACACACACACCTCCTGTCCACGCGGGCACAGAGAGGCAACAAGCTGGAAGGGCCTTTTCACTGCCGCAGTGAAAACAGCCCACACTCAGCCCGGGTAACTGCCACCAGTTTCTCGTTTGATATAAGCCCGGTCCGCTAACGGGATTATATAGGGTCAGAAACCAACCCGCGGTAGCTTATAACTAGGCCAAAACACGGACGTGGGGATTCGTGATCGAGATACAAGATAGCACAAGATTAAATTATAGATTTAATCGCTATAAGAGCGCACTAGATATAACACACTATACACAGACAATATATATACAGTGGTCTGAGGTTACAGATTACAGGGTATATGGTTACAATAGGATTAAGCAGTGTGAAAGTAAGTTACCAAGTATGATGAGAGTTCCTTGGCGATGTCCTGAGCAGGAGGCCACCCGAGGGGCTGTGTTCTCCTGCTATTTCCTGGGTCCCTCTAAACACATGTGTAGCATGCGACCCCTCTTCAGAAAAAGACGCCCCCTACTTGCTGGCACCAGGCTTTTAACCTGGAGCTGGCCCACCCCCTCCCTGCCTCAGGGAGGGGTCAACTCCCCCTCTTCTGGGCTGACGGTGAATGACCCACAAAACCCTTTAGGGGTCATAGCTCCAGACCAGAGGGTCACAGGGAGATGATTCTGGGACTAATGGACCTGCCTGGGTTCCGGCTACAAGTAGAGCCCAAACCTGGTACCGGTAGGTGGCTTCTATGGGGAGATATGGGTATCTCCCTACCCCGACTGGGTACGAGTAAACCAAGACCATGGGACCGTACCTCGTGGCCACCGGGACACAAATATGTATCCGGTTTGCGCCTGCGATGGCCAGGTGATTCATAATTCCTTATGAGAGGTAGGTGCCAATATGTCTAGGAAATCTCATTGATCCAGGCCAAAGCAGATACCCCCTGCTGGGGTTTTTTCCTGCAGATTCAGGTGGCTCCCAACTGCTGCACAGAGGTGTGAACTTCTCCTTGAAGCTTGGACCCCCTGAGGGGTGTCTTCCTGGCCAACTGACATTCAGTTGGCTGGGGGGGGGAGTGGAAACTTATTTGGCATGTACACAGAATTACCATCAGAGCTGGGGGCTTTGAAGCAGGGAAATCCTGTCAGCAAATGGGGGGTGTGAGGACATGGCTGACAGTAAATATTAATCCATATTCCTCACACCTCCCCCTTTTAGAGGGCGCCAGGGGGCAGCACATTCCTGTGCTCCCCCGTGCGCCCATCCGCGCCCTCCCTGGTGGTTAATGGCAAAGTGGTACGGCCGGAGAGCCAGGCTCCTGCGTACCAACCTCCCATTCGTTCCTGACCCAGGTGGTCACCTGGATTGAGCCTGACCCTGAGGCCACAATGGCTGGCCTCAGACGGTACCATAAACGGCCGCACGCAGTCGGCTGCCTGTAGTACCGGGAAGCTGGAAAGGGCATGCTCCAGCGCCTGGAAGGCCGTCTCGCAGTCGTTGGTCAAATCGACTGCGGAGGGCAGCTTCTTCCTGGTGCGGTCCGTCAGGGGCCTCGCCAGGCTACTATAGTGGGGTGCGAACTCCCTATAGTACCCGGCGGAGCCCAGGAAGGATATCGCCTGGTGCTTGTCCCGGAGGGTGATCCAGGATGAGCTGGCATCCCTTCTCCCAGGTTCCGGTTCCGAGGCTTCCCTGCCTACCCGGGGCCCCTCACTTATGCCCAGCTGGCACTTTCCTGGCGTAAGGGTCAAGCCTGCCTGGCCGATCTGCCCGAGCATCTGCGCCAGATGCTCTCGGGGATTCTCCCATGTAGGACCGAAGACGGCAATGACCTCCAGGTACGCAGCCCTTCCATGCTTGTTTGCTAACATTTCCCGGAAGGGGTGGCCTTCTGGGAGGGCACCTGCCTCCCGTGCCTTCTGCCTTCCCCGGGCGTGGTCCAGGGTGACCAGGTGCATCCTGGCATTGAGCTGCTGGTGTGCGAGGTACGGTCCCTCCCAGGCCGCCTGAAGCTTAGTCTGAGGTACCGAAACCAGTATCCATGCTTGCGGACCCACGTGATGGGTCCTCTCACAAGCTAACTGGTCGTACCCCTGCTTCTGGACGGTCTGGGCCTGCCCCATACTGTCGTGCACCAACCGCGACAAGGCCGGCGCTTTTTCCTGGAAGCGCATGACACACTCGATGACCGACGCCCCAGGGGTGGCTAGGTCTCCACTCCAAGCCTCTGCCTTAGCGGCCCCTGGGTATCTGGTTACCGGAGTCTCATGCACAGCCCACAGAAATTCTGCCCTGTACGGATAGGATACCACAAATGGTCGGTCCCTAGGCCACGCCCCTGGTGAGCCCTGTGGGACCGTTTCCTGGCACAACCGACCTTGGTCCCAGACCGCCCTCTGGAGGTCTGAATCCAAGGGAGGCCGTGCCATATGCTCTGTGAGAGCTTTCAAGCTGGCGTTAGCCCCTAACGCCCCCTGAAACCCCTGGTGGGACGTGGTCAGAATGGATGAGACTGCCACGTCCCCTGCCAGTTCTACTAACTGCTGGTCCCTAGGCCACTCCTCCGGTGAGCCCTGCTGGATCGTGACCCGGCACAGCCTTCCTTGGTCCCAGACCACCTGCTTGAGGTCTGAGTCCGAGGGAGGCAGCGCCGCTTGCTCCCTGAGAGCGTTCAGGCTGGCGTCAGCCACTAACGCCACCTGAAACCCCTGACTGGACGTGGTCAGAATAGATGAGACTGCCACGTCCTCTGTCAGGTCCCTGGGACCTGTCTCTGGGCCTCCATCTGACTTGGCAGACACTTGGTCGGAAGGGGGAAAGCCATCAGACCCCTGAGGGGCCCCTAGGGCCCCAGCACTCCCACTGCGCGTGACAGCCGCTGCCACCGCTGGTAGTGCCTGCTTCCCCTCAACTCCCGACCAAGTCGCCAGTCCAGGCGGACTAACCTGGCCCCCTGACATCCCAGTGGTGGAGGAACACTGCACTGAGGCTTCACCTGGCAGTCCCACTTCTCCTGGGACAGCCCTGACCTCATTTGCATCCTCCCCCCCTGCAGCTGTCTGCCCCCTGCTTGTCCCCCCAGTCACCACACTGGAGGACAACAGGTCCCAGCATGCTTGCTGGCTACATCCTGGGGCTTCAGCCCAGCTGACAGGAATGACCCCCTCCCCACTGAGGGGAGAGGCACACATTACATCCCCCACATCCCCATCAACATGCATAATAGGTACATTCACAGTATTATCCGGGGGGGACATTGCATCACATTCTGGGGAATCGGACCCTGGGGCGTCAGCGGCCACATACTTAGACACAAGCCGCCCCAGGTCCGTCCCCAGCAAAACACTGGCAGGGATATTTGCGGATACCCCCACCTCCCTTACTCCTCGACCGGCACCCCAGTCCAGATAAACCTTGGCGACGGGCAGCGCCGGGTCCACTCCTCCAATCCCGGAGACAGTGAGGGATCTCCCGGGCAGTAAATCATGGGGCGTCACCAGTTCAGGCCGTACCAGTGTCATTTCAGCGCCGGTGTCTCTAAGTCCCATGGCCACGGCCTGGCCCACGGTGACCGGTTGAACATTGTCAAGGGACCTCCCACCACCCCCACCCACACACAACACAGTGGACGGTTTCCGGGTTGATGACTGGGACGGATCCCTCGGGCGCTGGGGACACATGGCTTGGAAGTGTCCTGGCTGCTTACACAGGTGACAAAGTCGGGGTTCCCCCACCGACGTGGAAAGTGCAGCAGGGGCCGGTGCCCACTTGGGCCTAGGGGCAGGGGTAGCAGGTGCAGCGTGCGTCTTACCCCCTCTCCAGCCGACAGGTTTCCGGGCCTCTGAAGTCCTGTTGTTGGTGTATTCATCGGCCAGGGCTGCGGTTGCGGAGGCCCCCTTTGGCTTCCGGTCACGGAGGTACTGCTGGAGATCCTCTGGGCAGTTCCACAAGAACTGTTCTGTGGCGATGAGCTCCTTCAGCTGCTGGCCGGTGGAGAGCTCCAATCCTGTGGTCCATTGGTCGACCGCTCTCAGCAAGGCCCGCATGTGATCGGCCCAGCTCTGGGTAGAACCCCGGTGCAAATTCCTGAGCCTTTTCCGGTACGACTCAGGGGTTAAGTTATACTGCCTGACCAGAGCCTGTTTGATGTCCTCATAGCTCAGGATGGTCTCGCTGGGCAGGTACCCGAAGATTTCAAGGGCTTTTCCCCTGAGCCGTGGCGTGAGGAATCTGACCCACTGGTCCTCTGGCAGCTGGTATTGATGGCAGGCTGTCTCAAATGCCAACAAAAAGGTGTCCAGGTCCCCATCTTTGTCCAGTAGGGGAAAGTCCTCCGCCCGCAGTTTCGGAATCCGGACCTCTGGAGACTCACATTGGGCTGGGGATGGCTGCTGGAATTGGAGCTTTAGCTGGAGCATCTGTAGCTGGTGCTCACGCTCGGCCCGCTCGCGACGCTCTGCAGCCTCTGCTTGCTCGCGACGCTCTGCAGCCTCTGCTCGCTCGCGACGCTCTGCAGCCTCTGCTTGCTCGCGACGCTCTGCAGCCGCCAGTAGGAGCTCAGAGGCTGCCTGGTCTCCAGCCTGGAGACGGTCCATGGCAGCTTGTAGGAGAGCAGCTGAGCCAGCTTGGCTGGGGGGAGGGGCAGGTGGAGCGAGGCCCGCCGCGGACCTCACCTCTGGCGACTGGCTCCTTGGGGAGCTTTGGTTGTGCTCCCCCTCGCCTTCCACCTCCTCTCCGCCCCCATTTAAAGCATCGGCCATCTCCTTCGATTTGCTCCTTGTGATACTGGCCGTCATTGCAACGGATGGTCACTGACACCACTGCAACCTGATGCACACACACCTTATTGTATCTGCCCTCAGACAGTCTAGTGTTGAACTGATCTTAAGACTCCAGCAGCAAGAGCTACTGCTGGTCGTCTTTAGTGTCTGGAAGTATGGGTCTCACACTCACACACACTAGTATCTCGATCCCACTTTGCTGCCACCAATATGTGATGAATACCACCCCTCGTGTCCGCTGACGTCAACCACGTCGAGCTCACGAGACCTGGTATGATCACGGGGTTTACCAAAAACGTGAAGTTACGCCCTCCAGAGGAGCACGTAAGGTCAGGCTGGTATAGTTTACACACACACCTCCTGTCCACGCGGGCACAGAGAGGCAACAAGCTGGAAGGGCCTTTTCACTGCCGCAGTGAAAACAGCCCACACTCAGCCCGGGTAACTGCCACCAGTTTCTCGTTTGATATAAGCCCGGTCCGCTAACGGGATTATATAGGGTCAGAAACCAACCCGCGGTAGCTTATAACTAGGCCAAAACACGGACGTGGGGATTCGTGATCGAGATACAAGATAGCACAAGATTAAATTATAGATTTAATCGCTATAAGAGCGCACTAGATATAACACACTATACACAGACAATATATATACAGTGGTCTGAGGTTACAGATTACAGGGTATATGGTTACAATAGGATTAAGCAGTGTGAAAGTAAGTTACCAAGTATGATGAGAGTTCCTTGGCGATGTCCTGAGCAGGAGGCCACCCGAGGGGCTGTGTTCTCCTGCTATTTCCTGGGTCCCTCTAAACACATGTGTAGCATGCGACCCCTCTTCAGAAAAAGACGCCCCCTACTTGCTGGCACCAGGCTTTTAACCTGGAGCTGGCCCACCCCCTCCCTGCCTCAGGGAGGGGTCAACTCCCCCTCTTCTGGGCTGACGGTGAATGACCCACAAAACCCTTTAGGGGTCATAGCTCCAGACCAGAGGGTCACAGGGAGATGATTCTGGGACTAATGGACCTGCCTGGGTTCCGGCTACAAGTAGAGCCCAAACCTGGTACCGGTAGGTGGCTTCTATGGGGAGATATGGGTATCTCCCTACCCCGACTGGGTACGAGTAAACCAAGACCATGGGACCGTACCTCGTGGCCACCGGGACACAAATATGTATCCGGTTTGCGCCTGCGATGGCCAGGTGATTCATAATTCCTTATGAGAGGTAGGTGCCAATATGTCTAGGAAATCTCATTGATCCAGGCCAAAGCAGATACCCCCTGCTGGGGTTTTTTCCTGCAGATTCAGGTGGCTCCCAACTGCTGCACAGAGGTGTGAACTTCTCCTTGAAGCTTGGACCCCCTGAGGGGTGTCTTCCTGGCCAACTGACATTCAGTTGGCTGGGGGGGGGAGTGGAAACTTATTTGGCATGTACACAGAATTACCATCAGAGCTGGGGGCTTTGAAGCAGGGAAATCCTGTCAGCAAATGGGGGGTGTGAGGACATGGCTGACAGTAAATATTAATCCATATTCCTCACAGGCATATGTAAAAGTGGAGTAAGATGTAAGTGTAATGATAAATCTGACCCTAAAATTGAGGCTCTCAGGAATATACAGAAAAACTGGCTTCCTGTCCACACATAAAATACTGTGTTATTTGGAAAGTCAGAGTGTTGGTCACATGACACAGCAGAGGATTAGAAGGGAGGTTATAACTCAAATACAGTCACTGGTAAGAAAGTTACCTTCATTACAGCTTATATCATGTTCCTTTCTAACAGGTCACAGAATAAAAATGTTTGTGGGAGTTCTTCTTTAAAGTCACATAGCTTTACAATCTCATAGTATATGTAATGGATAAGTCAAATGTACCAAGGTTATTACTTGCCAGATGGACTTTTCCTTTACATTTTAGATACATATACAGTATAAGGAGTAGTGTAAAAAAAATAAAAAAATAAACTTCTGTTGATTTGTGAACTGTACTGGTGAAAATGTCTTATCTCAGTCTGCTCAGACTTATTGCACAGTTCATCAGCTTCTCAGCATGGAAGATAATGAATGTTGCATTTCCATCACTAATTGACAAACTGTGGTATCTTTAACCTATAACCTATAAAGTGTGTCAGTTTTACAGCATCTATTCTCTTTTGTTTTAGCTCAGTCTGTGCCAAAATCTGTAGAACTATGTGTATTATTTCTGGATTATTACAGTCAGTGTTGGACTGGGGAGCCTAGGGCCCATCAGTAAAATTCATTCTGGGGCCCACTCCACAAATACATGCAAATATTACCTGCTCGCACTGTAGCTAGACACTACAAGATGATTGATTATGAGGGTGCCTGCAGCAACTGCAAGAAAGTGGGTCTCTGGGGAAAGCGGATACTGGTTGCTCCGTCTCTATATCTAGAAGTCATCTCATCTAAATGATGCATCTACAGTAACATAATAAACAGGGCAGTTCAATAAATAATCTGCCCAGTCTTTGTATGGACGTATAGGCTGGTTGAGATACTGTATGCAGTACAGCCAGTCTACTGTGACCTGTACCACTTGGGCAGGGAATGGGGGACTAGGGGCCCACCAGGGGATCAGTCCGAGTCTGATTACATTAAGTATTGAGCATGCCAATCCTAAATGGGGAATAAAGTAAAAGATTTTACAGTTTATGTTAGCATATGTTTGGGTATTTTTCCTGCTGACCCTTTATACAGTTTAATGAAAACACCAATGGATCTGGATCTTTATTTCAAGCCATATAACTATGACAGATGGTGTGTCAGACAATTTTTCCCCAAACCCATTAACAAGCATGTCAGTATATTTGGGCCACTTTAGGCAATAGTACTAAACACACCATTTTAAAAATGGACTAACATACACAGAATTAAAATAGTTGGTTTCCAATAGGATAGGTCAGGATAGGCCATCATTATCATATTAGCAGGGGTCGAACTCCCGGCACCCCAGATGATCAACTGTTTGAAGGGAAAGCAGCACTCAGTGGCTGGGTTTGGGGTGGCACCAATGCTATGCTGAGATGGGATGGTAAGATATGGTGCACCCCAATGGGAAATAAGTTCAGGGAGTCAGGGTTTGCAGCAAACCAGTGTGCTTCTTTACTGGAGGAACTCAAGTGCAAAGCCATACAGGCAAGGCACTGAGCTGGCTTCTCCAGTGTCCTCCCTAGCAGAAGATTTTATGCCGAGGAAAAGCCTGAGTTAGCTGTCACTCTCTCTCACAGAAGGATTTTACCCTGGCCAAAGGCTGGTGGCCCAGGGTCTGTTGCTCAGTTATCCAGATGGCTCCCTGGTCAAGAACCTTTGCTCCTGGGGACTATATCTGCTCACCGTTAACATTGCAGCAGCAGGCAGTTGTAATTACAGCTTCTCCGTCCCATTCACTTGAATGGGAAGGAGCAGTGGTAGTTACACTCTATCTCATTGGAATAGCTCACATAGCATTTCACTGGGAACACTGCTTCACAACATTGAAATACTGTAGCTAACATGTATAATATACAATTTTAACACACTGTCATTTCAGATTTCTTTGATCTAATAGGTTAGAGGTGTAATTCCCTTCATGTAATAAATAACTGATTCACCCCTAACTACCAAGCAACTTGGTTATTTCATCCGGAGAACAGGAAAAAACTAAGGGCTCATGCACATTGCTATTGGCTGTTTGCGCAAAACATGGATAGCGGTCATGTGCATTCTGCATTTTGTGGAACAGAACGGCCGGCCCCTAACAGAACAGTCCTATCCTTGTCGATAATACGAACAACAGTTGGACATGTTCTATATTTTTGCGGACAGCACAGAATGGACATGCGAACAGCACACGGAGTGCTGTCTGCATCTTTTGTGGAAGCACTGGAGTGAATGGGTCCGAATCTGACCTGCAAAAAATGCGGATGTGGACCCAAACCACCATAGTGTGCGTGAGTCCTAACAGGGATTATAAGTTACAGCTAATGCATGGCTATGTGGGATTTAAGCAAGTGTTAACATGGCAAAAGTAATCAATGGGTTAAGGGGTTTTCTAGGAGTCTAATCCTTAGGACAGGCTATCAATTTTACAATGTTGAGGCTCCCCCACCAATTAGCTATTTAACCCCTTAAGGACACATGACGTACCGGTACGGCATGTTTCCCGAGTCCTTAAGGACACATGACGTACCGGTACGTCATGGCTTTAAATAGCGATGCCGGCGCCGCGGGGGTTAATCGGAACGGGATGCCGGCTGAAATCATTCAGCCGGCATCCTGTAACAATGCAGGGGGGGGTCATTTGACCCCCCCGCATCGACGATCGCAGAAAACCGCAGGTCAATTCAGACCTGCGGTTTTCTGCGTTTCCGGTCCATTCGGGTGTCCTGTGACCCGATGAACCGGAAAAAGACTGCGATCGGTGGCGTAATTTTACACCACCAATCGCAGTCCGAGGATTTGCAGAGGCGGAGCTGGCCCTGGTGCTGAACGCCGCTGTCCAGGGTGCTGATTGGTGCAGGGGAGAGAGGCGCGAGATTCAAACTTCCTGCGCTCCTCTCTCCCCTCCTCTTCCTGTTCTGCACGAGCACCCGGCAGCATCGTCCAGCACCAGCTCCTGTGTCCCCCTAATCGCCATCCATCACCCTCCTGCACCCATCGCCACCCAGGTAGGTTAGGGTCAGTGAGGGAGAGGCACCTTTAGGCAGGGATAGAAGGGAAAAGTTAGAAAAAAAAAAAAATCACATTTATTCCAAACTTTTTTTTTTCAGCTACCAGACCCCAGACCCCCCTGCCACTTGCCCCCCCCCGCATCCCCCCCACCACCAGCCCCCCCCCCCCTACCAGACCCCCCCCCTACCAGACCCCCCCCCCTCCCCACCAGACCCCCCCCCCCTCCCCACCAGACCCCCCCACCACCACTTTTTTTTTTCTGCGTGCGCTGACTGGCCGGCACTTTTTAGCGTCCGTCCACTGTTAGCGCATCGCCCGCCCCCCCGCCCCACCACCCCACCGACCGCTGATCAGCAAGTTTGAACTTTTTTTTTTTTTTTTTTCTAACACTTTTCTAACATTTTTTTTGCCTGGACTTTTAGTACGTGAACACCCGTGCCCCCACACACACGCACATAGAATAAAGGTTTACACGCACGCACATACACACGCACACACACACACCCATGGCCCGCCGGGTGTTCTCGGCCGAGGAGGCATATGCCCAGATTGCCTCCGACTCTGAGAGCCCCAGTGAGGATGAGGATGACCCCACGTTCCTTTTGTCATCCGCATCCTCCTCATCATCATCGGATGACGATGAGCCACCAAGGCAGCGGAGACGCCGCCAGGCGGAGCCAGGGGCCACACATGCTAGGGATCCTGTGGCCCACCCTAGTACGAGCCGCCCTGGGGTTCGTACTGGTTTCCCGGCCCACCAAATAAGTTCACCGGAGCCCCCTGCCGATGAACTTAGCTGGTGTCCCCCAGTGGACTTTGAGCCTGAGATTCCGGATTTCGCTGGCAATCCTGGAATCCAGATTCCCACAGTGGGGTTTACTGAAATATACTTTTTTAGTTTTTTTTTCAGTAACCCACTGGTGAATCTGATGGTGGAGCAGACGAATCTGTACGCCCAACAGTTCGTCGCTCAAAACCCGGGCTCATTTTTGGCTAGACCCGGTGGCTGGACGCCGGTCAGTGCAGCCGAGATGAGGACATTTTGGGGCCTCGTGCTGCATATGGGTCTAGTGCAAAAACCCAGTGTCAGGCTGTACTGGAGTGGGGACGTCCTATACCAGACCCCACTGTACAGTACGGCCATGACACGCTCCCGGTTTGAGGCCATCCGGAAATGTCTGCATTATTCCGATAATGCAGCATGTCCCCCCCGAAGTGATCCTGCCTATGACCGGCTGTACAAGATACGGCCGGTCATCGATCACTTTGGGGCCACATTTCAGCAGGCCTACGTACCTGGAAGGGAGGTCGCGGTTGATGAGTCTCTCGTTGCGTTCAAGGGGAGACTCAGTTTCCGCCAATACATTCCCACAAAGCGGGCGAGGTATGGCGTGAAGCTATACAAAATTTGTGAGAGTACCTCAGGGTACACTTACAAATTTCGTGTGTACGAGGGGCGAGATTCCCGGATTCAACCACCAGAATGTCCCCCCACTCTGGGTGTTACCGGGAAACTCGTGTGGGACCTTATGTACCCACTGCTGGATAAGGGTTACCACTTGTACGTGGACAACTTTTATACCAGCATTCCCTTGTTCAGGTCCCTTGCCGCCAGATCCACGTTCGCTTGTGGGACCGTGCGGAAAAATCAACGCGGCCTCCCTGCCCACCCCCTCCAGGTACCTATCCCCAGGGGTGAGACCCGTGCACTTACCAGTGGAAACCTGTTGCTGGTCAGGTATAAGGACAAGAGGGATGTCCTTATGCTGTCCACAATCCACGGTAACAGCACCACCCCAGTCTCTGTGCGAGGTACCACGGCAACGGTCCTCAAGCCCGATTGTATCGTCGCCTACAATCGGTATATGGGAGGAGTTGATCTCTCTGATCAAGTCCTCAAGCCATATAATGCCATGCGCAAAACCCGGGCATGGTACAAAAAAGTTGCGGTCTACATGGTGCAGGTTGCCATGTACAACTCTTTTGTACTATCCCGAAGCGCTGGCAGCACAGGGACATTCCTCCAATTCTATGAGGCAGTCCTCAAAGACCTGATCTTTTCGGACCGGGAAAGAGCAGGCCGGAGTACCTCGGGAACTGGAGGCGCCCGGATCGTCCCTGGCCAACACTTTCCAGGTGTGGTCCCCCATACTGGAAAGAAGGGACGAACCCAAAAAAGATGCAGAGTGTGTCACAAGAGGGGGATACGGAAGGACACCACTACTCAGTGTGACACTTGCCCCGATCATCCGGGCCTCTGCATTATCGATTGCTTCAGGGAGTATCACACTTCCATGGAGTACTAAATTTTTATAATCTCCAACAGTCCCCTAGAGAACATAAAACACTATGGCTCTCAGACTTTGGAGACACAGAAACAATTTTTTTTCCCCAAAAAAATATTAGTTTTAGTGCAGGCATCCTCAAACTGCGGCCCTCCAGATGTTGTAAAACTATAACTCCCAGCATGCCCAGACAACCTACAGCCATCAGCAGGGCATGGTGGGAATTGTAGTTTTACAACATCTGGAGGGCCGCAGTTTTAGGATGCCTGCTTAGTGTCTCCAAAGTCTGAGAGCCATACATATTGGGCATCGTCGCGTGCGTAAAAGTCGTCGCTATAAAAATAACATTTGACCAAACCCCTCGGATGAACGGTGTTAAAAATATAAAATAAAAACGGTGCCAAAACACCCATTTTTGGGCAAAATTTCCATTTGAATCCTTTTTTTCCAGTAATAAAGCAAGGGTTAACAGCCAAAAAAAACTCAATATTTATGGCCCTGATTCTGTAGTTTGCAGAAACACCCCATATGTGGTCGTAAATGGCTATATAGCCGCACGGCAGGGCATAGAACGAAGGGAACTCCATATGGTTTCTGGAAGGCAGATTTTGATGGACAGTTTTTTTTTTTGACACCATGTCCCATTAGAAGCCCCCCCTGATGTAGCCTAGACTAGAAACTCCAAAAAAGTGACCCCATCTAAGAAACTACACCCCTCAAGGTATTCAAAAATTACTTTACAAACTATGTTAACCCTTTAGGTGTTCCACAAAACTAAATAGCAAATGTAGAAAAATTTTAGAATTTAATTTTTTTGTTACCTTGCCTCAAAAAAGTGTAATATAGAGCAACCAAAAATCATATTTACCCCTAAAATAGTACCAAATCAACAACCACCTTATCCCGTAGTTTCCTAGATGGGGTCACTTTTATGGAGTTTCTACTCTAGGGGTGCATCAGGGGGCTTGAAAGGGTACATGGTGTAAATAAACCAGTCCAGCAAAATCTGCCTTCCAAAAACCGTATGGCGTTCTCCTTCTTCTATGTCCTGCCGTTTAGCCAAATAGTAGTTTACGACCACATTTGGGGTGTTTCTGCAAACTACAGAATCAGGGCAACCCATTTTGAGTTTTGTTTGGCTGTTAACCCATTTTTTTCAGTAATAAAGTAAGGGTTAAAATGGAAAATTTTCCAAAAAATAGAAATTTCTAAATTGTTTCTCCATCTGCCATTAACTCTTGTGGAACACCTAAAGGGTTAACAAAGTTTGTAAACCCAGTTTTGAATACCTTGAGGGGTGTACTTTCTTAGATGGAGTCACTTTTTTGAAATTTCTATTCTAGGGGTGCAACAGGGGGCTTCAAATGGGACATGGTATAAACAAAACCAGTCCTGCAAAATCTGCCTTCCAAAACCCATATGGCGTTCCCCTCTTTCTACGTGCTCCCGTTTGGCCAAACAGTAGTTTACGACCACATATGGGGTGTTTTTGCAAACTACAGAATCAGGGCAACCCATATTGAGTTTTGTTTGGCTGTTAACCCTTACTTTATTGCTGGAAAAAATGGGTTAAAATGGAAAATTTTCCAAAAAATAGAAATTTCTAAATTGTTTCTCCATCTGCCATTAACTCTTGTGGAACACCTAAAGGGTTAACAAAGTTTGTAAACCCAGTTTTGAATACCTTGAGGGGTGTACTTTCTTAGATGGAGTCACTTTTTTGAAATTTTTATTCTAGGGGTACAACAGGGGGCTTCAAATGGGACATGGTATAAACAAAACCAGTCCTGCAAAATCTGCCTTCCAAAACCCATATGGTGTTCCCCTCCTTCTATGTCCTCCCGTTCGGCCAAACAGTAGTTTACGACCACATATGGGGTGTTTTTGCAAACTACAGAATCAGGGCAACCCATTTTGAGTTTTGTTTGGCAGTTAACCCTTGTTTTACTCCTGGAAAAAATTGATTATATTGGAAAATTTTCCAAAAAATAGAAATTTCTAAATTGTTTCTCCATCTGCCAATAACTCTTGTGGAACACCTAAAGGGTTAACAAAGTTTGTAAACCCAGTTTTGAATACCTTGAGGGGTGTACTTTCTTAGATGGAGTCACTTTTTTGAAATTTCTATTCTAGGGGTGCAACAGGGGGCTTCAAATGGGACATGGTATAAACAAAACCAGTCCTGCCAAATCTGCCTTCCAAAACCCATATGGTGTTCCCCTCCTTCTATGTCCTCCCGTTCGGCCAAACAGTAGTTTACGACCACATATGGGGTGTTTTTGCAAACTACAGAATCAGGGCAACCCATTTTGAGTTTTGTTTGGCAGTTAACCCTTGTTTTACTCCTGGAAAAAATTGATTATATTGGAAAATTTTCCAAAAAATAGAAATTTCTAAATTGTTTCTCCATCTGCCAATAACTCTTGTGGAACACCTAAAGGGTTAACAAAGTTTGTAAACCCAGTTTTGAATACCTTGAGGGGTGTACTTTCTTAGATGGAGTCACTTTTTTGAAATTTCTATTCTAGGGGTGCAACAGGGGGCTTCAAATGGGGCATGGTATAAACAAAACCAGTCCTGCCAAATCTGCCTTCCAAAACCCATATGGTGTTCCCCTCCTTCTATGTCCTCCCGTTCGGCCAAACAGTAGTTTACGACCACATATGGGGTGTTTTTGCAAACTACAGAATCAGGGCAACCCATTTTGAGTTTTGTTTGGCAGTTAACCCTTGTTTTACTCCTGGAAAAAATTGATTATATTGGAAAATTTTCCAAAAAATAGAAATTTCTAAATTGTTTCTCCATCTGCCAATAACTCTTGTGGAACACCTAAAGGGTTAACAAAGTTTGTAAACCCAGTTTTGAATACCTTGAGGGGTGTACTTTCTTAGATGGAGTCACTTTTTTGAAATTTCTATTCTAGGGGTGCAACAGGGGGCTTCAAATGGGACATGGTATAAACAAAACCAGTCCTGCCAAATCTGCCTTCCAAAACCCATATGGTGTTCCCCTCCTTCTATGTCCTCCCGTTCGGCCAAACAGTAGTTTACGACCACATATGGGGTGTTTCTGCAAACTACAGAATCAGGGCAACCCATTTTGAGTTTTGTTTGGCAGTTAACCCTTGTTTTTTTCCAGGAAAAAATTTATTATATTGGAAAATTTTCCAAAAAATCTAAATTCTAAAAATGTATGTCCATTTGCCATGAAGTGTTGTGGAAGACCTAAAGGGTTAACAAAGTTTGTAAAAACAGTTTTGAATACCTTGAGGGGTGTAGTTTCTAGAATGGGGTCATTTTTGGGTGGTTTCTATTATGTAAGCCTCACAAAGTGACTTCAAACCTGAACTGGTCCATAAAAAGTGGGATTTTGAAGATTTCCGAAAATTTCAAAATTTGCTTCTAAACTTCTAAGCCTTGTAACATCCCCAAAAAATAAAATATCATTCCCAAAATGCTACAAACATGAAGTAGACATATGGGGAATGTAAAGTCATCACAATTTTTGGGGGTATTACTATGTATTACAGAAGTAGAGAAACTGAAACTTTGAAATTTGCAAATTTTTCAAAATTTTTGGTAAATATGGTATTTTTTTATGCAAAAAAATTAACTTTTTTGACCCAATTTTAGCAGTGTCATGAAGTACAATATGCGACGAAAAAACAATCTCAGAACGGCCTGGGTAAGTCAAAGCGTTTTAAAGTTATCAGCACTTAAAGTGACAGTGGTCAGATTTGCAAAAAATGGCCTGGTCCTTAAGGTGAAATAGGGCTGTGTCCTTAAGGGGTTAAAGGGGCTGCGGAGCTCATGCAAATTCTGTGCCGTCTTTTTCTATACAGTGATCCATACACTCAGTGTGCCATAATGTATAGTAGCAGTGTCCAATTCACTTAAATGGGACAACAGTGCAGCACAGACGATACTATATGTATGGCATGCACAGAGCAGTGAAGAGGCCATAGCATTCATCAGACCCTTCAAACAGATGATCAGCGAGGGTGCCAAGAATAGTTCCCATCTCAGTCTAAGCTTGATGACCTACGGTAAGGATACAGTAGGTAATCAATATCAAATATCAATAAAATTGTTTCATTATGTATTTTACATGGTGTCATAGGCTCCATGTTATCATGCTAATTAAACAACTTATATCTTATTAAATAAGAACAATAACTTCATTTGATAATTTCATTATTTATTAATAATTTAATTTGTATTTGGTAGTATAAGGCTGCGGTGCTAACATGTTACCATAAGTATTATCAACCAATATAACTGAATCAAATAATACCAAACAAATTATTAAACAGTCCACTCAATTACAGTATGAGCGACTTAACCCCATTCGACGATAGCAACGCAACAATTATTTAGAAGGGGAGGGGAGGGGGATTTCAGCTGTGTTGTACTCACGTGAATGCGCACCTAAAGGTATTTTCTTCTTTTAAAGGTGCCATCCATTGAAGCCGTTGGAACGACCTTCAATCAAGATGCTCCTCTTTGCCTCCAGCCCTTTCCAAAAGTTTCCTGGGATATACCAAAGCCACCTTATACAGGTAAGTAGGTTACTTTGTATATTCATGGGCCACTACACCATGGCTCCCATTTTACATTCACAATTTGGTTTGCGCCATTCCATCTCAATTCACTATACGCTATTCACTACATAATTAAGCAATTATAGAATATCTGGTAAAATGTATCGCCTTGTCACAGCTAGTTCGAAGTTCTCTGAAGTACTACGTGAACAAATCTCTTTTTCATTTTTTTTTTTACGTTAATTGAAGTTGATTTATATGTGTATTTTAAATTTTCGACACAATAAAGTTACATATTTAATGTTTTGTTTTTAAATATAATTAGAAAATAATATATAAATATATACATATTTCCAATGCAGCACAGACAACACATTCATTTAAGCCCATTTATGCACATTAGTAACACACCATGTGGCAGAAAGACTACGACTACAAGAAGCCCCCTTGGCGATATATTTTATGCTAAATCCCTAATGGCCTCTCAATATCTACTGCAGAATGCGCACAAAAGTCCAGGGTCTGAAGCTATAGAAATGAATGGTTATTTATTTGCTAAACGAGAGCCCTATGTTTAATGTTCCTTAGATATAAGGTAGCCAAGTAAAGTCGCATTTCAACAGCTCCATACATCATTTATTTTATATACCCTAACTTCTCACAACAGGAAGCATCTTCTGAAGAGCGATGCGAGAGGCACCAAATCCTATTTCCTATCACACAAAATTACTTAAACATTCAATGTTATGACATTTGTAATAAGAAAAATTTATTTGACAAACTTCGAGCTTTTGTCAAGTGTAGAAAGTTTTCTGGTTAGTTGTCTTAAATCATCAAATGCTGCTACTTCGAATTACAGTGTGATAGGTTTATCAACCGCTCAGTGAGAAACTAACACAGTTGAGCGAATCAATTTGGAAATGAGAGAGAGAGACTTCCATGCAATAAGTGTACTTTTGATTCTGGTAGAATTTAGCTGGACCAGAATTGAATGGCTAAATTGGCTCAATCGGACCAAAACTGAATTTTAAGAATTTGCTAACTGTTAACAGGAATATCATTCATTTTGGATGCATAATACGGCAAACTGTACAAATGTAAAGTCAGAATTCTGCTAAAAAAATAGCTTTCTTTTTAGGTAGACTGACCAAAGATGTGTCAAAACGTTTTCTTTTTTCCCCCATACGTTTGGCTATTACAGTGCACAGGCATATTATTGTGTACCTGTACATTGGGAAATATTCATGGCGTATACACACAAATACAAATCCCATCATAGAATGAACTTCTAACACTTTATGGGGGGGGGATATAATATTTTAAACGCCATTGTGCCTAAATCTAGGCGCAAGTGCTGTTTGTATACCATCATAGCCACTTTCCTAAAAAGGAGGTTGCGAGGGCAGGGAGTTGTAGGGCCAACAGGACCAGTGGATTGATCTTCTTTTACACAATTTTTAAAAAATATATGAAAGCTCAAATCACACCCCTTTCCCTATTTTAGTTTTTTTTTTTTTGGGTTGTTTCGCCTCTCCCAAAGAACTGAATAAAAACAGATCAGAAAGTCCCATACACCCCAAAATGGTATTATTTAAAAAATGCAAATTGCTCTGCAAAAATGATACATCTATGTGAACAGAAAAAAAAAAAAGTAAAAAAAAAAGGTAAAATCGCTAAGTTAGGGGTTAATGCTTAAAAGCGTCATCCCATGATTAATGTAGAAAAATTAAAGACTAGAACCAGCCGTATACCTCACATAGATCCAGAGCGCTCTACAATCACTGCTCCAATTGCTAGATTTATTTCAAACTGGTAGCTCAGTGGGCATGTCCTTTCTCCGGTGGAAGGTCCTTCTTCTGCAGCTCTCGCCCTGTAACTGTCACAGCTTTTAAGGGTGCTTTCACACTTGGTGGAAAAATCCACCGGAAAATAAGCAGAATAAAGACATGTTATCTTATAGGGTTGAAAGTGTCAGTCCCTGTCCTGTGTTCTCATGTGTATGTAATGATGTCTTGCATCTTTTCTGAAGTAGAATAGCTCCATTTCAATAGGGAACATAATCCACACAGAAATCCACAAAGAAATCTGCATCCTAATCTGTGCAGTAAAATCCACACCAAAATCCACTCCATTGTGAAAATCTGCACCAGCATCCTTTCTGCTGGATTTTTCCATAACATGTCATGGCAGCCTGACAGTAGATTAGGCAGCTGGCAGATGAAAGATAGAATTAGGCAAGTGTGTGACCACGTCAGCGATGTTACTGAGGTAGATAGAGAAGTAAGGAAAATCAAGTGGCGCTATACAGATACATTTTATTGAATAACTCAGTGGCTATATTAATGTTTAATTAAATGCAATACAAAATTATTCAGATCCAAGTTTGAAATATAAAGAATATTTTTTGTGGGAAGACCCTGAATAGTATTTTTATGACAGTTTTTCAGTAGTAGATCATAGAAGTCTGCAGCGCTATACACTGTACAATCCCAATGTCCAGGCTGTTGCTAACAGCCATGCCATCAAGGTAGAGACTGGAGTCCAATAAAGTCAGTCTCAAGACAAGAAATTACAATATATATATATATATATATATATATATATACTCTCCAAATAACGAGGCAGCACTTCCAGCTTTCGGTGACAGGGTGAAGACCCCAAAACTTTATTCCCAGCAACGTTTCGGCCTACTCAATGAGGCCTTTGTCAAGCTTATATATGTAGATACAATTATAATTTTTTCACTTTTTTTTTTTTAAATAGTTCACCATTAAAAAATCATATTAGGTACTACGGCAATCATAATGACTTATTTACACAGTATACATTGATCTAAAAAAAATGCTAAATCAATGGTGGAATTGCTAGATCATTCCCTTCCACTCAAAGAATATAAAATAAATAAATAAATTATATGTACTGTGAAGATTCGCTCTGGTAGACAGGGTGTGCGGACGCAGTACACAGGCAAATTACCAGTTCTTAAATAAAACTTTTGTGTTTATTCACACGCAAAGCAAAAACCAAAACGTCACTTTGCAGTCTTGGTGTTAGCTCACACACAATGGAAAGTCCACATAGCAAAAATCACCTTGTTCTCCAGCAGTCCATAGCAGGCTTTTTAGGGGACCCGTTTCCCTTACAGACAGGTCTCAGCCCTCCAGCACGGCACAAGCCTCAGATCCCAGCACACACACCTCCTGAGCTCCACTGTCAGACTGAGGTAATCCTCCTTACTTGGGAGTGCTGGCTGTTTTTTAGGCCTGGCAAAACCCGGACTAGAGCATGGGGAGTAGTCATCCACCCAGCACTTTGACAACTCCCAGTAAGAGCTGTCCCGGATCAGCTATACAGCCATACTAAGTATTAAGGTGTCAAACAGCAACTGCTGCTGACACATAAAAACTGGCTCTTACTCCACCGAGGCCAGGAACCTCGGTGACACGTACCTATCATCCACAATGATTCCTTGTACCTTCTTACAGTACCCTCAAAAAATACCAATTAAAAACTTAAATTTGTCCTGCAAAAAAACAAGCCCTTTATATGGCTAATTGATGGAGAGATAAAACATGACGCAAAAATTATATTGTATTAGCAGCTTTCAGGCGAGCGAGTGTCACGCTCTGGACTTGCAGCATAGCACCTGTCCTGAACTTCCAGCACTGCCAGGGTTGCATAGCATTATATTGATTTATGATGCTATGTAACCCTTACAGTTCTGGAATGTACTGGATAACACTGACATAATGCTGTCAATATTATTCAATACATTCCAGAACTGTAAAGGTTACATAGCATCATAAATCAATATAATGCTATGTGACCCTGGCAGTACTGGAAGTTCAGGATGGGTGCTGCGCTGCGAGTCTGGAGAGTAACACTCACTGGTCTGAAAGCGGCCATAGTCTCAAAAAAAAAAGTTATTATGCAAAAGCACTAAAACCTAAAAACACACTACTTACTTTAGAGAGGAGTGAATCGATTCTAAATAAATCGGACAAATTGTACAAAATAGCACCCATGCCATTTTACAGTGAGAAAATTGGTGGCGAAAATGACAGGGAGGATGAAGATTGAGGATCACATGACCCTGGGAGGGAGGGGACTTGCCTTGATTGGCTCAGAGGCAGGATTTTGGAAGGTTTTTCAGCCTCTGGGCTGGAGAAACACCATTCTAAAACTCAGATTGTTATCCGAGTGCATTTGTGTTGACTGTGGCTGTAGAAACCTTAAGTTTCTACAGTTCATATGTGTTTATAGGCTTATTACCAGCACCTTCCACTACCAAAATCAATAGCATACATTCTGCTGCAAACTCATTGTATTGCATCAAGATACCATGCATTATTAGCAAACGTATTGTGCTGCAATAACAGAATTGTATAAGAATTTCAGTTAACAGCTTTTTTCAAACAAATAAAATTATGTTTTAGTGTCTCCATATTCTGAGCCATAGTTTTTTTGTCTCAGGTAAAAAATAAAAACTGTTCTAAATAAACCATTTTTTGTCACCTTACATCACAAAAAGTGTAATAGCAAGCGACCAAAAAGTCATATGCACCCCAGAATAGTGCCAATCAAACTGTCATCTCATCCCGCAAAAAATGAGGCCCTACCTAAGATAATCGCCCTAAAACTGAAAAAACTATGGCTCTCAGAATATGGAGACACTAAAATGTGATTTTTTTTTGTTTCAAAAATGATATTATTGTGTAAAACTTACATAAATAAAAAAAAAAAGTATACATATTAGGTATCGCCGCGTCTGTATTAACCGGCTCTATAAAAATATCACATGACTTAACCCCTCAGATGAACACCGAAAAAATTTAAAATAAAAACTGTGCTAAATAAACAATTTTTTGTCACCTTACATCACAAAAAGTGTAATAGCAAGCGATCAAAAAGTCACACGCACCCCAAAAAAGTGCCAATAAAACCGTCATCTCATCCCGCAAAAATCATACCCTACCCAAGCTAATCGCCCCAAAACTGACAAAACTATGACTCTCAGACTATGGAAACACTAAAACGCGATTTGTTTTGCTTCAAAAATGAAATCATTGTGCAAAACTAAATAAATAAAAAGTATACATATTAGGTATCGCCGCATCCGTTACCGCCTGGTCTATAAAAATATCACATGATCTAACATGTCAGATGAATGTTGTAAATAACATAAAATAAAAACGGTGCCAAAACAGCTATTTCTTGTTATCTTGCCTCACAAAAAGTGTAATATAGAGCAACCAAAAATCATATGTACACTAAACTAGTACCAACAATACTGCCAACCTATCCTGTAGTTTCTAAAATGGGGCCACTTTTTGGGCGTTTCTACTCTAGGGGTGAATTAGGGGGGCTTCAAATGGGACATGGTGTCAAAAAAAAAACAGTCCAGCAAAACCTGCCTTCCAAAAACCGTACGGCATTCCATACCTTTTCGCCCTGCCGTGTGCCCGTACAGTAGTTTACGACCACATATGGGGTGTTTCTGTAAACTACAGAATCAGGGCCATAAATATTGAGTTTGGTTTGGCTGTTAACCCTTGCTTTGTAACTGGAAAAAAATTATTAAAATGGAAAATCTGCCAAAAAAGGGAAATTTTGAAATTGTATCTCTATTTTCCATAAATTCTTGTGGAACACCTAAAGGGTTAACAAAGTTTGTAAAATCAGTTTTGAATACCTTGAGGGGTATAGTTTATAGAATGCGGTCATTTTTGGGTGGTTTCTATTATGTAAGCCTCGCA
Source organism: Bufo gargarizans (assembly GCF_014858855.1). NCBI lineage: Eukaryota > Metazoa > Chordata > Amphibia > Anura > Bufonidae > Bufo > Bufo gargarizans. The sequence goes on along the minus strand of NC_058080.1, from coordinate 489,819,663 downwards.
AAGTGACTTCAGACCTGAACTGGTCCCTAAAAATTGGGTTTTTGAAAATTTCAAGATTTGATTCTAAACTTCTAAGCCTTTTAACATCCCCAAAAAATAAAATGACATTCCCAAAATGATCCAAACATGAAGTAGACATATGGGGAATGTAAAGTAATAATAACTATTTTTGGAGGTATTACTATGTATTATAGAAGTAGAGAAATTGAAACTTGGAAATTTGCAATTTTTTACAATTTTTTTGTAAATTTGGCATTTTTTTATAAGTAAAAATGATTATTTTTTTTTACTTCATTTTACCAGTGTCATGAAGTACAATATGTGACGAAAAAACTATCTCAGAATGGCCTGGATAAGTCAAAGCGTTATAAAGTTATCAGCACTTAAAGTAACACTGGTCAGATTAGCAAAAAATGGCCAAGTCCAGAAGGTGAAATAGGGCCGAGTCCTTAAGGGGTTAAAAGACAAATAAATTAGATCGACACACATTCCATAAAATAGGTGCCATACTGTAGTCAAGAGTAAATGCAAGTGGGCAAAACTATAATAATATTAATTAACAAATCAAAACATGAAATGCAAGTAAAAAATCCTCTAAAAACAACACTCAAAGACCCAGAAGCGGCACCTATGTTGTCCCCCCCCACTCTGTCACTAGGCAGCTATTGTCATAGTTATTGCCAATGCTAATGCTGCCACTGTCCCCACTCTGTCATGGGGCCACTTTTGTCAATGTTACTGCTACTGCCACCCTCCTCACTCTGTCATGGGGTCACTACTTGAATCTTGGGGCACTGCAAAGTTAAGTCCACGTGGGATAAATTAGACCTGACACTAACAGTGACCTGTAATACTGATGCACAGTGATTTGACAGCAGGGATTAAAAACATGTGTTTGGACTGCCACAACATACATTAAAAGAACATTTTTTTCTCCACTACTTTATTGGCGCTGTCTTCAATTCTTTAATTTGTTCCACCAAGGAGCCATCTGGACAGAGCACCTGCAGGGGCGCCCATATTTTTTTTTTGCTTTATTGAAGTGTGCTGTATGCGTTTCTTTTTGTTTAACAGAAGGGATTAGCTATGAAACTTGGTGCCCTGCACAGTGATGTAGACGGCGATAAGTTACAAATGGCTGTAGCAGTACCCACAAAACGGATTAACTATGAATGTGGGTGCACTAGAACGTAATGCACACACTCCCTCATACATACACTCCCCCTGCACTCTCCATGCACTCCATTGCAGTCTCTCTGCAGTTTAAGCTCCACACTGAGATTGGGCCACTAAGTGTCCTGGGTATACCGGATTTATTACGATTTGTGCCGAAATCAAGTTTCTTGTCAAAGTTCTGCGAATTGACCAAATTTAAAATTTCAGAACTTCGCTCAACACTAATAATATTAATAGATTTACTACTTATTATAACATTTGGGCAACTCTAGTGATGCAGCATAACATCCTTGGTAATATGCAGACGAACAGGTGGTGGACCATGTCATAGCAAGTGTACCATGTGGCAGGTCATTAGACAATGACCTCGACAGATCCGAAACACTACTATTTTGTATACAATCATACATATAAATAACAAAACTGACAGATAACTCATTTAATGGAAAATCACATAATTCACAATATTCGGACGATCAGACGATCATGTGGCAAATGTAGTCATCGCGCATTATGTACGTAATGACATGCACAACACGCACTTAATTCATCACCAGTAGGGAGAGCAGAGAGTAGTTTTTAGATGTCTTGTGCTGTTCTCAAGTTATTCAATACGTCACCATTAGTGTTGGGTGCGAATATTCGAATCGCAAATTTTAATCGCGAATATTCGCGAAGATTTAGAATATAGTGCTATATATTCGTATTCGTGAATATTCTAGATTTTTTTTCATCAGTAACCTCCTTTCTTGCTTGTGGGCCAATGAGAAGGCTGCAATGTCTTTGTCTGAGCTTAGCAACATCCCTAGCAACCAATAGGAAAGTTGCCTAATGCTTACTATATAAGAACCTCCCCAGCAGCCCTTGTATGCAGTATTTTGCAGATCTGAGAGAGAGAGCGGTGTCATTGCTGTGCTCTGTGCTTTACTGTTTAATCACATTAGATAGTTAGTTAGTTAGTTAGCGTATATATATAATACAGATAGTTAGTGGGAGATAGTCAGTGTAGGTTAGATAGTTATATAGTGTAGCTGATAGGTTCTGCTGTCCATACATACATGCTACAGACATAGTGCTGTGATGTCACAAGTTCACAACAATACTTAGTGCACCTGCTAAAATGTGAATTTGCACATATTGTGCAAAAATATGCCCATCATTAATTGCCGATTTGCGCAATCGCTAATATATTTAAGCACTCTATCTGCATATAAAGCTATTGTGATGTTCTTCGTGCCAACCATTTTCCCCAGTCTCTGGAAACTTTCTAGCAGCTTTAAAAATGTAGCAACAGTAATCCATGCCTGTATTGCGCGCGCAATACGCGCATAATACATTGCCGATTTGCGCAATCAAGAAAATAATCGCAAATTCAAGAATATATGATGAATATTTGCCCAAATATTTATGAAATATTGCAAATTCTAATATTGCCTCTGCTGCTCATCACTAGTCACCAAGCACTGCTCCAAAAAATAAGCAAAGACTGTTGTGACAAATACCACACCTCGCAGCCCCGCCTGATGTCAACTACATCATGCTCAAGTGGCACGGTTTCGTCACTGGTTACCAAGACGTGACGTTACACCCTCCCTGGGAGTACGCAAGGTCAGCTTGGCACAGTTTACACAGACACCTCCTGTCCACACAGGCACAGGGAGGCAAAGGAAGTAAGAGAGGGTGGTCCACATAACACAACACTCATTCACAACCCGGACAAGCTGAGAGAGTCCTTTCACTGCTCTAGTGAAACAGAGCCCTGCCAGCCCGGTAAACTGCCACCAGTTACTTGTTAGATTTAAGCCCGGTCCATTAAAGGGACTATATCGGGTCAGGAACTAACCCCAGGTAGCTTATAACTTATGCCAAAACACAGACATGGGGATTCGTAGATTGAGAATCAAGAACAGTGCAAGATTATAACACTATACACACACAGAAAATATACAATGGTCGGAGGTGCAAATACAGACAATATGGTACAAACAGAGCTAAACAGATAAAAAGTCAGTTACCAGGTAGGTGAGTAATCCTTTAGGTTATGATGATGAATTCTTGGTTGCTATAATCCTTAGGTGTAGTAACAAGGGAGGCAGTGAGGACAGCAAGTTTCCTAGGTCCCTCCAAACACATTACATGACGTGGCCCACTTCAGAGAAAGACACTGGCCTCTGGCCTGCATGGGCCTTTTCACCTGTAGTCGGTCACTTCCCTCCCTCCTCCGGGAGGCTGCAACTCCCTTTTGCTCCGGTGAGGCAGCTCAGAAACAAAAAACCCATTATGGATCATAGCTCCCTCACCGGAAGAACATAGGGACATGGTTCTGGCAGTAACGGATCTTGCTGGGTTCCAGCGACAAGTGGAGATCAAACCTGGCATCATTATGTGGTTCCTACTGGGAGATCTCTGTGTCTCCCCTTCCTTGCCTCCTACCTGCAAAGGACGACAAGGAGCACATCCGTCTCGGTCCCAGGGTCGCAGATATGCAATCAGTTTATTTCTGTAATGGATGGGCAATTCATAATCCCTTATGAACTCCCAGTTCCATGATGTCTGATGGATTATTTTGCTCTGTTGACCAACTCAGCCCCCCATCGGCATTCATCCTGCCAGAGAAGTTGAGTTGCCAGTGTGGCTGAGTGGGGTATGAAAGATAAACATGTGGCCATACTTTGAAGCATGGCCACCTGGGAGCCTGCTTCCTCTGCTAGCTGACAGCAAATGGTTCCACATTCCTTACAACTGTGACTAAAGTTAGGCCTCTTGCACACGAGCGTGACGGATTAGGTCCGGATGCATTCAGTGAACTCAACTTCAGTGAAACTCGTACCATTTTGCAAGCAAGTTCAGTCAGTTTTGTCTGCGATTGCGTTCAGTTGTTCAGTTTTTTACGTGCGGGTGCAATGCGTTTTGATGCATTTTTCACGCGCGTGATAAAAAACTGAAGGTTTACAAACAACATCTCTTAGCAACCATTAGTGAAAACGCATTGCATCCGCACCTGCTTGCAGATGCAATGTGTTTTTCACTGAAGCCCTATTCACTTCTATGGAGCCAGGGCTGCGTGAAAAACGCATAATATAGAACATGCCGGAGAGTGATGAAGGAGGCACTTTCTAAGTTTTGGGAGCTACTAGAGTGGACTAGGTATTTTCAAGAGCTTTACCTATCACTCACTCCATCACTTACAGACGATCCAAAAATGTAAAGGGTCAGTGGGTATGAAGCTATTGCTCAGGGGCCAATCAGAGCACAGCTATGGGTCACAAGGACCGAGTTGGGGGTGAAGGCCATGTAATAATTGCAGGGCTTGCACCAATGTGGATCATGCTGCAAATTTTTAGAATTCTGCAGGTACTAAAGAATACAAGATAATTTACCAGATTAATTACTGTATTGTAGATGCCATGTACTATTCCAAATGTCCATGCAACCTGATTTATATTGGCCTCACGATGTGAGAGTTCAGAAGACGTATCAGGAAGCATATTCTTGGAACTGAAGTAGCAAGAGAAACAGAAGATGTGGTCAGATTGTAGACCATTACAAGACACTTCTGTGAGTACCATAATTGTAATAGCACCCTTTTGAGTACCATATTAAGCACCAGTAGATGGAGGAACAGCAGCGCAGAGAGGGGAGGCTGCAATGTACTGCATGCTATAGTACAGAAGGGTGACAGAGGATGGAGTGAATATGTGGCCTCAGGATGAGAAAGGCGCTCATAGGGTAAATAGGTAAAGATGAAACAGCGTTCTTCAATTTAAGATGAGTATGTGCTGCTCACCTGTTTAGGTTGCACCGATTGGGTGCAACCGTGATGAAGGTCCGCTGGATTAGCTAGGTATCAGGTTGGAGCTGCCGCGTCCAAAGGAACCAAGGGGCGAGGGCCAAGTCGCCACTTTGTTAATTACTAGAAATACTGACAGTGCCCATCACGACCTTTGTGGTCTGGCGAGCTGGTGGACGTGAGGCGCAAATCACAACCGGTTTTGACGAGTACGGTTTATTGAGAGACAGCGCGTTTCGGGGTGCGCATGACCCCTTTATCAAGTCTGGTGTGCTGCAGCTGCAGGTGCAGATGGATGTTTGCTGTTCGTTTAATGCTCCCCGGTCACTTTTATTGACAATGTAGTACAATGCTTTGCCAGAGATGAATTAGATGTGGCTGAAGCGCTGTGGCTTTGCTATTATACTTGGTTAGGCAATGCTGTTGCGGTGGTGAGGCTGATGTAGCTGGGGTATTGAGACCCGGCTACTGCACGTGGTGCTTGCTGTAAGGACACATGCAAAATATGTTCTCACCCCCCAGCCATCTGCTGTCAGATAGCAAGGGAGAAAACCCCACAGGGGTCCAGGCTTCAAGGAAACCCCAGGTGGATAAAGTCACACCTCTTCCAGCTGACAGGCACCAAGCGGATGTAGCAGGAAAACTCCTGGCAGGAGGTCTCAACCCTGGACCAGATCTATCACTTTCCCACAGACATCTTGGCACTGACATGGTTGATTGGTTTCTCACCCTATATAATTTCGTTAGCGGACCGGGCTTATATCAAATGAGAAGCTGGTGGCAGATTAGCCAGGCTGAGAAGGCGCTGTTTCACTGTGGCAGTGGAAAGGCTCTCTCAGCTTGTTGCCTCTCTGTGCCCGCGTGAACAGGAAGTGTCTGTGTAAACTGTACCAAGCTGACCTTACATACACGTAACGTCACATCTTAGTAACCAGGGACCATACCGCATCTCATAAGCTCAACATAGTTTATGTCAAGTGGGCACGAGGGGAGGTATCCCTCACATATGGTAACTTACTATTAACACGTGTAAAAAGTGAACACAAAATAAAAGTTCAAAGAAACAATAGTGGAATTGCTGTTTTTTGGAAAAAGTAAAAAAGTAAATCAATAAGTTATGCATACCCTAAAATGGTGCCAACGCGTCCCACAACAAAACACGTCTCAAGTCTTCAAGCTGGTTTTCACACCTTTTTCTAAATGCCATATCAGCTGTTCTTTTACAAAACGCTGCATCCAGATGTTAAATGTTGGCCAACAAGAAATTATAACACTCTATAAACACTGCGATTACTAGAGAGTTTCCTAGCAATTTGTTGTCCATTGGTATTTTTTCTGACTCTGCGTGTGCTGTTTTTTCAGACAATTTCACATAGCCTTCTCCATAGAAAAGTCTGAGAAAAATGCAAGTAAAATGTGTGACAACAAAAAGAGGACAGTACACTGCTACAGATGGCTCTGGATAGATTCAAGGCTTGGGCAGAGAAGTGGCAGATGAGGTTTAATACTGACTAATGTAAGGTTATGCACATGGGAATAAATAATGCAAGCCATCCATATTTACTAAATGGCAAAACACTGAGTAACCCTGACAAGGAAAAGGACTTAGGAATTTTAGTGGACAGCAAACTTAACTATACCAACTAGTGTCAGACGGCTGCTGTCCAGGCCAATAAAATTATGGGTTGCATCAAAAGGGACATAGATGCCCATGATGAGAACATAGTCCTACCACTTTACAAATCACTAGTCAGACCACACATGGAGTACTGTGTACAGTTCTGGGCTCCTGTGAACAAGGCAGACATAGCAGAGCTGGAGAAGGTTCATAGGAGGGAAACTAAATGAATAACTGGAATGGGGGGACTACAGTACCCTGAAAGATTATCAAAATTAGGGTTATTCAGTTTAGAAAAAAGACGATTGAGGGGAGATCTAATAACTATGTATAAATATATCAGGGGTCAGTACAGAGATCTCTCCCATCATTATCCCCAGGACTGTGACTGTGTCGAGGGAACATCCTCTGTGTCTAGAGGAAAGAAGGTTTTTATACAAACGTAGAAGAGGTTCTTTATGGTAAGAGCAGTGAGACTATGGAACTCTGCCTTAAGAGGTGGTGATAGGGGACTCACTAAAAGAGTTCAAGAGGGGCCCGGATGTGTTTCTGGAGTGTAATAATATTACAGGTTATAGATACTAGAGATGGGTTGTTGATCTAGGGAGTCATTCTAAATGTCTAATTGGAGTCAGGAAGGATTTTTTTTCCCTAAAATGAGGAAAATTGGCTTCAACCCCACAGTTTTTTTTTTTTGTCTTCCTCTGGATCAACTTGCAGGATAATAGGCTTAACTGGATGAACGGATGTCTTTATTCAGTCTTACAAGTTAAAAACTATGGTACTATGTTACTATGACTACAAAAAAGCCATCCCAAATTAATACTTGCAATAATACTTTGCAACCAAACTGTTTTATCCTTAAAAACGTTATCCGGGTTGAGAGCTGAACCCGGATATACCTACATTTTCACCCAGGCAGCCTCCCTGACTTGAGCATCGGAGCAGTTCATGATCCGATGCTCTTCTTTGCCCTGTGCTATATCGCGCAGGGTAAAGGCATTTTCAGGAGTTCTGTTGACGTACTGGGCTCTCCATGGGGCTGCCAGGAAGCCCGGAGACATCACTGGCACTGATGGGCGGGCTTTAGCCCAGTAAAACAGCTAGGACAGCGCAAAAGGACGCCCATCATAGCCGGTGACGTCACCGAACACACTGCCGGGCAGAGGCTTATTGTAAACAAAAAGACCCCTGCCCTGCGTGATCTAGCTGCCTGGGTGAAAATATGGGTATGTCCGGGTTCAGCTCTGAACCCGGACAACCCCTTTAAAGAGGTTTTCAGTGGTATAATATTGATGACCTGTCCTCATAGATCTTTAAAATCAGATCACCAGGGGATTCAACTTCCAGCACCCTTGATGATCAGCTGTTTTTAGGGGTTGTGTTACTCTTGAGAGCACTGTATGCTTTTCAAAGTTTAACTGCCTGCTGTCTCTTTTGTAGTGGTGGTGCAATGTAATTACAACTGCTCATCTCATTCAAGTGAATGAGACAAGTATTTGTAGTTACACTGCACCGTTGGTGCAACGTGGGGTCAAGATGTGTTGTCTCCTCACCCATGTAGGCTGGGACCGGTATTTAAAGAAAGACGGGGCTTGTTTCCTGCCAGTCAGGTGATGTGTCGGGGCAGATGTTGTGATGGTTTCTCTGTCCCTGAGTTTGGAGAACCCTGCAGTTTTCTATTGCTGGCTGCAGGCTGAGCTTCTGCTTCCAGATCTATTTGCCTCATAGTTTCCAGAAATATAAGGTGACAGAGGATAGGTTATCATTATTTAATGCTCATAAAACCTCTTTACTTTATATTATTTTTTAAAGTGTTTTGTGCAAAAAATTATAATTCTGGTGTCTCTGGTCTATAGATTGCTCCAGGGGAATGGGGGAACTCCATCTTCCCTGCCTAATGTGTCGGCTTGGGAGAGAGAATTGGGGAGATCTTTCTCCTCGGACCAATGGGAGAAGGCGCTCATTTTGACGCATAGGTCATCCATTAGCTGTAGACTCCAGGAGAAGACCTTTAAGATAATTTCCAGATGGTAAAGGTCCCCTGTGCTCCTACACTCATTCTACCACTCATGCCTGGATTTTTGCTGGCATTGCGCCAGGGAGGTGGGTACTAGGGATGAGCGAATTGACTTCGGATTAAAACATCCAAAGTTGATTTGCATAAAACTTTGTTCCAATACTGTACAGAGCAGGAGCTCCTTACAGTATTAGAATGCATTGGCTCAGATAAGTCTAAGTTAATGCTTCGCAAAGTTTCGCGAGACTTCGGGTAATAACTTCATAAATGAATTTGTACTGTAAAAAAACATTTCCCTAACTTGGGTTTGGTTGCAAGTGGTATCTTGGAACCGAACCCAAGTTCGGTAAAAGGTTTTAACAGTAGAAATTATTTTATGAAGTTAGTACCTGAAGTCTCGCGAAACTTCGCAAAGCAATAAACTTCGGCTTATTGTAGCCAATACATTCTAATACTGTACGGAGCTCTTGCTCCATACAGTATTGGAACAAAGTTTTATGTGAAGTCGATTCGCTCATCCCTAGTGGGTACTATTTCCCACATCTGGTGGCAGTGTGTTAATTTGGCACCCTTTTGGAGGGCCTTGAATGATTCGTACAACCAGATAAGTGGCAGCACCTTGCAATGGACCCTTGAGGAAGCTGTTATATCTATTCTCCCACCCTGAAAGGGGCCCCCTGAGATTCTTTTTGCAGGGCACTCGCCTGGTTGTACCTAGATATTGGAAGTCACCCGATACACCACCACTTAGAGAATGGTTAGATACATTTGAGCTTATCCATAGAATAGAGGAACTTGCAGCGGAGGATGCGGGAGTAACTGAGAAGTACCTTAAGATGTGGACATGTGAACCCTTGGATTCTATTTAAAGGTTCACAAGCCTTTCACGATTGGTTGGCTCGGGCTGACGTGACTCTATTAGCCTTATCATTTCTTAGTTTTTTCTTTTTGGAAGATACAGTGTGCCAGGAAGTACCCATCGCCTCTTCCATTCCCTTCCACCTTTCTCCCTCCCCCCCACCGAAATGTATGGTCTTCTGTTTTCATACTCCTCTCCTATATGATAATTTTGAATATCCTTTATGTGTGATATACATAATCTACTTTATTCTGAAAAGTAAAAATATATACAATGCTGTACCATGACAGTAACTTGATACACTTCAAAGTTGTTATATAGTGTCCTTTTCTAGTCTTTTTCAATAAAAGTATTTGAACAACAAAAAATTATAATTCTGTGACAAATTTCTGCCATTTTATTGCATTCCTCCAAACCCCCTAAATTCGGTTTAAAATTGATTTCACAAGTCCCACCAAGGGGAATTTTTTTTTAAATCTATCTATACATTCAAATGCATGACTGCCTGTGCATGTAAAATGCACAGTCATCTGTATGGCTAGACCTTAGGTATGATACAACAAAAATTACTGCAGGACAGCATTGGGGGCTTTAGTCAGGTCCAGTGCCAAAGGCCAAATAAAACAGTTAACACCTTTACTATTCTAAAATACAAGCAAAGTTATTAATCTCTTCATTACCCTAGACCACAAGTGTGTGTCATGGAACCATGAACCAGACGTACAACAAGAGATAAGTGGAAATAAGAAGGCTTTATTGAAAATCAAGCTGTAAGCAAAAGTCCAAACGGATGGCTAAACCGAAGCAGGGTCTACGTAGACAGAGGTCAGGAACCACAAGGGTAGTCAGACGAAGCCTGGATCAGGAACCAGCAGGGTAGTCAGACGAAGCCAGGATCAGGAACCAACGGGGTAGTCAGACGAGGCCAGGATCAGGAACCAGAAGCAGCAGCAGTCTTAGAAGCATGTGAACACAGGAGGACCAAGCAAGGAACTGAAGCCACAGACCTCCTATATATATGAGCTAGGCATCCAGCTCCTCCCAGTGGGAAGGAGAAGCCGCAGGGTGGGAGGCTACAAGAAACCCAGAAACCAAGATGGCCGCCAGCACATGTCAAACGAAGGAGAACAGTAAGAAGGTAAGACCATGACAGTACCTCCCCCTCAAGGGCCCCTCCTCCGCGGAGTAAGGAACGGTTTCTGAGGGAAGCGTGCGTGGAAGGCTCGGAGCAAAGCAGGAGCATGGACATCTGCGGAGGGAACCCAGGAACGCTCCTCTGGACCATAACCACGCCAATGGACCAAAAACTGCAAGCGACCGCGGACCAGGCGTGAGTCCAGGATATTGCTCACCTCATATTCCTCACGATTGCCCACTTGGACCGGACGGGGCCGAGGAACCGAGGAAGTGAAACGATTACACACCAATGGCTTCAACAGGGAGACATGAAACACGTTGGAGATCCGCATGCCAGGAGGAAGCGCAAGGGCATAGGCTACCGGGTTTACCCTGCGAAGCACTCGGAAGGGACCAACAAAGCGAGGCGCCAGCTTGGGAGTGGGCACTCGAAGGTTGAGGTTGCGGGTGGACAACCATACACGGTCTCCGACCTGGTAGGAAGGAGCGGGCACTCGTCTGCGATCAGCCTGGAGTCTCTGGCGCTGCGCAGAGACCTCAAGGGACCTCTGGATCTGTACCCAAGAAGCACGTAGGACGGAAAGGTGATCCTCCACAGCCGGAATATCCTGGGGAGAGAATACCTCCGGTAACACGGCAGGTTGGAACCCATAATTGGCCATGAAGGGAGACGTCCCAGAGGAAGAGTTCACCGCCGTGTTCCTGGCAAACTCAGCCCAAGGCAGGAGGTCAACCCAATTGTCTTGGTGATCGGAGACATAGCAACGAAGGAATTGCTCCAAGGCCTGATTGGATCGTTCTGCGGCCCCATTGGACTGAGGGTGGTAGGCCGAGGAGAAAGAGAGATGAATCCCCAACTGGGAGCAAAAGGCGCGCCAGAACCTGGACACAAACTGACTCCCCTGATCCGACACAATCTCCTTGGGCAAACCGTGCAACCGGAAGACCTCCCTGGCGAAAATCGTGGCCAACTCTTGTGCAGAGGGTAACTTCTTGAGAGGAACACAGTGGCACATTTTGGAAAACCGATCCACAATCATGAGAATGACCGTATGGCCTCGGGATGCAGGGAGGTCCACAATGAAATCCATCCCCAGGTGTGACCATGGGCGCTCCCCGGTGGCTATGGGTTGCAAAAGGCCCAACGGAAGGTGCCGAGGGGACTTACTCTGGGCACAAACGGAGCATGCCGCTACATATGCGGCGATGTCGGAACGTAGAGAAGGCCACCAGAACAGACGTGAAACAGCCCAGGACAGCTGATTCTTTCCAGGATGCCCCGCGGCCTTGGAGTTATGGTAGGTTCGCAACAACCGAGTGCGCAACTCCTCAGGCACAAAACACCTGCCGTTGGGTCTCCCAGAGGGAGCACCAGATTGAGCCGCCAAAATCTGCTCACCCAGGGGAGAGGTCAGGCTGGTGCGAATGGCGGCCAGGATCTGATACGGAGGTATGACCGAAGTCGGAATCGACTCCTCCCCGGACAGCTCGGAGTACTGCCGTGATAAGGCATCCGCTCTGATGTTCTTGGAACCGGGTAGGTAGGAGACCACGTAATTAAAACGTGACAAGAACAGAGCCCATCTGGCCTGACGTGGTGTCAATCTCTTGGCCTCAGAAAGGTAGGTCAGATTCTTGTGGTCCGTCAGGATGAGAACCGGAACCACCGAACCCTCAAGCAAGTGCCTCCATTCTTTAAGGGCCTGCACGATGGCCAATAACTCCCTGTCACCAATCTGATAGTTGCACTCCGCGGAAGACAGTTTCCGGGAGTAAAACCCACAAGGAAGCAGAGGACCCTCTGGTGTTCTACGCTGAGACAGAAGGGCGCCTACTCCCGTCTCAGACGCGTCCACCTCGAGGACAAAGGGCAACCCAGGGTTGGGATGCGACAGAATCATAGCCGACACAAAGGCGGACTTTAGAGCCTCAAAAGCTCGGGTGGCCTCGAGCGGCCAGACCTGGAAATTACTGCCCTTCCTGGTCAGATCCGTGAGAGGCTTGGCTAGCATGGAAAAGTCCCTGATGAACTTCCGATAATAATTGGCGAAGCCCAAAAAGCGCTGCAGGGCACGAAGACCACTGGGCTGGGGCCACTGTAAGACAGCCGAAACCTTCTCAGGATCCATGGAGAACCCCTCAGCGGAAATGATGTAACCTAAGAAGGTTACCTGGGATCGGTGAAATTCGCATTTCTCAAGCTTACCGAACAGCCTGTTCTCTCGTAACCGTTGCAACACTCGTTTGACATCCATAATGTGGGCCTCCATGGATTCAGAATATACCAAGATGTCATCCAAATAGACCACCACACACTGCTGCAACAGGTCACGGAAAACATCGTTGATGAATTCCTGGAAGACTGCGGGCGCATTGCACAACCCAAAGGGCATAACCAAGGATTCATAATGACCGGTCCTGGTGTTAAACGCGGTCTTCCACTCATCGCCCGCCTTGATCCTTACCAGGTTATATGCCGCCCTCAGGTCGAGTTTGGTAAAGACCGTGGCCCCTTTGAGGCGATCGAACAGCTCGGAAATCAAGGGTATCGGGTAAGCGTTCTTGATCGTGATGCGATTGAGACCCCTGTAATCGATGCAAGGCCTCAACTCACCGCCCTTCTTTTTCACAAAGAAAAATCCAGCCCCTGCCGGGGACGAGGATTTGCGAATGTGTCCGCGTGAAAGCGCCTCCCTCACGTACTCCTCCATGGCCTCATTCTCCGCTACCGACAGTGGATAGACTTTGCCACGAGGAGGAACGGCACCAGATTGTAACTCTATGGCACAATCGTATGAGCGGTGCGGAGGTAGGGCAACCGCGCGCACCTTATCGAATACATCCCGGTACTCTTCGTATTCAGGAGGCAACAGAGAGTCCGAGGAAGTACACGGCAACTTGACAGGCCCATGGATGCAACTAGCCCCACACTGCGGTGACCACGAGAGGATCTCGGCCGATCTCCAATCGAAAGTCGGATTATGCTTCTGGAGCCAGGGGTACCCCAAGACCACCGAGTAGTGTGGAGACGAAATCACCTGGAGACAGACCGACTCTCTGTGAACGGCACCAATGGCTATCCCCACTGGAAGGGTCTCATGAGTCACGTGTGGCGGCAGAAGGGGTCTGCCGTCTATCGCCTCAAGAGCCAGTGGGGAACCTCGAGGCTGCAGAGGAATGGAATTGGCGGCAGCGAACACACTATCAATGAACAAACCACCAGCACCAGAGTCCACCAACGCCTGGGTCGTCACCGAGCCCCCGACCCAGGAGAGGACAACAGTGATCAGTGGTTTGTCAACACGGGAAACCGGGGACGAGGAGACTCCACCCAAGATCTGCCCCCGACAGGATCTCAGGTGCGAGCGTTTCCCGGACGGTTCGGACATGCCAACCGAAAATGCCCACCGAGACCACAGTACATGCATCGGCCCTCGCGTCTCCGGAGTACCCTCTCCCCCTCGGACAGGCGAGCAAACCCCAGCTGCATGGGTTCACCCCCAGACAAGTCATCCCCAGGAGGCGTGGGAGGAGAGGGAGGCACGGGTGGGACAGCAAACGTAGGCGCCAATCTGTTAGAAGACCTCCGCAGGCTCTCCTTAAAGGAAGGTCTCTCCCTGAGTCTGGTGTCAATCAAAATCAGGAAAGAAATAAGAGACTCGAGCTCCACTGGTAGGTCCTTAGCTGCAACCTCATCCTTCAAGGCATCCGAGAGACCATGAGAGAAAGCAGCGACCAGAGCCTCATTATTCCAGCCCACCTCTGCTGCCAGGGTACGAAACTCAATGGCGTATTCAGCTACGGATCGTGAACCCTGTCTGATGGACATAAGGAGCTTCGCAGCAGAGGCAGCACGAGCCGGCACATCGAATACCCTCCGAAGAGAAGCAACAAAACCGGAAAACTCGGCAACCACCGGATTGTTGTTCTCCCATAAAGGGCTGGCCCAGGCCAAGGCCTTGTCCGAGAGCAGCGAGATCAAGAAGCCCACCTTTGATCTCTCAGTAGGAAAGGCATGTGGCAGCAACTCGAAATAAATGCCCACCTGGTTAAGGAAACCTCGGCACTGAGTTGGCTCTCCCCCAAAGCGCTGTGGAAGGGGGGCAGAACCGGTCATACCCCGAGACACCGCAGGCGCAGCAACAGGTGTCGGGGTAGACTCTGGCGCAACAACCGGAGCGGCAGTAGGAGCGGGCCCAGGAGTGACAACCGACCCATCGGCAACGGAAGCGAAATGAGCCGTGCGTTCAAGCAGGGTTTGCAACGCCACAGCGAACCGACCCAACAGGTGATCCTGCTGATCAAGTCTGGCAACCAGCGTAGGTAGCGAGGATGGCCCTGTACCGTCAGAATTCATGGCTTGGTCCTAATGTCATGGAACCATGAACCAGACGTACAACAAGAGATAAGTGGAAATAAGAAGGCTTTATTGAAAATCAAGCTGTAAGCAAAAGTCCAAACGGATGGCTAAACCGAAGCAGGGTCTACGTAGACAGAGGTCAGGAACCACAAGGGTAGTCAGACGAAGCCTGGATCAGGAACCAGCAGGGTAGTCAGACGAAGCCAGGATCAGGAACCAACGGGGTAGTCAGACGAGGCCAGGATCAGGAACCAGAAGCAGCAGCAGTCTTAGAAGCATGTGAACACAGGAGGACCAAGCAAGGAACTGAAGCCACAGACCTCCTATATATTTGAGCTAGGCATCCAGCTCCTCCCAGTGGGAAGGAGAAGCCGTAGGGTGGGAGGCTACAAGAAACCCAGAAACCAAGATGGCCGCCAGCACATGTCAAACGAAGGAGAACAGTAAGAAGGTAAGACCATGACAGTGTGTTACCGTTAATCCATTCACAACCCTATACCTCTAGGAATCTAAAAACGATTAAACCCTTCACTACGCGTAACCACCACCACTAATCATTAATCTTTTCAGGGAATGTTAACACATTCAATATTCCTCCTTGTCTAATTTTTTGTTGATCCCAGTCAACATTAAAGTGTTAACAAGGATCGATACAAAATTGGACAAGGGGAGGAAAGAGGAATAGCATAAAATAGAAAGGAATCATTACCTGTTTTTTCTCCTGCCATATCAGCGTCATCTGTCTGGTGCCCATCTACTTGTTTTTATTTATTGTGCAGCATCAATGACCTCAAGTTGACTGCTGCAGCATATCACTGGCCAGTCACATTTGTTGACAAAGACCACTGTACTTCCCTAGTGATCTATTACAGTAAATGGTTAATGGGTACATCTTTACTGATTTAGGGGAGTGAAGAGTAATTTGTAGCAGCACGTGTATTGTAGGCAGCAGGTTGCTCTCTGGCTTCTGCCTTACTTTTGCTCTCCAAAGCCAGGATATAGCTGTACAGTTTTAAAAAACAGATACTACATTATCAGTTATAAGCTAAGTACCCTGAAGGGAGTGTAAGAGCAGAAAGCATGAACGAGGAACGCATAATACCTGTTTAAAAAGTGCATGCTGCTAGAGTGGGGTCCCTCTACTTTTCTTTGAAATGTTTTGTAACTTGATTAGGGCTCTTTCACATCTGCGTTCTTTTCTTCCGGCATAGAGTTCCGTCGTCGGGGCTCTATGCCGGAAGAATACTGATCAGGATTTTCCTAATGCATTCTGAATGGACAGTCCGTCCTTCAGGATGCATCAGGATGTCTTCCGTTCCGGAACGGAACGTTTTTTGGCCGCAGCAAATAGCGCAGCATGCTGCACTTTTTGCTCCGGCCAAAAATCCGGAACACTTGCCGCAAGCCCGGATCCGGAATGAATGCCCATTGAAAGGCATTGATCCGGATCCGGCCTTAAGCTAAACGTCGTTTCGGCGCATTGCCGGATGCGACGTTTAGCTTTTTCTGAATGGTTACCATGGCTGCCGGGACGCTAAAGTCCTGGCAGTCATGGTAAAGTGTAGTGGGGAGCAGCATACTTACCATCCGTGCGGCTCCCGGGGCGCTCCAGAGTGACGTCAGGGCGCCCCAAGCGCATGGATGACGTGATCGCATGGATCACATGATCCATGCGCATGGGGCGCTCTGACATCATTATGGAGCGCCCCGGGAGCCGCACGGATGGTAAGTATACTGCTCCCCACTGCTACTATGGCAACCAGGACTTTAATAGCGTCCTGGGTGCCATAGTAACACTGAAAGCATTTTGAAGACGGATCCGTCTTCAAATGCTTTCAGTACACTTGCGTTTTTCCGGATCCGGCGTGTAATTCCGGCAAGTGGCAATCCGGACAACGCAAGTGTGAAAGAGGCCTTAGTATAGGACTAACATTAAAATAGTAATAAGTACTAAATAACAAATATATAAATGTAAATGATTAAAAGAAGTAACATTTGCTCTTACCTCCAATGACATGTGCATAGTTGTAATGGCTACTTTGATGTCCCCATGTGACAATTCTTTAAATTCTTTGAGTAAGATATCCTCAACACTTGGACCTGTTCATGACAAATTTCTTTAGTAAAATATTTAATAACTACCGTATGTAAAAACAAATTGAATTAAAAGCGGTTGTTTGGCTGTTACATTTTTATTTTTTTTGTTTTAAAAGACTGACAAGGACAATGAAGCTTTGTATCTGGATCAGCAGGTCATCTGTAGGGTGAGTATTGCCTTATATAATATTTTACACCATGGGGAGCCTTTAAAAAAAAATTTATGGCCGGACAACCACTTTAGGTTAGTACAAAATAAATTCAATAAAGTTCTCAAATCTTACCTGTAAAATATTGTTAAACCATAATAAAAATGCATACCAAATGTGCCTGGTTGATGTGTTAACCATGCAATCCTATAGTATCATCAAGTCTGTCCATTAATTATTATTCTTTTCTTTATTAAGTAACATAGTGAAGCATAACAATAACTACTAATTATTTATTTGTTGTAAAGCATAATCAAACAGAAATAACTATAGACGTGCATGATAATTATTCTCTTTGAAGGGAAGCAATCACATCCTTATCTGCTAATTATTTCTATGTAGATATTTATTTGTATTTGATCTATGAAGTCAATCAAGTGACACTATTTAATTGTAATTCTTTATATAGAAGACATTTAGTCAGTGAAACCACAGAAAATGATAAACAAGTATGACAAAAGTGCTTAAAGCAATATAAAGTATTTTAAAACTTGAATGAAACATTAAAAGATAAGCACACCGGGTTACTAATTAGATATGTTCACATTATTAAGCGAACGAAAAGAAGAAAGTTTTGTCTCATTACTGAAAATAATTTTAAGATCTCTAAAATCTCCAAACCCTAGTGAACTTTGTCATTACAAGGTAAACAATCTTGACAACCCAAGTCAATAGTGGAACCTACAGAGACATGTACCAAATACATCTGCATGGAGTTTGTATGTTCTCCCTGTGTTTGTGTGGGTTTACTCCGAGTACTCCGGTTTTCCTGTGAACCCCACAGCTTGGTGCTAATGTCTGTAAAGCACTGTGGACTATAGTAGAGTACAAGAGTATAAGAAAAAAATGTAGGAAGGAAAGATCTGCACATCTTCAATGTTTTGGACCATCATCATATCCCTGTCCCAAAGAGGGGGGCAGACTAATGATTCTGGAGAAATGTAAATTATTTTAGATAAAACAAAGGGATCATTTATGAAATCAGATATGTCAGTTTTGTGGCGTAAAAAAGTTGCAAATCATGGCAACTGCAACATTTTTGGTACTTAATGATATCTTTATTTTTTATTTTTCAGAAAAATGGTGAAGAGGAGGATATGCCACACACCGTGGATGAAAAGAAATAGTTATTGATATATATTCATATTTATTATATATTGATCATTATTTTCTTTATTCCAGTTTTCTATTTTTGAGGGTCATTCAAGGGCAGTTTTACTCAGGTTCCAAATGGAAGTGTGTGGAAATGAATTCCCAACATAAGTGTCCTCCCTCTTATAGGCTCTAGTATTATGTTCTGCAGAGCTGCCAACTACAATTATATTTTATTCAGATGGAAAGTGAATTCAGTTTGCACACCAGATCTTTTAGGAACCTACTGGTCCACCTATACCCACACCGCATGAATATCAGCAGCGCTGGACTTTCTTAAAGGTGTTGTCTCACTTTTCCTAAAGTGTGCAGGCATGGCCACCGGTGCTGGATTGCAAGCTGGCTGCAACCCCTGGGTGAGCAGTATATAAAGAGATGGAAAAATGTATCAAACCAGCAAAGAAGGCAATATGGACAATCACAATATATTAGTTATTGCCTTCTATTAACTTTGTATAAATTATAAATGTAATTTGCTGAAGTGAGACAACCCCTTTTAGAATAAAAAGGGGCACACCTTGCAGGACCAGTTTCAGAGTCCTTTAGGAGGCACTCCAATTCATACACACCTGTATTCACCCATGCAACATTTCAGTTCCAATGAGCCTTTCTGAAACAGACTGCTTGTGAAAGGCTCATTGAAGCTGACATATTTTCCAACACACTGTTTCATCTAAGCTGTGTGTACAGTCACTCAGCTTATAAGGTGATTTTTATATCAAACCCTTCACTGATCTAGACCACCAGGGAAACTGTAATCAATACTCTCACTGCAAAAGACCACCAGACATACAGACTTTATCCCTTCACTGCCCTAGACCACTGGGGATCTTTACATCAATCCCTTTACAGCCAAAGACACCAGAAAAACTGGAATGAATCCCCTACTGTCGTAGATCAACATGATAACTTTATTCTGTGGGTCAATACAAGATATGGAGATTACAATTTGACATATAGTGGGTTATTTATTAAGCTGAAATATGCCAAAATTAGGCGTATTTCAGGCGCAGATGGCACGCAGCGGTTAGTTGTGTCGCTATCTGCGACTTCGCCCTGCTCACATCAGGTCTAAAATTGTGGGCATGGTATGGGGACGGGCCAGCAGGCTCATCTCATTCATTATTTTCTACACTTGTTTTAGGCGTAGAAAGCAGTCTAAATCTAAGACAGCTAGGAAGCCAGCGGCTCTTCATAACTTCGGTGTATCCTCTGCCAGCTATAGGGCTTTATTACGACCAGCATCTAACACGCCGGTCATAATGAATGTGCCCCATAGTTTATTTATGCACCATAAAATAATTTAAATGAATTGTATTTTATATTTCACCATATTCTAGGAGCCACAACTTTTTCAATTTTCTGTTAATGGAGCTGTTTGGCTTGTTTTTTCATGGACAAGCTATAGTTTCCATCAGTGTCATTTCAGAGTAGATATGACATTTTTATCACTTTTTAATTCCACGTTTGGGAGGTGAGGTGGTCATAAAAATCACAATTGTCTGTTTTTTCTTTAAATTTTTCATGGGGTTCACCATGTGGGATAAATAACATTACTGTGTAGGTTGATTATGACTAGAGATGAGCAAATCTAAATTGACGAAGTAGAATTGGATCCAAATTTCGGGAAAAATTCAATTCGCTCTGAATTTCCTGACGCTTCGTGGTAACGAATTGCATTTTTTCCTAAAATGGCTGCTGCACATGTTAGGACATTGTCACGACCCTGGGTCTTGGTCGTGACTCCTTGGGAGCCGCATGCAGTTACCCGCGGTTTTGGTGTTGTGACAACCGCAGCTGGGGGCACTTAGTGGTTTGCCTCAGGTGCGGTTGCCGCGGATAACACGCATGCGTGCGGTTGCCCTTGGCAACGTGTTTTATGTGCACTCCCTTTGTGTGTTTGTTGTGCACGAGATTGTGTTGGTTGTATGCACTTGGACACCTCCCTTCACCTGCGGTGGTCCGCGGCAACGTCTGGTGTTGTGTGCATGTGGTGGCAGGTTCTCGGCCTGCTGGTTGTTCTTCAGGACACGGCTGCCACGCATGCCGTTGCCAGCGGTAACAGGTGAGTGAGTGTGTGTGCTATTTCCCTTTAAGTTGGTGTTTTCCCTTCTCTTCTATGGTGTAGGAAGGGTTAACTCCCTTCCCAGTGAGTGTGAGTCACTGGGTGTGTCTGGCCGTTTGGGTGTGGCCACTTGGCCTATAAAGCCTCAGTCCCTGGCTGGGTTCAGTAGGTTGCTCTCAGCCATGCTGGCTGGAGCAGCCTCCTGTCTCCTCCATCTGCCTGGTGGGGACCATCCTTCTAGTCATAAACCTTTGTTACCTTGTCTGATGTTATGTTTATGTGTATGTGGTTGCTGGCTTGTTGCACCTTATGGTTCCCTGGTTCCCTGTGTGATGTATGGTGTGTGCTGTTGTCTTTTCTGTTGTTGTAGACAGACAGCACTTTTGCATGGGTTCCGGGCAGTGTGTTTGTGGCAGGTAGGTGAGGTTGTAGTTCCACATACCTGCCACTGCCATAAGTGGTATTGGATTCCCCTTATTACCAGCTTGGCCTTTCTAGGCTCCTGTTCCTCCGTGTTCTGGAGGAACAGGTAGTCTATCCAGCTCCTAGCCTAGGGACCTGTGGAGGGATAGTAGGGACCCGAGGTTCCTGCGCATGGGTCCTCCTACCCTAAAGGTCGGCCCATGCAGGTTAGGAGTTAGGATCAGATCAGGGAGACTTTAGGAGGTGACCTGCTCCCTGATCCTGTGGTCCTGGCCTTGCAGCGACCCAACATCTGCGGGTACCGCACGGCTGGGGGTTTCCCCCACCGCCAGCCGTGACAGACATGGAGCAAAGAACTCTGGGAACGAGGGATAACCCACAATGCCATGCATGCAGCCAATCAGCAGCCAGCCAGTCCTGTGATGTCACAGCCCTATAAATAGAGCAGGCGCTAGGGAAAGTGCTAGGAAAGACTTGACAACTTTATTTTGCTGAATAGAAGTTCATGGAAAGAGCATTTGAAGTGTAGGGAAAGGATAGGGAGGAATTATTCCACACTATAAAAGAACAGGGTCCAATAGGGGAGTTTACAGTCTGGGTAATAGGAACAATCCTATTACACCTTGCTGCACTGACCGGGGATCCAAATTGCCATTATACTGCTGCTTTCAGGTTTGCAATAGACAATACCTCTGTAATTCCAGCAAACTGTTCTTTTTATTGGGGTGCAAGTGCTGTGTGATACAGCCATTAACAGGGTCTATTACGAGGGAATATTTATACATCTTATATCTTCTAAAGCTTTTTTGGCATGTATTAGTGGTAACAAAGTATTATTTGCTGTTGTGTGGTGAAGTGAGAAAATTACAGCCCTTTTTAGCATGCATTAGTGGGAAAAAAAATTATTATTTGCCGTTATATGTTCGAAAGCTTTTTTTGCGTCTATTAGTGGGGAAAAAGGACTTATTAGTCATTGTGTGGTGAAGGAAGAAAATGACAGCCCTTTTTAACGTGTATTAGTGGGGAAAAAAATCTATTATTTGCCTTCAGCGGTGCAGTTGTATGTTCTAAAGCCCTTTTTTCGGGTGTATTAGTGGCAAAGAAAAGCATTATTTGCCGTTTAGCGGTGGAGTTATATGTTCTAAAGCCTTTTTTGGCGTGTATTAGTGGAAAATAAAGGGGCTTATTAGCCGTTGTGTGGTGAAGTGACAAAATTACAGCCCTTTTGGCATGTATTAGTGGCAACAAAAAGTATTATTTGCTTTACAGCGGTGCAGTTATATGTTCTACAGCCTTTTTTGGAGTCTATTAGTGGCAAAAAAAAGTATTATTTGTCGTTGGGTGGTGAAGTGACAAAATGACAGCATTTTTTATGGTGTATTAATTCCCTTTTCATTTACTTATTTGATCTAACAGTATGTCAGACAGAGAAGTGACAGGCCCTGCACAGGGGAGGGGCAAAGGCCTAAATGTTTCTGGTGCAGGCACAGGTCGCAGCAGAGTAAGGGGGCGTGGCAGCAGAGGTCAATTTCAGAGGGCTGAGCTCCCAGTGTCAGCTAGCTGTCGTGTCTTGAACAGCAACTCAGCGGTTCTTGAAAGGTTGACTCAGTCATCCACTTCGCCCCAAGTAACATCAGACACCCCCAGCCAAGAGTCGGTGGGTTCGTCAGAGACAACCCTTAGTTGGCATGGCACAGGAGCAGGCCCTGTGTCCTCCCCTGTCCTCCACCTGCCTCTGTCCTTTTCTGTTCCCTTAGCTAGAGAAGTACAGGTCCTTCTAAAAAAATTAGCATATTGTGATAAAGTTCATTATTTTCTGTAATGTACTGATAAACATTAGACTTTCATATATTTTTGATTCATTACACACCAACTGAAGTAGTTCAAGCCTTTTATTGTTTTAATATTGATGATTTTGGCATACAGCTCATGAAAACCCAAATTTCCTATCTAAAAAAATTAGCATATTTCATCCGACCAATAAAAGAAAAGTGTTTTTAATACAAAAAAAGTCGTGCTGAAAAATGAAATCTTCATCTCCATAAAGCTTTTCAGCAGATGGAAGCATGAAGTGCTCCAAAATCTCCTGATAGCTAGCTGCATTGACCCTGCCCTTGATAAAACACAGTGGACCAACACCAGCAGCTGACATGGCACCCCAGACCATCACTGACTGTGGGTACTTGACACTGGACTTCAGGCATTTTGGCATTTCCCTCTCCCCAGTCTTCCTCCAGACTCTGGCACCTTGATTTCCGAATGACATGCAAAATTTGCTTTCATCCGAAAAAAGTACTTTGGACCACTGAGCAACAGTCCAGTGCTGCTTCTCTGTAGCCCAGGTCAGGCGCTTCTGCCGCTGTTTCTGGTTCAAAAGTGGCTTGACCTGGGGAATGCGGCACCTGTAGCCCATTTCCTGCACACGCCTGTACACGGTGGCTCTGGATGTTTCTACTCCAGACTCAGTCCACTGCTTCCGCAGGTCCCCCAAGGTCTGGAATCGGTCCTTCTCCACAATCTTCCTCAGGGTCCGGTCACCTCTTCTCGTTGTGCAGCGTTTTCTGCCACACTTTTTCCTTCCCACAGACTTCCCACTGAGGTGCCTTGATACAGCACTCTGGGAACAGCCTATTCGTTCAGAAATGTCTTTCTGTGTCTTACCCTCTTGCTTGAGGGTGTCAATGATGGCCTTCTGGACAGCAGTCAGGTCGGCAGTCTTACCCATGATTGCGGTTTTGAGTAATGAACCAGGCTGGGAGTTTTTAAAAGCCTCAGGAATCTTTTGCAGGTGTTTAGAGTTAATTAGTTGATTCAGATGATTAGGTTAATAGCTCGTTTAGAGAACCTTTTCATGATATGCTAATTTTTTGAGATAGGAATTTCGGGTTTTCATGAGCTGTATGCCAAAATCATCAATATTAAAACAATAAAAGGCTTGAACTACTTCAGTTGTGTGTAATGAATCTAAAATATATGAAAGTCTAATGTTTATCAGTACATTACAGAAAATAATGAACTTTATCACAATATGCTAATTTTTTTAGAAGGACCTGTATTATATGCTGTGGGCTCAGCTCCACTATACAGCGAGGACAAGCTACTAGAGGACAGTCAGCAGCTACTGGGCAGCCAAGATGTGGAGGAGACATCCGTCGCTTCCTCCAGCAGGCGGGCAAGTAGTGATGACGAGAGTGGATTGGGAGCTGGTCTTGCGAGCAGTTAGGCTCCTGGCTCAAAGACCGTTGAGGAGGACATCAGCGAGGTGCAGACAGTACTCAATGATGATGTAGCCGATCGCAATTGGGAGCCGGGTGACGAAGGGGCTTCATCATCATCGGGAGAAAGGGTGAGGCAGCGGCGGAGCCAGCAAGTTGGTAGTGTGGCCGGGAGGCAGCAGGGTAGCAGCAGTGGGAGGTCAAGAGCCAAACGTGGCAAGGGTAGTGCACCACTTTCGTAGGAGCCTACCTGCCCAAAAAGTAGTGGTGCAGGGATTCACAGAGGCAGCAGCGGTAGCAGTCAGTCAGTGCGGAGTGTTGGGGGTAAAATAACCTCCTCGGCGGTGTGGCATGAGGTGAACATGGCCATTTGCTGAATCTGTGGGCAGAAGGTAAAGCATGGCCAGGGTGCCAATGTTGGCTCCACAGCCCTACGTCAACATATGCAGCCTCACCATAAAGTGGCCTGGGAGAACCGTGGCTCAAATGTGGTGGTCCACCCGATTTCAGGCAGTGAAGGCTCCCCCACCTCAGCTAAAGGGAGCTGTCTGTCCTTCCCATCATCTACCGATCCTGATGCTCCAGCTCCTCGCCCTCCTAGTCCTCGTCAGTTATTCCGTCAACAATCAATCACCGAAGCAATTGCAAAGAGAGTGCTGAAGCTGAACATGCTCCTGGCCAAGTTGCTGGTGCTGCAGCAGTCCCTCCCTTTCCAAGTGGTGGACTGCACCTTGCAGAGAACTGATGGCTTGTGCCTAGCCGAGGTGGAGAGTCCGAAGCCATAATTTCTTTGCCAAAAAGGCAGTTCCAGCCCTGCACAAATATGTAGAACAGAAGGTGGGCCAGTCCTTGAGCCTGTCGGCATCTGCCAAATTGCACGGCAGCCGGCGACTTGTGGAGCTGTAACTACGGTCAACTACGGACAATATATGTCCATTACGGCCCACTGGGTAAATCTGGTTCCTGCACAGCCAAACCAGCAACTTAGCCAGGTGACGCCGCTTCCGCCTCCACGTTCTCACGCCGTCGGTCCTGCGACAACGTCCGCCTCTGCCTCCTCATCCTCCACCATGTCCTCAGCCTCCAATGCAGGGACAATTCACAGTGCTCCCCCAGGATACCAAATGTGCAGGGCACGACGGTGTCATTCTGTTCTACACCTCGTTTGCCTCAGTGAATGGAGTCACACAGGGGAGGAACTGCTCCATGTCCTTCATCAAGAAATCAAATCCTGGTTTTCTCTGCGAAAACTCAAAATCAGAACCATAGTGACGGACAACGGGAAGAACATGGTGTCGGCACTGTGTTAAGGAGGGCTGAGCCATGCGTCCTGTTCAATCTGGTTGTCAAACGGTTCCTGAAGTCTTCCACCCATCTGCAAGACACCCTAAAAATGGCCAGGAAACTTTGCATAAACTTCAGTCACTCATAGACCGCCAAGCACACCCTCCTGTCACCACCAGTTCTGTGAGAAGGTCTGACAGACGTCCTTCTCTACCTCTTGCATGATGTTCTTTGTTTTGGTTTCACTTTCTCATCTCATTTCCTTCTCCAAGGTGTCACCTATTTAGACTAATCCTCTTTCCTTTATATTCCATCCCATACTGCCTCACTTTGTGGTTTATACTACTTCCTGGATTGAAGTGTTCACTGCTGGAGGCTTCTGCTGCTGCTTGTTCAGATAAGTCCTTTCATGTATTGTGTTTCCTTGCTGGCTTGATTCTAGGTGACCCTGACTCCCTCCGTATGAAGTGCAGGGAGCCGGTGGTCGTGTCCCCTCACTATTATAGGGTTTTCAGGTGTCACACAGTCTTAGGTACGTGAGCATACAATTGTCTACCTTTGAGACCCTTTTATGTGCTTAGCAGTCAGGGTGAGCTCTTAGGGTTTTATAGGGGTCACCTATATGCTCCTTAGTTTGGGATCAAGCCAGTCGGACGTTTATTCATAACTTCCAGCTATCTGCAACATCATCCGTGACACCTCCTTGAGCTGCAGCTGAGGAATGAGGTCCACCAACATAGGCTGTGTAGGAGGGCACAAGGGTCCGTCATTGACGGAAGGTGCTTGTCACCGAGGTTCCTGGAACCAGTATTTTTGTGTGTCAGTGGCAGCTAGTGCTTGCTGACACTGTTTTACTTAATGTGGCTGTAAAGCCGATCCGGGCCGGTTCTTATTGGGAGCAGCCAAGGAGCAGAGTGGGTGGCTGTCCAGGGGTTCAAAAACCCAGCCAGCAGCTCAGATGGGTGTGGTATGTTCCTCCAAGTGAGAGTGGAGCTGTAAAAGCTCTGTGTTTTTGGGAGCTGCATGAGAGCCGCCTGCTGGGAGTCAGGCGCCCTAAAGCCTGCTGTGGTCTGCCAGGTGATTTATGTTATTTTTGGGAGCTCTTACTGTGTGAACTAACACCAGGACTCTGTAAAGCATAGTTTTTTTTCTTTTCTGCCTTTTCTGTGGTCTTGCCTCTGTATTGCGTCCACTTACCCTGCCTACCAGAGCAAATCACTACAGCTGATATGCGAAGTTTCCACCCGTTGGAATTCCACCCTTCATATGTTGGACCGACTATACGAACATAGAAAAGCCATAAACGATTTCTTAATGATCCAAGTGGACAGGAGTACTCCCCTGTGTAACTTCGATGTCAGCCAGTGGCAGCTCATGCGTGATACTTGCCATTTGCTCAGGCCCTTTGAGGATGCCACGTCGCCAGGACTACATGATGAACAACGTCATTCCACTGCTTCAAATCCTGGAACAGATGCTGGTACATCTGGCTGGTCAGGGGACTGGAGACACGGCCTACATCTCACGGCCACATGAGCCCTGTGGGAGCTAAACTGGAGGAGCACATTGGAGTACAAGTAATGTGCAGTTTTTCTACACAGGTGACAGGAGAGGAGGAGCAGGAGCAGCCGGAGGAGCAAGAGGGAGATGAGGAAGACAAGGCAGATGACTCAGGCACACCAGGTATACAACATGCAATGGAGATGGAGGCAGGAACTCCCTCTGAGTCACTTGCCCAAATGGCCCGCTGCATGCTCACTTGCTTGGGTAGTGACAGCCGAATTGTCACCATTCGGCAGAGGGGTGACTTCTGGCTCTCCACCTTGTTGGACCCTCGCTACTGGTCCAAAATGGGGGTCTTTTTTACACCAGCTGAGAGGAAGGACTAACTGAACTACTATAGAGACATCCTATGTAGTCAGTTGGCCGCTGCCTATCTGCAACATCGTCTATCCTCTCTCAGGTCTGACCGGTAGAGGGGGTCCTCTGCACTCTCGTTCAACTTCCATGGCTGCTGTGGCGGGGTGGGGGGGTAGAAGCAGTACCAGCTCCATCAGCAGCAGCTTGAGTCTAGAGTCGATGATGAGCAGCTTTTTTAACCCGCCTAGTGAAGAAACTACTCACCAGCAGCAGCAGCTAGACCTGGAGCAGAACCTGAACCAGCAGGTGGTGGCATACTTGGACAGCACCCTGCCACCCCACATTGAAGATCCGCTGGACTACTGGGCAGCCAAACTGGATTTGTGGCCGCAACTGGCAGAGTTTGCCCTGGAAAAGCTGTCCTGCCTGGCCAGTAGTGTGGCATCAGAGAGGGTGTTTAGTGCGGCGGGAGCCATAGTTACCCTACGGAGAACTCGCCTGTCCACACAAAATGTGGAGAGACTGGCCTTTGTCAATATGAATCAGGCAAGGAACAGCCAGGATTTCCACCCACCAATGCCTAATGCATCAGATTAGATCATCCATGCTGTCTCACCCAAACCTTGACAAAAGAGACCAGTTTCTTCTGGCTACCTGCTTTAGTTACTATTCTGATGCTGCCACCCGCCTGATGCCATACATCTGATGCCATGTGCTCCTTCTTGCACCCACCATCGTCAGCAGGTACTGTTATTTCTACCCACCTTCCCACTCTGTGGTCTCCTGATGCTGCTGCCACCTCACTACTCAGGTCTCCTCATGCTGCTGCTGCCTCCTCCACACTCTGTCATTGTGCCACTCTGTGGCCTCCTCATGCTACTGCTGCTGCCACCCCCACAATATGTCACCTTGCCAGTCTGTGGCCTCTTCATGCTGCTGCCGCTGCCACCTCCACTTTATGTCACCTTGCCAGTCTGTGGCCTCCTCATGCTGCTGCTAACTCAACACAAAGTCACCTTACCAGTCTTTGGCCTCATCATGATGCTGCTGCTGCCACCTCCACACTATGTCACCTTGTCAATCTGTGGTCTCCTCATGCTGATGCTAAATCAACACTATGTCACTAGGCCACTCTGTGGCCTCCTCATGCTGCTGCTGCTGACACCTCCACACTATGTCACCTTGCCACTCTGTGGTCTCCTCATTCTGCTGCTAAATCAACACTATGTCATTGGGCCACTCTGTGGCCTCCTCATGCTGCTTCCACCTCCACACTATGTCACCTTGTCACTCTGTGGTCTCCTCATGCTGATGCCAAATAAACACTATGTCACAGGGCCACCCTGTGGCCTCCTTTTGCTTCTGCTGCTGCCACCTCCACACTATGTCACCTTGCCACTCTGTGGCCTCCTCATGCTGCTGCTAACTCAACACTATGTCACTGGGCCACTCTGTGGCTTCCTCATGCTGCTGCCACCTCCCCACTATGCCACTGGGCCACTCTGTGGTCTCATCATGCTGCTGCTACCTCAAAACTATGTCATTGGGCCCCTCTGTGGACTTCTCAAACTGTTCTCCCACCCTCCCCACTCCATGACTGGGCCACTATTTTGCCTGTTTGGCCTGGTTGACATCATCAATTATTTGACCCTTCTTCTGATATGTCAGAAGAAAGGAAAAATGAGACGCACAACGGATCCAATCTGTGTAGCAGCTGTAAGACCTGTATGGTCCCCTCAGAACTGGCTTATGATTTGGCTTAAAAGCAGGAGTGGGTACAAAATACATAGGATATGAAAATATTCCATTAACGTGTCATCTCTGTTTTGTATCCACTCCAGTTTTTTTGGGCTTTCGCAATACTGATGGATTACTGACCAAATGAGTGAAGGCAGATGCTCAACAGACAGGATCCGTTTTTTGTGGGGTTATTGTTCTGATGGATAATCAGTGACGTCAACACAAACTTACTGCTGACACCCTCTCCACTGTCACTCTCCACTCGTATTAGAACAGGTTCTGTAGACATCTATGTGGAATCATCTAATGACGATGTAAAAGGAGTGCGCTCTTTCACGCTGCAGTAGGATCTTGGGCGTCTGCAGGGTTCTTTATTCCTGGCGCTAACGTCGACCTGTAAGGCTGAGTTCACACTTGAGTTATTTGGTCAGTTTTGTCCCCAAATAAGTGAAATGTGCAGTGATTCTAAGACTGACGCCTGTCATGTGCATGTCATACTGACTCACAGTATTATTTCACTACCACAGCAGACTCCCTATGCATGTTACTGCAAGGCACAGTGTTCTACACCACTATACATTCTTTCTGCAGCCGGGAAATAGCTGTTTTTTAACGCCATTCTCCGCAAATAAATTTGGATTGAATCAAATCTTTTCGTAAAGTTTGGCGAACCGGCTGAATAGAATTTTTTGGAAATTCGCTCATCTCTAATTATGACAATACCAAATTTATACAGTATTTTTTTTATGTTTGACATTAAGACAAATGTATGATGTGTTGAGAGCTGTAGATTTTGGAGTACTTTTGAATGCTTTTTATACTTTACTATTTGCTTTTTTTTACAGCATTTACAGTATAGGATTAGTGACATGATCATTTCATAATTTGGGTTGCTACAGATGTGGTTATAGCAATTATGCGTCGTACATTTTAATTTTCTATTTCTTTCCCAGTATTTACATATATATGTATAGATATATATATTTATATTTAGAAAAAAAGGCAACAGGAGCCACACTGCGAAAAAAGATGTAAGCGGAGTGCCAGCGGCTGTGAAGGCGGTCCCCCTCCAAGGCATATAATAAAAAGAAATTCCGCGGCACTTCCAAGGCGTAAAATGAAAAAGTTTTTTATTTACCAGACAGCAACGTTTCGATCCTTCTCTCTGGGATCTTTCTCAAGCAGTGATAACATATACTAGTATTGAGTGCTTTTTATACAGCTTAGCATCATTAATCAATCAACATTTCTCAATTGACATATATCCGTGAAATAATAAAAAAACATAATACAAACAAGTGAACAGATATTTTGTGTCAATCATGTGTCCCATATATATGAGATATACATTTTGTATCAAAAACTAACATTTATATTTATATTTATAGATATAGCGGAGATTCTCTCTTGTAGACAGGGTATGCGGACGCAGTACAGAGGCAAATTACCAGTTCTTAAATCTTAACTTCCATGTTTATTTACACATAAGGCAAAAACAAAACGTCACTTTGCAGTCTTGGTGTTAGTCCACACACAATGGAAAGTCCACATAGCAAAAATCAACAGGCTTTTAGGGGGCCTGTTTCCCCTAATCACGGGTCTCAGCCCTCCAGCACGGCACAAGCCTCAGGTCCCAGCACACACACACACCATTGCTGCTGAGCCCAGCTGTCTTTTAAGGACAGCTACATAGGTGCTACCAAAACCCAGACTGGCACTTAAAATCCAGTCCGGTGTTTGACCCCACCTCCCTGGCTGCAAATCAGCCCAGCAGCACACGCTGGGAGGAAAAAAAACTGTTTTCCCAGACCATACCCTTCACTGTGTCACAATATATATAGTGCCATATAATATGGTAATATGAGTAAAAGACCATACCTTGTGTATGATGAAGTTTTGTTTCCTGCAGACTACTGATAATATCCTGCCTTGGTGGCAGTTCTGAAAACCTCTCCTCCAGAATGCATACAATTTCTTCATGTTGTTCAGGTAGTTTCTCATGGTCAGCAAATAAGCAGCTAAACAGAATACTTCCTGAGGGCACAATAAAGATAAATATGCCTGTGAATCCAGACTATATAAAACTGCATGATAATCTGAAAGATAATACAAAGTTTACAACACAGCAGTGCCATAATTTTAATTAGCTGTTCTCAGGATAGGTCACCAATATCAGATCAGCAGGGGTTCAACACCCAGCAACCCTGCTGATCAGCTGTTTAAAGGGGTCTTGGCATTTGTTGGAGTGCCACTTCCTCTTCAAAGTTTACCTGTGTGCTGTCTCATTTATAGCAGGGGTGCAGTGTAATTACAACTGCTTGTGCAATTCATTTGACAACATGCAGGCACCACGAACCCTTCTAGCAGCTGATCGGCAGGGGAGCCGGACCCCACCGATCTGATATTGACAACCTATCCTGAGGATGTGACAGCGACTGTCATTCAATGTACAATATTACATATGACGATAATTGCTCAACTTTGAATGATTATACAAAAAATTCAAACAACAGTCGCTCCGCCTAATATAATCGCTCTCTAGCCTGCACAATTGCTATATACAGTAGCACTGAATTCGGTTAGGTAATGTGAAAAAATTGTGGATCTTTTTATTCCCCTCTGCAATGTTTCAACCACTCTTATGCTTGATAAAGACTGCATTGAGTGGTTGAAACATTGCAGAGGGGAATAAAAAGATCCACAATTTTTCACTTTACGCCTGGAGTGCTGCCTCATTCTTTTGAATCTATATATAAATAAATATATATATATATATATATATATATATATATTGTGGGGTTTTGCTCTGGTAGACAGGCTAGCGGACGCAGTATAGAGGCAATCACAAAGTCTTTAACTTAAACAGTTCGGTGTTCATTCACACATAAGGAAACTCAAACTGACCGTTCACAGTCTTGGTGTTTGTTCACACCATGCAATGTCCATACAACAAAATCTTCACCTGGTTAGTGGTCTTTCCCCCAGCCGTCCATAGCAGGCTTTAGGTGCCTGTTTTCCAGCATGCGGCTTTCAAGCCTTTAGCACGGCACTAATTCACAGATTCACAGTCTCCACAGCTTCCCTGTCAGATGGAGGATCAACCACACCCAGCTGAGACTGCTGGCTGGGTTTTATATAGGCAAATAAAGACCCGGCCTGGAGCATGGGGAGTAGCCACCCACCCAGCACTTTGGCTACTCCCAGTAAGAGCCGTCCCGGATAGGCTTTGCAGCCATACTAAACAGCAAACAGTGTCAGTCAGCACTAGCTGCCGCTGACACTTAAAACTACTGGCTCTTACCTCACCGAGGCCAGGAACCTGAGTGACACATACAGTACAGACCAACAGTTTGGACACACCTTCTCATTCAAAGAGTTTTCTTTATTTTCATGACTATGAAAATTGTAGATTCACACTGAAGGCATCAAAACTATGAATTAACACATGTGTAATTATATACATAACAAAAAAGTGTGTAACAACTGAAAATATGTCATATTCTAGGTTCTTCAAAGTAGCCACCTTTTGCTTTGATTACTGCTTTGTACACTCTTGGCATTCTCCTGTTGAGCTTCAATAGGTAGTCACCTGAAATGGTTTTCACTTCACAGGTGTGCCCTGTCAGGTTTAATAAGTGGGATTTCTTGCCTCTAAATGGGGTTGGGACCATCAGTTGCGTTGTGGAGAAGTCAGGTGGATACACAGCTGATAGTCCTACTGAATAGAATGTTAGAATTTGTATTATGGCAAGAAAATAGCAGCTAAGTAAAGAAAAACGAGTGGCCATCATTACTTTAAGAAATGAAGGTCAGTCAGTCCGAAAAATTGGGAAAACTTTAAAAGTGTCCCCAAGTGCAGTCACAAAAATCATCAAGCGCTACAAAGAAACTGGCTCACATACGGACCGTCCCAGGAAAGGAAGACCAAGAGTCACCTCTGCTGCGGAGGATAAGTTCATCCGAGTCACCAGCCTCCGAAATCGCAGGTTAACAGCAGTTTAGATTAGAGACCAGGTCAATGCCACACAGAGTTCTAGCAGCAGACACATCTCTAGAAAAACTGTTAAGAGGAGACTGTGTGAATCAGGTCTTCATAGTAGAATATCTGCTTGGGCTAAAGAACACAAGGAATGGACATTAGACCAGTGGAAATCTGTGCTTTGGTCTGATGAGTCCAAATTTGAGATCTTTGTGTCTTTGTGCAACGCAGAAAAGGTGAACGGGTGGACTCTACATGCCTGGTTCCCACCGCAAAGCATGGAGGAGGAGGTGTGATGGCGTGGGGGTGCTTTGCTGGTGACACTGTTGGGGATTTATTCAAAATTGAAGGCATACTGAACCAGCATGGCTACCACAGCATCTTGCAGCGGCATGCTATTCTATCCGGTTTGCGTTTAGTTGGACCATCATTTATTTTTCAACAGGACAATGACCCCAAACACACCTCCAGGCTGTGTAAGGGCTATTTGACCATGAAGGAGAGTGATGGGGTGCTGCGCCAGATGACCTGGCCTCCACAGTCACCGGACCTGAACCCAATCGAGATGGTTTGGGGTGAGCTGGACCGCAGAGTGAAGGCAAAAGGGCCAACAAGTGCTAAGCATCTCTGGGAACTCCTCCAAGACTGTTGGAAGACCATTTCAGGTGACTACCTCTTGAAGCTCATCAAGAGAATGGCAAGAGTGTGCAAAGCAGTAATCAAAGCAACATATTTTCAGTTGTTTCACACTTTTTTGTTATGTATATAATTACACATGTGTTAATTCATAGTTTTGATGCCTTCAGTGTGATTCTACAATTTTCATAGTCATGAAAATAAAGAAAACTCTTTGAATGAGAAGGTGTGTCCAAACTTTTGGTCTGTACTGTACCTTCCATCAATGACAGCCCCTTGCGCCTTCCTACAATATATATGTATATATCCCGGAAGTAGGACTGGTATGACATTCCCTTGTGAAGGCTTCTTCATCGCACTTCCCATATGGTCTCCTGACTAATCTCCAGCTATTATTGTGTCTGAGAGAAAAGCAGGACTGATCGCTGAAGACTAAGGGTTCTTTCACATATGCGTTTGGTGCGGATCCGTCTTGTATCTGCACAGATGGATCCACACCGATAATGCAAACGCTTGTATCTGTTCAGAACGGATCCGTTTGCATTATCATGAACAAAGTCAAAATGGATCCATCCTGAACACCACTGAAAGTCAATGGGGGATGGATCCATTTTAAATTGCACCATAATGTGTCAGTGAAAACGGATCCGTCCCCATTGACTTACATTGTAAGTCAGGACAGATCCGTTTGGCTCTGCATCGTCAGGCAGACACTAAAACGCTGCAAGCAGCGTTTTGGTGTCCGCCTCCAGAGCGGAATGGAGGCAGAACGGAGCCAAACTGATGCATTCTAAATGGATCCTTATCATTCAGAATGCATTGGGGCAAAACTGATCTGTTTTGGACCGCTTGTGAGAGCCCTGAAATGGATCTCACAAGTGGAACCAGAAATGGCAGTGTGAAAGTAGCCTAAGACATCAAATCCAGCTTTCATTGCCATCTTGCTGTGCACCATTATAGCCTTTAAGAACGATGGTGTGAGGTCAATGGAGCACCTGCAGCTGGACGTCTGTGTCGTAGCCCAGTGTTGTGCAAACACCCTCCAATGGTTTTTGTAAATTGGGTTGTGATGACCAGTTTCACTTTTAGTACAGAATAGATCAAAGGACGATCCGTTCATGTAGAGGTTTGCCTATGTGCAAATCTTGTTGTCATTCCAGTTTGTCATTGTTCCTTGAACCACTGGGATACACAAAATTAAACAGTACTGAAATCGCAGCATAGTCGCATAATGATCTGCTGAAGTGATAAACCGAGGTCTCTCAGTTCAAGGACAGTTTGCAACAAGTAGTGATAATTGGCACGCTGACTAATGGTTCCTACATGGGATGATGTACAAGCAGATTGTCGGGAAGGAACTGTTCCTTCCCAACAATCTACTGATCGCTAACGGAGGAGACCGATGAATTTACATGCACTGATCTCCTCTAGAGTATAGGGAGAAGCGATTGCTAATGCCTTAGATTTTCCCCATACAGACTTGTTGTTTCCACAGCACGATCTGCAACCAGATTTTTGTGCTGCACTAATGATCCAATTACCTCGCTCGTTTATTGGGTAATCAGCAGTACATTTAAACAGCCAGATCATCGCTAACGAGCGCTACTATGAATTCTTGTTAGTGATGATCTTTTCAATTCTTGGCCTGTGTTAAGGGCCCTTAACAGGAGTCATTGCACAATCATCCCACATTACTTTTTTTGAGGTTTCATGTGGCAAAAAAAACTTTGCTTTCAATCTGGCTTTTATGTACCTCCTACATGCCACAGGTTGGAGCTAGGTGCTTGGAAATTTGATCATCTGCAGATCTTAGTGACACTTGCTGTCCTTCTTGGTATTGCAATTTCAATGTTGGGTTGTAGTGAAACAAAAATCTATATACTGTAGGAAGGAACAAGGGGCCGTCATTGATTTTCGGTATGTGTAGGTTCCTAGCCTTGGTGAGGTAAGAGCCAGTTTTTATTAAGTGTCATTATTGCAGATTGCAGTCGGACACTTCAGCTGTTTAGTATGGCTGTAAAGCTGATCCGGGACGGGTTTTACTGGGAGTAGTCAAAAATGCTGGGTGGGTGGCTCTCCCCACGTTCCAGGCCGGGTCTTGGCAGGCTTATAAAAGAGGTCAGCACTATAAGGTGGTGTGGATCTACCTCCATCTGACAGTGAAGCTGTGGAGTCCTCTGTGCTGAAGGCTGAAGACTGCAAACAGGCATGAACTTTTCTGTGGCTGAGCATTCAGCATTCATTTTGTTTCTGCTGTGTATGAACAAGCACCAAGACTGTTATG
Organism: Bufo gargarizans; assembly: GCF_014858855.1. Lineage (NCBI taxonomy): Eukaryota > Metazoa > Chordata > Amphibia > Anura > Bufonidae > Bufo > Bufo gargarizans. Next base: position 489,783,759 of record NC_058080.1, on the reverse strand, counting down.
TTTTGCTGACTGTGAATAAAACACTGAAGTTTGATGTACAACCTGGTTCCTTGCCTCTATACTGTGTGCACTAACCTGTCTACCAGAGCAAATCCCCACAATACCTAAAGATAAATTATGTATTTTAAATATTCTAATTGTATATGTTCCAATGACATTACATTAAGAAAAGACAATATTCACATTTATGACTCTGTTTTGATCCCCACTGCTTGCTAGTACAGTGGTTATATTGGGCAATCCGAGTGAAAAGAATGTACATAATGGAATTTTGATTATAGCTGTTTCAGATAATGGAAGGATAATGGACGTTACATATTTCACCATCAAAACTGAATTATATAAACATTTTTTGACCAGAGAACTCTTAAGTATGCAATCACAGGACACTGATCCATATTCATTGTCCACTGTAGGGCGTGAGTGTCATTATCACCAATGCCACACAGCCCCAGGGCACAAAGTTAAAACAACCATCAGAGTTGTTCCAGCCACCCAACTGATGTGCAGATAGCATCACTTAATATTCCTGTCTAGTCCTACAGTACAGCTAGCTCCTGCCTATTTTTACATGTTCATTTTTAATATTCAATATAATGCTACTCTTTAACAAACCCGTTGCTCCCTGCTTCTTTTATGAAGCCTCCTGTGGTCTTTTAAGGGATTGTTAACCAAAGAATAGATCATGGTCTTTCAGCATGAGGAGACTCAGAAACACTCCATTAAACTTTTCACTGTGTACGTTATTATCAGGAGTAATCACTCACCTCTGAGTAGATGAGCAAGCTGAGGAGTAAGTACTTCTGGTGCTTCCTCAAGAATCTGCTTCGCTACTAAGACAGAAGATGAGTCATGAAACTCTCGATCCCCATTATATTGCTTCTCTGGATTTATGACTTTTATGACTGATGCTGCCAAACTTTTATCCTCACTATATAGGAACAAGATAGAAGTCTTCAGAAAATGTTCATAATTTAATACACTGGATTTAAAGGGGTTGTGCCAAGTTTTCAATGTATGCCCTATCCACATTTATTCTCTAAGGGACCGTGGGAGTTAGCCAAGTGGAGCACCCGGTCTCACTCCAACAGAGACTCTGTTCTCAGAATCAGTGGGGGTCCCAGTGATTGGGCCCTCACCAATCAAATAGTTACCTCCTATGCTATAGTTAGGGGATAACTTAAAAAACTTGACTTGGCACAACACCTTTAAAGTGGTGGTCCCTCAAATATTACATTTCGCTGTTAGATTTCAGTGACAAACTTGTTATAATGCCACCCTGCTGTTCTTTTGATTCCATCTCAGAATGTCCACACAGAGTTAGATCATACCCACATTCACAGAAGAGTAGACCTTATTATTATAGGCACTTATATAGCACTGCTATATTCCGCAGCGCTTTACAGACATTAGCATCAAGCTGTCCTCAATGGGGCTTACAATCTAAGTTCTCTAAAGAATGGCATGGAACTTTGAAGTCTGCCCTCAGTCTTCAGTTCAACCAAGGACTGAAAACACCTGTGTGTAACATATAGAGGCTTCTAGCCAGCCTCTTGTCACTACCCCAGTCCCTGACTATGGACATGTGGCCTAACTACCACTGTCCATCATCTTGCCTATCTGACTTGTTATACACAGGTGTCTTCAGTGCTTAGTAAAATGCTGAAGATTGAAGACAGACTCTCTTTAGTAACGCTCAATTTCAGCTTTGATAGAGGACTCTTTAAACTGAAACAACTGTTACACTTTAATGTGAATCTTACTTTAATTTCTATTTAAAGGGGTTGTCCGCTCTCACCATTCATGGTATATTATTCAGATATGCCACGAATGTCAAATAGGTGCTGGTCCCACCTCTCCACAACAGGAATGCCGAAGTGAAGGAGAGCAACCCCAATTCACCGCTATGCGAGTTCCAAAAATATGTAAGGACTGGTTCAGCAATTTCTATCAGTCCTATAGTGGTGAATAGAGGGGTAGCCATGCTTGCTTGGCTTGATCTCCATTTAGTGATATGGGGCTTCCACAAATAGCAAAGCATGCTCGCTTGGCTATTTTCAGGTGTCCCATAGCAGTGAATGGAGAAGACACCTTGTATGCGCTGTGTGCCTTCCTTCACTTCCAGGGCCCTGTTCTGGACAAAGGAGCAGGTCCCAGAGGTGGGACTTGCACCTATCTGACATTTGCGGCATATCTTAACAATATGCCATAAATGTTGAGTTGAAACCACCCCTTTAAATGTTATAACATTATAACTTCTTATGGCCCCTAATATGCCCTGTCTGAGATGGTTTAACAAGCGTCTTAAGATAAGCATACCAGTAGGATCCTTTCTACAGGCACATAAAGGTACCTATAAATCATTCCAATAATGTTAATTTCCATGTGTTCATATCCATTTTGATATTAGGGTTAAACATCTCTAGCCTTAAGTGTTATGTAATACCTTGTAAAAGCACTGAAGTTCACAAGTGTCACTGATAACTTGTCTTCATCATTCAGTCTCTGAAGATTAATTTCATCCTTGAAAATGAGGTATGACTCAGGGATCTCCAGCTCCTCCAATAAAAACCGTGTCTCGCTATAGAAGTCAAAATCAATCCTTGTAACATTTAGAACAGGCAGGCAGAGAACACTCGGTGATGTGATCTAAAGAGATGGATCTAAATGTCAGTGTTTACATCTAGATCATGCAACCTGGAAAAAATGAATACTTAGCTCCGTGATTCAACTTCACGTGCCATGAAATACTGAGGAAATTACATTTAGTAAGGGTACGACGATTTAGTAAGAGGAACAAAATCAGAGCCTTGCAGGTATGATACCTTTCAGTTGCAATGATGTTACACAGCAAGCTTTAGAGACAACTCAGGTCTCTTTATCAGGCCTAATATGAAGCCATTAAAAGGTATCATACCTGTGAGACTCTTATTTTGTTTCTCTTTATGATTCCAATAAACCAAATTTCTACTGGCTAACACAGTACCACTTTTTATTTTATTTTATTTTTGACTACAAGTAAGTGTACAACCACGTGGTCAGGTTCCCTGATGTAGTTTTGGAAGCCAAAACCAGAAGTGAATTCAAAACAGAGAAGAAAAAGTGACCATGTGGCAGCACCCTAAGGCCACTTTCACATGGGCGTCTTATTTTAGGCCCAGATAAGAGGCGGGTGCGTTGCGGGAAAATGCACGATTTTTCCACACAAGTGCAAAACATTGTCATGCGTTTTGCACTGGCGTGAGAAATATCGCGCATGTTTGGTACCCAAACCCGAACTTCTTCACAGAAGTTCGGGTTTGGGATCAGTGTTCTGTAGATTGTATTATTTTCCCTTATAACATGGTTATAAGGGAAAATAATAGCATTCTGAATACAGAATGCATAGTAAAAGAGCGCTAGAAGGGTTAAAAAAAAAATTAAAAATAATTTAACTCACCTTAGTCCACTTGATAGCGAAGCCCGGCATCTCCTTGTGTCTCCTTTGTTGAATAGGACCTGTGGTGAGCATTTAATACAGGTAAAGGACCTTTGATGACGTCACTCTGGTCATCACATGGTCTTTTACCATGGTGAATCACCATGGTAAAAGATCATGTGACGTACCATGTGATGACCGGAGTGACCTCATCAAAGGTCTTTTACCTGTATTTAATGCTCACCACAGGTCCTATTCAACAAAGGAGACACAAGGAGATGCCGGGCTTCGCTATCAAGTGGACTAAGGTGAGTTAAATTATTTTTAATTTTTTTTTTAACCCTTCTAGCGCTCTTTTACTATGCATTCTGTATTCAGAATGCAATAATTTCCCCTTATAACCATGTTATAAGGGAAAATAATAATGATCGGGTCTCCATCCCGATCGTCTCCTAGCAACCGTGCGTGAAAATCGCACCGCATCCGCACTTGCTTGCGGATGCAATGCGATTTTCACGCTTCCCATTCACTTCTATGAGGCCTGCGTCGCGTGAAAATCGGACAATATAGAGCATGCTGCGATTTTCACTCAACGCACAAGTGATGTGTGAAATTCACAGCTCATGTGCACAGCCCCATAGAAATGAATGGGTCAGGATTCAGTGCGGGTGCAATGCGTTCAACTCACGCATCGCATCCACACGGAATACTCGCCCGTGTGAAAGGGGCCTAAGGGTACCTGCATACGGGTGCAGGTTAACGTGCAGAAGATCCGCACAAATTTCTGTGCGGTTTTCTGTGCAGTTTTTGGTGCAGATTTAATGCGGCTTTGCAGCACATCTCACCCTTCCATTGAAAAGGGTGAAATCTACCCAAAAGATCCGCAAACATGATTGACATGCTGTGGATTTCTAAATCAGCAGAGCAATTCAATTTCCACACGGAAAAAAAGAAGCAAAGTGGACATGAGATTTGTTTAATCTCACATACTTTACTGGTCGTGTATTACAAGCTGGGAAAAACCATGCATAATCTGTATCGTTTGTAGGTACCCCAGGAGAGCGATCTTTAAAACAACATTGAAAATACATATGAGCATAGGGAAATATATAGACCCTTCATGACCGACCTCATGCACACGACCGTTGTGTGCATCCATGGCCGTTGTGCCGTTTTCCGTTTTTTTTCGCGGACCCATTGACTTTCAATAGGTCCGTGGAAAAATCGGAAAATGCACCGTTTGGCAGCCGCATCCGTGATCCGTGTTTCCTGGCCGTGAAAAAAATATGACCTGTCTTTAATTTTTTCACGGCCAGCGGTTCCCGGACCCATTCAAGTCAATGGTTCCGTGAAAAAAACGTGATCCGTGTCCGTGATCCGTGTCCGTTTTTTCCTATCATTTCAATGGCAAACTTGACTTAGATTTTTTTTTTCATTTTTCATGTCCGTGGATCCTTCAAAAATCAAGGAAGACCCACGGACGAAAAAACGGTCACGGATCACGGACCTCCGGACCCCGTTTTTGCGGACCTTAAAAAAAAACGGTCGTGTGCATGAGGCCTAATCTTGATGGACCCTGTGCTGCTGGAGCAGGCATTTAGTTTAAGACAAGGCACAGGCGGTGTCATAAATTAAATGCCTGCTCCGGCAGTCCATGTGCCAGACTGAAATCTACACCAGCTCATAGCTGGCATAGATTTTAATCAACATTTATACCAGTTTTTGGCATAAATAAAGATGTGCCGACCCCATCCACACCCCCACCATGCCCCTTTTTCGGAAACTGGCGAGGGTGACATGAAAATACTGGTTGAGGCTAAATTAAAAAAAGGTGTTTTTTTTTTACTTTTTAATGCCAAAAGGCATCCCCCATAGTCTTTTTAATTAGGTTTATCGGGAAAGTGGGGGAATAAGTACAGAACAAATGACAGGACCAATACACAACCAAAAAACAAACATATTGAAGTTGTCAATAATATCACACATTGTAGACTGAATTCCAGTATTAGCATGTAGGCATGGCTAATGCCACTGCCAGGCTATGAAAGGTCCCTACCATGGGTAGTGAATGCACAATGCAAGCAATTCAAACTGAAGCTACCATATAAGAATCACTTCCTAGCAAATATCCAGTGCCACTCATTACAGATAAAATAGCATTACCCTGGAAGCTAAACACTGATATAATGTAGCTCACCAGGAAAAAAAGAAGGGAAATACAGTAGCATGCAAAGCATTTCATTAAGTGGTAAAATGTATAAGGTCTGTACAGATTTTAAAGGGGTTTCCACATTTTAGATATTGATGACCAATCCTCTGGATAGCTCATCAATATCAGACTAATGAGGTCTGACATAGTGGGTACCAGCAGTTGCCACAAACAGCTGATCGGTGGGGGAACTAGGTGTTGGACCCCATCAATATGATATTGATGATCAATTCAAAGGATAGGTCGTCAATATTCAAACGTTGTAAAACCCCTTTAAGTTGGTGTATTTAATATTGATGACCCATACTGAGGATAGGTCATCAATATCAGATTGGCATGGGGTTCGGCTACCGGCACCACAACGGCCTTTTTCAGAAACTAACCGAGCACAGCACCATCCACTGGATAGTGGCTGTGCATGGTATTGCGGCTTAGTCCCATTCACTGGAATGAGACTGAGCTGCGCCTAGATCATGAGACTGATGAACGTGGCATCACAGGGCTCAGCAGAGGTTCTGGGAGTCTGCAACCAGTTTAAGTCTCTGGGTATTACTAAGAATGTGTCCTTCAATGACAAAAATCCTGAAAAATACACATAACTATACAGCTGTGGCTCTAGAAATCTTCCTATCCAGGGTTAACTTTGATGCTTAGCCCCAAACATACATTGACATTAATACCATTTAACTTACTGTACATTCCATTTAATGTCAGTCAATGTTTCCTAATTTCCTAGCACAACTTGCTCATAATAGAAGCTTGATCAATGTTGTGCTGCCGTTTCTACAAAATCAATGGTTCCAGCTTGACTGTGTCAGCCTAGTTTTCCCATTAAAGGGACTCTTCCATGAGAAACAGACATTTTTTAACTCTCTAAACCTACTCTGGATAGGTCTAGATCAGGGGTCCACAACCTTTTTTGGTCTGGGGGCCGCATTGTCACATCGCTCTATTTCAAGGGGCCACACATAAAATAATGTTGATTGGCGCTCATCTGCCTATTACACAAGCCAGTGCAAAGTGACTGGGGAGGAGTGATCACTGCCACAGTCGTGCTGCAAATAATCGGACATCTTTCATCCTGATAAAATATGCAAATCAGCCGACAAATGAGCAATTCCTTGTTTATCGACTGATCAGCTGCACGATTATACCGGCCAGATATAAGATATGAGCGCTCCTTATGAACACTTGTTCCCAGTAATTGTCCCAAATATCGTGCTGCAGCATAGCCCCTGGAACCGAAGAGTTATACTTACCTGCTCCCTGCCTCTCCGGTTCTTCAAACTGCCCCCACTGTTTACACCTGGCAGTGCATGGACATGGTCATACACCACTCCAGCCAATGACTGGCTTAGGCGGTGATGTGGTCACAAGCAGCATGTCACGGCTGAAGCCAGTCATTGACTGGAGCCGTGCAAGTGACCATGACCATGCACTGTCAGGTGTAAACAGAACAGGAACCGAAAGATGGAGGCAGCGGGGGCAGCGCAGAGGACCAGAGCAGAGTGGAGCAGGTAATTATGAATTTTCTATTTCAGAGTTTGAAATTATGAATTTTCTATTGGCAGGAGATGGTGATAACCAGTGAGCTCCGTCCTCTGCAGTGAAGGAAAATGCTGATTTATAAATAGGAGGCAGGATGGAAGGAAATGTCACGACTTTTCTGGTAAAAATGATTTTTAACAAGTTCCTGCAGCGTGGCTACAAAATGATTTAAAAAATTTGAAAACTAAATAAATTAAACAATAAAATAAAAAGGAAAAAGTGCTTAATAAAAGAGTGTTCACTGTCCCACCACAGTCTTTTTATGAAAAAGTGCAAAATTAAAAAAAAGGGACACTGTTACTTTTTTAAATGTTGCACTTTTTCATAAAAAGACTGTGGTGGGACAGTGAAGACTCTCTTTTATTAAGCACTTTTTCCTTTTTATTTTATTTTTAAATTTATTTAGTTTTTAAATTTTTTAAATCATTTTGTAACTTTTTTTTAAATAGATTTTTAGTACATAATTTGTCCCCAAGAGGTCACTGAAAGACCTTTGGGAGACAATAAGTGACTTTTTTTTGTACTATTTCCACTGTAACTGGAGCATCCAAAGGAGCCCCAGTTACAGGGAAACCAGCCTGCTGCGGAGGCTTTGTACCAGGGCAGCGCTCCTCTGTTCCTGAGACACCCAGCGATCACGTGATCGCTGGGTCTACACTGCAGAGCGCTCATAGAGGAGAAAGCAGAAGCGCTAATAAAGCGCTTCTGTCTGCTCCTCGGCTTCCCCGGTCTCACTTATGCTACAGTGCAGGAGCAAAACCTGTGATCCATCTGCTGTGCGGCGCTCTGTGCAGAAACACAGCTGATTGCAGGATCAGCTGTGTTTCTGCCCAGCAGGGCGGGGGCCGCAAACCATGGCTCTGGGGGCCGCAGGTTGTGCACCCCTGGTCTAGATAAACATGGACCTCAAAATGGTTAGAATTTCAAAGCCGACAGTCTATAATGACACCAAACCAAGACCAAACTCTGGAGTAACCACAAAAAGTTAAGAGCGACCATAAAACATACATGACAAAAAGATGTATTAAAACCGATTAACAGCTATAGAGCATTACAGACAATGATTCAATGCAATCAAAATCATACATAAATAAAAAAGGACAGTACAGAGTCACACACAGTAAAACTATAATTAGAGAGTATTCAAAACCTAAATATAACGCAAAAAAATCTGTGTATGGGTACTTTCACACTTGCGTTAAACTTTTCCGCTATTGAGTTCCGTCCTAGGGGCTCAATACCAGAAAAAAACTGATCAGTTTTATCCTAATGCATTCTGAATGGAGAGTAATCTGTTCAGCATGCATCAGAATGTCTCCAGTTCAGTCACTGTACGGTTTTTGGCCGGAGAAAATATCGCAGCATGCTGCAGTATTTTCTCCGTCCAAAATTCCGAAACACTTGCCGGAATGCTGGATCCGGCATTATTTTCCATTGAAATGCATTAATGCTGGATCCGGCACCAAGTCTTCTGGTTGGAGGGCAGTAGCTGGTACACTCTAACTAACTGTCTTATCCTGCTCACAGCAGTGGCGGATCCAGGGGGGGGCAACGAGGCAATTGCCCCCTCCCCCCCCGAGCTGGTGGCGGGCACAGGGAGATGAGCACTTCCATTGTGGAAGCGCTCATCTCCATAGTCATCTGTATCGCCGTCCTCAGGACAGTGATACAGATGACTGTGCTGAGGCAGGGGAGGGAAAGGCGTGTCCCTTTCCCTTCCTCTGAAAGGCTGCAGGCACTAGGCCAGCAGCCTATCAGAGACCGACGCAGGCCATACAGCGCGGGACACAGGCCGGAAGAGGCCTGCATCGCATCTCTGACATGGAGGTAAGTATGTGTTTTATTTTTATTTTTTATATATACAATACTTTTACTGGCACATAGGGGGGCTGTAATTGCTGGCACATGGGGGGCTGTTATTGCTGGCACATGGGGGCTGTTATCAATACTGGCACATGGGGGGCTGTTATTAATACTGGCACATGGGGGGGCTGTTATTAATACTGGCACATGGGGGGCTGTTATTAATACTGGCACATAGGGGGCTGTTATTAATACTGGCACATGGGGGGGCTGTTATAAATACTGGCACATGGGGGGGGCTGTTATAAATACTGGCACATGGGGGGGCTGTTATTAATACTGACACATGGGGGGGCTGTTATTAATACTGGCACATGGGGGCTGTTATTAATACTGGCACATGGGGGGGCTGTTATCATTGGCACATGGGGGGGCATCTACTGGGGGCACTATAGGGGCATCTACTGAGGCCACAAAGAAGGGGTATTTTCTATGGGGCGCTCTGTACAGTACAATTTTATCCTGGGACACATTATGGTGGGTACTATGGGGAAGGGGGGAGAGGAGTACTATGGGGTCATCTACGAAAGGGTATTTTATACTTGCAAATTATGGGGGACACTGAGGGCATCTACTGGAGCATTTTATACTGGTACATTATGGGGGGCACTAGGAGGAAGGAGGGTGTGGAGCACTATGGGGGCATTTACTAGGGGCACTATATAGGGGTATTTTATACTGGCACATTATGGGGGCACTATGGGGACATTAGCTCACCTGGGGCATTACAAGGGGGTATTTTTTGCACATTATAAGGATAATTATTTCTACTGGGGGGGCATTATGGTGGGCTTTATTACTCCCCCATGGTATGAGCCGCCTAGTAGCAGGACCAGCCTCTCCCTGCTCTGCTATCCCTCTGCCCCTTCTCCAAATCCTTATTATGAAATCTTTCTCATTAGGATAAAACACATCAGCTCCGCCGAGCCCCCCAGTCAAAGTGTTGAAGTGGTGTCCGAAATCCCCAAGGGTCAAGCCAAGTAATTGTAAGTTTTCATGTGATATATGTTTGTTATACACATATAGCATACACTGTGCCACACAATATACAGTATACCTCTACACTGTGTAGTCTGTTCTATAAGCACCATTGTTTTGTGGCGGCGGACAGAAAATAATCTGGAAGTGCCCCTCCCGAGACCAGGCTCTAGATCCGCCACTGGCTCACAGACTGAGGGCTCATGCACACAAACGTTTAGTTTTGAATACTTTAAGGCCTCTTTCACACGGGCGTCATGTTTATTGCCCGGATAAGAGGCGGGTGCGTTGCGGGAAAATGCGTGATTTTTCCGCGCGAGTGCAAAACATTGTAATGCGTTTTGCACTCACGTGAGAAAAATCGCGCATGTTTGGTACCCAAACCCGAACTTCTTCACAGAAGTTCGGGCTTGGGATTGATGTTCTGAAGATTGTATTATTTTCCCTTATAACATGGTTATAAGGGAAAATAATAGCATTCTGACTACAGAATGCATAATATTAAGGCTGGTTACAGCCTGCATTTGTGGGAGGGGCTGCTGTCTATATGTTCCCCACGCGTCCTCACCTGGAGGACGTCTGCTTCATGCAGCTTCCTCGATCCGTCACTTCCGGTCGCAGCGCGTCTCTTCCGGGGCTCCTCCGAGCGGCGGTCACGTCCTCCTTGCGCTCTGGACCCAAGCGCTTCGTCTCCCCCACGCGTCGGCGGGATGGGTAGGGTCCGGCCTGCGGGCTACCCCCTCCTCGGGGTCTCTCCCATCCTCTGGCTTGGGCGCCGTCCCAGGCCGGCGTGCGCTCCGGCGGGGGGCGCGCGCCGGAGCTTCTCGGCCGGGCCTGGGCTTCCGGTCACGTGATCAGCGTGCGTTCCAGCTTGGAGCGCACGCCGGAATCCGGCCGGGCCCGGGCCCGCGGCGTGAACTGGGCCTAACCTACCCTCTTTCCTCACCTCCGTCCCCTGTTTTCATCTTTTCTTACATATATTTGCTCTACTAATTTGTCATATTATTAGTTTCCTTCCAAGAGTATTCTCTGTGAACATTTACTGTTATCTTATGCGTAGTAGTTTTATATGCATTTTTTGCATGTCTGCTGATCCAAGATATCTATTCTGTTTGTTGTCCATAAGTTGCCTGTAATGTGCCTGACTCTGTCTTCGTGGTCATTTAGTTTTGGATGCTTTGTATAATTTCTTTATATTTATTTTTATATTACAGTATTTAAAGGGTACCTAAACCTTTACTCAAAGCAAAGAAGATGAATCATTTGTTCTCAGTGCGCCCTTCACCTTCGTCTTGTACCACCATTGCTCTGCTTTTGCAGATTTCGGTGTATGAATCCGGTATATGCACTATGGATTAGTTATCTGCATGCTTCAAAAGCAGAGCAGAACCAATGTCAAAGATGTGCTTGGGTATGACTGCACGGTGGGGTCGCGTGGTGCTTTCGATGCGGCTGCGCTGTGTTTGGGCATCATGCGGTCGTGCGGGACATAGCGGGTTCTCGGGCTAATGGGGCCTCACTGTCCAGCGGATCTGTATTGTTAATGGCCGCGTGGCACCGTCAATACTGCGCGGCTTGTTGATGGTGCGGAACAGTGTGGTCTCATTGGTTTTATTGGAGCCTGCTGCGGCCCGTGTGGCAGTTTGCTCGGCCGCGGCGTGGCGGAGTCGCGGGCGCCGGGTGACCGTGCGTGTGATCATACTCTTAGGGGTGTTTAGTATTTTCACTTTAAATAGTAATTTATAAAAACACTGTTCGTTCACATGTGATGTTACTTCTAGCAGCCGATTGCCGGTCCTTTACAGACAATGCTGGCGGAGCCTGCAATGCCACGTATCCTCTCCTGTGATCACAGCTAGGGCAGCGTGCGAGTCCTGTGCGTATCTAGTGCCGTGTCTGCCGCCCTCCTGGGCGCATGCATCGGGCACCATTGTAGTGCCGTCCTTGCATGCTCAGGTTTGGCACGGCTGTCCCGTGCGGCCCTCCTGGGCGCTTGCGTGTGGCACCGCCGTGTTACACCTAGGTGCTGATTATTGCTTGTTGTCTATCCCTGGGTCTGTTTTCCTTGCTTCTTATCTCGCTCGCACACATCATCCGTAGTCTTCCTGGTTCGCCCTGGCTCGTTTCGCCCCTGTCATCCTGGATCGCCCAGGCCCGTTCCTGCCTCTGTCATCCTGGTTCGCCCGGGCTCGTTCCTGTCTCTGTCATCCTGGATCACCCAGGCTCGTTCCTGTCTCTGTCATCCTGGATCACCCAGGCCCACACTGCCTCTGCCATCCTCCTTTGCTCCCCATCCGGTTCTCCGGTCCCGCATCCTCTTTCTCTTCCCTGCTCTCCAAAGCGATGTCTAAGAATAATGATAATATCAAAGCCAACTGGTACAAGTTCTTCTTTAGTACAACGGACTTGGGGGTATCTACAAATGTAATCAGGTATAATTGCATGTATTGTTTCTATTTTTTCATTTATTTTTCAGTACATCCTAGCCGAGAAGCCGTGGTTAGCAGGCACGGGGCTGGCCGGCCTGTTTCTCCATTTCAAAAAAAAAAAAAAAGAGAAAAGAAGCTTCAGGAACACAGCGGAGAGACCAGACGCCGGTGTGATCATTAAGGTGCTGCCTTGCGGACGCTGCTGCAGGGCTCTGGAACTGCGATTCTGGTTCCCATCGTCTAGGCTACCGCTGGCCCATTCCCACAACTGCCCCTTAGTCGCTGCACAATCGCTCTCTGCCTCCTCGACTGGAACCAGAAACTGCACCTTCCACCGCCGCTACCAGATGTAACACAGGTTATCCCCTCCGGGGTAGCTAACTCCATGGACGTCATTTTAGTCGTGGGGTTTCTGTTACTGTGCCATTTTTCCGGTTTCCTAATGTACCATTTTTGGGCAATCTTTTCTATAACAAACAGGGCTGCGGTGCTGTCGTTTATTCAGCCCTCCCGATCTGAAGTAGCGGCTCATCAGCTTCCCGAATTCTTCAGGTATCAGGTATACGCCTTTTGTCTGTCTTCCCTGTCGTCCTGGATCTCCCAGGCTCTCTCTGCTCCTGTCATCCTGGATCGCCCAGGCTCGCTCTGCTCCTGTCCTCCTGGATCGCCCAGGCTCGCTCTGCTCCTGTCGTCCTGGATCGCCCAGGCTCGCTCTGCTCTTGTCGTCCTGGATCGCCCAGGCTCGCTCTGCTCTTGTCGTCCTGGATCGCCCAGGCTCGCTCTGCTCCTGTTGTCCTGGATCGCCCAGGCTCGCTCTGCTCCTGTTGTCCCGGATCGCCCAGGCTCGCTCTGCTCCTGTCGTCCTGGATCGCCCAGGCTCGCTCTGCTCCTGTCGTCCTGGATCGCCCAGGCTCGCTCTGCTCCTGTCGTCCTGGATCGCCCAGGCTCGCTCTGCTCCTGTCGTCCTGGATCGCCCAGGCTCGCTCTGCTCCGGTCGTCCTGGATCGCCCAGGCTCGCTCTGCTCCGGTCGTCCTGGATCGCCCAGGCTCGCTCTGCTCCGGTCGTCCTGGATCGCCCAGGCTCGCTCTGCTCCTGTCGTCCTGGGTCGCCCAGGCCCTCTTTGCTCCTGTCGTCCTGGATCGCCCAGGCTCGCTCTGCTCCTGTCGTCCTGGATCGCCCAGGCTCGCTCTGCTCCTGTCGTCCCGGATCGCCCAGGCTCGCTCTGCTCCTGTCATCCTGGATCGCCCAGGCTCGCTCCGCTCCTGTCGTCCTGGATCGCCCAGGCTCGCTCTGCTCCTGTCGTCCTGGATCGCCCAGGCTCGCTCTGCTCCTGTCGTCCTGGGTCGCCCAGGCCCTCTTTGCTCCTGTCGTCCTGGATCGCCCAGGCTCGCTCTGCTCCTGTCGTCCTGGATCGCCCAGGCTCGCTCTGCTCCTGTCGTCCTGGATCGCCCAGGCTCGCTCCGCTCCTGTCATCCTGGATCGCCCAGGCTCGCTCCGCTCCTGTCGTCCTGGATCGCCCAGGCTCGCTCTGCTCCTGTCGTCCTGGATCGCCCAGGCTCGCTCTGCTCCTGTCGTCCTGGATCGCTCAGGCTCGCTCTGCTCCTGTCGTCCTGGATCGCCCAGGCGCGCTCTGCTCCTGTCGTCCTGGATCGCCCAGGCTCGCTCTGCTCCTGTCGTCCTGGGCCGCCCAGGTTCGCTCTGCTCCGGTCTCCCTGGATCGCCCAGGCTCGCGCAGCTCCCCCAGGCTCGCCCTACCTCGGTCATGCCGGATCGCCCAGGCTCGCTCTGTCTCTGTCATTCTGGATCACCCAGGCCCGCTCTACCTCGGTCTTCCTGGGTCGCCCAGGCCCACGTTGCCTCTCTCATCCTGGGACGCCCAGGCCCACGTTGCCTCTCACATCCTGGATCGCCCAGCTTACTCTTCTGCCGTCACCTGGACCGTCACGTCACTAACTACCCACTGCCTTCCCGGTTCACTCAGGTCATTTAACAACCCAGCTCCGGCCTGAATCATTCGTGCCCTTGTTACCTCCCGTGGCGGTCGGTTCAATTAACCATTTCCCTCCTACAGCGGTGGTAGTCTTTTTGCCCACTTATCCAGGCCTACCCCGCACTGGCTCCAGGCACAGTTCAGCCAGATAGTTCTTGGAGGGTGATAGGCATCCCTCCTGACTCCACGCCAATGTACACCTCAGCCCCTACCACAAGTATTAAGGCTGGTTACAGCCTGCATTTGTGGGAGGGGCTGCTGTCTATATGTTCCCCACGCGTCCTCACCTGGAGGACGTCTGCTTCATGCCCCACCCTCCCGACCCTTCTTTCTTTCATTCCACTCTCTTGGGTGGCCCACTTATCCAGGCCTACCCCGCACTGGCTCCAGGCACAGTTCAGCCAGATAGTTCTTGGAGGGTGATAGGCATCCCTCCTGACTCCACGCCAATGTACACCTCAGCCCCTACCACAAGTATAATAGTGCTGGAAGGGTTAAAAAAATAAAAAAGTTAACTCACCTTATCCTCTTGATCGCGTAGTTCCCGGTCCCTTCTTTACTAGCTGTGGGCTGAATGACCTGTGGTGATGTCAGATCACATGCTCCAATCACATGGTCCATCACCATGGTGATGGAGCATGTGATCTGACATCACCACAGGTCCTTTAGCCCAAGCCCACAGCTAGCAAAGAACAGACCGGGAACTACGCGAACAAGAGGATAAGGTGAGTTAACTTTATTTTTTCAACCCCTCCAGCACTATTTTACTTTGCATTCTGTAGTCAAAATGCTATTATTTTCCCTTACAACCATGTTATAAGGGAAAATAATACAGTGAATAGACTGTCACCTAGAACCCATGCCTGAAAATCGCACCGCATCCGCACTTGCTTGCGGATGCTTGCGATTTTCACGCAACCCCATTGACTTCTATGGGGCCTGCGTTGCGTGGATTATCGCACCACAACGCACAAAGAGGAGCATGCTGCGATTTTCACGCAACGCATAAGTGATGCGTGAAAATCACCGCTCATGTGAACAGCCCCATAGAAATGAATGGGTCAGGATTCAGTGCGGGTGCAATGCATCAAACCCAATACAGGGGGTCACAGGACCCACCTCGGCATTGTCACAGAGTGCCTGCCGAATGATTCAGCACGGCGGTGATCATAAATACACATAACATACCGGTACGTCATGTGTCCTTAAGTACCAGGGGATCATGACGTACCGGTATGTCATGTGTCCACAACAGGTTAAGGGTTATGGACTGGGTCTGAAGAGTGATATAAAATGACTGTTTTTATGGTTAACAATTTTTTGGAATTTTTGCAGATTTTTAAAAATTTGTAATTTGTAATTTTTGCTGATTTTTTAAAATGTTCCATATCCCTATGTATATTTTACAAAAATTCCTAAAATCAGTGAGAAATGGAAAATTAAAGGATTTTCCAGGATTGTTTAACTAATGACCTATTCACTGGATAGGTCATCAGTATCTAATCAGTGGGGGTCCATCAGCTCCTGTGAGCGCCACTCCCTTTCACTTGAATAGGGCCGAGCTGCTCCTAGGCCATATGACATATGAATGTGTTGTCACTCAGCTTAGAAAAAGCAGAGAGAAGGCAAAGAGAAGCTTCTCAAACAGCTGATCTGTGGGGGTCCCCGCCAGTCAGATACTGATGACCTATCCTGAAGATAGTTAATCAGTAAATAAAAATCTTGAAACCCCTTTAAAGCAAAAAAACACCAAAAAATTTAATAAAATATGGGGGTCATTTATTAAGACCTGCGGGTCTCCACTGTTCCAAACAGCAATAATGTCAATTGCGATAATTAAAGCCTTTAGATGCCGTGATCAAATGAGAGCGCGTGCTTCCACGCTTCTTACCGGCATTCTCTGCGGCCACTGAGGATGCTGGTAATTGATTTCAATACAGTAAACCTCGCTGAAAAGGCTGAGGACATTGAAGCTGCAATTCTTATTTTGGCCACCAGGTGGCAGGCCAACATAACAAATGAGCAATCCTGAGCAATAACTGGATTTTAAAAATCCATGATTGTTCAGAATAAAAAAATTGATTTTGTATGCTCAAATACGGGCTTCAAAATCATTACAAATAAGTAAAAAAAAAACTTAAGAAATATATTTAAAAAAAACAAAAAATATAAAAGTTTAAATCACCCCCTTTCCGTATAATAAAAAAATAAATACATAAATAACAAAAACTATAAACATTATGGGTAGCCTGTACTATTAAAATATCAAAATATTTTTCCAATACGACGAAAGGCGTAATGAAAAAAAGGGTCAAAATGGGAATTTGCTATTTTTTCATTGCTTTTCTTACCCAAAAGATTTAATAAAATGTGATCAATTATATCAATAAAAACTACAGATTGTCCCACAAAAAATTAACGGAACGTCATGGGAACAAAATTCGTAATACGGTGGAGGAATTGCGTTTTTTTCCAATTCCACACAATTTGGAATTTGTTTTTTTAAACACTTCCCACTATATTGTATGCCAGAATAAATGGCAATGATCCTTCTATCTTTATTCAGTAGGACCTGCGCTGACGTCACCGCACTCACCACATCATCAGAGGTCCTTTTGCAGGTCCTAAAAGAAGAAGTAAGAAGACGATGGCGGCTGCGCGAACAAGAGGATGAGGTGAGTTAATTTATTTTATTTTTTAACCCCTCAAGGCACATTTTACTAAGCATTCTATATTAAGAATGCTATTATTTTCCCTTTTTAACAATGTTATAAGGGAAAATAATAAAATCTACACAACACCGAACCCAAACCCGAACTTCAGTGAAGAAGTTTGGGTCTGGGTATCACATTCCGTTTTTTATCACGTGCATGCAAAATGCATTGCACTTGGCCGGAAAAAACTGAACAACGCAACGCAATAGCAGTCAAAACTGACTGAAATTGCGTACGCACTCGCGCGGGTTTCCAGCAATGCACCCAGGACGCATCCGGAGCAAATCGGGATGCCCGTGAGAAAAAGGCATATAGAACATACTGCGTTTTTCACGCAACACAGAACTGATACGTAAAAAAAACGCTCATGTACGTAGACCCATAGAAATGAATGGGTCCGGATTCAGTGGGGGTGCTATGTGTTCACATCATGCATTGCACTCGCGTGGAAAACTCGCTCGTGTGAAAGGCGCTTAAGGGTTAAACAATAGGTCATTTTCTGATGACACAGTCTCAGTACAACATATCAGTACAAAGGGCACACTTGGCAGCCTATTTTTTATTTATTTTTGACATGGACCCTTGAACTTGGTAAATGTCCATGTTGACATGGGTACCCAAGTTTGCTAGGGGTCACAGCCTTCTCTAGCTACTCCCCTGGGTCTTTGCTTACAATATTTTCATCTCACAATTGTCTCTCTGGAAAGAATAGTCTACAGATATTATTGCCTCAAAGGCAGATTATACTTAACAGCTATTACCCTCCTGAACAAGGCCCCTTGCAGACGACTGTGTCCAGATTAGGTCCAGATGCGTTGTGAATGCATTCAGTGAAAAATGCGCGATTTCACAGGCAAAGACATTCAGTTTTGCCTGTGATTGCTTTCAGTTTTTATTGCGCGGGTGCAATGCGTTATGATACGTTTTGCACGCGCGTGATAAAAAAACTGAATGTATACAAACAACATCTCTTAGCAACCGTCCTTGAAAAACTCATCGCGTCCGCACTTGCTTGCAGATACAATGCATGGTGCCAGTGTTGCGTAAAAGTGAAAATCGCAGCATATAGAACATGCTGCGATTTTCACACAACGCGCAAGTGATGCGTGAAAATAAACGCACATGTACACAGCCTCATTGAAATGAATGGGTCCGGATTCCGTGCGGGCGTAATGACCTCACATCACGCATTGCACCCGCACAGAATACTCACTCGTGTAAAAGGGGCCTAAGGGAGCCTTCACATACAACACTTTTAGTTTTTTTGCAGAAATGTCTGTTATTGAAAATCAGCTCCGTTTACTTGACTGTGGCTTGCAGAAATCCATGTGTTTGCTGCCAAAACAACCTCATTGAGCTGAATTGAACAGATTTTCAGCAGCAGTAATTTCTGCAACAAAGTCTGCTGGGTGTGAACTCAGCCTAAGGCCTCTTTCACACGACCGTTTTTTTTTTTTCCGTTTTGCGGGCCGTTTTTTGCGGTCCGTATACGGAACCATTCATTTCAATGGTTCCGCAAAAAAAACGGAATGTACTCCGTGTGCATTCCGTTTCCGTATTTCCGTTCCGTTTAAAGATAGAACATGTCCTATTATTGCCCGCCAATCACGTTCCGTGGCTCCATTCAAGTCAATGGATCCGCAAAAAAACGGAACACATACGGAAATGCATCCGTATGTCTTCCGTATCTGTTCCGTTTTTTGCGGACCCATCTATTGAAAATGTTATGCCCAGCCCAATTTTTTCTATGAAATTACTGTATATGCCATACGGAAAAACGGAACGGAAAAACGGAACGGAAACACAACGGAAACAAAAAACGGAACAACGGATCCGTTTAAAACGGACCGCAAAACACTGAAAAAGCCATACGGTCGTGTGAAAGAGGCCTAAGGGGCGCAAGTGGCTGTTCATCAGTATTTCGCACCTATGAACTCCTCCATACAATATTATGCCTTATCTGCTCTAAATTGGTATTTTAACCATCTGTAATTTGCAAAGGTTGACAGGCACCATATTTCATACTTTCAGCATGATACATAATTTTTACTGCAGTAAAACCCATGCCATTGCAAAGGTAAAAGGATATGTTGCAACTTTTTGCTTGTTAGCTGTAGCCATGCACCTACATCAAGATGTGCAATATGAAAGATGACTTACTTTGTCCAAATAGTAAGCGTATGTTAATGTGGAAATGATAGAGTCCAAATCACAGCTTCTATTTCCAATTACGGTATGAACCTTCTCTAAATGTTTACCACGGTCCTGAGAAAGAAAATAAAAAAAACATTAGCAAACATGCAGAATATGGAAGTTTAGCAGGCCTGTAGATTAAACTGCAGTATACAGTATCCATATTCTCATTTGTGGAGAACTATAAAACAGCACAGCTCAGGATTAAAATGCCGACACTGTATGTATAGAACCCAAAAAGGAAAAGTAAACCTGATTCAGATTAATGGATGCAGCAAAGACTTTTATGTGCGCTTGCTAATTTCCCAGCAGATGTAACGCATGATTATGAGTTATTATGTTTAATAATACTAGACTTCAGCCACCAAAGTAGTGTATAAAAGATTTTATTAGCTTTTCGATCTCCTGTTTGGACTAGCAATAGAGCGCACATTGCTTAGGTAGTGTGGTAGACAGCAATGAAGGAGAAGATCTAAGGAGATGTAGCACTGTGGAGAATATGGTGAACGTAAGGCCTCTTTCACACAAGCGTAAGGGCTCCGTGCCCGTGCTGAGGGCCGCACACGGCGGTTCTGCAATACACGGGTCACCAGCTGCGTGCATTCACTTGAATGGGTCCGCAAATCCGAAGATGCCGTGCGGAATCAAACGGAAGCACGGAACGGAACCCCACGGAAGCACTACGGAGTGCTTCTGTGGTGTTCCGTTCCACAAAAAGATAGAACTTGTTCTATCTTTTTGCAGAACGGACGGATTGCGGACTCCATTCAAGTGAATGGGTCTGCAATCTGCATGCAGCTGCCCCATGGTCGGTGCCCATGCATTGCGGACGGCAATTTGTGGTCCGCACAGAGCCCTTACGTTCATGTGAAAGAGGCCTAATACTGTATGTAATAATTTAAAG
Source organism: Bufo gargarizans (assembly GCF_014858855.1). Taxonomy (NCBI): domain Eukaryota; kingdom Metazoa; phylum Chordata; class Amphibia; order Anura; family Bufonidae; genus Bufo; species Bufo gargarizans. The sequence goes on along the minus strand of NC_058080.1, from coordinate 489,763,512 downwards.
TAAATGGGCAGCCAGTACAGTGAATGGCACAGTCAAGAGGCATCAGAGTAATGTTTGAAAACATCTTTGTAGTCACATAGGACTACATATTGAGGAGCTAGTAGTACAGTTACCTAGTAAATAGTAGTGTAGTGATTTGATATAGGTAGAATATTATTTCAACAAGATATGTCCCTCTCTTGGGAATCTGGGAATTATTTATGCCAGCACTGTAGGGCACTATTACCCCTAGGGACTACATGTCACGATGGCAGTGTGTTTATCACAAACTCACCTGTCTGGGCTCCAGCTGCGCGATCTCCGGCTTGGGCGTGGTCCCGCTGGGAGAGACACCCTACTAAGCCATGCCCCCTGGTGACGCGACAGCATCCTCAGCAACAAGATGCAATGCTCTGTTTCTCCCTCCATTGGGCATGTGCTGGAGGAGATTAGCAGTGGGTTGATTGCCCAGCTGCTCTATTCCTGTGTGCTAGTGTTTCTGACTAATGGAGTCCCAAGTCATGACCTATCAGGTTCTGATCCTGGAACACAGGGCTTTATGTAAACCTCCTGCTGGCCATGTACCAGTGCCAGTGATAGTCTTTGACTCGCTAGATGTGTTCCTGTGCTTATTGGATTGCTCATTCCTCTAACCCTAGCTTGTCTTCTGACCACTCTCTATCTCTTGTTTGGTACTGCATAGCCTGTTTGGTTCTGACCTATTTCCATACGACCCTGTTTTTGTGTTGTTTTGTCTTTTGGTGTTTGTCTGTCTCTGCACGTAAGTAGCGCAGGGGCTGTTGACCAGTTGTGGTCTTGCTACCTATGGCTTGTACTGCAAGTAGGTAGGGAAAGCGAGCTGGGTTATAGGTCATGGCTCACTGTCCGTGTCTGTCCCTACCTACAGGCATTACAGTATTCGTATATAAAAAGAAACTTGGGTATTACTAGAAAGGGCAACATTTACCAAAAAACACACTGCATTGTTAAGACATTGCAACCTCCTTTAATTGGAAATAATGCTGTAATGTCAGGAAAAAATAAGCAAAATTACTTATTATGGACTTAAAAAAGATTATAATTTCATTCTGTAATCACAGTTAGGCCATATTCACACTACTGTTATACCACTGTGATCTATTTGTAAAAGGAAAGGTTACAAGGAAAGACATCATTTAATTATAAACTATTCCTCCCTGTCACTTGGGAGCTCCTGTTTCTAAAATAAGTAAAGCCAAGATTGTAGGCTTGAACCAGCAGACTTTCCATGCACAATATACAAATGAAAGCCACCATGTAATACTGTATTTGTATTCCTTACAGATTAATGACTCAAATCTGGCATACCTTTTACTGCCATTACCAAAAGTATGGCGTGCTGTGGAAACGTCCGGACCAATGTTAACTAGAAGGTTGCAATGTTCACAAGTGCTGCAGCCTCTTCAAACAGCTTTTTGGAGTGGCTGACAAGAGTTCAACATCAGTTTAAAGTCTGGATAACCCTTTTAAAACCATTCCAATATGCTTTGAGATTTTTACATCTGCATGGATATTTACTTCTCTAAAAAAATATAAATTAATTTAAAAGGCTGTTCCCATCTGGACAATTATGGCATATCCACAGCATTTGCTATAAACATTTAATAGCTTCTGGGACCTTCTCCTCCCTAAAAAATGGGACTTCATTACACGCCACTGGGAACGGAGAGGAAGCCATGTATATAAGGCTCTGTTCATGCTCCTCTGTCGGCAGCACCTATTCTCATGTAAGCAGGGATGTACTACCGCTAACATGCAAACTGTATGGAGACAAACAATTGTTCATCCCCATACGGTGCAATGTTTGCAGCATGTAGATCAACGTTATTATAGCTAGGCAGTCATTACCAGGCAGAATTTTAGCTGTGTAAAAGGATCCTAAAGGCCATCATACACATTAGTGTGCAGTCGGCCGAACCCACCAAGAGTGGCACGACCGGCTGACAATCTAATGTGTATGGCCCACACCAAGATGTAGCAGTTTAGCATAAATATCTTTATTTACCTAGCTGTGAATAGTGCATCAGTATTGGCGCAACATTTTGGCCCTTTTTCAAGCATGTGTGTATGCACTGCCGAGTAGATGACATACACACAGTGCATACACACATGCTTGATAAAGGGCAGAAATGTTGCTGATTAAATAAAGATACTTATGTTAAACTGCTAAATTTTGGTGTGCCGTCTGAAGTTGTTTGTGAAATATTTGGTTCACTGGTGGAGAGAGGCCATAGGGACAAGTACCCAAGTACCCAACACAAGTCAATGGTAGAGAGGAGACCTAAAGGGACGAGCACCCAACAAAAGCCACTAGTTGAGAGGGGCCATAAGGGACGAGCACCCAACAAAAGTCAACCATGGAGAGGGGCCATAAAGGGACGAGCACCCAACAAAAGCTTTAACTTCTGATAAGTGGTGTGGTCAGTGTATGTTTTAAAGTCTAATGTTTATAGGGAGCTTCCAACTCCACAAGGATGGGGCAAACTGAATTTTTTTCTCTTGATCCTTCACTTGATCTGGTAGGGTCTCTCCATTCTCTCCATTGACAACACAACACGCCAAAGCAAATGTGTATGTATACAGGGGAGTCAGGAAGGAGTTGGGAGGGATGACTGTCCTCTGAACAATCATTTGGTCAACAGCTTTTGTGGCAGAATTATGTGCTACTTATTTGCACTTAGCTATCATCATTAATTATTCCTATACCTAATAGCCATTGTTTAATAGATGAATAAAATGAATTGCTAAAAGTACATTACTCTTTACAATTATACCATGGATAAAAGCTTGGATAAATAACTACAAACAGAAGGTAATTACAGCATGTATCAAAGTAATTGAGACCAAAAGCATAACCAATAATGAATCATTTGTCTTCAGTGTTTGTCCGGGTGAGTTACATTGTTGACATGTAGATTTGCTCTTTTGCCTTATATACGATTACCTTGTATCATCAGTATTGTATGTCATCAGTATTTGCTTTCATGTGATGAAAGGGAAAAAACATACAAAATCAAGAGGGAAAGATAAAACAAAGTACTGATGATACCTATTATACACATGGAGGGAAATATTAAAATCTGAATATCATAGACTCACATATTAACAGCATTATACAAAGAGTTTCAAGTCGTCAAAGAGGTAAAATATGTCCATAGACAGAAGATTAGAAGAGTTCTCAATACACTACCAAAACTGCTTTTATGACGAATGAAACTATTTAAGACCTAAGTGGTTTCCAATACAGGGATTGTATGGACCACGTGGTACTGTTTATACGAGGAAAGACATTAATATAACAATATACCTATATCACCAGATTGCAAAATCATAGTGGCCCGGTAAGTGGAAACCCTTAAAATGTCAAGATGTCTAACAATTTGGTCAACAATTCGCACATTTAATTACAACTATGTGGTATTACTTAAAGATACCGTGCAGTTACAGCAAATACATTCTACTGCAACAACTGCATAAGTATAACCGTGTTTATTAATGCTTTGTTTTACTTCAGGATACTGTACAGCAAACGCATTTTAACACAATAATTGCACAAGTATATCCCGTGCTAGTGAACACATTGTATTAAAAAAACTGTGAATTCAAGAAACTGTGAAGTTTTTGCAAATACATTTTACTGCAATAACTGCATTAGTATACCCATGTTAATGAATGTGTTGTATTACTCTAAGATACAATGCAATTGCAACAAACACATTTTATTGCCATACCTGCCTTATTGAATGCATTTTACTGCAATAACTGCATTAGTATACCTATGTTAGTTAACACAGTGTACAGTCGTGGCCAAAAGTTTTGAGAATTACCCAAATATTGAAAATTGGAAAAGTTGCTGCTTAAGTTTTTATAATAGCAATTTGCATATACTCCAGAATGTTATGAAGAGTGATCAGATGAATTGCATAGTCCTTCTTTGCCATGAAAATTAATTAATCCCCAAAAAAACTTTCCACTGCATTTCATTGCTGTCATTAAAGGACCTGCTGAGATCATTTCAGTAATCGTCTTGTTAACTCAGGTGAGAATGTCGACGAGCACAAGGCTGGAAATCATTATGTCAGGCTGATTGAGTTAAAATGGCAGACTTGACCTGTTAAAAGGAGGGTAATGCTTGAAATCATTGTTCTTCCATTGTTAACCATGGTGACCTGCAAAGAAACGCGTGCAGCCATCATTGCGTTGCATAAAAATGGCTTCATAGGCAAGGAAATTGTGGCTACTAAGATTGCACCTCAATCAACAATTTATAGGATCATCAAGAACTTCAAGGAAAGAGGTTTAATTCTTGTTCTTGTTAAGAAGGCTTCAGGGCATCCAAGAAAGTCCAGCAAGCGCCAGGATCGTCTTCTAAAGAGGATTCAGCTGCGGGATCGGAGTGCCACCAGTGCAGAGCTTGCTCAGGAATGGCAGCAGGCAGGTGTGAGCGCATCTGCACGCACAGTGAGGCGAAGACTTTTGGAAGATAGCCTGGTGTCAAGAAGGGCAGCAAAGAAGCCACTTTTCTCCCAAAAAAACACATCAGGGACAGATTGATCTTCTGCAGAAAATATGGTGAATGGACTGCTGAGGACTGGGGCAAAGTCATATTCTCCGATGAAGCCTCTTTCCGATTGTTTGGGGCATCAGGAAAAAGGCTTGTCCGGAGAAGAAAAGGTGAGCGCTACCATCAGTCCTGTGTCATGCCAACAGTAAAGCATCCTGAGACCATTCATGTGTGGGGTTGCTTCTCATCCAAGGGAGTGGGCTCACTCACAATTTTGCCCAAAAACACAGCCATGAATAAAGAATGGTACCAAAACACCCTCCAACAGCAACTTCTTCCAACAATCCAACAACAATTTGGTGAAGAACAATGCATTTTCCAGCACGATGGAGCACCGTGCCATAAGGCAAAAGTAATAACTAAGTGGCTCGGGGACCAAAACGTTGACATTTTGGGTCCATGGCCTGGAAACTCCCCAGATCTTAATCCCATTGAGAACTTGTGGTCAATCCTCAAGAGGCGGGTGGACAAACAAAAACCCACTAATTCTGACAAACTCCAAGAAGTGATTATGAAAGAATGGGTTGCTATCAGTCAGGAATTGGCCCAGAAGTTCATTGAGAGCATGCCCAGAATTGCAGAGGTCCTAAAAAGGAAGGGCCAACACTGCAAATACTGACTCTTTGCATAAATGTCATGTAATTGTCGATAAAAGCCTTTGAAACGTATGAAGTGTGTGTAATTATATTTCACTACATCACAGAAACAACTGAAGCAAAGATCTAAAAGCAGTTTAGCAGCAAACTTTGTGAAAACTAATATTTGTGTCATTCTCAAAACTTTTGGCCACCACTGTATATGTCACGTCTTGCCCTGTGAATGTGCGGAGATCTGTCAGACTGGCTGCACATGCCTGACTTCTTGGTTTGCTGCTTAGGGTTTGCCCAGGGAGTTCAGGTTTAGGCACGAGGGCATGTGCATATCCACTCTAAGGGTATGCACATGGGCACAGCAGCTTAGGGAATGCTTTTAGGGATCGCTAGGAGGTGACCCTTTCTCCCTAGCTTTTGGGCCTAGTCGTTTGTTCAGTTTGTTTACCCGTGTTTGGTTGTTTCCGTGCTTACCTACCTGTCGTGACAGTATAACTTAAAGATACTGTGTAGTTACAGTAAACACATCTTACTGCAATAACTGGGTTGTTACCATTGTAAATTTTCCTTTGATGGCACCGGTTCTACAGTGTGCAGAACCCAACTTATACCTTAAAAAATGTTCTCGTCATCCACAAAATCTTATTCTTCTGTATGCCAAAAACCGGAAGTTTTGCCAAGGGTCCATAAAAATTGGAAATGTGGTGCAGTTCTGTACCTTCATCAAAATGTTCTGACCAGCTATACATTTCTTCTGCAAAAAAAATTGTTTACAATTTGTGCCCAGCCGGATCCTTAGACATGCCCATCTCATTAGTATTCACTTCGCTGGGCGGTATTTTCCTGTCCCCGACATTCGGAGATCCTGCGCATGCGCCCGGCACCCTCGCTCGCCGGGATCACATTGCACCAAGTGAATACTAATGCGATGGGCGTGTCTAAGGATCCGCAGTTGGGACGCGGCTGGGCACAAATACGGCACAAAGAACACCCCTTGGGCAGAAAGGACAGGTGATTATAAAGATTATTTTTAACGTTTTACAATGCGCACAGGGATAATACTTATATGAATTGGAAACTTATTATAAGACCTAGGGGGGCATATAAAGAGCTAATTATGCTGAGAAGGCCTGTCAGTGTCCCTTTAAGGCATAGTTTTTGGATGCTTGTTCCCAACAATCCACTTTTTTTCTGATAACATTTTGTTTGTTTAAACACCATCTGGGACAATTTGTGGAACATATCTAATATGAAAAAGCAGAGTGTCACTCTGACCTTATTTGCTATTGCTCTTTTTGTGTAAAAGAGCTTAAAAGTGTGTGTGTGGGGAGAGGAGCGAACAGAAAAAAAATTGAAAAAAAGAGACACAAGATAGAAAAAAATCTTGAGTCCTAGGAGAACTTAGAGCGTCATATACAGATTTTTTTGGGAAATTGGGACACTTTTGATTTGTGTAGAATTAATTCCGATATGTATAGAATTTTTTGAACAATTCAACAAATCGGGCACAAAACGAATTTCAAGAAGTTCGTTCACCTCAGTGGAAAAAATTATCATTGTAAATTTTTACAAAATACCATATTTATTATGTCCCCAGGTGACCTGCACCAACAGATTCCCTTCATGTGACCAGTCACATGGATCAGGATAATATATATAGTCTCCTGCCAGAACTTGAATGTAGAATTATGCAATGGATAATTTGCTTGATGAATAGGTTGACAAAATTAACCCTTTCATGACCAGGTGTCGTAGATGCCCCCGTGACCACATCTAATTTTGCATATGTGACATGTGTCACTTTATCTGGTAATAACTTTGGAACGCTTTTACTCAGGGCTGGTGCAAGTATTTTTGTCAACACAAGCAAATCTACATTTCTTGCCTCCCCCCATCATTTCACATTTCTGCCCCTCATGATTCATGTCCATTTCTTGCCCCCCCCATGTGCTAATATCATAGTGCCATCCTCTCCCCCTGCCCCCTAATGTGCCAGTATCAAGTGCCTCTCTCCTCCCCCTCCATGTGCCAGTATCATGGCGCCAATAGCCCCCTCCTCCCCAGTAAAGTAACAGTCCGGTATTTTTAAAAAAACAACACTTTTATACTTACCTCCATGTCAGCAATGCGATGCAGGCCACTTCCGGCCTGTGTTTCCACCAGCCTCTAGTGTTGAAGATTTGGTGCTCGTGTTCTTATTTAGCCTGTCTTTCAGAAAAGTTTATGCTGGGATTCAAACCTATGACCTGTATCAGAGGAAAGACACTTACCCACACAGCTATGAGAGCTGTATAGCCAGTTACTTTAAAATATATATATATATAAGACTTCTACTGTAGATAACTTTGATACCTAGTGTATACCCATACACATGACAGCTGCCCCAGTACACTGTGTATGGATGTAGCAGTGCTGGGTGTGATGGGGCAGCTGTCATGAGTATGGATGTACACTAGGTATCAAAGTTACCTACAGTACAAGTCTTATATTGTTTTGGCTATACAGCTCTCATAGCCGTGTGGGTAAGTGCCTTGCCTCTGATGTGAAAGGTCGTGAGTTTGAATCCCAGGAGAAACTTTTCTGAAAGATATGTTAAATGAGATTTAAATACACTAGGGTCTCGTGGCTGTGTGCATGCTCTGTGACTGAGACAGTGAGGGCAGGAGTGATCAGCACACAGGATCAGCGGGGCAAGTGTAAGTTAGCAAGTTAATTGTTTTGCGCGGCTCCCCCCTTCTCTGCGCCCTCAAGCAGCCGCTTGGGCTGCCTTATGATAGAGCCGGCCCTGCTTTTACTTATCCAAGCCATTCAGAGATTGTTTTCTCGTGACACATTGCCCCCCATAAATGACCCCATTGTAGAAACTACACCCCTCAAGTTACTCAAAACTGATTTTACAAACTTTGTTAACTCTTTAGGTGTTCGACAAGAATTAAAGTAAAATGGAAATGAAATTTCGAAATTTTACTTTTTGGGCAGATTTTCCATTTTAATCCATTTTTCTCTTTAACACATCAAGGGTTAACAGCCAAACAAAACTCAATATTTATTACTCTGATTCTGCGGTTTACAGAAACACCCCACATGTGATCATAAACTGATGTAAGGGTGCACGGCAGGGTGCACGGCAGGGCGCAGAAGAAAAGGAGCGCCTTATGGTTTTTGGAAGGCAAATTTTGCTGGACTGGTTTTTAGATGCCATGTCCCATTTAAAGCCCCCCTGATGCACCACTACAGTAGAAACTCCCAAAAAGTGACCCTATTTTGGAAACTGGGGGATAAGGTGCCAGATTTATTGGTACTATTTCTGGGGGCATATGCCTTTTTGATCGCTTGGTGTTGCACTTTTTGTGATGCAAGGCACTGTTTTTAATTTTTACGGTGTTCATCTGAGGGGTTAGGTTATGTGATATTTTTATCGAGCATGTTGAATACCTAATATGTACACGCCAATACCTAATATGTACACTTTTTTTCACTTTAACACAATAATGGCATATTTGAAAAAAAAAATGATGTTTTAGTGTCTCCGTGTTCTGAGAGCTATAGTTTTCTTTATTTTTTGAGCGATTTTCTTATGTAGGGTCTCATTTTTTGCGGGATGAGGTGACTGTTTTATTGGTACCATTTTGTGGGACATACGCCTTTGTTGCACTTTTTGTGGTGTAAGGTGACAAAAATGGCTTTTTTGACACAGTTTTTATTTTTTATGATGTTTATGCTTTTTCATTTTTTATAGGAAAAGGCAATTTATTTTTTTAAATGACATTTTAATTTATTTTTACTTTTATTATTTTCAATTTTTTTTTTATCAAGTTCCACTTGGATCTTGAAGATCCAGTGGGGCTGATGGCTGTACTATACTTTGCAATGCTTTTGCATTGCAAAGTACAATACTATCAAATGTCCTGTAGGTGGCAACACTGGATGCTTTTGCAAAGCGTCTGGTTGCCATGGCAACCATCGGGCGCTGCCATCACAGCGCCGCAGCCCCGATGGTTGAGAGAGGGAGCCCCCTCTCTCTATTAACCCCATGGATGCCGTAACAGCGGCATCTAAGGGGTTACAGCAGAGTGTCAGCATACAGCTGACACTCGCTGCTAGTGTCGGCGGCTCAGGAATGGAGCCGCCGACATCAAATAAAGCAGAGGGATCGCATCTGGGGCACAGAATGGGCAGCGCTGTAAAGGGGGGCACGGCAAGTAGGAGGGGGCACATTTGGAGGCAGGATGCATGCCTGGGGGGACCGCTTCAGGGGTATGGTGTATGGATGGGGGGGGATCGCATCGGAGGCAGGGCTCACAGGAGGGGTGGGGGGGTTGGAGGTCGCACAGGAAGGGGGCAAAGATCAGGGACACAGATCGTGGGGCTTCATTGCACATTACCTGATTTCAGGCTCTGATCTGCAGAGTGCAGATCAGAGCCTGAAACCGGCATTTTAACACTGCCGCGATCTGATTTGTTAGTCTGCATAGACTAACCAATCGGATTGATTGCTGGCAAGGGACCACTCTGATTGGTCCCTTGACGGCATTACTAGACTGTATGCTGTCCCTGACAGCACCAGGGCAGGGGAAGAAGCTTTAATCCAAGCGATTTTCAGCGCTTGGATTAAAGAACTGCCTCACGTCTATACACGTGGTAGCTGCACGGGGTGCAGCTATCACGTATATAGACGGATTGCGGTCGGGAAGAGGTTAAATAAAAACTGGTCGGACAACAAGAGTAGGCTAAAAGATCTCAAAAAGGAACACATTATGCCCCAATTATAAAAAAAATCAAGAACAAATGAGAAAGAAAGTCATTGACATTTGTCAGTCTGGAAAAGGTTACAAAGCCATTTCTATGTCTTTGGGGTTCCAGCGAATCACAGTGAGAGCTATTATCCACAAATGGAGAAAACAAGAAGAGCGGTGAACGTTCCCCGGAGTGGCTGGCCTACCAAAATTACTCCAAGAGCACATTGACGACTCATCCAGGAGGTGACAAAAGAACTGTCAAGGAACCATGAACCAGACGTACAACAAGAGATAAGTGGAAATAAGAAGGCTTTATTGAAAATCAAGCTGTAAGGCAAAAGTCCAAACGGATGGCTAAACCGAAGCAGGGTCTTGCGAAGCCAGAGGTCAGGAACCAGAAGGGTAGTCAGACGAAGCCTGGATCAGGAACCAGCAGGGTAGTCAGACGAAGCCTGGATCAGGAACCAGCAGGGTAGTCAGACGAAGCCAGGATCAGGAACCAGAAGCAGCAGCAGTCTTAGAAGCATGTGAACACAGGAGGACCAAGCAAGGAACTGAAGCCACAGACCTCCTATATATATGAGCTAGGCATCCAGCTCCTCCCAGTGGGAAGGAGAAGCCGCAGGGTGGGAGGCTACAAGAAACCCAGAAGCCAAGATGGCCGCCAGCACATGTCAAACGAAGGAGAACAGCAAGAAGGTAAGACCATGACAGTACCTCCCCCTCAAGGGCCCCTCCTCCGCGGAGTAAAGAACGGTTTCTGAGGGAAGCGTGCGTGGAAGGCTCGGAGCAAGGCAGGAGCATGGACATCTGCGGAGGGAACCCAGGAACGCTCCTCTGGACCATAACCACGCCAATGGACCAAAAACTGCACCCGACCGCGGACCAGGCGTGAGTCCAGGATATTGCTCACCTCATACTCCTCACGATTGCCCACTTGGACCGGACGAGGCCGAGGAACCGAGGAAGTGAAACGATTACACACCAGTGGCTTCAACAGGGAGACATGAAATACGTTGGAGATCCGCATGCCAGGAGGAAGCGCAAGGGCATAGGCTACCGGGTTTACCCTGCGAAGCACTCGGAAGGGACCAACAAAGCGAGGCGCCAGCTTGGGAGTGGGCACTCGAAGGTTGAGGTTGCGGGTGGACAACCATACGCGGTCTCCGACCTGGTAGGAAGGAGCGGGCGCTCGTCTGCGATCAGCCTGGAGTCTCTGGCGCTGCGCAGAGACCTCAAGGGACCTCTGGATCTGTACCCAAGAAGCACGTAGGACGGAAAGGTGATCCTCCACAGCCGGAATATCCTGGGGAGAGAATACCTCCGGTAACATGGTAGGTTGGAACCCATAATTGGCCATGAAGGGAGACGTACCAGAGGAAGAGTTCACCGCCGTGTTCCTGGCAAACTCAGCCCAAGGCAGGAGGTCAACCCAATTGTCTTGGTGATCGGAGACATAGCAACGAAGGAATTGCTCCAAGGCCTGATTGGATCGTTCTGCGGCCCCATTGGACTGAGGGTGGTAGGCCGAGGAGAAAGAGAGATGAATCCCCAACTGGGAGCAAAAGGCGCGCCAGAACCTGGACACAAACTGACTCCCCCGATCCGACACAATCTCCTTGGGCAAACCGTGCAACCGGAAGACCTCCCTGGCAAAAATCGAGGCCAACTCTTGTGCAGAGGGTAACTTCTTGAGAGGAACACAGTGGCACATTTTGGAAAACCGATCCACAATCATGAGAATGACCGTATGGCCTCGGGATGCAGGGAGGTCCACAATGAAATCCATCCCCAGGTGTGACCATGGACGCTCCCCGGTGGCTATGGGTTGCAAAAGGCCCAACGGAAGGTGCCGAGGGGACTTACTCTGGGCACAAACGGAGCATGCCGCTACATATGCGGCGATGTCGGAACGTAGAGAAGGCCACCAGAACAGACGTGAAACAGCCCAGGACAGCTGATTCTTTCCAGGATGCCCCGCGGCCTTGGAGTTATGGTAGGTTCGCAACAACCGAGTGCGCAACTCCTCAGGCACAAAGCATCTGCCGTTGGGTCTCCCAGAGGGAGCACCAGATTGAGCCGCCAAAATCTGCTCACCCAGGGGAGAGGTCAGGCTGGTGCGAATGGCGGCCAGGATCTGATTCGGAGGTATGACCGAAGTCGGAATCGACTCCTCCCCGGACAGCTCGGAGTACTGCCGTGATAAGGCATCCGCTCTGATGTTCTTGGAACCGGGTAGGTAGGAGACCGCGTAATTAAAACGTGACAAGAACAGAGCCCATCTGGCCTGACGTGGTGTCAATCTCTTGGCCTCAGAGAGGTAGGTCAGATTCTTGTGGTCCGTCAGGATGAGAACCGGAACCACCGAGCCCTCGAGCAAGTGCCTCCATTCTTTAAGGGCCTGCACGATGGCCAATAACTCCCTGTCACCAATCTGATAGTTGCACTCTGCGGAAGACAGTTTCCGGGAGTAAAACCCACAAGGAAGCAGAGGACCCTCTGGTGTTCTACGCTGAGACAGAAGGGCGCCTACTCCCGTCTCAGACGCGTCCACCTCGAGGACAAAAGGCAACCCAGGGTTGGGATGCGACAGAATCGGAGCCGACACGAAGGCGGACATTAGAGCCTCAAAAGCTCGGATGGCCTCGAGCGGCCAGACCTGGGGATTACTGCCCTTCCTGGTCAGATCCGTGAGGGGCTTGGTCCTAATGTCAAGGAACCATGAACCAGACGTACAACAAGAGATAAGTGGAAATAAGAAGGCTTTATTGAAAATCAAGCTGTAAGGCAAAAGTCCAAACGGATGGCTAAACCGAAGCAGGGTCTTGCGAAGCCAGAGGTCAGGAACCAGAAGGGTAGTCAGACGAAGCCTGGATCAGGAACCAGCAGGGTAGTCAGACGAAGCCTGGATCAGGAACCAGCAGGGTAGTCAGACGAAGCCAGGATCAGGAACCAGAAGCAGCAGCAGTCTTAGAAGCATGTGAACACAGGAGGACCAAGCAAGGAACTGAAGCCACAGACCTCCTATATATATGAGCTAGGCATCCAGCTCCTCCCAGTGGGAAGGAGAAGCCGCAGGGTGGGAGGCTACAAGAAACCCAGAAACCAAGATGGCCGCCAGCACATGTCAAACGAAGGAGAACAGCAAGAAGGTAAGACCATGACAAGAACCCAGAACATCTAAAGCACTGCAAGCCTGACGTGCCTCACCTACACCTTTGCGCAAGCGCATGCTTATTGAGCGCATATCTCCTGACCTCTCTTACTCTTCCCAGCAGCACCAGTTTGAAAAAGGCCATAAAGGCCGAAACGTCACACATGGCAGCCGCATATTTAATAATAAAAACCAATATTCTGCATCTTGACATCAAATTTCTGGAGTTTTTATTCATTATTGCCTCAGTTAAGGTCAGTGTTCATGATTCAACAAAAAGAAAGAGACTGGGCAAAAATGGTATCCATGTGAGAGTTCAAAGGAAAAAAACACTGCTGACCAAAAAGAACAGAAAGTCCAGTCTCACATTGGCCAAAAAACATCTTGATAATCACCAAGGCTTTTGGGAAAATATTCTGTGGATTGATGAGGCAAATATGGAACTTTTTGGAAAGTGTGAGTCCTGTTACATCTGGTATCAAACTAACAGAGCATTTAAAAAAAATAACATCATACTGACAGTAAACTCTGTGCATCATACAGGTTTAAACTTGAAAAATTTGAATATTGTGCAAAGTTCATTTATTTCAGTAATGCAACGTAAAAGGTGAAACTAATATATGAGATAGACTCATTACATGCAAAGCGAGATATTCCAAGCCTCTATTTGTTATAATTTGGATGATTATGGCTTACCGCTTATGAAACCCCAAAGTCACAATCTCAGGTACCTTTGCTCAAGGGGTATGGATTAATTAGCTGACTAGAGTGAGACACTTTGAGCCTAGAATATTGAACCTTTTCACAATATTCTAATTTTAAGTTGCATTACTGAAATAAATAAACTTTTGCACAATATTCAAATTTTATTAGGTTTCACCTGTATGTCCTAGGGGATGTAACACTGGGAGAGTCACTTATACGGAAGGATTTGGTTGTCCTTATAGATCGTAGATTAAATAACAGCATACAATATCAATCAGCTGCTTCTAATGCCACCAGGATATTGTCATGCATTAAACGAGGCGTGGACTCGCAGGGCAGGGATGTAATGCTACCACTTTACAAAGCGTTGGTGCGACCTAATTTGGAATATGCAGTTCAGTTCTGGGCACCAGTCCATAGAAAGGAGTTCATGCAGTATGGCAGTAAGGCAATAGATCAGGGCAGTACGCACAACGGTGATCAGACAGGGGGGAGAACAATTAGCACATGGTCAATCTGGCAAACAGGCAAGAAGTCAGAACTACAGAATGGCACACATTACAAAACTAGAAAAGCTAGGTATGTAACGCTCAGGACCCTACCTTAAGAAAGGCACCCTATGTACCACAGGGAATGCTTCCATGGGAGAGGGACAGGTTAGCCCTTGTGTGCTCGTCTTTTAAAAGCAAGAGAGAACATGCGAATGCCGCGCCTTAAGGGAGCAAGCAGCAGGAGGCAGGCGAGGATGGTCTGTAACAGACGCAGAGTAGGGCAGCAGGGAGGGTCAGTACTTCAGTTGCCATGTCCTCCTGAAGAGAGAAGATGGTGGGCACGGGACATAGACAGGATCATTTTTTTAATTATTTCAAATGAAAGGAGATATTGTATTTTAAGAACTTTGTTCATAACTGTCAAATTAAACATATAAAATGTATCTTATATTAATGCTACATAATGCTACTACCAATAACTAAAATAAATATTTTCATAAATCATTTTTATAACACCTTAAAATTATGCCCCTCTCCTTGCTCTTTTAAATAGATAACAGAACTCCAAAATGGTGATTTGGCATTACACCACCACAGGATGCGAAGCATCCTTCATAAATCCTCGTTCTTGCTTTCGCTATTGTACAAAAGCTCGTGCCACCAAAAGAACTGGGTAGTATAAGCGTATTCAGCATTCTACAGACCATATGCTTATAAATGTTATTCTGCAGGGAACCAATTAAAATGTAGAAAAATTGGGACTCCAGCATATGGAAAACGACAGCACAACTTGTCTTGTCACCAGAGTGCTATCTCAGTACATCGGTTAGGGAACCATTAGATTTGTATACAAACAGTATTTACAAGGTTGTGTGAATTATTGAGAGGATACACTCTTTTTACTTGCAATGACTGCGTTCTTCTGCCAACTCCCCAAGGAGGTTACATACAGGAACTTCACTAAATGATGAGCTTCAAGCTGTAAATAGGGATGTTCCAAACTTAACAGAAGGACAGGGAATATCCCTCCATCATAGATTAGTCCTAATTATTTAGTAGTTTTCCTTGAAGTTTTGTAGGTGCCAAAAATGTGTCTAATACATAGGAACGTTTTATTCTGTCAGTCACAATATTTTAGTCTTATCATGTCCTTTACAAATACTGTCACGGAAAGGACTATAAGAATCGGACCTGTGTGATCCAATATAAACCAACACCCTTCATTCACACATAGCTGGAAAATACTGATTTAAGGGCATACGGCACAGCATGACTATTAATTGCAGATTTTCTGCAAGAGAAATGTAACACTAGTCAGAATGTACTCCGATTGGCCCATACACCTTCATATTGATCACAAAAACATGGCCGATTTTTATCTGCTGGAATATAAACAATGAAGATTCCTATTTGAAGAGACACTACCATCAAAAATGTTTTTTATCATATGTATATTAACAGCCTGTATGTGAATATTCTATGTAATTATTTTTTTAATGGGTGGATGGTTTTCTGAATATAATTTTTTTAAGTTACCCCATATATACTACTTCCTGTTCTGGTTCTTTAAACTTCTCTTGACAGGCCAGCCTCGCTTGACTTTCTGACACCATCATAGGACAGAGAGAGCCACCCACCGCCACCCCCTGTAGTGACTCAATTAGAGCATCACACATTACACTGACAAGTGCAATGCTCTTCTGTGGATATCCTTATCTAGACCTATATGGAGAACAATGTCACACTGTAAACCAAATTCTACAATCTACTATTATACTAGCAGATAACATTTTCCCCTTTACAGCAGCAGTAAACTGAAACTTGGTTATTTATCGATATAGGAGTTTTATCTCTCTGAACTGACTGCTGCAGAAGGATAATCTTTTGTATACAATTTTCAATGGTACAGCACTGCCGAAATGAAAAAGAAAACCAATACATAATGAAACAAGTATCCAGCACTCACTTCGTGGCCTTTCAGTATTCCAACAACATGTTAAAATCCATTTACGGGTGCATACGCAATGCAGGCAAAAAGCAATGAAACTTAAAAAAATAATTCGCTTTTTTGCTCTCATATGCTAAGAACCATAACTTTTTTCAATGAAAGAGCTGTGCAAGGGTTAAATTTCTGGATGTCAAGGTGACCAAAATCCCGCAAATCTGGCATTGTGTTTTTTTTCCCAGAGTTCACTATGTGGGTTAAATAATTTCATAGTTTGGATGTTCATGGACTTGGCAATACCAATTATGTCTACTTTTCTTAGTTTTTTTAGTTTTGTTAATAGGGCAAAGGTTTTTTTGCGCTTTTTTCTTTTGCTTAATTTTAATATATTTTTTCAAAAAATTCCTTTTTTTTAGTCCCACTAGTCAAAAAAAGTAAGGGCTCATTGACACAAACATATTTTCATTCCGTGTCTGTTCCGTTCCTTCCGTATGCCGACCAATTCATTTCAAAGTTATTCCATGTGCATTCCGTTTGTGTATGTCCGTATTTCCATTCCGCAAAAAAATAGAACACGTCCTATTATTGTCCGTATTACGGACAAGGATAATACTGTTCTATTAGGGAGCAGCTGTTCCATTCTGCAAAATACGGAATGCACACAGACATCATTCGTATTTTTTGCGGACCGCAAAATACATATGGTCGTGTGCATGAGCCCTTACTGTTTTTTAGGCTAGGTTCACATCACGCTTTATGCCTCTGTTTGATGTAAATGTTTGAAAAAAAGGGATACAAAACCGCAGCACACCACGTTCTTGTATCCTGCACAGTCCACTAAAAAAAAAGTATACATTTTTTTACAATGGTAAAAAAAAGTATACTTTTACTTACAATGGAACTCTATGGTGAACGGATGCCACTGCTTGGCATCAGTCTGAGGCATCCGTTTAACATTTTTTGGATACGTTAAACAGATGTGAAAAATGTGATGTGAACTCAGCCCTGGAGACCTGGGTTTCACCAGTTGAAAACTGGTATAAAACAAAATCTTCACAAGAAAATATTTTTATAGGCTCATGTGACAGTCTAATGTGTATGGATACTGTATACATCAGGAGAGGGGATACTGGCTGGTCTACTATAATTCGGAAGTCCCACTAAAATGAATGGAGACCGTTCTGCATAAGAGCAGCCACTCAACACTATCAGACTGCCAGAAACAGAGCTCGGCTATTTTCAGAACTCCCACAGAAATAACTGGAGGCTGGCTGCACATTCGTGGCTACCCTTCGTTCACTTCGGGGGTCCTGTTCTGGAGATAGGAGCGGGTCCCAGTGGTGAGACAAACAACTATCTGACATTGGTGGCATATACTAGGGATACTCCATCAATGTCTGAGGTGAGAAAAGCCCTTTAAATCCCAAGGAGAGATGCCAATGATGTGACAGGACAGTAACAGACACAGAAAGACAGTCATTACAGGGACAGTCTTTACAGGGAAGATTTACAGTATATGCAGTATCAAGTGTGTTTTGCCTACAGTCAAGCATGGTGGTGGGAGTGTCATGGTTGTGGGCTGCATTAGTGCTGCCGAATGTGGGGAGCTAAAGTTCATTGTGGGAACCATGAATGCCAACATGTACTGTGATAAACTGAAGCAGAGCATCATCCCTTTCCTTCGTACACCGCAGGGCAGCATTCCAAGATAACTAACCCAAACACACCTCCAATTTGACCACTAACTTACTAAATAAACTGAGGGTAAAGGTGATGACTAGCCAAGCATTTCTCCAGACCTAAACTCTATTGAGCATCTGTGGGGCATCCTCAAATTGAAGGTAGAAGAGCGCAAGGTTTCTAACATCCACCGTCTCAGTGATATCGTCATGGAGGAGTGGAAGAGGATTCCAGTGGCACCTGTGAAGCTCTAGTGAACGCCATGCCCAAGACAATTAGGGCAGTGATTTTTTGGTGGTGGCCACACAAAATATTGACACTTTGAGCACGTTTTGGCCATTTTCACTTAGAGGTGTACTCCAGTTGCCAGCGGTTTAGACATTAATAGCTGTGTGCTGAGTCATTTTGAGGGCACACCAAATTTACACTGTTATTCAAGCTGTACACTGACTACTTTACATTGTATCAAAGTGTCATATCTTCATTGTTGTCCCATGAGAAAATATAATAAAATATTTACAAAAATGTGAGGGGCGTACTTGATTACTTGATAAAAAGTCAGGGACAGAATAACATTTCAGGCTCCTTTCACACCTGCGTTCAGGTGTCCGCTCGTGAGCTCCGTTTGAAGGGGCTCACAAGCGGCCCTGAACTCAGCCGTCTGGCCCTAATGCATTCTCAGTGGAGGCGGATCCACTGAGAATGCATCCGCCTGCCAGCGCTCAGGCTCCACTCCGCTCAGTGAGCGGACACCTGAACGCTGCTTGCAGCGTTCGGGTGTCCGCCTGGCCGTGCGGAGGCGAGCGGATCCGTTCCGACTTACAATGTAAGTCAATAGGGACGGATCCGCTTGAAGATGACACCATATGGCTCAATCTTCAAGCGGATCCGTCCCCCATTGACTTTCAATGTAAAGTCTGAACGGATCCGCTCAGGCTACTTTCACACTTAGAAAATTTTTCTAAGTTATAATGCAGACGGATCCGTTCTGAACGGAGCCTCCGTCTGCATTAATATGAGCGGATCCGTTCAGAACGGATCCGATCGAAAGCAGGTGTGAAAGTAGCCTCACATGTATACAGACTGCTAAACTGCACAAAATCATTTAAGGAGACAGAAACCAGCCTTTTTCTTTCCAAAAACCTATTAAAACTTTCCACAGTTAATGTGTGCAAAATTGCATATTCTAGCAGAATTCCACCGCCAGCATATATTTTGCCGCAGAATTTTCCCAAAAATTTGCCTTCAACAGTTGGCAGTGTATATTTTGGCCTTAGAGGTTGCCCAATTGTACCTTTTCCAAAAACCTGTTGCAAAAATGTCACTGTTTATAAGTGTGCAAATATGTGTATTTTAGTGAATCAACAACTGCAGCATATGTTTTGGTCCAATTGTGCATTCCCCCCCCCCCCCCCCCCCCCCCCCCCCCAAAAAAAAAACTGTTACAAAGCTTCTCCAGTTTCTAAGTATGCAATAAGCATTTTTGCAGCATCATCATCTATTTTGGTTTACAGATGTTGTCCAATTGAACCTTTTTTGAGTAAAATACTGTTTCACAGCTTCTACAGTTTATAAGTTACAAATAAGCACATTTTTGTGTGTCAACTACATTGTATACTTTGGTCACAGGAGTTTTCCAATTGCACATTTTTCTTCCCAAAAACCTTTTGCAAAGCTTCTACAGTTTATATGTACAAATAAGCATATTTTCCAGCATCGCCATCATTGTATATTTTGGCTGCAGACTGCCCAACTGCGTATTTTTTCAAACCCACTGGTGAACATTTTATTACAACAATTTCTCAACATAGCTATTTATTTTTGACATTTACTATTGCAGTCTTTGCTTTAAAGAACTTCAAAGGGGAGAGTTAAAAAAATATAGTTAAAGAGAGAAAGATATGAGAGGAAAAAAAAATCTGATATGGGAGACCTCAGAGTGCTATACACCAATTTTCTGACCAATTGTGGCAGTTTTGATTCCGGTCAAATTTATTTGTACCCGAGTTGAATTTTCTGACCAATTTGTTAGAATAGTAATGAATTCACTTTTCTCCCAGGCTAGTTTCACACTACTGTTACAGGTCTCCGTCAAGCTGTTCCGACAGAGAACAGCGTGCCAGAGCTCTCTGGATCCAACATGACCAGATATTACCACAATGCCCGCCAGCCCCAATGACTATAATGGGATCCGGTGGAGATCCGGATGCACACCCAGCAAATATGCAGGGATTCAGCTGGACAAAAACCATTGCGGTGCAGCCAATCCAGGGAGTTCTGGCAGGCTGTTCTCTGTAGGAATTGTATTTGTCGGATATGTCATGGTTAGTCACATCTGGGCCCTAAAAGGAGTCTGACCAGTAAATTCACGGTTAAACCAGGCACATGGCCTTATAGGGCCAGCTAAACTGAATGTAATCATACCTTTCACTTTTCACTACATTCTGGAGGAAAAGTATTTTTAATCCATAAGAAAATGAGCAGTTAAGTGCACCGAGGGCAGGCCCAAACAACACTGTGCCCCTTCACTCCTGTTTCCTATGCAAGCTCTTCCATCTCCTTTCTGATTGGCAGGGCCAGGTTCCTGCATAGTCATCTTTCCCGGCATTGTGCCTGGTTTAACAGATTCCCTTTAAATGTACATTGTTTCTCATCACTGTATGTGTGTTATAACTGTGTGCAGTTTTATTGTGTTATTACAGTGTTTATAGTGAGTGTACTGGGCACCTCAGTATTAATTATCCCTATACTATGACATTATTGTGCTCATTACCTCTTTACTGTCACAAAGTCACATTGTGTGTTATATTAGGTTACTGGGTTTATTAGGTCATCAATGAGGTCAAACTCATCCCTATCCCTATTCTGTGACATTATCCCTGCTCTGTGAAATCACAGCGTGCATTATTCCTACGCTGTGACATCACTGTATGCAACAAGGGTTTCCTATAAATTCACAGTATTTCTTTTTCATGTTTATTATTTGTTTGCCGTTATTCCTGTCTGTGACCCACGGATAAAGGCATAATGAAAAATAATGTGAGAGTAATAAAACTACTATTCCTGTACTGGTGATTTTGTTCTTACTCATGTGCCATGAATTCTTTATCTTTATTAACATTGTGCTATCACATCACTAACCCACGGAATGACTATGATAACATATCAGGGGCGGACATACCCCCTGTTCAGCCGGTTCGGCTGCACAGGGGCCCAGTGCAGGAGGGGGCCGCTTCTTACCGGCGCCAGGGGAAGATGAGCACTTCCATTGTGGAAGCGCTCATCTCTCTATATTCATCTGTATGGCCGTCCTTAGGACGGCGATACAGATGGATGCTGCCATGGGGCAGGGGAGAGGCATCTACCTTCCCCAATCCTCTCATAGGCTGCAGGCCTAGTGCCTGTAGCCTATCAGAGGCCGGCGCATGTGGCGCAATGACATAATCACGCCGCCTGAGCAGGAGAGCCGGACACAGGCCGGAAGAGGCCTGCATCGCATCGCTGAAAACGGCAAGGAGGTAAGTTTGTGAGTTTATTTTTTTTATTTACACTTTACTAGGGGCCCTATCTGGCACTCATGGGGGCATCTACTGGGGGCCCTATCTTATGTACTGGCACACATAGGGGGCACTATGGAGGAGGAGCACTATGGGAGCCCTATTTTAAATACTGACACACATGGGGGTCACTATGGAGGGGGGAGTACTATTGGAGCCCTATTTTATATACTGGCACACATGGGGGGCAAAAAAGAGGGGGGCCCTATATTAGTTACTGACACACATGGGGGGCACTATCTTATATACTGGCACACATGGGGGGCACTGTGGAGGGGAGGAGCACTATGGGGACCCTATCTTATATACTGGCACACATAGAGGGCACTTTGGAGAAGGGGGGAGAGGAGCACTATGGGGACATCTTCTGGAGCTCTATCTTATATGCTAGTACACATGGGGGGCACTATGGAGAAGGGGGAGCACTATGGGGGCATCTACTGGTGACCCTATCTTATATACTGGCACACATTATGGGGGCATTTTATACTGACACATTGTCAGGCACCATGGGGACAAGGGGAGGCGCACAATATAGGAGTATTTTATACTGGTGCAAATTATAAGGCACTATGGGGACGTTGGCTCAACTAGGGGCACTAAGAGGGTTTTCTGGGCACACAGTAGGGGGCATTAGCGCAGATTATGAGGGTACTATGGGGACATTGGCTCTACAGGGGGCAATAATAAGGAGATAGATTTTATACTGCCACACAACAGGGCATTTTTATGTACTGGCGCACATTATAAGGGGGCAATTTTCTACTGTTACACATTATAAAGAGAATTATTACTACTGAGGGCATTATGGTGGGCCTTTATTACAGTTGGGGAACTTGAATACTAGTATGAGCACTATGGGAGCATTATTACTTCTGGGACACAATGGGGACATTATTGCTATTGGGGCACTATTACTACTACGTGTTGTCTGGTAGATAATTATTTCAATTGGTGGGACTTTGGGGAGCACTGTTACTTTGGTGGGCAGTAGGCACCCTGGCACAGCATCAGAATAATGTTCCCACAATTATTTTTGGGGAACATTATGTTTACACTATTAGTGTCAGGGACACTGTTTCCTGGGCGCAGTCATTTTTTAGGACACTGTGTGCCAATAATTATTGAAGGGGAACTATTTGTGTGTAACTAGTAAAGGGAGCACAGCAGGCACAATATTAGAGGTGGCAGGATAGGGTGTTCAAAATGTGGGAGGATGATGGAAAACTAGGAAACTAAGATGTCTGTCTGTCAAACTCTGCAGAGAGAAGAGATGGCTGCAAGATATCATCATGGCGGTCTGATCTGAATGGAGAAGATGAGGACAGAGAACTTCTACATCAAAGAAGACGTCACTGGATGGAAGAGTTATGTGGACCTGTATTAGGCTACCTTCACATCTGAGTTAGTGATGCTGGCAGAGAACAGCCTCCGGAATGCTCCAGCACTGCTGGATGCAGGCAGAAAGCCCGCCGGCCCCATTAACTATAATGGGGACCGGCAGAGATCCGGCCACAATCTGGCAAAAATGCAGAGAATCAGAGGGACACAAACCGCTGCATGCCTGAGTTTGTGTATGGCCAATTCCATGCATTCTCTGCTGGATCAGGTGGCCGGACCGTAGTGCCACAGGTGTGAAAGCAGCCTTACCCTATATGTTTTGTATTGCTATAAGTAATGTTAGGACGGATTAGGTTATGTTGGGAATTTAGCATGGGGGGGGGGGGCACATTCTTTGCACGGGGGCCCTCTGCTGTCTGTGTCCTCCCCTGTAGCAGATATAATTTAAATTCTATGACACAAATGTAAGAATTATTTATGTAGTGACATTTGTAGTGCATATCAGAGATTCTGAGGTTTTATCTACGTACACCTGAGAACTGATAACTGATTTGTCCAACGGTTCCTCTGCCACATAACAGGATATTTGCAGGGCTGTATATGCTGCTTTTCATTGGAGGTCCAGTGCTGATTGGTGGAGCAGCACGCTTCTCTCTACTCTGCTGCTCCATCTGCATACTGGTACCTGCATTTATGGGATATTTACGGCATATCTTGTGGTGATTACATACTGTAAATGTCTGGATGATAATACCCCTCTAAAGCTCAGTTCACTCAAACCAGGAGGAGTACAGGTTTCTGGCCATAATCAGGGGCGGATTGGCCAAAGACCTTACAGGGAAACTTCCCTGTGGGCCGATGCCCAGGGGGCCATCAGTCAGGTAAGTGAAGATCTGATGCTCCCCTTCTGACTCTTGAATTTTACTGTATTGCCATCCTGAGGCAACTGTAGTAGGAGGACAGAACATGGAAGCTGGTGCTGGCCACCACAGGGGGCTGTTACTGGGGAGGTATTCTGTGCTTCTTGGACATTATTTTGTGATTCACTGTGGCATTTGGTTCTACTGGGGCAGTATATTGTGCTGCACTGTGGCATTTGGTTCTGCTGGGGCAGTATATTGTGCTGCACTGTGGTATTTGGTTCTCCTGGGGCAGTATATTGTGCTGCACTGTGGCATTTGGTTCTGCTGGGGCAGTATATATTGTGCTGCACTGTGGTATTTGGTTCTCCTGGGGCAGTATATTGTGCTGCACTGTGGCATTTGGTTCTGCTGGGGCAGTATATATTGTGCTGCACTGTGGTATTTGGTTCTCCTGGGGCAGTATATTGTGCTGCACTGTGGCATTTGGTTCTGCTGGGGCAGTATATTGTGCTGCACTGTGGTATTTGGTTCTGCTGGGGCAGTATATTGTGCTGCACTGTGGTATTAGGTTCTGCTGGGGCAGTATATTGTGCTGCACTGTGGCATTTGGTTCTCCTGGGGCAGTATATTGTGCTGCACTGTGGCATTTGGTTCTGCTGGGGCAGTATATTGTGCTGCACTGTGGTATTTGGTTCTGCTGGGGCAGTATATTGTGCTGCACTGTGGCATTTGGTTCTCCTGGGGCAGTATATTGTGCTGCACTGTGGTATTTGGTTCTGCTGGGGCAGTATATTGTGCTGCACTGTGGTATTTGGTTCTCCTGGGGCAGTATATTGTGCTGCACTGTGGCATTTGGTTCTCCTGGGGCAGTATATTGTGCTGCACTGTGGCATTTGGTTCTGCTGGGGCAGTATATTGTGCTGCACTGTGGTATTTGGTTCTCCTGGGGTAGTTTATTGTGCTGCACTGTGGTATTTGGCTCTACTGGGATGGTATTATGTGCCGCTATATGGTAAACCTGGCCCTGAAGACTTGTGTTGGCCCTGCCTTCTGTCATTTTGGACCTGCCTACAACATGGGGCCACTCCTAGTTTTTTCCAGGGACATTTTAAGTTCCCAGTCTTCCCTCTACCATAATACAGATGCTGACGTGCTCGCTCCTTGATTCACCAAGCCGGGCAGGAGTACTGTGCACAGTGGTCTGAGTCTGGGGTCTTAATTAGGACTCATGCACACGGCTGTTGCCCGGCCGTGCCCGTATTGCGGCCCGCAAACAGTGGGTCCGCAATATATGAGCACCGGACGTGTGCACTCCGCATCATGGATGAATGGGTGTGAATGGGTCTGCAATGTGGAAGGTGCGGTGCATGAAGTACTATGAAGTGCTTCAGTGGGGTTTCTCTCTGTGCCTCCACACCAAGTTCAATTTTTTTTGTGGTTCAGACAGTTCACAGGCCCATTGAAGTTGAATGGGTCTGGATCCGTCTACGGCAGTCGCACGGATGTTGCCCATGCATTGGGGACCACAAATTGCGGTCCCCAATGCACGGAACAGCCGCACAACGGTCGTGTGGATGAGGCTTTAATTTGAGGTTGTCAGATCTAGCTTGATTTTCAGTTAAAGCATGAGGTCTAAATTCTCTGATGACACAATCCCTTTAAACCTCTACTCTGTTTGCCTGTTTATCTATTCCTATCAAGAGGGGGAATAAGCTGCCATCCAGTTCACGATTCCAGTCTTCCACCGACTATTCTAATAAGGTCTCATGCACATGGCCGTTGCCGGCCGTGGCCCGTATCGCAGCCCGCAAACAGCAGGTCTGCAATATGCGGGCACCACCGTGTGCATGAGACCTAAGGAGTCCCTGTGCAGCAGAGTTATAAACTGAGATCACTTTGCTCTCCCATGGAAAATGTTTTCCATCTCTGAGGTCACTGCTACAGAATGATAATATTTTGTATGTTATTTCCAGTGGCACAGTATTGAGGGGAAAAAATTGGTTTCTATGAATAGTGAGTTTTAAAAAAATTATACATTTCTGATATGTCAAAAAATTCACAGTAGTAAATATATTTTTTATACGTAGGAATATAAACTATGTATCACTGGATAATTATCCTACTTAAAACTTAACTTTTAGTTAATATCAATTAAAATAAATCCCACAAAGTTGATGTGTATATTTATGATAACTGCATAGGTCAAATGCTATGGACTTAAGTACAATTAGACATGGGTAAATATGCAAATTCAAGTGCTCAAGGTTGGACATGAAGTCCCACTCACGGTTTGATGATAATTTCGTTATGTGGAGATGAAATATACCACAGTAAAAATCAACGTGACTGGGCGGTCCATGGAGATCTTGATTGGAAAAAAGAATGTCGAGATGAACAATATTTTCTTTTTGGGGTGTATATAGGGTAAACCTATCTTTTTTTGGCTGTACAGACATTGGGAGATGCTATAGGGATAGTATAATAGGGATAGCCGTCGATAAGTGGGGTCGCCTCCTCCTGAGGTGATTCTTCCGCGTTTAGGCGGGAGATTTCTCCGCTTTTAGGCAGAAATAAAAATAGCCTGGTAGGGATATCTCATTTCCCCAGCATCTGCCTGCCTTTTTACCCTATATACACCCCAAAAAGAAAATATTGTTCATCTCGACATTCTTTTTTCCAATCAAGATCTCCATGGACCGCCCAGTCACGTTGATTTTTACTGTGGTATATTTCATCTCCACATAACGAAATTATCATCAAACCGTGAGTGGGACTTCATGTCCAACCTTGAGCACTTGAATTTGCATATTTACCCATGTCTAATTGTACTTAAGTCCATAGCATTTGACCTATGCAGTTATCATAAATATACACATCAACTTTGTGGGATTTATTTTAATTGATATTAACTAAAAGTTAAGTTTTAAGTAGGATAATTATCCAGTGATACATAGTTTATATTCCTACGTATAAAAAATATATTTACTACTGTGAATTTTTTGTCTAGAATGGCTAGTTTCTTGTCTGGTCCGATTAACACTGATCAATGGCTAGCTGAGGCTACTCAGGTTTTCTCAGACCAAAATATTGACTGTCTGGAAACATCGACTAATTTAAAATCCTTGTTTAAAGAACTATATGTGTGTTATAGGGACAACATCAAATCCTGGTGGGAGACCCAGTCTTTAGAAAACTATATAAAATCTGAAATTGTCCCAAAAGGACTACGTATTTTTATTTCCCCTGCAACTAGATCCCAAACACCAGACCTACTAATAAAGTGGGAAAGAACTTTAACAGAAAGCTCTCTTAACCTCATGCGCCTGTTACTGACAGAGGAACGAACTACCTTAGAAAAAACCTCTGCCAGACTAAATACTGTGATTGAACAGATCCTTAAATTCAAGGAAGATCCTGATTTTTCTAGAAGAGAGAACAATTTACAGATCTCTGTTGAGAGATATCATATCTCTATAAAGGAGAGAAAACATAATCAGTATAAAAAAGATCTTCTTGAATTTAAGGAAAAACGAGCATATATCAATTTAGGTGAAAAGACCAAACCGGCAACAAAAGAAATCTCTTCCTCAGAGATTGACACCTCGGATACGGATCGATCCACTGACTATAATTCCCGAGGTAAATCCAGGTATAGAGGACCTAAGGGACCCAGAGGTCGCAGGGGTAAATATCAAAAATGGGGAACAAATACCAGAAACGACCCACAGAACACATACTCAGAAGCACCATGTCCATCTGGCTCTGTCTTGCCCTCCAATTTTTTAGGATCGGGGGGGATCCCATACGACCTCAGGGACCGACCCCGATTAGCCAAATAGACATATCTCAGAAAGGACAGATCATTAATCTCACTGACTATACCTTTTCAGATACCGAAATGAATATACTGACTAGGGGTACCTCCTTTGTACCAACAACTAGGTATAACTGTTTTTCTTGGGTGAAAGATTTACACCTATTCTGTCGTAAACTGAAATGGCAGAAATTTTTCAGACATAGTGACCTGGAGGAGAGTGTCAAACTGGGGATTCCCTTGAATGAACTCCCTCTGGTGAAGAATTTGGCCGACCTTTTGTCAGAGGGGGAAAGAAAAATAGGTGAAGGTCCCTTTACCAACCTTAAACCCAAAAGCACCAAACTTCCTCCCCCAATGGAAAATAGTTCTATAGATCTATTTCTAACAATAGTAACAAAAGAACTTGAAAAATTGGACCGAAAATGTCTCAAAAATGATTCCAATTTAGATAAAAGGGAAATAGAGGCCATGATGCAAATTCAATCGAATCACGATATCATCTTAAAACCGTCTGACAAAGGTGGCAATTTGGTGGCTATGAATCATCAAGAATATAAACGAATGTGTAATACCATTCTAAATGATAAAAATTACTATCAAATCCTCGGGGCTGATCCCACAGATAAATTTACTGGGGACCTTGAAACCATCCTTATAGATGCCCTAGAGAACAAAATAATATCGAATGATGAAGTTAAATTTATGCTTGCACCATACCCCCAAATTGCCACCTTCTACACTATTCCCAAGATCCACAAAGGATTAAGCCCATTAAAGGGACGGCCTATTGTTGCAGGTATCAATTCCCTTACACAGAATGTGGGTATTTACCTTGACAAGATTTTGAGAAATTATGTCACAGCTCTACCCTCCTACATTAGGGATACATCCGATCTACTCAGTAAGATAGACGGTGTACAGCTTGATGATGATGTACTTATAGCCTCCATAGATGTAGAGGCCTTGTACAGTAATATCCCACATGATAAGGGACTGCATGCTATAGACCATTTCCTCAAAAGTCGTGGCACACAATATCGTGCACACAGTAGTTTTGTTCTGAAACTTATGGATTTCGTTCTCAGACACAATTATTTTCTGTTTGATACCCGTTTCTTCCACCAGCTCAGGGGCACAGCAATGGGGAGCGCATGTGCCCCCACCTATGCTAATTTGTTCCTGGGCTGGTGGGAGGATACTGTTGTGTTTGCGGACGATTGTCCCTGGACGTCTAGAATAGTCTTCTGGGGCCGCTATATCGACGATATCCTGATATTCTGGGGCGGCCCCAGACGACTATTCTTTGACTTTTTGGCCGACCTAAATCAAAATGATATAGGAATGCACTTCACTTCTGAAGTGTATAACCAAGGCCTGGCTTTCCTGGATCTATTCATCACTTTGAGGAATGGTACCATCACTACAAAAACTCATAGGAAACCAACTGCTACAAATAGCCTGCTCCGATGGGAAAGCTATCACCCTGAAAACCTGAAATGCGGTATCCCAAAGGGCCAGTATCTGCGAATTCGCAGAAACTGTACCACCCAGAGAGATTTCTTTAGCCAGGCCAAAGATCTTAAGGCCAGGTTCAAACAAAGAGGATACCCTGACTACCCCCTACATAGGGCCTTCAGGATGGCCTCAAGCAAAAATAGAACGGATCTCCTCTTACCTACCCCCAAAAAAACAGATACGGATTCTATCTTTCGTATCATTGGGACATATGACACCTGCAGTAGAGAGGTCAGAAATATCTTCCAAAAATATTGGGACATGCTTTTGCTGGACCCTGATATCTATGATATACTTCCACCCAAACCAGCTATAACATACAGAAGAGGTAGATCCTTAGGCGACCGATTTATTCATAGCCACTATACAGCGCCAAAAAAAACTGGCACTTGGCTAGATAGAAAACCTCTGGGTACATACCGATGTGGATCCTGTATAGCTTGCCCATATATAAATCAAACGAAGAATTTCACGAGCCACACTACCAATAAAACTTACAATATTCGGGATTTTGCAAATTGCAAAACGACCGGGGTAGTGTATCTCTGCATCTGTTCATGTGAACTCCAATATGTCGGCAAAACAAAACGGGAACTTAGAAGACGAATGGGAGACCACCTTGGGGACATAAGACACAAAAGAGACACCAGTATCTCTAGACATGTACATGATCTCCATGATGGAAATCCAAAATGTTTAAAGTTCTGCGTGGTCGAGGTTATACGTCCATCTCCTAGGGGGGGCAACCTTGACAGGAGAATCCTACAGAAGGAGTCCGAATGGACTTACCGCCTCAAAACGGTGAGTCCTCTTGGACTCAATGAAATTTTGTCTTTTAGTCCCTTCATTTGAAATGTTTATTTTGGAGTGGTGCCTTTCTTTTATACACCAAGTCCTATATACTATGAATTTTGCCATCTTTTCAAAAAATTTTTATGGCCAAATTGATATTGGATATGGGACAATATTTTCTATGATAACCTGTTACACCTCTTTGTTTTTTTGATCAAAATTATTGTTTATTTTTTCGGACCTCTCAAATGAAGGCATCAGACCGCAATAGGTCCACCTTTGTAATATTTATATCTATATCTAAATGGTACCTGTATCAATTGGTAGGACTCTATCATTAGTCACTTTATACTGACAATAAATTGTCCTTCCCTGTCTCCATTTAGCGTCCCACACTCAAATTCAACTTCATCTAATCCTTAATATATGCTTTACTTGACAGTATAATAATGTAATATTCATTGACTATATGTATATTTAAAATAGTCTTCCTCTTTATTTTTTACATATCTATTGTATTTGTTACTTATTCACTTTATATATATTGTGGAACGCATGAAATTATGCGCCCCAGCGCCCTGCATGTCATCTCCGGCGCACTGGGCATACTTCCGGTTTCCATGCGTTCCATTCCTAGCGTGCGTTCCACTGCCGGCCAATAGCAGCGGTCGGCGCATGAGATATGACGTACTTCCGGTCCATGCTGGCCGATGGTGGAACGCACGCCGGTCCTCGTTTTACATCATGAGGTATCTAATTGTTTATTTGTCTAGTCTAATTGTATTAGCATATATATAGAGGGGCAGTCACAGGGATTTCTCTGGACTGCATTATCCAGTTGGACACATCTTTGGAGAGCCATTGTGCTGAGGGCGATTGTGCCGTTTTACCATCAATTTTTCTTCCCCTGATGAATCCGGTCACACCTGCACTGGAGGAAACGCGTTGGGAATAACTCATTCTCTTTTTGGGAATAACCTAATCTTTTTTTGGCTGTACAGACATTGGGAGATGCTATAGGGATAGTATAATAGGGATAGCCGTCGATAAGTGGGGTCGCCTCCTCCTGAGGTGATTCTTCCGCGTTTAGGCGGGAGATTTCTCCGCTTTTAGGCAGAAATAAAAATAGCCTGGTAGGGATATCTCATTTCCCCAGCATCTGCCTGCCTTTTTACCCTATATACACCCCAAAAAGAAAATATTGTTCATCTCGACATTCTTTTTTCCAATCAAGATCTCCATGGACCGCCCAGTCACGTTGATTTTTACTGTGGTATATTTCATCTCCACATAACGAAATTATCATCAAACCGTGAGTGGGACTTCATGTCCAACCTTGAGCACTTGAATTTGCATATTTACCCATGTCTAATTGTACTTAAGTCCATAGCATTTGACCTATGCAGTTATCATAAATATACACATCAACTTTGTGGGATTTATTTTAATTGATATTAACTAAAAGTTAAGTTTTAAGTAGGATAATTATCCAGTGATACACATTTCTGATATGTCCCTTTATTAAAATGTCCATGTGAAAATTGGCCTTTTTGTGGTATATGAAATATATAGGAATATGTGCAGTCATTACAGGGAAAATAAAAGCTGCACACACTAAAACCTATAATCAAGTGAAATTAAAAAGACTGGAAGATTATTTTTTCTTTAAAGAGCTAATATGTGCTGCAAATAAAGAACACAGAATTTTGGATAAAGAGGAATGCAGGAGATGAATTATTTATCAGAACTCTAAACTGCAGCCTCAGAGCATGATATTGACAAATGCTTGGTGACTGTAGGAATAAAAGAACAATCTTGTGGTTTATCGTCAGCGTTCAAATCAATACTGGAGCATCCTGCAAAGTACACAATCAATGAACAGAGGGCATGTTTCCATAGTCTTCTTTCAGTAGCAAAAATATAAAATGCTCTGCTAAGAAATAAATATATAAAATTGCTATAAAAAAAGATCTGTGCAGCTGTTTCTATCAGACCAGTAATACAAAAAAGCTTTTTTTGAATGTGATTTTAAAGTAATCCCAACAATGCCTCAACCCCTACAATCACAAGGTGAAAAACAGACATGTGATGGGCTTTTTTTTAACATCCTTCACACATCCGCTATGGTATTGGTAGTCTATGGGTTATTTAGTCAATGGTATTTTATTTTTATTTTAGTCAATCGTTGTCTATGGTAGGGCTCGACAAATCACAGACGCCAGATCGCCATGGCGATCAGGAATTTGTTAGCCCGTTTCAAAGGTGTACGGGCGACAGGTGCGGAGCGCCGGAGGAAGCAGGAGTGGAGATGAGCGCCTCCATTGTGGAAGCGCTCATCTCCATATTCCTCAGGACAGCGATACAGATGAATGGTGCAGAGGAGCAGGGGAGAGGCGTCTCCCTTGCCCGTTCCTCTGATAGGCTACAGGCCTAGTGACTGTAGCCTATCAGATGCTGGTGCAGGTGGCGCGATGACGTCATTGTGCCACCTGAGCCGTACAGTGCGGGACACAGGCCGGAAGAGGCCTGTATCACATCACTGACAGCTTCATAAGGTAAGTACATGAGTTTATTGTTTTTATTATTTATAGTATACTGTGGCAAGAAGGGGGCCATACTGGCACAATATGGGGGGGCACAATGAAGAGGGGAAGCACTATATAGGGGCCATATATACTGGCACAATATGGGGGGCACTATGGAGAAGAGGGGAAGCACTATGGGGGCCCTATATACTAGCACAACATGGGGAGGCACTATGGGGGGCACTATATACTGGCACATTATGGGGGGGCACTATGGAGAAGAGGGGAAGGAGGCACTATGGGGGCACTATGTACTGGCATGCATTATTGGGGGTCTCTATGGAGAAGTGGTGGGGAGCACTATGGGGGCATCTACTGGGGCTTTATGACGCGGCTCAGCCTGGCTCCTAACTTTTTTAGCTGGCTCCTATATTCCAAGGAAATTTGTCAAGCCCTGGTTTATGTTTATGGGGTGTGGTAATGTGAACAGTGCTGGAAGGTGTGTTGTCCCACTTCAGGTACCTCAAATGGGTGAGACAGGTAAAATCCAGAGAGTGGCAGTAGTCTCAGCAAAGCATACTTTACTGAGACATTTTTGTATACATTTTCTGGGCTGGATTTTACTTGGACTGGTGGCTAGGCTTGGTAGAGGGAGTTGCCAGTCCACACCCTTCCAGTATGGGTTTTCCTTTCTACCTGAGGTGATCGCAGGTGAGGCCTGCTGTAATCAGGCTTGCATAAAGCACCTCAGAGTAGGTCAGTCTGAGGAGGGAGAGCGAGACTGCTTTGTGAAGCAGAGGCTCTGTGTGTGGTCTCAGTCAGGAGGACTGAGGGGCCACAAGGCTTTGAATAGCCTGAGGTTTGGAGGACCTAGCGACACCTAGAGAACGAGGGTTGCACGCCCAGCGTCTGGAGGACTACTGGGCCACACTCCCCCAAAAGGTACTGGAGTTGCCACAGCCTGGAGGCTGAGGAAAGCCGCATATGTTGTCCATGTGTGAACTGAGCTCTATGAGTGAGGTAGGGACGTATTTTGTTTAGGTAGCGCCTAGACGGGCAGGAGTTTATTTGTGTTTTAAGTGTTGACGGTGCGGGAACCTCACCCCACCCAGTGATGTATAACTAGACTATCCTTTATAAGAAGACTGTCAAAATAAATGCACAGTTTGGACATGAAAATCCGTTGTCTGGTGAGATATCTGTGAGTGTGACCCCCTGAAAAGAGACGATCCCTTACAGGGGTTATTGCACAGCCAATTTTTGATGGCCAGTGACTAACATGTCCTATTTTGTCTGTTTTCATGGACCGACAGCAATACAATACATTGTATTTGAAGCAGACCATTTTTAACGCTCTTTTTTTTTTCAGAAAGGCAGCATTGAAAAAGAAAATCAGTGAAAACGGACCGTTTTGCCATTTTCAGCAGATGTTTTTTTCACAAGTGAATGTGGTCTTACCATATACACAATTCCTTCAGCTGAACTCTGTTAAATAAATAAGGGACAATAAAAAAAAACTAACATTTTAGGGTTTTTTCAGGGTCCTGTCACCTGCTAAAACTTTTAAATCTCTGTAACTCCCTCACTCTGCACCTCTCCACTGATTAAGACCTCATGCACACAGCCGTTGTGGTCCCCAATGCACGGGCAACGTGAATGAATCCGTGATCCGTCTGCACCGCAAAAAAATAGAACATGTTCAAGTGAATGGGTCCGCATCCGTGATGCGGGGAGGACACGGCCGGTGCCCACATATTGCGGACCCGCTGTTGGCGGGCCACAATATGGCCACGGCCTAATGTGGTGGATTTTTATTTTCTGAGGATCCCCTGTGTATGAGGTGACTGAATTTCCTGAAATATATTTCATGTCCAATTTGGCAAATTTTTGTTCAAATCGATTCTACATGATTTAAATATACTCCAATTGGCCTGAAAATTAGTATATGACACTCTGAGGTTTCCTAGGACTTTTTGTTATATCTTTTCATTTTTTCTTTTTTTAATGAATTTTTTCTCCCCAATCCGCAGCCTTTTAAGCTCTTGAACGCAATGACAAATACTGTCACAAATAATATCACAGTGACACAAACATACAGTTGGGCAAAAAAGTATTTAGACAGCCACCAATTGTGCAAGTTCTCCCACTTAAAAAGATGAGAGAGGCCTGTAATTTTCATCATAGGTACACTTCAACTATGAGAGACAGAATAGGGGAAAGAATACAGGAAATCACATTGTAGGATTTCTATTGAATTAATTGGTAAATTCCTCGATAAAATAAGTATTTGGTCACCTACAAACAAGCAAGATATCTGGCTCTCACAGACCTGTAACTTCTTCTTTAAGAGGCTCTTCTGTCCTCCACTCGTTACCTGTATTAATGGCACCTGTTTGAACTTGTTATCAGTATAAAAGACACCTGTCCACAACCTCAAACAGTCACACTCCAAACTCCACTATGGCCAAGACGGAAGAGCTGTCGAAGGACACCAGAAACAAAATTGTAGACCTGCACCAGGCTGGGAAGACTGAATCTGAAATAGGCAAGCAGCTTGGTGTGAAGAAATCAACTGTGGGGGCAATTATTAGAAAATGGAAGACATACAAGACCACTGCTCTCCCTCGATCTGGGGCTCCACGCAAGATCTCACCCCGTGGGGTCAAAATGATCACAAGAACGATGAGCAAAAATCCCAGAACCACACAGGGGGATCTGGTGAATGACCTGCAGAGAGCTGGGACCAAAGTAACAAAAGCTACCATCAGTAACACACTACGCCGCCAGGGACTCAAATCCTGCAGTGCCAGACATGTCCCTCTGCTTAAAGGGACACTGACAGGCCCAATAAGCATATTTAGGTATGTATATCACAGTATAGGTCTTATACAGTGTATTAAAACCATCTACATATCCCCCCTGTCCACTTTATAAATACAGAAAACTGAAGTTTTAAAACCTGCTTGAAGCGTCTTCAATCTGCCCAAGGGGCGGCGTTTCATCTCCACTTGCGCCCAGCCTGCCGCCCCCAACTGCTGTTTTGAAGCGCCGCCCAGCTCATCAATATTCACTTCGCTGGGCGGCTACTACTGTCCCCGACGTCACAAGATCCGGCGCATGCCCAATACAATCCTATGGGCATCGGCCTCCGTCTCATCTTCAGCGCATGCGGTGGACAGGGGGGATACTTAGATGGTTTTAATACACTTTATAAGACCTGTACTGTGATATATATACCTAAATATGCTTATTGGGCCTGTCAGTGTCCCTTTAAGCCAGTACATGTCCGGGCCCATCTGAAGTTTGCTAGAGAGCATTTGGATGATCCAGAAGAGGATTGGGAGAATGTCATATGGTCAGATAAAACCAATGTAGAACTTTTTGGTAAAAACTCAACTGTTTGGAGGAGAAAGAATGCTGAGTTGCATCCAAAGAACACCATACCTACCGTGAAGCATGGGGTTGGAAACATCATGCTTTGGGGCTGTTTTTCTGCAAAGGGACCAGGACGACTGATCCATGTAAAGGAAAGAATGAACGGGGTCATGTATCGTGAGATTTTGAGCGAAAACCTCCTTCCATCAGCAAGGGCATTGAAGATGAAATGTGACTGGGTCTTTCAGCATGACAATGATCCCAAACACACCGCCTGTGCAGCAAAGGAGTGGCTTCGGAAGAAGCCTTTCAAGGTCCTGTAGTGGCCTAGCCAGTCTCCAGATCTCCACTCCATATAAACTTGAAAGTCCATATTGCCCAGCAGCAACCCCAAAACATCACTGCTCTAGAGTAGATCTGCATGGAGGAATGGGCCAAAATACCATTAACAGTGTGTGAAAACCTTGTGAAGACTTACAGAAAACGTTTGACCTCTGTCATTGCCAACAAAGGGTATATAACAAAGTATTGAGATTAACTTTTGTTATTGACCAAATACTTATTTTCCACCATAATTTGCAAATAAATTCTTAAAAAATCAGACAATGAGATCTTCTGGATTTTTTTTCTCATTATGTCTCTCATAGTTGAGGTATACCTATGATGAAAATTACAGGCCTTTCTCATCTTTTTAAGTGGGAGAACTTGCACAATTGGTGGCTGACTAAATACTTTTTTGCCCCACTGTATATAGCTGTAGGTAAATGTATGGTTAGTGGTGTTATCAAACAGCATGGTCAAAAACACAATGCGCAGTCGCATGTGTTTTTTCTTGTTAGAAACCTTCCAAAAATTGTCCCTTATTCGAAAGGCAGATGGTGTTTAAACACACAAGGTCTTATGGGGAAAAGAAGTGGCTGGTTGGGACCAGGCATAAAAAATGATGCCTTAGCAGGGGCAGATCCCTACCCAGAGGACGAACTAAATTTTTTCCAGAAGAGTAAAAATATTCCTCTTAACATTTTTGAGGATAATTTTTAGCTGTAGAGCAGTATGAAAGTTGCAGTAATTTAATACCGTATTTTTCGCTTTATAAGACGCACCTGATGATAAGACGCACCTAGGTTTTTGAGGAGGAAAATAAGAAAAAATTGTTTTGAACCAACAGGCGTGCTTTTGGTAGGTTTTTAATGGTGGTCTGTGGATGCCGCACTGTTATGAGAGATCTGTGGATGACGCACTGTTTTGGGTGATCTGTGGATGACGCACTGTTATGGGGGATCTGTGGATTATGCACTGTTATGGGGGGATCTGTGGATGACACTGATGGGGGATCTGTGGAAGACACTGATGGGGGATCTGTGGAAGACACTGATGGGGGATCTGTGGAAGACACTGATGGGGGATCTGTGGATGACACTGATGGGGGATCTGTGGATGACACTGATGGGGGATCTGTGGATGACACTGATGGGGGATCTGTGGATGACACTGATGGGGGATCTGTGGATGACACTGATGGGGGATCTGTGGATGACACTGATGGGGGATCTGTGGATGACACTGATGGGGGATCTGTGGATGACACTGATGGGGGATCTGTGGATGACACTGATGGGGGATCTGTGGATGACACTGATGGGGGATCTGTGGATGACACTGATGGGGGATCTGTGGATGACACTGATGGGAGATCTGTGGATGACACTGATGGGGGATCTGTGGATGACACTGATGGGGGATCTGTGGATGACACTTATGTCATCCACAGATCCCCATAAGAGTCATCTACAGATCCCCCATCAGATGCATCAGTGTGGAGGGAGGAGGCCGAGACACTCAAGACGGGGACCGGTGCAGTGACTCTACTCTAATACACTGGGCCCCGCAACTGTTAAATACATTCAATCTGATCTATATCTAAATATATACCGCACTGTTGGGTACTTACTGTAGTACCGTAAGTATAGCATTAAGACGGCGCAGACCGGCAGCTTCCTCGGTCATGTGCCGCCTGCCCCACCTGCCGCAGCTCCCTCCTCATGCAATGCCTGCCTGCTTATCTCACTTTATGAATGAACAGGCTGGCGGGGCAGGCGGCGCATGAGGAGGGAGCTGCGGCAGGCGTGGCAGGCAGCGCATGACCGAGGGAGCTGCTGGTCTGCACCGTCTTAATGCTATACTTACAATACTACAGTAAGTACCGAACAGTGCGGTATATAGTTAGATATAGATCGGATTGAATGTATTTAACAGTTGCGGGGCCCGGTGTATTAGAGTAGAGCAGGCATGCTCAACCTGCGGCCCTCCAGCTGTTGTGAAACTGCACCGGGCCCCGCCATGAGTGTCCCCGCCTCCTCCCTCCACACTGATACTTCACTGGCTGCGATGTGCAGCATAGCGACCAGCGAAGTATCCGCTTTATAAGATGCACGGCCATTTTCCCCATTTTGGGGGGCAAAGTGCGTCTTATAAAGCGAAAAATACGGTAAGTACTTCATAGGCTAACATAACATTAAGGGGTTGTTCACATGTGCATTGGAGGCTCTGCCACAAAGCCTTTATAGTTAATGCAGTCTGTTCAGCTCTGTTTGGGTCAGTTATGTGCTCTATCTGGCACTTGTTATTTTTGCTTCTCTAACGGAGCAGAACAACAGAAATAAATAGCGGTGGTGTGAACATGGCCTAAGAGGTTGGTATTTATGCGGGGGAATCATTACTAATCTAAATAACATCTCTCCCCTACAACATACAGTCCCATGTAAATAACATCCCACTCTCTCTCAAGCCCCTCCAACATATAGTCCCATATAAATAACATCATGCCCTCAGTACAGACCCTCTAACATGCAGTCCCATGTAAATAACATCACTCCCTCCAGCCCCTCCAACATACAGTCCCATGTATATAACATCACCCCCTCTCTCCAGCATAGGGTTCATAAGTCCCTGGAAGGGTCTGGAGTGAATGCACAGCAGGCTATTATAGCCAAGTGATAACGTGCAGTCCAATATACTGTATCTGACTCCCCTGTACTTTATCACTGGCATTAAGACACAAGTCAGACAGGTCATAAAAGTAAATGCTCAAATGACAGAAAGAATGCGTAGGTCGCAACAGAATTTTGGTTACAGGTGGCATACAGCTACACAGAGATCCATAGGTGCTACAGGCAACTTTGGGTGCTCTGACTCCATTAGCACTGGGACCCTTTCCTTGTCTAAATCAGTGGATCCTATGACAACATACACACACATATGACCTGTAACATCCGAGTGAACCAGTGCTATGGAGAGTGACTAGCTCCAGCGCATTACTGCTCAAGTACTGCAGCGAGGCCTAGGAGCCACAGCAGAGCACAGGCCTTTCCGCCACATCAGAACACTAGTGCCAGGGGCATGCCCCTTCTTCATTATCAAAAAATACACACACTGGAGGCTGCTATGGTTTGGTTTAGGCCTCATGCACACGACCGCGTGCTGTCCGCATCCGTTGCTCCGTTCCGTGGCCCCGCTAAAAAAATATAACATGTCCTATTCTTGTCCGCGCTTTGCGGACATGAATAGGCATTTATATTGACGGCCACCAGTTCCGGAAGGCACACGGGGCGGCTTCTGTTTTTTGCCGATCCGCGGTTTGCATGTAGCCTTAAGGTACTAATTAACCCTTTCTACCCCGGGCCAGTTTTCACCTTCCTGCCCAGGCCATTTTTTGTGTTACTTTCCTATAAAACGCTTTTACTTATCCGAACCATTCTGAGATTGTTTTTTTTCGTCACATATTGTACTTCATAACAGTGGTAAAATTGAGTCAAATTTTTTATTTATAAAAAATACCAAATTTACCCAAAATTTGAGAATTTCCACATTTCAATTTCTCTACCTTTATAATAAATAGTAATAACTCCAAAAATAGTTATTAGGCCTCCTGCACATGAACTTGTTCTGCCCGTTGCCGTATTGCAGACCGCATTTGCACGGGCGCATTTCCATGGGCATCCCGCATCATGGATGCGGACCCATTGAAGTGAATCCGGAGATGCGGAATGGTGTGGAACTGAAGCACAGAACGGAACCATAGAGTGCTTCCGTGGAGTTTCGTCCGGTGCTTCCGTTCCGCAAAAAGATAGAACATGTTCTATGTTTTTGCAGAAAGAGCAGATCGCGGACCCATTAAAGTGAATGGGTCCGCGATCCGCTGCGGCTGCCCCATGGTCGGTGTTTGTGTATTGTGGCCCGCAATTTGCACCACGGGGCGCACACATATGTCTAATTCATGTTTGGATCATTTTGTGAATGCCATTTTATATTTTGGAGACGTTAGAAGGCTTAGAAGTTTAGAAACAAATCTTGAATTTTTCAGAAAATTTCCCAAAAACATGTTTTAAGGACCAGTTCAGGTCTGAAGTCATCTACACCCCTCAAGGTATTCAAAACTGATTTTACAAACTTTGTTAACCCTTTAGGTGTTCCACAAGAATTAAAGTAAAATGTAGATTTCAGAATTTAACTTTAAGATTTTCTATTTTATTCCATTTTTTTCCGCTAACAAAGCAACTCCAAAAAAAGACCCAATTTTGGAAACTACGGGATAAGGTGACAGTTTTGTTGGTACTATTTTAGGGTACATATGATTCTTGGTTGCTCTATATTACACTTTTTGTGAGGCAAGGTAACAAAAAATACCTGTTTTGGCACAGTTTTTATTTTTTGTTATTTACAGTGTTCATCTAACAGGTTAGAACATGTGGTATTTTTATAGAGCAGGTTGTTACGGATGTGACAGTACCAAATATGAGTACTTTTAGTTGTTGTTTGTTTCCGTTTTACATAATAAAGCATTTTTGAAATAAATTATTTTTTTGTGTCTCCATATTCTGAAAGCCATAGTTTTTTTTACATTTTGGGCGACTGTCTTATGTAGGAGTTCATTTTTTTCAGTATGAGATGACGGTTTGATTGGTACTATTTTAGGGTGCATATGACCCTTTGATCACTTGGTATTACACTTTTTGTGATTTAAGGTGACAAAAAATGGCTTTTTGACACACTTTTTATTTAAATTTTTTTACGGTGTTCATCTGAGTGGTTATGCTATGTGATATTTTTATACAACAGGTTGAACGCGGCAATACCTAATATGTCTACTTTTTTTTATTTCACTTTATATAATAATAGCAGTTTTGAAGCAAAAAATATAATATTTTAGTGTCTCCATTGTCTGTGAGTGATAGCTTTTTTATTTTTTGACAGATTGTCTTAGGTAGGGATGAGATGACGGTTTTATTGGTACCATTTTGGGGGGCATACGCCTTTTTGATCGCTTGGTGTTGCAATTTTTGGGATGTAAGGTGACAAAAAATGTTTTTTTGGCACTGTTTTTATTTTTATTTTTTTACGGTGTCCACCTGAGAGGTTAGGTTATGTGATATTTTTTATACAGCAGGTTCTTACATACGCGGTGATACCTAATATGTTTATTTTTTTTTATTTAAGTTTTACACAATAATAGCATTTTTGAAACAAAAAAATATGTTTTAGTGTCTCCATAGTCTGAGAGACAATTATTTTTTTTTGGGGGGGGGGGGGCGACTGTCTTAGGTAGGGGCTCATTTTTTGTGGCATGAGGTGACGGTTAGATTGGTACTATTTTGGGGTGCATACGCCTTTTTGATCGCTTGGTGTTGCACTTTTAGTGATGTAAAATTACACTACTGATGGCACTGGGGGGGGGAGCTAATGACACTGGGGGGGCAGCTGATGGAACCGAGGGGGCAGCTTATGGCATTGGGGGGGAATACGATGGCATTGAAGGGGATGCTGATGGCACTGGGGGGAGAGCCTGATGGCATGGGGAGGCAGCTGATGACATGGGGGCAGCAGATGGCACTAGGGGGGCAGCCTGATGGCACTGGGGGGGCTGATGGCATGGAGGAACCTGATGGCATGGGGGGAAGCTGATGACACTGGGGGGCTGATAGATTTTTATAAAGAAAAACGTTCTTTTAATTAGTTTTTCGTTATTATAGTGCTTGATTAATCATCGGATTAATCAATAGAATACTTGATTACAAAAATAGTGGATAGCTGCAGCCCTACTGTCCCACTCTCTCTCAGAAGGCTGATATCCTGGCCACAGTGCTGATGGACCACGGTCTTTGGCTCAGTTGTTGGACAACTTTTCCTGACTATCCTCATCTTACTATCTTCCTCAGGTAACTCATGCAGTCTGGCAGATTCTCCTACTAAATAATAGTCCCTACCTGCAGACCCTTAGGGGCTCTGACAACTCTACCTTTATACAGTTTCTAACTGAACCAGAAACTTCTACTAGGAGTGGTAAAGAAGGAGAAGCACAGCCTAACAGAAACAATGTTGCAGTTCACGGCTTCCATAGACCTATACTGTGCCTCAATACAAGTCAGCGGGAATGACTAAGTAGTTTCCAGATGTAAACAGTTTTTTTCTCTCCAAAACTTAGCCCTGCATAGTTCTATATGTAGCCGTGGAAAATTACTAACTTCTAAGTGCGCAGGCTGTAAAAGTCCCCCAGCTGGCTTTGCATTAACCCTTTTCATAGTGCAGTGCAAATATACAATGCAATACCAGTGTAAATGAACATATAAAATGCAGTATAAAACAGTATAAGTGTCAACAACAGTATAAATCATAGTACAAGTTAACCCTTCAAAGTGCAATAATGTAGAGGGTTGAGGACTTTGCATAGCGCCAATAGAGGCAAATGTCCACAAACTTCCATACTCCAAAGTACCTTGCTCCAGGGCACTACACTTACGAGGCACTGTGCCTGGTTTAACAGTGAATTACTGATGACAAGTCAAAATTTCCTTTCACCTGTTTTGTAAAGTTTTGTTGCGTTCTTAGTGGAAATGGTAGATCACCCCTTCTCATTGTTAAAACATCAGAACACCCCTAAATGACAAAAACATGGACTCAGTCTATAAATGGAGGGGGACATACAGACATGCTGACTACCATCTGGCAGTACGTTCTCTATCACGGGCTGAACATTTTTGCACTGTGTTACTATCTTTAAGAACCAATTAACCCCACACGGCAAGTGGCATGCAGAGTTACAGATGTCTGTATATCATATAGGCAATAGACCACCAATTACAAAGATGTACTACTTCTGTCCCAAGGCCTGCAATATGTTTTCCGGCAGGGTGTTCCTGTCACACGGAAGAATTAATGCGTTCTCATGATGTGTGCTGGCAGGAAAACAAAAAAGC
Source organism: Bufo gargarizans (assembly GCF_014858855.1). Classification (NCBI taxonomy): domain Eukaryota; kingdom Metazoa; phylum Chordata; class Amphibia; order Anura; family Bufonidae; genus Bufo; species Bufo gargarizans. The sequence goes on along the minus strand of NC_058080.1, from coordinate 489,720,588 downwards.
TGAGAAAGTATTTCAGTGCAAGTAAAGTTTTCTGTACATAAGCATGGGGACATATTTGTTTTGAAGAGAACATTGAAGTGCCTCTCCCTGCTAAATAATAAATCTTTACATGTCATCATAAGGCCCCTTTCACACGAGTCAGTTTTCCGCGTGGGTGCAATGCGTGAGGTGAACGCATAGCACCCCCACTGAATCCTGACCCATTCATTTCAATGGGTCTGTGTACATGAGATTTTTTTTTTCACATATCACTTCTGCGTTGCGTGAAAAATGCAGCATGTTCTATAGGCCTCTTTCACACTACTGTTTTTTTTTTTCCATTTTGCGGGCTGTTTTTTGCGTTCTGTATACGGAACCATTCATTTCAATGGAATGTACTCCGTATGCATTGTTTCTGTATTTCCGTTTTTCCGTTCCGTTGAAAGATAGAACATGTCCTATTACTGCCCGCGAATCACGTTCCATGGCTCCATTCAAGTCAATGGGTCCGCAAAAAAAACCGGAACACATACGTAAATGCATCCGTATGTCCTGTATCCGTTCCGTTTTTTGCGGAACTATCTATTGAAAATGTTATGCCCAGCCCAATTTTTTCTATGTAATTAATTTATACTGTATATGCCATACAGAAAAATGGAATGGAAACGGAAACACAACGGAAACAAAAAAACTGAACAACGGATCCGTGAAAAACGGACCGCAAAACACTGAAATAGCCATACGGTAGTGTGAAAGAGGCCTTATTCTGCGTTTTTCACGCAGCCCTGGCCCCATAGAAGTGAATGGGGTTTCAGTGAAAAACGGGTTGCATCCGGAAGCAAGTGCGGATGTTGTTTGTAAACCTTCCGTTTTTTATCACGCACGTAAAAAACAAATCAAAGCGCATTGCACTCGTGCGGAAAAAACTGAACGCAATCGCAGACAAAACTGACTGAACTTGCTTGCAAAATGGTGCGAGTTTCACCAAACGCATCCTGAACGCATCCGGACCTAATCCGTCACGCTCGTATGAAAGAGGCCTAAATGTTCTTCCTATCTCATCTCACTAGCAGTTGGGGGGGAGCGCAGGAAGATGTCAGAATTTTGAAGGCTAGTTAAAGATATATTTGGTCATAAGGTCACAGACCATCATGCAAGTATACACATTCAGGACATTGCCTATTTCCCTCTCTTCATGTCTATCTTATATACACTCACCTAAAGAATTATTAGGAACACCTGTTCTATTTCTCATTAATGTTATTATCTAGTCAACCAATCACATGGCAGTTGCTTCAATGCATGTAGGGTTGTGGTCCTGGTCAAGACAATCTCCTGAACTCCAAACTGAATGTCAGAATGGGAAAGAAAGGTGATTTAAGCAATTTTGAGCGTGGCATGGTTGTTGGTGCCAGACGGGCCGGTCTGAGTATTTCACAATCTGCTCAGTTACTGGGATTTTCACGCACAACCATTTCTAGGGTTTACAAAGAATGGTGTGAAAAGGGAAAAACATCCAGTATGCGGCAGTCCTGTGGGCGAAAATGCCTTGTTGATGCTAGAGGTCAGAGGAGAATGGGCCGACTGATTCAAGCTGATAGAAGAGCAACATTGACTGAAATAACCACTCATTACAACCGAGGTATGCAGCAAAGCATTTGTATAGCCACAACACGCACAACCTTGAGGCGGATGGGCTACAACAGCAGAAGACCCCACCGGGTACCACTCATCGCCACTACAAATAGGAAAAAGAGGCTACAATTTGCACCTGCTCACCAAAATTGGACTGTTGAAGACTGGAAAAATGTTGGATTTCTGTTGAGACATTCAAATGGTAGAGTCCGAATTTGGTGTAAACAGAATGAGAACATGTATCCATCATGCCTTGTTACCACTGTGCAGGCTGGTGGTGGTGTAATGGTGTGGGGGATGTTTTCTGGGCACACTTTAGGCCCCTTAGTGCCAATTGGCCATCGCTCAGGTAGCCGGTGGCATTTAAACGATGGCCAATTGGCCATCGTTTAAATGCCACGGGCTACCTGAGCATTGTTTCTGACCATGTCCATCCCTTCATGACCACCATGTACTCATCCTCTGATGGCTACTTCCAGCAGGATAATGCACCATGTCACAAAGCTTGAATCATTTCAAATTGGTTTCTTGAACATGACAATGAGTTAACTGTACTAAAATGGCCCCCACAGTCACCAGATCTCAACCCAATAGAGCATCTTTGGGATGTGGTGGAACGGGAGCTTCGTGCCCTGGATGTGCATCCCTCAAATCTCCATCAACTGCAAGATGCTATCCTATCAATATGGGCCAACATTTCTAAAGAATGCTATCAGCACCTTGTTGAATCAATGCCACATAGAATTAAGGCAGTTCTGAAGGCAAAAGGGGGTCCAACACCGTATTAGTATGGTGTTCCTAATAATTCTTTAGGTGAGTGTATGTTACTACCTTACTTCCATTCAGCTCTTATGGAAAAATTCAGTATAGATGGTATAGCATTTGGAAAGCAAGCAAAATGACTCCTGAAAATGTAATCAGATGAAAGATACAGATACTTTTCCAACAGCATGCAAATACCCTTTCATATCCCTCATTAGTGCATATGGAGGTCTTAAAGGGACAGTACTCCACTCAAGACCATCCTCTCTGAGCTAGACATCGGCCTTCACTCCTGGCATCAAGTGGTTGGTCACTTTCTCTATCACTGCAGAGGAAATCTGAAGGTAGGTAGGTAAATGTGGTTAATTCTGGTGAAAACAGCAAGATGGGGGGGGGTTGAGTGCTTTAGTAGTGGCAAGTATAGCTATTACTAGATAAGCTCTATGGTGAAGGAAAAGTGAGGGGTGGGTGCAGGATGGGAAGGTGGACAGGAAAAGTGTGCAAACTCTGCAGAGACTAGACATGGCTGAAAGAAGTCATCAGGGCATTCTAGGCAGAATGGACATAAGGAAAGAGAAAGTTCACATCAGAGAAGACATCACTAGATGTCAGAGGTATGTAGTGTTGTATTCTCCTGTATGTTTGATGCAGTTATAGTTTGTGTTGGTCCTGCCTACAACATAGGGCCACTTTTAGTTTTTTTTTCAGGGCCATTTTAAAGGGAATCTGTCAGCAGGCATCTGTGTTAGTCCCATGTTGATATATGCCCGCATTGCTGAGAAAAAGTTGTGTTTTAATATATGCAAATGAGACTCTAGGAGCAACGGGGGCATTGTTATTGCAGAGAGAGCTAAGCCCATTGCTCCCAGCGGCTAATTTGCATAGTTTTTTCCAACAATGCAGGCACATATGAACATTGGACCAACACAGATGCCTTCAGCTGCCAACTGCACATGGTCAGCCAGTGTCATAGGGACCAATCTGCTGACAGATGCCCTTTAGGTCCCCAATTGGGGTGCTTGTTATACAGACGTGGACAAAATTGTTGGTACCCTTTGGTCAATGAAAGAAAAAGTCACAATGGTCACAGAAATAACTTTAATCTGACAAAAGTAATAATAAATTAAAATTCTATAAATGTTAACCAATGAAAGTCAGACATTGTTTTTCAACCATGCTTCAACAGAATTATGTAAAAAAATAAACTCATGAAACAGGCATGGACAAAAATGATGGTACCCCTAACTTAATATTTTGTTGCGCAACCTTTTGAGGCAATCACTGCAATCAAACGCTTCCTGTAACTGTCAATGAGACATCTGCACCTCTCAGCAGGTATTTTGGCCCACTCCTCATGAGCAAACTGCTCCAGTTGTGTCCGGTTTGAAGGGTGCCTTTTCCAGACTGCATGTTTCAGCTCCTTCCAAAGATGCTCAATAGGATTGAGGTCAGGGCTCATAGAAGGCCACTTTAGAATAGTCCAATTTTTTCCTCTTAGCCATTCTTGGGTGTTTTTAGCGGTGTGTTTTGGGTCATTGTCCTGTTGCAAGACCCATGACCTGCGACTGAGACCAAGCTTTCTGACACTGGCTAGTACATTTCTCTCTAGAATTCCTTGATAGTCTTGAGATTTCATTGTACCCTGCACAGATTCAAGACACCCTGTGCCAGACGCAGCAAAGCAGCCCCAGAACATAACAGAGCCTCCTCCATGTTTCACAGTAGGGACAGTGTTCTTTTCTTGATATGCTTCATTTTTTCGTCTGTGAACATACAGCTGATGTGCCTTGGCAAAAACTTCGATTTTTGTCTCATCTGTCCACAGGACATTCTCCCAGAAGCTTTGTGGCTTGTCAACATGTAGTTTGGCATATTCCAGTCTTGCTTTTTTATGATTCGTTTTCAACAATGGTGTCCTCCTTGGTCGTCTCCCATGTAGTCCACTTTGGCTCAAACAACGACGGATGGTGCGATCTGACACTGATGTTCCTTGAGCATGAAGTTCACCTTGAATCTCTTTAGAAGTCTTTCTAGGCTCTTTTGTTACCATTCGGATTATCCGTCTCTTAGATTTGTCATCAATTTTCCTCCTGCGGCCACGTCCAGGGAGGTTGGCTACAGTCCCATGGATCTTAAACTTATGAATAATATGTGCAACTGTACTCACAGGAACATCTAGTTGCTTGGAGATGGTCTTATAGCCTTTACCTTTAACATGCTTGTCTATAATTTTCTTTCTGATCTCTTGAGACAGCTCTTTCCTTTGCTTCCTCTGGTCCATGTCGAGTGTGGTACACACCATATCACCAAACAACACAGTGATTACCTGGAGCCATATATATAGGCCCAATGGCTGATTACAAGGTTGTAGACACCTGTGATGCTAATTAGTGGACACACCTTGAATTAACATGTCCCTTTGGTCACATTATGTTCTGTGTTTTCTAGGGGTACCATCATTTTTGTCCATGCCTGTTTCATGAGTTTATTTTTTTACATAATTCTGTTGAAGCATGGTTGAAAAACAATGTCTGACTTTCATTGGTTAACATTTATAGAATTTTAATTTATTATTACTTTTGTCAGATTAAAGTTATTTCTGTGACCATTGTGACTTTTTCTTTCATTGACCAAAGGGTACCAACAATTTTGTCCACGTCTGTAATCTTTCATATGTAATATTAATGGGGCACTGTTCCTTTCAGGTCCACCAAAATCCTATATGCCAATTCTGTACATGCATTTATAGTCTCATATGCTTTGCAAAATTTTTCAAATGTGTCATATTCTAAGGTCAACAGCACAAAATGACAAAAGCTAAGGGCACTGAGGCATAGCTTTAGCTCACCTGTTTAATACACTGTTTTTCTTTTGCTGGAAACAAATGAGCATATCAATAAAAAGCTCATACGGTAACACAGGAACTCCTCAGATCAGATGAACCACAGCTCTGTGTCTGTGCCCAGCTGGATAGGGAGGTCCCTAGTGACCGAGTCCCTTTAAGTAAACAGCAATATTCTTTTCTCTTATTTGTTATTTGATCTGCACTTTCATAGCCATAATGTTAGGCTGTGTTTGATACTTTTTCATGATTTTTTGCATTTTATAATACCTCCCTAAAAGTACTTGTACTTGTATTTTTATTCATCCCGCCGTCTGGTCACCACCACTGTGTGTATGTTTTTAACCTTTTTAATTCATTTGTGTAGCCAATCATGTCTGTAATATATATCTAATAAAAATGTGATGTCATATTTATAATAGATGTGTGATTAGCTCCTTATTTAGTGTTGAACCACATATACTTTTATTGGTGTTCCTTCCTTGTTCAAATAGGCCACAAGTCCTTCACAAGCTAAATACGAGGTTGGTGCATAGGGAGCTGATTTCAACTGCAGCAAAACGATGAGTGGGAAAAGAAAATAATTAGCTATGCCTGATAATACTGGAGACAAACAGCAGTAATGGATCAAACAAATGCATACCTCCCAGCTTTAGAAAGCTCAGGGGGCTGAAATTAGCAACGCGCATAGTGCACTGCAGCAGTTTTTGTTTACACTAAACCATGCTTCTTAGGGCTCATTCACACGGCCGTATGAACGGATCCGCACCCGTTCCGCAATTTTGCGGAAGGTCTGCGGATCCATTCATTTCTATGGGCCCTCAAAAGATGTGGGCAGCACACCGTGTGCTGTCCGCATCCGTTATTCCGTACAGCGGCTCCGCAGAAAAGATAGAACATGTCCTAATTTATTTTTCTATTATGGTTGTAGCCATGTGCGGTCCCCAAATTGTGGAACGCACATGGCCGGTATCCGTGTTTTGTGGATCCGCAAAATGTGGATCCGCAAAGCACTATGGCCGTCTGAATGGGCCCTAACTCTGCCCAGGGTGTATATATACATGCCCAATTCTGCCCAGTCTCCTTTGTCCACACAGTAGTTACACCCTCTTAGTGCCCCTTACAGTAAGAATGCCCTGTAAGTGCCCCCACACAGTAGTTATGTTCCCCTTAGTGCCCTCCCTACAGTAAGAATGCCTTGTAAGTGCCCCCCAAACAGTAGTTATGCCTCCTTAGTGACCCCCTACAGTAAGAATGCCCTTTAAGTGCCCCCCACACAGTACTTATGTTCCTTTAGTGCCATCCCTACAATAAGAATGCCTTGTAAGTGCCCTCACACAGTAGTTAGGCCCCCTTGGTGCCCTGTCACATTAAGAATGCCTGTGTGTCCCCACACATTAGTTATGCACCCTTAGTTCCCCCAAACAGAAGCTATACTCCCTTAGTGCCCTATCACATTAGTTATGCACCCTAAGTGTCACCTCACAATAAAGAAAAAGCCCTTAGCACTCCCCTCATAATATTGTTACCTCCTTAGTGCCCCCTCACAATATTGCAACCCCCTTAGTGCCCCTTCACAGTAGTGCTGCATCCTTAGTGCCCCATTAATGTAGTGTTGCCCCCTTAGTGCCCCCCTCACAATGCAGTTTAAATAAAATAAAGTAACCCTCCCTTAGCCGCATTTCCCTGATGAATGCAGCACAACATTTGCCAACTTGTGTTTTCTGATCAGGAGCTGGGGACAGCACCAGCTGCCAAATGGAGGCGCAGGGCTCCCTGCTTCACCTCTGCAGATACAGTTGAAATCAGAATACGCCACAACTGTCCCATGACTGCGGGATAGTGGCTGAAATCCAGGACTATCCCACCAGGTCCAGTTGGGAGGTATGCAATTGATAGCTGAATCATACACATAGTAACAGTTTGCAAGGCTGAAAAAGGACATCCATCCAGTTTAGCCTATAGCACATTGTTTCAAACTGTTCAACCATAAGTACCATCATGACTGATCTGACCACCAGATCTTCTGACCATACAGTGCTAGACAGCGTGCCTAACCGATAACAACATGAGGCACTGTACCCTATAGCAAAATTCTGCTCCACAATACAAAACCACTCTCAGGCTGTTCATTTCTAGTAAAGTGACATGGAAGCATCCAGCTGCTCACCTGCTACAACCTAGTCTGACAATTGGCTGGCATATTCTGAGGGGCATATACCCTGCTGCATGGCAGCTTGTCTGCTCTGCTGTATGGGCAGCCTTCCTATATGTTGGGCAAATTCACAGAAATTCAAGGGGAATTTGAAAGTATGCATACATTTTGGGTACAAACTAAAAGATCAAAAACTTTGCTAGACAGCAAGCAAGCCAGAAGTACAAGCTAGCAGGACTTATAGTCTTACCCATTACTAAAGCTTTGCACTAAATGAGGTTAGAACCTAATGGTTGTCTTTTCCTCACTGCTGGTTTCGTTGTTTCTGGTTCTGAACAATTACATCCCATATGCAATAGATATTACTTCAACATGCACAGACATACACATGAGCTTGTGCTGCTCACACAGTAGCAGTGGAAAGCACAGTGAAAAGGGTGAAGCAGTTGAACCAGTGATAAGGATGGATGTAAGTTTCAGACTGCCTTGCAATTTAGAAAACCATGCAGTTAATCTACAGTCATAATATACAACAATAACATTAAAACCAGTGAAGCAAATAACATTGATTATTCCTTTACAATGGCAACTGTCAGGGTAAGAACAGACAGCCTGGCTGCCACACACAACCAAAACCCTGCCCATAAGAGGTAGCTAATGCCACCTCCTTTTTTCCGTAATATTGTGCATCCAATGGTCACCACATGTAGATTTCAGCCATGATTGACAGCTCGACCATCTGTTCTTACCCTTAAAGTGTACCTGAGTTTAAAAAAAATTGCATAATGGCTGTGCTTATTTGTACAATCATAACTGTGAAGGAACCGGGTTTTTTTTTTTGTTTGTTTCCTTAAAGTCTCTTACAGCCATAGTATTCCCTGTTTCAGCTACACAGCTAGATGCATTTCACTCAAAAGCAATGGGTGTCTCCCTACTGCTACTACTCCGAAAGCTGATAAGGGGGGACAGATCAGACACACAGGAGCTTCTCTGCTCTTTGGAAATCGTGTAGAAGTAGTGCTTCTATAAGGCTCAGGAGCTCACCTGGCTCTGACATGCCCCCATTTCCTGTCAACCATAGTCTATTACCAGGGACAGATCTTGTCTGACAACAGGTAGTAAACTGCAAATTTAAAACATCTCTAAATTTATCCTCCAAATTCTGGATACTTCAATTTAATTATGCTTCTGCAAGAAGTGCTGGAAAAATTAGCCTCATCCATGGAGACCCAGCCTTGCAACTTAAAGGACTTAAAGGGTTTCTACCATCAGAATTTCTGTTACGTAGCTGACTGACATTAGCGATGTGCTAATGTCAGCACTACATAATAGTGTTCTTTATCCATTTGTCCCTGCAGCCGTTCTGCTAAAATACACACTTTTACAATATGCTAACGAGCCTCTAGGTGCTATTTATCCCGCCCAGGTCCTCCATTTACCCTGCCCCGCTCCTCTTGATTGATGTCTAAGTTCGCTGGATCACTGAAGAAATCCCGTGCCTGCGCCATCCACTTCTGTATTCGGCGCAGGCGCAGTGAGTGAAGGCTGCGCTCCTGGTGCTGGCTTCCTCACTGTGACGTAGTCGGCGCAAGCATAGTGAGGAAGCCGGCACCCGGAACGCGTCCTTCACTCACTGCGCCTGCGCCGAATACAGAAGTGGACGGCGCAGGCGCGGGATTTCTTGAGCGATCCAGCAAACATGGACATCAATCAAGAGGAGCAAGGGGGACTAAACAGAGGACCTGGGCGGGATAAATGGTTAGCAGACCGAGCCTCTAGGTGCTGAATCAACGCACTCATAGCACCTAGAGACTCATTAGCATATTTTAAAAGTCTGTTTTTTTAGGAGAACGGCCACAGGGACAAATGTATAAAGAACACTGTTATGCACTGCTGACATTAGCACATCGCTTATGTCAGTCAGCTACGTAACAGAAATTCTGATGGTAGAAACCCTTTAAAGGATCTGCTGCTAATGTCTTGGCACCAGATACCACAGGACATTTTCAAAGAGCTTGTGGAGTTTATTACTTAACAGGACTCTTCCGATTTTAATGGTAACATAGTAACATAGTACATAAGGCCGAAAAAAGACATTTGTCCATCCAGTTCGGCCTGTTATCCTGCAAGTTGATCCAGAGGAAGGCAAAAAAAAAACCTGTGAGGTAGAAGCCAATTTTCCCCACTTTAGGGGAATAAAAAATTCCTCCCAACTCCAATCAGGCAATCAGAATAACTCCCTGGATCAACGACCCCTCTCTAGTAGCTATAGCCTGTAAAGTTGATAATTTTTATATAGCTCTAATTAAATATTTGTAGTATAATAATATATTGTTTATTTTCAAACTGTGATTATGAACTTTCATTCTATAAACTGTGCTGGTTACCTATCCATTTTTTAAAATAAAGTCATCGGTGTTTTGCTTTGTGTATTACTGCTGTAGAAAAGTGAAGACAGCCACAGAAGTACAATAGTATTTACTTGAAAGATGTCTGATGAGTTGATTTTCTTGACTAGAAACAGAAAATTATCAGTCTGAAAAATGTTTTCTATTAAGTGTATGCTTCCACTTCCTGTATGGAAAGTCACTCTCCATGTAAATATTATTTTGTGCATTTTCAACAGCATTCCATTATTCATTATCATTCCATTATCAAGCGGTCCAATAATGATCCCTTTCTGAGGAGTGGCAACAGCTTTGGTGTTATTTTACTGTAAATATATGATTATCTTTTATTCATCTCTGACACGGAACTAGCTGTATTCTGTGTCTTAAGATCCTGGCTGGGGTGTTATATAGTGCTTATAACATGTTCACTTCCACCAAAGCTATAGTCCCTCATGGTTGACTGAGGCTAACTAGGCAAGCTTGCTGGGACGGGGTTATGAGACCATCCTACTTCGTCTTCTCACCTTCCCTGTATCCTGATATATAATATGGCAGACACCATTTATATCAATTTGAGCTGGGCGAACCCCAAAAACTATGGATTTGTTGGAAACCAAAGTTTTTGGGAAATTAGTAACACATTCAATTGATTTATAATCAATCCAAAAAAAATCTGTAAGTGTAGCGGATCTCCTGGCACTGCGACTGGGTACATAGAAACATAGAATGTGTCGGCAGATAAGAACCATTCGGCCCATCTAGTCTGCCCAATATACTGAATACTATGGATAGCCCATGGCCCTATCTTATATGAAGGATGGCCTTATGCTTATCCCATGCATGCTTAAACTCCTTCACTGTATTTGCAGCTACCACTTCTGCAGGAAGGCTATTCCATGCATCCACTACTCTCTCAGTAAAGTAATACTAGGGAAATTAGTAACACATTCAATTGAAAATAATAATCTGTAAGTGTAGCGGATCTCCTGGCACCCCAACTGGGTACCTCCATTGATGAATGCTACTAGTGCTTCCCGAGGACTCCAAGGACTCCTCTTGACACCGCAAGCAGTGCCGACCCCACGAACCGCCGCAGTTTAGTTGGGATCTCACCATCTTCTACCCACCCTGGACCTACGACAAGGCTTCCAGGTTCCAGTGGGTGAACCTCTCTTCCCTCAGAGAGTGATGCAGGAACAGGAACAGCTCTTAGAAGAGCTAGGGATTATACGCTGGAGAGTATAATGATTATAGTAATCCCCAGAGTGTAGTTCTCCAATCCCCCAAACATGAGCCCAGACTTCATGAAGGGTAGAACAGGACACTTTAATGAGGCAACATATCAGCCTTCTATGCAGGTCTTCCAGCAAGGGACACTCCCATGGGGGACCTTGTAAAAGACTGAGACAGTTTCTTACATAAACCAATCACATGCAGTTACAGGCAGAAAACACACACACGTGATACAATGGGATAACGTAATCACTCACAGGAAGAAAAAACCCACCTGTGATACAATTAACCAACACAATGGGATAACGTAATCACTCACAGGCAGAAGCTACACACTTTTCCCTTTGTAGAATAATGAGCCGGGGGGGAGGGGGGTCAGTGGTCTACCGAACTAATAAAACATAAGATGGCCTATAATTCTCCACACATAAATCAGGGTTAATAGATCCTTGTAACCCCAAGAGACTGAGGGGGGGGATCTCCATAGTTCTGGGTCCATAGTCCGTTGTAAGGAGGCTAGCCCTCAGGCCTCTCTAGCAGCCCCAGTGACGGTTCAGTCCGTCACAGTAAGTCTATCTGAGGAAAGTGTTTCATCTGTGATCATTCTGTAATTACTGGGCTACTAATCTGCCAAACATCTTCCATTTACTAGATGAATAAAAAAAATATATAGATTTCCCCTAGGCCACTTGTGAGGGAAAGACTTCAGCCCCAGTAGTAATACCACTGAAGCAATCCAGGAAAATCATGAGCCAGTAATAACAGCACACCTCATACTATACTGTAGTGCGCAATATGCTATCAGTGCAAGCAGGCTGACTGCACAGTGGATTGTGCCCTGTGCAGCAGCGTCTACTGACAGTAACTTGTACCTCAGTACTGAAGGCAACTTTGGATTTCTGTTTTAAAATGTTTTTAAAGTTGTAGAATTGAAGGCCCAAGTTCTTCACTGAAGTCTCACGGGACTTCGGACTTAACGAAGTTTGCCAGGTCGAGTCTGTACCGCATTAAAACAAAGTTCGGGAACAAATCGGCTTTGGATCTTGGATCCGAAGCGCGATTCGCTCACCCCCAATTACTGTCATACAGTGTACATCATACAATATACTGAGTACTTATAGGTGCCATACTCTTAGCTGCCCAAATGGTACCATAGATTGGTCTAATAACACTTCCATGCTATTGACTAAAACAGTGCTAAATAGTATATATATATACACATTATCAATTCAAAGTATAAAGGCCACAGTGCCATGTGATCTCCACCAAAGTAACAAGTATAGCTGAATGCACACATATACAGTGGGATGCAAACGTTTGGGCAACCTTGTTAATCTTCATGATTTTCCTGTATAAATCGTTGGTTGTTACGATAAAAAATGTCAGTTAAATATATCATATAGGAGACACACACAGTTATATTTGAGAAGTGAGATGAAGTTTATTAGATTTACAGAAAGTGTGCTGTAATTGTTTAAACAAATATAAGCAGGTGCATAAATTTGGGCACCACAAAAAAGAAATGAAATCAATATTTAGTAGATCCTCCTTTTGCAGAAATTACAGCCTCTAAACGCTTCCTGTAGGTTCCAATGAGAGTCTGGATTCTGGTTGAAGGTATTTTGGACCATTCCTCTATAGTTCATTCAGGTTTGATGGCTTCCGAGCATGGACAGCTCTCTTTAAGTCACACCACAGATTTTCAATTATATTCAGGTCTGGGGACTGAGATGGCCATTCCAGAACGTTGTACTTGTTCCTCTGCATAAATGCCTTAGTGGATTTTGAGCAGTGTTTAGGGTCGTTGTCTTGCTGAAAGATTCAGCCCCGGCAGAGCTTCAGCTTTGTCACTGATTCCTGGACATTGGTCTCCAGAATCTGCTGATACTGAGTGGAATCCATGTGTCCCTCAACTTTGACAAGATTCCCAGTCCCTGCACTGGCCACACAGCCCCACAGCATGATGGAACCACCACCATATTTTACTGTAGGTAGCAGGTGTTTTTCTTGGAATGCTGTGTTCTTTTTCCTCCATGCATAACGCCCCTTTTTATAGCCAAATAACAAAATTTGAGTTTCATCAGTCCACAGCACCTTATTCCAAAATGAAGCTGGCTTGTCCAAATATGCTTTAGCCCACCTTAAGCGCCACATTTTGTGCTGTGGGCGGAGAAAAGGCTTCCTCTGCATCACTCTCGCATACAGCATCTCCTTGTGTAAAGTGCGCCGAATGGTTGAACGATGCACAGTGACTTTATCTGCAGCAAGATGATGTTGTAGGTCTTTGGTGCTGGTCTGTGGGTTGTCCGTTTCCGTTGTTCCGTTCCGCATGTCCGTTTAAATATAAAACATGTCCTATTATGTTCCGCAAAAATCGGATCCTGGTACAATGCAAAGTCAATGGATCCGCAAAAAACGGAAGACATTCGGATGTCATTCCGTATGTCATCCGTTTTTTGCGGATTCCGTTCCTGGAAACACATAACAAATTTTTTTTTTTTTTAATTTTTTTTTCTATGAATTCCAAACAACTTTATTTGATTATTGAAATTTATACATGTTTCCGTTTTTTGCGGATCCGCAAAAAACGGATGACATACGGAAACATTTTCAGGAACAACGGATCCACAAAAAACGGACCGAAAATCGGGATATAGGAAAATACTGACGTGTGAATGTAGCCTTAACCATGATGGTGAACAATCTTTGTCTTTGGGTCATTTGAGAGTTGTTTTGAGACCCCCATGTTGCTACTCTTCAGAGAAAATTAAAAGAGGAGGAAAACTTACAATTGACCCCCTAAATACTCTTTCTCATAATTGGATTCACCTGTGTATGTAGGTCAGGGGTCACTGAGCTTACCAAGCCAATTTGAGTTCCAATAATTAGTTCTAAAGGTTTTGGAATCAATAAAATGACAACAGTGCCCAAATTTATGCACCTGCCTAATTTTGTTTAAACAATTATAGCACACTTTCTGTAAATCCAATAAACTTCATTTCACTTCTCAAATATCACTGTGTGTGTCTCCTATATGATATATTTAACTGAAATTTTTTATCGTAACAACCAATGATTATTACAGGAAAATCATGACGATTAACAAGGTTGCCCAAACTTTCGCATCCCACTGTGTATATATATATATATATATATATATATATATACATATATATATATATATATATATATATCTACAACCCCAATAAAGGCCCCCTCCTAAAAAATGCAAATGCAAAAAAGGAAATACAACAGGTAAGGCCAAGGCAGAATAAGGCCTAGTTCACACGAACGTTTTTTTTGCGGGTGTACGGGCCGTTTTTTTGTGTTCCGTATACGGTCCGTATACGGAACCATTCATTTCAATGGTTCCGCAAAAAAAACGGAATGTGTTCTGTATGCCTTCCGTTTCCGTTTTTCCGTTTTTCCGTTCCGTTGAAAGATAGAGCTTGTCCTATATTTGGCCGTAAATCACGGGTCGTGGCTCCATTCAAGTCAATGGATCCGCAAAAAAAACGGAACACATACGGAAATGCATCCGTATGTCTTCCGTTTCCGTTCCGTTTTTTCTGAACCATCTATTGAAAATGTTATGGCCAGCCCAATTTTTCCTATGTAATTACTGTAAACTGTACATGGCATACGGAAAAACGGAACGGAACAACGGAACGGAAACGGAAACACAACGGAACTCAAAAACGGAACAACGGATCCGTGAAAAACGGACCGCAAAAAACTATAAAAGCCATACGTTCGTGTGAACTAGGCCTAAGTAGGTAGATAAAACTAAATAGTGCCGAATTACTGACCCATAATAATAATGAATGGTCCCGATGCATTTCGGCTAATGCCCTTAATCTACGGATGGCGCTGCTGTGGGTCACAGCTCTAATTATTCGCAGGAGGCCCGGATGTCAGAAGTATGTGCAAGAGGGGAGCAGGTGAGTGCACTGAATAGCGGTCATGTCTACCCACCCACAGGACACATATTCACAACAGGCAAGGGGCAAGAGACCAAATGGCACACACAGTGCATGCACACACAGTAGAATACATGACTAAGTAAAGTCTAAATACTATTGCTATACAAATAATATTAACATTTATGGTGCCCACAAAACTCAAGTGTCAGACCATCTGCGGCACCCCCTTTAGCAAAAGAAGCTGAAGCGCTCTCTGCACCCTGAATACAAGTAAACATTTATATCAAACCCATCAGTAAAGTTCATTAAAAGAAAATAATAAATGTTTTACTATATATATATATATATATATATATATATTTATATAGCATCAAAGGTGTACTACTAGGCCCCAATACAAAGTCTGTCCTCATAGTCTAGTTAGGGCTCTTTCACACTTGCGTTGTTCTTTCGTCGGGGCTCTATGCCGGAAGAATCCTGATCAGTTTTATCCTAATGCATTCTGAATGGAGTGAAATCCGTTCAGGATGCATCAGGATGTCTTCAGTTCCGGACCGGAACGTTTTTTGGCCGGAGAAAATACCGTAGCATGCTGCGCTTTTTGCTCCGGCCAAAAATCCTGAAAGTTTCACGGCCACGGTTATGGTCGTGACTCCTTGGGAGCCGCATACAGTTGCCCGCGGTTGTGGTTGTTGTTTCAACCGCAGCTGAGGCATATTGTAGTTGGCCTCAGTGCGGTTGCCGCGGACAACAGCTATGTGTGCGGTTCCCGGGGAGTTGTGTGCGTGTGTGGATGCACTTTGTTTGTATGTCTGGTGTGCGCTTGTTGTTGTTTGGTGCGCACGGACATCGTCCTTTCACTGTGGCTGCCCGTGGCAACGTTTGGTAACCCTACCTTCTCCTGGCACCGCACGGCTGGGGGTTTTCCCCACCGCCAGCCGTGACAGAAGACTTGCAGCAAGGCCGGATCCGGAATTAATCCCCATTGAAAGGCATTAATCCGGATCCGGCCTTAAGTAAACGTCGTTTCGGCGCATTACCGGATCCGACATTAGCTTTTTCTGAATGGTTACCATGGCTGCCGGGACGCTAAAGTCCTGGCAGCCATGGTAAAGTGTAGCGAGGAGCGGGGGAGCCTCATACTTACCGTCCGTGCGGCTCCCGGGGCGCTTCAGAGTGACGTCAGGGCGCCCCACGCGCATGGATGACGTGATCGCATGGATCACGTCATCCATGCGCATGGGGCGCTCTGACGTCATTCTGGAGCGCCCCGGGAGCCGCACGGGCGGTAAGTATACTGCTCCCCACTACTACTATGGCAACCAGGACTTTAATAGCGTCCTGGGTGCCATAGTAACACTGAACGCATTTTGAAGACGGATCCGTCTTCAAATGCTTTCAGTTCACTTGCTGTGTTACAGATCCGGCGGGCACTTCCGGCAAATGGAGTACACGATGGATCCGGGCAAGTGTGAAAGAGCCCTTATATGGAATCGCTCATTAGTACCGGAGTTTCGGGAAGCGGTTTAAAGCTCTGTACTCACCGCTTCCTGGTCCTCAGCTGTCGGCTGTGAAGGCTGCGCACAGCGTGAGGGCGCTGTGTGACCTCACGCTGTGTGCGCCGCTTCACAGCCCAGCTGACAGCAGGAGGAAGAAGAGAGCGGCCGGTGAGGAGCGGCGGCATCCAGGAGCATAAGAGGTAAGTGTTTTTTTTTACTTTATGTCATCCGAGGCATGGGGCACATCTGAGGCAATGGGGGCTGATAAAAATAGGAAATTGGGGCTGATAAAAAGAGGCAATGGGGGCTGATATGAGACTGGTGATAGTCAAAAGAGGCATGGGGGCTGATATGAGGCTGGGGATAGTCAAAAGAGGCATGGGGGCTGATATGAGGCTGTGAACTGATCAAATGAGGCATGGGGGCTAATATGAGACTGGGGGGCTGATCAAATGAGGCATGGGGCTAATATGAGACTGGGGGCTGATAAAATGAGGCATGGGGTGCTGATTTGAGACTGGGGGTCTGATCCGAGGTCTGAATGGTGTCTTATTTATATTGGGGCTCATATCTGAGGTCTGATTGGGGGTCATTCACTTTTGGGTGTGAGTTGAGGTATGATTGTGGGTCTGATCTGAGGTCTTATTGGGGTCTTATTAAAATTAGGGATCTGATTGAAGCTGTGATCTGAGGTCTAGTGTAAAATATTTTTTCTGATTGTCCTCCTCTAAAACTTAGGGGCGTCTTATTTATATTTGCGGTGCCTCTTATAGGGCGAAAAATACGGTAATTATTTATCTTGTTTCTAAGGAGAGATAATTATTGTAGCCACTAGGTGGCAGTATCGCACAGCGATGCAGTCTCCTACTTGTGTAAAGTGTACGGGAGGCCCCACAGTATCTTCTAAACTTCCTGGCTGCTGGCAGTGAAGGAGGAGAGAACATGTCTGGCCATCCTCCTGCCCTCCCTGCTGTCAGAAAACTGGCTGCTGGAGAGAAGGACTTCTCTGCGGTGCTGGGCTGATTTCTCAGGTGTGTGACACACCGCTAATTTTGCCTCTTCTCCAGTTACCCATGCTCCAGGATCCACACTTCTATCCTGCCTCAGGTGACCCTAATGCCCTAATGCTTCAGTTATGACCCTCCGTTTGTGCCCTTTGCTCACATTGCTCCTCTAGCACCTTTGCTTGGGCTTTGTTAAAGGTTATGACCTGCAAAGGGGGTTTTACTTATGAATGAAAAATTCTGCACAGTGCGTCATATTCTCCAGTTTTGACACATATGGTTTACATGGCGGTAGTGATGATATTTAGTATTTACAGGCATCACTGCTGCCATGTAAAGAGATACTGGTGGAGTGGTGGAGGACTTAAAGGGGGTTGTCCAGGTTTTCAAGTTATCCTCTCCACACCATAGGGCATAACTATATGATTAGTGGGGTCCGATTCTGCGACCCCCCACTTATCCCAGGAACGGGTCCTGTTCCCCCTTTTTGATGGTGTGGCAGGCCACAAATATACCCTGCTGCTCCATTTATTCTCTTTGGGACCACTGGAAATAGCCAGCACTGTACTCTGCCATCTCCAGCGACCCCATAGAGAATGGATGGAGAGGCAGGGCATATGCTCGACCTGCCACTCAATCACGAAGGGGGATCAGTGGGGGCTCCAGTGTTCAGACCCCCACGGATCACTTAGTTATCCCCGATCCTGTGGATAGAGGATAACTAGAAAAGTGGACACAGGTCCTTTAAGAGGCCAGCATTTCTATTTTAGTTTAACACATATTTTGGGCCAGATTTTTTATTTTTATTTTATTTTTTACACCCAAAGAAAACCTGTAAAGATAGGGAATGTGAAAAGGTCCAACAGCTATGACACAATAAGTGTCTGATTGATGGGGTTCTGACTGCTGGGACCCCCATGATCAAGGAAACGTGGTCTTAAAGTGAACCTGTCATCAACTTTATGCTGACCTCACTGAGGGCAGTATAAAATAGTGACAGAAATGCTGATTTCAGCGCTGTGTCACTCATGAGCTAAAAGTAAGTGGTTGCCGAGAACCAGAATCATAATCATTGCAGCCCAGGCCTTGAAAAGAGTCAAATCTACCTGAGAAGAGTCATGATTATTCATGATCTCCTGCTCTCCTGCCTACCTGCTGATGATTGGCAGCTCTCTCCTAGAGAGAAAGAGAGAAAACTGGGTAGAAGACTGTCAGTCATCAGCAGGTGGGCAGGGAGGGCAGGAATTCATGAATAACCATTACTCTTCTCAGGTGGCCGGGACTCTTTTCCAGGCCCAGGCTGCAATGATTGTGATGTTGGTTCTCGGCAACCACTTACTTGTAACTTATAAATGACAGACTGCTGAAATCAACTCACCGGTCTCTACTTTATACTG
This sequence comes from Bufo gargarizans, assembly GCF_014858855.1. Lineage (NCBI taxonomy): Eukaryota > Metazoa > Chordata > Amphibia > Anura > Bufonidae > Bufo > Bufo gargarizans. Next base: position 489,701,769 of record NC_058080.1, on the reverse strand, counting down.
CCGTTAGTATGGGCACCATAAAGGTGATGACAGGGTCCCTTTATGACCCTTGTGTAGATAGATTGGTGGTAATGTAATTGAATGTCTCATGAAGGACCCATTTTTGCATGATCAGTGGGTGTTCCAGCAGTCAGACCCCAGCAGTCTGTGATATGTATCACCTATCCTGTAGATAGGCAATAGGTCATTATGGTAGGACAGCCCTTTTAAATATACTGTAGATTATGTACAATATGAAGAGGTTAGGATTTGGTAAATTTCATGCCAGACATTTATGCTTAAAGGGGTTAAAGGGTTTGTCTCACTTCAGTAAATGGCATTTATCATGCAGTTAATACAAGGCACTTACTAATGTATTGTGATTGTTCATATTGCCTCCTTTCCATCACATTATACACAGCACATATCCGAGGTTATTACCACCGTGTAATCCAGCAGTGGTGGCCGTGCTTACACACTATAGGGAAAGGCTGGAAGTGCTCATAGGTAACACCTTTACCTATAGTGTGCAAGCGCGGTTACTGCCGCTGGATTGCAGAGTGGTCAAAAACATGGATATGTGCTGTGTATAATGTGATGGAAAGGAGGCAATATGGACAATCACAATACATTAGTAAGTGCCTTGTATTAACTTTCTCTACATGATAAATGCCAATTGCTGAAGTGAGAGAACCCCTTTAGGTGTGCTACACTTAATAGGGTTAGGCATAAATGTCTTGGTGTGTGCATTGCGTGTTTCCTATGTGTGATTGGTGTGTGCTATATATGTTCTATGTATCAGTGGTGTATGTGCAGCATGTGCCATATGCATCAGTGGCATGTGAGCCATGTATTAGTGTCTTGTGTGCCACATGTGTCCAATGAGTGATTGGTGTGCGCTATATATGTTTTATGTATCAGTGGTGTATGTGCAGCATGTGCCATATGCATCAGTGGCATGTGAGCCATGTATAAGTGTTTTGTGTGCCACATGTGTCCAATGAGTGATTGGTGTGTGCTATATATGTTCTATGTATCAGTAGTGTATGTGCAGCATGTGCCATATGCATCAGTGGCATGTGAGCCATGTAAAGGTGTCTTGTGTGCCACATGTGTCCAATGAGTGATTGGTGTGCGCTATATATGTTTTATGTATCAGTGGTGTATGTGCAGCATGTGCCATATGCATCAGTGGCATGTGAGCCATGTATAAGTGTCTTGTGTGCCACATGTGTCCAATGAGTGATTGGTGTGCGCTATATATGTTCTATGTATCAGTGGTGTATGTGCAGCATGTGCCATATGCATCAGTGGCATGTGAGCCATGTATAAGTGTCTTGTGTGCCACATGTGTCCAATGAGTGATTGGTGTGTGCTATATATGTTCTATGTATCAGTGGTGTATGTGCAGCATGTGCCATATGCATCAGTGGCATGTGAGCCATGTATTAGTGTCTTGTGTGCCACATGTGTCCAATGAGTGATTGGTGTGCGCTATATATGTTCTATGTATCAGTGGTGTATGTGCAGCATGTGCCATATGCATCAGTGGCATGTGAGCCATGTATAAGTGTCTTGTGTGCCACATGTGTCCAATGAGTGATTGGTGTGCGCCGCATGTGTCTTGTTTCTGACTGACTTAAGTGCAGGGTATCCATATATGTGTAAGGCTACTTTCACACCAGCGGTTTTCTTTTCCGGCACTGAGTTCTGTCCTAAGGGCCCTATACCGGAAAAGAACTGATCAGTTTTATCCCTGTGCATTCTGAATGGAGAGAAATCCGTTCAGGATGCATCAGGATGAATGCTGGATACAGCATTTTTTCCATAGGAAAGTATTAGTGCATTCAAAATAATGGAATGCCGGATCCGTCCTTGTGCGCGGACCGAAAAAAAAGGTGAAAAAAAATAAATGCTGGATCAGTTTTTTCGGATGACACCGGAAAGACGGATCCAGCATCTCAATGCATTTGTTAGGCCTCTTTCACACTTGCGTTGTCCGGATCCGATGTGTACTCCACTTGCCGGAATTACACGCCGGATCCGGAAAAACGCAAGTGTACTGAAAGCATTTGAAGACGGATCCGTCTTCAAAATGCTTTCAGTGTTACTATGGCACCCAGGACGCTATTAAGCGGGGGAGCGGTATACTTACAGTCCGCGCGGCTCCCGGGGCGCTCCAGAATGACGTCAGAGCACCCCATGAGCATGGATGACGTGTCCATGCGATCACGTCATCCATGCGCGTGGGGCGCCCTGACGTCACTCTGGAGCGCCCCGGGAGCCGCACGGACGGTAAGTATACTGCTCCCCCGCTCCCCACTACACTTTACCATGGCTGCCAGCACTTTAGCGTCCCGGCAGCCATGATAACCATTGAGAAAAAGCTAAACGTCGGATCCGGCAATGCGCCAAAGCGACGTTTAGCTTAAGGCCGGATCCGGATCAATGCCTTTGAATGGGCATTAATTCCGGATCCGGCCTTGCGGCAAGTCTTCAGGATTTTTGGCTGGAGCAAAAAGCGCAGCATGCTGCAGTATTTTCTCCGGCCAAAAAACTTTCCGTTCCGGAACTGAAGACATCCTGATGCATCCTGAACGGATTTCTCTCCATTCAGAATGCATTAGGATAAAACTGATCAGGATTCTTCCGGCATAGAGCCCCGACGACGGAACTCTATGCCGGAAGAAAAGAACGCAGGTGTGAAAGAGCCCTAAGACGGATCAGGACCCTGATCAGTTTTACAAATGCCATCAGTTGGTATATGTTTTGCTGGATCCGGCAGGCAGTTCCGGCGACAGAACTGCCGCAAGTGTGAAAGTACCCTAAATTCTGCCACGTATGTTTGTGCATTTTGCTGTGAATGTCGGCCATCATACTTCATCTTTAATATTTCTGTTATCACAAAGTGCTCATGTACACGAATGTCTGCGAATTGCGGTTCCGCTAAACATGGATACCGGGTGTGTGCACTCCACATTGTGCGGAACAGAACCGCCGGCCTCTAATAGAACAGTCCTATCCTTGTCTGGAATGTGGACAATAATAGGACATGCAGAACGGCCATGCGGACATACAGACACCGATTATTATTTTTTCCGGCCCCACTGAAGTGAAGGGAACGGTACAGACATGGAAAAAAATGAATTGGTGTGCAGGAGCCCTGAGGTGGGCCCCCAGGATCAGTTACACCGTGGGCCCTAAGTACCCCAGTCCCACACTGATTACACACAGCTCCACAGTCTCAGCACTGTCATAACTGTACCAACAGTGATTAGTAACTCCTGCCAACTCCATCTGATGCCCCGTACTCCACTATCTGGGTGGGGCTGATGTGCCCGACAAACTCTACAAGAACACTGCCCCTCAATGTGCCAGTACCTAATAGTCGGGGTCCGGCCGCTTCACCCCCATGCCAGCTGTAAGTGCGGGAACTCACCAGCCTGGATTTGGTGCGTTGCAGGAATTCCTCCATAGTTAGCGCTGGGATAATCCCTGAGGATGGCCGTCTGGTGGTGCCGGAGATGCCCGCACCTGCTGCCCTGCTCCCCCGGCTGTGAGGAGTCGGTGGCGGCCGCGCAGTAGGAGCTCCCCGGGAGAAAGCTGCTGCCGCGGGAGCGCGCCTGGAACCCCTCCAAGGTGCTGAGCCGCCGCGCAGTGTAACCCCTTCACCGCCAGGAAGCTGCTCCGTCACTTCAGTGAGGACAGGGGACCGCTCTGCTCATTGGGATCCCCAAATATCGGAGTGCGCTTGCCATTTATTTCCCACAAAGTGACCAATAATAAAATGTAAGCATGTCCTATTACTCTACAGAGAAAGACAAGTAGCATATGGTATTTGCCAGGCCACTGCTATAACGCATTGGATACCTACAGTGTATATGACACAATATCACACATTAATGTGACAATACAGTAAATACTTTTGCACTTTGGAGTGCACCTGCCTACTGCAGCAGTGACTACACGCATTAGAACATACAGCTGTGATGTCAGCACTGCTGTGGGTGACGTCATGTTGCCGCGTTCGACTTTGGGAGCTCGCCAAGCGCGCCCCCGCAGGCAGGACGGGAGAGCCAATCAGCGAGCAGACAGAGGCTCAGCACTGCAAGAGTGGACAGCGCCCAAGAGGGTGGAGCTGGCGGCGCATGCGCATCGCCTAGTCTACGGCCAGCCAGGATTCTTGTCTTTGTTCCATTCACTTCATAAACCTATAGAGGAGGACAGATGTGTAAGTAGTACAGAAAGTAGTGATGTCACTCCCTTATAGAGGAGGACAGGTGTGTGAGTAGTACAGAAAGTGGTGATGTCACTCCCTTATAGAGGAGCACAGATGTGTGAGTAGTACAGAAAGTGGTGATGTCACTCCCTTATAGAGGAGCACAGATGTGTGAGTAGTACAGAAAGTGGTGATGTCACTCCCTTATAGAGGAGGACAGGTGTGTAAGTAGCACAGAAAGTGGTGATGTCACTCCCTTATAGAGGAGGACAGATGTGTAAGTAGTACAGAAAGTGGTGATGTCACTCCCTTATAGAGGAGGACAGGTGTGTAAGTAGCACAGAAAGTGGTGATGTCACTCCCTTATAGAGGAGGACAGGTGTGTAAGTAGCACAGAAAGTGGTGATGTCACTCCCTTATAGAGGAGGACAGGTGTGTAAGTAGTACAGAAAGTGGTGATGTCACTCCCTTATAGAGGAGGACAGGTGTGTAAGTAGCACAGAAAGTGGTGATGTCACTCCCTTATAGAGGAGGACAGATGTGTAAGTAGTACAGAAAGTGGTGATGTCACTCTCTTATAGAGGAGGACAGGTGTGTAAGTAGCACAGAAAGTGGTGATGTCACTCCCTTATAGAGGAGGACAGGTGTGTAATTAGTAGTACAGAAAGTCGTGATTTCACTCCCTTATAGAGGAGGACAGGTGTGTAAGTAGCACAAAAAGTGGTGATGTCACTCCCTTATAGAGGAGGACGTGTGTAAGTAGTACAGAAAGTGGTGATGTCACTCCCTTATAGAGGAGGACAGGTGTGTGAGTAGTACAGAAAGTGGTGATGTCACTCCCTTATAGAGGAGCACAGATGTGTGAGTAGTACAGAAAGTGGTGATGTCACTCCCTTATAGAGGAGGACAGGTGTGTAAGTAGCACAGAAAGTGGTGATGTCACTCCCTTATAGAGGAGGACAGATGTGTAAGTAGTACAGAAAGTGGTGATGTCACTCCCTTATAGAGGAGGACAGGTGTGTAAGTAGCACAGAAAGTGGTGATGTCACTCCCTTATAGAGGAGGACAGGTGTGTAAGTAGTACAGAAAGTGGTGATGTCACTCCCTTATAGAGGAGGACAGGTGTGTAAGTAGTACAGAAAGTGGTGATGTCACTCCCTTATAGAGGAGGACAGGTGTGTAAGTAGCACAGAAAGTGGTGATGTCACTCCCTTATAGAGGAGGACAGATGTGTTAGTAGTACAGAAAGTGGTGATGTCACTCTCTTATAGAGGAGGACAGGTGTGTAAGTAGCACAGAAAGTGGTGATGTCACTCCCTTATAGAGGAGGACAGGTGTGTAATTAGTAGTACAGAAAGTCGTGATTTCACTCCCTTATAGAGGAGGACAGGTGTGTAAGTAGCACAAAAAGTGGTGATGTCACTCCCTTATAGAGGAGGACGTGTGTAAGTAGTACAGAAAGTGGTGATGTCACTCCCTTATAGAGGAGGACAGGTGTGTAAGTAGCACAGAAAGTGGTGATGTCACTCCCTTCTAGAGGAGGACAGGTGTGTAAGTAGCACAGAAAGTGGTGATGTCACTCCCTTATAGAGGAGGACAGGTGTGTAAGTAGCACAGAAAGTGGTGATGTCACTCCCTTATAGAGGAGGACAGATGTGTAAGTAGCACAGAAAGTGGTGATGTCACTCCCTTATAGAGGAGGACAGATGTGTAAGTAGCACAGAAAGTGGTGATGTCACTCCCTTATAGAGGAGGACAGATGTGTAAGTAGCACAGAAAGTGGTGATGTCACTCCCTTATAGAGGAGGACAGATGTGTAAGTAGCACAGAAAGTGGTGATGTCACTACCTTATAGAGGAGGACAGATGTGTAAGTAGTACAGAAACTGGTGATGTCACTACCTTATAGAGGAGGACAGATGTGTAAGTAGCACAGAAAGTGGTGATGTCACTACCTTATAGAGGAGGACAGATGTGTAAGTAGTACAGAAACTGGTGATGTCACTCCCTTATAGAGGAGGACAGGTGTGTAAGTAGCACAGAAAGTGGTGATGTCACTCTCTTATAGAGGAGGACAGATGTGTAAGTAGTACAGGACGTGGTGATGTCACTCCCTTATAGAGGAGGACAGATGTGTAAGTAGTACAGGACGTGGTGATGTCACACCCTTATAGAGGAGGACAGATGTGTAAGTAGTACAGAAAGTGGTGATGTCACTCCCTTATAGAGGAGGACAGATGTGTAAGTAGCACAGAAAGTGGTGATGTCACTCCCTTATAGAGGAGGACAGGTGTGTAAGTAGTACAGAAAGTGGTGATGTCACTCTCTTATAGAGGAGCTGCGGTATGTGGTCAGCATGATTTACATATATGTAATATATATATATATATATATATATATATATATATATGTGTGTCTGGGGAAATAGGAGAAAGTTTTATAAGGGCAGAGGCTGGTGTGCCAGGCACTTGGTGTAATCTCACACATATCCATTATGCCCAAAACATACCTACTGAACCAATGCCCAAATAACCCTTTCAGGGGGTTTTTCGTTTTTTTTTCACTCCCTGCCTTTCTGGGGCGATAACTTTTTTATTTTTCTGTTCACATAGCCGTCCAAGGGCTTATGTTTTGCACTTTCTAATTCCACCATTTAATATTGCACACAATGTAGTGTGGGAGCTGGAAAAAAATTCCAAATGGGGTGAAATTGGAATAAAAGCACAATTCCGCAACACTTTTATGGGTTTTGTTTTTAAGGCCTTCCTTATAAAGGTAAAACTTACCTGTTCCTTTCATTCTCCGGGTCAGTACGATTACAGCGATACCACATAACAGCCATTTTGACTTGTTTTTCCAGGGGGAAGGGGGGGGGGTGATTAGAATTTTTAGATTTAAAAAAAAATGTATTTTATTTTTAAAACTTTTTTTATTACACTATTCCCATAGGGAACTATAACAAGCAATCATCACATTGCTTCTGTCATGCATGAGAGTTACAATGTAATCGTATGGAGCCCTGCCGGAGGCTTTGGCTCAATAGGAACTAATGTGCAGCAGCTTCAGTTCATTCTGGAGGACTGAAGCTGCCACACAATACATTCGGCTTCCCTGATCTCCGCCAGGGGGAGCCAGAGCATACCCGGAGGCATGTGCTTCTCGGTTTTTGCACATTAAAATGCTGTGGTCACATTTGACAATGGCATCTAAAGAGTTAAAAGTCTGCAAATGGCATTACTGCCAGTCGCGGACTTTAGCCACATGTGTCTGCTATATGAAACAAGTGTAAAAATATATAGGCCTCTTTCACACTTGCGTTGTCCGGATCCGGCGTGTACTCCACTTGCCGGAATTACACGCCGGATCCGGAAAAACACAAGTGTACTGAAAGCATTTGAAGACGGATCCGTCTTCAAAATGCTTTCAGTGTTACTATGGCACCCAGGACGCTATTAAAGTCCTGGTTGCCATAGTAGTAGTGGGGAGCGGGGGAGCGGCATACTTACAGTCCGTGCGGCTCCCGGGGCGCTCCAGAATGACGTCAGAGCGCCCCATGCGCATGGATGACGTGTCCATGCGATCACGTGATCCATGCGCTTGGGGCGCCCTGACGTCACTCTGGAGCGCCCCGGGAGCTGCACGGATGGTAAGTATGCTGCTCCCCGCTCCCCACTACACTTTACCATGGCTGCCAGGACTTTAGCGTCCCGGCAGCCACGGTAACCATTGAGAAAAAGCTAAACGTCGCATCCGGCAATGCACCGAAACGACGTTTAGCTTAAGGCCGGATCCGGATCAATGCCTTTCAATGGGCATTCATTCCGGATCCGGCCTTGCGGCAAGTGTTCCGGATTTTTGGCCGGAGCAAAAAGCGCAGCATGCTGCGCTATTTGCTGCGGCCAAAAAACGTTCCGTTCCGGAACGGAAGACATCCTGATGCATCCTGAAGGACGGACTGTCCATTCAGAATGCATTAGGATAATCCTGATCAGTATTCTTCCGGCATAGAGCCCCGACGACGGAACTCTATGCCGGAAGAAAAGAGCGCAGGTGTGAAAGAGCCCTTATTATAACATGATTAAAATGTATATATGTAAAGAAAGGAATAAATGATATGCCATTAAAAAGTGAGTGGGAGCAGAAAAAGAGCGCCACCCTGGGATAGCACACGTATCAATTGTAAAACATATATATATTGATCGCTGGAAATGTACATGGTGCAATGACCAACCAATGACCAGGAAAAAATATGATGACCTAAATACAAGGTGAGTCAGCAGTCAAAAATAAACCTACACGGCAATAAAGCAGGGTTTGTATTGCGAGTGCAAACATGGATAATGGGAAACAAACCACAGTGAAGACCAGAGTACAAACTAAGTCAAATGCCGTATAGGTAAAAAGAGAACAGAGACTCACCAGAAAAAAGACTGTGTGCTATGACGCCCAGGATGACGCTACCCCAACCCGCGTTTTGGCGTGCCTTCATCTGGGGCACGAAGGCACGCCGAAACACGCGTTGGGGTAGCGTCATCCTGGGCGTCATAGCACACAGTCTTTTTGGACACTGTTTTCCATTTCTCATTTGGACACTCTTGGTCCTCTTTGTTTTTCTATATGAAACAAGTGTATAGGAATGAGCTGTCCCATTGCAGTGAATAGGACAGCTTGTAATTACACCTGGTAAACAATGAAGGGAAGGCTGCGCTTGCACAGAGCGCAGTTGAACTTGGCAGTTACAGTAGTCTAAAGGTCCTTTAACCCCTTCCTAACTTGCATCATACAGGAGCTGAGCGGGTGCTTAAGCCACTGACTACCTGCTGTTTTACTCAGCCAACAACCAGAGGCTGAGTCCGTGATCTCCGATGCTGCGGTCAATTGCAAGGCATCCGAATGACTCCGTAAGGTTGGCAAGCTCTAAGGTCTGTTATAGCTGATGTCCTGTCAGACCCTGCCTGTGGCAAGGCTCAATAAGAACATAGTAAATATCCAATAGGCTGCAGTGTTAAATCATTGCAGTCTATGGGATCACAGGTTAAAGTCCCCTAGGGGCACTTAAAGTAAGTGTAAAAAAAAGTCTTCAAGTTTGCCAATTTATTAAAAATAAAAAATGAAATTTCACATGAACATAAGTAATCAGACCCTTTGCTACGATACTTGAAATTTATCTCTGGGGACCTCCCATTTCTCTTGAGCATCTTTGAGAAGTTTCTACATCTTGATTTGAGTCCACCTATGTCAAATTCAGTTGAATGGACATGAGTAGGAAAAACATACCTCTGTCTATATAATGTCTCACAGCTGACAATGCATATCAGAGCAAAAACCAAACCATGAGGAGGACAGAATTGCCTATAGAGCTCAGAGATAGGATAGCGTGGATTCACAGGTCTACAGGAGGGTACAAAAAAATGTCCGCTGCACTGAAAGTTTCCTAGAGCACAGTGGTCTCTATAATTCTTAAATGGAAGAAGTTTGGGATCACCAGGACTCTTCCTACAGCTGGATACCTCACCAAACTAAGTAATAATAGGAGAAGGACCTTGGTAAGAGAGGTGACCAAGAACCAAGTGGTTGGTCAGGCTGAGCTCAAAACATCTTTTGTGCAGATGGGAGAAACTTCCAGAAAGTCAACCATCACTGCAGAATTCCATCAAGCTGAGCTTTATGGCAGAGTGGCAAGAAGGAAGTCTCTCCTCAGTAAAAGACACATGAAAGCCCAACTGGAGTTTGCAAAAAAAGCACCTGAAGGACTCTCAGAAACAAGGTTCTCTGGTCTGATGAAACCAAGATTGAACATGGTTATAATGGAAAATAACGGAATCCATAAGACGGAAGTCAAAACGGAAGCCTTTAAGAGGCATTCCGTTTGATCCTTCATAATTCAAGTCTATGGGCAATCATAACGGAGCCGTCCGGAAGCCTTTAAAAGCAATTTTACAGCTAATGTAGATGTTACCTACAGTCTGGCACTGTCTCCTCCTTCTTGCCGCGCTGCTGCTCTGACCTCCTCCTTTTCCGCGTGGGACTGCCAGCAGCTGAGAGCGGGCATTCAATAGAAGCTGTGTGGCAGTACAGCTTAGAGGGACAGTGCAGCCCTAAGCGCTGCTGTATTCATTGTGCGCATATGAGCATTTGGAGTGGTGTTAGGCCCACAGAGATGTCAGGCCAGGGCTGCCGACCCAAGCGCCAATATTATAATCTGCCATTGTGCCGTATTATAGAATTCCTGTTATTATAGTTTTCATGTTATATTGTATTTTGAGCAGTATTTTAATATGTAGATTTTTTAAAGGTGTATTTTTGATTGTATAAACTAATTATTTGTTAAACCTGACAACATACTCAGGACTGTATCTTGATGATATTTCTCCAATAACAGTTACGCTGCAGAACAGAGATTATTCAGAAATGTTTTAATATGCTAAGAATGTTCCTGGCATTCATGTTGATGTACTGATACAATGAGACAAGCGGGCTCCAAAGTTATCTAATGTAATGAATTTATGAGCATGGGTCTAACCAAGACCTAATTCAATAAGTATATGTGTCGTCTGAAAACAGAAAGGCCTACCCATCAAAAATGAATTTTAACTGCAATGAAAAGGATTTTTTTTTGCAGAGTCACAGACAGTTTGACATGAAACAACCATGAAAATATTTCTAGAAATTGTCATTAAAATAAATTACTGAAATACAGTACTGGGCAAAAGTTTAAGGCAAGTATGGAATAAATGCTGCAAAGTAAAAATGCTTTAAAAATGAAAGTATTACCGCATTTTCACCCCATAAGATTCACTTTCCCCCCATAATGGGGGAAAATGTCCCTGCATCTTATGGGATGAATACTAATGAGCGCTTCCATTATGGTATTATTAGTACGGGAGGACCAGGAAGCAGTGAAGGCTCTGTGTTCACCGCTTTCTGGTCCTCGCCTGTGCTGTGGCTGCGCACAGCGTGAGGGCGCTCTGTGATCTCATGCTGTGCACATTAGGTCACAGCCTGGGTATGAAGAAGACCGAGCACGCTGGAGGTGAGGAGCGGTGGCGCCCGGAGCAGGAGAGGTAAGTGTTTTTTATTTTATTTTATGTGCTCTGTGGCATGGGGGTTGATATGAGGCAATGGGGGCTGATATGAGAAGCAATGGAGGGCTGATATAAGGCAATGGGGGGCTCATCTGAGGTCTGACTGGGGGTGTTATTAACATTGGGGGTCTGGGGCTGTGAGCTGAGGTCTGATTAACATTGGGGTTTTTATTGCTGGTCTAATCTGAGGTCTAAAAGTTAGGTTTTAAGTGGTCAAAAGCAGGGTCGTTATAGCCATTGGCTATTTGTTATTTCTCAATTGAATATACCCTGGACCGTATCTGGGGATTTTTCAGTTCTGTGTAGAACCTCATAGCAAACTGTTCAATTGCCGCAGAACCTCATGCTACATACCTCAGCTGCTGCAGACCATCATAATACACACCTCAGCGGCTGCAGACCATCATAATACACACCTCAGCGGCTGCAGACCATCATAATACACACCTCAGCGGCTGCACAACCTCATAAAACACAATTCAGCTACTGCAGAAAATCATAGTATACACGTTATCTGCCCATGAACCTCATAATACACCCCCCCAGCTGCTGCAGACCATCATCATACATACCTCAGCTACTGCAGAACCTCATAATACACACTTCAACTACTGCAGAACCTCATAATATAATATACACGTTATCTGCCTTAGAACCTCATAATACACACCCCAGGTCAGGCTCGGACTGGCTCATAGTGGTACAGGGGAATCTCCCGATGGGCCCCTGAGCAAGGTAGGCCCATAGTTTCCCACCCCCCTGCTTAACTGCCACATACCTCAGTAGACTGACTGCACTACACATAGATAGGCAGTGTTCATCACCCCAGCCAGTTCATATAAACACTGAGTAGATTATTATTTAAGAAACTCACCAGTTTATTATTATAGACACGATCAGGTGGTTGAGGTGACCTCTAGGCACAGAGGCAGGACAGTCCGTGTCCTCTTCTCACAGAGACCTGCCTCAAGCTACAGGGAACCCCATAATCATTCATCATGTATGCCTTACAGCTGTCTGCTGCTCTGTGAGCAGGTAATATTTGACTGTATCTGTACATAAATTTTTATTTTTACCGGTGGGCCCTAGGCACCCAAGTCCGACACTGCCTTAGGTGCTAAAGAACCTCATAATATACAACTCAGCTGCTGCAGAACCTCATAGAAAACACCTCAGTTGCTGCAGAACCTCACACTACACACCTCAGTTACAACTTAAAGGGTATTACCTATTTTTTTAATCACATTTTTATGTTAAACTTAATTTTATTATAATTGAAAGTTTTAGAATTTTTGCAGTTTTTTTTTTTCCATGTCACTATCTATATTTAAAAAACATATATAATCTTGAAATTTTCACACTGGCCAGTGGGCCACATGTTATGTTAAGACTTTTGAAAGCAGCTAGATGCGCCATAGACACAATAGACAGACACTGACCCCATTGACTTCTATGAAAGGGTTCTCTAGGCATGCTCGGTGACCTGTGCAGAGGTCAGGAGTGAGCTGATAAGCTTTGATATCACATTTTGGGAATGGTGGATCCTGTGTTATCTGTATAGAGGTGTTACTTGTCATTGTAATTTTGCCTGTGGTGATAATGATAATATTTACTGAAAAGTTTCCTGTACAGAACAGGAAATCATGATCTATAATTAGACCTAGTGGCCAGTGTGACAGTTGCAGGATTATATTCATTTTCGTTTAAATATAGAAAGTGTCATGGAAACATTTTTAAAAACTCACCCAAAAATTTAAACGCACCTAGGTTTTTGGGGAGGAAAATAAGAAAAAAAATATTTTGAACCAAAAGGTGTGCTTTTGGTGGGTTTTGAACTAATTGTGGCCTGTGGGTGGCACTGTTATGGGGGATCTGTGGGTGGCACTGATGGGGGATCTGTGGGTGACACTTATGGGGGGGATCTGTGGGTGACACATATGGGGGGGATCTGTGGGTGACACTTATGGGGGGGATCTGTGGGTGACACTTATGGGGGGGGATCTGTGGGTGACACTTATGGGGGGGGATCTGTGGGTGACACTTATGGGGGGGATCTGTGGGTGACACTTATGGGGGGGATCTGTGGGTGACACTTATGGGGGGGATCTGTGGGTGACACTTATGGGGGGGATCTGTGGGTGACACTTATGGGGGGGATCTGTGGGTGACACTTATGGGGGGGATCTGTGGGTGACACTTATGGGGGGGATCTGTGGGTGACACTTATGGGGGGGGATCTGTGGGTGACACTTATGGGGGGGGATCTGTGGGTGACACTTATGGGGGGGATCTGTGGGTGACACTTATGGGGGGGATCTGTGGGTGACACTTATGGGGGGGATCTGTGGGTGACACTTATGGGGGGGATCTGTGGGTGACACTTATGGGGGGGATCTGTGGGTGACACTTATGGGGGGGATCTGTGGGTGACACTTATGGGGGGGATCTGTGGGTGACACTTATGGGGGGGATCTGTGGGTGACACTTATGGGGGGGATCTGTGGGTGACACTTATGGGGGGGATCTGTGGGTGACACTTATGGGGGGGATCTGTGGGTGACACTTATGGGGGGGATCTGTGGGTGACACTTATGGGGGGGATCTGTGGGTGACACTTATGGGGGGGATCTGTGGGTGACACTTATGGGGGGGATCTGTGGGTGACACTTATGGGGGGGATCTGTGGGTGACACTTATGGGGGGGATCTGTGGGTGACACTTATGGGGGGGATCTGTGGGTGACACTTATGGGGGGGATCTGTGGGTGACACTTATGGGGGGGATCTGTGGGTGACACTTATGGGGGGGATCTGTGGGTGACACTTATGGGGGGGATCTGTGGGTGACACTTATGGGGGGGATCTGTGGGTGACACTTATGGGGGGGATCTGTGGGTGACACTTATGGGGGGGATCTGTGGGTGACACTTATGGGGGGGATCTGTGGGTGACACTTATGGGGGGGATCTGTGGGTGACACTTATGGGGGGGATCTGTGGGTGACACTTATGGGGGGGATCTGTGGGTGACACTTATGGGGGGGATCTGTGGGTGACACTTATGGGGGGGATCTGTGGGTGACACTTATGGGGGGGATCTGTGGGTGACACTTATGGGGGGGATCTGTGGGTGACACTTATGGGGGGGATCTGTGGGTGACACTTATGGGGGGGATCTGTGGGTGACACTTATGGGGGGGATCTGTGGGTGACACTTATGGGGGGGATCTGTGGGTGACACTTATGGGGGGGATCTGTGGGTGACACTTATGGGGGGGATCTGTGGGTGACACTTATGGGGGGGATCTGTGGGTGACACTTATGGGGGGGATCTGTGGGTGACACTTATGGGGGGGATCTGTGGGTGACACTTATGGGGGGGATCTGTGGGTGACACTTATGGGGGGGATCTGTGGGTGACACTTATGGGGGGGATCTGTGGGTGACACTTATGGGGGGGATCTGTGGGTGACACTTATGGGGGGGATCTGTGGGTGACACTTATGGGGGGGATCTGTGGGTGACACTTATGGGGGGGGATCTGTGGGTGACACTTATGGGGGGGATCTGTGGGTGACACATATATAGCATCTTATGCTATGTGTCATCCACAGATCCCCTCCATAAGTGTTCCTGTAGTGAATGACCCTCAATACATGGGCTAGGGGCCGGCATCTGCTTTTATAATGACAGCGGGGCCCGTGCAGTGACTATTCTACTACACGGGCCCCGCTCACTGTATAATTGTATCTCTAATAGTTAATGGTTACCGTATGTATATAATCGCATAAGGAGCGCTGTGTATTACCGGTACTTACAACTACAAGCGCTCGCCGAGAGGAGGGAGGAAAGAGGAGGCAGGAGGCAGACCGGGAGGACAGGCGCTGGCAGCGTGAATCATACGTCATGCGCCCACGCCGCCTGCTTCATTCATAAAGTGGGCGGCGCAGGCGCGTGACGTATGACTCACACTGCCAGCGCCCATCCTCCAAGCCTGCCTCCTCCCTCCTCTCGGCGAGCGCTTGTAGTTGTAAGTACCGGTAATACACAGCGCTCCTTATGCGATTATATACATACGGTAACCATTAACTATTAGAGATACAATTATACAGTGAGCGGGGCCCGTGTAGTAGAATAGTCACTGCACGGGCCCCGCTGTCATTATAAAAGCAGATGCCGGGCCCCCAGCCCCTCCTCCCTCACAGCTGATACACCCGCCGCGCGGGGGAGTGCTTCTTATACGGCGAAAAATACAGTATATTTAACCCCTTCCCAACCAGCTGCAGGGGACAGGCTGTTTCTGTTAGCCGGACCCCTGCTGTATGCTCCGGCATCAGTGAGAACACCATTAACCCTCACTATGCCGCGTTCAGCGCTTACCGCGTCATGTGCAGGGTGTGTGGAGGGAGCTCCCTCCCCGTCCCCATCGGGGCCCCGTGCTGCTGTGACGGGGACCCGATGCCTTCCTTAGGCATCGTGCTGCCTTTTCTGTTAGCCTGTGAGATCCAGCCCCTTGGATCTCACAGGCAGGAAAGCTGTAAGTGTATTACACAGCAAATGCATTGTAATGTATTGTACAGGGGATCAGACCCCCAAAAGTTCTGGGGAAAAAAAGGTAAAATAAAGTTTTCCATAATAAACTCGGTGCCTACTCAAATAATTAAGCAGGCACCTCGGCTAAATGCACGGGGGGGTCCCCTGTGTTGGCGATCGCCACAAACCGCAGGTCAATTCAGACCTGCGATTTGTGGCTTTACCTGCGGTTTGCGGCGGCGATCGGGCGTACCATCGGGTCCCCATGCGGCTGTAACCCTAACCCCTCAGATGAACACCGTAAAAAAATAAAAACTGTGCTAAATAAACCATTTTTTGTCACCTTACATCACAAAAAGTTTAATAGCAAATGATCAAAATATCATATGCATCCCAAAATAGTGCCAATAAAACCGCCATCTCATCCCGCAAAAAATGAGACCCTACCTGAGATAATTGCCCAAAATTTTAAAAAACTATGGCTCTCAGAATATGGAGACACTAAAACATCATTTTTTTGTTTTAAAAAAGCTGTTATTGTGTAAAACTTACATAAATAAAAAAAGTATACATATTAGGTATCGCCACGTCCGTATCGACCGGCTCTATAAAAATATCACATAACCTAACCCCTCAGATGAACACCATAAAAAATAAAAACTCATACCCTACCCAATGTAATCGCCCAAAAACATGATTTTTTTGCTTTAAAAATGAAATCATTGTGGAAAACTTACATAAATAAAAAAAAAGTATACATATTAGGTATCGTAGCGTCCGTGACAACCTGCTCTATAAAAATATCACATGATCTAACCTGTCAGATGAATGTTGTAAATAACAAAAAATAAAAACAGTGCCAAAACAGCTATTTCTTGTTACCTTGCCTCACAAAAAGTGTAATATAGAGCAACCAAAAATCATATGTACCCTAAACTAGTACCAACAATACTGCCACTCTATCCCGTAGTTTTTAAAATGGGGTCAATTTTTTGGAGTTTCTACTCTAGGGGTGCATCAGGGGGGCTTCAAATGGGACATTTAAATTCTGAAATTTCAGCTCTATTTGCCAATAGCTCTTGTGGAACACCTAAAGGGTTAACGACGTTTGTAAAATCTGTTTTGAATACCTTGAGGGGTGTAGTTTCTTAGATGGGGTTTCTTTTATGGAGTTTCTACTCTAGGGGTGCATCAGGGGGGCTTCAAATGGGACATGGTGTCAAAAAAAACAGTCCAGCAAAACCTGCCTTCCAAAAACCGTATGGCATTCCTTTCCTTCTGCGCCCTGCCGTGTGCCCGTACAGCAGTTTACGACCACATATGGGGTTTTTCTGTAAACTATAGAATCAGGGCCATAAATATTGAGTTTGGTTTGGCTGTTAACCCTTGCTTTGTAACTGGAAAAAAAATGAAATTTTGAAATTGTATCTCTATTTTCCATTAATTCTTGTGGAACACCTAAAGGGTTAACAAAGTTTGCAAAATCAGTTTTGAATACCTTGAGGGGTGTAGTTTCTAGAATGGGGTCATTTTTGAGTGGTTTCTATTAGGTAAGCCTCGCAAAATGACTTCAGACATGAACTGGTCCCTAAAAATTGGGTTTTTGAAAATTTCAGAAAAATTTCAAGATTTGCTTCTGAACTTCTAAGCCTTGTAACATCCCCAAAAAATAAAATATAATTCCCAAAATGATCCAAACATGAAGTAGAAATATGGGGAATGTAAAGTAATAACTATTTTTGGAGGTATTACTATGTATTATAGAAGTAGAGAAATTGAAACTTGGAAATTTGCAATTTTTTGGTAAATTTCATTTTACCAGTGCCATGAAGTACAATATGTGACGAAAAAACTATCTCAGAATGGCCTTGATAGGTCAAAGCGTTTTAAAGTTATCAGCACTTTAAAGTGACACTGGTCAGATTTGCAAAAAATGGCCTGGTCCTTAAGGTGAAATAAGGCTGTGTGCTGAAGGGGTTAAAAAAAAGTGTTTTCCCCCTAATTAAGTAATAAAAAAATAGGAAAAAAATGAAAAATATACATCGTATCGAACGGCTCTATAAAAATATCACATTATCCACCCTGTCAAGTGAATGCAGTAAAAAGCAAAAAAAACTGTGCCAAAAAGTATAATACCAAGCGATCAAATAGACATACGTACACCAAAATGGTACCAATCAAACTGTCATCTCATCCCACAAAAAATGAGACCCTACCTAAGACAATTGTCCCAAAAATAAATAGGGCAGTCAGAAAATGGCAACACAAAAACAAGATTTGATTCTGTTCAAAAATGCAGTTACTGTGTAAAACTTAACAAAAATAAAAATAATAGACATATTGGGTATCGCAGCGTCCGTAACAACGTGCTCTATAAAAATATCAAATGAGATGCCCCCTCGGGTGAATGCTGTAAAAAATAAAAAATATGCCACCTTGCCTCACAAAAAGTGTAACACTAAGCGATCAAAAAGTCTTATGTACCCTAAAATGGTACCAATAAAAAGGTTACCTCATCCCGCTAAAAATTAGCCCCCACATAAGACAATCACTCAAAAAATAAAAACCAATGGCGCCCATAAACCAATCCATCAAAATCTGTGCTGCAAATGCCATATGGCGTTCCTTCCTTTCTGAATCCTGCCATGTGTCCCCCAGCAGTTTACCACCACATATGGGGTGCTGCCATATTCAGGAGAAAATAGGTTACAAATTATGGGTGCTTTTTCTCCTGTTACCCCTTGTGAAAATGAAAAATTTGGGGCTAAAGCCACATTTTATTGGAAGAAATTAAACTTTAAATTTTCACAGCCAAGTGTTTTCAAATTCCGTAAAATTCCTTAGGGGGTCAAAGTGCTCAGTACCCCCCTTAACATATTCTTTGAAGGGTGTAGTTTCCAAAATGGGGTCACTTTTTGAGGGTTTTCACTGTAGGGATATGTCAGGGTCTCTTCAAATACAAAATGGTGCCTAAAAACCATTCTAGCTCCAAAATCCATATGGCGCTGCTTTCCTTCTGACCACTGCCATGTGCCCATAGAGCAGTTTACCAATGGGGTATTTCTGTAAACTGCAGAATCATGAGTAATGCATATTGAGGTTTAGTTTGCTGTTGACCCTTGCTGTGTTGCAATAAAAAATGTATTAACATGAAAAATCAGCATAAAAAAAAAAATTAAAATTTCGCCTCCATTTTCCTTTAATTCTTGTGGATCACCTAAAGGGTTAACCAAGTTTATAACCAGTTTTGAATAATTTGAGGGGTGTAGTTTCTAAAATAGGGTCATTTAAGGGTGGTTTCCATTTTGTAAGCCCCTCAAAATCACTTTATATCTAAATTGGTGCTTAAAAAAATGTTTTGGGAAATTTTTTAGAAAATTTGAAAAATGGCTTCTAAACTTCTAACATCCTAAAAAAATAAAATGACATTTACAAAATTATGCCAACATAAAGCAGACATATGGGGAATGATGAGTGATAGCAATTTTATGAGGCTTTACTATCTGTCTTAAAAGTATTCAAATTCAAATTTTGAAAATTGTTAATTTTTCAATTTCTTTTGTAAATTTGGGATTTTTTTTATAAATAAAGGAAAAGTATATTGACTCAAATTTACCACTGTCGTGAAGTACAATGTGTCACGAGAAAACATTCTCAGAATGGCTTTGATAAGTAAAAACGTTCCAAAGATATTACCACATAAAGTTGACAAATGTCAGATTTGCAAAAAATGGCCTGGGCAGGAGGGTGAAAACAGGCCCGGGGAAGAAGGGGTTTACATAAAAATATGATTTAAACAATAGGTCATTTTCTCATGACACGTTCCCTCCAGTCAGTGGTGCAGGACCTCATAATACACACTAGCGTTATTCTTTTCCGGCATAGAGTTCCATCAAAAGGGCTCTATGCCGGAAAAGAACTGATCAGGCATATTCCCATGCATTCTGAATGGATAGAAATCTGTTCAGTTTGCATCAGTATGCCTTCCGTTTCTATCACTGTCAGGCATGTTGCGTGATTATGTCCGTCCAAAATGCCTGATCAGTCGCCGGAATGCCGGCATTAATTCCCATTCACTTGCATTAGTGTCGGATCCGTCATTGCAAAACAACTGAAGGACGGAAAACTGTGTAAAAGACTGCAAGACGGATCCGTCCATCCGCATGACAAGCGGAGAGACTGATCCGTTCTTGCAATCCATTTGTAGACAAATGTTGTCAGTTATCACACTGATCAGCGCATCCGGCAGGCAGCTCCAACGACAGAACTGCCTGCCGGATCACACTAACGCTAGTGTGAAAGTACCCTTGGCTGTAGCAGAATATCATAATACATGTGTTCCTTGCCTCCTGCAGACCATCATAATACACACCTCAGCTACTGCAGAACATTGTAATATACATCTTATATGCTGAGGAAATTCATACTAAACCCCTCATCTGCTTCAGAACCTCATAATGCACACCTCAGATGCTGCAGAACCTCATAATACACACCTAATTCACTGCAGATTCTAAAAA
Source organism: Bufo gargarizans (assembly GCF_014858855.1). Taxonomy (NCBI): domain Eukaryota; kingdom Metazoa; phylum Chordata; class Amphibia; order Anura; family Bufonidae; genus Bufo; species Bufo gargarizans. The sequence continues at coordinate 489,681,436 of NC_058080.1, read as the reverse complement.
TACATACTTCAGCTATTGCAGAACATCATCATACTGTAATGCAAGGCACCAACAAACAGACCAGTGATGAAAGCAAAAAGGTGTTTATTCACCAGAAACATAAACGTCCAGGACACTTGCTGGTAACAAGGAATAATAACAAAAAACCAGGCAAGGAGATTCCAGGAATAGTCCCAACCAGTGCTGAATGATGCTGTGCACTTGGCAGTCGAGTCACTCCAGATCTTGGGTCCGCTGTAAGGACAAAGTTCCTGGCAGTCTTCAGTCACTAGGAGTTGTGACCTATACCTGGTTGAGGGAAAATAACAGTGGGTACTGATCACCCTGAGAGACCTCCTTTTAAATGCCTGCTGACCAATCCCAGGGTGCCAAGTGTCCACTACCATAGGTGAACAAATTGCCCTGCACCTGAGTACAAGGCCTAAGGCAATCACAAGTTGATTAACCCATGGCTGGCTCCCTAATCCACTTTGCTCTTGTGAGTCAGTATAATATGCGCCACTGGTCGACGAAGTGCATAAGAAGCGCGTACTCGCGACCGTGTATCCCTTTGCGAACCTGCCCTCGTGCGTACGCACGGACGCATGATTGACTCAGCGCGAGTATGCGAGCGCGTGGACCCAGATGCGGAAACGGAAGTCGCAGGAGACACCGGAGACAACCCTGGCCGCGGCGTCTTGTCACTCGCCTGGCCACTCTGTCCCCGGGACTCCGACGGTCCTCCCCTCCGATGTTCACGCAAACGCATCTCCGCACTGGCTCGCAAAGGGGTCAGCGCTGGTGCATCAGAGACACGCATAACCTGTCCCGCAACTCCACGAGGACCCCTCTTGGTTCCCCTGGAGTGCAAAGCAGGGGAGGATCTTACATTACCCCCCCCTCGAGGAGGCGGCTCTGAAGACTCCAAGCAAGCTTTCCCCGGATTATCCCGGTGAAAGGCTGCCACCAACTCATCCGCATGCACCTGGCGAGCAGGTATCCAACATCTCTCCTCTGGACCAAAACCCTTCCAGTCCACCAAGTATTGAAGAGACCTTTGGACAAAACGAGAGTCCAAAATTCTGTTCACTTCGAACTCCGGTACCCCTTGGACCTCCAGCGGGGATGGGGTCTGAATGAAGGGAGCGGAGTCGGCTGCCGATTTGAGAAGTGAAACATGAAAGGTGTTCACTCCTCGGATCGACGGTGGAAGAGCAACCTTGTACGTAACTCGGTTGATCTTTTGTGTCACTGGGTATGGGCCAATGAATCGAGGACCCAACTTGGAAGATGGCTGACGCAGCGGAATGTTCCGGGTGGAGACCCACACCTGATCTCCCACCTTAAACTTTTGCTCTACGGTGCGATGACGATCAGCAAATTTCTTCTGTTGCGCCACCGCACTGCGGAGATTCCGCTGGGCCGACGACCAAATGGGACGCCTATCCTTGAACCACTGATCCACCACCGGTGAGTCAGTGGAGGGTCCGGCCAAAGAAGAGAGTCTTGAATCCCTGCCCCCCACGCACCTGAACGGAGACATCTTAGTGGAAGCATGCTCAGAGTTATTATAAGCCACCTCCGCAAAGGGTAGATACGCTGCCCATTCCTCCTGGCAGTCTGACACGAAGCACCGGAGATATTGCTCCAGGGTCTGGTTAGTCCTTTCCGTCTGACCGTTGGTCTCTGGGTGAAAACCAGAAGAAAAAGACAAATTAATACCTAATCGGGAGCAGAAAGAACGCCAGAAGCGGGAGATGAATTGCACTCCTCTGTCTGAAACAATGTCATCCGGCGCTCCGTGTAATCGAAAGATATGATTCAAGAACAGATCTGCCAATTCTCTGGCCGAGGGCAATCCAGGGAGTGGGATAAAATGGTCCATTTTACTAAAACGGTCCACCACTACCCAGATTACCGTACTTCCAGAGGACCTTGGCAAATCTGTGATGAAATCCATGGAAATGTGAGTCCATGGAGCCTGGGGAATAGGCAGTGGGAGTAAAGTCCCAGAAGGGGCAGACCGAGACGGTTTACATCTGGCGCAAACAGTACATGCCTGGATATAGGCCTTAACATCCACGGACATGTTGGGCCACCACACGTGACGTTTAACAAGGGCAAGTGTTTTTTTAACACCCAAATGCCTGGCAGACTTTGAGTCATGAAGCTGTCGGATGACCTCCAATCGAAGGTTAATGGGTACGAACCATCGACCCTCGGGTTTGTCAGGTGGACTCTCTGCCTGTGAGGGCTCAAGAAGAGAGGACAAGTCCTCCATTACTTCTGCGGCCCCCAGGGCAGCAAGAAAACATTTAGTTGGGAGAATGGTTTCTGGCTCAGAGTCCAGGACGGAAGCAGCCTCAGGGAAGCAGCGGGACAGGGCATCTGCCTTCACGTTTTTGGAACCTGGTTTATAAGTGAGGCGGAAATTGAAGCGGGTGAAAAACAATGCCCACCTGGCTTGTCGGGAGTTGAGTCTTTTGGCACTCTCTAGATACTCCAAATTTTTGTGGTCAGTGTAAACCGTGATGGGATGTTCTGCACCCTCTAGCCAATGTCTCCACTCTTGAAAAGCCAATCTTACTCCCAGAAGCTCTCTATTGCCGATATCATAATTACACTCGGCTGGAGAGAGCTTCCGAGAGAAGAAGGCACAGGGATGTAACCTCTCGGGGTCCCCAGAATACTGTGAGAGAACTGCCCCTACACCGACCTCTGAGGCATCGACCTCGAGAACAAAAGGTCTGGAGGTGTCTGGATGAGTAAGAATTGGTGCCGTGCAAAAGGCCTGTTTCAGCGTCTCAAAGGCTCTGACTGCCTCTCTCGTCCACTTAGAAGGATTAGCTCCCTTCTTAGTGAGGTTGGTGAGAGGTACTACTATCGCAGAAAAATTCTTAATAAACTTGCGGTAGAAGTTGGCAAAGCCTAAGAAACGCTGCAACCCCTTAAGATCCTTAGGTTGAGGCCAATCCAAGACAGCAGAAAGTTTGGATGGGTCCATAGCCAATCCCTTTTCTGAGATAATGTACCCCAGGAAAGGCAACTCCTTCACCTCAAACAGACACTTCTCAAGTTTGGCATAGAGGCGGTTCTCCCTCAGCTTCTGGAAAACCTGACACACGTGTCTCCGATGAGAGACCAGATCCGAGGAGTAGATTAGTATGTCATCTAGATAGACAACAACACATCTATCCAAGAAATCTCTGAGAACATCGTTGATGAACTCTTAGAAGACCGCGGGAGCATTACAGAGACCAAAAGGCATCATGAGATACTCGTAATGCCCGTCTCTGGTATTAAATGCGGTCTTCCATTCGTCACCCTCTCTAATGCGAACTAAATTATAAGCACCCCTTAAATCGAGTTTGGTGAAGACTCGGGCCCCTGCCACCTGAGAAAACAGATCATCAATCAGAGGCAGTGGATACCGATTCTTCACCGTAATCCGATTAAGGGCACGATAATCGATGCAAGGTCTCAAGCCTCCATCCTTCTTCTCCACAAAGAAGAATCCAGCTCCAGCAGGGGAAGTGGATGGACGAATGAAATTCTTCTCAAGGTTCTCTTTAATATACTCCCGCTGAGCCTGAACCTCAGGCCCAGTGAGATTATAAAGATGCCCTCGTGGTGGCATGGTGCCTGGCAACAGGTCTATAGGACAATCATATGACCTGTGGGGAGGTAATACATCAGCCCCCTGAGGACTGAACACATCTCAGAAATTATGATACTGCTGTGGTAAAGTACTTAATACTTCCATGGAGGCTAGTGACAGGTCGGGACGAATGCACTTAGTAAGGCATTCCGTACTCCACTGACAGATAAGACCCGAGCGCCAGTCCACTACTGGATTATGGAGCCTTAACCAAGGGAGACCCAAAATCACGGGAGTGGATGGCATGTCAAGGACAAAAAGGCTTAAGGTCTCCCGATGATCAGCCCCCACCGTTACCTGTATTCCCGGAGTCATCCACACTGCACGACCATCTTGAAGAGGGGAACCATCAATCGCGGTCACTGACATGGTGGTTTTCGGCTGGATCAACGGGATGCCAAGTCGACGAACCAAGGTTGAGTCCACAAAATTCCCAGCGGCCCCAGAATCGATTAGTGCTGACAACTCATGGACCTTGTCTTGCCACCGTAAGGATATGGATACCATCACCCGGCTTGGAGGAGGGATAATAGCACCTAGGGGGTTCTCCTCTATGCCCCCTAGGTTCATTCGTTTCCCGCCGGCAGGAGGGGACAGGTTTTAACGAGGTGTCCAGACTTCCCGCAAAATAGGCACAGGCCTTTCTGTTGGCGACGAGCTCGTTCTGCCTGTGTGAGATGGGAGGATCCAACCTCCATTGGCTCTTCGGCCGATTTTAGAGGCCCTGGATGTGGTCGAGAGGATTAAAACCGAGACGACAGTTCCACTCGCCTCTCACGGATTCGCCTGTCGGCATCGATTGCCTGAGAGATAGCCATTTCCAACGAGAAGGGGGTAGGCAAGGCCAAAAGAAGATCCCGGACCGCATCCGAAAGTCCCAAACGGAAGCGATGGCGTAGGGCTGCGTCGCCCCAGGTGGTGAAAGCTGCCCATCGCCTGAATTCTGCAGCGTATTCTTCAGCTGGGCGGCGGCCTTGTTGAATATGCTCAAGATTGGTCTCTGCGGTGCGAGTACGATCCGGGTCATCGTAAATCACAGCCATAGCCTCGAAGAAGGCATCCACTGACGAAAAAGCTGTATGGTCTTGAGGCAAGTTAAATGCCCAACGTTGGGGGTCTCCACGTAGCAGTGACATTACAATCCCAATTCTCTGCCTGAGAGTGCCAGAAGCCATCGGTCGTAACTGGAAATAAAGGAGACAGGAGTCCCTGAAGTTTAAGAACTCCTGTCGCTCTCCTGTGAAGGGGTCAGGCAGAGGGATCTTAGGTTCTGTTTGATGCCTTGCGATAGTGACGGGTAGTGCTGAGGTTCCCTGGATAAGCTGCTGAACCTCCTCCATCACAGTTGTCAGTTGCTCTTGGATTTGCGCTGCAGCGGCTGCTGGTATATTTGGGCGTCGTTGGAACAGCAGGTTAACGGCTCCCGTTAATTCATTCAGCTGCTGCTGGATCTTGTCCATGGCAACTGTTAGTTGGGCCCACTGTTCTGTAATGCAAGGCACCAACAAACAGACCAGTGATGAAAGCAAAAAGGTGTTTATTCACCAGAAACATAAACGTCCAGGACACTTGCTGGTAACAAGGAATAATAACAAAAAACCAGGCAAGGAGATTCCAGGAATAGTCCCAACCAGTGCTGAATGATGCTGTGCACTTGGCAGTCGAGTCACTCCAGATCTTGGGTCCGCTGTAAGGACAAAGTTCCTGGCAGTCTTCAGTCACTAGGAGTTGTGACCTATAACTGGTTGAGGGAAAATAACAGTGGGCACTGATCACCCTGAGAGACCTCCTTTTAAATGCCTGCTGACCAATCCCAGGGTGCCAAGTGTCCACTACCATAGGTGAACAAATTGCCCTGCACCTGAGTACAAGGCCTAAGGCAATCACAAGTTGATTAACCCATGGCTGGCTCCCTAATCCACTTTGCTCTTGTGAGTCAGTATAATATGCGCCACTGGTCGACGAAGTGCATAAGAAGCGTGTACTCGCGACCGTGTATCCCTTTGCGAACCTGCCCTCGTGCGTACGCACGGACGCATGATTGACTCAGCGCGAGTATGCGAGCGCGTGGACCCAGATGCAGAAACGGAAGTCGCAGGAGACACCGGAGACAACCCTGGCCGCGGCGTCTTGTCACTCGCCTGGCCACTCTGTCCCCGGGACTCCGACGGTCCTCCCCTCCGATGTCCACGCGAACGCATCTCCGCACTGGCTCGCAAAGGGGTCAGCGCTGGTGCATCAGAGACACGCATAACCTGTCCCGCAACTCCACGAGGACCCCTCTTGGTTCCCCTGGAGTGCAAAGCAGGTGAGGATCTTACACATACACACTCATTTAAAGAGGGGTTTTGCTTGCTGGAAATTGGAGGTTTCTGTCTATCTCCGTATTTCATCCCTTTTATTTTGTTCCTAGACTGCTGTCTTTGTTTTCTATATAACCCACTTATTCTGTGTATTATATACACCCCTCCTGTCCTTCATACACCCCAGGAGTAACATACAACCCTCGCAGATACTTATATATAGAAATAGCTTACTGATAACATAGAGATGACAAAGCAATGGACATTATACATAAAGATACAGACATCTAAACAAACAATTATCCGCATTATTTATTAAAAGTTATATATAACTAAGGTTACCCTTTATAATTGTTTTGATTCTTGATTTGTTTGGGTCGCCCATTTCCTGACACTGTATTGGCCATTGTCATTATGGTTATGTGAATACTATAAAGATACAGACACTACAAATCACATGGTACATAGAGGACATCACACACAACTGCCTCCGTTCCTGCCCACCCTGGATGCTAAGCAAATGTGGCTAATAATGTGTATGTATATACAGTATATCCAGAGTCCACCAATATACAGTCTACTGGATCTACTCTTCTAACCAACTCACATCCAGTACCTGACCATTAGTATATGTACATATACAGTCGTGGCCAAAAGTTTTGAGAATTACATAAATATTGGAAATTGGAAAAGTAGCTGCTTTTTATAATAGCAATTTACATATACTCTAGAATGTTATGAAGAGTGATCAGATGAATTGCATAGTCCTTCTTTGCCATGAAAATTAATTAATCCCCAAAAAAACTTTCCACTGCATTTAATTGCTGTCATTAAAGGACCTGCTGAGATCATTTCAGTAATCGTCTTGTTAACTCAGGTGAGAATGTTGACAAGCACAAGGCTGGAGATCATTATGTCAGGCCGATTGGGTTAAAATGGCAGACTTGACCTGTTAAAAGGAGGGTGATGCTTGAAATCATTGTTCTTCCATTGTTAACCATGGTGACCTGCAAAGAAACGCGTGCAGCCATCATTGCGTTGCATAAAAATGGCTTCACAGGCAAGGATATTGTGGCTACTAAGATTGCACCTCAATCAACAATTTATAGGATCATCAAGAACTTCAAGGAAAGAGGTTCAATTCTTGTTAAGAAGGCTTGAGGGCGTCCAAGAAAGTCCAGCAAGCGCCAGGATCGTCTCCTAAAAAGGATTCAGCTGCGGTATCAGAGTGCCACCAGTACAGAGCTTGCTCAGGAATGGCAGCAGGCAGGTGTGAGCGCATCTGCACGCACAGTGAGGCGAAGACTTTTGGAAGATGGCCTGGTGTCAAGAAGGGCAGCAAAGAAGCCACTTCTCTCCCAAAAAAAAAAAACAGGGACAGATTGATCTTCTGCAGAAAATATGGTGAATGGACTGCTGAGGACTGGGGCAAAGTCATATTCTCCGATGAAGCCTCTTTCCGATTGTTTGGGGCATCAGGAAAAAGGCTTGTCCGGAGAAGAAAAGGTGAGCGCTACCATCAGTCCTGTGTCATGCCAACAGTAAAGCATTCTGAGACCATTCATGTGTGGTGTTGTTTCTCATCCAAAGGGAGTGGGCTTACTCACAATTTTGCCCCAAAACACAGCCATGAATAAAGAATGGTACCAAAACACCCTCCAACAGCAACTTCTTCCAACAATCCAACAACAGTTTAGTGAAGAACAATGCATTTTCCAGCACGATGGAGCACCGTACCATAAGGCAAAAGTGATAACTAAGTGGCTCGGGGACCAAAACGTTGAAATTTTGGGTCCATGGCCTGGAAACTCCCCAGATCTTAATCCCATTGAGAACTTGTGGTCAATCCTCAAGAGGCGGGTGGACAAACAAAAACCCACTAATTCTGACAAACTCCAAGAAGTGATTATGAAAGAATGGGTTGCTATCAGTCAGGAATTGGCCCAGAAGTTGATTGAGAGCATGCCCAGTCGAATTGCAGAGCTCCTGAAAAAGAAGGACCAACACTGCAAATACTGACTCTTTGCATAAATGTCATGTAATTGTCGATAAAAGCCTTTGAAACGTATGAAGTGCGTGTAATTATATTTCCCTACATCACAGAAACAACCGAAACAAAGATCTAAAAGCAGTTTAGCAGCAAACTTTGTGAAAACTAATATTTGTGTCATTCTCAAAAGTTTTGGCCACGACTGTAGAGACTCCTGCATAAATAGCATGTATAATCTACTGGTAATATAATCGCAGACTACCAATATCTATATGTACACATATAAAGTCTACTGGGATATTATACTTATATACATACCCACATAAGCACACATATAACTTAGATTGCTCCTGAAGTGCTGTTGGTCCAGTGGGTGGCAGAAAGAGAGAGAGAGAGCATCTAAAGTTTCATATCACCTATATGTTCCTGTGTCCCAGCCCCCACCATCGACTTCACCCTATGACTATCCAAAAATCTTCCCAATCTATTGGCCAAGAGAATGTTGTCCAACTACTTTTACAAATTGCCCTTCCTGCCTTTGATATGCTAACAAGGGACACAATGACCAAATGGCTACAGGCCATACTGATATCACTCATTGGGTAAATACCACTGGATATCAATATACACTACAGTATATCCAATTATTAGGAATATTAGTGTGGTAATCAGGCTGAGGTTCTGGCTGAGAGACATATTTCCCTGTAACACACTCCATCTGCTAAAGAACCTTATAGAAGAACTCAGCTGCTGCAGAACTTCATAATATACAGAGTTATCAATATTTCTGCATAAATTTGACCTAAAACTACATCAGATAAAGATAACTACGTCATTTATTTATTGAGGAAAATATTCAATATCACATGTCTGTGAGTGGCAAAAGTAAGTGCACCTTTAGGATTAGCAGATAATTTGAAGGTGGAATTAGAGTCTGGTGTCTTCAATCAATGGAATGACAATCAGGTGTGAGTAGGCAACATGTTTTATTTAAAGAACAGGGATCTGTCTTTATAAGTTGTATGTGAAAGTTTATCATTGCAACAACAAAAGAGATTTCTGAGGACCTCTGAAAAGTTGTTGATGCCCATTAGGTTGGAAAAGGTTACAAAACCAACTCTAACGAATTTAGACACAGTCAGACATTTTGTGCACAAATGGAGAAAATTCAAAGCCATTATTACCCTTCCTGGGAGGGTGTGTGATAGTCGGCAGGGTCACAAAGAAACCCAAGGTAACCTCTAAGCAACTAAAGGCCTTTCTGACATTAGCTAGCGTTCAGGAGTCCACCTCCACCATCAGGAGTACACTGAACAGCAATGGTATACATGGTACGACTGCAAGAAAAAAGCCACTGCTCTCCAAAAAGAACATTGCTGCCCATCTGCAGTTTGCTGAATAACACCTGGACATGCCAGAAGGCTATTGGAACAATATTTTGTGGATGAATAAGACCAAAATAAGACTTTTTGGCTTTAATGAGAAGTGTTATGTTTTCAAAAAGAAAGCATCTTAAAAACCTTATCCCATCTGTCAAACACGGCAGTGGTAGTGTCATTGATTGGGCCTGTTTTGCTGCATCTGGGAATGGCCATGTCAAAGTCCTGACCTTAATCCAATTGAAATGTTGTGGAAGGACCTGAAACAAACAGTTCATGGAATGAAACCCACCTACATAATAGAGGTAAAGCTGTTTTGTATGGAGAAATGAGCTACAATTCCGCCAGGCTGATGTGCAGGACTAATCAACAATTACTGGAAGGTTTAGCTACATTTATTGCAGTACAAGGGGGTCATGCCAGATACTGAAAGCAAGGTTAAGGCCTCTTGCACACAGCCATGTGCATTCCGCATCACGGATGCGGACCCATTAACTTGATTGGGTCCGCAAACCCGGAGATGCGGTACGGAAAGGAACCTTTCGTGGGGTTCTGTTCCGTGCTTCCGTTCCGCAAAAAGATAGAACTTCAAGTGATTTGCAATTTGTGGTCCGCAGCACGGGCAGCACACGTTCATGTGCAAGAGGCCTTATACTTATACAATATAAACGTCATGATATTGGATAATTTACCTCAATAAATGACTAAGTGTAATATTTTTCACTCATTTGTTCGATTTGGTTTTAGGTCAAACTTATGTAGAAATATAGAAAATCTTAAAGGGTTCACAAACTTTCAAGCACCACTGCACACCTCTCCTGCCAGATAGCATCATAATACACATCTCAGCTGCTGCCGAACATCATAATACACACTTCAGCTACTTCAGAACTGAATATACACCTCATCAGCTGCAAAACCTTATAACACATACCTCAGCTGCTGCAGAAAATCATAATACCCACCTTAGTAACTGTATAACTTCATAATAAATACCTTCTATGCTGAAAAACTTCATATACCACATCTGCTGCGGCTCCAGGTTCATTGACGATAAAGTCTCAGTGGGCCCCCTTGTGGCATGTTGCACGATACACGCAGCAATGAAACTGCATGTATTATAGATTAAATACCTTACACAGAGCATGCTACAGAGTGGATATATGTGAATCAGTCCTTATGCGCCTACTTTTTTTTTACCTACCCAGTGTTTCAGTCCCTCAGGATGCCCCCTCCCTCCCCATCCTTTCCTAAAATCACAATATCACAGACACACTGCTCCACTTTTTGCTTATGATGCTGATGTGCAGCCAGTCTCCTCTGAATGGCGGCTCACAATCCACGCTGGCACCTAGCCTGTTGGGCTTTCCTGTGGCTCACAGTGTCACCAGTGACTATTGGCTGAGAGCCGAGGTGTAATTATTTCCCATTTGTACCAGCACACAGTAGTAATGACCAGGTGTGCCCCTTCACCGTAGTTATGCCCACTTTGTGTTCCCTTCACAGTGGTAATGCACACATTGTGCCCCTCACAGTAGTAATGCCCACATGTGCCCCCTTCACAAATGCTATGCCCAGATATGTGCCCCCTTTACAGTTGCTATGCCAAGATATGCCCCTTCACAACAGTAATGCCCAGGTATTTGCCCCTCACAGTAGGTGTGCCTAGATGTGCCCTTTTACATTTGTTATGCCCAGATGTGCCCTTTCAGAGTACATATGCCCAGATGTGCCCCTCACAGTAGTTATGCCAGATATGTGCCCCCTTGTATTAGTTATACCAAGATATGTGCCCCTCTCATAGTAGATATGCCAAGATATGTACCCACCTCACAGTTGATATGCCAAAATATGTGCCCCTACATAGATATGCCAAGATATGTCCCCCACACAGTAGATATGCCAAGATATGTGCCCCTGCCAGCAGATATGCCAAGATATGTGCCCCCTCCCAGTAGATATGTCAAGATATGTGCCCCCTTCCAGTAAATATGCCAAGATATGTGCCCCCTCACAGTTGATATGCCAAGATCGGTGCCCCCTTTACAGTAGATATGTCAAGATATGTGCCCCCTGAAAGTAGATATGCCAAGATATGTGCCCCTACACAGTAGATACGCCAAGATATGTCTTCCCTCACAGTAGATATTCCAAGATATTTGCCCCCCCACAGAAGATATGCGAAGATATGTGCCCCCTCCCAGTAGATACAACAAGATATGTGCCCCTCACAGTTGATATGTCAAGATATGTGCCCCTAACAGTAGATATGCCAAGATATGTACCCCTACAGAAGATATGCCAAGATATGTGCCCCAACAAATAGATAAGCCAAGATATGTGCCCTCTCACAGTTGATATGCCAAGATATTTTCCCCCTCACAGTAGATATGCCAAGATATGTGCCCCCACACAGTAGATATGCCAAGATATGTGTCTCCGTATAGTAGATATGCCAAGATATGTGCCCCTAACAAAATATATGCCAAGATATGTGCCCCCTCACAGTAGATATGTCAAGATATGTTTCCCCTCACAGTAGATATGCCAAGATATGTGCCCCCTCACAGTTGATATGCCAAGATGTGTGCACGCTTCATAGTAGATATGTCAAGATTTGTGCCCCCTCACAGTAGATATGCCAAGATATGTGCCCCCACACAGTAGATATGCCAAGATATATGCCCCCTAACAGTTGATATGCCAAGATGTGTTCCCCCTTTACAGTAGATATGTCAAGATATGTGCCCCCTCACAGTAGATATGCCAAGATATGTGCCCCCACACAGTAGATACGCCAAGATATGTCTACCCTCACAGTAGATATGCCAAGATATGTGTCCCTTCCCAGTAGATACGCCAAGATATGTGCCCCCTCACAGTTGATATGCCAAGATGTGTACCCCCTTCACAGTAGATATACCAAGATATGTGCCCCCACACAGTAGATACGCCAAGATATGTCTCCCCTCACAGTAGATATGCCAAGATATGTTCTCCCTCCCAGTAGATACACCAAAATATGTGCCCCCTCACAGTTGATATGCCAAGATGTGTGCACGCTTCATAGTAGATATGTCAAGATTTGTGCCCCCTCACAGTAGATATGCCAAGATATGTGCCCCCACACAGTAGATATGCCAAGATATATGCCCCCTAACAGTTGATATGCCAAGATGTGTTCCCCCTTTACAGTAGATATGTCAAGATATGTGCCCCCTCACAGTAGATATGCCAAGATATGTGCCCCCACACAGTAGATACGCCAAGATATGTCTACCCTCACAGTAGATATGCCAAGATATGTGTCCCTTCCCAGTAGATACGCCAAGATATGTGCCCCCTCACAGTTGATATGCCAAGATGTGTACCCCCTTCACAGTAGATATATCAAGATATTTGCCCCCTCACAGTAGATATGCCAAGATATGTGTCCCTGTATAGTAGATATGCCAAGATATGTGCCCCCCACAGTAGATATGCCAAGATATGTGCCCCCACAGAAGATATGCCAAGATATGTGCCCCCTCCCAGTAGATACGCCAAGATATGTGCCCCCACACAGTAGATATGCCAAGATATGTGTCTCCGTATAGTAGATATGCCAAGATATGTGCCCCTAACAAAATATATCCCCCTACACAGATATGCCAAGATATGTCTCCCCTCACAGTAGATATGCCAAGATATGTGCCCCCACAGAAGATATGCCAAGATATGTGCCCCCTCCCAGTAGATACGCCAAGATATGTGCCCCCACACAGTAGATATGCCAAGATATGTGTCTCCGTATAGTAGATATGCCAAGATATGTGCCCCTAACAAAATATATGCCAAGATATGTGCCCCCTCACAGTAGATATGTCAAGATATGTTTCCCCTCACAGTAGATATGCCAAGATATGTGCCCCCTCACAGTTTATATGCCAAGATATGTGCCCCCACACAGTAGATACGCCAAGATATGTCTCCCCTCACAGTAGATATGCCAAGATATGTTCTCCCTCCCAGTAGATACACCAAAATATGTGCCCCCTCACAGTTGATATGCCAAGATGTGTGCACGCTTCATAGTAGATATGTCAAGATTTGTGCCCCCTCACAGTAGATATGCCAAGATATGTGCCCCCACACAGTAGATATGCCAAGATATGTCTACCCTCACAGTAGATATGCCAAGATATGTGTCCCTTCCCAGTAGATACGCCAAGATATGTGCCCCCTCACAGTTGATATGCCAAGATGTGTACCCCCTTCACAGTAGATATATCAAGATATTTGCCCCCTCACAGTAGATATGCCAAGATATGTGTCCCTGTATAGTAGATATGCCAAGATATGTGCCCCCCACAAAATATATGCCAAGATATGTGCCCCCTCACAGTTGATATGCCAAAATATGTGCCCCTACACAGATATGCCAAGATATGTCTCCCCTCACAGTAGATATGCCAAGATATGTACCCCCACAGAAGATATGCCAAGATATGTGCCCCCTCCCAGTAGATACGCCAAGATATGTGCTCCCTTACAGTTGATATGCCAAGATGTGTGCCCCTTCATAGTAGATATGCCAAGATATGTGCCCCCACACAGTAGCTATGTCAAGTTATGTGCTCCCTCACAGTAGATGTATCAAGATATGTGTCCTATCACAGTAGATATGCCAAGATATGTGCCCCCTCACGGTTGATATGCCAAGATATGTGCCCCCTCACAGAAGCTATGGCCAGATATGTGCCCCTTTCACTGGAAGTGAAAAAAACTGACTGTAAATACTCACCAGGTTCCTCCCATGATCTGCACTATCCAGCAACAGTAGGATGCTGTGACACATCGCACTGCTGTGTAGGAGGAGGAGCAGAGGCTGATTCCCAGCCTGCCCTTCTCCTCCTCCTACACAGACCAGAAGCACAATGTGTGAGGACATTATGCTGCTGCTGTGGAGCATCTTTGGCTAAATGGTGGAGTGGGGAGAGAATGGCTCCCTGCTTCACTATTACAATCATCAGAACTTCTTAATACACCCCATACATATCCCAAAGAACTTCATAATACAGACACACTATGTCACCTTGCCACTTTGTGGCCTTCTGATGCTGATGCCACCTCCACATTATGTAACTTTGACACTCTGTGGTCTCCTCATGCTGCTGCCACCTCCACACTATGTCACCTTGCCACTCTGTGTCCACCTGATGCTGCCGCCACCTTTACACTGTCATTGTGCCACTCTGTGGCCTCGTCCTGATGCTGCTGCCGCCACCTCCACATTCTGTCATTGTGCCACACTGTGGCCTCCTGATGCTGCTGCTGCTACCTCCACACTGTCATTGTGCCACTCTGTGGCTTCCTTATGCTGCTTCCACCTCACCACTATGTCATAGGGCCACTCTGTGGACTTCTCATGCTGTTCCCACCCTCCCCACTTCATGACTGGGCCACTATTTTGCCTTTCGGCCTGGCTGACATAATTTATTTGACCCGTCTTTTGATCTGTCAGAAGGAAGGAAAAATAAGATGCACAACAAATCCTTTCTGTGAGCAGCTGTAAGTCCTGTATGGTCCCATCAGAATTGGCTTGTGATTTGGTAGCCAAAAGCAGGAGTGGGTACAAAACACAGAAGACATGCGAATATTACATTCACGTGTCATCTCTGTTTTGGATCCACTCCTGTTTTTTTGGGCATTAGCAATACTGTTGGATTACTGACCAAATGCTGGCTGAGTGAAGGCAGATGCTCAACAAAAAGGATCCGTTTTTTGGGGGTTATTGTTCTGACGGATCAGAGAATGGGGAAAATTAATCACTGACGTCAACACAAACTTACTGCTGACACCCTCTCCACTCTGTCGGGGGAACTCTACTTGTAAAAGTGTTTAATAGAACAGGTTCTGTAGACATCTATGGGGAATCAGCTGACGGTTTAAAAAGAGTGCACTTCTTCTTGGCGCTAACATCGATCTGTAAGGCTGAGTTCATACTTGAGCTATTTGGTCAGTTTTGGCCCTATGACTGCCCAAAGAAGTGAAGTGTGCAGTGATTCTAAGAGCGACGCCTGTCATCTGCATGTCATACTGACTGACCGTATTATTTGACTACCAGAGCAGACTCCCTATGCGTGTTACTGCAAGGCATCTATGCGTGTTACTGCAAGGCACAGTGTTCTACGCCACTATAAAAGCTCTCTGCAGCCAGGAAATAGCAGTTTTTTAACACGATTCGCCTCGAATAAATTTGGATTGAACCAAATTTTTTAAGGAAATTTGGCGAACTGGCCGAATTGAATTTTTAAAAAATTTGCTCATCTCTATTTAGTACCCTAGAGGGGCACCACCGTTCCCACACCTAGCTATTGTCTCTAATGGCTAGCAAGTAATGTCATCTGTGTATTTATTTCCAGATCCTCTGTGCCTTAATGATATTGTTATGCAATTGTTATTACATGCACTGTTCCTAGTTGTCCAGCAAGTGGCAGTGTATCTGGAAGCGAGTACCTTTAGATTGAATGGAACTTACCATTTCATTCCTTTCCCACCCCATATTTCGGCAGAAGTGGGCTAGTGCTGCTTCCTACCAAGGGAGTGGTTGTAGTAAGCTGTAGAGGATGTTGAGTTTAGAGTCCAAAGGGACCAGACATGGCACAGTGAGGGGAGCGTTTCCCCCTCCTGCTGCAGGAGCTCTGGGAAAGCAACTTGCAGAGCACCATGGCTCCAGGCAGTTCATAGAATGAGTATTACGAGGTGGTCAGCGGCTAAAGGAACCCCCCTCAACAGTACCAGTCCAGTAAAGTCCAGTAACGAAACCTGAAGCCAGTTTGGCAAGAGAGAAAACAAAGTATTCAATTTTACCTGCCAGTTTACCCTTAGATTGCTGGAGCAAAGATAACAGTCAAATATCATTTGGATGACACAAGTTACAAGGTTGTTCAAATAAAACCGTTAAACTTCACCAAGACTTGACTTTACTTATTCCATTAACTACAACTCCTTTGTTGGTAAGGAGCCTAACGCTGGAAGCAACAGCATCCAGTAGTATTAGGGTGTGGAAGTGAAGGTATGGATGTGAAGTGTTGGGGAGCAGCTTGTAAATGTTTTAGAAAATGGATAAGATATGAAGGCGAGAATCTAATGACTGGGGTGGTAAGTGGCTTTTGGATGCTGAGTAGAGGATTGGTGAGCAAGCAGAGTGCAACATCCACATATTAGATAATCTGAATCGGCACAAGGTCACAGAAATATAGTGGCCAATATGGGGGAACTGCTCAGACCCCAAACACAGTAGCGTGTTTCTCATTGAGGGAGCAGTCCCACCGCATGTGGACCGCAGCAAACGACCATCCCCAGCAAAAAATGCGTACAATGGAGGATGCCGGCGCGGTCCACATGCACCACAAAGGCACCCTACACAAAACAGAGCATTGTGCGGATGAAAATATATAAATATATAAATCACAGAAAATAAATGCACCAAACGGATATGCCACTGACTATACTAGCTAGTCATACAAGCAGATATTAAAACCTGAGACTTTTGCCAATATATTCCTGTCAGGAACACATCGGAGCCCCTCGGAGTCAGTGGCATATCCATTTGGTGCATTTTCTTTCTGTGATTTATATATTTATATATTTTCATCCGCACAATGCTCCGTTTTGTGTAGGATGCCTTTATGGTGCATGTGGACCGCGGCGGCATGCTCCATTGTACGCATTTTTTTGCTGGGGATGGTCGTTTGCTGCGGTCCACATGCGGTGGTCCCCAATAAGAAACACGCTACAGTGTTTGGGGTCTGAGCGGTTCCCCCATATTTGCCACTATATTTCTGTGATTTTGTTTCATATGTATTGAATGTGCCTTCACCTGGCATTTAACATTCTTTTGCACCTGGTAACCTCCATCACACCATCTTATATGGGTGTGGCTTACAGTCTTGCTTTATTCACATTGCATTAGTTGTCCTGCTATGCGGTTGTGTGGAAGCTTGGCTGTGAGCTGGATTTCATCACCTTCAGACCGTGTTCACACCATAGTTAGCGCAGTGGTAGGACCCCTTGCCATGCTGAGAGATCGTGACGTGGTGCATGATGGGCTCCAATATGTTCCTGACAGGAATATATTGGCAAAAGTCTCAGCTTTTAATATCTGCTTGTATGACTAGCTAGTATAGTCAGTGGCATATCCGTTTGGTTCATTTTTTTTCTGTGATTTTTATATATATATATATATTTTTTATTTTTTTTATTTTTTTTATCCGCACAATGCTTGGTTTTGTGTAGGATGCCTTTGTGGTGCATGTGGACCGTGCCGGCATCCTCCATTGTACACATTTTTGGCTGGGGATGGTCGTTTTCTGCGCTCCACATGCGGGGGGACTGCTCCCCAAATGAGAAACACGCTACAGTGTTTGGGGTTTGAGCAGTTCCCCTATATTGGCCACTGTATTTCTGTGATTTTGTTCCATATGTATTGAATGTGCCTTCACCATGACGTGGTGCATGAGGGGCTCCGATGTGTTCCTGACAGGAATATATTGGCAAAAGTCTCAGCTATGCATTTTTTTTCCTGTGATTTATAATCTGAATCGGCAACCAAATCTCAGTAGACAGCAAAATAACATACCTTACAATGTATATGTATGGACAGATGGTGGCCCAGCATATTTCAGCGTTGTGTATATAAGGTCTACACAAGACCACAAACATAATATAGCCACATTGCACATCCGAATTCTGACTTCATTTTGCATGTCACCATATCATACCTCACTGAGGTACCACATTCTCCCCTAGAGACAATGCTTCTATGGCATTGTAATATGGCAAGAGATAGAACCATAGACCTCTGTATGCATCCATGTAATATTGGAGGCACAATGAGGTACAGTATAAGGCCAAATATTTTAATGATAGTGTGATATTCAACTTTTGTATTATACAATTCCCAAATTCTGATGTGTAGATGAGGCTGTGAACATTTGTAATCAGTAAAAAAAAATCCCATTTTGCATTTGCAAAGCATTTACTGACACGTCTGTTACACGGTACAGCAAAATTATATATTTGCACATATAAACACATTCATGTGTTAATGGTGGAATGTATATTGCCAAAGGGAATACAGCATTATTACACCATATAGTAGGCAAACACAAATTTAATGAATGGTACTGAAGTTTTTTTTTTCATTAAGGTCACTGCTTTAAAATCTAATCAATGTACAATGTGTTCATTAGGAATGTAATATGATTAATTACGTGTTAATAGTCCGCTGGGAAAGACTCCTTCGCCATAGCATTAGATTGAAAACTTTAGGGAAAAAAATGAAACCCAAGAGACATTGAGAAAACAAAAAAGACGCTCAACACATAAATGTATTCAAACAGAAATGTATGTCAATTTATTAATGGCATCAGTTAAAAAGATAATGGTTAATTAAGTAATTAACAACATAATTAACTCAGCACTTAATTTGCTTACTTGGGTTCAAATGAATTCCCTAGATCAGATTTAATGAACTTTTACAGTAATTCCTGATTAGCTATGTAAATTCTGCAACGTTTGTATCTTATGTATTTCACACAATGACAGAAACAAAATGATGGTTTCTTATAAAATATATTTTTACTAATTTAACTTTATTTAAAACACCGGCTGAAGTAAGGCTCTATGGATATTAATCATTGAGAGATGTTTGTTTGGAAATGGTTACAGATGCAAGCGAGAGTTAAAGTCTCAATGCTAATCAAGGTCACCAGCTGAAGAGTCATCCCACAGGATAGGATGGTATTTGCGGTTTATTCCCACAGTAGGTACCAGTGGCACGTGTGACCCATACAATGTATATATGCCCTGCAGAGGGCATTACACAGATAACAGTAGCCATACAGTAGCCAGGTTTAACCCTCTGCATTGCAAAGAGTAAAATCCACTACAGAAATCCACAACATAAATTGACACACTGCAGATTTAAAATCTCCACCAAATGTAAAGTAATGTGTGGGTTTTCTAGCGGAAAATTTCCTTAGCATATAAACTTGTGAAACTCTCATCTACTTTGTTGCCACTGTAAATGCAGCATTTTTCCATATGCAATTGTATTGTGGAGAACCTGCAGCATTTATACTACAGCCCTCAGTACCCATAGTGTCTCACTCTAGCACAGGGATGGCCAACCTGAGGCTCTCCAGCTGTTACAAAACTACAACTCCCAGCATGCCCAGACTGCCTACAGGTATCAGCCTACAGCAAAGCATGGTGGGAGTTGTAGTTTTACAACAGCTGGAGAGCCACAGGTTGGCCAGCCCTGCTCTAGCATATCACCTCCTCCTCTTGCTTCTCTCTGTTGATGTCCATCAAGACTCTGTCCTGGGATCAGTGTTATATCTCATTCACACATCTGTCTTTTGGTCTGTGATTTCCATCACTGATTGTGAGTGATTGGCAGTGCTATACCGAGCACCAGAGCACAATGGAAGTCAAGGGGAGAACCAGAGCATTAAACCAGGCACCCCCTGCTCCGAAGAGGGGAGGGTGTCTGGTTCATAGCAAAAGGTCAGAAATGGATGGAAACACCACTGAAATGGTTCGGGAACAGCATGGGGAGGATGTCTGGATGCATCTTGGACTCCCAGGTCGCTGCTGGGAATGATGTTGTCCGAGTAGTACGCCACTTTTACAGACTGACAATAATATGCACCAAACCGAAGATAAAATCGATTTTAGAGGAAAAATTGTTAGGAAACATTCTTTCCTGTATATTTACTTGTATATAAAGTGCAAGGGCTGCCAAAAATTACAAGGAAGAGGCACTCCAATACACCCTTTATTACACATAAAGGAGGGCATCATACACACCCTTGAAAAATTATGATTGATGGCCTGCTGGTGACCCTCAAAAACATTAGGAGCAAGGGCCTGCTGGTGACTCTCTAAAAATGTATGGCCGAGGGCCTCCTGCTGATCTGACCATCTAAAAAATTAGGGGTGAGGGTCTACTGCTGAGCTGACCCTCTAAAACATTAGGGGTGATAGCCTGCTGCTGATCTGACCATCTGAAACAGGCATGCTCAACCTGCGGCCCTCCAGCTGTTGCAAAACTACAACTCCCAGCATTCTCAGACAGCCTACAGCTATCAACCTACAGCAGGGCACTGTTGGAGTTGGAGTTTTACAACAACTGGAGGGACGCAGGTTGAGCATCCCTAATCTAAAACATTAGGGGTGAGGGTCTGCTGCTGATCTGACTATCTAAAACATTAGGGGAGAGGGCCTGCTGCTGATCTGTCCATCTAAAATATTATGGGCGAGGCCCAGCTGGTGACCCTCTAAAACATTAGGGGTGAGGTTCTGCTGCTGACCTAACCTTCGAAAACATTAGGAGCGAGGGCAGCCCAATAAGCATGTAGATATGATGGAGGAGGACAAGAAAAGGAAGATTGAACCATATGCCCTTTTTCGTGGTGAAAGGGGTGCATGGTAATACAGTGTATTCAATACACCATAAAGGCCACATTAAAAATGCCTTTATGTTCAGCCGCATTCCTCTGGTGGTGTAGAGAAATCAGGGGCAATCTAGGTCTTGTTTATTTTGATAAGAGTCAACCTGTCAGAATTTTGAGTTGACAGGCGGATGTGCTTATCAATTATTATGCCCCCAGCAGCACTAAATACCCGCTCTGACAAAACGCTGGCGGCAGGGCAGGCCAGCACCTCCAAGGCGTAGACAGCCAGTTAGTGCCACGTGTCCAGCTTGGACAACCAATAGTTGTAATGCACAGAGGGATCACTGAGGATGCTGACACGGTCTGCTACGTACTCCTTCACCATCTTCCAAAACTTTTTCCTACTTGTGACACTATGCCGGACATCAGGGTGAGGGTGCTGGCGGGGTGTCAGGAAGCTGTCCCAGGCCTTGGAGAGTGTTGCCCTGCCTCTGTTGGAACTGCTGTGTGTTCCCCTCGTCTCCCCTTCTTGGTTGCCCAAGGAATTACGGACTCTGCCACCAGCGTTGTCAGCTGGAAATGTTTGGAGCAATTTTTCCACAAGGACCTTCTGGTATTGCACCATTTTGCTAGTCCTCTCCACCACAAACTTCTCTTTGTAGCGGGGGTCGAGAAGGGTGAACAACCAGTAATCCTCTTCCTCCTCTTCAGCCCAACCACGCTGAACAGATTGAATAAACCTGCTATGGGTACTACCATCTGTAGAGGAGGCAACCGTCTCCTGCTACTCCTCCTCATCATCCTCATCCAATTTGCGCTGAGAAGATGAACTGAGGGTGGTCTGGCTATCACCCTGTGTACTGTCTTCCCCCATTTCCACCTCTTCCATATGCAAAGCGTCTGCTTTCATTGTGAGCGTTTCAGTAGACACAGAAGTGGGATGGTTACGCTGATAGTAGCGACTTCGCCGCTCACCATCTCTGTTGATTCTTCAAAGTTGCATAAAACCTCACAGAGGTCAGAAATCAATGGCCACTCATCGCTTGTGAATAGCGGAAGCTGACTGGAAAAGCAACGACCATGTTGCAGCTGGTTTTCCACTACTGCCCTCTGCTGCTCACAAAGCCTGGCCAACATGTGAAACGTGGAGTTCCAGCGCATGCTTATGTTGCATAACAGTCGGTGAGCTGGCAATTGCCAGCGCTGCTGCAGTGTTGCCAGACAGCATGACTTTCGTAAATAGGCACACACGCAGCGCACTTTCACCAGTAGCTCAGGCAAATTGGGGTAGGTTTTGAGAAACCGCTGAACCACTAAGTTGAACACGTGGGCTGGGAATGGTATGTGTGTGAGCTTGCCGAGCTCCAAAGCCGCCACCAAGTTATGGCCATTATCAGACACAGTCATGCTTGGTTGTAGGTTGAGTGGCGAGAGCCACAGCTCAGTCTGGTCCCTTATACCCTGCCACAGCTCTGCGGCGGTGTGCTGTTTGTCACCTAAGCAAATTAGTTCAGCACAGCCTGTTGCCGTATCCCCACTGCAGTGCTACACTGATTCCAGCTACTGACTGATGGCTGACTGATGCTGCAAGATGAGAATTCAGAGGTGGAAGTGGAGGTAGAGGAGGAGAAGGGGGGGTAGAAGCCACTTATGTAGGTGGTGGCGGAAATCCTGATGGAAGTAGGGCCCGCAACCCTTGGCGTGGGTAGCACCTGTGCCATCCCAGGGTACAACTCACTCCCGGCCTCCACAACGTTCACCCAGTGTGCCATCAGCGAAACGTAGCGTCCCTGGCCACAAGCACTTGTCCATGTTTCAGTCATTAAGTGGACTTTCCCAATAACTGCGTTGGTCAGGGCACAGGTGATGTTACGGGAAACATGCTGGTGTAAGGCAGGGACGGCACACCGGGAAAAATAGTGGCGGCTGGGGACTGAGTCTCAGTGTCCACAAGCCTAAATGGCAACATTTCCAGGGCCAGCAATTTGGAAAGGTGCACATTTAGGTGGGTGGCTGGGTATTTGCGCTTTCGTTCAAAGGCCTGGGGTATGGACATCTATACACTGTGCTGGGAGCCTGGGACACAGAAGTGGATGTGCTAGCTGATGGTGCTTGCGAAGGTCCAGGTGCAGGGTGGGAGGCATCCGGGCCTGTGTCTTGGACAGGGGATTGGCCAGCATGTAACACAGGGGAAGAGGAGGCAGTGGTGTGACCCGCAGACGCTGATTGTGGACCCAAGCGTTTGGCCCACCTATTAGTGTGGCGGATCGTGCTGGTGGTGGTGAGGTTGCTAGTGTTCATGCCCCTGCTCACTTTGGTACGGCACAGGTTGCAAATGACAATTCTTTTATCGTCCGCACTTTCCTCAAAAAAGCGCCAGACTGCGGAACACCTACCCCTTGGCAAGGGAGATTGCTGCAAGGGGGTGCTCTTATTGACAACTGAGTCTCATCCTCATCATCAACCTCTTGAGACACTAATTGCCGTTGACTTATTGGCAACTGTGTCTCATCATCAACATCCATCTCATGAAACACGAATTGCCGTTCCCCACCGTCATCTTCTTCGGACTGTGGGTGCTCAAGAGATTGTGAATCAGTGCACAAGATCTCCTCATGTCCCTCTTCAAGCGGGCTTGGTGAGAGGCCCAAATCAAGGAATGGCGATTAAAAGAACTCCTTGGAAGATTCAAGTGTGGGATCACTTGTTTGCCAAGACTCTCCATGGAGGGAGGAAGGAGGATCAGGGTGAGGATTCTGTTGACCAGACTCTTGGCTACTGAGACTAGACTTTGTGGAAGACAGGGTGGTGCTTTACCGACTAGAAACATGATCTGCTGCAATCCAACCGACCGCCTGGTCGTATCGGTGTGACTTCCAGAGTGGTGTCCTGTGCCACCCTGCAAACTGGGACACGAAGCTAGGTATCGTGGATGATTGTTTTTCTTGTGCTCTGGCAGCAGGCACAGTTTAACTGCGCCCAGGGCCATGGTCTCTGCGTGCACCATCAGCAGCACGGTCACTTCCCCATCCCTTTCTGCTCGCGTTGAGCATATTAAATGGTATATATGCTTGCAAGTATGTCACGCATACAGTAGCACGGTTTTGTAGGTGTATGCACAAATAAATTACACTGAATGTTGCAGATATTTAGGATGCGCAAACGTAATACATGAGATGTAGCGCAGGTAATGTCGCTGTCACCAGTGGCTAAGAAAAAAATTACACTGAATGTCACAGATATTTAGGATGCACAAACGTTATACAGGAGATGTAGCGCAGGTAATTTCGCTGTCAACAGCGGCTAAGAAAAAATGACACTGAATGTCACAGATATTTAGGATGCGCAAATGTTATACAGGAGATGTAACACAGGTAATGTCGCTGTCAGCAGCGGCCAAACAATTGTGCTGAATGTCATAGATATTTAGGATGCACAAATGTAACACAACAGATGTAGCAGAGGTTGTGTCACTGTCAGGAGCGGCCAAAGAATTACACGCAATTTAGCACAGGTTGAGCTAATAATATAAATTGCAGCCAGATAAAACAATATTAATATATATAGGACTTTTGGGTCTCTAACACCTTTCAACACTAAACCCTGCCTAAAAAAAAAAAAAAAATCCTGTCCCTTCACTATCTGTCCCTTCTGCTGCAGCTCGCCCTGACTAAGACTGAGCCGAACCACGTTCATCGGGTGCTATATAGCCACGTGTCACTGTAATGCCAGTAACCAACATAGCCACGGCATTACAGTGAGTACCAGTACCTACCCTCATGTTTATTGGCTGCGAAGCAGGCAACAAATGTGCCGGGAGGAGACTCGAGCATCGCACTCGAGCACACGCGGTTTTCGGCCGAACACCGCAATGTGCCGAGCATTGCAATACTCGAGTCAAAATAGTGTTCGGCCAAGCATGCTCGCCCAACACTAAAATCTTTAGGAGACCAACTGTGGTGAATTCTTATTTACATGAATCTTCATCTCACCCTTCACTGATGATCAGATCAATTTTGGACAGTTCTTGCGGGCAC
The DNA here is from genome assembly GCF_014858855.1 of Bufo gargarizans. Lineage (NCBI taxonomy): Eukaryota > Metazoa > Chordata > Amphibia > Anura > Bufonidae > Bufo > Bufo gargarizans. The sequence goes on along the minus strand of NC_058080.1, from coordinate 489,656,646 downwards.
GTAGGATATGTTCCACCGATGGTATGTTTGAATAACATGCAGATGAATTGAGACAACGCTTCTCCAACAGGGGATACAGTCAATGATCCATCAAGGCGGCATATAGAAGAGCAAAGTCATGCACTCGCTTTGACCGTCTCTATTTCTGGAAAGAGAAATAGGAGGATGACAAAGTAAGGTTTATTACGAATTATCATTCCAGATGGCATGAGATGAGAGCCTGCCAGGAAAAAATTAGGCCGATCTTATTAACAGGTCCGGTTGTTTCAAAATATGCCGCCTCGGGCCCCTCATTGGTGGCAAGAAGATCTAGAAATTTGAGGGACCCTTTGGTAAAGAGTTTCTACATCAAACGGATTCCCCCAATTTTTCAAGGATTCGGTAAACCGAGGTAGGCATTTGCACCAATATGGTGAGGGCTACAGAATTTACAGATACCCCCGGTGAGAAGATTTTTCAAATTACTCATCGTTTGACATGTTCCAGTACAGCAGTGGTGTATTACGCAACATGCCCATGTATGAAAGTATATGTGGGTCTTACCACAACAGAATTGAAAATTTGAGTAAGGGAGCATGTATGCGATATTGCATCAGCTCGAGATGAAAAAGATGAGTCTAAATTGAAACCGATCGCAATGCATTTTAAATTCCATCATTGTTGTGATCCGATGGGTTTGAAGGTGCGGGCTATCGATTGCATACCAAAAAATATGCGTGGTGGTGACATTTCTAGCAAACTTGCCCAAGTAGAATGCAAGCGGATTTGGAAATTGAACACTCTGCGCCCAAATGGCCTGAATGAGTCTTCTGGCTTCTCGTCATTCTTATAGGAGTCTCCTGGTTCTGCATACTCCTTGTTTTTAATTGTGATTTGTTTTTAGTGATTTAATGATTTTATTTTGTTATTGATTTACACATCACTTTGGGATTTAGCAATACCTCATGTTTTAGGTCTGCCACTTTAGTCTTCTATTTTCTGACAGTAGTGTATATCTTATGGTTTGTATTCATTCCATCTTATAATTATTTATTTATTGTATTTTAATTTTGAATATGAATGCTACATTTTAATAGGAAATTGATTTGTTTTTTTTGCACTATTCATTGCAGGATTGGTATATCCATAATTGTGTGATATGGGTGTTTTTGTCTTGTGTAATTATAATTATGTTGCAATTTGTGATTCACTAATTCCCACAATCTCACAACATGCACATTTTATTAACTTGCACATTTTGCACATTCATACAGCATTTGGTTCATTTGCATCACCTACGTTCGTATGTAATCGTGTCTTAACAACAAACATTTCTTTCAGGTTTTTGTGTGCTACATTATTATTTATATTAATTTTTATTATCATTATTTTTATTTTGTACTTTTCTAATCTGGCATATATCTCTTATACAGCACATACATTTACATTTCCTGATAATTTCATATATTCATTAATTATGCACCATAATTTTGTATTTGTTCACTGTTTTGTCACGATCATTATTTGCTCAATCACTTTTACTCACTTAGTTTTCTTTAGCTTTATTTATGTTTTAGTTTATATATACACACACACAGATAATCCTTTTAAGTATATGCCCAATTGCGTATTTTGATATTGGATACTTATAGGGTGTGGTATGTAAGTCTCTCTGGTGACGCGTCGGGCCCGCGCATGCTCAATCCTCTATTTGATGCCACCTGCACTCATGCGATAAGTGTTCAGAGAGCGCTCCACATATTTGATACTTTTTACGCACTTGATACCTTTTGTGAACAGTATCTAGTTCCTATTGTGCCAGCTATATACTGTTTCAATTTGTTGTAATTCAATTGCTGAAGAGAAAAGTCCTTAGTGAATGACTATTACAGTTTGTTCACTTCACCTTCTCGTATCTTGATACAATGCCTCATAGTATTTTACCCACGAGTGTGGGCTTACCTCCGCCTGTACTGTTGGTCTAATGGGACTTGCTGGTAAGTCTTTCCTCCGTTCTATGAGCCGGCGTCCCGGCTGCGGAGTTACTCGCGTCCCACGTGTCTCTCACAGCTGATCTTAAGGTCTTAGTCCAATGTGAGGATCACGGACTTCAGCTCCCAGGCGCTGGTAGATGACGTGTTGAGGTCTTTTGTTGCAAGGTGAAGAGATTCCTTTTTCTTTTTTATAGTGCCCTAAATTCCATAGAAAAGCGGGGTGTTCATCCAAGATTTGGAGGAGCGCTCTCTGAACACTTATCCCTGGACACAATTTTCACTGACATAGGACTCCACTAAGATACAGTATTTTTCACCCCATAAGATTCCCCCCCCCCCCCAAAAGTGGAGGAAATATGTCACTGCGTCTTATGGGGCAAATACTAATGAGCGCTTCCATCCTGAATGTTCAGGTTCGGCTGAACTTGAAAAGAAAAATTCAGGTACGGGACCCGAACTTGACCCCGAACCCGAACCCCATTGAAGTCAATGGGGACCCGAACTTTTGAGTACTAAAATGGCTGTGAAAATGTAATGGAAAGAGCTAGAGGGCTGCAAAAGGCCATGCTGGCTGTGGACAGGCGGCTGCATCTGTCTGTAATAAGGGCCTCCTGCCGTGCTAAATACACGTTCAGAGAGTACACTGGCTGCAGGGCAGGCCAGCACCTCCAAGGCATACAGGGCAAGCTCAGGCCATGTGGACAATTTGGAGTCCCAGACGTTGAATGGGGCAGAACCATCAGTCAGTACATGTAGGCGCGTGCACAGGTACTGTTCCACCATGTTGTTCAAATGCTGCCTCCTGCTAACTCGCTCCATATCAGCAGTTGGGGCCGGTTGTTGCGGCGAGGTGACAAAGCTTTTCCACATGTCGGCCATGCTAACCCTGCCTTCTGCGGTGCTGGCGCTGATACAGCTGCATTGGTGACCTCTTCCTCCTCCCCTGCCTTCACCTTGGGATTCCACTTGTCCCCCGGCGTCAGTCGGGAATGCTCTCAGAAGCGCGTCTACCAGCGTGCGCCTGTAGTTGCGCATCTTCCGATTGCAATGAGCAGGACCGTGGTACGGTTAGGCGGACGCCAAAATTATGCAGTGGGTCCGGATATGGATATAGAAGTCTATCGTTTTTGTTTGTGATGCCAATTGCAGCGTGCGCAGGGTACAGTCACAGGGCCCTTTAAGGTGTTGCAACTCACGTACCAGGTGAGGAATGCCAGTGTGGGATAATGTCTCTGTATAGTAGTAGGTATAGTGTCAACGGTGTCTCCTACCTTGGTACGGCTGGACTCCTGGATCCTGGCTCACTTGCAATAAATGAGTGCTTTGCTAGTAGGAGTAATTGAGGAACTTGGTAGTAATGAATGAGATCCAGACTTGTAATATAATTCAACTTGTCTTTACTGGAGGAACCATTAGTCCACATGAGATACAGCAATAGTCCTTGGGTCCCAGCAGGTATTAGCAATGTATGGCAGGGATCAATATCTCTTCTGCTCCTATCATGTGCCTGGAGAATATGGCAGGAATCTGTCTTCTGCTCTATCTTTTGCTGTGTATGGGACTGACTAGTTGAGGAGGAATTTGGCTTCTCCTGGTCTCTGGATGTTACTCACAGTTAGCTCACAGGGAATGGGTCTTCCTGGAGTTCTGGAGGTGCTGCTTGCTTTTAAACCAGCTGAGGCTGAAGGCTCAGACTGGGGATGCTCTCTCGTCTCAACCGAGACAAGGTCCTGACAAAATTTGAACTGGTCCTTAAAAAGTGGGTTTTGGCAATTTTCTTAAAAATTTGAAGAATTGCTTCTAAACTGCTAAGCCTTCTAACGTCCTAAAAAAATAAAATGACATTTCCAAAATGATGCCAACATAAAGTAGACATATGGGGAATGTTAAGTAATAAATATTTATGAGGTATCACTTTCTGTTTTAAAAGCAGAGAAATAGAAATTTTGAAAATTGTGAAAAAAAATTGTGTGTAAATTTGGGATTTTTTCATAACTAAAGGTGAAATATATTGACTCAAATTGATGACTAGCATGAAGAACAATGTGTCACGAGAAAACAATCTTTGAATGGCTTTGATAAGTAAAAGCGTTCGAAAGTTATTACACATAAAGTGAGATATGTCAGATTTGCAAAATTAGTCCTGTTCAGGAAGGGGGAAGGGTTAAGGACACAGGACGTACAGGTAGGCCCTGTGTATTTCCGATCACCGCCGCGCGGCGTACAGTGATCGGAACAGAGTGCCTGCTGAAATCATTCAGCAGGCACTCTGTGACAATGCCGAGGGGGGTCCTGTGACCCCCTGTATCGGCGATCACAGCAAACCGCAGGTCAATTCAGACCTGCGGTTTGCTGCTTTTCCGGGTTATTCGGTTCTCCGGTGACCCGATAACCTGGAATAGAATGGTGATCGGTGGTGTGATAATACACCACCAATCACCATCTTAGGATCCTGGGAGGTGGCGGTGACATCACCTCCCAGGATCGCTTCCTATTGGCTGCACGGGCGGGCGGTGGTTAGGTTCCCCCAGCTCTGCTCTCCTCCTCCACACGTCCTGGAGCCGTGGAGAGAGGGGCCTCGTGGAGCCCAGCACCCCTCATCTGTGCCCAGCACCCCCCATCTGGCACCTGATTGGGTGTCTGGGGTCCACAGCCTGTGTGACCCTAGACCCTCCAGGGGTGCTGCAGCTTGCCCCCCCACCCTCCACACACATTTTTTGGGGCGCATTTATTTCTTCTTTTTTTTTGCGTACGCTGACTGTGGTCGGGACTCTTAGCGTCCGACCATTGTTAGCGCATCACCCACCCCACCACTGATCAGAGAGTTTGAATCTTTTTATTTATTTTTGTAAAAAAAAAAAATTGTTTTAATTTTTTTGGGGCTGTTTTTTTTTGTTGTTGTTAGGTTTAAGGGTAAGTGTACGTGAACACCCGTCCCCCCACACACAGTAAATAAAGTTTTCCACACACGCACACACACACACTCCCCTATGGCCCGCCAGACGTTCTCGGCCGAGGAGGCATACGCCCTGCTTGCCTCCGACTCCGAGAGCCCCAGTGAGGACGAGGATGACCCCACTTTCCTCTTGTCATCCGCATCCTCCTCATCTAGTGATGATGATGAGCCCCAAGGCGGAGCAAGTAGACCCCCATGCCAGGGACCCTGTGGCCCACACTAGTACGAGCAGCTCTGGGGCTCGTACTAGTTTTCCGGCCCACCAGATAAGTCCACCTGAGCCCTCTACCGGTGAACTTGCATGGTGTAGCCCAGAGGATTTTGAGCCCGTGATTCCTGATTTTGTTGGCCAACCAGGAATCCAGATTCCCACAGTGGGCTTCACTGAATATGACTATTTTAGTTTTTTTTCAGTGACCACTTAGCGAATCTAATGGTGGAGCAAACAAACTTGTACGCCCAACAGTTCATTGCTCAACACCCAGGCTCCGTTTTGGCTAGTCAGTGCAACCGAGATAAGGACATTTTGGGGCCTCGTACTGCACATGGGCCTAGTCAAAAAAACCAGTGTCAGGCAGTACTGGAGTGGGGACGTCCTCTACCAGACCCCACTCTACTGTATGGCCATGACACATTCCCGTTTTAAGGCCATTCGGAAATGCCTGCATTATGCAGATAATGCAGCATGTTACCCCCCCCCCCCCCCCCCCCCCCCAAGGTGATCCTGCCTATGACCGCCTGTACAAAATCAGGCCGGTCATCGATCACTTCGGGGCCAAATTTCTGGAGGCCTATGTACCTGGAAGGGAGGTTGCTGTTGATGAGTCTCTCGTTGCTTTCAAGGGGAGACTCATTTTCTGCCAGTATGTTCCCTCTAAGCGGGCGAGGTATGGCGTGAAGCTGTACAAACTTTGTGAGAGTACCTCAGGGTACACTTACAAGTTTCGTGTGTACGAGGGGCGAGATTCCCGTATTGAACCCCCAGAATGTCCCCCCACTCTGGGTGTTAGCGGGAAACTTGTGTGAGACCTTATGCACCCACTGCTAGATAAGGGTTACCACCTGTACGTGGATAACTTTTATACTAGTATCCTCTTGTTCCAGTCCCTCGCCGCCAGATCCACGTCGGCTTGTGGGACCGTGCGGAAAAATCAACGCGGCCTTCCTACCTACCCCCTCCAGGTGCCTATCCCCAGGGGTGAGACCCGTGCCCTTACCAGTGGAAACCTGTTGCTGGTCAGATATAAGGACAAGAGGGATGTCTTTGTACTGTCCACAATTCAAAGTAACGGCATCACCCCTGTCCCTGTGCAAGGTACCGCGACGGTCCTCAAGCCCGGGTGTATCGATGACTACAATCGGTATATGGGAGGAGTTGATCTCTCTGCAGTTCTATGAGGTAGTCCTCAAGGACCTGATCTTTTCTGACCGGGAAAGAGCAGGCCGGAGTACCTCGGGAACTGGAGGCGCCCGGATCGCCCCTGGCCAACACTTTCCAGGTGTGGTCCCCCATACTGAAAAGAAGGGACGGTCCCCAAAAAAGTGCAGAGTGTGTCACAGGAGGTGGATATGGAAGGACACCACCACTCAGTGTGACACGTGCCCCGATCATCCGGGCCTCTGCATTGACGGTTGCTTCAGGGAGTACCACACTTCCATGGAGTGCTAAATTTATAATCCCCTTCCCCAATTATAATTCTATTTAGCCACAGACAATCGCCCAGAGAAAAAAAATACTATAGCTCTCATGACCTAACCCCTCACAGGAACACAGTCAAAATAAAATAAAGACGGTGTACAAAATGGCTTTTTTTTCGTCTTTATTTTATTTTTTGGACTGTGTTCAACTGAGGGGTTAGGTCATGTGTTATTTTTATAGAGCAGATTCTTATGGATGCAGCAATACCTAATATGTCTACTTTGTAAAATTTATTTAGGTTTTACCCTATAATATCCTTTTTTAAACAAAAAAAACATTTTAGTATCTCCATAGTCCGTTTTTTTTTTTTTTTTTTTAGCCTATTGTCTTAAGTAGGAGCTCATTTTTTGCAGGATGAGAGGACGGTTTTATTGGCACTATTTTGGGGTGCATATGACCTTTTGATTGCTTGCTATTACACTTTTTGTGATGTAAGGTGCTTTTTTTGTCACCTTACATCACAAAAAGTGTAATAGCAAGCCATCAAAAAGTCATATGCACCCCAAAATAGTGCCAATAAAACCGTCCTCTCATCCCGCAAAAAATGAGCCCCCTACTGCATAAAAGTGACCCCATCTAAGAAACTACACCCCTCAAGGTATTCAAAACTGATTTTACAAACTTTGTTAACCCTTTAAGTGTTCCACAAGAGTTATTGGCAAATGGAGATGAAATTTCAATTTTTTGTAACCTTGCCTCAAAAAAATGTAATATAGAGCAACCAAAAATCATATGTACCCTAAAAATTGTCCCAACAAAACTGCCACCTTATCCCATAGTTTCCAAAATGGGGTCACTTTTATGGAGTTTCTATTCTAGGGGTGCATGAGGGGGGCTTCAAATGGGACATGGTGTAAATAAACCAGTCCAGCAAAATCAGCCTTCTAAAAACCACATGGCGCTCCTTTCCTTCTACACCGTGCCGTGTGCCCGTACAGTAGTTTACGACCACATATGGGGTGTTTCTATAAACGACAGAATCAGGGCAATAAATATTGAGGTTTTTTTGGCTGTTAACCCTTTCTTTGTTACTGGAAAAAATGAATTAAAATGGAAAATTTTGCCCAAAAATTTAAATTCTGAAATTTCATCTCCATTTGCCAATAATTCTTGTGGAACACCTAAAGGGTTAACAAAGTTTGTAAAATAAGTTTTGAATACCTTGAGGGGTGTTGTTTCTAGAATGGGGTCAATAGGTGGTTTCTATTATGTAAGCCTCACAAAGTGACTTCAGACCTGAACTGGTCCTTAACCCCTTAAGGACCAGGCTCATTTTCACCTTAAGGACCAGGCCATTTTTTGCAAATCTGACCAGTGTCACTTTAAGTGCTGATAACTTTAAAATGCTTTTACTTATACAGGCCATTCTGAGATTGTTTTTTCGTCACATATTGTACTTCATGACACTGGTAAAATAAAGTAAAAAAAAATAATTTTTTGCATAATAAAATACCTAATTTACCAAAAATTTGGAAAAATTAGCAAATTTCAAAGTTTCAGTTTCTCTACTTCTGTAATACATAGTAATACCCTCAAAAATTATGATGACTTAACATTCCCCATATGTCTACTTCATGTTTGAATTATTTTGGGAATGATATTTTATTTTTTGGGGATGTTACAAGGCTTAGAAGTTTAGAAGCAAATCTTGAAATTTTTCAGAAATTTACAAAAACCCAATTTTTAGGGACCACTACAGCTCTGAAGTCACTTTGCGAGGCTTACATAATAGAAACCGCCCAAAAATGACCCCATTCTATAAACTACACCCCTCAAGGTATTCAAAACGGATTTTACAAACTCTGTTAACCCTTTAGGTGTTGCACAAGAGTTATTGGCAAATGGGGATGAAATTTGAGAATTTCATTTTTTTGCGTAATTTTCCATTTTAACCCATTTTTTCCACTAACAAAGCAAGGGTTAACAGCCAAACAAGACTGTATCTTTATTGCCCTGACTCTGCCGTTTACAGAAACACCCCATATGTGGCCGTAAACTACTGTACGGCCACACAGCGTGGCGTAGAGTGAAAGGTACGCCGTATGGTTTTTGGAAGCCAGATTTTGCTGGACAGTTTTTTTGACACCATGTCCCATTTGAAGCCCCCTGATGCACCCCTAGAGTAGAAACTCCATAAAAGTGACCCCATCTAAGAAACTACACCCCTCAAGGTATTCAAAACTGATTTTACAAACTTTGTTAACCCTTTAGGTGTTGCACAAGATTTAATGGAAAATAGAGATACAATTTCAAAATTTCACTTTTTTGGCAGATTTTCCATTTTAATATTTTTTTTCCAGTTACAAAGCAAGGGTTAACAGCCAAACAAAACTCATTATTTATGGCCCTGATTCTGTAGTTTACAGAAACACCTCATATGTGGTTGTAAACCGCTGTACGGGCACACGGCAGGGCGCAGAAGGAAAGGAATGCCATACGGTTTTTGGAAGGCAGATTTTGCTGGACTGGTTTTTTGACACCATGTCCCATTTGAAGCCCCCCTGATGCACCCCTAGAGTAGAAACTCCAAAAAAGTGACCCCATTTTAGAAAGTACGGAATAGGGTGGCAGTATTGTTGGTACTAGTTCAGGGTGCATATGATTTTTGGTTGCTCTATATTACACTTTTTGTGCGGCAAGGTAACAAGAAATAGCTTTTTTGGCATGTATTTTTTTTGTTATTTACAACATTCATCTGACAGGTTAGATCACGTGGTAATTTTATAGAGCAGGTTGTCACGGACGCAGCGATACCTAATATGTATACAATTTTTTTTATTTATGTAAGTTTTATACAATAACTTCATTTCTAAAACCAAAAAATTGTTTAGTGTCTCCATAGTCTGAGAGCCATAGTTTTTTCAGTTTTTGGGCGATTATCTTGAGTAGGGTCTAATTTTTTGCGGGATGAGATGACAGTTTGATTGGCACTATTTTGGGGGTGCATATGACTTTTTGATCGCTTGCTATTACACTTTTTGTGACGTAAGATGGCAAAAAATTGCTTTTTTTACACAGTTTTATTTTTTACGGTGGTCACCTGAGGGGTTAGGTCATGTGATATTTATATAGAGCCGGTCGATACGGACGCGGCAATACCTAATATGTATACTTTATTTTTATTTATGTAGGTTTTACACAATGATTTTATTTTTGAAACAAAAAAAATGATGTTTTAGTGTTTCCATAGTCTAAGAGCCATAGTTTTTTCAGTTTTTGGGCGATTATCTTGAGTAGGGTCTCATTTTTTGCGGGATGAGATGACGGTTTGATTGGTACTATTTTGGCGTACATGCGACTTTTTTGATCACTTTTATTACCTTTTTTGGGAAGTAAGGTGGGCAAAATTTCAATTTTCTCATAGTTTTTTATTTTTATGGCGTTCAGTGTGCGGGGAAAGTAACATGACCGTTTTATAGATCAGGTCGTTACGGACGCGGCGATACCTAATATGTGTAGTTTATTTTATTTTTTTAATTTTTATTCAGTGATAAATGGTTTTTTTTTTAATCTTAACTTTTTTCACTTATTTTTTTTATTTTTTGACCCAGACCCACTTGGTTCTTGAAGATCCAGTGGGTCTGATGTCTGTAAAATACAGTACAGAACCTATATAGGTTTCTGTACTGTATTTTACTTACACTGAACAGATCTATGCTTTCAGAACAGATCTGTTCAGCACCATGGACAGCAGGACGCCTGAGCAGGCGTCCTGTTGCCATGGGAACCTTCCCCGTCTGCCACAACTTCGCAGACGGGGAAGGGTGAGGACGGGGCTTTGGGGGGCTGTCTGGGGACTCTCTCCCATCGGGGGGCTGCAAAGGCACAGCAGCCCCCCGATCGGAGAGGGAGGGAGCTCCCTCTTACTGTTAACCTTTTCCATACAGCGGTCCGTACGGACCGCTGTATGGAAAGGGTTAAACGGCTGACATCGCATCAACGATGTCAGCCGTTTATACCAGGGTGCCAGCAATGTGCTGGCACCCTGGTATACCCACTGTACACCAACGATTACGCAATGGGAGGCGGGCGGGGGATCGCGATCCCGCCTGCCGCACCGCCCGCCTCCCCCACCGCCTGCGACACCCCCCCTGCACCACCCGCCGCCATCAAATCATGCAGGGGTGCAGGGGGGGTGTACTATATTGATTTTAGGCACTTTAAAGTTTCTGATCCCCGCGGTCAGGGACCGCGGGGATCAGAAACTGCAAAAAGCGCAGCAAACCGCAGGTCTGAATTGACCTGCGGTTTGCTGCGATCGCCGACACGGGGGGGTCACATGACCCCCCCTGGCGTTTTAACAGGATGCCGGCTGAATGATTTCAGCCGGCATTCTGTTCAAATTAACCCCTGCGGCGCCGGAATGCCGATTTTAAAGTTAGGACGTACTGGTACGTCCTTGGTCCTTAAGGACTCGGGAAATAGGGCGTACCGGTACGTCCTATGTCCTTAAGGGGTTAAAAAGTGGATTTTGGAAAATTTCTGAAAAATTTCAAGATTTGCTTCTAAACTTCTAAGCCTGGTAACATCCCCAAAAAATAAAATGGCATTCCCAAAATGATCCAAACATGAAGTAGACATATGGGGAATGTAAATTAATAACTATTTTTAGAGGCATTACTATGTATTTATAGAAGTAGAGAAATTGAAACTTGGAAATTTGCTAATGTTTCAAAATAAAAATGAATTTTTTGGACTCCATTTTACCAGTGTCATGAAGTACAATATGTGATGAAAAAAACTATCTCAGAATGGCCTGGATAAGTAAAAGCGTTTTAAAGTTATTCACAAATAAAGTGACACTGGTAAGATTTGCAAAAAATGGCCTGGTCCTTAATGTGAAAATGAGCCCGATCCTCAAGGGGTTAAGGGGAAAAAAATTCCTTCCCGACTCAGGCAATCAGAATAACTCCCTGGATCAATGACCCATCTCTAGTGGCTATATCCTGTAATATTATTACACTCCAGAAATACATCCAGGCCCCTCTTAAACTCTTTTAGTGAACGCCCCATCACCACCTCCTCAGGCAGAGAGTTCCATAGTCTCACTTACCGTAAAGAATCGTCTTCTATGTTTGTGTACAAACCTTATTTCCTCCAGACGCAGAGGATGTCCCCTCGTCACAGTCACAGTCCTGGGGATTATTAGATGATGGGATAAATCTCTGTACTGACCCCTGATATATTTATACATAATTATTAGATCTCCCCTCAGTCGTCTTTTTTCTAAAGTGAATAGCCCTAATTTTGATAATCTTTCAAAGTACTGTAGTCCACCCATTCCAGTTATTACTTTAGTTGCCCTCCTCTGAACCCTCTTAAGCTCTGCTATGTCTGCCTTGTTCACAGGAGCCCAGAACTGTACACAGTACTCCATGTGTGGTAGTATTTCCTACAATAAAAAAAACCTGCATGGAAAACTGAACACAGTTATGATCAGTAATGAATGGAACTGATCGTCACTCAACGGTTGCAGGACGCACACAAGCAAATGTCGTGTGAATGTGTGCAAAAATCCGTCACTTTCCTCCAGGCACTACTCACCTCTGTCTCACCATTGACACTGCTGCTTTTTTATTGCAGGCATTCATTGCTGTTTTCGCCTCTGCACTAGCACTCTTCTCTTGCCAAAGAAAATCACTAGATAGTAAAGTACCATAGCCACAGGCTTCACTCATGCACACTTTATTATATTTACAAGATAATTAAAAAAAGCACAATTATATAAAACTGTCCTGCAGACTTGACTGTCCATTTCAGCACCAGTTCCCCACGCCGCACACCTGGATTTCCCTTACTGGTTTTTACAAGGAGGAAGTTGCAATTGGCCAGCTGATGAGGGCTGCAGGGGGAAGGTACAACCTGCCTAGGCCCACAGCTAAGATGGCTGCCTGTCAGCTCTTACGCATGGTGACCGTTTTTTTCATTGTGCCATACATGTATTGTGCTGGGCAACAAGTCACTTCTCACTGTACCGTTAATCAGGGCCAGACTGGGGATAAAAACCAGCCCTGGAAAAAGCTGCATACCAGCCCCACAGCGTTGCGTCATTATTTATATGTTTATAATAGGAGAAAGCATTCATTTTAAAACGCGTGTGTAAACACGAATATGAACGTGCCCCACGATAGCTCTTTTGTAGAACCCCCATAAAAACTTACAATTACTTGGCTTGGCCCTTGGGGATCTCGGACGCCACTTCAACACTTTGGCCGGGGGCTCGGCGGACCTGATGTTGTGCTTTATCCTAATGACAAAGATTTCATAATAAGGATTTAGAGAAGGGGCAGAGGGATAGCAGTGCAGGGAGACGATGGTGCTGCTACTAGGGGCTCATACCATGGGGGAGTAATAAAGCCCACCATAATGCCCCCCCCCAGTAGTAATAATTCTCCTTATAATGTGCAAAACATACCCCTTTGTAATGCCCCCAGTTGAGCTAATGTTCCCATAATGTGCCAATATAAAATACCCCTTCTCAGTGCCCCCGTAGATGACCCTTATAGTGCTCCTCCCCCCTTCCACATAGTACCCACCATAATGTGTCCCAGTATAAAATGCCCCTATACAGAGCCCCCATATAAAATACCCCTTCTTTTTAGCCTCAGTAGATGCCCCTATAGTGCCCCCAATAATCTGCCAGTAAGATATGCCCCCATTCATGTGCCAGTAGCCAGAGCCCCCCCTTATGTGCCAGTAGCCGCCCCCTTATGTACCAGTAACCGCCCCCCTTTATGTGCCAGTAGGCCCAGCCTGTTTTGTATGTTAGGGACCAAGAGATTGTTAAAAAAATGTCCTCATCCCTGGAGCAATAACTTTTTCATAGTTCTGAAATAGCTGTATGAGGGCTTTTTTTTGCAGGATGAGTTTGCCCCAATTTATGTAGTGATGAACAGCAGGGGAAATACTCGATTTTGCGATATTTTGCAAATATTTGGTAGAATATCCATCATTTATTAGCGAATTCGCGAATTTGAGATTATTTTCTTGATCGCAAAAAATCAGCAATGTAATATTCGTGTAATGCGCATGAAATACAGGCGTGGGTCACTATAGCTACATTTTTCAAGCTGCTAGAAGTTTCCTGAGACTGGAGAAAATGGTTGGCAAGGCAGAATATTACAATAGCTTTATATGCCGATGGCGTGCTCCAATATATTCGCGATTCCGAAATTGGCACTAATGATGCGACATCACAGCACTATGTATGTATGTATGTGTAAGCCATGTACCGGGGTGGGCACCCCAGGACAAGAAAAGTGACACTGACACCAGCTTTATATGCAAGAACAGAAACTTTACTTTAACAATTGTGAAAACACAACAATATAAAAATATACACAGACTAAGTTATACCCCAGGCCCACAGTCACCGTCCCTGTCCGAGGGACAGGCCTTGCCTGATGGCGCACACAGCAGAGCCTGCAAGTCGGGCCGTGCCGCTAAAGAGGACACACCTAGCCGGTGGCGGACACAGCAGAGCCTGCAAGTCAAATACTGCGCCGCAGTCCAGTACAGTAAGGCCTAGCAAAACATATAACCCTATCTATCTAACTACTATAAGGCCTAGGCTAGTCTCTGTTATTTCAGGAGCTACACAGTAGAATACAATCAGTAACCAGATGTACTGACCTGCATCCGTTCTGGGCCCGAGGATGCCGCTTACCCGGGATGGCCACCAACCTCTCAGCAACCGTGCGGCCTTCCTTGATAATAAGACGTCTGTCAAAGAACATTGCTTCCACCATGTCAGATCAGCACTACTGGTTTTCAGAAGCAGCTAGCATGAGTCATCATCTGCTTTACATATGCAGATCCCAGAGTGTGCTGACTGTGCTGCAAAACAGTGGCCTCTAGTGCCCGGAATGCCAAATGACAGCTTCAATACAATTTAAAGGGACACTGACAGGCCCAATAACCATAATTAGCTGTACATACAGTCATGTGAAAAAATTAGGACACCCTTTGAAAGCATGTGGTTTTTTGTAACATTTTTAATAAAAGGTTATTTCATCTCCGTTTCAACAATACAGAGAGATTAAAGTAATCCAACTAAACAAAGAAAACTGAAGAAAAGTCTTTTCAAGATCTTCTGTAAATGTCATTCTACAAAAATGCCTATTCTAACTGAGGAAAAAGATAGGACACCCTTGCCCCTAATAGCGAGTGTTACCTCCTTTGGCTGAAATAACTGCAGTGAGACGGTTCTTGTAGCCATCTACCAGTCTTCGACATCGGTCTGAGGAAATTTTACCCCACTCCTCAATGCAGAACTTTTTCAGCTGTGAGATGTTTGAGGGGTTTCTTGCACGTACAGCCCTTTTCAAGTCACCCCACAGCATCTCAATGGGATTCAAATCTGGACTTTGACTTGGCCATTCCAGGACTCTCCATTTCTTCTTTTTCAGCCAATCTTTGGTTGATTTACTAGTATGTTTTGGGTCATTGTCATGTTGCATGGTCCAGTTCCGCTTCAGCTTTAATTTTCTAACTGATGGTCTCACATGTTCTTCAAGCACCTTCTGATACACAGTAGAATTCATCGTGGATTCTATGATGGTGAGCTGACCAGGTCCTGCTGCAGCAAAGCAGCCCCAAACCATGACACTTCCACCTCCATGCTTCACAGTTGGTATGAGGTTCTTTTCTTGGAATGCTGTGTTTGGTTTACGCCAAACATGTCCTCTGCTGTTGTGTCCAAATAATTCAATTTTGGACTCATCTGTCCAAAGAACATTATTCCAGAAGTCCTGGTCTTTGTCAACTTTATCTCTGGCAAATGTCAGTCTGGCCTCGATGTTTCTCTTGGAAAGCAAAGGTTTCCTCCTTGCACACCTCCCATGCAAGTTAAACTTGTACAGTCTCTTTCTGATTGTAGAGGCATGTACTTCTACATCAACAGTAGCCAGAGCCTGCTGTAGTTCTCGAGATGACACTTTAGGGTTTTTGGAGACCTCTTTTAGCATCTTGCGGTCTGCTCTTGGGGTGAACTTGCTGGGGCGACCAGTCCTGGGCATGTTGGCAGTTGTTTTGAAAGCCCTCCACTTGTAGACTATCTTCCGGACAGTGGAATGGCTGATTTCAAAATCTTTTGAGATCTTTTTAAATCCCTTCCCAGACTCATAGGCTGCTACAATCTTTTTTCTGAAGTCCTCTGACAGCTCTTTTGCTCTCACCATGGTGCTCACTCTCACTTCAACAGTCAGGAGCACACCAAACTAAATGTCTGAGGTTTAAATAGGGCAAGCCTCATTCAACATGCAGAGTAACGATCTACTAATTATGTGCACCTGGTGTGATATACCTGTGTGAGATCTGAGCCAATTTAAGAGGGAATACATGTGAGGGTGTCCTATCTTTTTCCTCAGTTAGAATAGGCATTTTTGTAGAATGATATTTACAGAAGATCTTGAAAAGACTTTTCTTCAGTTTTCTTTGTTTAGTTGGATTACTTTAATCTCTCTGTATTGTTGAAACGGAGATGAAATAACCTTTTATTAAAAATGTTACAAAAAACCACATGCTTTCAAAGGGTGTCCTAATTTTTTCACATGACTGTATGTATGTACAGGTCTTCTAATGTGCATTAAAAACATATAAGTATCCCCCCTGTCCACATTATGAATACAGTTAACTCACGTTTTATAACCTGAACTAATCGCTGTTCTTTCTGTCCAAGGGGCGGGTTTTCAGCTTCTCTTGTGCCCAGCCAGCATCAGCCCAACAGCCGTCCATACATAATGTGGACAGGGGGGATACTTATATGTTTTTAATGCACATTAGAAGACCTGTACATACATATGTACAGCTAATTATGGTTATTGGGCCTGTCAGTGTCCCTTTAAACATAAACATCTACAGGCAGAGTTTATGCACAATCTAACATGCCACCCCACTCGAAGTTGTCGTACTTGGCAACTCTCCCCATACAAACTCACCAGCATTGGGCCTCGCTGACCTTCTCAGATTGAAGGTTTCAGAAGTACTGGGGACATCAGGCATATTTGACAAGAGAGGAGCTGTTGACTGTTCAGCATTGCACCTGGGTGGCAAACCTGTCACAGCCGGAACCTCGGTGGACACCTGGGCAGGGACAACCCACCATCTCTCCTCTTCCTCATCTGAGGGACTTTCCTCCATACTCGGAGCTTGAGGAGGCACCCCCTCCACACACACTGGCTAATCAAAATTGCAATATCTCAATATATTACGGTGTAAGTTCCGTGAGGGTCCCCCTGTCCCTACTGGCTCTACCTCATAGACCGGAATGGCGGGGTCTACCCTTCTCTTCACCGTGTATGGAACTGCCTCCCACCGTCCATCCAACTTCCCAGACGGCCGTTTGGCTTTGACCATCACCCGATCACCCGGAACATACCCATCTTTCTGCACTGGTCTTGGGTTAGGGTGTATCACCTGTCCCAGGCGCTCCCCCACAACCTTGTGGACCGCTCTCAACCGGCGGCGGTGCTCCTGCACCCATGCGTTGGTACTTCTCGGTGGGGGCTCAATCGGGTTGGGCATATGGAGATCTTTAATCTCCCGTCCGGCTCGTCCAACATGAGCATATGTGGAGAGTATCCGGTGGTACTGTGTACTCTTTTGTTATAGGCCCACATCAACTCAGGTAGGTATGCGGGCCACTGGGCTTTTTAACTGTCTTCCAGAGTCCGCAGCATCTGAAGCAAGGTGCGATTGAAGCGTTCGCAGGCCCCGCTACCTTGTGGGTGATACGGAGTGGTGCGGGAGCGTTCAATCCCATACAGTTGGTACAGTTCATTCATTAGAGTACCCTGAAAGCATGCTCCCTGGTCAGAATGTATCTTCCGTGGACACCCGAACACCTGTATAAAGTATTTACAGACAGCTTCGGCGGCCGACTCTGCGGTTTGGTCTCTGGTGGGCACAGCCACCGCATACTTGGTAAAGTGATCTGTCATGACTAGACAGTACGAGTGTCCCGAGGTAGAGTACCCAATCTGTACATAATCGATCATCAGAAGTTCTAGGGGCGCTGAGGTGCAGATGGTCTGCACAGGAGCCCGCTGTTCAGTACTCTTACTCAACCCACAGGATCGACACTTGAGACATGCCGCAGCCACCATGTCGGCCAGATCTGGACAGTATACCAGCCATTGGAGCCACTTGAACGTTTTTTCGCTCCCAAAATGAGCTCCCTTTTCATGAGCTTCCCTGGCGGCCTCTAGTCCCAACGACATGGGAATGACAATCTGTTGCCGATACTGCAACTCTGACTGTAAGTATATGATCCGGCACAGGAGGCCCTGGGTAATTGTCAGCTTGTCCCACTGCCTTAACAACTTCTGGTCCTCTGGGATCAGGCGGGCTCGTTCTTCTGGCCGAGGCCAGATCTTGCTCCGAACCCATTCTTTCACGTTCCACAAATCCCGACAACTATCCTGGACTCTCTCCCAATCAGTCAACGTTTTCCCCAGCACTAGCGTCATTCCAGACGCCACCCCACTTGAATGTGCCACATCCAGGAACAGAGGTAAGTGGCCAAGGTCAGGAGTTTCAGTATCCTCTAACTCCTCATCGGCTCTCTGAGTCAACTGTCCTACTGGAACTCGAGAGAGTGCATCGGCATTGCCGTTCTCCCTACCGGACCGGCACGTGAGTGCACCGAGCTTGGCATTCTCCAGGTGTGCCAACGGGTTGTTGTCCTCATTACGGTCACTTCTGCACCTGTCAGGTATTCTGCAAACCTTTTGGTCATGGCCCACACCAGTGCCAGTAGTTCCAGTTTAAAGGAGCTATAGTTATCAGGGGTGCGTTCTGACTCTCTTAGGGACCGGCTCCCATAGGCAATGACTCTCTCCCGTCCATCCTGGACTCCAGACCATGTAGGCTTCCATCAGTATACAGCAGGAATGGGGTATCAAACCGCGCGTAAGCCAGGATCGGGGCATTGGTCAGCGCCTCTTTCACCGCTTCAAAGGCCTCTTGTTGCCGGGGGCCCCAGTCGATGGGGCGTTTCTTCGGGCCCCCAGCCGTGCCTCTTAGCAACTTGTTTAACGGGCCCACCAGATGAGAGAATTTGGGTATAAACCTCCTGTAGTCGCCGGCCAGTCCCACGAACGCCCGTACCTCCCGTAGCGTACCTCGCCGGGGCCACTTCTGAATGGCCTCCACCTTGCTGGGGGCCGGTTTTACCCCACTCGTGGGTGACCACATGTCCTAAGTACTCTATCTGCTGTCGGAACAGCTGGTATTTTTTTGGCTTGATCTTGAGCCCATGGTCTTGTAGCCGTCCCAAGACTTGTCGCAGCTTCTGGAGGTGATCTTCAAAGGAAGCCCCGAACACTACTATGCCATCCAGGTATATCAATACTGATTCGAATTTGAGGTCCCCCAGACAGTGTTCCATCAATCGCTGGAATGCCCCCGGAGCATTGGAGAGTCCGAAGGACATCCAGTTGAACTCATAGAGTCCCATAGGTAGAATGGAGGCCGTCTTGGCTTTATCCTTCTTGGCCACCGGCACCTGCCAGTACCCACTAGCCAGGTCAAGAGTTGAGAAGAACTTGGCTTAGGGCTGATAATGACTCCTCAATCCGCGGAAGGGGGTAGGCATCCCAGACAGTCTGAGCATTCAGCTTCCGATAATCCACGCAGAACCGGAGACTCCCGTCTTTCTTCCGCACCAAGACTACCGGAGCAGCCCACGGACTTTGACTCTCCTGGATCACCCGGTTCTCCAACATGCTGGCCACCATATCTTTCACCTCCTGATACATCTTAGGTGGGATCTGCCGGTAACGTTCCCTGATCGGAGCAGCATCGCCGGTTGGGATTTCATGTTCAATAGCAGTAGCACACCCAAAGTCCTCATTATGTCTTGAGAAGGTCTCCTGAAATTCCCAGAGGGTGTCTTCCAGCAGCTTTTGTTCCCCCGGGGTCAGGGTTCTGCAGTCCACCCCCATACGGGCCATGATCACTCGACCGTTCCACTCGGCTGTCAGGGTTTCCATTGAATGGATCTCCATGGCATAGGTCCAGGCTGATCTCCTATCAGGCTGCAGCGTGAAGCCCCTTCGTCGAGCGATACCCCCTTCGGACACAAGCTTTGGCCAGCAGGGTGTTTGCGGGGACGGTTAACTCGCAGTCCTCAACATTACAGCAGCGTATAGGCACACATCCGTCCTTCACAACGGCGAGGGCCCGGGCTACCAGTGGGTGAATCTGCGCTTCTTCTTGATTAGCGGGTTCGATTAGGACCTCCAGTCCATTCAATCGTCGTCCAGCCCCCACTGGCAGCATCAATATTCGCTCTTGTCGAGGTGGGATCTTCAGCGGGGTCCTCCGTAGCACCCTCACGTCTCCAATGGCCCGCCCGGACAGGTTACTCTTTTGCAGGCTACAGCTCCTCACCATCTGTTGTAAGACCTTCTGGGTAGGCCGGTGTGCGGTCACCCGTTGCCAGTACTTTGGCCCTTCCTTGGTATAGAGTTGATGGTCTAGGTCTCTCAGTATATTCATGCCATGGGTCATGTCCATTCCTTTCCGGGACGAATGGTCCACCAGCACGACCCCTTCCTTGCCGATGTCTTGCCCAAACAGTCGGACCCGCATCAAGACTATCCCTCGGACATCCATCTCTCTATTACTGGCAGCCGTCAGCCTGATGACGCTCCCGTCTTCGGGCTCCATCATATGCCCGAAGTGCCTCTCGAAGAACTCCAGAGTCATTAGGGTACACTCTGACCCTGTATCAACTAGGCAGCAGAACTTTCGGCCTTCCATCTCGGCTTCTAATATGGGGCTGCTGGCATACAAGTCACTTTCTTCACGCAGAGGGCTTAACTTCTGGTGCACCGCCGCTGGATGCCCAGCTACTGCAGTGGTCGGAAGTTTAACGTCGGCTCAGTCGCTACCTGTTCTTGGCACTCTCTGGCCATAAGGCCGTACTTTCGGCAAGCCCAACAGAGGGGCTCTCTTCTGGCCGGCTCCCTCACCGGGGTTGCTCTGGGTGGAGTGGCATGCGGTGTGGGGACCGTTTCCAGACGCCGGGATGGTTCTGCCTTCATCTGGGACACTTCCAGCCAAAGCTCTTTCAATTCCGCCCGCAGGGCCTGGACCACATCCTTTAAGGACTCTGATTCTTCAGATCCCGGCTGGTCCCTTGAAATATGTGTGCTATTCACCACTCTTGCTGCCGCAGGTATGGGCTCTTCCTCTCTCTCTACGGCGACTAAGTAGACATTGTAGAATGTTATATCAGCCATTGTTCGGGTCATCTCTTGTAATTTATCTTGTAAGAATTTATTGGAGAGCCACACTATGAACTTATCCTCCCGCCTATGGCCTCAGGGTCTTGTCGTTGTATCTCATTCAGCGTCTCCTGTAGAGCATTGGAATATTGCATCAGGGTCTCGCCCTCTCGCTGGGGTCGGTTAAAGAAGTGACTCCGTAACTGTACAACTTTGGCCCGTCCCCCTTGGGCTCTCTATAGCAGGGAGAATATCTTCTCTAGGGTATCTCTCTCGGAGTCAGGCCTTACCATCACTGTCCGCCTGACGTCACCCTCTAGGGCTCCCAACGCAACCTCGGCCCGCAGTTCGGGGGTCAGGTTACATATTTTAACCGCACTTCACACCCTTTCAGTCCAGTCCTGCAATGTCATGTTTCTACTATCATACTTTGGCAGATGACGCAGCAGGACCCCTACAGGGATGTATCCTACTGGGGTAGCCATATTGTTGGGAGGAAGCTGGACTTGTGCCTGTGCACCATGGGCTGGGTCCTGATCCGGCACCAATGGCACCGGGGGACGATCTCCTGCCGCGTTCCCGTCCATAACGCTCGCTGTATCCTGCCGACTATGCCAAGTTGTAAGCCGTGTATCGGGGTGGGCTCCCCAGGATACAGCGAAGTCACAGACAAGAAAAGCGACACTGACACCAGCTTTATATGCAAGAACAGAAACTTTACTTTAACAATTGTGAAAGCACAACAATATAAATATACAAAGACTAAGTTATACCCCAGGCCCACAGTCACCGTCCCTGTCCGAGGGACAGGCCTAGCCCGATGGCGCAGACAGCAGAGCCTGCAAGTCAAATACTGCGCCGCAGTCCAGTACAGTAAGGCCTAGCAAAACATATAACCCTATCTATCTAACTACTATAAGGCCTAGGCTAGTCTCTGTTACTTCAGGCGCCACACAGTAGAATACAATCAGTAACCAGATGTACTGACCTGCGTCCATTCTGGGCCCGAGGATGCCGCTTACCCGGGATGGCCACCAACCTCTCAGCAACCGTGCGGACTTCCTTGATAATAAGACTTCTGCCCACACGCTGTACACTGTCTTCCTTGAGCAATCTCTCTTTCAAAGAGCCGGATCCAGTAAGAGGACAACAGCAAATCTCCTTCCTCTGCGTGTCCATTCACTCCCGGACATCCGCAAGCCAGGATGGAATTGGTTTCAGTCTCTCAAAGAACATTGCTTCCACTATGTCAGATCAGCACTTCCTGGTTTTCAGAATCAGCTAGCATGAGTCATCATCTGCTTTGCATATGCAGATCCCAGAGTGTGCTGACTGTGCTGCAAAACAGTGGCTTCTAGTGCGCGGAATGCCAAATGACAGCCTCAATACAATTTAAACATAAACATTTACAGGCAGAGTTTATGCACAATCTCACATATGTAGCATACATACAGCATTATGTATGTGGCTTGTATGTATGGACAGCAGAACCTATCAGCTACACTATATCACTATCTAACCTGAACTGACTATCTCCCACTAACTATCTAATGTAAAGACACAGGAAAGCACAGAGCACAGCAATAACACTGCTGTCTCTCTCAGAACGGCAAAAACTGCATACAAGGGCTGCTGGGGAGGTTCTTATATACAGTAGTAAGGGGTAGGCAACTTTCCTATTGGTTGCTAGGGATGTTGCTAAGCTCAGACAAAGACATTGTAGCCTTCTCATTGGCCCACAAGCAAGAAGGTAGGTTACTAAAAAAAAAATCTAGAATATTTGAAATTACGAATATATATCACTGTAGTCTAAATATTTGCGAATTCTCGAAGTGCTGATATTCGCGATTAATATTCGAATATTTACGCCCAACACTAAATTTATGGTACACATAATTTTTTTATTAGCCTATATTAACTTTTTTGGGGGTGGCATGCTAAACAATCAGCAATACTGCCATTGCTCCTTGTTTTTTTTTCTGCTGTTTTGCGTGCTGTAAAAATTACAAATTAACTTTACTTTATGAGTCAGTACAAATGCGTTGATTCCAAACATTTATTTTTTATTTGCTCTTTTGCACAATAAAAACATTTTTTAAAGAGGTGTCATTGTATTTTTTTATTAAATGAATAGAACAAGTCGATATAGGAAACTTTGTAATAAGTGTTATCACATCGAGGTGTTTCCTTTTCTTTCTGCCAGAATCTTCTCCTGCTCTCCCCTTCACTGCCAATTCACTGCCCAGATCCATCCTTAGTGTAGACATGCTACCTACTCATTGGAGGATTATATTACACAAAAGTCTATAGAGAGGCAGGATGAAAAGGGAGAGGCTGCTACAGATGGGCAAAGAGACAGATACAAAGACAGCTTGCTTAGAAGTCATATACTGTCTTCTTTAACTGCTGGATTTACATCTCAGCTGCTTAGTTCTGCTGTGTAATGTCCTCCATTGCTGCTGTGGCTTCTGAAGGTATGTTGCAGAGAGTTAGGAAGAAGTTTTTCCTGTTACTCCATATCCTGTAGGCAGACATGAAACCAGCTAGTCTCTACTCACCAGCTCAGAAAATGAAGAAAAAAAAAAAAATATATATATATATATATATATATATATATATATATAAAATAAAAGATTGCAGAGGGGAAAACAGCAAACAAATTCCATAAAGAAGTCATATAGTTGCCAGAATTAGTGTTATACCTCATGGTAGCTTATTATGAAAAATTACCTGAAACAACAGTTACATGTATACTTTAAAGGGGTTGTCCCATGAAAAATATTCTGTTTTCAAACCAGCACCTGGATCTAAATACGTTTGCAATTGCATGTAGTTAAAAATTTTG